>NC_045426.1:582882817-584140942 GCF_902635505.1 Sarcophilus harrisii | reverse complement strand
TTCAGATTCTCACTGAATTAGGTGGTTTTGAAGTAAAAGAATCAAAATTCCGTAGAGAGATGGAAAAACTGAGAAATCAGCAATCAAGAGATTTAACATTAGAGGTACACACACAGCATATATTTCTGAAAGTTCAACTTGAAGAAAAAAAAATTGATCTAAAAGAAGCTTAATAATTTTACATGGTGACATTTTCATAATATAAATTTAGTATAAGTTTTATACTTTTTGTGACAGTTGTCAACGTACTGAGATTGAATGTAAATGATAATAGGTCTGAGAAACACATTTACTATTTAAGTTGTGAGAAACTTTAGAAGTGAGATAATTTTGTTCTAATTTGTATGAGGGTGGGTGGGGAATAAGCATTTGTACAATGTGCTATGACATATGACATATGTCTGTGTGCTAGACATCTGTTAGGCTCTTTTACAAAATTTACTTCATTTGATCTTCAAAACAGCCCTGTAAAGTAGGTGCTGCTATATTACATTTTACAATCAAAATAATTGAAACAAACAGAGGTTAAGTGAAACCAGATTTGAGCTTGGGTCTTCCAGGTTCTGGGCCCATTATTCTATTTGCTGTACTACCAGTTTACCAAAGACTAGTGTTTTGAGATAGTACTTTTTGGAAAAGTTAAGAATTTTGATAACTTTTAGTTATATATAAAAAACACTCGAAATTGTTAATGAAAGAAAACATTTACTTATATCTTCAGTCATTTTACCCAGGAAAAGTGATCACTAAATGTGGCTTATGTATTTCATTAGGTTGATCGAGATCGAGATCTTCTGATTCAGCAGACAATGAGGCAGCTTAACAACCATTTTGGTCGCAGATGTGCTACTACTCCAATGGCTGTACATAGAGTAAAAGTTACATTTAAAGATGAACCAGGAGAGGGCAGCGGAGTAGCGCGAAGTTTCTATACTGCTATAGCACAAGCTTTTTTATCAAATGAAAAACTGCCAAATCTAGATTGTATTCAAAATGCCAACAAGGGTACACATACCAGTAAGTATTTTGCATTGTAAACTCTGTCCATGTTGATGATGAAATATAACATAATAATTTAAAATATGGACATTCAGATATTTAGTTTTGTCTTTAGCTTAAGCAGCTATGTTCAAAAAAAACATGGTATTTTAATTTTTATTTACTTATCAACACATGTTATGGATTTAAAAGTCATTATATTTGAATTTTAGACCAAAAACTATGTACAAAACTACATCAGTAGTGTCTGTTAAGGTAGGTGACATTCTATACTTTTGCATTAACATGCACAAAAATAAACATGTTTCCCATTCATGCCAAGAAGTCACAGCCTTATTTATTTATTCATCCATTCATTTAGTTAAATGTTTCCCTTCCACTGAAGTTATGCAAAACATTTTCATAAAAGTCATGTTGTGAAAGAAAACATAGATCTCCCATCCTAAAAAACAAAGGCAAACACACACACAAATACCCAGAAAAAATAACAGGCGAGAATGCATATGCTTCAATCTCTATAGATAAAAACCATATGGATAGTATTTTTCAACATAAATTTTTCAGAGTAGTTGTGGATCATTGTTCTGCTGAGTATAACAGAGTCATTTAGCTTCCCATCCCAGAACATGGATATTACTTTGTACAAATTGTTTGAGCTCATATAGGATTATCCAGGTGGTTGTTTTTTCCCTGAGAGCATCCTACTCATCATTTCCCATTGAACAGTAATTATTCTATGACAATCACCTATCATAATTTATTCAGGCCTTCTCCAATTGATGGCCACCCCCTCTAATTTCAATTTTTTTCCCTGAGAAAAGAGCTGATACAAATATTTTTGAACATTAGACTTTCACCCTTGACCCCCTTCTCTCTGCCCCCACCCCCTGTTTTTTTCTTTTTAAATCTTTTGGTATTCATGCTAAGTAATGGTATTTTTAGATCAAAAGATAGGCATGAATTTATACCCCTTTGCGAATAGGTTATGTCTTTTGATCATTTGTCAATTGGGGCATGTCTCTTTATTTTTTATAAATTTGACTTAGTTCCCTCTATGATTGAGAAATACAGCCTTATCAGAAAAACTTGATACAAAATTCTTTTTTTACTATTGCTAATTGTATTTCTTCTCTTCTCTCCCCCTTCTCCCCCCTCCCCCCTCCCCCCCCCCATACTATACTATTCTCTCTCCTTTCACCCTGTTCCTCCTCAAAAGTGTTTTATTACTAACCACTCCCTCCTCTAGTATCTTATTATCCTCTCCCCTTCCCATATCCTAGTCTCCTACCATTTTCCTGCAGGATAAGATAGATTTCAATATTCATATTAGGTGTGTATGTTACTTCTTTGTTAAGCCAATTCTTATGAAAGTAAGCCTCATTTCCTCACCATCTTCTCCCCTTCTTCCCCTCCTCTATAAAAGCTTTTTGTTGTGTCTTTTTTATGGCAGATCATTTATACTATTTCAGTTCTCCCTTTTCCTTTCTCCCAGTACATTCCTTTTTCACCTCTTTTCCCCTGGAGGATTATACTCAGTTTTGCTGCGTACATGATTCTTGGTTGCAATCCTAGCTCCATTGCTCTCTGGAATATCATATTCCAAGCCCTCCCATCCTTTAATGTAAGCTGCTAAATCTTGTGTTATCCTTACTGTGGCTCCACTGTACTTGAATTCTTTCTGGATGCTTGCAATATTTTCTCCTTGACTTAGGAGTTCTGGAATTTGCCTATAACATTCCTGGGAATTTTCATTTTGGGATCTCAGGAGGTGATCAGTAGATTCTTTCTATTTTAGGTTCTAGGATATCAGGATGGTTTTCCTTGATAAAATTTTGAAAAGTGATATCCAGGCTCTTTTTTTTGGTCGTGACTTTCAAGTAGACCAATAATTTTAAAAATATCTCTCCTAGATCTATTTTCCAGGTCAGTTGTTTTTCCAATGAGATATTTTATATTTTTTTCTTCTTTCCTTCTTTTCTTTCTTTATTCCTTCCTTCCTAACATATTCAGTTTCTCTGAATTACAGTTTTTCATTTGTAAAATAAGGTGTTTCACTATCTGGCATCTATTTAAATTTTAAAATTCTCAATTCTAAGATTCTAAATTTTCCTGTACTCTCTCAACCTTCATTCCAGTTCAGAAAATATGTTTACCTCATTTTTATTCCCCTCTAAGAGAAAAGTGAAGCATCCTATCTAATCTGAACTGACAGTTAAGAAAAAAGGTCAAATGAAACATGCTTTTCCCAAGGTTTTCTTTCTGTTTTTTCTGGTCCAGAATTTCTATTTGTGATATACTTGAAGTTCTTCAGTTAGCTTTCTGAGACAGCTTGCTAGCTTTTCTCTCCTCCTTCCACTTTAAGCTTTAAACTTATAAATACTTTCCAAAATGGTTATTTGGATTCACAGCTGTACCACCTATTTACATTTCCTTCACATATTGAGAGTACCTATCTTTGTCATTTTGCAAAGTGTATAGGGAAACCTCAGGGTTGTTCTCATTTTCTTGCATATTCTTGTTAGTGGTTTGGAGCATTTTTCCCTTTGTTTAACAGGTTACAATTCTTTTTAACGTTCATTTTATTATATTCTTTGACCACTTGTTGGGGAATGGCTTTTGGAGGTTGGGGTGGGACAGTAAGTGTGAATATGTGTGTTTGCGTGTGTGTGTGTATATATATATACACACACATATGTATATTTTGTTACCTTACATGTATTTATTTAGTTTGTTCAGAAGCTTTTCAGTTTCATGTAATGAAAGTCATCTTTTTTATCTTTGGTGATTGTTTTTATCCCTTGTTTGCTGAAACCTCTCCCCACAGTTGTGAATGGTAATTTTCTAAGGTCATATCTATTCTGAATATCTTATGGAATGTCATAGAAGATGTAGGGCTAAACCTAATTTCTTCCAGAGTACTTTACAATTTTTTCTAGCAGTATAAAAGGAATTTCTTTTAATTTAATTACTTGAGGTTTAAAGAGATGATTAATAATAATAATAGCTACTAGCTAGCATTTATGTATCACTTAATTATGAAACTAAGAGAGAGAAAGTGACTTGCCCAGTGTTACACAGGGAGAAATTGTCCAAAATCAGATTTGAATTCAGGTCTTTCTGACTCTAGACCAAGCATTCTTTTCTCTTTGCCTATTAACTGCTATAATAAGCACAATCTATATTATTAAAGAAGAGAGAGATGGAGGAAATACTTTTTAGGAAAAAGGTACGATTTTTTAAAAACATAACAAAGGGAGTAGAGGAAGATTATTTGATTATTTAATTTAAAGGAAAAAATAGAGGAAGGATTAATTAGGCAACAGGAGGAAAGATTGAAATTTTGAAATTAAAGATTTCTTTTTTGAAAATTATCTTTTTCTTTTTAGAGTTCATATAACACTTTCTTAACTTATATACCAGTTCACATTACTTTACTTGTATACCGCTTCTGTTCCATTTTCTAAGAAATGGATATCTATGAATGTATTGCATCATACAACCAGATTGTAATCTTCAAGAGGGCAGGGATGATGCTTTACTCATTCTTAAATACTTGGGCACTTCTCCCAGTATTCTGCACAGAATATTTATATAAAAAATACATAATTAGTCCAATTTTAAAATTAATTATGAAAAATAACCTTGGTTATCTGATATTTTGAGCAAACAATAATGGTCTCTTAAATAGTATAGTTGTTTCTGTTTATTCAAGAATGTAAACCTGGTCAGAAGAAAATATTCTTAGCAAGAGGCAGATTTTGCTCTTTGGCACATTTTATGACACTCTTAAAGGAGATTAAACAAAATGGCCTCTAATATATATTTGGTGACTACAGAATATATAGTATCTTTTTCTTATATAAGTAATAGTTTAAGTAGTAGAACTAGGATGAAGAACATAAATAAGTATTTTAAGGGCATAAATTATGGATGTAATAAATATGAATTGTCAGGTATGCCAGCATTATGCTGGGTTATAAGGAGTGATGGATTCTTTTTTGTGGGGAAGGAGGTACAATTTTTTATCCCTGAATCTAGCACCTTAACCAGAAAATGAGCCAGCATCCCTTTTTGGTTTGCAAAAATTGGTGTACAAAAATTCTTTTTGCCAAATCTTGGAACATTGATCTATTTAGCAAAAAATAACATATAAATTGGAGTGTCATTGAGAAGTTTTCGTGATACCATTCAACCACAATTGTGAACTTAGTATGATCTATAGAGTAAGCATTTTGTTTCTACATTTTTCTTAGAGAAGATTTAATGTGTTAGCAAAAGTAGATCTTTGTGACCTTTCATGATCACTGAACTTGCTTATTACTTGCATTACTTTTATTTAGGTTTGATGCAGAGATTAAGGAACAGAGGGGAGAGAGATCGGGAAAGAGAACGAGAAAGGGAAATGCGGAGAAGTAGTGGCTTGCGAGCAGGTTCCCGAAGAGATAGAGACAGGTATACTAATTATCTCTTTATTGAATTATAATGTACTCTCACTGCTTTTAACCAATAAGTATATAATATGCTTATCATTTAATGAAAAATATGAATCATAGTATATTTTTAAAGAAATAAAATTTTATGATATTTAAATAAAAATACTTGTCATAATCAAAAGTAAACTGGCCATGTAGTGCTTTATAAAATTTTTCATCTAGCAAAGTCAAGTTAACTTATTTTATTAAACTACCTTTTATACTACAATTGGAATTAATGCATTTTTATGTTCTAATACTGTTGCTTCTAGTATTGGGATTTCACTTTGTACTGGAGGGACATAAAGTTATATGGAAAATTTAGTAGCTTTCTTTGGTGTTCAGGGATTTTAGGAGACAGCTTTCCATTGACACAAGGCCTTTCAGGCCAGCATCTGAAGGCAATCCTAGTGATGACCCTGATCCTCTTCCAGCACATCGTCAGGCACTTGGCGAGAGGCTTTACCCCCGGGTTCAAGCAATGCAACCAGTAAGACCAGAATGCATGGGTGAAATTGTAACTAATTGTATTATTTCCCAATATCTTTGGTTTAGAGTTGTATCTGTTATTGTCAAGAAGTCATCCATTCATATGTTCTCAGAGTTATCTATGTTTTTCATCAAGCAGTAGGCTTATGGAAATGCTATGGGAAATATGGCCCATACAGTAACAGTAATCAAACAACTTGGGTTTTTTCTTCTCTCATTATGAGTGATTTTGAAGCATGATTCTAATTAACTGAGTAAATCATTTGTGGATTTCATTTGGTACAAATGTTTACTATTTTAAGTAATTAACTAGAAGTTTACAGATAATGCTTATTTTACAACTTTGTAAATAAGTATATTTATTGAAAGATAAATATACAAGCCAATTTTCCAAATAGAGAATGTCAAAGAAATTTCTTTATGATATAGTTAGTTACTCAGCCACTATTTCTATGTATGTATAGCTATATAGTTATTGGGGAAAGATGAACAATTATTCCAGGAAAGAACTACCACCAATCATGAGGTAGCATTTAGTTATAATTCTGTTATGAAAGTTGTGCATTTGTTTTAGTAAAAATGTTTAACCTTAAATACAATTGGAAATATATGAAATATGGGTGATCGTATTGGATTTGGAAGCAAAGGATCTAGATTTCTCTCTTTTGCCATTTAAAGCCTCTATTACTTATGTCACTTGTATCTAGACTTAATATATGTATATTATGAATAGTCTTCTGTGACTAAACATGGAAGCTTTAGGAGGACTGTTTGAATAACTTTGTTTTCTTGCTTATAGGCGTTTGCAAGTAAAATTACAGGTATGCTTTTGGAATTATCCCCTGCTCAGCTGCTACTTCTACTAGCAAGTGAGGACTCTTTGAGAGCAAGGGTAGATGAGGCTATGGAACTTATTATTGCACATGGAAGGTAAATATATATTTGTGGAGGGAGGGAACCATTTCATGTTTATATTATTTGAAGACTTTCTACTTAAAATATTATGTAGTTAGTACTATATTTAATTTGTACCATAAAACCCCATTCTTGAGTTATCACCAAGTCTTATCCCTTTCGTCTCCTTTCTTCTTCCTCCCTATTCACTTTAAACAAACTTCACAATCAGATGCCTAAAGTTCCAGCATAAGAATATAAAATTTTTGCTTGGTTTTGAGATGGTTCCATATAAAAGTGTTTTCTTGTTAGCTGAAATTCCTAATTATCCCTTTTTGTTGTCCTGTTTTCAAAGAAAGTAGGGTCTCATTGTGTTCAAAGTGTTGATTTTTTATTTTCCTTTTACTTCCCACTTGTATGAAGTGCTATTCTACTGTCCTGGAAAATTCTTACTCATTCTCTAAGATCCAGTTTATTTCTTCTCCACAAAGACAATGTTGATTCTGTCTTGTTGTTCCAAAAAATTTTTGTTCTAGTGTGCATTTTGGCACTCTATAGCTATAGCTATGCATTCTTACTGACTTTTCTGTGCATTTAATCTTTTCTAGATGTTCTGATTGTGTCCTTTTCATGTTTATATAATATACATCATTATTATTTTCTCTCAAGGGAAAATGGAGCTGATAGTATCCTAGACCTTGGGTTACTAGACTCTTCAGAAAAGGTGCAGGTATGAAATCTATTTTTTTATTAACAGGATCTATGCAAAAGTAATTAAAGAAACTTGGAATTAGCTAGTTATCACTACTTGTTCTCCCTAATATTTTAAATGAATGTCCAAAAAATAACAGTAGAATTTATTTTGTTCTCACTGTTTTTTATTTTACCAAAATTCAGATTGTTTACTTGATTCATTCTTCCTATTCTCTCCTCTTTCAACTAATAGCGTCATTAGTAGCCTTTTGTATACTTGAGTACATTTTAGAACATAATGCATAGGGAGCTCTGTAACTTAGAAATTGGTATTTTAAATTAATATAGTTAAAGATAAATGAAGTAGGGTACAAAGGTAAGTATATTAGAAGAAAGGCAAATTAGCAAATGAGGAGAATTTGACCACACTGTTTGCTCATCCTGCAACATTGCTTAAAATGGGCCCTAATTTAAAGCAAACTCAAAATTGGATTTGATTTGCCATGGCTTTAAGAGAACTTGAATTGTTTTGATGGAATAACTTTTAAGAGGAGAATTATCCTAATAATAGTCTCCATACAAAGGGAACTTTAGGCTAGATTATGAGATGAGATTTTTCCATATATTGAATGTAGTCAGCAGTACAGAAAACCCAAATGGTTAAACATTCTAGTATTATTACTATATATATGAGTTTAAAAGTTTGTGTGCCCTTCCATAAGTAATCTCTATAAATTAATCTCTGGTGTGTTCTTTGGTTTTAGGAGAACCGAAAACGACATGGCTCCAGTAGAAGTGTAGTAGATATGGAATTAGATGATACTGATGATGGTGATGATAATGCTCCATTGTTTTACCAGCCTGGGAAAAGGGGGTTTTATACTCCAAGACCTGGCAAAAACACAGAAGCAAGGTTAAATTGTTTCAGAAATATTGGCAGGTAAGAAAATAACTAATTTTAAATTTTGATTATTAAAAAATGTTGGGTTTTGGATTTAATTACATACATACATTCACTATAGAATCAAATTCAGTTGGTTTATAAAGCCATACATACATATACAGGCACATACACTTTACTTGCATCACAAATCTTAAATATGAATTTTGCCCTTAGAAGTTACCTGGTAAAATTAATGTTTCATATTTAGAAAATATTTAAGTATGTGTTAATGCCATACTTTGGTATTGTTTAAGTTGCAGCTTCATAAATTTCCTCTTATTTTTCATCTTCAGAATCCTTGGACTCTGCTTGCTACAGAATGAACTGTGTCCTATCACATTGAATAGGCATGTAATTAAAGTATTGCTTGGTAGAAAAGTAAGTGATTCTAAGTAGCCTGATTTTGTTAATGTTTATAAACAATAGTGTTAATAATACATCACATTTATGTTGTGCTTTACAGTACACAAAGCACTTTACGTACATTAAATTATGCTTTTGATTCTCACAACAATCCTGAAAGGTAGGTGTTATTATTCCCATTTTATAGATAAGGATTTGGAGGCTTAGAAGGGATGTGGTTTTCCTAAAGTAGTAGCTACTAAGTGGTAGAGCCTTTACCCATTGAATTCACTGAGTAGAAATCCAAGTTCATTTTTGCACTCTACCACAATTGATAAAATAATTTACATATCTTTTTTTGTACATAATTTAATATAAAAAAAATCAAATGTACTGTATACTATTGTGCAGAGTTACTTTTTATGTGCTGACAAAATTGACAGATGTTCATTTAAAATGAAAATTACAAGTGGAATAACAGGATATCCGAGGAGATTTCCTTAAAACAGACTTTTATGAAATGATTAGCCTGATAATCAGCAAGTGTTACATGTAGAAATTTGGTTTTATTATTCCAGTCTGGGTGAAAGTGTGAACATTGCCAGGTTATAGAATTTACTAAGCACAGCTAAATATTTTAATTCAACAAGCATTTGTTAAGTATTGAGTTATGTACCAGACCATGTAGTAAATGCCATGGCAAAAATGAAACTTTCCTAGTAAAGAGCTTGTATTCTAGGGGTTGGGGAAGAAGGGGGAGTTAGATACATATAAAGTAATTTCAGGTGGAAGGAATAGTAAGATAGTAAGCTTTAGATAGAAGGGATAGACAAGTTATTAACTATTGAGGGAAGGGGGAAGTGTTCAAGAAAGGCTGAATATAGGAATAACACTTGTGTGAAACTTGTAAGGGAGCTTGGAATTTCTAGTAGTGTAAATAAGAAGAGAGAAGGTTTTTTGAAAAGGGAAAGAGGATACAGTCCATGTGAAGTTATAAATCTGAGAGATAGAATATCATGTGTAGTTTGGTTTTAATACCAGATATATGATGAAAAGTAATTAGGAAATTAGTTTGCAAAGTAGGGACCATATTGGAAAGGCCTTTATGTGTCAATAAGAGGAATTTTTTTTTTTTTATTCTGGAAGATAAGAAGAATGGGAGTTTCCTAAATTAGGAAGATGTATAATTCAAGAATGTTATTTTTAGTTGCTAAGTTTAGAGAGAATATTGTTATTTAGTATCCCTGATCAGGATATTATTGTCTCTATCCCCTGTGCCTAGAACATGATAGGTACTTAATAAATTCATATTAATTGGTATCCTAGTGAATATTTTGTTATATTAATGTCTTATAAATAAGATTGATTGCTTTCCTTTTTATGTCACCATTTATCAATACAGTCTTCTTCCTCTTCTTTCTTCTCCAAGAGCTTTCATTTATAACAAAAAAAAAATGAGAAAAATTAATTCATCTAAAGTTCAACATTAGCTATAATATTCCACGATAATGTAATTTAGACTTAAAATTTTAATATTGGACAAAGGGTCTTAAAGATCATAGATATTAGGCCTATCCACTTATTTTGCAAGTGAAGACACTAAATTCCTAAGAGACTTAAGGGAGCTAATCCAAAGGAACACTGATAACAAATACTAGGGTTGACATTTCAACTCAGGCCTCCAGTTTATTGCATTTTCTCTTCATATGTGTTCATCTACATTAATATGCCACCATTCAAAAAGAAATAACAAAAATTTTATTTGGTATACCGTTATAAATGAAAAAGGATTCAGTTCTCTAGAACATAAGAATGTTGATGATTTTCTTTATAAACTAAATTTCTCTCTGTTTAATAAGCACAGAATAAGAAATGTAAAAGTTCATTTAAAAAATTAATTTATAGTGTCACATGACCCTAGAGCACATTGTTAGAACCATAGGTGTATTAAACTTAACCTCTCCAGAGGAAAATTATTGTTGCACTCTCTATTGTGATTTTTCTTTTCTTTTCTTTTCTTTGGCCTAAGTTATTTGCTCTAAACAGCAATATGAATAATTTCATGTAGTGATATAAGAAGTTTTTTTGTAATATCATGAAATATCTTTTTTTTTTGTTGTTGTTAGGTTAATTGGCATGATTTTGCATTCTTTGATCCTGTTATGTATGAAAGTTTGCGTCAACTTATCCTAGCCTCACAGAGTGCAGATGCTGATGCTGTTTTTGCAGCAATGGATTTGGCATTTGCAATAGACCTGTGCAAAGAAGAGGGTGGAGGACAGGTAAGTAAAATTCTGTCTGAAGTATTTATTAAAAGTATATTATTATTCATAAAATATTGAATTCCTGAAAAGAATTACATAAAATGATTAATAATGAACATATTCTAATGTTTCTAGTGTAGGTTTTATTATATATATGTATATATATATTGGCTTTTGAATTGTTTTTAAACTTAAAAAGTCTATTAATTGTTTTTAAGAGCTAGTGTATCTTTTACATCAGATTTTTTTATTTTTTTGGTTCCAAATTTTTAAGCAAAACTTTGCATCTTCATTTTGCACAGGTTGAACTAATTCCTAATGGTGTAAATATACCCGTCACCCCTCAGAATGTATATGAGTATGTACGGAAATATGCTGAGCACAGAATGTTGGTAGTTGCTGAACAGCCTCTACATGTAAGTTATTATTATTTTAGAATTTTTTGCATAGTCTTAGTATTCATGAAGTATAGAAACCTAAAGTCTATTTAGCCTTAGCGATATATTTGGTGTTTCTTGTTTATTATAATTTTAATGCAAGGCTGAATAATAGCATTGCCTAAATTTTGTATATATTACTGAAAGCAAGAAACAAAGGAGAGAGAACAACACCTCAAAAGCAGTGCTAAACATGAGAGGTCCAGTAGGGTCTTGTGGGACACACTTTCTATTTGCCTTAAAAAAAAAAAAACTTGGTATAATTAATAGATAAATCAGTGCCATCATTTGGCTTTCTAACTTAGCTGTGGTAAAATCTTGGCAGGAGTGTATGTGTCGTCATTCTTTAAACTCAAGTAATATGAAAACAATTTTAGCTCTATGTAAATTCACATTATTCAAATTCAACTGAAAGAATTTTGAAAGAAATCTGCATTCCAAAAATACACCTGATAACTTTAGAGTACTCTGCTTTCTCTATCACTTGTGCCCCTCAGCTTGACATTCTGTGTCTCCCTGCACCCCCTGAAAAATCCTTATTAAAAAAAATGTATCCCTTCAAGTGAAAGCTGAACAAACAAGAGACTGCTGCACTGGATTGAAGGCTTGTCTTGAGAACTTTGCCCTACTCTGCCCGCCCCCCTGCCCATGTGTTGGGTCTCAAGTGTCTGTCTTCTGTCGGTCTACACTTAGATATTGTGTGTCAGTCCCTAGCTCCAAGCCCCCACCCTCCTCGTGTAGCTCTCCATCATGTCCTTCAGCTCTGTGCCTGCCCTCTCTGTCTCCCTTCCTCCCTCTCTACGGACAAATAGTCACATTATGTATAACTTGCTTTGTGTAAATATCTGTAGAACAGTCCACTTCATTTAAAATGAGAATTGTAGTGGAAAGAAGCATTTTCACGTTTGAGTGATGAGATTCATTTGTTGTTGATTAAGAAATCTGAAGATCATCAGATAGCCATGTCAGTGGGAACTAATGCTTGACTCCACCAGCTTATCTTCTGAGATTCCCTTCTCTGCCTTCCACTATTGACCCTCACTATCTGTCACCAGGACCAGGCCTCTTTAAGCCTGTTTCTTAGAACTGTCCTATCCATAGGGTTGTGATGATAAAATTAGGAAAAAATCTTGTGCTTAGGCCAGATGTTATTCCTATTTCTTTATACAGTTCTCTTCTCCCAGTTTCCATTTGAAACACTATCAAGACTTCTGATATTCCACAATCAGAGATAATCTTTCTTTAGAGACAAGTCAACAGCAGTTAGACCTTGGGCCTTCAGTCAAGAAAACCTGAATACAGATTTGACTACAGACTTTTTAATAGTTGTGTGACCCTGGATTACTTAATCTCTGCCTCACTTTCCCCATCTATAAAAAGAAGATGATAATAACATCTATTTCCCAGGGTTTTGTGGATCAAATGAAATCAACTTTGTAAAAAATGACTGACATAGAATAAGTGCTATATAAGTCCTTCTTCCCTTCTCTGTCCTTGCATAGCATTTGGTTTACGTTTGCATTTAATTTTATAACGTGCTTATCTTTGTAAATGTTGTTTCTACCCACTGTATTCTAAATTCCATAGTGCAGAGAACTATGTTCTAGTTGATCTTAAAAATCACCAAGCAACAGGGTAATGACTTGACTTAAAGCCATCTTTTATGGCAGTTGACTATTGTATATTAATTTAATTGATCTACCATTTTCCTCCTATTGTTGCCTAATTGATCTTTCACTTTTTGCAACACCTTAAACTTTTAGTTCATTCTTAAACAAAATGTTCATAACACAACTTGACTTCAAAATTATTTCTTTTTCTTAAACTTACGATACATTCCTGCCTCATTAAAATAATAGATAACGCTGATTGTTTAGATGTTTCACATCTAACTCTGCATGACCCCATTGGGGATTTTCTTAGCAAAGATACTGGAGTGGTTTTTTGCCATTTCCTTTTTCAGTTCCTTTTACAAATGAAAAAACTGAGACAAACAGGGTTATGTGACTTGCCCAGAGTCACAGATAGCTAGTATGTATTTGAGGTCACATTTGAACTCAGAGCTTTCTGACTCTAGGCCTGACACTCTCTTTACTGTCCCATCTAGCTGTCCCATAAATAAGTAATTGAATTGACTAATATTCAGGGGAGAACAATGAAAGTAATAATTTTTTTCATTATAGGCGATGAGGAAAGGTCTGCTGGATGTCCTTCCAAAGAATTCATTAGAAGATTTAACAGCAGAAGATTTTAGACTTTTGGTAAATGGTTGTGGTGAAGTTAATGTGCAAATGTTGATCAGCTTCACTTCTTTCAATGATGAATCAGGTATAGTTTTGTTTATTTCTTTAAGAAATGAGATATTGTTGCTAATGTAATCAGTCTGTTGACATTTATTAATTGTTTATCTTAATGACAAATTACTAAAAAATGTCTGCTAAACTGAGAATACAGCTATATTTAATTTTTAATTTAATTTAATATTTAACAGCTATGTGATTTTTAATTTTATATTTCGCACCAGTAAAATGAAGAGATTTTGTTCTTGGATGTCTTCTGGCACAGTCTTCTGATTTTTTTTTTTTCTTTCATTCCTGTTTTCACACAATTTACACACATGATTAGGAAGGCATAAATTAGTATTAAGCTAGGAGAAATACCTGTCTTCCCAAATCTTCAAATGGTATAAAGCCCTGTTTCTTCCTTCCCAAAAATTGTAGTTAGCTCCTTTGGGGACCACTTTTATGATTTCATTGATTTAAGGAACTTCCAGTGACTAAAAGCTGATTTGAACCTGTTCTGCAACTTTAGAGTCTTAGAAAGTTATCTTGGGCTGTTAAAAATAAAATGACCTAGTCATAGTCTTAAACTAGTAAAAGCAAGACCTGAATTTTATGATTTGAATGATCAGCACTTTTTCATTATATTCCACTCTGAATTTTTTTTACCACTCTGCTTTTAAAATGTATAATAGAAATATTTTTGAATGTTTTCATTCAGTACCATATATTTGAATGTTATATTTTTATTTTAAAAATACAACTCATGCCAATGTTTTAAATAAATATATTAGAATCAGTGTAGCTAGAACCTCATTATGGTGAAAACTCATAATATACATACAAAACATTTTCTATATTAAGTGCTATCTCTGCCTCCCATCTCTTATATCAGTGTTGTCAGACTCAAATAGAAATGGATCCCTCCAGGCTGCATATTGACTTAGAAAACTACAAAATAACATCATATTTTTATCTGGTTCAGACTGAACTTGGGGAGTTCACAACAATTTGAATATGACACTTGTCTCATAAAGTAATGAATCCAATCTGTTTTGCACTTTTATCATGCTATATAATACTTTGGCTTTCTTCATCTTTCCACTTTCAATATGCCATCCATTTAAAACTAACTTATAATGTACTGCCAAAATATGCAGAGTAATAAATTATAAGGAAGAATGAGGTGATGATTGTGGCACACATCTCCATTCTCCTACTGGTTAATAGCACTATCTTTGGGTTCTGCATACTGGAAATAATGTTTTTTAACAATGTATTATTTAAATAAAACAAAAATAAAATATTTTGACATATGATGGTAAAGAATTTTACCTGTATTTTTAAGATTAAGTGTATATCATGATAACTCTCCCATCTCCCCATTTTTGATAAAGGAGAATTTGGAGAAGGATAATGAAGATAGTTTAAATATATTAGTAAATAATTACTATCAAGGTAGTAAAACATTCTTCTCCTAATATTTTATGATATCAGTACTAATACTGACATCAGAACTCAAAACCCAAATCTAAAACCAAAATAGACATATCAATTGCCCTGATAGGTTGGAGCATTTAGGAAGTAAGATTAGAGTCATTGTTTCATTTCAAGTATAATCTTATGGGTTTTTATTATTATTATTGAAGCTTTTTATTTTCAAAACACATGCATAGATAATTTTCAACATTCACCCTTACAAAACCTTGTGTTTCAATTTTTTTCCTCTCCCACCCATCTTCTCCCTTAGATGGCAAGTAATCCAATATATGTTAAACATTTCCATAATTACCATGCTATGCAAGAAAAATCACAATCTTATGTTTTTCAGAGTGCTTGTTCAAATTGATTTAGATTCTGACGCATCTTCAGAAGCTTTTATTGTGTGGGTCATGTACCTAAAATGTTACATATGAACATGCATAATTTTCATTATTGAATCTGTTTCTATTGTGAGAAAATACATAGTGTTCTAAAAATAGTATGTTTCAAAAAATTGCATTTAAATTATTTTTTCTTAGGAGAAAATGCTGAAAAACTCTTACAGTTCAAGCGGTGGTTTTGGTCAATAGTGGAGAAGATGAGCATGACAGAACGGCAAGACCTTGTAAGTCAAATGCATGTATTATAAAATATTTAGAAGGAAATTTAAGGTGAGATTTAGATTGTGAATAATATTTCTATTGGAATCTAGAAATAAGAGACTGAAATGTTAATCCTGTTTTTTCCTTGGGGGAGTGAGGAATGTTTACTAAGGACAGAACAAAGTCCAAAAATTTATTGGACTTATCTTTTTACAATGTATACTACAGATCAATAGGTCTAGTCAATTCTTAACTAATATGTTTTCCTTGATATAAGAAAACAGTGATGATCTGTCATTGACAATATATGTGCATTTCTGTTTTTCAAATAGGTCTGATTGATTATTTTATATTCCCTTATTTCTTCTGATTAGTAGCATGTATTTTTAGTATTTATTAATTTAATCAATGTTACAGTCTATAAAGGATAAAGTGAATTTAATGGATATAGTTTGATTCAGTAGATATTTATACACATACACATATAAAGTAGGTATACACTAGATACTAGTGACATTAATGAAAAACTGGGCATTCTGTGCTCTTTTTGGTTTTGTTTTTTAAAGAATGTGGTAGAAAATGGCAAACTTTATCTGTTTCAATGAATATTTTTCCAAAATGGGAGTATAAAAGTTTGGTATTTAATCTAATTTGTTGAAACTTTTCTACTGTATGAAACTTCACTCATTACTCTTAAATTCTTACTTCCGTAGAAATTCACAAGAAAAACATTCCACTAGAGGACTATTAACAATTGATAGTTGTGATACCTGCTTACTTATCCTTTGGGAAAAAATAGAGAATAGCAATTCATTTCGGTTCATTTAAATTCTGGTCTAGAGCCATATTTTTCTTTCTTCCCTCACTACCTCTACTACCTTTTTCCCATTCCATGGTCCATTTCCAGGATTTTGATCCCTGAGGCTGAACCCTTTAATCAAACAGTAAATAATTACTATCCTCTCTAAATCTTGAACCTTTTAAAGGCTGTGTATAATCATGGGTTCTTATGGGTGAGTCATTAAAACATAGCATGTTTCTTTCTTCACATGCAAAAGAAGATTATAATAATATGGACACCATTTTACCTCACTAAGTTTTTGTACAGATGTTCTTTTTCAGCCTCAAATATGTAAATATGTGAGTAATTTGCCTAAGAAAGATTCTTAAAATAGATAGTTTTTTTTTATGCCATTAATTATGGGTGTGCCATAGTAGTTAGCTCACTATATAGTTGTCTTTATAGTTACGTATGCTTATTTTTTTTTTTATATAACTATATACCTATAGTTCATCTGTGTTGTCTTAGGAAATTTTAGTCCAAGTAGAAGTAATTATTGTATATGTAAATATATTCTTTAAGACAATTGACTGCCAGATAACATATATATGTCAACACATAAATTTCCGTTTCTCTTGGAGAAAAAGACCTGGGATTAATTCCTTCCAAAGGTGGAATTTGAAAGTTTAAAAAACTCATCCTTTTATCAAGTTGAATTTTAAATTCTGCCATTGCATGTTGAGAAGCTCACTAATAACTTCTTAGGACCACCTTTTAAGTGGTCTCAGGTCTGTGGAAATATATTTCCTTCCCTTAAATATTAGCCAGATATTATTAGTCTACCATGAAGAAGGCACTGTGATAAAGCCTAATAATGCTGGATTAAGGCACAATCTGTGATCTCTCGATCAGACTTGTAGTTGAGGGTAGAAGGGACTTTTACACGGATTACTAATACAAAGTTAGAATAAGTCCCAAATAAATTTCTCTGAGAATTATCAGAATGTGAAAAGTTGCTTACAGTAAGTAGAGTTGAGAAAAACAATTTATGGAATAGCTAATACTACCTCAGTTGATCATTGAAGGTGAATTTCAACAGATTAGAGCAGAATTCTCATCTCTTCATTTCACACACAAGGGAAGGGGGGAAACCACGAAAAAAGATAACTAGGATTTTGTCAAATACAAAAGGTTTTTTTTTTGTTTGTTTGTTTGTTTGTTTGTTTTTTACTTTAAGCTCATAGGCCTGGGGCTTTCTATGAAATATTTTATCCTTATATCCTTAGTAGGGATTAGGTCACATTTTTATCACTAAGAATCTTATCTTTTGAAGTCAGAAATAGTTTCAAGTGGTAGCTCTTTCCCTAAAATGGTTAAGGCTTTTTTGATAGCCCTTAAATCAAAGACTTACACAACTGAAATGATTAACAATTAGTTATGAATCGCAATATTCAATCCCTATCTTAAACAACATAAGAGACCCCTCAGTTTAATCTTATAGCAGGCTACCTTACTTAATATGTGACTTGCCTTCTTCCAAACCATTTAGGGCACATTTATACTCAGAATTAAACTTAGTACTTCCTCGAGGTGTACAAATTTCATAACACATAAAAACCATGTGTCCAGTGGAGAAAAATTCTTTAGTCTTTAAAAGTTCTGTTACCATGCAAAGTATAAAAAGGGTCATATATTTCTTGAACTTTAGAAAACACTAACAATCTTTTTTTCACCCCTTTTATGTAATAAATTCAGACGTTAGCTACTTATTATTATCCAAATGAATCCTTTCCATTTAGCAAATGAAACATTTAAATGTTATTTAATGCTAGTGGGACTCTAGAGACCTGGGGTCTCCAGCTTTGTTTTTTTAAACTGGGTGAATCATTTTTCGTTTCTGTGGGTTTCATTGTCCTCATCTATAAATAATGATTTTGGACTAGATGATTTTTAAAAGCTCTCCTTTCCATTCTAACATTCTCTGTTTTCTCCAATTCCAAAGAAATTACATCTAAATAAAATACATGTTTTGGCTCTTAAGAATGCTTCACACGTTTACCTTTTACCTCTTCTTTTCCTTTACTTCCTCCCTGCACAGGATGCTCTTGCCATAAAAATTTTACTTTGCTTGCTAGCTATAAATTCATTTTTCTATCTATATATTCACTTTCCTCTTGTAAACTAGCCATGCAGTTTTTAATCTTTTTCTGTAAAATAGAACAACTGTTCACTTTTGTTCAGACTAAGTTCAGACTAGATTCCCTAAAACTTTGCTTCTTGATCTGATTCCTAACTGGAATTGCAAAGAACAAAATTAGTCTACATGCGCGCTTCCTAGTTAATTCAAGAGGATGGGTGCATAACCAGTTTTTAGAGACAGTTCATCTTCAGATATATTAGCATTTATTATCAATTGAATGCAAAAAATACAAAGAATGGAAGTAAGTACCTTAAAACTCCCATTTTAATTTGAATCATAATTTGAATATGGTTTGTCATATGTAAACTGCATGTACTAATATTACAGATATTAGTTCTGTGTCAGAACCAGAAAACTGGATCTATTATTGACTTCGTGATACTAGACATACAATTGACATATTTATATTCTTTTAAAATTCGTATTACTATATTTCAGTTTAATTTCTCCCTCTTCCCAGATTGCCAACTCAAAATAAAACTTCAGCAAAACTGGGGAATACATTTATATAATTCAAGATAGATTGATAGATAGATGAACAAACAGATCCTATAGTGTTCTACCTTTATTCCTTTACTTCTAAAATGAAAGCTTGGGAAATGTCTTCTTTTATATATTCTTTGACATGAAGTTTAGTCATTCATTATGATTTCACAGCATTCTCTCTTTTTTTTTTTTTTTTTTTTTTAATTTTTTCTATTTAATAGCCTTTTATTTACAGGATATATACATAGGTAACTTTACAGCATTAACAATTGCCAAACCTCTTGTTCCAATTTTTCACCTCTTCCCCCCCCCACCCCCTCCCCTAAATGTCAGGATGACCAGTAGATGTTAAAATATATTAAAATATAACTTAGATACACAATAAGTATACATGACCAAAACATTATTTTACAGCATTCTCTTTTTTAGCCCTCCCTTTACCTTTCCATTCTCAAGAGTGTTTCTTTATAACCAAGAATACGAAATAAATAAATAAACAAACAAATGAATAGATAAATAAAAAAGGAAGAAGGGGGGGGGAAGACATAATAATAATATTCCCTACTTGGTGATTTCCACATCTGTTTTATCTTGTGCTATGTTTGTTTTTCTTTGGCATTCATACTATTTTCTTGGTTTTGCTTTCATTTGGCATGATTTCAGATAAATCTTCTCATACTTTTGTTATTTAATGAAATATTTCCTCTTATTCCCATAGAAAAGTAATATTTCATCTCATTCATGTGCCACATTTTTATTTAATTCATATAAGTAGATGTACATCTTTTCTAGGTCTTTTCTACTACACAAAGGAATACTATAAAAATTTTGGTGTATATGAAACCCTTGTTTTTGACGATCTTCCTAAGTGTTTCTGGGCATTTTTGATAGTGACTGAGAGAAATCATTATCATACCACTGCCATCTATTAGGGGAAAATGCTTGAAAATTGACCGTAGAATTAAATGAGTACCTTGTAGCAGGGTAACATATCACTGTGTGAAAATGCTCTATTAATCTTTCTCTTTGGAGGAGCACCATTCCTTAAATATTCATTTACCAAGCTAGTTCAAAACATTTCCACTATATTAGTTTTTTAGTGCAGGGAAGTATGTATCATCTATCTAACAAACATCTAGGGAGATAATAACACCACTTTGAATAAATTTTAAATTAATTCTAGTGTGTAAGAATTATATAAAAATATAGTAAATTAGTAACAACTAATATGACAAAACCAGAAAATATAATCCTAGTTTTATTTCTATTTAGGTTTACTTTTGGACATCAAGCCCATCATTGCCTGCCAGTGAAGAGGGATTTCAACCTATGCCGTCAATCACAATAAGACCACCAGATGACCAACATCTTCCTACAGCAAACACTTGCATTTCTCGACTTTACGTCCCACTTTATTCCTCTAAACAGATTCTCAAACAAAAATTGTTACTCGCCATTAAGACCAAGAATTTTGGTTTTGTGTAGAGTATAAAAAGTGTGTATTGCTGTGTAATATTACTAGCTAAGTTTTGTAGATTTTTCCATTTGTCTATAAAAGTTTATGAAAGTTAATGCTGTCATACCCCTGGTGGTACTTTAATGATTAAATGCAAACATTCCTATACCAAGTTTGTAACCTATAGGTCTAAGGAGCACTAGCAACATTTGTCTGTAACTGTTTGCTAGTCAATAACTTCTTGGCCTAACCCCAGCCAAAGATGACAGCAGAACAATATAATTTACACTGTGATTTATCTTTTTGCTGAGGGGGAAAAATGTAAAATGTTCTGAAAATTCACTGCTGCCTTTGTGGAAAGTGTTTCAGCAAAGGTTCTTGTATAGAGGGAGTAGGGAATTTCAAAATAAAAAATTAAGTATGTTCTGTGTTTTCCTTTTAACTTTTTTATGGTGTTTAATTTGTGGTTGGCTGCAGTTGTGTATCATGTATATTGAACTTGTAAAAAGTTCTTGACATTCAGACCTTAAGAGTTGAAATCACTTTTTACCTATGAGACCACTTTCATTGCGTTTTGTTTTGGTTGCATTGAGCTCTAGGACATTAGATAATATCACTAATATTTTGCATGTAATTTGTTCATTTGAGTGAGGGTTTTTTGTGTACATAAGGTGGGGCCAATGCACAATACTTTATATCACAATCAACATTTTTTTTTTTTTATTTAAAAAAAAAATTTTTTTTTGTATCCCTGTTTCAATGGGCAGTCAGTCAGGAGGTTACTCCACTTCAGTTCTAATTAGACATTTGTACTAAGGTGTTTCAGTTATGTAAACTCAGCCTGGGCACTTTCTGATAACTGTAAAATGTTTTATAAGATCATGATTATTGAAGATACATTTTGGAAAATTTTAATGTTCGTGAGCAGCTTAACTACTTTTGTATCTAGCCTTTTTTAAGTATCTTGTTACATTTACTTTTTTAAATAAAGAAATTACAGAAGAAATGTCAAGTTATATTGAAGAAACAATAGTTTTTATTTATGTAATCTGTATATTTTTAAACTAACAACAGTACACACCAGACACAGTTATAAGCTTATCAAAAATCTGATTTTTAAGAACTTAAAAAAGCTTTTATGTATATGGATTATAAAGAAACAGAAGTAATTCAGTCTACATTTTACAGTTAGCAGAGAATCCTGAATGGCATAGGCCAGAAAAGCCCGTACATTTTAAAAATTCAAGAAGGCATTTATTTCTGGCCCTTACATGAAATTGATATCTAGTCAATCATTCAATATTTATTCACTTAGACTACTTTAAGTAGAAATACTTTATGAAAACATATTTTAGTTAATAAGAGTGATTTTTTTTTTTTAATTTGGAAGCCCGAACATAATTCCATTCTTATAATATTAGAATTTTCATGTAATCGGCTATAGGATCTGTTTTGTTTTGTTTTTGTTTTTTTTCTTTTTTTAATTTCACTCTTTTTAAATGAGAATACTATGCTTATAATGTGAGAAAGTCACTTTACTTGTTTATAAGAAGAATAAAGGAGTTCAACTTTTTGCCTCCTTTGCAGTGCCCCTGTCCAGTTGAGAGAAATAATTAGTGTGACTTACTTTAAGCTGATAATTTGCCATCCTTTTCTTGCAACTTTATGGCACTTAATTGCAAAGGAGATCTTTATCAAATTCATTGCTTTTACTGGAAATACATATAATCTGCTGTGTTTATTTTTATAAAAATTGATCCAGAGTGATTTTATGAAAAGGGACACTTATTTGTGATTTTTGAATAAGTAGTGATTATATTGAGGGTAGGGTGGTAATCAATTTGATGGAAACTTAAGCTTTTTGACTAGAATTTGGTAGATAAAATTATGAGATTGGGCTTTTTTTTTTTTTTTTTTTAATCTCAAGTGAAAAAAATGAATTATCTAAAATAATCCACGATATCTACTAAGCCTTCCTAAAGCAAAAGTTTTGGTCAAAATGTACTAACAAAGGTTAACTTTAAGTGAAGTGTGAAAATTATTTATATTTAAATTTATTTAAAATGAAAGTTTCTTTGAGTCTCAGCTAAGCATATTTTAAAATAATGCGCTATTACTCTCTTTAAAAATGGTAAGTTATCAAAATAATCCATCTGTACAATATAGCTTGTTGGCACAGGTTTTATTGTGTATATCTTAGTTGTGTTATTGCAGGAGTATTTGGATCAGCAGTACTCCATAGCATTGTAAAAGTGCTAGATAAATATAAATTATTTTCCACTTTACATTCTAACTGGGAGCAATTCTTTAGATCCCTGTCCTCTGAAAGCCTAAGAAAAGGTGGAGATTTGTTTTGTTTTTTAATGAGAAAGAGGCAAGAATTTCTTCAGCTATGATCTTGGGTTTTTTTTTTTTTTTTTAATTGTTCTTCCCCTCCTGCCCCATACTTGTGGAATATAATTTATCAGTATGTAATTTCCTGCCATTAGTCTTGTCTACCTATATCCTATCCTAGGGAATATAGATGTGACATTCATTAAGTCTTGTGAATGTGTTTAGGTATACATCTTGATGTTTATTCTTTTAATGTAAGTACATTTAGTTTATTGCTGTTATGCACATGAGTTGAAATTATTTTAGTTGGTAATTATACTGAGCAAAATAGGTGAATATAAAAAAAGAATATACATAGGTTTGTTGTTCTAGTTATGTTGTTTACTGCACGAAAGTGCATGAAATGAAAATCATGGCCTTCAAGAGTTGTTTAAACATGGCATCTTTATAAAGGGAGCCCCTTGCTTTGGCATACTATGTGTCATTTTTCAAGATACAGTGGAAGAGAAAATTACTGGATTCTAATTACATCACTGAATATAGCAGCACCATATAATACAAAGCTCTTACTAGAAAAAATGTAAAAGCTTTATAAAAAATGAAGTCCGTGGTTAGAAATGTTAGAACTGTTTTCTACAGGATTGTAGAAAATAAAAACCACCACAAAGAATTACCTTATTTGAAATGGCAGTTTGATAAATTTCTGTTATAATTTGAAAAAGGGATTTTCTTGGGGCAGCTAGGTGGCTCAGTGGATAGAAGCACCAGCCCTAAGGTCGGGAAGACCTGAGTTCAGATTTGATCACAGACACTAGTTATATCACCCTGGGCAAATCACTTACCCCCAATTGCCTCAGCCAAAAAAAGAAAGAAAGAAAGAAAGAAAAAGGATTTTCTTATAATTCCTAAAGTTTTTACTAGGAAGATTTAGGACCAGAGAGGTGTATGGGGAATAATAATAATTATGTAGTTATTTATCAAAGCATACTCAAAACTCAACCCTAATTTCTGTACCAAATGCTTTTAAGTAGCAAGGACTGTTTATGATGAAAAAGTAATTTTCTGCTGAAATTTCCTCTTTCTGGTAAGTTTTGAAGGAATTTTCCAAAAGAATTGTATATTTTAATAATCAATTTGTTAAATCATGATTTTTCTTTTTTTGGAAGAATGTTGAATAGGACCTGCCGCTTAACAGGTAAGACAATTTTGTTTTCAGAACTGCTGGAGAACACTTCTCTGTGTTGAGCATTTTACTTGAGGTAAATGTCCAAATTTGTCAATGACCACAATGAAATAAGGCTGTTTCAGAAGCTTAAATGTATGTCTAATTTTTGGACAAGTTTATCTTAACCTTGCCTTGGATTCTGAAGGTTGACAAGTGTTATGAGTGTTTTTAGTCATAGCAGAGCATTTTGTAGATATAATGTGTGCTGCTGTTATGTAAAATGTCTATTTTAGAACATTGAGTGACATCATGAATATTTTCTTGACTTATGGAAGTACAGGTTAGTGATAACTGGGAGAATATTTATTAAAAAACACTGAATAGCAAGTTCATGACCTTATCAGTTTGAGGATTTGATTTCTTTGTTCCTTAAGTAAGCCAATTTTCCTTTTTTTTTTTTTTTTTTTTTTTTAATCCAGAGGTCTTTCAACTTGTGATCTTAAATTCAATTCACTTCTTTTTAGAGACTGTTGGAGGTGGAAGAGACTTTAGAGAACCAGTCTAATGAATTTTAGTTTGAACAACTATATCCATAAAATTGAATTATCATTTTCCCTTCTAAATCAGATTTTCCTCTCTCTCCACATTTTATAGAATGTGCTATAGCTTTCTCAGTCACCTCAGTAGCAACTCTAGCTCCACATAAAATCAGCTGTGGGACATTCTTTTTTTTTGTCTACTACCTAGTTTGTTTTTATCAGCTTTACTCTAAGACTGTTACTTTAGCTATCTAAGTAGCCTACCTCTTCAAGCCAGTTCCAGTTTCAAGATTTGTCAAGTTGAAAGGACTTGAGAGATCACTTGGTATGACCCTCTCATGTTCAGCTTCATCTGATTAATTTGATCATATCATATCAGGTCCTGTAATGATCTCTGAATTTATCCTTGATGATCTTCTCTACACTTACTTGACAGTCTTGTTCACGCCTATGTTTCCAACTGATATCTCTCTGTCTGCAACAATAAAATAATACTCCTGACTTTGACACTCTTCCAGCTAAAGACCTGCATTTCCAGTAGCTTGTGAAACAGATTTGATACCATCTAAATTCCAAATTCAACATGTCCAAAAACAGGTTTATCTTTGTCCCCAAACCTTCTGATAGCATTCTGCGTTCCATGTTCATAAACTTTGGCCTTAGCGCATTGATAAGGGGCTCAATAAATGTTGATTAATTGATTTTTCTCCCACATTTCTTTTTTTTTTTTTAATTCTCAATATACCTTGTTTTATGAATCATACTGGGAGAGAAAAATCAGATCAAAAAGGAAAAACTATGGGAAAGAAGAAAAGAACTGAGCCTAGCATGTGTTGATTTACGTTCAATCTCCACAGTTCTCTGTCTGGATACAGATGGCATTTTCTGTCCAAAGTTTATCACTGAATTGCTGAGAAGAACCAAGTCTGTCTTAGTTGATCATCACACAGTCTTGCCGTTACTATGCACAAAGTTTTCCTGGTTTTGCTTGTTTCACTCAGCATCAGTTCATGTATATCTTTCCAAGCCTTTTTAAAGTCAGCTTGTTTATAATTTTTTGTAGAATTATATTCTGTTGCCTTCATAGATTGCAACTTGTTCAGCCATTCCCCAATTGATGCACATTACTCATTTTCCATTTCTTTGCTACCACAAAAAGAGCTGCTACAAACATTTTTTGCACATGTAGGTGCTTTTCCCTCCTTTATGATTTCCTTGGGATACAGACCCAGTAATAGCTGAAAGGTGGTATCAGTTTTCAGTTCCCCCAACAATGCATTAGTGTCCCAGTTTGCCATATCCCCTTTAGCATTTATTGTTAGCTTTTTCTGTCATCTTAGCCAACTGAGAGGTGTTAGATGGTACCTCACAGGGTTGTTTTGATGTACATTAACCAACAGCGATTTAAGGCATTTTTTATGACTAGAAGTGACTTTCATCATCTGAAAATTACTCATATCCTATGACCATTTATCAGTTGGGGGATGATTTGTGTTGTTACAACAGAGTTCTTTGTAGATTTTAGAAATGACACCTTTATCAGAAACAGGGGCTGTAAAAATATTTTCCCAGCTTTGTACTTTTCTTTTAATCTTGTTTCTGTTGGTTTTGGTTTTGCAAAACCTTTTTAATTTAATGTAATCAAAGTTGTCCATTTTGCCTTTCATATTATTCTCTAGTTCTTCTATGGTCATAAATTCCTCTCTTTTCCAAAGATCTGATAAGGTAAATTATCCCTTGTTCTTCTAATTTTGCTGATGGTATCACTTTCTTTGCCTAAATCATGTACCCATTTTGATTTTATTTTAGCGTGGAGGGTGAGTTGTAAGTCTATGTTGAGTTTCTGACATTTTTCCCAGCAATTTCTGTGAAATAGTGAATTCTTATCCCAGAAGTGTGGAGTTGGGCTTATCAACACCCAATCTCCTTCATTTTTCCATTTCTTTGTATCATAATCATTTCTCCCTTTCTCTATTCCTTCTGTTGCCACTCCAGTACAACTGTACTTACCTGACATTTGTGATATGTAATATGACAATATTATATAATCTGGTAAGTCAACTTTCATGTGGTCCTCCTATTCAACCTTCATATTATTAACGTAATAAACTTATTTTTACACATAGATCTGGTCACTCCACTTATTTGTTTAAAAAAATTAATGTATCATTACTTTTGAATTAAAAAAATCAAATTTCTTTGCATGACACTTAAAATTTGTCTAACAACTTTCGTGCTTTATCATATTCATCTTTATAAGTTTTGTGGTCTAGACAAATTGGAATAATATCTTTCAAACATGCTTTTTACTTTCATCCCTCCATACTTTAATTCATTATATATAATTCATTCTATAAAATTACCTAAAATGCCATTCTTCGCCTTTAAAATTCCTCATCTTTCAAAGCCCTACTCATTACATCATAACTACAAATATTTTCCTGATCCCTTCTCATCTGTTTTTTCTTTAGACATTACCAAGTACCATTTCCTAATCAGTTGCATGTATTACATCTCCATGTAATGAGAGGCTTCTGCCTTTCCTTCTTCAACCACTCCCGCCCACCATTACTTTTCTCTACCCCTTAATTGAATTGTAAACAGTTAAAATACCTTATTGTCACTAGTATCCTAATTTGATCATGCCTCAGATAAACTTTGTATTTTAATAAATCTTATTATATATCTGTGTGCACACAGATGTTTAATAGTTTTTGTTTTGTTTTTTAAATAATTTTGTTATAGTCAGTCTCCACAAAAAGTCCTAATCCAGTGCCTCATTAAGTTGTGGAGGAAGATTTCTGGGTTCTCAAAAATTGTAATCTTTGACAAGCTCTGGCATGACAATACGCTGCTTTTAAATAGACTGCATTTTCAGTAGTAGTCTAATAAGGTAAGAAGCAATCAGTGAAAAAAAAATGCAAAAAGGAATCCCCACTGTATCTGCCTTTCACTTTTGTAGTAATAATGGCAGAAAGGGCAGGGTGTAGGGGGTGCTTAAATCAGATTTCTTTTGCAATAAATATTAGGTGTCAATTTGGAAGATCTTAAGCTTTACTGTATCCAGAAACTATGACAATTCTAAATATGAGATCCTTGTCCAATGACCAATGAGTAAACATACTATTTGAGGAACTGAATAATACTGCTTTTAAACATGGTCAATATAAATTAATTTATACTACAAAAGGAAGTTAAATGAAACAGTTTCACAGGTACTTCTTGGAAGTCAATCAACATTTATTAAGCACTATATTAAGGACCATGCCTAAGTGTGAAGAGGCAGGTCATTCTCCAAAAGCCCCCCCACAGCTGTGAATCATAACACCCCTGAAGGAATTGCAAATCAGTGTTTACTGATGCAGATGTTGCTTGTGGATTGGGAATGAAATAAGTGTGATGCACGAGGGAAGAGGAGAGAGGTCAGAGAACAGTAGCTGCCTCTCAGTCTCCTTGCATTATCATCATCCGTTCACACAACAGTTAAGGACTACACTTTTAAGTATGAAGGGGCAGTGGATTCTCCAAAAATCCCCACAACTGCGAATATAACACTTGAAGGAATTACAAATCAGCCTTTACTGTGGAGATGTTGCTTGTGAATTGATAATGAAATAAATTGGAGGGAAGAGAATGCAACTGCCTCTCAGGATGTATCATCATCTTCTCATATGAAGGGATCTGTTCTGCTATCAGAATCAGATCCACAGCAACCACTAGCAGGTTATTCCTGTAATACTATGTCCCGGAAACTGCCAAGTATGAAGAAATATTATTTTGGGTCTTCATTCAAGATAGCAAGACATTTCTTGGTATGTTCATCACTGAATTAATCTAGATAAAACATTTGCAAAAGGATTTTCATTAAAGGTAACTGCAGTTTATGTATTGTAGTGAAGTTTTTAATTGGCTGAATAGGTCTTCTGTATTCTAAGACTGACTTCATTGCAGATGTGAACATAGGGAAACAACAGGAAAGTTTTTTTTTTTTTTTCCATTAATTCCCTTGATATTCTTGATATTTCCCCTTTTGTTCTTCCAGATGAATTTTGTTATTTTTCCCAGCTCTGTAAATTAATTGTTTTTTTTTTTTTCCCAGCAATTTGGCATGGCATGTATTAGAATAAATTATTTATATAGAATTGTCATTTTTATTTACATTAGTTGTTGGAATTCTTTGTGAAAGTTTGAGAAAGGAACAGACAGCCTTTTCCCAAATAATATTCTAGAGCATATATTGTTGATTTGAATATTGCAAGAAATACAAGACCATAAATCTAGGCCCTTGTTATACAAGGGGCCTACATGATTAAATTTCTAAAATTCCTCATTTTGTAAAAGAAACAGTCTGGGGATAGGGGGGAGTGTGAGGGTGAGATTAACTTGCCAAATTTAAAAAGATAGTGTGCAATATATGACTGAGATGGAATTTAGAAGTCATATTCTCTGATTCCAAAATCTATTTTCTTTCCACTGTACCACAGTGCCTTTATTATCTGTTAAGCATTTGAAGAGCATTTGGTTGAACCAAAAGGTATAATGTTCTCTAATAAGGGGACCTCCATAAAATCCTAAAATATTATAAGCCTCATTCATTGAAAGATAGAACAAGATAATTTTGACTTGGTTCTAATTATTAATATCAGCATAAAATAGAGTGGTAAGTGCCGAAGATTTTTACCACCTCCAATCGGTTTTGTTTCAGTTCCAAATGGAAAAGGATTTCCAATAGATGATGAGATACCACAGATACTACTATTTTGATACTGATTATATCAAGCTTCCTAATATCACAAAATCTGGATGAAATCCATTATTTAAGAATTCAGCCTAACTTCCTAAATAGGAAGAAAGCAAATGAAGAATACTAATTGTCTAGCCTATGTCCAGAATTTGGATAGACATCTTGTAGAGGTCTTATCAATCAATACTTATATTTTGGATAAACAACAAATTTTATTGAGATATGCTAGATTGTATTTGGAGTATTTGTACAGTGCTTATAATATCTCTATATCCTGAAATAAAGGTCCATCTTCAATAAAGATTAAGTGATTAGTATGTGTCAGATTTTGTGCTTAGTGCTGAGGCAAAACAATTCCTGCCCTCATTTATTTTTAAATAACATTCTTCTAGTAATGTGGTGGTGTGGTTGTAAATCATAAAACAAGAGTCCCTGAAAAGTCAAAAGTTGTGGGTCACTAAAATGCAGTATAAGGTATGTAAGAGGCTACAACATATTACCAATAAGTAATTGTGCAAAAGTGGTATTGTAGATGAATTGAGTCATGCATGTAGCAAGTCAACTAAAGAGATAACCTTTAAGTTTCATTGGCTTCCTTTCATTTTCAAGAGATTTATTTGTTATAGGGTCTTCTGCATCCTGGGTAGACCCTCCCTGGAAGAGGGGATATGACCACGTGTTATACAGGATAAACAGTAGTGAATAAATTGTAATCTATACACAAATCCACAGAAATAATCAGCAAGTGTATTCAAGATTTTCCACAATCTAGTTTCAACTTTTTCCTTTCCACTCTTCATTTGTATTTGCCATGTGCACCTAAGCAAGGGCTTAACCATTTTGATTTCAGTCCATTTATAAAATTGGAAAACTGAATTGGATAATCTCCAAGGGTCCTTCTAAGTCCATGGCATTTATTAAACATCTTTGCCTTCAACAGCCCTTAACACTGCCTTTCCTCTGCTTCTCAGCTACCCATAGAAGTAGTCTCTTCTTTGAGCTCATGTTTGCCTCCAATTCTTCACACTTCTGAAATTATTGTGAATTGTTTATTATTATCACAATTCTACCTCCTACATCTTCCATCCTTTTTATTTATTTATTTATTTATTTTTGCTAAATCTGCTTTTTATCCTCAGCAATTTTATTTCTTAGTCCCTGTCCTTCAAGGTTATCAGTCAACTTTTTGGCTTAATTTCCTTTATATTGACCTTGTTTTTGACCAGAGGGGAGGGGGGTCTGGAGCCAGATTAAATGCACCTGACAGACCAGGCAGACTTATCTAAAGATAGTCAAATCAATATCTCTATAAAGGTTGGTTGAAGATAGCCAGAGGCTGGGGGGATAGACTATAGGGGCTGACAAAGAGTTCCTTCCTGAACAGTCTGGGAATTATCTGATAATAGCTTATTCTTCACTAAGGGAGGGAATAAATCTCATCACTTGGATCATTAATATTTTCTTTGCTATTTCAAAGTTGTTGAATGCTCTTGAAAGAAAGTCGAGTCTATAAGTAACTCAATCTGAGGCTTCCTCAATGGTATACAGCATTTTTATTTTCTAATTCACCATTAAATTTAGCAATTGTACAAGCTTCTTCTCAAGCCCCCAATTCTAGCTATACTTTATCTTTTTTTTTTTTTTCCCAAGAACAAATTTTATTCACCTAAAAAAATTGGAGAGAATTTTTTGGGAGAAAATTTTTGAATGAATGAATGAAAGGCATTTATTATATGTACTAATTATAGAAATACACAGGAAAATATCCCTTATTTATTTTTTATATTTTTTTTAAAAAATTACAGCTTTGGGTAATTTTTCAACATTGACCCTTGCAAAACCTTTTGTTCCAAATTTTTGCCTCCTTCCCCCTCACCCCCCGCCCCTAGATGTCGGGTAGTCCAATACATGTTAAATATGTTTAAAAAATGTTAAATCTAATATATGTATATATATTTATACAGTTATCTTGCTACGCAAGAAAACTCAGGTCTAGAAAGAAAGTAAAAAAAAAAACCTGAGAAGGAAAACAAAAATGAAAGCAGACAATAACAAAGAGTGGAAATGCTGTTGTGGTCCACACTCATTTCTCATAGTCCTCTCTCTGGGTGTAGCTGGTTCTCTTCATTACTGAACAATTGGAATTGGCCTGAATCATCTTTGTTGAAGAGAGCCATGTCCATCAGAATTGATCATCAGTATTGGTGTTGAAGTATATATAATGATTTCCTGGTTCTGCTCATTTCACTTAGCATCAATTCATGTCTCTCCAGGCCTCTCTGAAATCATCCTCTAGCTGCACTTTATCTTACCAGATATCTTGCTATCTAATTCACCAAGAAAATTGTGACTGTCCCTTATTTGTTTCCTCTAAGGTTCAAGTCTGATAGTCTGCAGATCAAAACCTGTGGATCCCTGTTGCCTATACAATAGAACAAATTCTTTAACCTGACATTTAAGTCCTCTACAGTTTGTTTGCAATTTACCTTTACACCTTTATTTTTTATCCCTTCATACACTATGATTCATACAAGAAGACTATCATCAGTCAGGGTTTTTCTTCATTCCTAAATCATTCTTCATTTTGTGAACATGTTCTCATCTTCAGTCTCTCAGAATCTTTTTCCTTAAGACTTACTTCACATACTTCCTATGAAGCCTTCTCTAATTCCTCCCAGCTAAAGAAGACACTTAAATTTTGTTTTGATGAATTCCCATCACTAATGAGATTATATTTCTGTGAACATGTTGCATTTTTTTTCATCCCATTCATACAAATATAAGAAGTTTGACAGTTGGGACTATTTCATTTTAATATTTGCATTATTTAATTTTATGTTTAGATGCTCTGAATAAAATACTTAATTTTTGTGGAATCAAACTGTAAGCAATTTTATTTTGGTTCAGGTTGCCCATAGTGCTTGCAGTAGTAGATACTACTATTGTTCAAGTAACAAGTACAAAGATGTAATTTAATGTGATTACTTCCTTTACTTATAAAAATACATTTAATTTTCCTGTGATACCTAATTTTCTTCTAATTTTTAGATATGTTGATATATTATGAAGATTGCATTTTCTTTGAAGGTAATTTCTTTAAATCTTAGCTGCTTTTATTAAGAATGACAGATTATTCTTTCAATCTTGTAATCACTGTCAAAATTGTTTTGGAATACATGTATTATTAAGGAATTATGTTAATATTCATTTTTCTTTTGGATATTAGAAATGAACTAAATTCATTTGTACTTAGGGAGTTCATTTCCCTAACTTAGGGAATGGAAAACCTGGTCCATATATATATTTCTTCCAAACAAGAAGATGATAGTTCTTTGTACTCTAGGAAAAAATCAGAAAGTAAAGGCAGCCGTGTATCTCACCCATATTCCTATCTCCAAGTAGGCTGTTATTAAGGTTTTTTCTTTGTATCTCTAACATTTAGCACAGTGCCTGGCACATAACAATGTTGAAGCATAAGACACACCCCAACAATGTTAAGGTCTCCAGGTTGTCACAAGTGTGGCGAAAGAATTTGCAAGTTTGTCTCCAGTTTGTCTCCAAGTTAAGGAGCAAAGATCTATTACATTGCTAACAGCAGGCTAAGTTCCAAAAGAATCTAGGAAAGAATCAGGAGCAAAAAGATAAATTTATAGGAAAAAGGTAGAAAGATCAGATGTTTCATGTCAACTGATAGGCTAATTTTCTGCCTTGGAGGTAAAATTGTAGTGTGCTCTTAGAGTTGAGGTGTGATCCTGGTATGCACCCCATTATTGAATTCTATGGCTTAAAATTTTCATTAATACTGACCAACTAGATTGTCATTTAACAGCCAGTATTGTTTGTGAAACGACAGCACTCCCAGGGCCAGGTGGTTTTAGGGTTATTGCTACATCCTCTCTAAGAGCTACATTAATCATTACCCCCTTCCTAAGCAATTGAGACACATTCATTTGAGGCAAAGGGAAGGTCTCATAATGCAACTACTTCGGGCTGATAAAGGATGCAGAGCTGGCCCTTCCTAGATGAGTCCAGACTGAGGGGGGGAGATGCATTAGTGGAATATGGTGGCAGAGGCACCCAGAGGGTACTGTCTCAGAATTAGGTACTCAGTGATTTTCAGGTTGAATAAGTAGTTGGAAACAAATGACCTGGAATGGGTAAAAAAACAAAGCTCACATGTTGTATGGGAGAAATTAACTTGGAAAAAATGGAGGATAATAACAAAAAAGCTAGGACGAGGAAAAAGAGGACATGGGCAAATTCACCCTTTTCTGTCTAGTACATTTCCAGTTTTTCTATAAGTCCTACAGAACAGTAGTTTTCAATCTTCTCTGGGTTCATAGGAATGTACAAGAAGGCCTGAGAGAGAAGAGGTAGCAGGAGTAGCCCTTTTAATTCTAGAAACATGAGTCCATTTGGTCCTTTCCATTTTATACCAAAGGGATTGCTACCTTGGGCTTCCAAGATTTCAGGTATACCACCAGCATCCAGATTTACTGGGGTGACAGTCTGAGCATTTGCATCTGCAGGTTGAGGGAGATGTTCATTGTTATATTCAGAAAAAGCCTTTCGGCTGGACTTGGGGGCGGGGTTAACAGCCCTTTCTGGATATACTTGGGCACAAACCTGGCACACCTGTCTAATGTTTCTCCTTGTGACCAGTGAAAATAGGTTTCACAAGAAGTGGAAGGCATTCCTTCCTAAGTGAGTAGCTTGATGTAGGCCAAAGAAGTTTCCAGTCTGGCCTCTGGGATTAGAAGCCAGCTGGAGGTGTTTGAAATCACTCACAAGGAGAAAGGGTGACCTTTCTTTGCTAAGGGCCTGTTCCTGGGACCCATAAGAGGGAATATAGGAGTTGGGGAATTAAAAATGCCATGGTCAGGGTCAAACAGGCAGCATCTGGTGGCTGAATCAGCAAGCCTGTTTCCTTTGGCCTGAAATGAATCCCCCTCTTGGTGTCCTTTACAAGACATAATAGAAAACTCTCTAGGTGCATGGATAACTTGCAGTAATTGTAGAATTTCCTCTGTATGTTAGGCTGCTAAAAATCCTGTCCATATAGCCCCATGAACATGCAAAACACGAAAGTCATTTTTGGAATCAATATAAATGTTCACTCTATTCCTTTCCTCAATCCTAAAGCTCTGGTGAGGGCGAGTTTGGCCCTCTGAGCAGAGGTTCCAGGGGGAGTGGCTTAGCCTCCAAACTGCTATTGAGACTCACCAGAATGACCTGCTTTCCTTTCCCTAATTTTCAAACTGGATCCATCAGTAAATTCCTGGATTGCCGAGGGGAATGTTGCTCAAGTCAGGTTGATTGGAATAAACAGAATCTAAAGCTTCCTCACAATTATGAAAGGGATTGAGTTTCTAGAATTCACAGTACTTTTGAGGTCAAACAGGAGACGTGATGAGCAAAGCAGTGGAGTAATGTAGTGATGGAATGATGAGTAGGCCAGTGCCAGGCCTGGAGCGAGAAAGACATTGGCATGAGTTCAAATATAGCTTTGAATACGAGCTTGTGTGACCCCGTGCAAGTCACTTTACCCTGTTTGCCTTAGCTCCTCATCAGTGAGATGAGCCCTGAGAAAGAAATGGCAAATCACTTCATCTTTGCCGAGTAAACTCCAAATGGGACCAAGAAGGGAGGAATAAATAAGACTTTTTAAAAAATGACTACAGCAAATTCTAGGTGCTAGTGTGTTAACAATGGAGCACCTTGAGAGAAGTGTGATCAGGTTTAAACTTAAAGGGAAATCACATATTGAAAAATTTTTTCCTTTACTCTGTAAACTTCTCTATTAAACCTTCTACAATGTACTTGTTGGCCTGGGGAAGAACTTGTACGGTAGACATCCATTCAAATCTTATGTAAGATTTTTCTTAAAACAAACATCTGCTTCGAACACCTGCCATAGAACCAGTTTTTGCCCAAATTTGACAACTCTTCACTACTCTGTATTTAGCTCCAAGACACTTCTGAAATATGTCATAATTGTTTCTATTATACTAAATTGTCTCTGTTGTGTTTTGTTATTTTTCTGATAGATCCCCAAGGTGGAGCATATAAGTAGATCTATCAAATTCTACTAGTTCTCTAGAGCTTGATTTTTAGTCACTGGTCTACTGACTTTACACATTAATCAATAAGTTTTTTTTTTTAAATAATATTCAATTTTAAATTGTATTTTCAGTTCCAAATTCTATCTTTGCCACTTCTGCATCCCCCCCCCCCACCGAGAAAGTAAGAATAACAAAACCATTACAAACATGCACAATCAAGCAAAACAAATCACCGAATTAGCCATGTCTGAAAAAAAAATTTTTAAAGAAAAAAATAGGAAATGCTCTTCAATCAGCACCCAGACTGACAGCAAGTTTAATCACAAGTCCTAAGATAAAAACCCGGCTCCAGCTCAGAGGGAGCCACATTCTAAAGAGAGAGACAGCAATAGGGGCAAAAAGTGGTTCCTTAGTCCTAAAGTTTTTCTAAATCATCCCAACCCAGGGAGAGACGAAGAGCTGCCCGAACCCCCACTTTCAGAAACAGGTCCAAGTGTGAAAATTGCCTTTCAGGGAGACTGGAGAGAGGTTTCAGGAGGGCGTCAACGTTAAGGACTTCCTGCCCCCCAGACAAATTCGTCTTTTTCCCCCACGAGAAACCCGGGGCCTCCAGGGGATAACGACTCGCAGCTCGACAGCTGCCAGCCCCAGACCGGGCCACACAACCTGCAGGCTAGGGCGGCCGTTGTGGTTCACCCCCGCCCCATCACTGGAAATGAACAAAACCGCAGACTTCTGCCAGCCTCCCTACTTCGGCCCCGGCTGCTTTGCATCTCCACCCCTCCGCGTTGGCCCAGGGGATAGTGGGCGAATTTCTTTTGAAGGCATGTGCGCATGTCTCATTTCCGTCCGGCTCCGAATAATTCTACTCCAGTTCTGAATAATACCAGTGTCCCGGGCCGGTACCGGCGGGGGAACTAGAAACCAGTGGGACCTACGGCAGCGCACTCGGGAGTCCCCGGGGACTGAGGGCGGGGCTAAGAAGGCGGGGCAGGGCCCAGACATGGGGAAGGGAAGAGTAGAAAAGGGCGTTCGGGGGCGGGGCCGAGCGCTGGTGGGTGGGGCCAGTCCCTGGGCCTCCTTTAGGAGTAGCGGCGCAGAGCGTTCGTGCGTCTCCTCTGGGTTCAGGCTCGCTCTGCTTCCGGGTGATGGGGGAGTCGGTAAGGCCGGCTGTAGCCGGGCCCCTGCAGGATGAGGTAAACGCTGTCTCCGGTCCGCCTACCTCTCTCTCTGCCCCGGGGGTAGGAAGGGAGCGCTTCCTGCTTCTCTTGGGCTCAGGCCTTTTCGTTTCTCTCTGGCCTGGAGCTCTTTGTTCTTCCCCGGGCTTCCCGGGGGGGGGCGGGGCGAGGAGGAGACGCTGGAAAATGTCGTCCGCCTCCTTCTCCCCGTGCGGCCCTCGAGGCTCCTCTACCGTGCTGTCATCTTGGGAACTTGAAGCCTTGGACCCCGAAACTGCGAGGACAGAAACGACCTTCCTCCCCCGGAGAAGGAACTTTTTGGCCCATTAAGCTCTTTAAATGCCGACCCTGGGAGGAAGTGGTGGCGGGTGGAGGGCGCCTCGGATTCTGGAAGACCCCGGGGAGCAGGGGGGAGCGGTGGTGCCGGTTCCTTCGGTCTGTGTGAGCCCGGGCAAGGCCTGCAGCCCGTCCTCCCCTGCCATTTCTAGCCTCTGGGGAACTTGGGGCAAACCACTTGGCTCCTCAGCCCCCGCGGGCCTTATTTATAGGGAATTGGAGTCCATCCGACCAAAGTAATGGGGATCTAAGCTAGCATCTCTGCTTTAGGAAAGGAAATCTCCCCGGGAGAACCTCCCGTGCTAGCCCTAGCCAATTGTTGCCCTCTGGGCATGCAAAGGCATGAATAAACAGGCCAGCTGTGGAGTTTTCAGTTTGGATGGGTTTGTTTTTGAAGCTGGGATGGGAGACCCTTTCTCCTCCAATTGAATCACATTCTTCCCCCTTTCCTCCAATTAGAGCACTCTCCCATTCCCTCAAATTAAAAAAAAAAAAAAAGAGAAAACTTAATAGCAAATATACACAAACGGAACAAATTCTCATGTTGGCCATGTCCCAAAACTTGCATCTCCTTCTATTTTTTCAGTCTGTCACTTCTGGCAGGAGGTGGGTATAAGTTCTGGTTTTGCTCATTTCACTCTGCGTCAATTCACAGAGATTTTGCTCTGTGGACAGCTAGACAGTTTCTTCTAACTCCATTTAATGAAAATGCTTGCTACCTGCTGGGTGAGAGGCAGGTTGGCCCAGTAAATAGGAGAGTCACCTGGAATCTGCATTCATGTCCTGCCTTTGACTGATCTGTAGGAGGTGACCCTGAGCAAGCCTTTTTGCTGTGCACTCAGACTACAAGACGTTTCCTCTTTAGGAGTTGTCCATCCCAGTGAAAATCCTTGTCTCTATAAATATGACAGGTACTAGGGATACAAAGAAGAATAAAATAGTCCCTGCCATTGAGAAATTTTCGTGTTAATTGATTTGTATTTCAAGATGAATTACTGATCAAAGAAATTAGAAGATTTGACAGTCACAGGATTTACTACTGGAATGTCCCTCAGTGCTATCTGTGCATTGCCAAAACTAGATTAAAGTATAATTGGGAGATGTTTTAACCAAATAAACTTTAAAAATTGCAACATAATATTAATTTGTGGTTTTCATAGGCAATATGTGGTTGACACCACTGATCTAAGTATCTTGCACCTAGCTGACGCTTAGTTAAGGTTTATTAAATTCACTCTCATTTTTTTTTTTTATTAATAAGGGTAGTGGGAGCTGATTTGTCCAAAATTGTCCAGTAGCTGATGACAGAGCTGAGATTTGAGATTGGATCCCTAAATGCCAAATTCTTTGCTTTTTGCATTACATATATGCTATGTTTTTATTACCATTATTATTATTATTTTTTTCTTATTATCCTTACCGCAAAGGAAAATTCAGGGAGGAAAGGCTAGATCTTGAATTTGATTTTTGATTGGACAGTTTGATTCTTTTAAAATCATTAGAAAACTTTTTTTTTTTTTTTTTTGGTATTTGTTGCTTTCATGTTATGGAAGAAAAGATCCAAAAAGTATTTGATTTAGTTGTAAGAAATGACTTCTATCTTGGTATTCTCACCATGCTTTTAGCTTATTTTATAAACATCTCTAAATCATGTATTGTACAAAGGAAGTAATCAGTAATTATGTAGCAGTTATTACTTAGGCATTGTGGGAAACACAGAAGAATTGGGAAATTGTAGAACCTTAGAGCTGGAAAGATCCTGTTGGTCTAGTTAAACCAGGTCAAAGGGATGCTAACATTATGGGCAAGAGATTTTTTAAAGCAAGAAGGGACTTAAAAGGTTATCTAGTCTCCCTGCTCTTACAGATAAGGAAACATCCAGAGAAGTTAAGCAGTCTGGCAAAATCACACAGTGTCAGGTTCAGAGGTTTTGATTATAGATATAGGAGAAGTCACATGAGTATACCATTTCAGAGGATTCTTTAACCCCACTTCTACACTTTTCCCACTGTCCTAGAAGAATACTTCCATTATTTTTTTTTCTGCTATCATTATTTAATACCTTTCATCCAAAGATAAGTTAGATTTGGGCCCAAAACTTGAAATTGATTACCTTAGCCATGTTTAGCCATGTATCCTTTTTAAAAGATGCTAAGTTTAAATTTATGGTTTTGATTCTGATTTTTATTTTTTAGTGTGTATGCCTTAATAAAAATGTGTTTTTTTTTTCTACTTTGGCTAAATACATGTGAATGAATACTTAGTTTCCAAAATCCAAAATAACTTTTTCTCATAATTTCCTTATTTTTATTAAAGATATGAACATTGTTCTATTCATTCAGTCTAAAAATCTATCATCCTTGATTCTTCCTTTTCCCTTGTTCCTTAAGTTTTATTAGTTCTTCCACCATAATGTTGGAAATTGTTTTCTTTTAATTTCCATTGTAGCTCAGATTGTACACTTCACTATGCCACTGTTATTAGTAACTGCCTGTTTTTCTAGAGTAAATACAAACTCCTTAGACTGGGCATTAAAGTCATCCACAATTTGGTTCTTTCTTGTCTTTCCTAGGCTTATTTATATTACTCTCCTTAATGTGCTAATTAAATTTCCAACTTCTCCAAGCAAACAGAAGTGAATACTTCTGTTCACACCACTCACTTTTGCCTTTTAAAATATTTTCATTCAAGGCTCAGCTTAGGTGGCACCTACTCCTCAAGCCTTCTCCAATTAATAGAATCACTGAATTTGAAAATTAGAAAGGACCTCTGTGGCCACTTGAATCTAAACTGTACTTGTAAAGGATTCCCACTATAACATCAATAAATAGTCATCTAGCTTTTGCTTAAACCAGCTAATTAAAATGTTTAATAATCCTGCTCAAGTCCAGATTTCAGGGGTGAACATTGTGCTGAAAACTGCCTGCCCCAATGATTTGAACCATCAACAACTACTCTTTGAATTCAGTTATCCATTCAGAACTTTCTATTTAGTCTACATCTCTCTCTTTTCCACAAGAATAATATGAGATATTTTATTAAAAGTTTTTCTAAAATCTAGGTAAACACTACCCATACCCATTCTCTTCATAAGCTAGTTTAGTAATCTTATTAAAAAAAATTAAATGAAATTAGTATAGCATAACTTGATCTTGATGAAGCCATGTGACCAGTCCCTCCTTTTTTAGATGTTTACCAACTATCTCTTTAAATGATCCATTCTAGAATTTTATGAGGAATTGAAATCTAGCTCTTTGGCATATAGTTTGCAGGTTCTTTTCTCTTTCTTGTTTTGAAAATCAAAACAGGAGTAGCTAGGTGATGCTGTGGATAGAGCACCAGCCCTGAAGTCAGGAGGACCTGAGTTCAAATCTGGACTCAGACACTTAACACTTCCTAGCTGTGTGACCTTGGGCAAGTCATTAACCCCAAGTTGCCTCAGCCCCCCCCCAAAAAAAAAATCACTGATAGAGTCTCATTAGTCACACATACTATTTGTTAATACATCTGTTCTAGAGCTATTCATGTTTTTACTCTTGTATTCATTTACCTAGGTACTTTTTGTACCATTCTAACAGACCATTAGATTGAAAAAAAAAATACTTGTTAAGCATTTACTATATAACAAACATTAGGGAATACCAATAGGAAATTAAAACAAAGATAATCTGTGCTTCTAGAAGCTCATTCTCTCAAACTGTATACATAGGAAGAGATCCATTTCAATAAGGTTGTAAAAGGCCTAGAAATCCTAAGTATTCCACAGAAAGGAGGATTGAACTCCTTAGTATGCCCCAAGGTTACTGTCTGGCCTGGGGAGTTGAAAGGGAATGACCTACAGCTACGGAGAATAAAGAAATAGGCCTAAGGGACATTGAAGTGGTGATTTGGGGTTCTAACTGGAGGAAACTTATAAGCAGAGATCACTACAACATGGACAAATGGAGGAGTGGTGGTGGATTCAAGGAAGCTGTCTAATGGAGCTATACCCTGGTCACCTCATTGGTCAGTTATTAAGCTAGGCATTGTGCTAAGCCTTGGGGATTCAAAAAAAGGCAACAATCTTCCCTGGAAGAGCTCAGAATCTAATGAAGAAGATAGTATAGAGAGAATAAATAGGGAATAATTGACAGAAAGAAGGTATAACAATTAAGAGAGATCAGGAAAGACTTCTTGTAGAAGGCAAGATTTCTGCTGAGACTTGAAGGAAGCTGGGAGATGGGAGACGGGAGAGAATTCTGGCCATGGAAGACAACCAGTGAAATGCCTGGAGCCAAGAGATAGTGTTTTGGTTGAGAAATAGCAAGGAGGCCAATTCTTCACTGAAGAATATATTGGATTTGTATTTGAATTGTATCAAATATTTGATCCTGGTGACATATTTTGAGTAGCAAGATAATATGGTCAGATTTGTGCCAAAAGAAAAAACATTTTGGCAGTTGAATGGAGGATAAACGACGGGGGAGAGACTTGAAACAATGAGGTCCACCAACAGGCTGTTGGAATAGTCCGTGTGTGAGGTGTCTATACCAGGGTTGTGGCGGGGTCAAAGGAGAGAAGGGGACAGGAGAGATGTTATAAAGATAAAATTGACTGGACTTGGCATCAGATGGGGTGTGCATTACCTAGGTTCTGAGTCTGGGGGACCACAAGGTGGAGGAGAGTTTGGGGAGAAAGTACTAAATTCTGTTTTGGACATGTTGAGCTTAAAATGCTTACAGGGCATTTAAGAGTTCCAATAGTCTGGTGGAGATGTGAAACTGGAAGTCAGAAGACTATTCTACCAATTCTCCCATTGTGTTCTAGTTATCACATTTTAAAAAGAATCAGGTATATTGGAGACTATAGAAGATATCAACCAAAATGGTTATAGAGAAGATTTTTTTTTGGGGGGGGGGACTATAAATTAAATTGAGGCCCCTTCCAGTTCTAAAATTCTGTGATTCTATTAGGTTATAAAATAAGTATTTGACGTTGTTGTATTTCAGGAATTTATACTCTCTTTACTCAGGTAGTATACATAAACATATAAAAGTTCAGACTGTGAATACACATAACTGATTTTCTTGAGCTTCAGCAGATGAATTTGGTGGCTGACTTCTGGGATAAAATATAATCAGTAATGAAATGATGATTAAATTTCAAACTCTGCCATAAATGGCAGAGATTTAAGCATAACTGTCCCTTCCTATTTGGGGATACTATAAAGGAAAGGGCCAGCTAGGATCAGCAGGATGCACGTAGCTGGTGAACAGAAGGTCTATGGGGTGAGCCCCCATTGCTAAATTAGGATTAGATATTTCAGTCCACTTTATGTGTTGCTATCCTCTTCAAGGCAAACATAATATTATTTATTGTATTACTTTTGACAAGGAACAGTATCTAGGAAAAGAATAAGTTCAAGTTAACTTTAGCTTAAGATTGCACTAAGACTTTGGGGACACCTTATATATTTGGTTTTTAACTTTTGATTAACCAAGCATTTGCTAGGGAATTAAGAATGTTAAGAGTTCACATTTTAATAGTACTTTGTGATTGAACGAGTACTTTCTTGGTAGCATTTGTTAAGTGGATAGCAACAGGAGAATGGCCATTGTACAAATTAGGAAACTGCGGCCTTTAAAGAATTAAGTCAACACTAGATATCTAGCAAGATTGTGTGCTAGGTACTGGAAATACAGAGGTAAAAAGTAGTCCTTGACTTCTAAGAGCTTAAGGCTTGTTTATATATATAGCTATAAACTATAGGACAGATTAGAGTGTGATAAATTACCTAGAAGGTTAGTATTTATGTGAGTGATTTGAAAAAAGAAGAGATTACTTTTGGACTGAGAGGGTTGGGGGAAGGAGGAAAAGATCAAGAAAAACTTAATGAGGTATTGTTATTATTTAAAAATTAATGTTCTAAGAAAATTATTGGTTTTTTAAAAGACTGAATTTTTAAATCATTAAAAAAAGATAACCAGCATACTAACTAATCAGTAATTATTTAGCATCTTTTATGTGATCAGTACTATGCTAGATATTAAAGAGGATATAAAAGTATCAGATGTGGTCCAACACCAATGATTTTTTAAATTTATTTTTAGTTAAATTTTTTTTCAATCAATAAAAATCCTCCTTAGGAGTTTACAGTTTAATTGGAAGAATAGCTCACATTGGGGAAGAAAACAAACAAACAGAATTAAGTGCTAAACTGTGTGATTCTGAGTAAAACAGGTGTGAGAAGATAAGAGATCTTGTGGAATGGAGGAAGTATGATTCGAATATGATTAAAATCACACTTAAAAGATACACTTTGTCTTTCCTCTTGTTTGTTTTTTGCCTCACGGTTATAGCCTAAGCCCTTTGCCCCATTCCCATCCTTGGTCCTCAAATTAGAGAGGTCTTGATAGGAGGAGTTAATGAAAGAAAGACATGTTAGCTAAGAGAGACTAGAAGGATAGACTCCTCTAAGACATCTTAAATACCTAGAGTTTCAAATTTACTCCATTTTCCTTGAGAATTTATAACCCTTTACCTGGATGCGGGGCCAGGTCGCTTAAGTTACTGATTGATGACAAAATCTGATAATACCTGAGACACTCTCTCAGAAGACTATCAATTTTCCAAATAGTATTGTTAGGGGAATATTTTAAAGTGAGAATTAGAAATTTTGAAACAATTATGGGAGACAGGAATCAATGTTCTAAAGCAGGATAAAATGGAGAACCTTATTCTGGGTCTTCTACTTTATCCTAAAATATTGTACATCTTTTCATTCTCTCTGAACTCTTTTATGAGTTATTTCTCCCCAATTAGGATGTGAGCTTCTTGAAAGCAAGGATTGTGTTCCCTTTTCTTTTTATATTTCCAATACTTCATATAGTGCTTGACATATGCTTTTTGATTCTTGTTTTTATTAACAAATAATACATTGCTCCAGGCCATTAATGCATTCAGTCTACTCTACTTCAAGAGGAACCAAGTGATATGTTGTAGGAGACCTTGCTAATTGTTCCCTGTGAAATCCATTAATCAGTCAAATATTTTTAAATGCCTACTGTGTGCTTTAGCACTGTGCTCAGTCCTGACTTAATTTACTCATCCCTAGTTTCCTAGTTGAGTTTAGAAATAATAAAAGGTAGGTGCCTGAAGTGCTTTTTAGAACAAAGTATTTGTGTTTCTTTTTTTAAAGAGATTATCACCAGATACTGCTGAAAATGGGTTGAAACCAAGTGAAGAACCACTTCTCAGAAAAAGTTCTCGTCGATTTGTCATATTTCCAATTCAGTATCCTGACATTTGGAAGATGTATAAACAGGCTCAGGCATCTTTCTGGACTGCTGAAGAGGTAAGTGCTTATAAGCCTTTCTACATGAGAGGTTAGGACAAGTTAAAAGTTCTTTACAATATCTCTTAACTTTAAAAAATATACTAAGAATAGACAGATGTTTATGCTAGCAGAATCTGACAAAAGAAAATGCCTTACTCTGCTTTTTAAGCATAAGCCACAAGAAACAATTTTTTTTTGATTTTCATTATTTTGGCCTTAACATTCCTGCTTAGAGAAGGGACCAAAAATGGACAGAGCCACCCCATAACTCTACAAATCTCTCTCACAAGCCATTTTGGAATTGTAGTATTTTTAGACAATAGAATTCACACTGGAATAAAAGTTACTTAACTCAAGGTAAAGTTCAGTTAATATTTTGCTTTATCAAATGGAACAATAGAAACCCTGAAAGAATAAGTTTACTAAAATCATGCAGTCCTACTTTGACTAAGGTTTTCTTCTTCCTAGCTGGTCAAAGATGAACTTGAGATATTTCCATTAATTGAAATAATCAGAGAAGTTACTACTTTATGTTACTGTGATCATCACCCAAATTCCTTCAAGGTAGATCAATCAGAACCCCCTTCCCCTTGCTTAGAACATTATTTTAGAACTGAAAAAGTCTGATACGATTTTTCTTTCTTATGTAAAAAACTTACAGATGAGGATAATTAAATTTTTTTTTTATATTTCTGAAAGAGAGAAGTGAAGGGACTTTAGTTTTTATGTGTATGCATATTTCTTTATAGGGGGAATAGTACATAGGATTTGAACTAGAAAGCTAGATGTTTTGGTTCTTATGCCCAACTGTGAATGCCTTAAACCTACTATAATATGAATTTTTACTTGTATCCTTGTTTATACATTAACTGTACTGAAGCAGCTGTGTAGGGGAAGTAAAATTATATCCTTATTATGTAATATAATGTAAATAGAGTTAAAGCTTGTCACACCTGACTACCCAACTGTTTGTGGGTTTTTTTTTTTAAGTTCATTACTTGAACTAAATGAACTGTGGTATTGAATTCTGCCCTGAGTTCACACACACCACTTTCCCTTTAAACAGCAACAAATGTAAGAGTAAAGAAATTTCATAATTCTATCTGTCAGTGTTAAAAACATATTCCTGATGTTTGGAATTCCTGAAATAGTACTCTAGTTATGGCATACTTATATGTGTTTTGTTATAGCAAATAATCATTACACTTTTAGCTTCTTCTAACAATGTATTTATAAAATATGTACTATTTTAAAAAATACATAGTATTGTAATTTAATCAGGTTCCTGTGATTTCAGTATTTTAATAGATCCATACTTTAATAATTTTGGGTACTCCCTTTAGTGCAGGGGTGGGGAATGTCTGGCCTGCAGGCTGTATGAGGCTCCCTATATCATTTGTCTGGACCTGCCAAGGTAACTGCAGGTAGCAATAACCCCCACTGCTTGAGTTCTTTAAGTTGATAATTTTGTATGGCCCATGAATGGTGTTATAAATATCTAAATGACTCTTGGCAGAAAAAAAGATCTTCATCCATGCTTCAGTGGTTCAGATTGTAGCTCATCTGTTCTCTATTCTTATATGACTAACATAGGTCCTCCAGTAAGTCTTTTATGGGATCTTCTCAAAACCTGTTGAAGGCCTTCACTTTAGATCTCCAGTCTTCACTTTAGATTGTATAGATGCTAATTAAACATATGAGTTGTCTTTTGGTTATCTCTTTCTCTTAATCTACCTCCTTTTATAGTCACATAGTCCTTTTGAGATTTTTTTAAAAAAATAACATTTCTCTTTTTCTTTCTTGGTAATATATTGTAGTCCATCTTGGTCATTTCAGTTGCCCTTTGAATTACCCAGAATTTTAAATATTTGGAAATTAATATTCCATGAATTGAAGCCACATAGCACACTGGAAAAATATTCTTGTTAAAAAGAGAAATCTTTGTTTTCAAGAGAATATCAGTCATTAAAACACTGTACTTTTCCAAAGTCAATCTAGCTTGCTTTCTTCTTTATCTTCAGTTCTGGACCTAGGCCATTGTCCCTGTGCACTCTATGTTTAAGATTTGATTCCTGATTGTCCAACTCTGTGGAATTTCCATCCTACTGCAAATCAATATATCCCTCTTGCATATCAATAAATCACATAATCTTTCTTGTCTGAGTAGTTAGATCGAACTCTATTGAATGGTTATGCATCTCATTTAAGAGGCTCTGCAGTGTTCTATGACTTGATACAATGTGCATGATAATAATCAAAAATAGGAACATTTGGAAGACTTCACCATCAATAGAAAATGCCTCTTTCATTTGGACTCTGTGCTGGACATTTTTCAGAATGATAGCAAAAACATTTTTGGTGAACTGATAGAAGTATTTAAAATATATTTTATGAAGAATTTACACAACTTTCTGTCTAAATCATCTTAACTTCCATTTAAATGATGTATATTAAAACTTGGCCCAACTTTTTCTTCAAAATTTGATCAATGGTATAGATTATGGAACTAAGAGTGCAGTTGTCCCTTCCATATTGAGATTTTTCCCATTTGCAGTTTTGATATATTGTAGGTCAGCATAAAAAATTAAATGGGAATATTGGGGGAGTTTTGTGGAAAGCACAGATAACATGTGAAACCAGTAAAAGGCACAAAAAAGTTTAGAAACTCAGAAATATATAAAATAAATGTATGGTATTACATGATATATCCTATGACCAAATATTTAATGCATATTTTACAATAAGGTGCTATGGACACCACACAAAAGAAAAATAATTCAAACTTCTCAAAGAACACCACAAAAACTTTATGCATATTTTATAGATTTCAGGAGGGTACCATGCTCCTACCCCATGATAACCATGTTTTTATGAGATCATTGTTCAATATTCAGAAAACGGGAATATTATTCAAATTGATATTCAGCACTTAGAGAAATTGTCTACTCCAAATGAATGAATGAAAAGTATTTATTAAATACGAACAATGTAACATGCACGAGGGATACAAAAACAAAAATAAAAAAAAGTTACTACCCTCAAGTAGCTTATTTTTTAATTGGGGATACAACATAGAAAAGGACCTGTTGGCCTTGTTGGTTCCTGTTGGAAATGTATTTTGGTTTGGAAAGTTACAAAGATAATGAATAGAAATATTTATTGAAAGGTTTTTGTTTGTTTTTTTAAAGGTAGGGTGTTAAGTCCAGAGTAGCTCCCTGAAGGCCCAGAATCAGCTAGAGTCAGGAGAAGTAAAAGTCCTTGGTCTTTAAGGGGAGAAGCAGGCAAACTACCAGGAGTTTAGCCAAAGATCTCTTCTCTATTCTGTAGTCCAGAATCTCCACCTTTCTCCTCATCCTGCTGCCAAGTGAGATCTCGCCTTTCTCACCCCACCCTCCAATCCTTGCCTATGATTATCTTAACCCCAAACATTGAGCTAGCACCCATGGTGAGAAGGTCCATTTTCCCAAACATATGCTAATAGAGTCATTGTCTTATATTGAATAGGTAATTAGCCTTAAGTGCTCTGTTGTCTGATTCAAGTATACCTTTTTTGGAGTTTCAGCCCTTTACATGTCCCCCTTTCTTTTGTTTTAGAACACAGGTGGTCACAAGTCCCTGACTTTTCAGGGAGGTGAGAACCCCCAAAAGGAGGTGATCATCTCCCCTCTCCTCACTTCTCAGGAAGAGAGATGAAAAACACCAAAAGGAAGTGAGGATTGCTAGCGGGTTTCTGGGCTGAAGGGTCTTTTTAGAAAAGGTATGCACAGACCCATCAGCATGGGGGGTATTACACAAGCACATAGCAATACAGCACAGGTTAGTGGTGATGACTCTCCCCACAGTCAGTGCAGGCTCGATGTGATGTTGTTATAGTGATATAACAAACAATATAAATCAACATGGTGTTGTAAAAGATTTCCAGAAGTCCTAGAAGGAGAGTATGTAAACAACAGTCACACATACGCCTTCTTCAGCAGCCAAGAGATAGTCCAAAACCAGTCTATTGTCCATGACTTCACATGTCAGGAAATCCAATGTTCCCTGCAAGTTTTTGAAGTCCTGCAACAGTCTTTTTATGTGTTAGGGAATCCAGTGATTCCTCTAGATTTTGAAGTCTTGCAACAGTCTTTATCATTTTTCAGAGAATCCAATGATTCCTGAGGGTTTTGAAGTCCTACAACAATCTTATCATGTCTCAGAGAATCCAATGATTCCTGAGGATTTTGAAGTCCAACAATTTTTGATCTCCATGAGTCAAACACCATAACTGCTAAGCTCTTTCTGTGGTGGGCAGTCAGCAACAGAACCACCTGATGTTTCTTGGTCTTCTCCTTCGTTTCAAGGGTCTGCTCTGTCTCTCTGTGATGGACAAGGCGAATACGGCTCGTTGGCACCTATCTGATTCCTTCTCCATCTGTAGAGATACAAGCAAACCCTCTCCCCCAAGCAGTTAACCTATCTGGTTTCTTCCACTCACCACTATCTGGGTTTCTCTATATCACCTGGTGATTATCTAAAGATAGTGGAGTTGCCAGTAGTGTGTAAAATCTTATACTGTGCACAAAAATGTGCAAAATGTTTAGAAGTATATATAGGTCCATTGTCTGTTTTTATTGCTTGTGGCACACCCATAATTGCAAATGCTTGGATAAGGAATTTAGTGACCACTCAGGCTGTCTCTTTTGCTGCTGGTATTGCAAAAGTGAATACTGAAAAGGTGTCTCCTACAACATGGATAAAAGACTGATGACCAAAAGATTTATAATGAGTCACATCCATTTGCCAAATTTCATTGGGTCTCAAACCACGAAGGTTCTTCCCTGGAGGGAGTGTAGGAGCATGGAAAGGAAGGCAAGCTGTACAGGTTTTTACTATGCTCCTAGCTTCCTCTCTTGTTATTCCAAATTGTAAATGTAAAGCTCGAACAGCCTGATGATATTTAAAATGAGATTCTTGGGCTTCTTGAAATAAAGGAGTATTGGCCAGCATATTTAGGGGCTTATCTGCCTTTGAATTACTATCAAAAAATAGGACCTGAAAGTCCACTATGAGAGTGGACATGCAAGATATAAATCTTACCTGGATGCTTTCTCACTTGCTCTTGAAGTTCCTTAAAGAGCTGATATATATAATATATATACATATATATATATATATATATATATATATATATATGAAGCTACAAATTTTATTGGGCTGGGGCAATTCTTTGTACCACACCTACTGAATAGACTGAATCAGATATTATATTTATATCTCCTGGATAAGAACTAAGAGTTAGAATGATTGCATACAATTCATTCTGTTGAGTGGACTGAAAAGGAGTTCTGACTACTCTCTTTATAGTTAAGTCACGAGAGTATACAGCACAAATATTATGTTTTGATGCATCTGTAAAGATAATTGGTCCTTTAAGAGGAATTTTAGAAACCTTTTCTTCAAGAATGCATTGCCAATTATGTAATAGTCTGGTTATCTTTAATGGAGACCCGTGTGTAAAATTTGGAGCTGGGGCCAATAAAATTTGCCACTCTGAGATGGTTTCACAGCATACATTAATTTGTGCATTGGTATAAAAGGTGTATATCTTGTCCCAGATAATTGTACTGCTCCCTTAATGGCCTTTAATAAAATTCTAACCACAAGCACTGGGTAAGGAGTAAGGCTTTGTTCTGGTTGTGCCGGGAGGTTCACCCACTCTATCACACTGTCTCCTTGATGAAGGACTCCTTGTGTAGCAAAAACTGATATTTCCAAGTGTTTTTGAGGGACTTTTTCAACCACATTGGATAAAGCCAGTTCATCTTCTCTCAAAGCCTCTTGAGCTTCTTTTGTAAACTGGTGTGGTGAGTTTAAAGCACTGTCTCCCCTTAAAATGTCATACAATGGTTGGTACAATAGGTAGTCAAGCCTAACACTGGTCGCATCCATTGGATATCTCCTATCAATTTCTGAAAGTCATTTAAGGTGTTTAGCTTCTCTGTTCTTAAGGACAGTTTTTGAATTGTAAGCACCTTAGGGTATACTTCATATCCTAAATATCGAAAAGGAGCATGTCTTTGAATTTTTCCTGGAGCTATGTGCAATTTGTAATTCCTTACTGTTTCTGTGGTCTTTTGTAGACATGCTTCTAACATTTGTTCCTCAGGTGCACATCCCAATATATCATCCATAATAGCATAACTTTTGGAAATGCTTTTCTTACTGGCGTAAAAGCAGCAGCAACATACATTTGACACATAGTAGGGCTGTTTTTCATTCCCTGTAGCAAAACTGTCCATTCATATCTTTTATAAGGCTCAGCTAAGTTAACACTGGGCACTGAAAAGTGGCCTTCTTCGTATCCTCCTTATCTAGAGGGATAGAATAGAAACAATCCTTAATGTCTATAATCCAAAGAGGCCATTCTCTAGGCAATTGAGTAGGAGATGGAAGTCCAGGCTGAAGAGTTCCCATAGTTTCCAATCTGTTCATTTACTTTTCTTAAATCAGTCAACATCCTCCATTTTCCATATTTCTTTCTTACAACAAATGCTGGGGAATTCCAAGGACTTAGAGAAGGTTCTAAGTGTCCTTGGTCAAGTTGCTCCTGTACTATATCTAATAAGGCCTGAATTTTATCACTACCTAAGGACCACTGTTCTATCCATACTGGGGTATCAGTTTTCCATTGGATAGGAACAGGTGAGAGTGTTGGCAGTACTTCAAGCAAAGTACTCGTTTGTAATCCTAATTGTTGTAAAATGTCTCTTCCCTACAGATTGATGAGGATTTTTTCAACTATAAAAGGAGTAAAAACTGTTTCGCCTTCAGACACCACCTCTCAAAGGGGTAGCACTAACTTCAGTTGCTATTGAACCTCCTATGCCAGACATTTAAATGTCTGCCCTAAACTTTGGCCAGTGACTGGGCCAATTGGCACCTCTAATGACTGTACAATCTGCACCTGCGTCTACCAACCCTTCTAATGGTATGCTATTTATATAGATAGTGAGCACAGGTCGTTCAGCTGTAATTGCTGCAGTCCAGAATATTTAATTCTGTTGCTTGGAGTCAGAATCTGGGCGACTATCACCAGTTTGCTTATTAGGAGTCTGTATCAGTAAACCTGATGCTACTACTTCTCCTGGTTGATAAGTCACACATTGTCTACTTGTATTAGAGACTGGGATATTATCTACACGTCCCCCAGTTTCCCACATCAGTGTATGGAGGGACATTGTTTTGTAAGTGCTCTCGAGAGGTGAAATGGTCAAGCCTACTGTGCCTGGAAGCAAGGGATCCATAGGCTAGAGAGGCACAGATTTCACCTTTCCAGGGGGTATCTCAGTTGTCCCAGCTGCATACAACTCTGTTCTCCCCAATCATAATCCCTTTCTCCCATCAGGTTGCTTCCTGGATGATTGATTGTATAATCCTTTCTCCCATCAGATTGCTTCTTGGCTGATTGGTCATGTCTGGGTATTGAACTTCTAAAGGCTCTCTGGGTGTAGTATCGGCTGCCATCGTTCCCCAAGTATTTTTTGTTTTGGGCCCGTCATCCCATTTCTTTGAATCAGTGTATGACAGCTGTCTGCAGACGTCCCACAAAATTAGCAAAGGGTTCATTTGGCCGTTGTGCTATTTTTGTGAAGGCCTCTCTGTCCTGTTTATCTGGGATAAAACCCCATGCTTTGATAGCAGCAACAGGCTCTGTACTAGGAGTTGAGAAGACAAAAAAAACCCCCCAAATATTCTAATCTATGCAACCAAAAGGGCATGCCTTCCTATTTGACTCTTAAAATCACTTGTATTTTAAGACTTTGGAGTAATTAGTAACACTCAGATTTTATCAGAATTTTTTTTCTTTTATGTGATTTTTATAAAGCTAGAACCTGAGTATTTTTTGTTTTCTTTTAAATTATATCTTAAGGGGCAGCTAGGTGGCGCAATGTATAAAGCACCAGCCTTGGAGTCAGGAGGACTCCAAGTTCAAATCTGGCCTCAGACACTTAACACTTCCTAGCTGTGTGACCCTGAAAAAGTCACTTAACCTGAATTGCCTTAGCAAAAAAATAAATAAAATAAAAATAAATTACATCTTAAAAGCTAAAGTTTTCTTTGGGAGCAAGCTTCATTTTTATAATGGAAGACAAAATATGATTCAATTTATCAGAGTTTACTTCCTGACTTACTCTTTATGAATCCCTATTCTACAAAATAAGATACACTTGTAATGTATTTTGAACACAAATAATTTTGTGCTTAACATGATTATGGGTTATTTATAAAACAGCACGTGGCAATGTAATAGTGTAAGTAAGTCATCAACTATTCCTATTATCAAAAACTAATTTGACTCTAGTATAGTACAGCAGGACCCACAAAAAGGATCATTACTGTATTTGCAATACTGTGAAGTCCTTATTAGATCTACCCATAATTTTAACTTCCATATTATTAGAGGTTTAAAAAAAAAAAGAAAGAAAAGAGAGATTTAAGGAAATTGGAGAATACAATTTGCTATCTGTTCACCATCATGTTAAACAATATGTAAATTAACAGTAGCTTTCTGCATGGTTATTATTCACTCTTTTCTTAAAATATCTTTGAAGACATCGTTCCTTTCCCAGATTGTAATGTGGCTAATTCCATTTTAATTGTTAAAATGCAGTTTTACCAAATAGTGTCCATCCTTCTTCCAGAAGAAGGGAGATTTTCTTTTTTTTCTTTTTTTTATTTAATAGCCTTTTATTTACAGGTTATATGTATGGGTAACTTTACAGCATTGACAATTGCCAAACCTCTTGTTTCAATTTTTCCCCTCTTTCCCCCCACCCCTTCCCCCAGATGGCTGGATGACCAGTACATGTTAAATATATTAAAATAGAAATTAGATACACAATAAGTATACATGACCAAACTGTTATTTTGCTGTACAAAAAGAATCAGACTCTGAGATATTGTACAATTAGCCTGTGAAGAAAATCAAAAATGCAGGTGGGCAAAAATATAGGGATTGGGAATTCAATGTAATGGTTTTTAGTCATCTCCCAGAGTTCTTTCGCTGGGCGTAGCTGGTTCAGTTCATTACTGCTCCATTGGAAATGATTTAGTTGATCTCATTGCTGAGGATGGCCAAGTCCATCAGAACTGGTCATCATATAGTATTGTTGTTGAAGTATATAATGATCTCTTGGCCCTGCTTGTTTCACTCAGCATCAGTTCATGTAAGTCTCTCCAGACCTTTCTGAAATCATCCTGTTGATCATTTCTTACAGAACAATAATATTCCATAATATTCATATACCACAATTTATTCAGCCATTCTCCAACTGATGGGCATCCACTCAGTTTCCAGTTTCTAGCCACTACAAAGAGGGCTGCCACAAACATTCGTGCACATACAGGTCCCTTTCAGAAGGGAGATTTTCATAAAATTTATTTACAATAGAAGTATGTCCTTATACATATTTTAAATGTGTAAATTTTAAATAAAAATTTCCCCTCTAACTCCTAAGGATGAATTGCAACTTGAGGTTTACCTTGTTTATTGGGAAACATTTTGACTTTGTCTAAGTTGAACTTTTGGAAACCTTTGAATTTCAGGTTGATTTATCAAAAGATCTTCCTCATTGGAACAAACTGAAATCAGATGAGAAATATTTCATCTCTCACATCTTGGCTTTTTTTGCAGCCAGTGATGGAATAGTCAATGAAAATTTGGTAAGAGTGATTTTCTTTGCTTTGATTAATAATCAGTAGCTGTTTGATAATGGTAGTAAAATATTTCATATTGATACTGAATATAGTATCTGGAAAGGTAAAGCTAGTAAAACTGAAGTTATGAGAAGGGGAAAGATCTTGAAATATTTAAGCAAAAGATACCTCTCCTTTATTTGACAAACATATTGTTGGACTGGCTATAATAACTGTTACTAATTAGAAATGCCTTTTAATTATAGCTATCACAAAAACCATCTTCTTAGTCTACCTGTGATAGGACAAGCTTAATAGAAAATATTCAGTTAATGATTTTGATATTCAATTTCTTATTGACTTGATAACTAATATTTTAAGGGTTCCCATTACATTTATATTTCCCGTTTTCCTTTAGGTGGAACGCTTTAGTCAGGAGGTTCAGATCCCAGAGGCTCGTTGTTTCTATGGCTTTCAAATTCTAATTGAAAACATTCATTCAGAGATGTACAGTTTGCTAATAGATACCTACATCAAGGACCCCCAAAAAAGGTACATCAGGATTTTCATCAGTCTTTTAAATTTATTTGTAGATATTTAACTACATTTGCATGTTTACAGTCAATCATTAAATATCATCTGATTTCCACTTAGACTAAGTGATATATTATCAGTCTTTTAGCCATTTGAATTTATGTATACTATGTTTTCTGTTCATTATGTGTATTTATCTTATGTTGAACATTCTGATCACTAAGTTTTAGAAAAAATGCTTAATGAAACTGTCCTATTTAGATATCTTTGATCACAAATACCTTGTCACATGATACCTATTTCATTTATCACTTTAAGGTTTGCTATGATTTTTACTTTTAGTTACTATTTTTGCAGGGCTGAAAAACTGTATTTGTATTGTTTATAGCTCAATAATTATTCTTGGTTGAGCTGTGAAAATTTTCTTTGATAAAGCTAGGTAGTAAAGTAAGAAATCATATTAGTTATTATTTTGGTTTTACAGGGAATTTTTATTCAATGCAATTGAAACGATGCCATGTGTTAAGAGGAAAGCAGATTGGGCCTTGCGATGGATAGCAGATAGAAAATCCACATTTGGTATGTTGCTTTATTTTATATATGTTCTAATTTGTCTCAGCCAATGTAAAACTATTCATTGCTGTATTTATCTCTTTAGATTGAGTCATTGTTAACTTCACTGGGTCTTAGAATTAATTATTGATCTCTGATATGATTATATTCCTTTAAACAAACAAAAATTATTCTGAATAATCAATGATATCTGGCTCAAGGAAAATGAGTGATTGCCTTAAATTTAGAATGGAAACATAAGATATGACAGCTAATTAGAAACTGAAGTAAACCTAATTTTAGTTGGTGTGTTAAGACACTAAAGGTTAAACAGGTATTAATGTAGACAGAAAGATAACTAAAAGTTAGTGTAACAGAATCTAATTGGGAATTTTCTAGTCAGCTACAACTTAAAACTGTTTTCAGTATTTTTTTTTTAACCTTTATTGACTCAAAGCAGATCAAAATTTCATTCTGCTGCACTGCTACAAATCATTAAACCATTTGTCTTCTTCAAAGAGACATTAGAGATCCCTATCCCTAACCCCAATCCAAGACATGGATCTCATCTATAACATCCTTAGCAATGGTGAATAATATCAGACTTAGACTTATCTTAGATGCTGGTAAATAGGGGGCAGATTTAGCACAAAGAAATAGAGGAAAGGTACCTCTTCTGTTTATTTTTGTTACAAAGTGAACTTTAAATGAAAACTGTCTGAAAAGCAAAAATATTGAATTGAATATTTATATGCAGGGAATATAAATAAAACAATGCCTACCTTCAAGAAGCTTACATTTTCTTAGGAAAAACAATATGTATATAAATAATTATATAAAACAACAATAACAACAGGATAATGGCATATGTTGGAATCCTTACAAAGTGATAAGCTAGCTACCCAAATCATATTAAAATGTAATTGAAAAATGTTTAAGTAAATAAATATATATAACAAAACAAAAATACAGTTAATTTGTAGTTTTCTAAGTCAATACCACACTGCCTCCATGACTTATAGATAGATAGATAGATAGATAGATAGATAGATAATAGATACATAGATACATAGATAGATGTCTTATAGATATTTGTTGAATGAAATTGAAGTGACTTACCCACCTTGGCCCATCTGCTAAATAAATTTTCTGATTTTCTGCCCTAATGTCCAGTTTTCTTTCTGCTATTTAAAAATGTTTCATTCCTGACTTACAAGTCACCAAGTTCTGTTTTTATTAATTTTCTTCCTTCAACCCATGTCTTCTATCTATCCCTTCTTTTTTTCCTCTGCCAACACACTAATCCAGGTCTTCATTACCTCATTCCTAGATTACTGGAAAAGCCTCCTCAAAGGTTTCCCTATCTGTTAGAATCTACCCACAAAGAAAGCTCTCACACCCTTTTCTCAGTCAGGATCAGAATATATTTGTGATTCTTCAGTCTCTTAATTCTCAACTGTGGTGTTTTTCTTCTTTTCTATAAAGAAAACAAAGGCTTGAAGACCTGTTGTTATAAAATATGTGAGAATGTGCCTCTCTGAACAAACCCAGGAACTATATATACAAAATTTTAAAAAAACTCTACAATACTCTAAACTCTAAAACTCTAAAATACAAATAAAATTGGATTTAAATAGTTTGAGAAAATTAATTGTTCTTGTATAGTCAGGGCCAACATAATAAAAATGATAATTTTACCCAAATTAATTTATATATTTGATGTCACTCCAATTAAAGTACCAAAATATTATTACGCTGAATTAGAAAAAAATAATAACAAAATTCATTTGGAAGAACAAAAGTCAAGAATATCAAAGGAAATAATTTTAAAAATTAAAAAGGAATGCAGTTTAGGAATACCAGATTTTAGACTATATTATAATGCAGTAATTATCAAAATTGTCTGGTACTAGCTAAGAAATACAAAGGTAGATCAATAGAATAGAGTAGGCATACAGTTTATAGAAGGAATTAAATGTTATAACCTTGTATTTGACAAGTGTAAAGACTTAAAATTTTAGGATAATAATTCATTATTTGGTAAAAATTGTTGCAAAACTGGAAATCAATTTGTCAAACTGGGCATAAACCAATTTCTTTTTTTTTTTTCTTGTTTATTTTATTTTTTTTTAATAGCCTGTTATTTACAGGATATATACATGGGTAACTTTACAGCATTAACAATTGCCAAACCTCTTGTTCCAATTTTTCACCTCTTACCCCCCCCCACCCCCTCCCCTAGATGGCAGGATGACCAGTAGATGTTAAATATATTAAAATATAAATTAGATACACAATAAGTATACCTGACCAAAACGTTATTTTGCTGTACAAAAAGAATCAGACTCTGAAATATTGGACAATTAGCTTGTGAAGGAAATCAAAAATGCAAGTGTGCATAAATATAGGGATTGGGAATTCAATGTAATGGTTATAATCATCTCCCAGAGTTCTTTTTCTGGGCATAGCTAGTTCAGTTCATTACTGCTCCATTAGAAATGATTTGGTTGATCTCGTTGCTGAGGATGGCCTGGTCCATCAGAACTGGTCATCATATAGTATTGTTGTTGAAGTATATAATGATCTCCTGGTCCTGCTCAATTCACTTAGCATCAGTTCGTGTAAGTCTCTCCAGGCCTTTCTGAAATTATCCTGTTGGTCATTTCTTACAGAACAGTAATATTCCATAATATTCATATACCACAATTTATTCAGCCATTCTCCAACTGATGGACATCCATTCAGCATAAACCAATTTCTTAAACCATTTATCAAGATATGGTCAAAATGGATACATGCCTAAATATAAAGAAAGATATTTCAAGAAAATTATAAGAACATGAAACATATTACTTATCAACTTAAGGATAGGGAAATTATTTATTAATAAAATAGAAATACAGAGCAAAGTGAGGTATAAAATGAATAAATAATTTAAATTACATTAAATTAAAAAGATTTTATACAAATAAAACAAATGTAGCCAAGATCAAAAAGAAATCAGAAAATTGGTAGGGGTATTTATAAACAGTTTCTCAGATAAAGATTTCAAATCTAAAATTTATAAAGGACTTTGTCAAATCTATAAGAATAAGGAGTCATTCCCCATTTAATAAGCAGTCAAAAGATATGAACAGGTACTTTTCCAATGAAGACGTCAAAACAATTTATAGTTATATGAAAAAATGCTCTAAATTATTAGAAAAATGCAAATTAAAACCACGTTGAGATAGCATTTTACATCTACCAGATTGGCTAAAATGGTAGAAGATGATAGTGACAAATTAGAGGGATGTGGGAAACATGGGACATAAATTCACTCTTGTTGGAATTTGAACTGATTCAACCAAATTGGGGAGCATTCTAGAATTATCTGCAAAGACTTTTCTAACTGCCTGTTGCCAAACCATTATTCAGTCTTTTTTTCCAAAGATGCTTAGGGAAAAAGAAAAGAGCTTAGGTATTCTATAATGTCTATAGCAATTCTCTTTGTGGTGGCAAAGAATTTGACACTGCAGGGATGCCCATCAGTTGGAGAATGGCTAAATAAGTATGAACACCATAAACAAGTGTTTTATAATTTTGGTTGAGTGTTACTGTGCTATAAGAAATAATGAGCTCAGTGATCTTAGAAAAACATGAAAAGATTTGTATGAAATAATGAAGAGTGAAATGAGAACCATGAGAACATTGCCTGTAAAAAGAATATATAACAGTAACAGCAATATTGTTTTAACAATGACTTTGAGCAAATAAGTTGTTATAAATATTCAAATTCACTATACAAATACTCAGATTGACTTTAAAAGATATAGGGAGAAAGATACAAACTTCATCCAGAGAAAGAACTGATAAATAGAAGTATGTATAAAATAATTTTACATATATATGTGTGTGATAGTGAGCAGGGGGATAGAAGGAAAAAAAGGAAAAAACATGATTACTTTGTTGTATTTTGAATGGAGTAGCAAATTGTATATAATAGCTTTGTAGTTTCATGTGCTGTCATCTTTTTTATTGTGCTATGTTACAGAAATGCTTGTATTATTCCATGAATTAAAAATAAAATAATTTTTTTAAAAAAGCCTCATGGCAAATACTTTTGGGTAAGATATATCTTCTTGTTCTATGTATTGGTTGATGTTTAATATCAGAAAATCTTTGAACAGGGTTTATTTCTGTTCTATTTTACAAGGAATTTGTGTTTTAGTCTGTTTAAAATGAATGCATATTATATAACAGGAGAAAGAGTGGTCGCTTTCGCTGCTGTAGAAGGGATTTTCTTCTCGGGTTCGTTTGCTGCTATATTTTGGCTTAAGAAGAGAGGTCTTATGCCTGGACTCACTTTTTCCAATGAACTCATCAGCAGAGATGAGGTAAGGTATAAATTAATTTTCTAATTGTGTTGTGTTGAATTATCGACAAAATTCATTTTTCATTTTTCCTTTGCTTTTCAAAAGGTAATGGTAACTCAGAATGAAAAAGAAAGATTCAAATGTTTTTGTTTTTTGTTTTTCCTAGGATAGTTATTCATCTTATACAAAGAAAAATGGTTCCCTGGACTAACTAATTTCCCTAAGATAACCTCCAAATATGGACCATTTGATAATTACTATCTCAATGTTACATGAGCCTCTCAATTACAATTAATAATAGAAAACCTAAAGTGACTTTTGATACTCTTGATATATTTTTAAGGTCATTTACATTATGTAAGAAAATCAGGGAAATGTCCAGGGAAATATTATTTAAAAACCTCTTTTAGTATATAGCAGATCCTTGGTATTTAAGAGAGTTTATGTTCTATTTCTGGTTTTTTTATTATTTACCAAATATTTTTATGCTTTTTTAAAAAAATTAATTTGAAAAAACAGTAAGAAAAAAAGAAAAACAGAAAAAGAAATACAAAACAAAATAAAGCAAAACAAAAGAAAACATTGTCATGTGTTCAGCAGAACATCAGGGAGTATTCAAAATATGTAACAACAAATTACCAGATCAAATAGATATATATATTAGTAGAAGAAATTATACTAATAAGTGTTCATTTTTTCTTTACTTCCTTATAAATTGTTCTTTGGTTCACTTTTGTGCACCTTATTTACTTTATTCATTTTTTCCCCCTTTCATTCCCACCACCATGCCCAAGCAAGCTACAGTTAAGAAAGCTATATTTATGTATACATATGTAGATATATACATACACTCCCCAACCCTGACATACACACATGTTTAAACTATTTCTGCTGCCTCTTTAATTAAATTCTGCTCTATAACTTGTTTTGTTATTACTTAACCTCCCCCCACCCAAGGTTCCCTCCGTCTTCTCATATTCTTTGCTTCCTCGTCTGCCCCTCTCTCTTCCCATATTTCTTTATAGATTTTGTAGGGTTCTATATCCTTCATGCAATGTATGTACTGTTGCCTATTGAACCCATTGTTAATGTGAGTAGGTTTTCAGAACTATGAGTCCTCCCCCCCCCCACCAATGCCTCTGTGTCTCTTCCTCTGCACCTTATTTGTATGATATAATTACTATTTTTACCTTGACTCTATCAATCTTTCTTTTGAGCTACCATATTGTTGATTTGAATCTTAACATATTTCCCATGTAAAATTGAATTTTAACATTTCCCCATACAAAAAAAAATTTGTCCATATTTAAATAGTTTGTCCATGTTAAGTTCCTTAAAATTGATATTTCATATTGATTCTTATATGTTAAATTTTCTGTTAAGTTCGGGTTTGGTTTATGAAAAGTTCTGAAAATCTGCAAGTTCGTAGAAGGTCCATTTTTTTCTCATTCAAAATTATAAATAATTTGATATTTTTTGGCCACAGGCCTAGTTCTTTTGATTGTCAGTAGATATGATTCTAGGACCTGTGATCTTTTATTGTATTTTGATAAGTCTTGTACAATTCTAATAGCTTCAGCATATTTGAATTGCTTTTTTCTTCTTTCCTGCAAAATTTTCTCTTTGATCTGGAGGTTTTGAAATTTAGCAATAATATTCCCGTGTGTTTTCCACAAAGGATCTCTGAGGTGATGATCAGTGGATTTTTTTTTTTTTTACTCTTTCTACTTTCCCCTCATGATCTGTCACTCCAGGACAATTTTCTTGGATTATTTCCTGCATTATTATGTCAAGGTTCTCTTTTTGGTCACAACTTTCAGGCAGTCCAATTATTTTTATATTTTCTCTTTATCTTTTCACCAGATTTGTCATTTTTCTTATAAGATGTTTTATATTCTGTTCTATTTTCTCATTCTTTATAATCTCTTTTGTTATTTCTTGGTCTCTTATAGTTTCGCTGGCTTCCCCTTTGTCCAATTCTAATTTTCAAAGAATTATTTTCATCTTTGAAACTTTGTACCTCCTTTTCTAGTTGGTTAACTTTTTTTTCCCATAATCTTATTGTTTTTTTTTAAATGGTTTAAAAAAATTTTTTTTTAGTTTTTCCTCAGTGTCTCTCATTTGATTTTTAAATTATTTTTTTGAGTCCTTCAATACATTCTCTCTGGGCAGGGAGCCATTTCACATTACTCTTTGGGATAGAAGCTTTTTTTTTACATCAGTGTCCTCCTCTGAAAATGAACTTTTTGTCTTCCCTGTTCCCATAGTAAGTTTCTATGGTGGGGTTCTTCCTTCTTTGCTGGTTCATTTTTTTTTTTTTTAATTAAATAAGAGGTATTAGTGTAAGCACTTCTAATTGAGGAGGGGGGTGGAATGATGCCTTAAGCTTCCCTTCAGTTCTCCACTCTGACCAGGAATTTCAAACCAAGAGTTCCCTGCTCCTGCAAGTGCCCACAGCCAGCAGCGTCCCTGCCTTCCTGCTTTTGTACTCATGGGTGTTTGGGTTCCTTTTCAACCAGGGCTGCGTCTCAGCAGCACAGGTAGGCCCTGCATTCCCAATCAGCCCAGGTTCCCTTAGTGTTCCCAGATTTAAGCCCAGACTGACAAACTGTCCCAGAGGTGAGTATCTCTGTGGGTTCCTATTAAGGCTTTAACCACACCTAGCTAGCCTGAGAGGTCCCCACTGGATGTTTCTGTGGAGCTAGCCCAGGGGTATCTGTATTTCAGATAGGTTAATCCCTAGCCCAGGGTCTTTCTTCAGATCCTCTTGGTTTGTATGAGGAGGATCCTCATTCTGTCCCAAGTTATCTTGATTTTTCATTCTGAGGTGTAAATTTGTTCTATTTGTGAGCTTGAAATTTACTAACCTATTCTGCCATCTTCCCAAAATTCTCCCTATGTTCTACATTTGGAATTATATGGAGTTGATGATAGTGGAAAAGAAATACATACATACGTCCTTTCCTCCCCTTTCTCTTTTCTACTTACTTTCTCTTAGTTATGGAAGAGAAATTAGATGTGAAGTTGCTAGATTAAACTAACCACAACTGAGAGACCCTGAGATTCTTAGCTTTTCAGATGAGACCTAATATTTTAAGTAGGAGATTCCATAGTTTGTCAGTCCTGAGCAAAAATGAGGCAATAATGCTTCTTTCCAGTGTCCAACTTTTTGTGGTGTTAGGATGCATTAAGAGAAGTAGTTCATTCCATTCAGAATGGAAATGATAATGTTCAGTCAGTTTTGGGCATCGAATTTTAGGAAGGCTATTAATAAACTGAAGAATATGTTATAGGGAGGGCAACTAAAGCTTAAGAACATTATCCAACCATTCTGGAGGTTGATGAAACCGGGGAAAGAGAATTGTAAGGAGTAAGTTATCAGAAGACTCAAACAGCAGAGGAAATGAGAAGACTTGGGAGAATACATTATGAGTGCTTAGCTATCTTTAAGGATTTGAAGTATTGTTTTATTTCACAAATTAAGAATAAAATAATTAACAACAAAAGCCTAATGGCATATACTTTTGTTTAGGATGTATCTTCCTGTTTTATGCCTTGTTTATCATCAGAAAATCATTGAACAGGGTTATTTCTGTTCTATCTTACAAAGAATTTGCATTTTAGACTTTTATATCACAGGAGAGAGTGGTTGCTCTTGCTGAATAGTGCTTGGTTTTGCTGCTGTAGAAGGGATTTTTTTTTTTCCTCACGTTACCTTTGTTTTGTTTGGCTTCAGAAAACAAATTTAGGAGCAATGGATAGACATTGTAAAGGGACCAACTTAGGAAAAACATTCCAATAATTCAAGTTCTCCAGAAACAGGTGAGCTTCCTCTAGTAGTAATTGGATCCCCTTTTCTTTGAGGCCCTTCTTTGTCTCCTTTGCTGGATCCTCCCCAGTTCATGCCCTCTTTTTTTCTGTTTTTTCCTTTTTTAAAAAGCTTTTTTTATTTTTAAAGCATATGCATAGGTAATATCCAATATTCATTCTTGCAAAAAAACTTATGTTTCAAATTTTTTTCTCCTTCCCTTTACCTCCTTCCCTAGATGGCAAGTAATCTAATATATGTTAAACATGTGCAGTTCTTAAATACATATTTCCACAGTTATCATTCTGTCATGCCTTCTTTCTATGTGTCTTTATGGTTCTGTCCTAAGCCTTATCTTTTCTCTATGTACCATTTTACTTGATCTTATCAGCTCCTGTGAACTTAATTAATGTTACTGTGTTGATAATTCTCACATCTTATCCAGTTTCTCTGCTAACCTTCTAATGTTGAATTTTTAGCTGTTTTTCAAACATCCTAAACCGAATGTGTCCAAAACAGAATTCATCATCATTTCCTCTAAATCTGCCACCTCTTACTTTTTCTGTTACTGTAAACACTGCATTATACTCTCAAGTCCATCAAGCTCATAACCCAGCTATCATCCTAGACTCTTCTCTCACCACCTGTGTTTAATCTGTTGCCACAGCCTGTTGATTTCACCTTTGAAACTTCTCTTGAAGACAGCCCCTTTTTTTCTTTTGATACTGTCATCAGCCTATTGCAATAACCTCGGGTGGGATCTCTCTTCCTCAAGTCTCTCCCCATGCCAGAGTGTTCTTCATTTAGCCTTCAAATTTTTCCTATTGTGTCAAATTCAGTAAGCTCCATTGACTCCCTGTCACTTCCAGGACCAAATCCGTTTGGCATTCAAAGGCTTTCATACCCTTGCCCTATCCTCACTCTACTGTTTGAGTCTTCTTACAGCTTATTCTCTGTCATTCTAATCTAGTGACACTGGTCTCCTTGTATTTTTTTCCCCTCATGTTCTCCTTTCTCAACTCTGCCTACTGGCTTCCTTACTCCCTTCAAGTCCCAACTAAAATTCCTTTATTCAGGAAGCCTTTACTTAACTTTTCTTAATTTTAATGCCTCCCTTCTTTTAGTTGTTTCCTGTTTATCCTTTAAGATAAGTAAAAATTGTAAAATGGTATGGGTGATATCTTTTGATTCATGCAAAAATTAGATTGAAGTGATCTAGATTTGCATGACATTTTCAGCCTCACTGTCCCAGAGTCATCATAGTCCAGTGTACAGCTCTGTATACCTTGGCAGGACACTTTCCAGGGCTGTACACAGTGATAATGAGATTGACGCACACATTGCTAGACAGGTTCAGTGTTTAGGAGGCTCTGAAGGAAAGTGTGAGAGAGAAGAGGTATTGGCTGCCTACCAGACTGAAAGTTTACAGAACCATTGTGCTGACCTCATTGTTATACGCCTGCAAGATCTGGGCCGTATGGCAGTGCCATGCCAAGAAACTGATTCACTTCCATTTTAATTGCTTCAGGAAAATTCTGGAGATCACTGGGCAGGATAAGACACCAGAGACTGAGGTCCTTTCTTGAACTAAGTTCCCAAGCATTCCAACTCCACAACAGAGAGGACAATTTAGTTGGGGTGGCCATATTATTTGAATGCCAAATGTATACTTGCAAAAAAGACTATTTTATGGAGAACTCAGACGGGACAAGCATTCACATGGTAGTTAGAAAAAGGGACCCAAGGACACTCTCAAAGTCTTCTTAAAATCTTTGGATTGGACCTCTCAGATTGGCCAAGATGTCAGAAAGAGATAATGATAAATGTTGAAGGTAATGTGGGAAAACTGGAACATTATCCAACCATTCTGGAGAGCAATTTGGAACTAAGCCCAAAGAATTATCAAACTGCATACCCTTTGATGCAGCAGTGCCTCTACTGGGTCTGTATCCCAAAGAGATCATTAAAAAGAGAAAAAGACCCACATGTGCAAAAATGTTTGTAGTGGCTCTTGTTGTAGTAACAAGGAAGTAGAAAGTGAGTGGTTGCCCATCAACTGAGGAATGGTTGAATAATTTATAATATATGAGTGTTATGGGATATTATTATTCTATAAGAAATGATCAGGATAATTATATAAATATGTACACATGTATTGGATTTAACATATACTTTAACATATTTAACATGTATTGGACTACCTACCATCTAAGGGAGGGGCTAGAAGGAAGGAGAGGAAAATTTGAAACAGAAGGTTTTGCCAAGGGTCAATGTTGAAAAATTACCCATGTATATGTTTTGTGAATAAAAAGCTATAATAATAATTTTTAAAAAATTATTAATAATAAAATATAAAAATTATAAATATAAAATATATACACAAATATATAATGTATATAAATATAAAAATAAAAATAATTTTAAAAAAGAAATGATCAGGAGGATGATTTCAGAGAGGCCTGGAGATACTTACATGAACTGATGCTTAGTGAAATGAGGAGATCATTATATGCAGCAGCAACAAGATTATACAATGTTCAATTCTGATGGTCTTGGCTCTTTTCAATAACGAGATGATTCAGGTCAGTTCAAATGATCTTATGATGGAGAGAGACATCTATACCCAGAGAGAGGACTGTGGGGACTAACTGTGGATCATGACATAATATTTTCACCTTTTTTGTTATTGTTTGTTTTTTTTATCTTTCTCATTTTTTCCCCCTTTTGATCTGATTTTTCTTGTGTAGCATGATAAATGTGTAAATATGTTTAGAAGAATTGCTTATGTTTAACCTATATTGGATTACTTCCCTTCTTGGGAGGGGCAGGGAGGGAAGGGAGGGAGTAAAATTTGAGACACAAGGTTTTGCAAGGGTGAATGTTGAAAATTATCTTTGCATGTATTTTGAAAAATAAAAAGTATTATTAAAAAAGATCTTTAGAATTGATTGTGTGACATGATCGACACTGGCATAGGATAGCCCAGCATGGAGTGCCCTCATCAGAGAAGGCGCTATGTTCTATAAGCAAAGCAGAATTGAAGTAGCGAAGAAATGCAAGATGTGCAAATTTAGAAAAACTACTCCAAATGTTCATGTCGACTGTGCACAACCTATGACAGAGCATTCTGAGCTCATGCTTATCTAATCAGCCAGTCAGCCACATTGTTACTTGACTCTAATGTAATGTTATTTTAATCATCTTTGAAAACAAAGGACAACCACTAAGCAATTTTGTATGTAGCTTGTTTGTACTTGTATGTTAGCATGTTATCTCCTCCATTAGATTGTGAGTTCCTTGAGGGCAGGGATTATCTTTTGCCTCTTTTGTATGTTTCGTGATAATCACAGTGGCTGGTACATATTAGGTGCTTTATAAATATTTATTGTCTAGCTGACTCAGATCTTTAGATTAAGGCTGAATGACCACTTTGGGTGTATGTTGTTGAGGAGATTATTGGTCAGGTATAGTTAGGCTAAATATCATCTAAGAATAGTTACGTTTCTCTCTTGCCCATCAGACATTTCGTGATGTGTTATTTTAGTCTCTCCTAAATGTCATGCCTCATATAAACCTTTTCCTTCAAATTTTCCTTTTTCATATCTTGGCCAAAACTCCTGTTTTTTGAATATTCAGATAAATGTAAACCTGATAGCTTAGTGTTTCTGTTTTTCTTATCTTAGTATGAATAATCCCCTAGTGATGAAATACATCTGGGAAATAATTTTTTTTTTGGAGGGAGTTAGCTTTCAAATGTTACTTGCCTCTTCTTGTCATTGCTTTTCCTGAGAATAAAATACATGGAATCAGCTTTGTAAAAGGACCCGTTAGCTTTCTTTATGTCTGGGTAGAACAAGGTATTTGTTTATAGTATAAAATCTTGTAATTGTATCAACATTTCTATTAATCCAAGCTGAAGGGAGGGAATGAGAGAACCTGAACAATACTAATGGTAAAAATGACTAAATTATGGGGAGAATCTGCTACCTATCTTTATTTCCCCAGCCCATTATCTTATCTTTCTTTAAGTATTTAATAAGTTAAATTACATAAGCCATACCCCCTTCAGTGATACCTTATGAAATTAAAACTGCAAGAAAGAAAACTTTTCTCAACTCTACCAATATTTGTTAATTGTAACATTCCCATTTCAGATTTTTCCCTCAAATGCACTACTTAACAAATGTATTCTTCACATTAGTATTGCTTTTGTCCTTTGTTCTCCAAGAGGACCATGGCATCAGGGAGGTGATGCCATGACATGCAAGTAAATGGGAGGGCTGTACAGGATCACCTGATTCATTTTCCCCTCCGGAACTATCTGGGTCCAGAGGCAAGATGCATATCAAGATGACTGGAGATGGCCCTGGATGAAATGGAAGACCTTGGCCTTTTTAAGCTAAGGTCTTCAACAAGTTTGACTAAGGTTGCACTCATTCAGTGATTAAGGCTAGGTTGCAATTGAGTCAAAGAATCTCTTCCTCTTTCACCTAGTTAACCTCAAGAAAATCTAAATAAATAAATGAATATGTTTAAGGAAAACCATATTGATGTAGAACTGTATTACTGTAGAATTTCAGGAACTTCTTGAAGGTGACTTTTACCTAACTATATATGAAAACATTATTGCAGAGCAAAGATTATTAAAAAAAAATTTCTGGAGGAATAGTTAAACTATTTAAGAGGACTATTTAATGACCCTAACTATCTTCACATACAAACAATAGATAATAAGTCTGCATTTTAAGCAACTCCTATAAGAACTTTGTAAGAAATCATTTTTGTAATCTTGTTCTAGTTATTTTATATAGCTTAAAAATAACAAAATTGCCATCATTGCAGGCTATTGTGTAGGTATTTTCATAAAATAAAACAGATCTTGCCTGGGTTTATGAAGTTTTACATGTTAGTATTGTCTCAATATTTATTCATCATTCTTTGTTCTTGTGTTTTTTTCTGTGTCCATAGAAATATTTCTGTTATATAGAGCTTTTTTTTTTTGGGGGGGGAAACCTTGTTCTATGTAACAAGCCCACACCATGTGAAAATAACTTTTGGAATATGATTTTTTCCCCCTTTGTTTTTCAGGGTCTTCATTGTGACTTTGCTTGTTTGATGTTTCATTACTTAGTGAATAAGCCTTCAGAAGAAAGAGTCAAGGAGATCATCATCCATGCTGTTGAAATAGAACAGGTAAACAGCAAAGTTTTTATCTCTTTTCACCATAAGGAAGAGCACTTCTTACGATACAGCATTAATAATTTGTCATTCTTATCCTGTATGCCTAATACTACTTTAATACGACAGTAGTAGAGCAATGCATTTTTGCAACTTTACATTAGAGCTGAATTTAATCTTGTAGGGTTTTTTCCTCCCTCTCCTTAATTATACTTCTCCCAAGTTCCCAATATCCTTTAATTTTCATTTTTAAAAATTTCTTTATGAACTTCCTCAGCTGCATATTTTTGTACTTCTTGTTCTTGACACCTTGTGTGACCAAAATCTCTGCAGATACTAGTTCATAATAACAAAAGGAGAATCCTAACAGAAGTAGTACAGGAAAAAGCAATTCCCTTTTCTGTCTATAGCATAAGTTCAATCAACCCGAAGATCATAGTAAAGTACTTTTTAAAAATATTATCGTTTTATAAGATAGCTACAAAATATTTTATCTTAGAAGAATAACAATACACCCAAAATAAGCTGAATAGATTCATTCTTTTATAGAAATGTCCATTGAATGATTTATTAAAATAATGGGCTTTCCTTTAAATGAGATCTGACTGGAACACTTTCTGATCAACACATAGCCAATTATTTAATGTTATGGATATCTAAGTGTGCCCCTCTTTTTGTTTTTTCACCTAGGAATTTTTAACTGATGCCTTACCAGTTGGCCTTATTGGCATTAATTGCACTTTGATGAAACAGTACATTGAGTTTGTAGCAGACAGATTACTTGTGGAGCTTGGATTCTCGAAGGTAAAGTATTTTTAAAAATTAAAAAACCCCCAACCAACTAACCAAACTATTAATTTGTAAAGTCTCTTAAGTGGTCTCTTAAGACTTTTACTTCACAATAGAAAAGGTAATAATGAATTGTGTTAGCCCCCCAAAATATGTGTGACAGATGCACAGATGTAATTTTTCCAAAATCTCCTATAATAACAGATGGAAATTCTCAACATAGAGCTATTCAGAGAAATTAATGTTGGTTTTAACAAGCACAATCCATATACTTAGTAATATATTTGCCTTTAGTTAACAAGGTTATCTTTTAGTAATTTCACTTGAATGAGTCAAACATGTGCGTGTTTTTGGATAACTTCTTACCTTAGGCAAATGTCACTGATCTTGAATTAATATATAACTCTCAAAATCACAGGTTTGTGTGAATATATATACCCATATTATTTGTTACAAGGGCCTAGTTTCAGTCAATATTTTTACACAAAGTCCTTAAGGTAGTCTTACTTAAGCCAACAAAATGATTATCTTCTATATAGACCGAACTACAAATAGTTTCCTTATCAACTAATTCTGATTTTGGACTTTGCTTCATTTTTGGTCTTCAGCCTCAATAGACATGAGGTGATTATAGAGGATCCTATTTAGTTGTCATTCCTTTGCAGTTTAAGCTTCTATTTGTCTAATTTGAAGCTTTGACATTTCATCAAAGAGACTGAGATGTCCTTTCTCAGAGTTGGCAACTCAATAGGTGTGCTCGAACCTTCCTTTGCAGCATTCACATCATATGTCTGTTTTATCTGTTATGGCTATGCTTGTCCTATCATTGTCACGGCATCACATAATCACATAATTCAGGAATTGGACAAGAACCCAGCGGCCAACTTCATCCACTGGGTAGACGAAGACTTCCAAAAGAGGGGCATATGTCCTATAGTTGTTGCTTTGACATAGTGGTCTCTTCTGATTGTCTCTTTCCATAAAATATTGCCGATATTGATAATTATTAGACCTTTTAGTTTCTGAGAATATGGGATCCTTTGTTAATTTTGCTGATAGTCATGGTAATGGAATGATTAAACAATCTGAATCATATCTGTAGCAAATTTGCATAAGCACCTATAAACTCTGGAGTTTTTTTTTTTTTTTTTTTAATTTGGTTGGCATTACATTTTGAGGTTTATCTTAAACTTAACTTGGCTTTTCATTTCTTGATGTGTCAGTGCGTCACTAGACACTGTACAACTGAGGTTGCAGAATTTAGTGCTTGGTTTTTATTCAACCTATATGTGCCTTCATTTTCCTGTTTTAGAGGAAGATCCTTTCATTTTTGTGCCATGTTTTAAGATGGTCAAGAGAGTTGAAGGGGGAGAAGAAAATTAAATAGTTTCTTGACTAAAAGCTACAGATTTTTTTTTTTTACAGATTTATTTATATAAAAATAAAAGCATGATAAGTTTTTTTAAGGTGAAAATTTTGTAGGCCAATGGTTTAATTTGCTGCATCTATCTCTACATGACAAAGTAGACATCAGTAATGGAAAGAGTCATGGCATATTAGAGCAGATTTCTTGAGAGATAAGATAATGCTTCTTCAGAATCTCTGATGCATTTTTTTTTCTTCTTCAGATTTTTCATTCAGATAATCCCTTTGATTTCATGGAAAATATTTCTCTGGAAGGGAAAACAAATTTTTTTGAAAAAAGGGTCTCAGAATATCAGCGTTTTGCAGTTATGGCAGAAACAACAGACAATGTCTTCACCTTGGATGCAGATTTTTAACCCAGTTTTCTAGATGTTCCTTCTGTTGGTAATGACAGTCTCTCCCTCCCCACTCCTTTTCAGTCTTACTTGTAAAACAAAAACAGAAACAAAACAAAACTCATATACAGTTTTAACAAAGAAAAAAGTGCTGTAATTTTTATTTTAAAAATTTGAATATGGCTTAGATACTTTTATTTGCAGTCATGGAGAAATAGGACAGCATACTAACATGTGCCTTAAGATAGATATTCTTAGTAATTCATGATTTACGGAGATGAGCTGGAAATAAGTGATCCAATAATGATGGGCAAGCAGAGCTGGGCACAACTAAAAATCATTTAGAAAACATCTCAAATAAATAGGTGATTCTATACAGGAATTGGGGTCAGAGCACTTGAGTTCAAATCCTACCTCAAATACTGTGACCCTGGGGAGGAGGAGTCACAACTTCTGCCTGTCTTGGTTTCTTTGTCCATAAAATGGGTAAAATAATGGCATTTATCTTTCTAGGTTGTTGTGAGAATAAAATGAGATTTATTAAGTACTTCACAAACCTTAAAGCAAACTATAAATGCTACTTGTTATTTTAAAATAGTATAGAAAAGATATGGAGTTAGGTCTAGTAAATCTGGAATATGTTAAATAAGAAGAGAGAGTTGTAGGATGGAAATGGGGAGATGAGATTCTTAGTAGGTAATATTAGAAGATATTTAAGATGCTGGTGAAATGCTACCTTCTCCCTGAAGCTTCCCTCATGTTTTCTTCCACAGTAACTATAAGTGATTATATATTATTTATGTGCATGGCTTGAATCTTTTCTAGATGTAAGCTCTTTGGGAGCAAAGACTTTGACATGTTTATCTTTGTGTCTTCCCCAGCACCTAACACGATGTCTTATACATGATAAATGTTCTTGATAAATCTTGATGTCCAAGCTAGCTTTCTGGAGGACCTTGGGACCAGCCTTGGTCTCAGCAGAAGAATAATTACCACAAGAATAGTCAGAAATAAAGTCCAAAGTCTTTATTGTCTTCAGTCTCCCAGTCTGTGCCAGCAGTGTCAGTCAGCTAGTCAGCAGTCTGTACATCCTGTCTCTGCTCTCTCATCAGTCTGACTCTGACTCTTAAATACTCTATGACAATTAAATCAATTCATTATACTGAATATAAGCCAATCATTACATCACTAGGAAACCAATTATCTCATCAATTCCACTGAGTTAATATCTTGTTGTAGGATTAACTCAATCATACTGAGCCTTAAGTATACCTTTTCAGAGTTCCTGCCCTCTACAATAAATCTTTTATAAATATTAAATGAGTTGTTGCTATTAGGACACCAAGTGAAATGGTGACCCTGTAAGAAGCAGTTTGAACAAAAAGCCTAAAAAGGAATGTTATCTGATGCTCAAAGAGAAAAAGATCTTCTTCCTCTAGTAACCAAAAGGGAGCCTGACAACTTCTTGGCTTGAATAGCATGTACTAAGTAAAGGAATAGCTCAGGGACTCATAAAATTCTTCAACCTAAACTTAGTGACTGGAAGCATCTGAATAGGAATACTTAATGCTTTTAAAACTGTTACAGTATAGACATAGTAGAAGAAACACTATTAGTGCATCTGAAACAAACTACCAAGAGAGAAGGAATGCCATGATGGAATTGGTGGAGAAGGACTGGTACCTTCAGTGGACCTTTGGGCGATAATCTTCTTCCTTCTCTCTCTCTTAACCTTCAGGTGGTAATGGCAAAGCGAAGTTAACCATGATCCATCTAGCATCAAGACAGGGGATATATCATCTTTTATTTCTTCTCATGAGTACTTTTTAAGTATCTGAAAAAACAAGTTGAATTTTGTCTGTGTTTGCACCTTTCAGAATTTGTTTTCAGACAAAATTCTTGATCTCTTGGTTTCTTAGGGGTCATCTGTAAAACTGATTTGTACTAGATTAGGGAAATTATTTAGCTGTTATTAGAAAGTAGAATTCATTCTTAGTTTTATTAAAATGTTGAAAGTGTTAATTTTATTAAATAAAGAAAAACTTTCAGCATCAGGTATGTTTTTTTCTGTTTAATTTATAGAGATGGTTCTTTGTATTTGTGGGACAGTTTGTATCATTTTATGTCAAATCTTTTGAGATCTGACTTTGTTTTGTCTTGTTCCATAGTTAAACTTAAGCAACATATATTTCTAGAATAATATTTTTAGTTTCTTCAGCAAAAATTTCAAGGGCACATATCTCCAAGATGAGATTTAATTTTAACCAGAAATAGTTTGCATGACTTTAAAATGAAGGAAGGAAAAGTTCTAAGTATTGAATTCGGATTCTTCTATTATGTTGGTGAATGCCTTATGTCAACCTTATTTATTTATAGCAGCAATAAACTACCAACGAGAGGGCAGGGAAATCTCATGCCGATTTTTAATATATTGGCTTTACAATAAGAAGCATTCTGTACTCCCTTTTCAGTACTCTACTTTGCATATATATATTTTATTATATTCATGTCATTTTATTCTCAGTTCTTAAGGAACTTCAATTCTACAACTTTCTGGAGTTAAAAAAAAGTTTATTTGTAGTTTACAATTTGTTATAGCTTAATTATTTTAAATTATGGTTATCGTTAAAACACATCTTATTATTTGATCCTATAAAATCTAGAATTATGGAAATGGGAGTTCTGCTTCAGGGAAAGATTTTGTTATGTTTATAAAATAAAAAGAATTTAAAATAACTTCCTACAATGTAGGAACCAGTTCAGTCATGACCTAATATTATGAGGTTTTTGCTGTTCTCATTTAATGATGTCTAATTCTTAATGTTTTGCACCCCTTTCACTTTTATTAGAGAAATATGATTGCTAAGAAAATGGCAGTTCACATACTGAAAAAAATTAATAATAATCAGAATTTAGAATTTTGTAGTATGACGTTACTGTCATAGCATTTTGAAATTTCTAATTTTAGGCTAAATGCCAATCACTAATTTTTTTAATGCTGTTAATGGGATGTACAACTTGCTACTACATGGTCATCAGTTTTCATGCAAGCCAAATTATCAGTATAGCTGCTATGCCATAAGTGTTTTAATTAAGGACAGTAAATTGGTGCCAGACTCAGGGACTCACACCAAAGCTGGCTGCCTTTCTTATAGGGACATTCAGGACCAACTGATTGATTCCCAAACAGGAACAGTAATATCTTGTTCTTCTAACCCTTTTAAAAAATAAGTATATATAGATTGCCTATAGATTTAAAGAAAGAAGGCAGGATTACTGAAGTCGTTACTATACTTGCTTTAGGAAAAGAGAGTTTCAACTTTAGTTCTATTGATTTAATCTTCTTTAAAGAAAAATGTATATTTAAATGCTGTGAAATATGTTGGTAGATTTTCTTAAATAAAACTATAGCAATTTTAGAATTTTTATTTAAATTGATGATGCTAATTTATGCTTTTGACTTTACTGTTTCATATAAAACTCTGTTTTTAATAATATCTGAGTTCAATCATTTTACAGTATTTAGAAGGTACTTCTTGTGTACAGAAAATACTCTATTGTGTACCTAAAACCCATGTTTTATTTTGTCTTTATATAAAACATTTTGTATTTGATCAGTCCAACTATTTATGTCCATAATTAAAGTTTTCCAAAGAATATGTTATGCTTTTTGGTCTGATTATTGTATAATTTAACATGATTGAAATAAACTGTATCCTAGCAACCTCAGTTTGTGTTGTTTTTAAATATTTATCTTCCTTAGGTCAACTTAGGTCAAGACCTTCTCTTTGCTGTTATTGTTGTTTTTGCTGAGGCAATCGTGGTTTAGTGCCCAAGGTCACACAGCTAGGAAGTGTTAAGTGTCTGAGTCCAGATTTGAACTCAGGTCTTCCTGACTTCAGGGCTGGTGGTGCTCTATCCACTGTTCCACCTAGCTGTCCTGACCGTCTCTTTTTCAAATGGAAGGGTTTTTCACAATTTCTCATTTGTATAGTCAGAAACACAGAACCTTAGATTCAAAAACACCTAAGAGACCAAGAAGAAGCCAGACCTCCAAAGTTGTAATCTAGAAACTGAAGTTGGAGAAACAAAAGCACATTCAAACACAAGAATGAAATACTGGACTGAGTAAAATGAGAAAAGCCCCAGTAGGTAAACTCAGAAGAAAGTTAATTTCAAAACAAGTCCAAGTTGAATCTCATAGAAAATATTCTGATCAAAAGGATAACAGAAGTATCTAAGAGAAAACAAAAAGGGGCCTTTTCTATCCTTTAATCGGTTATCTATTAGACATTACATCTTGTGTTTTTGATTTTATAAATTTATCTTGAGTTCCCTATTTTGGATATCTGGACTTTTATCAGTGATATTTGATGCAATTTTTTCCCTCAATCCTTCCTCTTCCAAATCTGTCTTTATTGATTGTTTTTTTTTTTTTTCTCATGCAAAAGCTTTTAATATTCCATTTTGCCAAGCTCTCTTTCAACAAGATGCAATCAGATATCATATTATCCCTGGTTAAATTGCAGGAATGTACCATCACACACTGCATTCAACACTCATTTCTTCAGTTATGACAATCACAGTTCTAACCAGCTACTTGTGTTCATGTAAAACCTGGTTTTCTGTGTATATCCGTGCCATACAATAGAGCCCTTGTTGGTAGCCTGCTGGGCAAAAGCTCTTATTCTACATATTTCATGGCAACACTGTTATGAGATTTGAAAACCTTGGATCGGGATGATCATTAACTCTTAGGCTAGTGAGGGCATTGGGATTCAACTCAGCCTTAGAATTCTGTATGTTTGGGACAAAAAGACCTACCCAAATTGATACTACAGAGATCACTCATAGAAAGCAGAATTATTTATTAGAATCTTGAGAAGCAGACCCCATCCTGGTTTGCCAGCAAAATTTCACAGCAGGATAGGGCCAGAGCCTTGAAAATGCTTACAGCTTTTATACATTTCAGATGAAGAACCTCCAAAATCCCACCCTCTGTATATTGTGATTGATCACATAAGTCTACTGTTCCCCTAGTTGGTCAATGGAATGCGGTAGACAAGGTGATACAAAGCTTCTTCGGCCATGTAATCCCTTCGTTGGACAATGGACTGCAGTCCAGGCCTTATCTAAACTCGTGTGACTCCAGAGAAGCGGAAACTGAGGCCTATAAGGCTTGATTTACTCTAGAATCTGTAAGTTCTTCACCTTTTCCCACACATGTATCCGCTAACTATGCTACCCTTGGACGAGGCACTTCTCTCTGCTTCTCTTTCCTTGCTGAAAAATGATGAACAAGGGTGGACTTGGTGACTTCCAAGATCCCTTTCAGTGATTCAGCTCTTCAAATTTTAATGCTGTGCAGGGGATCTTCAGGTCTTCCTCGTGGTGATTATCATAAGGCATGGTCATGGGTTTCTTTGTCTCAGGACAGATTTCTGGTACTTCTCTATGGGCAAATTTACCTTCATATCCTGACCATAGCAAGAGAGCTGGGTGGTGGTGGTGGGGAGGGATTGGAGAATCGCAGGATTTTGGTCCAAAATCTAGTTCACATTTGCTTACTAGATACCTTGAACAACTTGGCTGGGGACAGGTAGGTGGTGCAATTAATTGATAGAGCAGCCCTGGAATCAGGAGTACCCGAGTTAAAACCTGGCCTCAGATACTAGCTGTGTGATTTTGGGCAAATCAACTCTGAGTCAAAAATTGAGCTCTCTGTGTGTGTGTATAAAATGAAAGTAGCAATATTTACAATCACTTGTGAAGTTGTCAGGAAGCCACTTCTTTAATAAAAGTGGTTTTCTTTTCAAGGGAACAATAGCATTAGCCATCAAGAATTTTAAGAACTGGTTTGTGGAAAAGTATTTGACTTGTTTTATTGACTTAAAGGAAAAAACTAAATGCACCCTTGGTGGGAATTGCGGAGAAGCATATTTCAACTTAATATAAGTATAAAGACTTAGAGCTTTTCAGAATTGGAATAGACTGCCTCGTGGAGTAGCACATTCCCATTTCTAATTTTCAATCTTTTGATATCAGAGGGATATCCTGATGAAGGAAAGGATGCCAGTGATGTTGTAGGAAGAATTCCTCTTAACATATGGCTTGGATTATATTATCTCAAAGATCACTTCCAAATCTTGAGACTGTCTTCTTTTCCCTTGGCCTAAAGTTCCTAATGCTTTCAGCCAAGCCATGAATGACAGCTTTGAATTCCTTCTACAAGGTAGTAAACATAGGGCTTTTTATGTGTCAGGTACTGTATTAAACACTTGAATATAAAGAAACATAAAAACATGGCCCTGAACCCACATTCTAATGAGGGATATAGCATAAAAAATATGCAAATGAGATCTACAGAGTGAATCAATGATAATCACAGAAGGAAGATATTAAGTGGGATCTATGAAAGGTAGAATTTTAGTCAGGAAGGCTGAGTTGGAGATAAGAAGGGAGAATATTCCAAGCAAACTCTTGAAAATGTCTTCAAGGAGAAAAACCAGTGTCACTGAATTATAGAAAGGAGGAATAAGTTGGGAGTAAGGTCCCAGAAATCTAAAAACCAAATTAGATTTCATGTTTGATCCTGGAGATAATAGGGAACCTGTGGAATTTATTGAATAAGGTGGTGATATGGTCAGATCTGTGTGATCAGGAAATGGAGTGAGGACCACAAGGAGACCAGTTTCATTGGGGATCATTGTTATTGAATTGCAGAGTATAGGATTAAGAGAGTAATATGGTATAAGAAGACTGAAAAGGAAGGAGGAAGCTAGATTAGAAAGGGCTTTTAAAGCCAAAAGGAGTATTTTTATATCATCATGCTGAATGTGCTCTATTCATCTCAGTCCTTCCTGAAATATAGTGACTAGATTTAGATACACTTCTCCATGGGGACTAGGAGCCAAGTAAAGACTACCACCTCTTTTACTTACTTTATTGTATAGTTCTCCTAGTTCTTCGTGCTTCATAGGAAAGTGCTCTCTTATTCTCTTCTTATTTTATGAAGCACGAAGAACTAGGAGAACTATACAATAAAGTAAAAAAAAAAAAAAACAAAAAAACAGCTTTGAAAGGCTAGAGTTCTAATTAATGCAAGACATCACTATTCCCTATTTATCCTCTTAAACAGTTCAAGAAGAATGGATAGCAGAGCCTTGTAGTATCAAAGGCAGTATTTTCCTTATATGTGTGTCTCATTACCAATGTATCAGGGCCCATTATTGCTATAGATTACAAAATTGATAGATCATGTGCTTTTGTTTACTTTTATTTTAGCAATACATTTGATCAATTAATAGTATCCTTTGGCCAAGTAGGCAAGCACATTAATTGCATTTAAAACTGGTTTGATGACTATTGTTCTGTTGCTTTAGTCATGTCTAATTCTTTGTGACCCCATTTTGGGTTTCTTGGCAAAGATTAAACTAGAATAGTTGGCCATTTCCTTCTCCAGCTCATTTTACAGATGAGGAAACTAAAGCAGTTAAGTGAGTTGCCCAGGTTACACAGCTAATAAGTATCTGAAGCTGGATTTGGAAGACAAATTTTCCGGACTCTAGGTCTTCTGGCTCTTTAACCACTGAACTACCAAGCTGCTCCAACCTGTAGAATAGTCATTAATGGTTTACTATCAACTTGAAGGAGGTGTCTCATGGAGGGTCCCAGAGATCCGTGTTTGGTCCTGTCCTAGTTATTGTTTGAATAAACGATCTGATAATTCATTTATCAAATCTGCATATGACACAAAGCTAAGACAAATAGCTAACACATTAGATGATAGGATCAGAAGAGAGAAAAAGAACAGACATTGAGCCAAATCTAAATAAGATGAAACTTAAAAAGGATAACCAAAGTCTTACACTTGGTTTATAGCTTTAATTTCAAAGCACTTTACAAATATCATCTCATTTCTAGAATGATAAACAACCTTGAAAGGGAGATGCTGTTAATCATTTCACAAATAAGAAAACTTAGGCTTAGAAAAACTAACTACCTTGCTCAGGGTCCCTTAGCTACTAAGCATCCGAGTTTCTGAACTTGGGTCTTTGGGACTCCAGGCTCAGTGATACCTAATTACAAGGTTATAGTTGGCAGTGTACTTGAAAAAAATTTGAAGATTGAAGTGAATTGTAAGCTCAACGGGACTCAAGGACGTGATAGCTCAAAGATATATATATATATGTGTTCTTAGGTTCTATTAAGAAAGACACATATTCAAGATTACGGAGGTGATAATCCTGTTATTATCTGCTCTAATCAGACCATATCTGGAGTATTGCATTCACCCATGGGTGACAAATTTTAGAAAGAAAGATTGAAAGAACAACATGGATAGAATGCCAGGTCTGCAGTCAGGAACACTCATCTTCCTGAGTTTAAATCTGATCTCAGACACTTATTAGCTGTGTGACCTGAGCAAGTCACTTAACCCGTTTGCCTCAATTCTTTATCATTAAAATGAAGTGGAGCAGGAAATGACAAATTAATCCAGTATTTTTTTTGCCAAGAAAGCCCCAAAATGGGGTCATGAAAAGTCAGATGTGACTGAAAAATGCCTGAATGATATCAACAACCACAGTTCCAGGGAATGATGATCTAGATGGCAAGGGGGCTGAAAATCATACCATTCTAAAATCATTTGAAAGAACTAGGAATATTTAATCTAGAGAAGAAAAGACATTGGGGACATGTTAGCTTTGTTTTTGAAGAATTTTTCTCATAAAAGAAGAACTGCACCAGTTCTATTTGGTCCCAAAGGCAGAGTTGGAATTGATTGGTGAAAGTTGCAGGGAAGTAGCTGAATTTAAAAAAAAAACAAAAAAAAACTAACCATCACCACCAACAAAAAGCTAATAAAAAATGGAATGTCTTGGGAGGCATTGGTCCCCCTCCCTAGAGTTCTTCAAACAAAAGCTACATATTTGTCATTCTTTGTGCCTGGTTTCCATGTTCTTAGCTCCAAAATGTACCCCAAATTCCTAAGAATTAAATTTCCAATAACCCTGCTTTCACCAGGCATAGACTTACCCTTGGAGTAAACCTTGGAGCTCTGATTAGTGGCCTAAAAAGATTGGATTTTTCTACTGTCTGCCTTCAATATGGTAAACCACCTGGGATTAGGGGTTATCTAAAGAGGGAAAAACCATCTCAGGTTGGAAGTGGGTTCTATGTTAATGACTAGTTGGGTCCGGTGTGCCTTATGTTTCCCTGAATTGACTACTGTTCTCTCAAGTTCTTCATGTTTTTATGTTTAGGCCTGCTAATACCCAATAGGTGCTTCTCCCTTGCCCTCTCTGTGACATGACAAATACACATAAATTAAATAAGGCTAGCTCCAAGTTCATGGCACAAATTAGCTGTTTTGTGCTTCCTCCCCCATCCCTCCACTCTGAACTTCCATGGATACCTTTGGATCCCCCAGAAATAACCATGAACCCCGTCTTCCACCCTCGGTGTGTGGCACTCAAGTGGAGCTAACAAATGCAGAGATGAAAATAAGAATGCCGGCACCATGCTGGAAAGGAGATGAACTTTTATTTTTACTTCAAAATTTGCAGGAGTCATGATTCCTTTGAGACACAGTTCCAGGCCTAGAGCCAGGAAGACCTAAATTTAAATCCAGTCTCAGACATTTACTAGATGTGTGAGCCTAGGTGAATCACTTAATCTGTCTGCCTTAGTTTTCTCAGTTGTAAATTAGGGATGGTAATAATAAAACACCTATTTGGTAGAGTTCTTATGGAGATTCAGTGAGATAATAGTTGTAAAGTGCCTGACACATAGTAGTCACTTAATAAATGTTCCTCTCCCTCCCTCAACCCCAGTTGGTATAGCCATTGGTTCAGATCACATTCTCCTTATGATGGTTTTTGTGAGTCATTGTGCCTCCAAATAGTCATCTTATGACCAACCACGATGATTAATATCTCCAAATATAGCTAGTCTGGGCTTTGGACATTACATATGTGGTTGTTTCCCATCCTCCTTTATGGTAGGACCTACCAAAGCTTGAGTTCTGCTAGCACAGTTTTTGAAAATCCCAGGTCAGAGCCAAATACAATGATGAGATACCAGAAGACCTTATTGGGACTTTGGTTTCTTTGACCATTGCAATGGACAAGTGGAATCAACCCACCCCTAGGAGATATCCAGAGACCTTTAGATAAATAAGTATAAAAATCCAAATAGAGCCTTCACTTTAGTCTCTTTGCCTCTATTGACTTTTCCCAGTTTCTCAGAGGTGAGAAGAATGGACTGAGTTTCCTGAAATATCTGTTTCTAGAGCCAAGAATCAGATTATACACCTTAAAAAAACAAAATTGTATTCATGTATTTTGTTTTCACATTGCCTAAATTTCTACATACCTGTATGCATCTTCCTCCTTATCAGAGAGTCATCCTATAGAACAGATTTTTTTTTAAGAGGAAAGGGAAAAAACTGTAAAACTAATCAATGCATTGAAAACATCTGAAAATATATATATATGTAATGTTTCATATATGGGGGCTTCTTACTTCTGCAAAGGAGTAGAGAGAAATATTTTCTTATATCTTTTCTTTGGAGCCATGCCAGTTCTTTGTAATTTTGCAAAATCTATTTTTTAATTGCTTTTTGGTGGTTGATCTTACCATTCACGTGACTGTGGTAATTGTATGCATCATTTACTTGATTGTTTCATTTACTTTGTCTCACTTCATGAGCTTTGTAGTCATCATAGTCATTTCTAATAGCACAGTAATATTCCATTATATTGATATATCACAATTTGTTTAGCCATTCTCAAATCAATGGGCATGTACTTTGCTTTCAGTTCTTTGCTACAATAAAAAAATGCATCTATTAATATTTCTTTTTGTTGATAATCCCTCTAGTAGTTGAATCTCTGAGTCAAAGGATTGGAAATGGTAGTCAACTTTATTTGCATAATTCCAAATTGCTTTCCACTGTAACTGTACTAATTTATAACTCTGCCAACAACCTACTAATGTTCTTGGCTTTCCACAATCCCTCCAAGATCATTCCCATCTTTTGTCATCTTTGCCAATTTGGTAGGTATGAGGTAAAAGTCCAGCATTATTTTGATTTGCATTTCTTTTATAGTGATTTAGAGCATCATTTCGTGTGGTTGTTAATAATTTGCCATTCTTCTTTTGAGAACAATTTGTTCATATCCTTTATAAGTGGCCACTTTTATGTTCTCTCTCTAGCCAATGGGGAGAATGATTTTATATAGGGAAAAGAGGTTTTGTATAGAAGAAAGAATGTGCTGAAAATAGAATATAAATTTCTTGAGGGTGAGAACCTTTCTTTTTTGTTATTTTATTTTGATTTCCCTAGAATCTACTACAGTGCCTGGCATATAATAGATGCCTAATAAATATTTGTTGATTGTTTAACTGGAGTAGAGATCTGTATTCAAATCCTGCCTGTAACATTTGTAATTTATGTGATAGACAAGTCATTCAATTTGTCCCATTCCCAATCTCTTTATCTGTAAAATAAACTATAAAATAATAACAGTTGTACTTAATGATTGTTAATCAAATGATGTATGAAAACTACTTTGTAAAGACGAAAAAGACCTATAACTATAGAAATCTTCATAGCAGCTCATTTCATAGTAGCATGAAACTGGAACTGCTCACCTGTTGGGAAATGGCAAAGCAAATTATGGCATATGAATGTAATGAGATATTATTGTGCTATAAGAAATGACAAAACAAATGGTGTCAGAGAAACATGAGAAGAATGTATGACTAATGCAGAATTAAGTGAGTGTAACATCACACACACACACACATACACACACACACACACACACACACACACACACACACACAACTTGGAAAGCCTTTAGAACTCTGGCTAATGCAACAATAAGCCATGATACCAGAGGATTGGTACTGAAACATGCTACCTATTTTTTGACAGGTGATGGATTCAAATACAGAATGATACATACTTTTAAAAAATGGACATGAAATGTGCTTAAAACGATTGTACATGTATAACTTAAATGTTTTGCTGTTTTAGGGAGGGGTTGAAAAAGGGAGGAAGGGAAAAATAGTTTGGAACTCAAAATCTTATAAAAAGGCACGTTTAAAACTATCTTTACATATAATTGGAAAAATAAAATACCATTGAATTCAGAAAAACAAAACAACAACAACAACAAAAACATGAATATAATGCCAGAGAAACTGAGGCAAGATACAGATTAGAGAGTATTTAATAATTTATTTAAAAGGGAGAGATTTATTAGGACCAAATGGATCCATGGTTGGTCCCAGGGCTGAATGAGACTATCATCTCCAAGAATCCAGCAAACAATGTGAGTACTCAATGACCTATATACACATGGCTCAGACTCAGGGGATAGACTGAGGCAGGGGCAGAGTCAGGGTGCTGAGAGCGGGAACGGGACTCTGATAGGGTGGGGTGAGATGGGATGACATAGGAGATGGGATGACTTAATGGGGGGAGGAATCCCGGAGATGGAGAGAGGCATCTTGATAAGATGGTATCTGACATTCTGATAGCTTGGGATGGGGAGAGGCATTCTGATGTTCTAAAACATAAAATCTTATCCTTATCAAATATTCTGATTAAGAGGGAGGGGAGGTTTTGCAAGATTGAACAGACAATTATAAACTGAAGCAGAACAATTAGGGAAACTGAGTTAGGACTGGGTCAGGATAATGAGGGAAACTGAGTCAGGACAATAAAAGAGAACTGTGACATAACATGACTATGAGGAAATTTACTTTTCTTGACTATGCATATTTGTTGTGAAGTTTTCCCCCCCTAAATCTCTTTTCTTTTCTTTTCTTTTCTTTTTTTTTTTTTTTTTTTTTTTGTTCATTGTAGAGAGGGAGAAAGGAAGAAAAGCTTGTTTACTGGGAAAATGATAAAACTAAAAATGCTAAGTGCTTTCTAAATCTTGATGTTTATGATGATGATGATTAAAAAGACAGGAAAATAGACAAATGACTAATGACTTCTGACTAATGCAGAAGGAAATGATGACGGGACTGAAGACTGAATCCTGTTGGCAATTGGCAGCCTCTCAGAAATTAATAGGGATTAAGGACTGGGGAAGGACTGGGCAGAACTGGAAAGGACTGAGGACAGAATTCCCCCCACCCCAGCAGAGTTAATTTCAGCTAAATGTCCGGAGAGGACTACCCACAGCAGCTTGCCAGCTGCTACCAATTTACAACTCAAAGATACCAGTCCTATACATACCCAGCTATAGCCATCCCAAGCAGGCTCTTAATTATTTTTATAACTTCATTAGATCATGGAGTTCTTGCCTCACGCCAGGGTAATTTCATCTTCTGGGAAGCTTGCATCCATTTAGCCAGCAAAGCAAGGGAGGCCTTGGGCAAAGTGCTACACTATTGGATTTTGCAGTTTACTAGGTTTCTTCTAGGAGACAGATAAAATACAGCATTATTTCTTCACATTGCGAGATGAAAGGTTTCTTCTTGTTCATTACGTCCAATCCCTCAACTCCTTCCTGCTTCCATCAGCGAGGGGTTGTAAGGGTTCCCGACAGGTAGCATCTGTTCTGGGTGGTTGTGAACATTTGTAGCTTGCAGGTTTTCCTACATTCCTCCTCATGGTGGAGCACTTGAGCCAAGGAGACGGCGTTTTTTAGCGCGTAAGCTACGATATGGTTTCCTGTTCTTGAAGAACTCAGAAAACTTTCCACACCTGAATAAAGGGAATGCAGAGTTTGGTGGTGACTATAGCCAGAATGCAGCTTTTAGGTAAGCTTGAGGTAAGATTGCTTTAGTTGATATCTTCAAACACAATTGGAAATTTACTCTCAAAACTGGGCAAAAGAGCCTGGTTTAGAATGTACTTGTTGTAAATGATGGGAGAGTTAAGCCATCTAATGATGTTGATTATTTGTGAATGAAGGAACTTGCAAATTGGCTTTTGTCTTAAGTCCTGGCTACTCTGTCACTGAGAACCAGAGTCAGCCTATAATCTATAGTTGAGAGCATTGTGGTGCATTTGGTTCCTTCTCTACCATTCTACCTCCCAACTACTTGATACAATTACAGAAACTGAGGGGCAGATAACCAAAGAAATGAGATGTTACTATTGCTAATGGAGCATAAAGACATGACTACTCCCTAAAATGCCCTTTATACAATTGAAAGAGACAGAAGAGCCTTGTACTACCAAAGGCATCAGTTGTCTGGCCACATTTTCCATTTATGTGTGTCTCATTCCCAGTATAACAGCACTCATTATTCCTGTAGTCATGTGTATATTTATGGGAGATTATCCCCATATTTGTGGAGGGAGATGTTTTTTAGCTACTGTTCTTACTGAGCAAAATGGGAAACTGAGGACTTCTCAGAATAATCACTTAAAAATTCCAGATTTAGCACTAAGAACAGAGACTTTCCAAGAGAAAATATTTAAAAGATAACTGCTTAGAGAAGAATCTGATTATTTAATGACCTGAAGATATTCGAAAAGTCTTCAAACTGGCTAATCTCCATTTGTTGATTGAGAAAAGCCTGAAGTAAAACCAAGTCTCCTTAAACTATTTTAATTGATTATTAATCTTATAAGCAGAACAGATTCTTTCTTTCTTTTGGAACAAGTCTTACATAACCAAGACCCTAGTGCCACAAAAGCCCACTCATATTCCAGAGAGAAATAAAGGAATAAAGATCGTTTGCCAATGATTTTAGGAGGATTAACAAGTGGGTGGACGAATAGTTTCTGTGATTTTTTTTCTCACTAACCATTTAAATCATCTCAGAGCCTTTGTGAAGCCGACCCTCCTCTCTCTGGGACTCCAGTGAGAGAACAGTCCATTTCTCTCGAGATCCTAATAAAGCTTCTGTTCTTCACTTTGAGATATCTCTAAGTATTTTTGAATTGGGGTTTGCCATCCCACACATTACTATGCCTTTACTTTGAATCGATTATATCTACTGGCTTACTATTGAAGGCAGTCTCATTGGAAGGGGCTCAGGAGACATAGTTTTTATAATATAAATTACAAAGACCATTTGAGTTCTGGTAGTGGTCCTTGCCCTGACAAACTAATCAACTAACTTCCAAGTTTAAGTGTAAATAGTGAGAGTAGCTCCTAGAGGGAGCAGGAGGGGTTATACATATATTTATATCAGTTTTCAGAAATTTTAAAAGCATGTCATATATGTTATCTACTTCATATAGTAATCCTGTGAAATAAGTAGCAAAAGCATTATTATCCCCTTTTGTGATGATGAAACTAAGCAGGGAGGTCTTATATCATTACTTAGTATTTGTTGAGCATTCACTATGTGTAGAGTCTAATTATTACCTAATAATAATTTGATAAACATTCATTAAACACCTACTACAGTATATGCAAAATGCAGAACTAGGTTCTTGGGATACAAAGATAGATGACAGGAAGAACACAAAACAAGGGGGAAGTTATTATATAACACAATTTAACAATCAATCAACATGCACTTATTAAGCACCTATTGTATTCCAGGTGAGAATTAGGAAAACCTAGATTCAGGTCTCACCTCTGACTCTTGCTGACTAGTTGACTATAGTCAAATCATTTAACCTCTCAATGGCATCAGGAAACTCTAAATTGCAGAACAGATGAGGATCTGCTTTGATAAGTGAGTTCTCTATACCAATGAAGTTCTTATCAGAAGTTCTCTATCCCAGTGAAATTATAGATCTGGAATTACATCCTTTCCATACCTGGAGTATTCAAGACTCTCTGCTAAGTTCAGAGGATACCCTTCATCAGTAAGCCAATGAACATTCATTAAACATTTACTTTGTGCTTTCATTCTGCTAAGCACTGGTGATACAAAGAGAGATAGGTAAAAACATGATCTCTTTTCTCAAGAGTTCCCCTTCTCTTTTTTAATTATATATAATTATATACATAGATGTAATTTTAAAAATTGTAGCCTTTTATTTTCAAAATATATACATGGATAATTTTTGACATTCACCCTTACAAAACCTTGTGTTCTAATTTTTTCCCCTTCCTTTCCCCCACCCCCTCTCCTAGTCAGCAAGTGATCCAATATATGTTAGACATGTGCAATTCCTCTATACATATTTCCACAAATATTATGCTGCACAAGCAAAATGAAATCAAAAAGAGAAAAAAATGAGAAAGAAAACAAAATGCAAATAAACAATAACAACAAGAGTGAAAATACTATGTTGTGGTCCACATTCAGTTCCCACTGTCCTCTCTCTGGGTGCAGATGGCTCTCTTCCTCAGAAAACCATTGGAACTGGTTTGAATCATCTCATTGTTGAAGAGAGCCATGTCCATCAGAACTGATCATCGTGTGCTGTTGCCATGTACAATGATCTCCTGGTCCTGCTCATTTCACTCAGCATCAGTTCGTGTAAGACTCTCCAGGCCTCTCTGAAATCATCCTGCTGGTCGTTTCTTACAGAACAATAATATTCCATAAAAATCATATACCACAACTTATTCAGCCATTCTCCAACTGATGATGAAACTTCCAGTTTCTTGCCACTAAAAACAGGGCTACCACAAACATTTTTGTACATGTGGGTCCCTTTCCCTCTTTTAAGATCTCTTTAGGGTACAAGACCAGTAGAAACACTGCTGAATCAAAGAGTATGCAGAGTTTGATTAGTCTTTGATCAAAGTTCCAAATTGTTCTCCAGAGTGGTTGAATCAGTTCACAACTGCACCAACAATGTGAACATTAAAGTGTCCCAGTTTTCCCACATCCCCTCCAATATTCATTATCTTTTCCTGTCATTTTAGTCAATCTGAGAGGTGACTAGTGTTACCTCAGAGTTGTCTTAATTTGTATTTCCCTGATCAATAATGATTCAGAGAACCTTTTAATATGACTAGAAATGGTTTTAATTTCTTCATCTGAAAATTGCCTGTTCATATTTTTTGACCATTTATTAATTGGAGAATGGCTTGAATTCTTATAAATTTGAGTCAATTATATATTAGAAATGAAGTCTTTATCAAAACCCTTGAATATATAATTTTTTCTCCATTTATTGCTTCCCTTCTAGTTTTGTCTGCATTGGTTTTGTTTGTACAAAAACTTTTAAGCTTAATATAATTAAAGTTATCCATTTTGCATTCAGTAATGTACTCAAGTTCTTCTTTGGCCACAAATTCCTTCCTTCTCCACAGATCTGAGAGGTAAACTATCCTGTGTCTTCCTCTGATTAGCTTATATCATTTTTTTATATCTAAATTGTGAACCCATTTTGATCTTATCTTGGTCTAGGGTGTTAGATGTGGGTCAATGCCTAGTTATTTTCTCAGCAGTTTTTGTCAAATAGTGAGTTCTTATCCCAAAAGCTGGGGCCTTTGGGTTTGTCAAATACTAGATTATTATAACCATTGACAAGTGAACCAAACCTATTCCACTGATCAACTACTCAGTTTCTTAGGCAGTACCAAATGGTTTTGATGACTGCTGCTTTATAATATAGTTTTAAGTCTGGTACAGCTAGGCTGCCTTCATTTGCATTTTGTTTTATTAATTTCTTTGAAATTCTTAACCTTTTGTTCTTCCAGATGAATTTTATTATGATTTTTTTCCTTAGCTCTGAGAAGTAATTTCTTGGGAGTTTGATTGGTATGACACTGAATAAATAGATTAATTTAGGTAGTTTTGTTATTTATTTTATATTCATTTGCCCTACCCATGAGCATTTGATATTTTTCCAAGAGATTAGACCTGACTTTGTGTGGAAAGTGTTTTGTGGTTGTGTTCATATAGTTCTTGACTTTGCCTTGACAGATAGACTCCCGAATACTTTATATTATTTATAGTTATTTTAAATGAAATTTCTCTTTATATATCTTGCTGTTGGACTTTGTTGGCAATATATAAAAATGCTTATGATTTATGTGAATTGCAACTTTGCTAAAGTTGTAAATTGTTTCTAGTAGTTTTTAGTTGATTCTCTAGGATTTCTCTAAGTATACCATCATATCATCTGCAAAGAATAATAATTTGGTTTCCTCCTTATCCATTCTAATTCCTTTAATGGCTTTTTCTTCTCATTGCCAAAGCTAACAGTTCTAATATAATATTGAAAATGATAGTGGGCAACCTTGTTTCATCCTGTATGTCATTGGGAATGGTTCTAGTTTATCTTCATTATATCTGACATTTGCTGATGGCTTTAAATAGATGCTATTGATCATTTTAAGGAAAACTCCATTTATTCCTATACTTTCTAGTATTTTTAATAGAATGGATGTTGGATTTTGTCAAATGCTTTTTCTGCATCTATTGAGATAATTGTATGATTTTTTTTAGTTTGGTTATTGATATAGTCAATTATGCTATGGTTTTCCTAATATTGGACCAGCCATGCATTCCTGGTATAAATCCTACTTGGTCATGGTATATTATTCTGGGGATAACTTGCTGTAATCTCTTTGAAGAGCTCCCCTTTTCAATGGAAAGTTTGATCAGCTGTGTCTGACCCCATTTGAGATTTTCTTGGCAAAGATACTGAAGTGGTTTTTGCTATTTTCTTCTCCAGCTCATTTTACAGATGAGGAAACTGAGGCAAATAGGATTAAGTGACTTGGGATAAAAAGATAGATATATTTTGAGATAATGGATTCCTTTAGCTCTTGATTGGACTGATTTCATCAGAGCTATAGCTAGGAGATTTGTATCAGAGCAATAGCTAGGAGATTTTGTATCCAGGCCATAATGCCCAAGACAAATGACTCAAAAAGCTCTTTGAGCTGCTGGGGAGGGCTATAGGTAGAGGGAAGAAAGGTAACAAAATGCTCACCTGTGCTGGTGAGGCAGAGACACTTGGACCACCAGCATGAGGTTTCTGTTAGAGAGGCTACTATGTATGAAGGATGAGTGGAGAGCATAATTGCATTTTCCTCATAGGGTTGTTATGAGGATCAAATGAAATAAGATTTACAAAACACTTAGCATATAGTAGATACTATATAAATACTTATTCCTTTTTCCTGTCGTAATTAGTAAGAAAATAAACTTGAAACAAATTATTGGAATGAATTTAGAATAAAAGGCCATTTGAAATGCAAGAAATAGATACTGATGGTAACTGCTTTCCTCACACTACAGAGCAAAATATTGTATCAAGGTGGTACCACAGACATACCTTCTTTCCTCCCTACCTCCTTCCTTTCTTCTTTCTTCCCTCCCTCTCTTCCTTCCTTCCTGAAGGAGGCAAGCTTTAAAATAATTTCCAATTAAAATAAGTTCCAAATTCTTTCCCTCCTTTTGTCCCCTCTTCCACTTACTAAGAAGAGAAGAAACATGATATTCATTATTCAGATGAAATCATTCAAAATATGTTTCTGCATAAGCTATGTTATTAGGGAGGGATTATCTTTTTCCACTGTATCTTTGCTTATGTAATCCTTTTTGCATTTTTTTGTACTTTTCAAAAAACTAAATTCAAAGGAAATATTCTTGTGTAGTTTCAGATTTCTCTAGATGTATCCTTCCTTTCTTCTTCATCAGGATAAATTTGTGATTATATCAACAGAATTTTGTTGTGAAGAGCCTCCTTTCAGGTATGTGCTAGAAACACTTGAACTGACTTGCAAGAGCTGATTATTAAATTTTTAGCATGAGCATTTATACTTTGAAAATCAGCAAATGTTACAAATCAGGATTTGATTGTCAAGATTTAAGAAAGTGACGAAAATGTTAATAATGCAGTTTAAATTTTTGAGTCACTTGTTAAATATTTACCTGAACAGCCTTGCTCCCACTTGTCTTTAGATACCGTTACCTTTTTAATATTTGATTATGAACTTTTAGTTTTTTCTCAACTCTAAAGTAGATCTAATCAGAAAATCCCTTTCAAATAGAATTCTTGAAATGAATTTTTCTTTTTCCAGGAGAAATTTTTTTTTTAATCTTAAGCCATGATCCAAAAAAATGACTCCTGCTTTCCAATGCCATAAATATAACTAACTGTTTACTTCTAAAATAAATGAAATATTTCTAGTGCCTCCAAGGTCCTTCTGTTTATTCAGGAATTTTCAGAAACTAAAGATGAGTTCCAAGTTTCTTCTGGTGGTATTATTGCTTTTTATGCAAATCAGCATTCAATTGGTTATTTTTCTTTCTACTGTCACTTTTCTATTCTCCTCCAGTAGTTTAATATCCTTTGGTTTGATATATTAATACCGTAAGAGTTTAATGCAAGCATCATTTTATATCTATTCCCAGAATCTTTACTTCATGAGTCTAGGAGCTGGGAATACAAAGACAAAAACAGATATTGCAAACAGACATAAATAATCAGTTGGGTCTAAAAGAATTGAGAAGAAGGAGCATGGACTGCATTACCTTTGGAAAAGTACAAATTCCTTCTCCTTGAAACAAATACCTTTCTTTTTTTTTTTATTATTACAGCTTTTTATTTACAAGTTATATGCATGGGTAATTTTACAGCATTGACAAGTGCCAAACCTTTTGTTCCAATTTTTCCCTCCTTCCCCCCACCCCCTCCACTAGATGGCAGGATGACTAATATCTGTTAAATATATTAAAGTACAAATTAAATACAAAATAAGTTTACATGTCCAAACAGTTATTTTGTTGTACAAAAAGAATCGGACTCTGAACTATTGTACAATTAATTATCCTGTGAAGGAAATAAAAAAAAATGCAAGCAAGGCAAAAATATAGGGATTGGGAATTCAATGTAATGGTTCTTAGTCATCTCCCAGAGTTTTGTTTTTTTTTTTGGGTGTAGCTGGTTCAGTTCATTACTGCTCCATTGCAACTGATTTGGTTCATCTCATTGCTGAAGATGGCCAGGTCCATCAGAACTGGTCATCATATAGTATTGTTGTTGAAGTATATAATGATCTCCTGGTCCTGCTCATTTCACTCAGCATCAGTTCATGTAAGTCTCTCCAGGCCTTTCTGAAATCATCCTGTTGGCCATTTCTTACAGAACAATAATATTCCATAATATTCATATACCACAATTTATTCAGCCATTCTCCAATTGATGGGCATCCACTCAGTTTCCAGTTTCTGGCCACTACAAAGACTCCACAAACATTTTGGCACATACAGGTCCCTTTCCTTTCTTTAGTATCTCTTTGGGATATAAGCCCAATAATAACACTGCTGGATCAAAGGGTATGCACAGTTTGATAGCTTTTTGAAATGCCTTTCTTTTTAAAACCAATGTCGAACAAGTCTCCAAAGAATCAAATTTAAGGACCACCCAAAAACAATGGAAAGATATATGGTAGACAGTAATTAGCTTCAATGCATTACAAACAAGTAATTATTTAGGAGAAATCATAAGGAAAGTCATCAAAGGAAATGAGTAAAAGGAGAATGGGTTGCCTTTGTTCCTTAGCCCTTTAATGTCTCTTTCCTGGAGTCCAAATTATTTCCTGAGAAGTTGACCTTTTCAGCTCTTAGACAGAAGTTGCTGGTGTAAGGATTTCTGCATCAACTTTTGAGGGTTTTTTTTAAAAAGAGGCATTTGAGGTTAAGTGACTTGCCCAGGATCACACAGTAAGTGATAAGTATCTGAAACCAGATTTTATTTCAGGGCTGGTCTCTATCTCCCGCACCATCTAGTTGTCCCTTCTTAGAGGAAAAGATGACTATAGCCAGAAAGATGCTATAGCTGAAAGGATAAAGAAACCCTTAGTGATGCCCTCATTTACCAGATCTTGATGTGAATTGTTCTAGTGGTATGGGTCAGCATTGAATGTGAAATATCTGTTCAGCTGTCACATAAGGTGTCTTTATGTCCTAAGAAAGTATAATAGGTGATGGTGAATTGTTTTATGTTTTAAGTATTTGTTCTGAGTCTTTGGAATTTTCAACATTTCTTTTGTGGTGGAGAAAAGAAATAATTGTTCTATTCCTTTGTATATTGAATACCATTTCTAGGAAGGATTGTTAATTAGAGGAGGTTCTAGGCATGAGCCATGTTTAAACTTTATTTGAAAGATTTCCCTTGGAACTCTGGGGTAGGGAAAATAAAACAGAGTATGAAAAAATCCTTATCCTATCTTTGGAGTCAATCCTTCCAGAATTAAACCTAGTTCATGTTGATCCAGAGCTAAAGAACATTTTCTGTAAGGTCCTCTCTGGGTTATGGGTAAAAAATATACAATTGACTCTGAAGACAGACTGATCACGTGGGATAGCAAAGACCTCTATTAGACTGGTATTCTTAAAATGTCAGTCAGTCTCAAGGAAGATCAATGCATAGATCCTTTTTAGTGCTTTTATGGAAAGAAACAGACAAGTCATAAAGTATGAGCCGACACAGAGATTGTAATCTGCATCACTGAATGAAAATTTACAGGAATATGAAAGAAAGGCTCTTTTATGGGGTGGGAGAAGTGGAATATTGAGAAATGAGAATGACATGGAAATAAAGGTAATCAATGTAACTTTTTGAAGTTTGTTAAATTGTTAAATTAAAAGAGGAATGGGAAACAGAAAATTTCTCCCTTGAATCTAAAGGAAAAAAGCCTTTTTAGCAGAGCTAAAAAGGATATTTTACTTTAAAATTCTGTTTCTTGCAGTTTTCTTTGATCCCTTCTTTTAGAGAATCCAATATTTCATTCTTAATCTTTCCCCTCATTTTCCTCTCTTCCCCCAAGATCACTGTAATTTCCATTCTGATCACTGCCTTTTAAAATAAGCTAAATAGAAGATGCAATAATCCATTCCTTAGTACTTTACAGAGGCATTCAGAAATACTCATTCTCACAGTCAGCTTTGTCAGTCTGACATTGCTGGCTTTATCTGACAGAGGGAGTCAAAGTGCCATAGAGGAGGCAGAAGATATCCTTCCAGTCTTGCCCACAGCAGTCACTGTGTCAGAGGCACACTCCTGGACCCACGTCATGCTCATTTGGTTCAATAGCAGTAAGCCTTCCCAACTGGCTAATGGGCAGACTCTGCTTTCTTGTCTGTGACTGTCAAGGTTTTAATGAAGACCAAGAATGGAATTCCTCATTCTCAAGTCAGAATCTTTGTCATAAGGACATGAATGAAAGATTCATGTCTTAAATACAATGTACACTTAACAATTCATCCAGGGATGTGGCCAGGAACCAGTGATTTATAAATTGCTTTTCCTTGGGCAGGTAAGTTTGGACTGAACTAAATGTTTTATTGTATTAGGACTGAATGGCCAGTCTCACACTGTTAGAGAAAGAAAGATTAGTGATTTCAGTGTGAGAAACTTCCAATGGAATCATAGCATAGAATTAGAAGAGACCTAAGAAATCATCTATTCAAGCTCTCTTTTATAGATGAAGAAACTGAGGGTCCAAGAAGTCAAATGACCCAAGTCATGGTAGTAAGGAACAGAGCTAGCATTTAATCCAGACCCTATCTTTCCAAATACCATGTTTGTTCTACACTTCAATATTGCCTTTTCCCAGGCTACTGATTCATCCTCCACTCCCACTTTCTGCTTATTAACATGCTCAGACTTCCCCATCCTTAAAAAAGTCTTTGCTTGACCTTGGTACCTCTTCCCATTCACTGTGCAATTTCTGAAAATAATTGGCTATACCAGATTGACAGAAGAAATTTAGATACTTGCTGTGGGGAAGGAACTAAAATACAATTAGGCAGTGAATATCTCTGTCTAGTCTTCTAAAAGTAGCAAGGAAGAATAAGTCAGCATTATGACTAATAATTTAATTTTATCAGATCTCTTTCTCCTTAAGCAGTTATACAAGAGCCCTGAGCATGGAGTTAAGAATATGCATGTTGAATTAATGATTATTAGCAATATTTATATTAATGTATTTAGCAATATTTACTTAATATGCATATTATTATATGATAAGAGGACTATAAATGTATGCTCTCTATATATGATAGAGGACTATAAATGTATGCTCTATATACATAAATATTTATTTATACATAATATGTAAATTACATGCTTATATGGTAGGGGAGTAGACTTAGACTTTACTAGCAGCATGACCCTGGTCATTTATGTTCTCTTGGCTTCCTTTTATGCCTATTCAGACACTCACAAGGTTGCGAAGCTAAAATAATATGTACAGCATTTTACAAATCTTAACACATGATATGCATGCTAGCTATTATTATCATTGTTAGTCAACAATCATTTTTAAGTGTCTACTCCATGACAGGTTCAGAGATGCAAAAAATGTATCGGCCACAGTAATTCTGGATGGTTACAATCTGCTCATCTGGAGGGAGGGCACACTCACCAATGATCCTGGAAGGACTGAAATAGAGACACCAGAGGGCACTGCTGACTTATAGTCATTCGTTATAGTCATTCGTTAATATGGACAAGTGCTATTAATCCCAAACTGATCCTCAGCATTTATGCTTCCCTTCTAACACAAGATGTTATTTTGAGGGTAAGAAGAACATTCTACTTCACTCTCAGAAAGCTATTATTGTCTCTCTCCTTGGTTGCATATGTGGTGTGTAGTAATGCTTGTCTCCTTAGTCTAAGGTTGCAGCATCAATTTTTCCGGCCAGATTCTTGGTTCAGTCCCTATCCACTTAAGAAATTCTCTTTTGTCTAGTCTCTGTTGCATTTCAAGAGAAGTCACTCACACAGAATTATAATTAACTTTTTAAATCATACTATTAGAAAGGAGTAAAACAAATGTATGTTTATGCATATATACACACATAGATATATGTATGTATGTATATCTCTGCTAGAGTTGCTTTGCTATGGCCACACCTTCCAATTTATATATGTGTTCATTCTGATTACAGATAAGTCTTGCTGTTAAAATCTTATCTCACAAAAATGACTGGACAATTAGAGGTTGGACTGATTCTATTTTGTCCATCCCTTCTTCACCTTACCAAAGTTAGGCTAACTTGCCCAGCCAGACTACCTTATTCCTTCTTCTTGTAGGACCTTGCATTACCAGGTTAATGTCCTACAGGCTTCTTCCAAGATTCCCACAAGTTTCTTTCCCAGTTTCTTCCTTCTGCTTATGAGACGACTGATGTATTTCTTCCTTGTTCAGATACAGGTCAGAGAATGTTGAGTAAAGAGAAGAGAGGAGAGATAAGATTGGGTCTGTTAGATCTCCTCCCCCCCACATCCCTCTCAAAGGTTATGCCCTAGGTACCTCATTTATGTCATTGAGTTCCTTATTAACAAACAGGTAGCTCTAAGCTCAGATGGTTGTTAAAGGAAAATTTCTTGTTCGGGCATTTGCTCTGATTAACAAGGCAAAACAAAAGAGAATTAAAATAATTTGTAAAAAATACATCAAGTGGAGAGCAGTTTGGAACTATATCCTTTGATTCAGCAGTACCCCTACTGGATCTGTATCTGGATCATAGAAGAGAGAAAAAAGCCCCCACATGTGTAAAAATATTTGTAAAAGTTCTATTTATGGTGGCAAAGATTTGAAAAATGAGTGGATGTACATCATCGAGTGGGAATTGACTAAATAAGTGATGGTACATGAGTGTAATAGAATATTATTGTTCTATAAGAAAGGATGAGCAGGCTGACTTCAGAAAAGCCTAGAAAGACTTACATAGACTGATACTGAGTGAAACGAGCAGAACCAGGAAAATATTGTATACACCAGCATGATTGTGTGATGATCAATTATGATAGACCTAGCTCTTCTCAGCAATTCAGTGATCCAAGGAAATTCCAATAAACTTTGGATGGAAAATGTCATCTGCATCCAGAGACAGAACTATGGAGACTGAATTCTAATTGAAACATACTGTTTTCACTGATTTTTTTCCCCTTCTGTTTTTTTGTTTCTCATGATTTCCACCTTTTGTTTTGATTTTTCTTCCAACATGATTTATATGGAAATATGTAAAAAAATGAATATGCAATTATAACCTAGAAAATTAAATTTTAAAAAATAAGGTAATAACATGTTAATCTTAACTGGAGATCAGTTAGAAATTCAAAATAAAGCCAGCTTTTATTTATAACTTCCATAATGAGATAAAGATGTTTTAGATAGATCCATGTCAGTAAAAGTTGCATTTTAGCCTTTTCTCATTATCAGTACATGAAAGCTAGATACCTTATGTATAGCAGGTAACACAAAAGTTGCAAACCACAGCTCCTCCTCCAACAGAGCTCCTCCCTCAAGACTGGAAACAATGGGTCACTGAGTCAGCATAACTTTCAACAAGTGATAACAGTAATGCTTCATTGAAAACTTGACCTATATTCCACAATTTTCCATATGGTGCAACACAAATCCTCAGCACCTCACTCAAAGCATTTTAATAGATAGTTTAAACTAATTAGTAGATAAAATTAGTAGATTAGATTAGGAGATCAGATAAATAAAATTTAGTAGATAATTAATTCATCATTCACATCCTATTCCTAAAAATCTGAATTCATTATTCCTTTATACAGACTTTTCCTAGTTCTGTTGAAGTCCGCTTACTTTGACTCAAAAGCCCATCCTTATCATCAGCTATTCCTATTCCTATTTCCATTAGTTTGTAGCTATTTTGTTGTGGTGGTTAAAAGTAAGGAGATTAAGTTTGAATCTCCATTTGGAACAACTTAACTTTGATATCTTTCATTTTCTAAACTCCTAATCCTTATAAATAGTAACTTTGGCCACAAGGAACACCAGATGAAAGAAGTCATTAAGAATACATCAACACTATAGGAAAAATGTCATCTCTGCACATGGTCTACAGTCCATCTCCATCCCTATCAAATCAAATGCATTGCCAATGGTTTCTTGCATGGCCCTTTCCCTAATTTTGGTATTAGGAATTAGGTCTCAATGTATGTATTTTATAAACATATTACGTGTATAATATATGTATATGTACATTTACATATTGTATACATGTATATAAATTTTGCTAAGATGTTTATGGCATGCTTCCCACTACTATTTGCTGATTGCATCTGTCTTTCTCCCTGAAGGCATTTCAACTCAGCACTTATGTCCTAAAGCAACAACCATGAAAAGTATAATTTTGTCAGTTCAAATAATAAATTATTCAAGAATGACCTGCTGGACTAGTTCTGCTGTCTGCTTCCCACTCCTTTCTGTCTGTATATAAAGTCCCTTGTATTGGAGCAAAACTTGAATCACCAGGATCATCCATAGCTACTGTCACCCAGGTCCCAGAGAGAATTTGCTCACACACAAGAATTCCTCCTTCTTCGAAATTCCCAGGGCAGTTTCTTTCCACCTTTCCTATGTAATCTCATGACATCCTGAAGTAATACATTTATTTTTACCTCTCTCATTCTGCTCTACTAGTCTATAAGTTTTTTGAGAACAGAGGTGATGTCTTGTATCTAGTATAAGGAATTGCATGCAATAGGCACTGAGTAAATACTTATTAAACTGAACTGGTGAAGAGAAACTAAGTTTTCTTTTTTTAATTGAAGTTTTTTATTTTCAAAACATGCAAGGATAATTTTTCAACATTGGCCCTTGCAAAACCTTGTGTTCCAATTTTCTTCCCTTCCCTCCCACTCCCTCTCCTAGATGGCAAGTAATTCAATATATGTTAAATATGGTAAAAACATATATTAATCCAATATAGGCATACATATTTATACAATTATCTTGCTGCACAAGAAAAATCAGATCAAAAAGGAAAAAAATGAGAAAGAAAATAAAAATTCAAGCAAATAACAACAAAAAGAGTGAAAATGCTGTGTTGTGATCCACACTCACTTCCCACAGTCCTCTCTCTGGGTGTAGATGGCTCTCATCATCACAAGATCATTGGAACTGGCCTGAATCATCTCACTGTTGAAAAGAACCATGTCCATCAGAATTGATCATCGTATAATCTTGTTGTTGCCGTGTACAATGATCTCCTGCTTCTGCTCACTTAAGTTAGCATCAGTTCATTTAAGTCTCTCCAGGCCTCTCTGAAATCATTCTGCTAATTGTTTCTTATAGAATAATAATATTCCATATCATTCATATACAATAACTTATTCAGCCATTCTCCAACTGATAGACATTCACTCAAAAACTAATTTTTTTTTTTTAAGAAACTCTACCCTCTGCACCTTGGAAAAAGTGAGAGGAAGGAAAGACTCAAGTACTAAGTTCAATAATCCAGCTGAGATCACCCCATAATAATTCTTCTTATGATAAAGAATAATAAAGAGATTTCCTTTATGTGAAGGATTTATGATTGGTTCAAAGTATAGAGATGTCAATTAAAGCTATATTTTTCAGAATGAGGTCATAGAGAGCAAGAGGGACAATGGCTTTGGTCAGAACTTTGGGTGATAACTCATCACCCAAAATATCATTTGGGTGATATTTAGGAGATGCCAAGAAAACAATAAATTAGTAAGTGAGTCTTTGGGATAGTCAGAGAGGTGTGTATGTGTGTGGGGAAGAGAACACTGTCATTAGTATCCTGAAAAAAGATAAGTTGTCTAGGAGGAAAAGAGGAGGGAACCAACAGTGGTAAATGCTACACAAAGATAAACCAACAAGAGTCAATTCTATTCCATATCTGATTCTCACCAACACAAAGGAAATTATTGCTGGGTTAAAATTATAAGAACCTTGGGGGAAAAGTGAACACTTCATTTTAGAATATGTGATAAAGGAGGGGAAGATTAGGTACTTCTAATATGTACCATGGATATTGGGAGAGAAGATTCCAAAGTTTTCAGAGGAAGGATAGATAGGATGTCATATTTAAAAATTCTATAGAACATAGTCAGCACAGGAAATATGGTAAGTTCTCATGAGTGTAATTCTAAGGACACAGAGAAAAATAATTGTGATACTGAGGAAAAGGGGGAATAGTCTGAAGAGACTGATAGGTGTCTACAAGGAACTTTTGAACATTGTGTAAACACCTTTTTTTTTCTTTTCTTTGAATTATTTATTTATTGGATGAGGCAGTTGGAGTTAAGTAATTTGCTCAGGGTCAAATAGCTAGTGCTAATTGTCTGATGCTAGATTTGAACTTAGGTTTTCCTGATTCTAGGGCTGGTGCTCTATCCACTGCACCATCTAGATGCTTTAGGTTAATACTTTATAGAAAAATTATGTGATAATGGTTAAAAATTATCATCATGAGAAGGCATGGAGTAGGCTACAATCTACATTATTGGAGGTAGTATCCACATTAATGAGATTGTAGAACCATCAAAATATCAAAGCTTCGAAGGTTAGGATGGATTGGAGAAAAAAAAAGACTGGAGGCAGGGAGATCAGTTAAGTAGTTTTGACAATAATCCTGGAAGAAGTGACAAGCATCAAAATTAGAGTACAGCACCCCTCCTCTCTTTCCTGAATTGCTCAGCAGTGGAATTTACATTGAGAGGTATTGTTCCATTTAGAACATTTGTTCTAGTTATGCATTTCATTCCCATTTAAAAGTACATGACTGAGTATGCTTGTCACAGTGCCCAGGAAAAATGCAGTCTGTCACTTAGGCAGGAAAGACTTCATAAATCCATGAACTCTGAGTTTTGAATTAGACTCTTTGTTAACAGAATATTTTTCTGTTGTTTTTTAGTAAAAGAACTCCCAAGGATGACAATTCATTTGCTCTACAAACTCCTGAGAAATGTATTACAGTATGTGCCCCTTCTAAAAGCATGCAAATGAAATAGGGCCCTCAGAATTCATTTACACAGGTAATATTTCTGATGCATTCAGACAGATGTCTATTCATGTAAAGAACTGGGTTGTCAAAGTTTTGTAAATTTACTAGAAGGTGAAAAAGAAAAGGCTGATTTCTACAACAATGTTTCCATGTTGGGGAGTAGAGGTTTCCCCCTCCGTCTGGGTGATAATAGTGAAGAATTTTAGTTCATAAAATAAACATTTTTTATTTCTTCTTAATGAGCATAAAGATATCTGAAATATAAGGAACATTTCTCTTCTGCTTAAACTTTAGTTACTACTGAGTCTAATTAGTGAAAAATAATCATAATTTTAAATACTAGATCTAGTTTGGTTTTTCATGGCATGATCACTATGTGCCATGATTTTTTTGCCTTCCAGTCAAGACACTTACTTTATTTCTAATCCGTTGCTACTACATAAGTGTCAGTATGAATATATATGTATATATCTATATCTATGTATTTTATATGTGTATATATATATATATATACACACACACATACATGCACACACCCATATATAGACTTTTCTTTCTGTCTTTAACCTTCTTGAGGTATATGTCATATTACTAGCAGTAGAATCTCTAGGTAAAAGGATATGGACATTTTAATCACATTAAAATGACACATTTTGTGTGTCAGAATTCCAAATTGCTTTTCCAGGTTGCTCCAATTCATAGATCCATCAGTATTCATACACTAAACTTTCCTTAATATAGCCATCATTGACTAGTTTCATTTTGGTTATCTTTGTCAATTTCCTTGGTATGAGGTGAAGCTTCAAAGTTGTTTCCCTGTGCATTCTCTAATTTGTGTATTTGGAACAATCTTTCAACATGATTGTAAATAATTTATAATTCTTTTGAGAACTGTTTACATAATTTTATTGTTTACCCATTGTGAAATGGCTTTTTTTACTTAAAACTTACTACATATTTGTATTAATTTCCTATGCAGGCTATCAGACTCAAAATGCATTAAAATCACTCATCAGCTCATCAATAAGTCCAATCAACAAAACATTTCTAGCGAATTTGCAGCTACCTTATTTGAGCTTTCTGTGAAAATAAACTGCATTACCACAAGCTTCTCTAAGCACTCTATTTTAAAATTTAATGATTTTTTTAAGAGGAGGTTTAGGTAAGATTTTGGACAGTCTCCAATTCTTTTTCCTTTCTGTTGGCCCAGTTAGGTTCTCTGAGATTCTACTTATAATTAGGAAGTTGAGAGATTTAGGGATGTCTGCCCTTTCTATTTCTTGGGAATATACATTACTGATATATATCTACTGTCTCATGTTGCTATTCCAAGTTTTATCCAATCCTGAGTCCAGCTGACATACATAGTCCAAATGTGATCATTGCCCGAGATCTGTGCCAATTAAAAAGATTTGAGAAACATAGTTTCTGGGTAAGTTGATTATTTTATTAATAAGGACAGCAGTTATTAATAAAGGGATGGTAATTTGAATCTCTCTCTTAGACCAAAGACAGTCATGTTGGTAGGCTCATAGTTTATATACCTTTTGAAGAGTAGGTATTTGATGAAGGCCTGAGAGTGACATCATATCTGCCTTGGACAGAGAAACTATCTCTATACCAGACCACTTCCAGCCTTGGACTATTTACACAAAAGGATCCGTCTCCACTCAAGCTTTAGTAGAGCATAATGGACTAAATAAATGGACTAATTTAGACTAAATTTCTTGTAACTTTGGATGGGGTCAAACCAAGCTGAGAAGATCTCTCGTTATCAGTAATGTCCTTCAAGAGACTGAACTTTTGACTTATGATGAAAAAAAAAATGCTATCCATACTCAGAGAAAGAACTAATTGTGTCTGAATACAGATTGAAGCAGACTTTTTTTTTATTTTATTTTTCATGAAAGTTTTTTTTTGGGGGGAGGGAAAGTTCCTTTACAACATAACTTTTATAGAAATGTTTTGCATAGCTTCATGTGTACCTTCTTAATGGGAGTGGGGGTAGGAAAGAAGGGAGAGAATCTGGAACTCAAAGTTTTAAAAACAAATGTTTAAGAATTGTTTTAAATTTAACTGGGGAAAAATGTTAAATAAAAATATGCTGAACTTTTTAAAATCAAGAATTTGGAAGAAGGGGAAGGTTTTGAATCTCCCCAAAATATTGGTTATTAATGATAATTTCTCTTGATCTCTTTAATTTCTTATTCATAGATTAATAGAATCTTAGATTTAGACCTAGAAGGGATTATAAAGACAGGGCAATAAATGCTTCCCCCTCTCTCTAGGTGAGGACAAGGAGGAATTTCATGAGGAAACGGACAGCCAAAGACGTTAAGTTTTGTCTGAGGTCACATAGGTGGTAAGTATTGTTTCTTGTAAATAAACACTTTTAAGGCATTTTCATCAAGACATGCTCTTGTATATAATTTCTCTGTTAGAATTTTTCGAAATTATTAACACTTTTTGAATTGATGGACATGTTACATTTCTTTAAATGTGCATTTTGGATGTGATGTTGCAGGCAGTCAATTCCTTCACCTTGACCTAAAACAATCCTTGGAAAAAAATCACAAAATATGTGTTGATTTCAGAATTTCCAAACTCAATCTTACAATTGGAAATGTGTCTAGAGATTTATGGTTTCATACATTCAGAGCACAAAATGTTCTCATTGCAGGCTCATTTTTATCTTCTTTTTCTCATTAGTTCTCTTTATTGTCCTATTCTAGGCACAAGAACTGTCCATGGTAGTTCACTCTAGAAGCTGCACTTAGAAGTGGTTGGGTTAGGTCGGTTTAAATTATATGTTCATGGTGTTGTTTGTTTTATCTTTCTGCATTCTAACATGTCTTATATAGATTCCTACTTATGAGTCAATGTAGAGATTAGACAGAGCATAATGTAGGGATACTACAATAGTGTGGATTTAGAACTTATATTTTTCTTGTATTTTTAGGATTATTTCTAGGCTTAATGACTATTTGAAATATTATTGATCTCAGTAATAAAGCAGAAGTAAGGTTTTTATAAAAGTAAGGTTAAATATCATGTGCAGAGTGGTAAGGAGATGTGCTATGCAATTAAGGCATTGGAAATCTTTTATTATTTATCTTCTGAATTTGAAAAGGCATTTGTTCAATTCTCCCCTTTTCATTCACTGACCAGTGCTTATTAACTGCTATAAAGAATTTTCAGAATTCATCTGAGATACAGGATTGTGAAGATTTTGCATCCCATCATCCTAATGAGAACTTTGGGATTAATTTGTTCTAACAGTTTTTATCCACTCAGTACTCCTAAATCCTCTAAATTACCAGATTCAATCCTCTGCTCACTACTGTCATTCAGAACTACCACCTGTTTCAAGCAAAAATATCTTTTCTTTGGCTACCTCTCAATATATATTATCATTACCATCCAGTTCAGTCCTTTCTCTCCTCAGTCACCATTCTTCTGTGACTACTATTTTCACTATGTTCTCCTCAGGAACCTCTTTCATTCTTGTTCTCTTTCTCTTATACCACATTTCTTCTTGTGGCACTTATTGAAATGTGGCTTTATGTTGAAATATTATATCCTTTGCATCCCCTTCTTGAATTTCTCTTCTGCCCACTGATTCACAGAGTCAAGAGGAAGCAGGATACTACTTGTTCAACATATCTATTTCCAGACCCTTGATCTGCCATCATCACTCAATAAGTTCTCCTCTTTTGAAGTACATGTTGTTCAATGATATTGCTTAATCCCATTCTTTACCTCTTCCATGTCTACTTCACCATCTCTTCCCAACATATGCCACTTATTTCTTTTTTTATTATAGCTTTTTATTTACAAGATATATGCATGGGTAGTTTTTCAGCATTGACAATTGCAAAACCTTTTGTTCCAATTTTTCTTCTCCTCCCCACCCCCTTCCCCAGATGTCACTTACTTCTTTACATAGGAGAGACTAATTTGATCCTTGTAATAAATATCCTTGTGGATGTAAGGGGAAAACAAATATTTTTTCCATTTTCAGATAACAGTGCAGTCATATAGAATTGGAATTTTGATTCTAGAAAACATCAATTATCTTTTTATCTCATCGAGATTCTTTCATAATTTAACAAGTGTATTCCTAGAATCATAAAATCATAAAATTGAAAGAAACCTTAGAGATGCTTTAGTGCAAACTCCTCTCATAATTCAGGAATTAAAGTGGAAATAAAGTTGGATTTGGGGATGAGATGATTTGGATTCAAATCCCAATTCTGTAACGCATTACCTCTGTGAATTTGGGCAAGTCATTTAATCCTTTTAGGTCTAACTCTTTTTATCTATCAAATGAAGGGATTGGACTAGATGATCTTAAATGTTCAGTCAGATTATAAATATAAAACCCATGATCCTGTATATCTCACAGGTAATTATACACATTCTATTTGAACACTGCTGGTGACTAGAAATGCACAGGACAGTCTGCTCCTTTGTTGGACAGAGTCCCAGAAACTCAGAGCTAAAAGAGACTTCAGATGTCATAAAATCTAATTCAAATCTAAACAGAAATGTCTTTAAATAATCCCAACAAGTGGCCTTTACTGGAAGAGTGCCATCAGTTATAAGAAATATAACAATTACTTTCTGAGATAGACCTAATTAAAAAAATTCTTTCTCATAACGAGTTACTCTATAACTTCCATTCATTGATTATAGTTCTGTTAGAGCAGCTTAATCCCTCTTCCAAATGCTATTCTTCTAAATACTTGAAGATTGCTAACTATCACAGATCACATACTTGAAGTTGAAAGAGAACCTAAATGTCATTTAATCCAGCCCCCTCATTTTGCAGATGAGGCGACTGAGGTTCAGAACAGTTAAATTACTTGTTCAAAGCCACACAGAACTGTCAAAGCTGGGATGCAAATCCAGGTTCTCTGAAAACCTACAACTCTTTCTATCATATCATTATGTCCTTCCTAAGACTTCTCTTTTCTAGGTTCAATACCCTTAGATTCTTCAACTGTCCCTTCAGATCTTATATTATGCTGGTTACCCTTCCACAAATGTATTCTACTCTGCTAATTTCTCTATAACATGTCAAGCAGGGCTGGATGCAATATGGTCCAAGATAATAGACCATGGTACAACTATTACTTTTCTTGTTCCATACATAATCTTTCTATTAATGCTAACTAAAATTGCATTAACTTTTTTTTTGACTATCATGACACATTTCTGACATATAGAACTTGCTGTTAATGTAATTCCTAACATTTTAAAAAGTATTTGATATATCTGCTGTTACATTCACTTATAAAGATACCCCCATACATACATATAGTGGTTATCTCTTATTTTCTTTTAAAGCAATTCAGCAAAACCAGTTAACACATCAATCATGTTTGACAGTAGATACAATATTCCACACTGATAGTCTACCAAACTGTGGGAGGCAATTTCTCTTACTGTAGTTCACAAGTCCGCATTTGCATGCATCTTTTAAACAGTTAGTTTATAGACTTTATTAACTTCTAGCAAAGACATTTACTAAGATGGTATAGTAAGGATAAAACATTCCTTCTCCCAAAGGCTGGGATGCATTCTTCCACAAATAAATTCTATTCAATAATAGTGAAGCACATATGATAGGATATATATGTGACAAAGGGTAGCGTAGAACTACAGGTACTGTAAGTCTTTTTTTTCTTTGTAAAACCCTCAGAGAGCTCTTTTAGGGTGTGGCTCTCTATTAAATAAGCTGCTCATCTGGGCTGCCATGATATTCTCCTTTTTTGAGTCTATAGACACTGCTTTTCATCCCCACAAAGGGTCTTGATCCCTGAAGTGGCCTCCTCCCTCATATGATTATCTCTCCATAACCAAACTTATCTCTGGTATGTCTCTTTTCCTAACTGCATCTCTTTCTTGGTTCAGAAGTTCCAATGACATGACCATTTGGGGAGGGGTTGGGGAGAAGAAAGAAAGTCAGATTTTCAACTATTGGAAATTTGTTGCTCTCTATTCCCTCACCATGAAATTTGAACTAGTATTTCACATATAGAATCCCAAGATAAAAACCATAAGCATTTCTCAAAGACATTATCATGTGATAGAATAATTCAGAGTCAATCTCATGAAGTCCTTCTGAACTCTCTGGGAATTTTGCTAAATTATCAGTTAGGTAGTATAGAGAATAAGTTAACAAATTCTTGCTTTTACCTCCTAAAAGTAGCCAAGAACTTTTGGCTAACACACTCATCTCTTTTCCAGTGATAACCACAATAAAGATAAAGTTTCTATTCAGGTTCATATGACCCCATACCACTTGACGTGACAGATAATACCCTTGTTAGCTAAACTTTCAGCTCAACAAGCATAATTAAGTGATAGATGTACTAAGTGTTGGGAATACAAAAAAAGATAAAAAACAAGCCCTGCCCTAAAGGAGCTCACAATCAGGGAAAAAGTGCATACAAGATATCAATAGTATAATAGTTTGGCCATGAAATGTTCAATAATCAATTGGAGATGGGCTACTTGAGATCAAAAGACAGAGATTAGAGCTAGATAACCAAATTTGAGAATCAAAAATCATTTATATTATACTTGGACTCATTTTTTTCATCCTTTAGCTCACCCTGGTCTTTGGTATTCCTGCTATTATTACAGGACCATAACAATATTTTTCATTTATTCTTAACTCTGTGCCTATCTTTAACATTTTTAAAAAAATTGCTCATTAGAGTACTCCAGTGATGAATATGTAGCCATACTAGTTCCCTTTGATGCTTTACTCTTTTCCTTCCTTATCTCATTTACTTGTAATTGTGTTTCTTTTTGTGAATCCTATCACCCTTTCCTTCCCATCATTCCATATCTTTCCACATAAAATCTAGGAAGCATAAATGGCTAGCTACATTCAGTGTTCTGTTCCTTCCCCTTAAACTCTCTTCTCCCAAACTTCCTATTTCTGATTAAGGTACCACCATTCTTCTGGTCCCTTCTGTTCATAATGTTGATGCTATCCTCTATTTCATATTCTCATCATCCCATATTGCCCAACCTTGACATTTCTTCCTGCAGACAACTTTTGAATCTGACTCTTTCTAGTCATTCACACAACTACACCTTAGTTCAAGACCACACCATTTGTCAGCTAAATTTTTGCAGTAGCCTCCTACTTGATTCCCTGTCTCAAATTCATCCTTCCCACTGATAGTAGAGTAGTATTCCTCAAGAGCAGATCTGACCATATCACTGCCCTATTTTAAACTCCAGTGGTTCATGTTGTCTCTAGGAACAAATACAAATTTTTCTGCTTTGATTTTTAAAGCCTTTCACAGGCCCACATAGCTTTTCAGTCTTGTTGTATATCACTTCCTACTCTTTCTGATTCAACAAAATTTATGTTCTCTCTGTTTCTCACTCTTCCCATCTCTATGCTTTTGAATAGGTAGTGTTCCATGCCTAGAATACACTTCCTCCTTGCCTCCAACTCCCAGAAGAATCCCTTTCTACCTGCCACAGCCTGAGGACTATCTTCTATGTGAAGCTTTTCCTTGTATTTAACGATTTCCTATTCTCTTTACATTTATTTTCTATATACGTATGTAATTTTTTTGTCTCCCCATTAAAATGCTTTTTGAGAGTAGGAAGCATTTCGTTCTTTGTAATCTTTATCCCCAGAACCTAGCCCGGTGCCCAGATTAGAGTAGGCACTTGAAAAATGTTTGTTGATTGGTTCATCAGCTAATATAATTTGCTCCCAAGCCTCCCATCACTAGAATTTCACTCACTACTCCTTTCTTATTGCTCATGACTATATATTAGCAGTTTTTACTCTTGTTTCTTCCTTTACATCATACCTTCTAGGAAATGGAAATAGCCAGCAAGACAAATTAAATATATATCACTAATCCATTTGTAGGAGGATGAGACCTTTAACAAATATCTAGATCTATGAAATCCCCTTTCACTATGAGAGTTTTTCTTTGTGCCAGCTTTCCTGAGAAGTCACGTGTAACATTTTTGAAAGCTGAATATCTTCCTTCTTTCTCAAAATATAACTTCAGAGTCTGACTCAGATTATCCAAATAACTATGCCATTTATACCTCTTTCTTTGATGTTAGTTGGAAACTTTAGTTTCTTCTTCCATTGTGGAGAATCTTCTTGGAACATGTCAATTGACTGAGTTAACAAGTATCTTCTCGAGGCAGTTAAGTGACACAGTAGCTAGATCACTGAATTAGGTTTCAGGAAGACTTGTGTTCAAAGCCAGTCTTAGACACTTAGTAGCTACCTGTGTAACCAGAACTGAAACTATTACCTAAGTTTTGTAATCTGCCATCCAGTGTTCCTTCCATTATATTTTTCTGTAATTCTATACACAATTACAACTTTAAAGACATAATCCTCAGAGTATACCTCACAATCATCACCAGCAAATTACTACTGAATTCCTAGAGCATAGTTATCAAAATCAAGGACATAGGATGGGGGCTCTGTGAATCAGGAATTAAGTAGTTATTCCTAACACTGACAATGATGTCAGCCTCCCTCCCATTCTAAGGCTGCCCATAAAAAAACTAGGCTTGTGTTTAGACAAGTCTTCCAGACAGGGTGTCTCAAAAGTCTTTTAAGAAATTTAAAACTACACGAACACTTTGGGGATGCCCTGTATTCTACTTGCAGAGAACTATATATTGGAAGTAGTGAATGGAAGACCAGGTGAGAGCACTTTTTTCACTGTTCACTTTTGGTTTGTCAATTTTATTTTATTTTTAGTTCCCATTCTTTCTCTTCCCTTGCTACTTCCCCACCCATTGAGAAGTAAAGAAAAAATTAAAAATCCATTATAAACATGAAGTCATACAAAACAGATTTTCCCATTAGTGATGTTTCAGAAAAAAAAAAGAAAGAAAAAAATGTCAGAATCTATCAATTATCTATCTGGAGGTGGAGAACATGCTTCATTATGAGTCATTTGGAATTCTGGTCATTGTTGATCAGTTACCAAGTAAGTTCACTTCTTGGTTGAGGAGTTCTAGAGGAGATTTTCCTATGTGTTTGTATTTATACTTTCTTGTGTGTACTTTGCTGGAGAGCAGTAAAGGGCTGGAGGATGATCTATTTTACAACACCAATAATAACTGGGTCTTTAGCAATACCTTTTATCTAGGCTTTTCTGTATTCTCTTAGGTACCTCAAGAGCTAGAAGGAACCTTAAAGAATAACTAATCTAAATCATTTCTGAACAGGAAATTTCTCCCCAAAATCCCTGAGAGTTGATGGTCCAAACTATGACTAAAGCCTTTTGAGGGAGCGTATTCTACTTTTAGGAAATTCAAATAATTAGGAGTTTTCCTTATCAGGTTGGAATCTTCCTCTCTGAAATTTCTATTCCTTGATCCTACTTCCACATTCTGAGATGAAACAACACATATCTCATTGTTACAACAGCCTTTCATATACTTAAAGACAGTTATCATGTCAATTCTGCTTTTATTCAAATTGAACATACTCAGTTTTTTCAACCTCTATGGCTCCCATCTATCTTTTCAGATTTGTTTCAGATTGTTCCCCTCCATTTTCTCTCTGCTCCAATCAAACTGGGTGGCTTATGGTTCTCTGCCCAATTCCCTTAACCACTTTACCTCATAGAATCTCTGTCTTCCTTAAAATCATAGCTCAGATTTCACTTCTACACGAGGGCTTTCCTGATTCTCCTTGTTGTTAGTCCTCTCTTAGATGAAATGATTCAATAATACTTCAAAAATATTTTGTACTTATTGATTTATATACATGTCCTTTCTCCTTAATGAAACAGAAAGTTCCTTGAGGACAGTGATTGTTTTATTTTCTGTCCCCAACTCCAAGGATAATGTCTGGCACTTAGTAAGTGTTGTTGTTGTTTTAAATTATTTAATATTTCATTTTCTCCCAAATTACATGTTAAAAAAATAATGTTCATTTTTGGGAAACTTTGAGTTCCAAATTCTCTCCCTCTTCTAACCTCTCATTGAAAAGGCAAGTTATGTTATACATGTGCAATCATGCAAAACATATATTCATATTAATGTAGTAAATTAATATTTATGTAGTAAATTCATATCATGTAGTAAAAGAAAGCATAAACTAAAAAAACCCACCAAAATAAACAAGAAAAATAAAGAAAAAGTTTTAAAAATTTTCTTTGATCTTCATTCAGATGTCATCAGCTCTTTCTCTGAAAGTAAATAGCATTCTTTATAAGTCCTTTAGTATTGTCTTAGATAAGTCCCTTAGTATTGCTGAAAATTATTCATAGTTGATCATTTTACAATATTGCTGCTACTCTGTACAATGTTCTCCTGGTCCGGCTTCTTTCATTCTGCATCAAATCCTGTAAGTCTTTCCAAGTTTTTCTGAGAGCAACTGGTTTATTATTTCTTATAAGACAATAGTTTTCTGTCACAATCATATACCACAACATGTTCAGGCATTCTTCAATTGATGGGCATCTCTTCAACTTCCAATTGTTTGCCTCTTCAAAAAGAATTACTCTAAATATTTTGTACAAATATGTCCTTTTTTCTTTTTTTTTTTTAATCTCTTTGAAATACAAACCTAATAGTGATATTGCTGGGTCAAAGAGTGTGTATCATTTTATAGTCCTTTAGGCATAGTTCTAAGTTGTTTTCCAAAATGATTGAATCACAACTTCAACAAGAGTACATTAGTATCTCAATCTTCATAGATCTCCTCTAACATTTATCATTTTCCTTTTCTGTTATATTAGTCAATCTGATAGGTGTGAGGTATTATCTCAGAGTTGTTTTAATTTGGATTTCTCTAATAATGATTTAGAGCATTTTATAAGATTATAGATAGCTTTGTTTCATCTGAAAATAACCTGTTCATATCCTTTAACCATTTACCAACGGGAGAATAGCTCTTACTTTAATAAAATTGACTCAATTCTCTAATATGTTTGAGAAATAAGGCCTTTATTAGAGAAACATAAATTTTTTCACAGTTATGATAAGTGTACTCCTCCATTCTATTTCCCTGCCCCATTTATGCTACCTCTCTCCTTTCTTCTAGCCCATTCTCAAGTTTTGCTCTCTGACTACCACAGTGACCTGAGGGTTACTTTCCTTTCTATCAGCACCCTCCCATCCCCCTTTCCTCCTACTTTTTTGTAGGATAAGATAGATATCTATATCCAATTGATTGTATATGTTATTCCTTCTTTGAACCAATTCCTGCTACTTTCTCCTCTACTGTAAAAGCTCTTTCAGGCTTCTTTTAGATGAGATAATTTATTCCACTCTACCTCCTAATTTCCCCTTCTCTCCTTTTTCTCACCCCTAAATTTTATTTTTTAAAGATATTCCAATATATTCAATTCATACCCCTGCCCTCTGTTTATATATACTCCTAACTTCCCTAATAAAGAGAAAGTTCTTAGGAGTTACAAGAATCATCTTCCCATGTAGGAATATAAATAGTTTAACTGTATTGAATCCTTTATGATTTCTCTTGTCTATCTTTTTATGTTTCCTTTGAGTTTTGAATTTGAAAGTCACATTTTCTAATTCAGCTCTGTTTTTTTTTTTTTTTTAATCAGGAATGCTTGAAAGTCCTCTATTTCATTGAATCTTTATTTTTATGCTCAGTTTTTCTGGGTAGGTGATTATAGGTTGTAATCTTAGCTTCTTTGCCCTTCAGAATATCATATTTCAAGACCTCTGTTATCCTGACTATGGTTCTACAATATTTGGCTTGTTTCTTCCTAGCTGCTCGCAATATTTTCTCTTCAACCTGAGAACTCTGGAATTTTCATTTTGGAATCTCTTTCAGGAGGAGATCAGTGGATTCTTTTTATTTCTATTTTACCCTCTAGTTCTAGGATGTCAAGGTAGTTTCCCTTGAAAATTTTTTGAAAGATGATATCTAGGCTCCTTTTTTTATTCATGGCTTTCAAGTAGTCCAGTTATTCTTAAATTATATTTCCTGGATTTATTTTCCAGGTCATTTGTTTTTCCAAGAGATATTTAACATTTTCTTCTATTTTTTTCCTTGCTTTCAATTTTGTTTTATTGTTTCTTGATGACTCATGGAATCATTAAATTCCATTTACCCAGTTCTAGTTTTCATGAAGTTCTTTTTTTCAGTAAATTTTGTAATTTTTTCCAATTTGAGACATTTTTTCTCTCCAGTGGATTTTTGTGCTTCTTCTACCATTTGAGAAGATTTTTTCTATTTTTTTTTTAAAAAAAGTATTATTGTCTTCTTTACCAACTTCATGACTTTCTTGCATCACTCTTAATTTTATTCCCAATTTTTTGTACCTCTTTTATTTGCTTTTTAAAATCCTTTTTGAATTTTTTTTTGGGTGAGGCAGTTGAGGTTAAGTGACTTGCCCAGGGTCACCCAGCTAGGAAATGTTAAGTGTCTGAGATCAGATTTGAAGTCACGTCCTCCTGAGTTCAGAGCTGGTGCTCTATCCCCTGTGCCACCTATCTGCCCCTTTGAGATCTTTTAGGAATTATTTTTGGGCTTAAGACCAATTCACATTTTCCTTTGAGATGCTGGATGTAGTAATTTTCATTTTATGTTTTCTTCTAAGTTTGTGTTAATATTCCCTATTTCTATAATAACTTTCTATGGTCAATTTCTTTTTTTGTTGTTTGCTCATTTTCCCAGCCTATATTTTAACTTTTAACTTTATATATCAAAGGTATGCTCCCAGTGTGAAGGGGGAACTGTCCCAAATTTCAGGATTTTTGTGCAGGTGTTTTCAGAGCTAGTTTGGGGCTGCAAATTTTCAGCTCTTCTAAGATTGTGTGATAAGGAGAAAAGTGTTTATTACTATACTGGCCTGTAGTTTGTCTGTGAGTGACCACAAACAGTCCTTTCTGCCCTGGAACTGTGACCAGTATCATTGTGGTCACAGGCTCTAGTGTACTAGTATTCCTTCTTGCCTTTGGGACTATGATCCAGATCTGAGTATGGGCAATGCAACAATGAGTATTGCATCCAGTGCCCTTGTAATGTTGTTCTGACTTGTTGTCAGACTCCTCTCCATCTGTGGACCAAGAGTACCAAAAGCCACAGCTCCTGCAGTTGACTGAGTCACCTCCAAGGTTGGCTGCTTGTTTGCTGAGGTGCAGTCTGTACTGGTGCAGCCTGCATTTGGACTATGTTCTACTCTCACTCAGGTGCAAAAGAACTTTTCCGCTGACCTTCCCGAGTTGTCTTGGGCTGGAAGATTATTTCGCCCTGTCCTTTTGTACGTTCTACTGCTTCAGAATTCATTTTGAAGCATTATTTAAAGTTGTTTGGAAGAGGGATTTGGGAAAGCTCAGGAAAACCTCTGTTTTTTCTTCACATGTTGGCTCTACCTCTATAGTAGGTGTTTAATAAATGTCTGTTGAAATGAACTCAATTAAGAAAGAAGCATTTGTTAAGTATCTATTATGCTCTAGGCATAGTGGCCAAGACTATACATATTACAAGAGAGGAACCAAGTCCAAGGGAGCAGCTACGATTTCAAGGGGGATGTTTTTAGGTTGCCGTAGAGATAGAGTTTCACAGGAGAAGTCCCTAGCTTATGCAGCAGGTAAGATTACAAATTGCTACTAGTTAAATGGTCTCCATTAGGGTCTGAGATGAGATGATGGTCAAGGTGGTAGTTGTGGCTCAACCTGCTCAGTACATGCTATTTCCTCTATCCTTCCTTCCTCTCCCAACTGCCTCAGCTGGGCTAGTCTACCTACTATGTGGGAGGCAGAGGGTTGGCAGAGGATGCTATATGGATAGAAGTCTCATTCTCCAACCCTCTGCCATGGAGGCAGCTAAAGTTTCTTGTTTGAAACATTGAGCTCTGCACTAGTGACATGGTATCTGGTGACTCCTATAAACACATAAAATTGCCTTACTCAGGAACTCATTCCTCCTTAGAGATGATAAATCCTCTATATTATGTGGTCCCATACTAGCTTTCAGCTCTCTTTTCAAGAATTACATCCATGGGAGAAAGATAGACAAAAAGAAGTCTTGCTCTCAGAAGAGGGAGAATCAGAAAAAAAAGCAGATTTAGAATTACCAACATATATCCTTGCTCTTTATACCACATCTTTATTTTTATAAGAATACCATTTCTTGCATACCTGTGCTGCTGAGTCTCAGGACTTTGCTATCATGATGCTATCATTACATCTTCTTATCTTGGACTTTTCATCAGTGTCTGAGGTCTTCTCACACAAGGACACCCTTCTGCTCAAGCCCCTTTATTCCATTAATGAATTCTTTTCAGGGTTTCTATTTGGAAATGGGGCTCTGACTAGACCAACTTCATTCCCCTTCTGGTCCTCCAGACCCCACCACCATACCCTTGTAGCATTGCTTTCTCCCCAACTCCCTCCTTCTACTTTTTAGCTCCTCTTTTGGTTCTGATAGTGTTTAGTATGTGCTAAGCACTTTGCAATTTCATTTGATCTAACCCTATTATTGTTTCCTTTTTACAGATGAAAAACTAAAGCAAAAAAGGTAGCATGATGTGCCCAAGTAATATGTGTCTAAGGTCAGATATGAGCTTAGGCCTTGACTTTGGGTTCAGTACCCCCTAGATATCTGACACCTTGTAATCACTTAATAAATGCTTCATTGCCTTTTCTTACCTCTTGTTTGCATCAGATCAATCATTTGTGCCATTCAAAAATTACTGGGTTTAGGATATTTCCCTGAGCCAACTAACACAGTGATACCCCCTCAAAAAGCTTATATTCTATTTGGGAAAACCACATACACACATACACACACACACACACACACACACACACACACACACAAAGACAGACAAACACAAAGTAATTTAATACAAGATAGGGAATGAGATCCCTAGGATTTAGGGGAATCAGCAAAGTTTTCACAGGAGAAGGCAGATATCTTGTAGAAAGAGTGGGATTTGATGAACAGTGAGGAGAAAGGGAGGATCTATGTGGTTTGACTCTAGTCTTGACTTTGTTATTAATTAGCAATTTTGCCTTGGACAAACCATTTAATCTCTTTGTGATTCAGTTTCCTCCATAGTTTGTGATACCTTAATTCTGAAAGTTCCTTCTACCTCTGATCTTCTGGGATTCTATGCCTATTTCCATGTGATTGTAATCAATTAGTGATTCCAATGGCACATTCCCTACTGGTCTTAGGGACCTATTTGTCTCTTGGGTTTGTATGTTTTGAGAATTCCCAGTTAAAGCTTAACTTCTTTGCATCGAAATTGCTCTTTGGTTCCCTTTCTCCTTTTTTTGTACTAAACAGCAGAAACTCATACAATCATTGAGTTTGAAAGCTGGAAGAGACTTTCTATAAAATTAGGTGGCTCACTGGATAAAGTACTGCACTATAACCAGCAAAACCTCAGTTTAAATTCTCAGACACCTGCTAGTTAGCTGGATGATCTGGACAAGTCACTGAATCTCTGTCTGACTTAGTTTCCCCCTCTGGGAGTAGTAATAGCATCTACTTAGCAGAATTGCTGTGAGGCTAAAATGAAGCAATATTTTCAAAGTGCATTGCAAACTGTAAAACATTACATAAATGTTTGTTGTTTTCATCAGCCTAACCTCTATTTTAGGTTGCCAGAATTTGCCTCTCATTGTAACAGTCCTGAGGAATTCAATAATGCAATTCCCACTGAGAAAGAGATCACAAAGATTCACAAATAGGTATTTAAAGACTTGAGTGGGATGGGAAGACTGGGGAAAAGGGTCTCAGAAGCTTGCAGAGGCTTGGTGTCTGCCATTTTCCCTCTGGCTTTTCTATTGTATCTTTCTCTTCACAAGATAACTTCAAATTTTGAAAAGTGTTTTCCCGTCACACAAAGTAAGTTATTCCTGCTCTTTCCTGACCTATGGAAATCAAAGACATGGTCTCTCAGGACCAGCAATAGGGGCCACATTCAGGCAACTTAGGGTATAGGACCAAGCATCTAAGGGGAGATGAGAAAACGGTGTGGGATGGATTAAAAAAAAAAACCCCACAAAATCGTGAGTCAATTGAAAATACACGATTAAGTAATTAGCCATGCTATTTATGGAGAAAGCTGCTTCCAAGCACCCTCCCACACATTTGCTGATCTTTGGGAGAATTGCAGAGCTATTCTGGTGCTGGTTGAAGTAAGTGAGAGGAAGGGCCCTGAGGAGGAGGAGGAAAAAGGAGGAAAAGAAAAGGGAGAGTGAAAACTACTCCAGATGATCATTTTTCAGTCTTCATGAAAACAGGGGCCTCTGAATACTGAGAAACCTTTACTACATTATCATATGCTCCAATGAGTTTCAACATTCATCTTCTAATTACCCTTTTGTCTGCCAGGGGTAGGTAGGTAGCATGATACATAAAATATGACCTGAAATCAGGATTATCTGAATTCAAATCCAACCTCAGATATTTAGTAACTATGTGACTTCAATGCCTGAAATTCTCTCAATTATAAAATAAGGATAGCACCTACTTCCCAGTTTGTTGTGAAGATCAATTGAGATAATATTTGTAAATCACTTGATATAGTGCCTGGAAGTCATCAGATCCTTAATAAATTTTTGTTTCCTTCTTTCCTTCTGTCCCAGAGAGTGGTCTGTAGTTTGTCCCCAGGATAAGTTCACTTTTATCTCTTCTGCTGTTGACCCCCACTTACATGTTCTCTAACTTATTTTTTGTATATCTTCTCTTTGAATATATCTTCTTAATAAATAATGTGACAGAATTTGGTAATCTTTTCTGCTTCATAATAATGATATCTACTATTTTTACAGTGATTAAGATTTAAAGCACTCTACACATTCTCCTTTGAACTTTGCAACAACCCTAGGATGATTATTATCCCAATTTTATAGATGAGGAAACTGAGGCTGGAAGGTTAAGTGATGTATCTGAGGTAGGGTGCTAACTTAAGTCTTCCTGTTTCCTACCCTATCCACTGTAGTGCCCAGCTACTTTCAGAATTTACTGTCGCATCATACTGGTGACTCACATGGAACTTACAGTTCATTAAAATCTTCAGATGTTTTTCAGATCAATACCTATCTCATCATACATGCTTCATCTTTCACTTATAAAGCTGGAACCTAACTGTAAGACTTCAGCATTATCCCTACTGAATTTTGTTTTTATTAATTTCAGCCAAACACTGTCCAGGTGTCTACAAATTACTAAAAATATCAAATCTATTCTTAACTCACGAGTAATATAGAAGCAGGTGTCTAGTAATCCAGAGATGGCCCATGGACTGCCCTAGAAACCTGTCAAGACTTTTTGGATCCCATAATCCATTGTGTTAGTATCATTTGTTACTATTTTATATATACATATATATAAATATTAATATCATTGTACCAACTGTGTGTTATCTTCCAGTTTGATAAGCATACCATTTATGCCTTTAATCTAAGTCACTGACTGCGTAAAAATGCTCAGCAGCACAGGGCCAGCCACACGGATGTCCTTGGGGCACTCGTTTGCCAATCCCCCACCTCATTTCTGTTGGGACAGTCACAGCCGAGCCTTCGAGTCTGGCTGTCCTAACTGTTCCCAAGCCACTTACTTTTATTGTTGTCTATTCTATACTTATCCATCTTTTCCACAAGAAGGGCATGTGATTCTTTAGCCAATGCTTCATGAAAATCTGGCAAACTATCCTTTGTATTTCCCTGATCTACCAATCTAATAATGCTATCCCCAGAGGAAATATGACTTATCTGGCATGGCCAATTGCTGATGAAGTCATGTTGCCTCTTTATAGTCACTGTTTATTTTTCTAGATGCTCATTCACTGGCAATAAGTTATAGAATTTCCTTAGACATCAAAGTCAAGTTCACTGGCTTTAGAGTCTGCAGCATGTATTCTCTTCCTCTTTTGAAAATCAGGACAACATTTTGCCCTTCTGTAGTCTTATGTTGTCTTTCCTGTTCTCCAATGTCTTTTAAAGGAGACTGACCTTAAGTCACTCAGCAATCACATTTACCTCTTCTGGGTTAAGTGATTTAAAATAACAATCACCAACAATTATGTAGTTCTGTAGAGCTTGTAAAACACTTAACAATATTATCTTATTTTGTTCTCACACCAACCCTGGGAGGTAGATGCTATTCATATTTTCATTTTATAGATGAAGAAACTGAGTCACTTGCCCAGTGTCACTTATTTAGTAAGTATGTGAGGCAGGATTTGAACACAGGCCTTCCTGATTCCAGGTCCAGTGCTCCAGTCACAGCCTTGGTGTTCATTTATGATGAATTCATCAAGGGCAACAGGGAACTCTTTTACTATTTTCTTAACTTGGCAATCTACTCTGCTAACAGCCATTTTTGTTCCCATTATTTACAGTGTAAAGGTCATTTTTCTTGGCAGAGAGAACAAATTTTACTTCTCAAAAGGCTAGATTTTAAGACCTTTCATTTTAAAGAAGAGGAAGCTAGACCTAAGATAGCTAAAATTACTTTCCTAAGATCATATGGGTAGTAAGCAAAATAAAAATTGAGTAATTCAGTTTTTTCATTAACAGTTATTATCTTCTCATTTATCCAAAGCAGCAATTCTAGACCTTTAAAAAAATTCTTTCACTTCCACTATATCACCATCCCTAATCCTCCTGTTTGTTTCTTTTTTTTCAATAGTATTTTATTTTTCTAAATACATGCAGATAGTTTTCAACATTGCTTACGTTTTCTTAGTTTTTCTAGCTTTTCTTAGCTTAGCTTGTTCATTCTGAGGTTTAGCTGCCTGACATTTTTATGAGACTACTCCTACGTTCCAGCTCATCATCTAATCAGTTTTCAGACTAATCTTCCTGAAGCACAGATCTGCCACGTCACTGCCCTATTCAATAAACTCCAGGGGCTCCCTCTCACCTTAAGGGAAACATAAAAGCCTCTGTTTGGTTTTGAGGGAAGCCAGGAAGAGCTCAGGCAAAGACCTATCTACTCTCTGCCATCTTGGCTCTGTCCCCCCCTAAAAGTCTTTGTTTGGCGTTCAATGCTCTTCACAACCTGGACCCCTCTCCTACTTTTCTAGGCTTTTCACAGTTTACTGTCCCCATGTATTCTGAGAGACATAATGACACCGGCCTCCTAGCTGTTCCTCTCACAAGGCAATCATTTCCTAGCTCCAAGCATTTTCACTAGCTGTACTCCATGTCTGGACTATTCTCTCTCCTCATCTTCACTGTCTGGCTTTTCTAGTTTCCTTTAAGCCCCAGCTAAAATCTCACTTTTTTACAAGAAGGCTTTCTAGATCCTCCTTGTCAAGTTCTCTGTGTGGATACAAGTTTTTTTGTTTTGTTTTGTTTTGTTTTAATAGAAATTTTTCTTTTTTCCTCATGGCAATTGTTCTTTTTGCTTTCAGAACTTCAGAATTTCATTCTTAAGAATTTAACTATCCCTTCTGGGCCAACTTTTCTCACGCATTCTAGATTTTTTGAAATCATATGTCAAAGTGTTTAAAAGAAAAAAAGGTAAGATCCCATGTATTAAAAATTCAATGAAAAAGCAGCCTTCTACTATGATTCCCTGCTCAGATTTCTAGACTCATTCCCATGGTTATGTCTTCTTAGTATATCCTCTCTTTCTTACTATCTTGCTTCTTAAATAAATATAAACATATTTTTATAATAATTATATTATTTACAGAATAATATAAGGTAAATATAAATATAAATCCAGGATCATAAATAAATATCCAGGTCTATATTGTAGTCATGGTTTTCATCCTACTTAGTCTCAGTGATATCAGTGAAGCCAAATTTGCTTCTTTGAATTAAAACCTCTAGTTTTTTTGCTTGTTGCCTAAACTTCGGCCCTATGTGTATAGGCCTTTGAAGTCATGGGTTTTTATTTCTTGATCATTTTTTGAACTCTGTTCATGTAATTTTTTTTTTAGTATCTCAGCTTCTATTTTTTTCTTCACTTTAATTACTCTCTGATAGTGGTTTTTAAACTTTTTAGTCTTAGGACCCCTTTATACTCTTACACTTGAACTTCTCCTATCTCCAAAAGAGCTTTTGTTTATATGATTGCATCAATTTACATTTATCATATTAGAAATTAAAACTTCTTAGTATTATTATGAAAATAATTTTGACTGGGAGGATTTTTTTTTTTTTTTTTACTATATTTTGACTATAAGGAAAGCTAAATGCCACAGAATCAACACTTTCCAATTGTGATGCTAGAAAAGACTTTTGAGAGTGTCTTGGATAACAAGATCAAATCAGTCAATACTTTAAAAATAATTTAGATTACTCTCTGAAGAGAAAGGTATTAAAAAAGCTTTAATATTTTCACCATGTAGTGAGAAGATAGGGCTAATGCTGGGAAGGATTAAAGGCAAAAGAAGAAAGGGATGGCAAAGGATTAGAGGGGTAGATAGTATTATGGAAGCCACAAGCATGAACTGGGTCAGACTTCAGGAGATAGTGAAGGATAAATGGGTCTAACATCTATAGTTCATAGGGTAATGAAGAATCCAACAGCAACAAAAAAGGACTATCTATAAAGATCTTGAAGAACTTCAGGAGTCCCTATACTATATACCTTGAAGACCCCAGTTCTGTAGCATGGTACTTTTTTCCTTCTTTTTAAAAGGGTTTTTTCTAAACTAAAAGTTTTTAACATTCATTTTTGTAAGATTTTGAATTTCAAAATTTTTTTTCTCCCTTCCTCTTTTTCTTTTTTCTCCAAAACACCAAGCAATTTAATATAGGTATAATCGTTTAAACATATTTCCATATTAGTCATATTGTGAAAGAAAAATCAGAACAAAAGGGAAAAACCATGAGGAAGAGAAAGCAAACAAAAAACGTGATTCAGTACATATTCAGTCTCCAAAGTTCGTTGTCTGGATGCTGATGGCATTTTCCATTCCAAGCCTATTGGAGCTGCCTTGAATCACCACATTGTTGAGAAGAGTCAAGTCTATCACAGTTGATCATCACATAAATCTTACTGTTGCTGTGTACAATGTTCTCCTGGTTCTGTTCACTTCACTCAGCATCAATTCATGCAAGTTTTCCTGAAATCAGCCTGCTCAGTTTTTTTTTTCTTCAGATTTATGGCTTTTATTTTTATTTGACTTTGATACTTTTGAGGCACTGTGTTATACATAAAATATGACTAAGAGAATGTATTATTCATTTTATAAAAAAGACATAATTCCAAATATCAGGGTAATAGGATAGAATATTATGCATGGAGTACGATGATTACATTGGAAAATTATATAGTGCTTTGAAAGCTCAGAAAAAGAGCTCTTCTGTGTGTAGGATCAAGGTAGACTCCATGATGAGGTGTCAGGTAAGTCATGGTTAGAATAATAGGTTGGGATTTGCACATGATTTATTGAAAGTAACGTTAGACCAATTAGGTGGATATTAAAATAGTATAGGCAAGGAGTTTTGATATGGGTGATAGACAATGATTATGCTATTCATCCATGAAGAAGAAGAGATTTTGTGCAGAAACTGTATTTTTTTTTTATTATTAGCATTCTTTTTTTTGCATTTTTTTATTCAGCCAAATTTTAAGTTTCTCTTAACTTTTTGCCCTCCTATAGTATTAATCAGGATGTTTTTGTAAATCAAATACATCTGTAATGTCACTGACGTGAATAGTGACTCCCTTGATATGGATCTTTGTCTTGTACATTGTAATACTTTTTACATAAATCTTTAAAATGAGGGGTTTGGATTACACAATCTCTGCTTCATTTCAGTTCTGAGTCTATAATACTATAATTGTAAATCTTTCCAAGGTTGTCCAACCAATATGCTATTGGCATACCTTTATGCCTTCTAATATGTCCTAGATGTCTTTGCAGCACCCAATTATCTATCCATAATCTTTCCCATTTCATACAAATCTCAGTTCATATTTTTATGCCAATCCTTTTGCCCAAGACATCATGCATAATATAGATAACCTTTCTAATTCTCTCCATATTTAGATGAATGAAAAAACCTGAGAGAGAGTTTCTGGGTGAGGCTCATCATTTCTTATAGAAAAATAATAGTCCATTACATTCATATAGCATAACTTATTCAGCCTTTCTGCAATTGATGGCTCCACTTATTTTCCAGTTCCTTGTGGCACAGCATCTTGATGATATTCAATTTTCTTTTTCCACTATTTTTTGAATTTTGAAGTATATTTGTATATATTTGCAAGATACTTGCCAAACATTTTGCATACAGGCAGCTATCTCATAATTTCTCACCTAGTTACATTCCTCTGAGGAGTTACATCCCTCTCTCACTGACTCTTTCAGCTTCTTTTAATGTGTCATCTCCCCTCATTAGACTGTGAACTCTTTGAGGTCAGGAACTATCTTTTGCCTTTTATCATGTTTCCAGGGCTTAGCACAGTAAATGGTAAGCATTTAATACATGTGTATTGATTACTAATCTTTGTTAGGTTCACTCCCTCCCTGGCTAAGAGTCTATCATTCTTATATTTTAAATTGTGGCCTAGAAATACAAATCTCATTTTCACATATTATCTTGAGAAGTTATTCATTCCCAAGAAGACACAGAATTCACTTCTCCTTTTTATAGATGAGAAAACTGGGGCTTAAAGAGATGAAATGACTTGCCTGAGATCACACAGATAATAAATAACAGCTTGGAGAAGCTGTATTTGAACCCATTTCCTAAGGTTCCAAAACCTTCTTTATTTGACCAAATTCAACCATTTAAAAAAAACAGCTATTTGACAGAGTTCCATCTGATGACTGGAGGATAGGGAGGAATGGGTCAGACATTTCAACTCAATTATCTATAGACATTGCCTAAAATTAGAAAAACAAAACAAAACAAAACATTCCATTTTCCACTGGGAACAGACAGTGCTTTCAAGTGGCTCATCTGAAGGGCTAAGGTCAGCTGTTGCCTTGCTGTTTTTCTATTCACAGTCCTGTCTCTAACTTTTGGCCTCTGTCCGACTTCACAGCTACCCACACATAAATGTGGCTTTTGTCAATTTAATAAACCCTTCCTGTTAATCTTTCACCTTGAAATATGCACAAATCCTAATTCAGTGTCCTTTCTTCTTTGCAAGATATGGCTGAGTTTCTGGTTAAACCTAAATTTAATGTTTTATTGTTTAATGTTTCTTCCACTTTAGAATGTGTCACACCTGTTATCAGAAGAAACAGCATGATACAGAGAACAGACAAAATGCTCCACCTGGATTCAGGAAATCTGTCTTAGACACTTAAAAGCTGTGTATCCCTGGGCAATCTCTCTGAGACTCAGTTTCTTTATCTGTTAAATGGATAATAATAGCAACTACATGAAATTCTTGTGATGATGACAAAATGGCACAATATATATAAACCTTAAAGTATTGTATAAATATGAGCTATTATTAGGCTAGTTATATTTCCCAAACCCAAACTTGAAACACATGGTCTAATATGGCATTCTTCCCCTTCTGCTTTGTAAGTTTGTTCCTACTAAAATTTTTTACAGTTCTAACTTTTTAACATTTAGAGCTATCCAAAAAGTGGAAATAAACTGCTTTTTCTCTCATTGGTGCCTTCAAGGAAGGAAGGAAATAAAATATTTATTATGTGCCAGATATTGTACATTTGCTTTTAAAATAGTATCTCATTTGATCTTCACCACAATCCTGGGAGGTAGGTGCTATATCTCCATTTTATATATGATGAAACAGAGACAGGCAGGGTTATACAACTAATAAACTGTTTGAGGTGGGATTTGAAGTCAGACCTTCCTCAATCCATTTCCAGGACTTTATCCACCGGGCCACATCACTACCTTTAAGTATGATAAAGCAGAAAATTTTCTTGAATACTTTACAGAGACCTGTGTTTGAGTCTTAGCTTCGATACTTATAACCATGGATGTTCCCTTAGTGGTTCTGTATCTGAGTTTCTTTATCTATAAAATGGTTATAATACTTATATCATCTATGTTATCAGATTGTGGTGAAGAAAATATTTTGTAAACCACAAAAACATTTTAGCAACAGCTTTTTGGTTGTAGCAGAGGCTGGCCAATTCCTTGTTAGGGAGGGTTAGAGAAGGAGGTCAGGAGCAAGCCTCTGAACAATCCACTAATGTTGTTTTTGTGGTTAGGTATATAGCTAAGTAATAATCGATTGGAGTTAGGTTGAGAGAGGCCATGTAGAGAAAAATATGCTTCTCCTGAATGCAACAAGTAGGAAACACTTTGTCCTCTTGCTGGGGAGGAAGGACACAAGTGATAGTAAGTCATTATGAGTGTAGAGGACAGAGACTCTCTTTATCAGATATAAGTAAAATTCCTCCTAGAACCTCCAGGAGACATCTGGTGTGAACCAGGGATCAAGTACAAAAGAAGACATTCATGTGGCTACAAAGATGCAAGGAATCAAATTTGGGGAAAGTTGAATGGGTGCTTGCCCCCTTCTTTCCTCTGACCCTGTCATCATCCTTGTGCAAGCCCTCATCATCTTATACCTGGATTATTGCAGGAGCCTGCTGGAGTGTGTGCCTGCCTTAAGTTTCTCCCTACTGCAATCCATGCTCCGCTCAAAGTACCAAAGTGATCTTCCTACTGTATGTCACATTGGAGGAGTAGCTTTAATAGCAACATCCTCTTAGTTCCTGTCTGATTTTGGGATGAATGAAGCACTCCAAACTCATCAAACATTTAACAAGGAGGTTTACTTTGCCCCAAAACAGCCAGAACCTGCAATCAGGATACAAACTTATGGAGCATCTCTGGACATGGCTCATCACCATGTTTTAATGCATCTGGTTAGAAGATCCTTAGGAGGTGATGACTCAGTGGTCTTAAGCAACCATCTGATGTGTAAATGACTTTTTATGATCCTACATGACCAGGAAGCTGTGTCAGGGAAACTGAAATCAGTTTGGTTGGGGATAATCATGTCTTCTTTCAGATAAATCCTCCACGTGTTGTGGGTGGGAGAAAAGAAGTTGTTTTGGAAATGCTGGTCCTATCATACCATGTCAGTCCCTTTACTCAGTAAACTCCATTGTTCCCTATCACCTCTACAATGCAATATAAAACTCCCTACTTAGTGTTCAAAGCATTTCATAAGCCGCCCCAACTCCCCTTCCAGTATTATACTCCCTCTGCCCTCAGTAGTCTCATTCAACGCCACCAGCCTTCATGCTGTTTTTTGCACAAGAGACTCCATCCCCTGACTGTATTTTCACTAGCTGTCCCCCAGATCTGGAATGCTTTCCCTCCTCATTTCTGAAGGAAGACTGGCTTCCCTGGCTTTCATCTCAACTAAAAGCCCACCTTCAACAGGAAACCTTTCCTGGTCTTCCTTGACTCCAGTGCCTTCCCTCTGTCGGTTACTTCCCACTTGTCCTCCATATAGCTTGTTTGTACATAATTATTTGCAAGTTGTCTCCTCCATTTGACTAGGAAATCCGTGTGAGTAGGATTTATCTTTTGTCATTTTTTAATTACGTCCCCTATCTTTTTTTTTTTTTTTTGCATTCCTATCCTGGCACTTGTTGGGTGCCATTATTTATAAACATTAATAAATATTTATTGATTGTTCTTTCTCAATGGAAGCCTTCAAGAAGTTGGATGAGCATTTGTAGGGTACTTTATAATGTAGGTTCTTTTCCAGATATAAGTCAGACTGTATGGATACTGATGTTTCTTTTAACTCTAAAATTTTGTAATTCTATATTTGAGGTTGTAAGTTATAAAACACTCAAGGCTCTTTCAACATGGGCTAATAAAACAGAGCCAGTTCCCTGGAGAAGGAGGTTATTGCCATCTGCTGGAGAAGAATGGCAGAACTATAGAAAACTGAATAGGACTAGCAATGAAATAAACACTTGGGAGTAGTGGAGGAGAGTTGCCAGAATAAGAGCTGAGTTGATAGGGAAGAAAAGCATCTGAGAGCTTCAGGAAATAGATGCTGCAAAGAATGCCATACAGAGTCAGCACTGATTCAACTACCATCTGCTAAGAACCTAAAATTATCATAAACTTAGAGCTGAAAAAATCTTTAGACCTCCTCTCAGTGTGTTTACAACCTAACATCCTAGCTAGTTGTTTTCTCCCAAATAATATTACATCCTTCATTATAAATATTGCATATTTATACAATGGTGAGAGCTGCAGATTCATTCATTCAATAAACATTTATTAGGCACCTATTATGTTCTTGGCAATGTGCTAAGTGCTAGCGGAAACAATAGGTAAACAAATAAATACAAAGTAGGGATAAATAGGAAATAATTAAAAGAGGGAAAATGCTGGAATTAAAAGGGGGTATGGAAAACTTCTTATAAAAGGTGGGGTTTTACTTGGGACTTGAAGGAAGCAAAGGAAGGAACTCAGACATGGAAGACAGTCAGAGGAAATGCCTGGTGCTGAAAAATGGAATATCTTGTTCATGAAATAGTCAGGAGACCAATGCCATTGGACCAAAGAGTATGTATTAGGGAATAAGGTATCAGAAAACTAGAAAGATAGGAAGGATCTGGCTCATAAAGGGCTTTGAATGCCAAACTACATTTTGTATTTCGTCATGAAAGCAATAGGAAATCACTGGAATTTACTGAGTAGGAGAGAGTGGGTGACATGATTAGACCTGTTTTTAAGGAAAATCAATTTAGTGGCTGAATGAAAAATGAATTGGAGTGAGGAGAGACCAGCAGGCTATTGCAATAATCAAGGTGTGTATCTTGTACCTGTACCAGGATGGTAGGAATGTAGAGGAGAGAAAGGGGTATATCCAAGATATGCTGTAAAGGCGAAATTGATGTCTAGGCAATAGCTTGGCTATGGGGGTGAGAAATCCAAGATAATGAGTTCTGTTTTGTACATTTTGAATATGTCCACTGGACATCCAATTGGAGTTGTCCAAAAGGCAGGTAGAGATGTGAGATTGGAGGATAGCAGAGACATTGGGGCAGGAAATGTTGATTGGAGAGACATCAGCAAAATGATGATAATTAAATCCATGAGAAGTGATGAGATTATCAGGTGAAACAGTATAAAAGGAGAAGAGAAAAGGACCTAGGACAGAGCCCTGTGGACAACCACAGTTAGTGGGTATGACCTAGAAGAAAATCCAGCAAAGGAAACAGAGAAGGAGAGGTCAGACATAGAGAAGAGCCAGAAGAGAAAGCATACCAAATGTAGAGTATCAAAGAGAGTGTGATCAAGTGGCAAAAGCTGCAGAGTAGTCAAGGAGAAAAGCCATTGGTTTGGGCAACTAAGAGATTGCTAGTAACTTTAGAGAGAACAGTTTTGGTGAAAGAATGAGGTCAGAATCCAGATGATCGGGGGTTAAAAAGGGAATGCGAGGAGAGAAAGTGGAGACCCCTATTGTAGAGGACCTTTCTGAGGGGCTTAGTTACAAAGGACATAAAAGATAAAAGATGATAATTAGCAGGGACAGAAGGATCAAGTGAGGGTTGGTTTTTTTCAGGATGAGGAAGAAATCAGAATATTTATAGACAGTAGGAAATGAGCTAATAGAGAAGGAGAGTTTGAAAGAACGTGAAAGAGTGGGGTCAACAAAGGAGGCTATGTGTAGAAGGAGAAAGTATTGCTTGAACAAGTAGAGGGTTAACCTTGATAAGGAGTAAGGCCACTACATCAATTGAGAAAGGAGTAAAGGATAAAATTGTATAAGAAAGTTCCTGAATGATAGGAGATGAGGAAAAGGGGAAAAGATAAAGCTCATGGCAAATAGTCTCATTTTTTCCTCCATAAAATATCAGGCTGTGATCTCAGCTGAGAGGGGAGGGGGAGGGAAGCCACGGGAAGTTTGAGCATGAAAAAGTTTGGAAGAGCCGACATGGAGAGTGGGACATACCTCCTTGCTGACAAAGGAGGTATATTAGAATTGCCTATCAGCATTGAGAGCCCATTTGAGATTACGTGACATAAATATGTAGTGGATCCAGTCAGAACACATATAACACAGATTGGTACTGGTACATTTTTGTGAATAATTGTAATTTTTCTTCAGTCTGTGTCTCACTATCTTTTGTGACCTACATCTATTATATAATTATGATTTCGTTCCTTTATTTAATATTTGCCTAAATAAAAAAAGTTTCTGGGACATTTCTATGGTTTATTGTAGACAATTGATAGGATATTTGACATTCTGCCCAGAAACTCTATGGTCACTGTTATAAATTCTTTATACATTTCCCAAGCACTTTCACATATGTTATTATATTTGATTTGGAATTTTCTATCCATTAGGACAGTCATTGAATCCCCATTGTATTCAGAGAGCTGAATAGCAATCCAGATAATGTCTGATTACTTTTAGATGGAAGAAACAAATGAAAAAGAACCTAATCAATGGTTAACTTACTATAAATAAGATTGCCCTTACATTAAGTCTAGATAATAAAATTATTTGTATCATCATTCATAATTTATAAGAAAATGTTTATAAATAATAAATGAATAAAATGGATTCTAAATAGCAAATATATTAGATGTTTACTTTTTTTTTAACAGTTCTGCATATTAGAAACAATGTTGTAAAAAAATAGGAAACCTCATTCATGTTCCAATATAAAAAAAGTTATTATGATTACTACAGACATAATAATTTGCATTTAGACCTCTCTCCCCCCTCACTTCAGTTGCTCATTGTGTTTTTTCATACACACTGATGAGTAAGGGTATAAATAATGAATAGTCACTCTTTGCTCTCTAATCTATGGGGGTGCTGGAACACTAGAAGAGATGTCCTGTAATCTTTGGACTTCCTTCTCTGACCATCAGTGTCTTTCATGGTTTCTGACACAAATATGCCTGAGAGAATAGGGAAGTTTCAGAAAGTGTTGTCCAACTTGTCCTTGTGACATGAAATCATAATCATTTAATTTTTTGATTTTTCTCTCCATCCAAGGCATCAGGAATTATTTCCTAATTAACCTGATAACAGTTTTAGCCACTGGATGAAGGGATGCAGGGATGGTGTTTGGTAGGTTTGGGGATCATCAACACACATTGGTAGTTTTTAAAATGTAATTTGGTTACATTTTGCAGACAGTCAGCTCTGGAAGATGGACCAAGCCCCTGTAAATTCCATTTTCACCTTGTTTCTGGTGCCTCTTACAGAGTGATTGATTTTTTTTTGACTGTGTAATTCAAGGAAGGGGGGGAAGGGATGGGTTCAAATATTGATACTTGTGAGTGCTTTTTGAGTCTTTCCTGGAAGTTTCAGGATGTCTTTTTGGCCAGATCTCCTGGTCTGAGTAGACCAGGAAAGAGTAGAAATGACTAAAATTTTGTATTTTATTGCTATTTGTCATTTGTTTTGTTGGGTTTTTTTTTGCTGAGGGAATTGGGATTAAGTGACTTGCCCAGGGTCATATAGCTAGGAAGTGTTAAGTGTCTGAGGCCAGATTTGAACTTAGGTCCTCCTGATTTCAGGGCTGGTGCGCTATCCATTGTGTTACCTAACTACGCTGCTATTTTTCATTTAAAAAAATATTAGTGTATTGTTGTCTTTTGATTTTAGGTTTTCTTATCTTACTCAGACTGGAACAGCCACTCCTAGCCCAATTTCCTTATTGATCAAAAGAAAAGCTTGATTCTGCTCCATTTCTAATCTTAACAGGGCTTCAAATAGCCTGATAGACCTTTGCTCTTGGAGGTTTACTATACCTGGCACCTGTATGGCACCTGTATGATATCTAATCAGCTTAGCCAATTGCAGCTCAGAACTCCTGAGTTCAAGTGATCCATCAGTATATTAGTCTTAGCTTCTCTGGTAGCAGGAATTATAGACATGTGACACTACCACCATATTGGTCTATTTGTTATTTATTTATTTTAAAGCTTTTTATTTTCAAAACATGCAGAGATAATTTTCAAAATTCACCCTTGCAAAATCCCGTGTTCCAATTTTTTTCTCCTTCCTTTTCCCTGCCCCTTCCCTTAAATGGCAAGTAATCCAATATATATTAAACATGCAATTCTTCTATACATATTTCTACAATTATCATGCTGCACAAGAAAAATCAGATCAAAAACAAAAAAAAAAAGAAAAAGAAAACAAAATGCAGGTAAACAACAACAAAAATGGTGAAAATACAATATTGTGATCTACATTCAGTCCCCACAGGCCTCTCTCTGGTGCAGATGGCTCTCTCCATCACAAGATCATTGGAACTGGCCTGAATAACCTTATTGTTGAAAAGAGCCACGTCCATCAGAGTTGATCATTGTATAATTTTGCTGTTGTTGGGTACAATGTTCTCTTGGTTCTATTCACTTTACTTAGCATCAGTTCATGTAATTCTCCCCAGGTCTTTCTGAAATCATCCTGCTGATCGTTTCTTTTCTTTTCTTTTCTTTTCTTTTTTTTATTACAGCTTTTTATTGATAGAACATATGCATGGGTAATTTTTCAACATTGTCCCTTGCACTCACTTCTGTCCCAACTTTTCCCTTCCTACCCTCTACCCCCTCCCCTAGATGGCAGGCAGTCTCATACATGTTAAACATGTTTAAGTATATCTTAGATACAATATATGTGTACATATTTATACAGTTCTTTTGTACAAGAAAAATTGGATTCAGAAGGTAAAAATAACCTGGGAAGAAAAACAAAAATGCAAACAATTTACATTCATTTCCCAGTGTTCTTTCGCTGGGTGTAGCTGGTTCTGTTCATTACTGATCAGTTTGAATTGATTTGGATCCTCTCATTGTTGAAGAGGGCCACTTTCATCAGAATTGATCATCATACAGTATTGTTGTTGAAGTGTATAATGATCTCCTGGTTCTGCTCATTTCACTTAGCATCAGTTCATGTAAGTCTCTCCAGGACTCTCTTTATTCATCCTGCTGGTCATTTCTTACAGAACAATAATACTCCATAACATTCATATACCACAATTTATTCAGCCATTCTCCAATTGATGGGCATCCATTCAGTTTCCAGTTTCTGGGCACTACAAAAAGGGCTGTATAATCTTGTTTTGCTGGGTACAATGTTCTCTTGGGTCTACTCACTTTACTTTCATGTAATGTTCCCCAGGTCTTTCTGAAATCATCCTGCTGGTTCTACAGCATACAAGTCCCTTTCCCTTCTTTAGTATTTTTTTGGGATATAAGCCCAGTAGTAACACTGCTGGATCAAAGAGTATGCACAGTTTGATAACTTTTTGAGCATAATTCCAAATTGCTCTCCAGAATGGCTGGCTCCATTCACAACTTCACCAACAATGCATCAGTGTCCCAATTTTCCCACATCCCCTTCAACATTTGTCACTATCTTTTCCTGTCATCTTAGCCAATCTGACTGGTATGTAGTGGTATCTCAGAGTTGACTTAATTTGCATTTATCTGATCAATAGTGATTTGGAACATATTTTCATATGAGTAGAAATAGTTTCAGTTTCATCATCTGAAAATTGTCTGTTCATATCCTTTGACCATTTATCAGTTGGAGAATGGTTTGATTTCTTATAAATTAGAGTCAATTCTCTATATATTTTGGAAATGAGGCCTGTATCAGAACATTTAACTGTAAAAATGTTTTCCCAGTTTATTGCTTCCCTTCTAATCTTGTTTGCATTAGTTTTGTTTGTATAAAAGCTTTTTAATTTGATATAATCAAATATTTATATTTTGTGATCAATAATGATCTCTACTTCCTCTTTGGTCATAAATCCCTTCTTCTTCCACAAATCTGAGAGGTAAACTCTCCTAGTTCCTCTAATTTATTTGTAATTTCATTCTTTATGCCCAAATCATGAACCCATTTTGATCTTATCTTGGTGTACGGTGTTGTGTGGGTCCATACCTAGTTTCTGCCATATTAATTTACAGTTTTCCTAGCAGTTTTTGTCAAATAGTGAATTCTTATCCCAAAAGTTGGGATCTCTGGGTTTGTCAAACACTAGATTGCTATAGTTATTGATTATTTTGTCCTGTGAACCTAACTATTGCATTGATCAGCTAGTCTATTTCTTAGCCAATACCAAATGGTTTTAGTTTCTGCTGCTTTATAATATAGTTTTAGATCAGGTACAGCTAGGCCACCTTCATTTGATTTTTTTTTTTAAATTCTTAATCTTTTGTTCTTCATATGAATTTTGTTGTTATTTTTTCTAGGTCATTAAAATAGTTTCTTGGGAGTCTTATTGGTATAGTGCTAAATAAATAGATTAGTTTAGGTAGTATTGTCATCTTTATTATATTTGCTTGTCCTATCCAAGAGCACTTAATATTTTTCCAATTGTTTAAATTTGACTTTATTTGTGTGGAAAATGTTTTGTAGTTTTGCTCATATAATTCCTGACTTTCCTTTGGCAGATAGATTCCCAAATATTTTTTGCTATCAACAGTTATTTTGAATGGAATTTTTCTTTGTATCTCTTACTGTTGGATTTTGTTGGTGATGTATAAATATGCTGAGGATTTATATGGATTTATTTTGTATCCTGAAACTTTGCTAAAGTTGTGGATTATTTCTAATAGCTTTTTGGTAGAATCTCTGGAGTTCTCTAAGTATAGTTATATCATCTGCAAAGAATGATAATTTGGTTTCCTCATTACCTACTGTAATTCCTTTAATTTCTTTCTCAATTCTTATTGCTGAAACTAGCATTTCTAATACAATATTGAATAGCACTTTGTTTCACTCCTGATATTATTGGGAATGGTTCCAGTTTATCCCCATTACATATGATGCTTACTGATGGTTTTAAATAGATGCTCCTACTATTTTAAGGAAAAGTCCATTTATTCCTATGCTCTCAAGTATTCTTATTAGGAATGGGATCAATCAATCAAATTAATCAATCAATCAAATGCTTTTTATTTGGTTATCGATACAATTAATTATGCTAATAGTTTTCCTAATATTGAACCAGCCCTGCATTCCTGGTATAAATCCTACTTAGTCATGGTATATTATCCTGGGGATGATTTTCTGTAATCTTTTTGCTAATATTTTATTTAAGATTTTTGCATCAGTGTTCATTAGGGAGATTGGTCTATAATTTTCTTTCTCTGTTTTCAACCTATCTGGTTTAGGTATTAGTACCATGTCTGTGTCATAAAAGGAATTTGATAGTACTCCTTCAATCCCTATTTTTTAAAAATAGTTTATATAGCATTGGAGTAAAGTGTTCTTTAAATGTTTAGTAGAACAATAATATTCCATAACATTCATATACTATAATTTATTCAGCCATTCTCCAACTGATGGGCATCCATTCTGTTTCCAGTTTCTTGTCATTACAAAGAGGGCTGCCACAAACATTTTTGTACATGTGTGTCCCTTTCCCTCCTTTATGATCTCTTTGGGATACAGACCCAGTAGAGACACCACTGGGTTAAAGGACATACACAGTTTTATAGCCCTTTGAGCATAGTTCCAAATTGCTCTCCAGAATGGTTGATCAGCTCACAACTCCACAAACAATGCATCAGTGTCTCAGTTTCCCCATATTTCCTCCAACGTCCATCTTTATCTTTTCCTGTCCTCTAATCAATCTTAGTCAATCTGAGAGGTGTGTAGTAGTACCTCAGAGTATTGCACTTCTCTGACCAATATCTACTTGTTATTTTGTTGAAAGACAGAATAGTGCAATTATTAGGGAACTATCCTTGAATCCAGAAAGGCACAGGGTCAAGTCCTTCCTTTGACATATATTGGCTGAGTAGCCCCCAGAACTCTTAGTATGTGACCAGTGATGACAAACTTAAATAGAAATGAATCCCTGATGACATGTTGACTTAGAAAACCATAAATTACATTACCTATGTTTTATTATCTTTTTTATTTATTTTGTTAAACATTTCCCAATTACATTTTAATCTGTGGCAGCTGGTCTAAATCTTCTGGGTAACCTTTTAAGTCTATAAGTTGCCAAGAAGGTGACGACTTATATTGCCAGTCACTTTCCTCATTTGTGAGTTTTCTTTATTAATGAAACAATAAGCTTAGTCCCTTTCTCCTATCCTTATTATTTTGATATAGATCCATCCTAACAAATATATAAAGGAGTTCCTCACAAAAATATATAGATCCTAAAAGAATGAAATAAAACTGAATCAGAGAGTAGTGGTAGCTCCTTATTGTGTCACTTTCTGTTTTTGTAATGTTCTGTCTGTTAGTAGCAAGAAAAGCTCTGTGCTTTAATTATAATAATTTGATACCAACATTGAGGCATTTAACCTGAGTTTTGTTGTGATATGGTGTTGTCTTCATTGTCTTGTATAAATTATTCTTTGGGCTCTCTGTGATTAGAAATCAAAAAAAGCATACAACCTGTGTTCAGCCTGACTTTCCACTAACTACTCCTAATATCTGGCAACACTTTTCTTCCCATTCCCATTTCTTAAAATGCTGCTGCTGCTGCTGCTGATAATTAATATTTACGTAATACTTTCTATGTGCCAAACACTGTACTAAGCACTCTACATTGATTTTCTCATTTGAACTTTATAACAACCCTAAGAAATAGATGCTATTGTTATCCCATTTTTCAGATAAGAAAACTGAGGCAAGCAGAAGTTAAAGAATTCACCCATGAAAAAAAATCACCTATGGTCACATAGCTGGTAAGTATCTGAGACCTGATTTGAATTCAGGTTTTCCTGACCTAGGTCTAGACTTTTATCCACCATGGCATCTAGGAGTCCACATACTTTTTGCTCCCTACTGCCAACTTTCAGGCCCTTGTTCTGCCTTTATCATTCAACATTTCTTCTTTTGAAGTTATTGTTTCTGATCAAGCCACATTTTCTCAATCTTTTTTACTGACATCTATTGATCTCTAGAACAGGAGGTGACCTTTTCGATTATATCATCTAATTCAAAAGTCTTCCTCTTCATCCCCTCCCCTGTCAAAATCATTAAGTTTATAGATTCGCTAGAGAAGCTCAAATGTTTCTGCCTGTCACACAAGACTTTCTGCAATTTAGTGCCACCTTACTGTCTTAATGCAGTTTAAGTGAGATTCAGAATCTCAGGATACAGTAGAAGGAGGGGGGTGGTGGTACCACAAATAGAAAATGCAACAAAAGATGGAAGGTAACAGATAGAAAGTAAAGCAAGCAAACTTAATTGAGGGGAAATACCATACCAAGTATAGTCAGGGAGGATGAAAACAGGTTAGACCTTGTAGGATGGCCAATGGAGCAAGCCACCATAATTGGTGATGCCCTGTGAATTTTTAATAATTTTTTTATCTGGATTGAGCAGAATCAGACATTTTTGGGAAAGAACAGGGAGCCTACCTGTGTGCACGTCATATTTTCAAAAAACTGATACTTGTTCATATTGGGGGTGGGGGAAGAGAAAAGGGAAAATCATCTGGTGAATGTGGAGGCTAGATGATACTCAAACACTCAATCTGTGTCTTTATAAGGATTTTTTCCACATTATCCTTCCCCCCTACCCTGCCCATACCCTTGGTATGTTGTCCTTTCTTCTTTAGCCCAATGACTTTCTTTCTATTCTTTAAAGCCCAACCCAAAACCACCTAATCAAGGAAGCTTTCTCTCATTTATTACCCCACCTCATCTACAATAGCCCCCATACTTATATCCCAGGTAGCCCTTTGTTTTATACTTTTCTAAGGAGCTTATTATATAATAAAGTGTATTATAATACACTTCAAGTATTGGTACTGATGTCCTTCTTTCCACTTGTCTGTGAATACCAGGAGACCAGTGACTAGGTCTTTTTTAAACTTTACATCTCCCCAGGCACTTGGTCTAGGACTAATAGATACTTGGACATACTCAGTCTAGTGTCCTAGCCACATGACATTGAACAATCATTTAATCTTCTGAATCTCCGTTGAAATGAATCTAAAATAGAGACAAAATCATCTACCCTGTCTTGTTCAGAATTATTGTGAAAGTATAATTAGATACTGTTTGTGAAAGAGCTTTTTAACCTTGATTAAGACAATACAGGCCATGGAACCCATCAATCAATCAGACATTTATTAAGCACACACTGTATGTCAAAAACTGTGGTAGGTGCTAGGAATAAATTAGCAAATCCCTTCACTCTAAGAGCTTACAATCTAATGGAAGAGACAAAGACATAGGTAAGCATATGGAAAATAAATGCAGATACACACACACACAAATATATGGAAATTAAAGACAGATTGTTTAAGAGAGGAAGGAGAGCAGTTAAGAGGACAGGAAAAGTCTTCATGCATAAAGTCATGCTTTGAGCTTTGACGGTTTTGCATTAGAGGCATTAACATTTGCAGAGGATGTGGAGGTTGAGTAGCAGAGGGAGGTGGGCAGAGGATCAATGAAATTTTGTGGGCTGGTGGACATTTTTACAAGTCTGAATTAGGGGTTCTCAATCCTTTTATGTTATGTCTCCCTTTGACAGTCTGGTGAAGTCTACAGGCTCACTCAGAATGCATAAAATGCACAAAAATAAAGCAGGTAGAATTACAAAGAAAATTAATTATACTGAAACAGTTATAAAAATGCATGTTTGTTGTTTTTTTTAATAAATTCAAGGAGTCCAGGTTAGATGTGGTTGTCTGATTTTATATGGATCCTTGTTGTAATGAATAAAGGGATGGGACTCTGGCCAAGACAATTTGGCTGCTCTGCCATAGCTTACCCTGGCCAGACGTGTAGTTGCCAGCATTTGGGCACTAACCTAGAAATAGAATTCTACCTTGAGTGGGAGGGGGTAGAGGGTAAGGAAGGGCAAGATCAAAGGAAGAGGAGTCATCAGAAAGAGGATACTGAAAATTGAAGAGGGCCCAAAAAGAAAGTAGTGATATGGGCAAAGGGGTTGCTGGGTAAGAAGATGTGAGAATTCTGTCCATGGATCACAGATAATCTTTTTAATGTTCTGGCACAGCTTGGAGTAGTTTGAGACATATTAGGGAGTCATGTATCCCAGAAGTTCATTGATATTCTCTTATTAATCCATAAAAAATGCAAGGAATTTTTTTTTTTTAAGAAAAAGGTAATGCACTGAGAGAGAACAGCAATTATTCCCTTTCAAACTCATTTTTGACTCTGGGGCAATCAAAGAGAGTGGCAGATGCAGCTATAAAACAAAAGAGAAATTTTTTTAAAAATGAGATATTGAGTGTAACAATTGCTTATGTGTGTATTTTTCTCTTTCTTTTACTGCTCCAAGCTGGCACAAGCTTTTTTTTTCCCTGAAAAGAACTCTATCTTTATATAAATTATGTACAATTTACGGTCTCTTTAGTCTTAGAGCTTGAAAAATGGAGCCAGATCTAAGTAGCTGTTAATAAAAGCAGATCCTAGACATGAAAAGTGGTTTTCCCTAATCTTTTTTTGTTACTCTTCAAGGTATGAATTTACAGACTACTTTATTAATATCTGCAAGGTATGAGGAAACTCTTTTGCTCAGTGTAATAACCTAGTTTTCCCCTGACCCTCAGAGATCCAGCCATTCATTATTATACAATAGCATCATAGGGATATCCAGCCATTCTTTATTATACAATAGCATCACAGGGACAATATAAGTATACAGGGACAGTGCTACCATAGCACTTGTCTTCCAACTCAGTTTTAGTGCTGGTTAATGAGGGCACAACAGGTTAATAGATCCTGAGAACCAGCACAATATTACTAATACATAATAATAATAAAGCAAAGCTTCAATACTCTCAAAAACTATTAACAGTGGACTCAGGACCAGAAAGTATCTCTGGAGCTAGCTAGTCAAAACCCTTAATTTCACAAATAAGGAAACTGTGACTTAGGGAGGGGAAGGGTACAAAGGTAATAAGGGTCAGAGATAAGATTTGAACCCAAGTTCACTGACTCCAGAGCTGAGGTCAGCCTAATTGAGTGGTATGATTTTGATAAAGCTTGGACAATCTTTAAGGTCCTTTGGTAGCTTCAAGATTCTTTAATTCTATGAATTTATTAAAAAAAGAAAAAAAAGAAATCTCCCCTAGTTAAAAGTCATTGAGAAAACTCTTTTTGCGAAACTTTTAAATTAATGGTCCCTAATAAGAATCCTACCCACTCCTTGACAAAGAGGTAATTGACTCAAGATATGGAGTAAGGTATACATTTTAAAACATAGCCAATGTAGGAATTTGTTTTGCTTGATTGAATATTTATTATAAAAGCTTGGGCTTCTTCCCTCCCTTCTTTCCTTCCTTTCTTCTTCCCTCCGTCCTTCTCCTTCTCTCCTCCCTTTCCTTCCTTCCTTCCTTCTTTCCTTTTTTCCTTCCTTCCTTCCTTCCCCTCTCTTCCATCCTTCCGTCCTTCTTTTCTCCTTCCTTCCCTCCCTCCCTTCCTTCTTCCTTTCCTCCCTCCTTTCCTTCTTCCTTTCCTCCTCTTCCCTTCCTCACTTCTTTCCTTCCTTCCTTCCTTCCTTCTTTCCTTTCCTCCTTCTTTCCTTCCCTCCTTCCCCCTCCCTCCCTTCTTCTTTCCTTCCTTCCTTTCCCCCTTCCCTCCTTTCTTCCCTCCCTCCATTTCTTCTTCTTTTTTTATTAAAGCTTTTTAATTTACAAATTTACGAAATTACAAATACCCATATGCATGGGTAATTTTTCCAACACTGACTCTTGCAAAAACTTTTGTTCCAAATTTTCCCCTCCTTCCTCCCACTCCCTCCCCTAGCTGGCAGGTAATCTAATACATGTTAACTATGTTGAAATACATGTTAGATACAATATAAGTATACATATTTATACAGTTATCTTGTTGCATAAGAAAAATCAGATTAAGAAGGAAGAAAAAGAAAAACTGAGATTAAAAACATAATGCAAGCAAATAACAACAGAAAGAGTGAGAATGCTATGATGTATTCCACACTCAGTTCCCACAGTCCACTCTCTGGGTGTAAATGGCTTTCTTCATCATTGAGAAAGTGGAACTGATTTGTTCATAATATCATTCTTTAATCTAGATCATGAACCCATTTCAACCTTATCTTGATATACAATGTTAGGTGTTGGTCTATGCCTACTTTCTGGCTTACTAGTTTCTAATTTTCCCAGCAGTTTTTGTCAAATAGTGAATTCTTATGCCAAAAGCTGGGGCCTTTCCCACTTTTCTTCTTTTAAAAAATTTCTTAAAACAGAAGGATAGGAATAAAGTAATTTAAAAACAGAGACTTTTTAAAATTAAGAGAACTAAAGAAAGGCTAGAAAGACAGTCAGGCAGCTATGAAAACTATAAGCTAAACTTATTTTATATTTAAAAAGACAAGAAAGTTATATTGCCAAATATAACTAATAGTTTTCTGGTCCACTATGTGAAGAAATGATCATTTAAAAATTTACTATTTTTATTTTTCAATAGCAACTTTAAAAAAATCTGTTCACAGTACTACCCCTTCCCATTGAGTAAATAAAATTTTAAAATCAAGTCCCTCAAATATTTCTACAAAATGACAAAACAAATTCCTACGTTAGCCATGTCTGAAAATGTAATTTTATTTATTTATTTTTAGATGTAAAATCTGGGAGATGCTAATTTTATTTGTGCTTGTTAAGTTCAAAATAAACAAATTTAAATAAGATATAGGCATCCCTTCTATTCCTGCCCTACTAAGTGTAATATGCTGATTAGAAACAACAGAACCTGTTGTGATAACTGAGTCTGCCTTCAGAAGCATTTTTCTAAACATCTATTCTCATTGTACAGAATTATGTACAAAAGATATAGAAGCTTTAGGAGTTTGGACTGTGTCTCAGTATTCATTTGGAAAATCCTTTTTTAAGTAAGAGGCTAGGTGGTGCAACGTATAGAACACTGAACTCAGATTCAGAAAGATCTCACTTTTCTAGATCTCAGTTTCTAGGCTCAGTATCCATACTCTTGTAAATATGGATAATACTCCTTCTCCTGTACTTTACAAACTATAAAGTGCTCCATAAATGCAAGTGGTTTGTTTTCAAAGTTGACTCTGAAAGACTTCTTTTATTAAATTGAAGAAGCTTTGAAGCTTTAAGAGGAAATGGGAAAATTATGTAGGGAATACACAGCAAGGGAAGATGGAAAGAGTGCCAAGTCTAGAGGGGAAGACCAAAGTTTGAATCCTGGGTCCGTCATTTGTTAGCTGTGTGACCTTGGACAATGTATTTCACCTCTCCATGCCTCATTTTACCTCTCTGAAAAAATATGGATACTGAGCCTAGGTACTGAAGAGGGTGAGATGTCTCCAGCTTTGAGAGCTGTAACCACTCACACAGTCTGTGTTTATCCTAGAACAGGTCTGCAGTTCTAAGACACAAAGAAAGCAGGAAAAGGGGGGAAAAGGACCTAGGAAGTGATCCCTGAGGGTTATTCCACTCAATTCAATAAGATATTTTTTTTTTATGTAGAGCACTATGCAAGGTCCTCAGGTGGTGCATTTTTTTCTTTGTTCCTATGATGGTTTTTCCTTCAAGAAAAGCAGCAGGAAGAAGAGAAAGGCGATCTATATATTTTTAAATGTCTTGTTATCTCAGATAAATTATTAATGGAGTCAGCAAGGTAACTTTCGCTTATCACTTACTCTGCCTGAAAGGTAATCTAAGTAAAGCAGGCCACATTAAAAAGACACATTTTTAGAATCGAACTGAGTGCCTACCACATTTTAGCACTGTGCCAACTAGAGGAGATACAAATAACAGGTTCCATTGCCCCTGACCTTGAGGAATTTATGATTTAATTGGGAGGCAAGGCTATATGTATAATGTTTTGACTCATAAGCTTTTTCTCTCACATTTCCCTACATTGATGCAACACTCCAGCCAAACAGCCTATTTGCCATCTCTAACAAAGTTTATTCACAATACCCATAATACCCTGTTTAGAATTATGCTTAAAGAGTCAAGAGTCATAGTTTCTGGGCAATTTAATCATTTTATTGATGTCTAACATGTTCATTAATAAAAAAAAAAGATCAGTGACACTTTCAAATGCCAAAGACTCCTCATGGTATTGCTTTTGGAAGAGTGGGTGATCCTGAGAGTGGCAATCAATTCCAGTTGGTTAACAATTAATGAGAGAATGAATATTACACAGAGGGACTAGAATATATTCCAATAAGGGTCTCAAAGGTACATGACTTGGATCATACAAATGTTAGTTAAAGAGACTTACAATTTCCATGTCACCTGAATGACAAGAGGTAGAACCTATATTTTCCTAGACCTGTCTGCGCAAACACAATGAAGAGGAATCCATAGACTTTGCTCAAGATTTCCCACACAGGTTGACTTCTGGTTGAGGAGGAAGAAAAGGAAAAAACCTTGGCCCTAATTCAATAATTACTTGTTAAATATAAGAGAAATAATTGTTTCTCTTGGTGGGAAGTCTTCCTACCAAAGTATTATATGCTTTCCCATTTGGAGGTCTAGAGGACCCTTGCCTCTAACCAGTGCCTGTTGAAATCCTACTCATCTTTCAAGGTCTAGTTTCAATACCACAATTTCCTTGGAGCTTTCCCTGTCCCTTCAAGTTTGCTTTTTAAAATTTCCCTTCTGGGACTTCAAGAAGCATTTTATAACAGATATAATCATTAGACAAATTTCAGAAAAATCTGGAAAGATGGACTGATGCTGAGTAAAGTGAGCAGAACCAGGAGAACATTATACATAGTAATAGCAACATTTTGGGATGATCAGCTATGATAGACTTAGCTCTTTTCAGCCACCCAATGATCCAAGATAATTCCAAAAGACTCATGATAGAAAATGTCATCTACATCCAAAGAAAGAAGTATGGAGTCCATCTGCAAATTGAAGTATACTATTTTTCACTTTTTTGCTTTTTTCTTTCTCATGACTTTTTTCTTTTGTTATGATTCTTCTTTCACAACATAACTAATGTGGAAATATGCTTGTCATGATGGTACAGGTATAACCTATACCAGATTGCTTGCTGTCTTGGGAAAAAGAAGGGGAGGGAAGGAAGGAGAAAAATTTGGAACTCAAAATCTTATAAAAATGAATGTTGAAAACCATCTTTATATGTAACCAAAAAAAAATACTATGAAGTTGGGAAAAAATAGAGGTGCTCATAGAAATATTTCACAAGAGAATAAAATGGTATATGGGAAAGGCTGCATGGGTCTTGGACTCAGAAGGCAGTTTTGAGCCTAATTTCTGACTGGTCTATTTACTGGTGATAGAACCCTGAAAATGTTTAATTCTTCCCCAAATCTAAGTTCATAGAGTTACAGATTCAGAGGTGAAAGAGATCCTAAAGTTATTTGATAGATGAGGAAACTAACCCAGAAAGGTAAAAGTCATATGGGCAATAAAGTAAAAGATCCAGGCTTTCAACCCAGGGGTTCTGATACTAATGGTAGTGGTATTGCCTTGAACTTCTTCCTCATTTCTGTATTATATAAAGGCTTGTGAAAATCTTAAGTTATTATATAAATTACATTATTATTATTGTTATTATTTTAATATTATAATGGAAAGAACTACATAGGAGCCAGTAGACCTACCTTGTAGTCTGCAGTATGCTAGTAAATGTTTAACAACTGGGTCATTGGGGCGAGGGGAAGTACATATACCATAGTTCTAAGCTTAATTTGTATTAATATTTTCTCCATCATGTTCTTAATTCTAGATCAAGGCTTAAATTTTTTCTACTTGTGACTCCTTTTCACCCTAGAAATTTTTACACAATCTTGGGTTTATAGATATGTAAAATAGGTACACTAATCAAACATTTACTGATGATAAATCATAAAGAAATTTATTTTAAAACAATTCTTTGGCATACATATAATTTCACCATTTACTAAAGATGAAAGCAAATTTGCATACCAATGAGATGGATGTGTTTATTTTTACTCAAATTATTAAATCTTGGCAGAATATTTGATAGTGCAGGACAGAGCATTCAGAAATCTTTTACTGTTGCCAAATTTTCTGTGACCCCTACATTCAGTTACCCGACCCTGTATGAGATTGCAACCCCCAATTTAAGAGAATACAGTCTGGAAAATCAACAAAACAATAAGTCAAACTGATTTGTAGCGTTTGCCAATTTCTGAGATGCAAATGCTTAGACTGAAAATTTAATATTAGCTCTCAGGATCTAGTTGGAGCTAAGTTTCAACATACCCCTGGTTTTAGTTTGAGGCTATCACTTGCAAGTTGATAATCCATAAATATTTGTTAAGTTCCTATTATGTGCCAGACACTATGCTAAGCACTTGGGGTTATGAATATGAAAAAAAGAAACAAGAAACACTTCCTATCCTCAAGGAGTTTACAATGTAGGGGGGTAGACTACACACAAAGGAAATTGGGGGGTAGCCAGAAGGAAAAAGTTACCTAGGTCATGGTAAAGTCAGAGATGTCCGAAAATAGTGTAGTCAGGTGAGAAATGAGATGTTGAGCTGAGCTTTCTCCTTAAATGGAGATTTAGGAGTGCATGGCTCCATCTTCCAATAATAGGGGTAGGAGTAGTGATGAGGTCGAGATAAATAAATATATAAATAAATAAAATTTTGAACAATCTTTTGAGGTCTATTGTGTGAGTGTTATTATTTCCATTTTACAAATGAAGAAACCGGAGGTCAGAGAATTTAGTAACTTGCCCATATGCAGATTTGAGCAGCAGGAAGAATCATCTTCCTGAGTTCAAATCTGACCCTAAATACTTGCTAGCTATGTGACTCTGGGCAATCTACTTAATCCTGGTTGCCTCAATTTCTGTATCTCTAAAATGAGCTGGAGAAGGAAATGGCAAACTATTCCAGTGTCTCTACCAAGAAAGCCCCAAATAGGATTACAAAGAGCAGACATGACTGGAAGGACTGGACAACAACACGAGTCCTGACTCTAGGGCAACTGAGCTCTACTACACTCTGTAGGAGAAAATATCTCTGACAGGAAAGCCAATATAATATATTCTGGACACTTCACTTAAATACTTCTCTTGATTTCTATATGCCCTCATATTAAAGAGTTAAAGTTGTTAAGTGAAACTACAGACTATTTTGAACTCACTTCATAAAATAACAAGAACAAGCCTTAGCTAATAGTGTAATAAGTATTGCCAATTCCTGAGGGAGATTTCTCTGTGACTGCAATTGAAACTGACCTGACTATTCTTTTCCCTGAATTATTAGCATGCTAATTTTCCCAGATATTAGTGAGTAATCAGGCAAATTCTAAGGCTCATTGAATAAAAATCATTAGAGTACAATCAATAAACAGAAAAATTACTTGCTGAAATATTCTAAAGTCATTCACATCTTGTGGCTGGTCTGAGAATTCTCTTCTTACCACCTTTTTTTTTTTGGAGGGGGAAGTATGCTATCCTTGTTTACTCCTGCAGAGATTCAAATTACAAATATATCAAGTTAAAAAACTTGTGATTTGGATCCCTAATTTCTCCATAAAAATAATATTATACATAGTAATTAGGTTCCCAGGTTACCTCACAGAAAGTCCATTAGAACTAGTAGTTTCATTAGTCATAATAGCTAAAGAAGGCATCGGCTAGTGGACAATCTGTGTATGAATTTTGAATGTTGGGAAGAGAGGAGTGTTTGCTATATGACCTAGAGGCAGCAACTTTACATTTCTGTGCCTGATTTTACTCAGGAAGATGGTAATTACATATGATAATGTTATCTAGTTGCTTCTGATATAAAACTATATATGTATACATCATATATATGTACATATATGTATATATAAAAACTCTGGAGAGATAGATATACTAATACATTGTTGGTGGAATTGTGAAATGACTCAACAATTTTGGAAAATAATTTGGAAATATGCAAATAAAGTGTCTAAAATGCCTATATGCTTTCAACTTGAGACTCCATTAGGAAGTCATTGATAAGAAAATATTCCCCATATATTCCAAAATGTTTATAGCACCACTTTTTGTAAAAGCAAAGAATTGGAAATAAAAGGATGTCCATTAATTGGGGAATGACTAGACAGAATGTGATACTTGAATGTACATGAAGATTCCCATGTTGTAAGAAATAATGTGTATACTGTATGGATATGTATACATATATTGTATTTAACATATACTTTAACATATTTAACATGTATTGGTCTACGTACCATCTAGGGGAGGGGTAGGGGGAAGGAGGGGAAAAATTGGAACAAAAGGTTTTGAAATTGTCAGTGCTGAAAAATTACCCATGCATATATCTTGTAAATAAAAAGTTATAATAAGAAATAATGTGTGTAATGAACACAGAGAAGCAAGAAAGGGTTTATATGAACTGATGAAGAATGAAGTTTCAAGAAAACTATGTGCACAGTAATTACAACAATATAAATGGAAAGAACAATCACACACCAAAAATTCAAAAGTATATGCAACATATTTATAAAGATCCAGCAGGTTGTGAATAAAGAGATATGAGAAGACACCATCTCTTGGTGGAGGTGGGAGGTCCATGTATGTTATGCATTGCACATATTTAGGGACTTTTTCAATGTATTGGTCAGTTTTGCTGACTTCTGTTTTTTCTCTTAAAAAATCCCCACAATATTTTGCCATATGGGTTGGCTCTTTGGGAGGGGGAAAAGGAGAGAGACTTGGAATACTATATTGGTGTAAGAAACAGAAAATGTTAATAAAAACTTATTTAAAAACAATTTTGGCCCTTTGTCATTATTAGTGTGTTAAATAAATAATCAATAATTTATATACTTGGAAAGTAATGCAGATCACTTCTATCAAAAAACAGGATGCTGATTTCTAAAAACTCATAGACATACATGTAGCTAAATCAGGGCTTCCCAACTATTGTGTCATGGATAATAATTTTTAAAAGCATAAAATGTAATACATAGGATTAAAAAGAAAACCAATTATATTGAAATCATTATTAAAACTTTAAAAGTTTGTGGAACCCTGATTAAGAACTATGAGCTAAACTGTTTTCAGTTTGATTTTTCTTTAGAAAAAATATTTCACAGGACATTATCTGTTCATTTATTTTGAGATCTTCCTGAGATGCAATTTGCCAGTTTACAAAATGGCACCAAGTAGCTTGAATCTTTCTAAGTTGTAAGTACAGATTGAATGTGAGTAGTTATTGTTTGTGTTTATTAGTGCTATGAGGTAGATAATATAAGGATGATCATTCTCCCATTTTCTGGGTGAGAGAACTGTGGTTAGATAGGTTAAATGATTTGCCATTGGTTGTAGAGCTAGTGAGTCAAGATACAGTCAAGATACAAACTTTTGTCTTCTGCTGCCAACTCCAGTTCTTGATCCATCACACCACACTTTTTTTTTTTGATTGATATACAGATCCATTAAGAATTCCTTTAATCCATTTCTCTGCTTTTGGCATATTAGTGGGAAGAGTCCTGGAACATCTCTCTGCCATGCTAGCTTCCTTCTTCTATTGATGAATTCATTCTGGTGCTTCCATTTGGGGGATGAAAAGTTTTAGGCTGTTCATTTCTTTTCCTGTCTATGCTTCTGACTCTAAATTTTGATACCATGACTCAGTTTCCTTTTTATTCTGCAACCTCCCTCAGTGCTTAGGGCTTTCTCACTCTGCAACATTTCTCTATCATTATAACCTCTTTTCCAATTAATGAGTTCCTTCCAGGGCTTCCACTTTAGGAACCGGACAAAGTTGCCGTGCTACATTCCTCTCCCAGCTGAGACTATATACTCTTTGCCACCAGCCCCCAAACAAATACTTTCTCCTCCATACTCCTCTCCTCTTTTTCTATTGTCTTGTGTATTGTTCCATTAGGATGTAGGCTCCTTGAGGGTAGGACCTAGCTCTCTCTTTGCTTGTATTTGTATACCTACCCTCGGTAGAGTGCCAGGGTCCTAGGATATCTCCATCAAGTCTAAGAAGAGAAGGTAGTAAGTAAAAGATGGAAAGTAGTTTGACTTGCTTGACATATGATGCTTTTTGTTTCTTCTTCAGGTTGAGTTACTGTAAAGATTCTCTAATTAGTGAGTCAGTGCTTAACAAATACTGGATACTTGTGTGCCAATGGCTCCCAGTTTCTCCCTTTCATGATGACTTTGAGTCCTGAAGTAAAAACAGGACTAGTATCCTGGGGATACTTCTTTTCCCTCTACTGGGGACAGGATCCTAGGCTACCACCATCAAGATCTAAGGAGAGGAAGTGGTGAAAGGTGAAAGAAATATAGTTTGACTTGTACTGCACATGTTGCTTTTTGTTTCTTCTTCTGATTGGGTTACTTTTTAAGCAGACTTGCATTGTAAAGATTTTTCTTTAGTAAAAAAACATTTATTTAGTGCCTACTCTGTGCCAGGCATTATGTAAAATGGTGAGGATACAAAGAAGGGCAAAACCATTCTCTGCTATTAAGGAGCTCATAGTTTAATGGGGGAGATAACATGTAATCAACCACATGCAAACAAGCTATCTATATTTAAATTTATGAATATATTTATGTTTATGCTTATATATATGACAAATTATGGATAACCAACAGGAGAAAGGCAGTTGAATTAAATAACATTGGAAAAAGCTTCATGTAAAAGGTAGAATTTTAGCAGGAATTTGAAGCCAAGAAATCCAGGAGATTGAGATGAGGCAGTATGAAGTGAACAGTGCTTGGAGTTGGGAATGTCTTATGGGAGGAATACACTTTCTGCATTATTTGAAAAAGTAAAGGGATTAAAATGGACAACCTCTGAGATGTATTCCAATTATATAATTGATGATCTATGATAACTGCTTAATTTTGTAGATGAGAAGACTGAAGACCAAAGGTAGGTCCCAAAAGGTCCTAAAGGTAGGACTAAAGATGATTTGCTTAAAGTCAAATTTGCCAATTAGTAGGTGGCAGGGTTGGGACTGGAATATATAACTACTTATCAAATATTCACTATATGCAAGATAGTGTACTTATCACTGAAAAGACTAGGCAAATAGGTATTTAATTAAAGTTTGTTGACAGAATAAACAGCAATCTGCAATGTTTTTGGTAAAATCTAATTGTTAATAATGTGGTGATTTATTATTTGGTACAAACAATAATTTGATATGGCTTCATTTCATATGTACATGGGTTTCTTTTGATATGAGATCAATTCAAAATCTCTGAACTAAATCAGATGCAAATGAGCTTCTCTACCTTTAAGTTATTTTTCTGTCAATTGAATGTTTAATTTCATTCTGTAACATACTGATTTCACTGTTCTCTTTTACTGAATTTTTAATGTTTTGGTTTTACAGAATTTACATTATTCTGAGGAAATGTGTAAGAGTTGTGGCTCTTAAAGAGCACACTTCTATGACTTAGATAATACAGCAACTGTTGAGTTGGGAAAAGTTTCAAGGATCATTCAAGCCCCAAATGAAATAGGATCAGTTGCACCAAAAAAACAAAAGAAAGTGAAGTACAAACTAAAAACAATACCAAGAACTGACAAACTATTGCTGTCTAATCCCAAGAAAATGAAAAATACTTTCAGAGAGGACCATGAATTGGAGGGTATTATTGGTTACAGTGAGGTAGAGGTATCTTGAAATTGGAAGAGCATCAAGATTAGTTGTTGTTGTTCTAACCTTTGTCATAGGTAAGATCATACAAAGACAATCATTGAAATTTAGAAAAAGGCTATTTTTACTATCTCATTCATTTTTTTTTTTCATTTCAGGATATAACTAAAACAGTCTTAGAAGTTCAAGTTTCCCTACATAATTGAGACTTCTTAGATTGTAAAATATCTTCCCAACATTTTGGATGTTATGGAAGTTTTAAAATTTCTATGTGGCCTAGAAGTTAGTCAATAAATATTCATTAAGACCCTACTACATTCCAAGCACTATTGGGCTATAATGCTCAGCACTAGGGATACAAAGAAAGTAAAAAGACAGCCTCAAGGAGCTTATGGCCTAATGATGGAGATAGCATGTAAATATATATGACATATTGTAAATAATCAACAATGGGAAGTCAATGAAATTAAGAGACTTGGAAAAGTCATCCTGTAGAATGTGGGATTTTAACTAAGACCTGAAAGATGCCAGGAAAAGTCAGTAGGAAGATATGAGGAGGGAAGACCTGGAAGTCAGGACAAATATGACCTCTCATAAATATACTGATATACTGAGAAGTAAAATCATTCTAGGATGATAGAAATTCCTAAATGAAGATGAAATACTTAGGCTTTGACACTCATGATAAAAAATTAAGGAATTTGTACAAGAGCAACAGATTAACATGTTTCAATGACCTGATCATATATATATATATATATATATATATATATACACACACACACACATACACACACACACACACACCCTCCAATCCCCCATGCACACACATATATCTTTGCTGACTCTTTGCTTTAATTCTGCTCTTTAACTTGCCTTGCTATTATTTAACCTCCCCCTACTAGGATCCCTCCTTTGTCTTTTTCCCTCAGCCTTTACTTCCCCATCCACTCATCTCTCCCCCCATATTTCTTTATAGATTTTGGAGAGTGATATATCCTTTATGGTACATATGTAGTATTGCCTTTTTAACCCATTCCCAATGTGAGTAGGCTTTCAGAACTATGAGCCCTCCTCCTTCCTCTAATGCCTCTGTGTCTATTTTTCCTCAGTACCTCTTTTTACACACACACACACACACACACACACACACACACACACACTGGGCCTGGCATTCCTGATCAGCTCAGGTTCCCTCAGTCTTCCTGGACTCAACCCCTGATTCCATATCTGTCTAGGAGGTCAGAGTTTCTGTGGTTCCTGCTGAGGTTCCAGCCAAACCCCATTTGGTGTTCTAATGGAGCTAGTCCAGAGGTTGCGCTTCACACGGTTAATCCTGGCCTGGGATCTTTCTTCAGATCTTCTTGGATTGTACCAGGAGGACTCCTGTTATGCCCCAAGTCTTCTTGGTTTTTTGCCTATCTATGTTCACCTTGAGGAGAAAATTTGTTCTAATTGTGGGGGAAATCTGGAGAGCTTGAAATTCACCAACCTACTTCACCATCTTCCCAGAATCTTTCCAGAATTCCCTGGATTAGTTTTCTTAATTTTTTTCCCCTTTCTTTCCCCTCCCTCTGACTTATTACATTTCCCCTCAATTACATGTAAAAATAGTTTTCAACATTCATTTTTGTAGGATTTTGAATCCTAAATTTTTCTTCCTCCTTCTCTTCCCTTCTCCTTCCCTAATACAGCAAGCAATCTGATATAAGCTAATATGCACAATTTTGTTAAACATATTTCCATATTAGTTATGTCATGAAGAAAGAATCTGAATAAAAGGGAAAAAAACATGAGAAAGGAAAAAACCCAAAAAAGTAAAAATAGTATGCTTTGATCTGCATTTAGACTCCACAGCTTTTTCTTTGTCTGTGGATAGCATTTTTCATCATGAGTCTATTGGAATTGTTTTAGATCATTGTATTTCTGAGAAGAGCTAAGTCTGTCATAGTGGATCATCACATAATGTTGTTATTATTGTGGACAGAATTCTCCTGGTTCTGCTCAGTTCACTCAGCATCATGTTCATGTAAATCTTTCCAGGTTTTTCTAAAATCTGCCTGTTAATCATTTATTTCTTATGTAATAGAATTCCATTCTATTCACATACCACAATTTGTTCAGCCATTCCCCAGTTTATGGGTGTCAATTTTTTGCTACCACAAAAAGAACTGCTATAAATATTTTTGTACATGTGGGTCCTTTTTGATGGACTAATTTTCTAAGATATGTAATATGTTCAAAGGGCTAAGAAGGCTGGTTGGCTTCTGTAGTTTTTTTAAAGCCAATAACTGGACATTCTATGCTTCAGTGGAGAACATCTATATAATATCTCACATCCTATTACAACAAAACTCTAAATTCCTGAGTTATATGAGGATCTGAATCTATTTCTTGAAAGAAATGGATCCTGCACTAGGGCTTAGGCAAAAACTTTTCATCTCTGTACTATTAATTGTAGCAGAATTTTTATGTTTATGGGTGAGTCAATGATAGCAATTTTGACTCTGATTGGAAGTGTCAAAGTATCAAAGATGACATAAATTAGAGACAAATGAGGCTAGTGCTATGGTGTTTATTGAATTGGAAACCAGAGACTTGGGTTGGAAAGATTTTTGTATTGGAAACCTGTAGTTTAGGTTGATAATGCAGAATCTCTTCTTGGTGTAAAATAATAAGAATAACAATAAGCTAGTATTTATATAACATCTACTATGTGTTAGATGTTGTGCTAACCACTTTACATATATGTGGTCCTAATTGATAAAGTATAAATGACTTACCCAGGTTCACACAAGTAAGTGTCTGAAGTGAAATTTGAATTCAGATCTTCCTGACTCTAAGCCCTCACTCTATTCAATGTGCCACCTAGTTGCTGAGATTATAGTTCTGTGAAAATATCTAGGAGATAATACAATCTATGAGACATTTCAAAACTAATAATAATGCCTTTAATTTACAGAAGGGGAATTTTTTTTCAGAAGAGCTAAACTCTGTTTATACCCATCCCATTCATTTTAGTTGAACCTTCACATATAGCATGCTGTCTTACCCCAAATAGATGAGCAATTCATTTTCTCTAGTCACTGCATAGTAATTGCAGCATTTCTATTTAGTTACAAATGTCTAAGGTTCAATCCTATTATTCTTTAACATAATTGGAAAAATGTTATTCAAAAATTTTGAATAATGTATCAGTAGATTAGGAGATCTTTAGGAAACTAAGAACCCATATTTTGACATTTTGGGAAACACATTAAATATTTAAAAACCATGCTCAATGTAAGATATGTCGCAAAAGACAATGGCTTTTTTTCTTCAAAAAAAGATTAAAGCATAACTTAAAAATTAAAAAGTTCAGAAAGAGAAACAAGTACTCCAAAACTATTTTTTCTGTTATGTAGAATAACTGAGAAAAGGAAAATGATCTGAAGTTTCTGCCCCCCAAAATTGCCAAATCTGGCCTTTCAGGTTTCCCTTCTGCAGGCCACTCTGACTGAAGTGATGAGGGGCTCAGCTTAGTTATCCAATTCCTTCAGGCAGGAAATATCCCTTTTTTTCTACTGACTTTCTCAAATTCATCACTTCTTGGGAAGCTGATACCTCTCTCTTCTTTATAGGTGGCCAGCAAATCTACAGGAAGTCATTATGGACCAACCACCAGATAAACTGGAGCCATGCCTATAGAGCCATATTTGGAAGGCTAGCATAGGAACCATGAACGACAAATATGAGCTTGTGTCAAGTATGGAAACTGTCAGCTACAAAAAAGAGCTTGTCTCTCTTATTCTTTTCCAGAGATCATCATCTAATCATGCCCATAAAGAGCAATACTAATTGAGAAACTTTAACACTTCTGACATTTGTTAGCAAAAAGATATTAGAAAATTAGATGGAAAGGGAATGGAGAAAAGCTGAAAAAATTAGAAAAAAGGACTTATTTGTAAGCTTATGTACAAATTGACTCCTCCATTAGATTCTGAGCTCTTGGAGATATCCTTTTTAGTCTCTTACTCTAGATATTCTTCAGCAGTAGCCTTCCTAAAATGTGATTCCCCAAAGTGAAAACTATACTCCAAACCAGACCAATATGTAAATGAGCATTATCATTTCCCTAGTTCTGGACAAGATGCTTCTATAATTCAAACTAAGCTCCCATGAACTTTCTCAGATGCAATATCACATTGTTGACCAATACGAAACTCACAATCCCCTAAAACTACATGAATCTTTTTTTTTTCAGAAAATTGCTATCCATCCATTCCTTTCTCATCATCTATTTATAAAGTTGAATGTTTTTTAGAAGGTGACTTAGCAACAAGCTTGAGATGGACATACCAAGGCACAGATCCTTGGACTCCAGCAGAGAGTCATAACAAAGGGGAATTTGATGAGTCCTTTATAAATAGAGAAAAGGCCTTTAAATAACTAGGACCAATGAGGTACCCATTATGTATACCTCACTACTTTTGTATTTTAAGTCTGAAGTCACTCTTACCAAGGATCTTGTGTAGGGATGGGGGTAAATGAAGAATGTCCCTTCAGGTTTGGGGGAGTAATTTCTCTGTCATCTTATTAAATGCTTTTTCTAAGACTTATTGAAGATAATGGAAATACAGTGGTGGGGACTCATAAACAACACCATTAGAAGCTCTAGTTCCTAAGGGTGACTTCTGGAAATCTTTGGGATATAGTGATCACCTATTTTCTGGAGACTTGGTCCACCTATGCAAGTTAGAATTAGAGAAGTAACCCTAAAGGGGATACTGTACATATCCACGTATTCAGGTGATAGAAGCATTGATGTTGAATGAAAGAAACTATATAGACATGAAATATTAGAAATAGAAGGAACTTTAGAAAAAATAGATCTGTATTAAAGGATTTATGCAAGAAAATTATTTTGGAGATCATTTAATCCAGCCCATTCATTTTAGAAATGAAAAACTGAGGTCCCCAAAAGTTACCTGACTTGTTCAAAGTGACACAATTTGCAATTTTGCAAAGCTAGAATTTAAATCCAGATCCTTTTACTCTCTATCTAGCACTAACCTTTCCAGTGAACCATGCTACTTTCTATCTGGTTCTATCTCTTCATTTTGTAAACTATAGATGAAGAAATTGAGGTCCATAGCAAGTTAATAACAGAGCCAGGATTCATGCTAAAATTGCCTATCTCCTAGACCCATTGTACCACATTGATATTTGGAGGGTGACACATGATGGAAAACTGTTGTTGTTCAGTTATTTTCAGTCACATCTGAATCTTCGTAACCCAATTTGGGGTTTTCTTGGCAAAAATAATAGAGTAGTTTGCCATATTCTTCTTTAGCTTATTTTACAAATGAGGAAACTGAAGCAAACAGAATTACTTGAATTTGGGATGTAGTCAAAACAATAAGTAAGTGTCTTAGGTCAGATTTGAACCCAAGAATAGTCTTCCTAATTCCAGGCCTGGTTCTCTATCCCCTGTGCCACTTAACTCCCCCACAAGCTCTTCTCTCCCAACAAAGCACCTTTTGGTTGCCATTACAGACATATATTTTTGAATTATATAAACCAGGGGTGACAAATCATGTCTTTTCTTATGTTTTTAGGATAAATGATTGCTTGATGTCACTTGACCATCCTCACAGCCTTATGAAGAGGCAAAGATTTCTAGAAAATAAATTCCAACATTGGTTTCTGGGTACCTTAGTATACCAAACAGCATAGCAACACACACACAAACACACAAAAACTTTGATTAGAATTGTACCTGTTATGCATCCCTTCTCCTTCCCATTATTGGTGGGAAAGAAATAGGATAAAGTGCCATGAAAATCAAAGCAATCTTATAGATAAATGTTCTAAACTACAACTCTACATTGTTAAGAACAGGACTTCTCATGTCTCCAAGACTGAAAATGGTAGAGCCAATAGTGGTAGCAAATAGAAGAACCCTGCAAGTCTACCCCTAGCATCACTGGTTTCTGTACTCCAAATATAGGCTTGTTCATATGTCAGTGATGGTTAGAAACATTCGTGTGGTTCACAATCCCATTAGGGAAAAGACCAATACAGTAGCTAATGGAAACAGAGGGCCAGTGAGAGAGTTCATGAACCTTCTTATACCTTTCATTTTCTTGCTAAGAAGTATGGAGTTTTACATAAAGCTACATATGATGCTTGACCAAAATGCATGAAAATAAATATAACCAACCAAGCTTGCTTATTAACTCTTTACAATTGAATTATTAAATTCAATGAATAAGATATCACAATAATCACAACAATTTTTTATTTTCTTTCTTCAAGTCCCCATCTGGATTCTTTGTCTATTTGTTATCCTTCATTTTCCTTAATATGTGGTTATAATTAGTATGTACTATGTTTTCTATTTCTGTTTTTCTCACTGGGTATTATTTCATAAAGGGACATCTGGGTGGCAGAGTGAACAGAGTGTTGGTCCTGGAGTCATCTTCTTGAGTTGAAATCTGGCCACAGATGACCCAAATGGAGTCATGAAGAATCAGACATAATTGAAATTACTGAGCAACAACAACAGATATTTTGTAAAAGTATAACTACAAAATTTATTTTTGCATTTATTTTGTTCCTCAGTGTCTGGTATCTTATCCTGTCAGGTGTTCTTCAGGATATTCCTAGGACAATTCAAATGGAAATGATTAAATTTCCTGGCATGGTACTGGTATACTATCCAGGGTTCTACAGACATACAACAAATGAAGTCAACACAATACTTCAGTTTGGTAGCTAGTCTAATATCTCTCATGCACACACACACACGTGTGTGTGTGTATGTGTGTGTGTGTGTGTAAAACATGGTTGATTTGGAAATATATTTTGCATGTGTACATATGTATAACCTATATTAAACTTTCTTTCTCAAAGAGGGGGATAAGAAGAAAGGGAGATAATTTGTAATTCAAAATTTTTTAAATGCTAAAAAATTTTACATAAAATTGAAAAAAAAATAGCATCTTGAAAAAAAAAATCAGTGCTCATTACATTATGCCAGAAAAGGAAGGGCTATACTTAGGTAGAAGGGTGGCCTGGATAATTTTATAGGGGTAACAACCAGAGAAGAAAGAAATATTTGATTAGAATATCATTTCTTCTAGTTTATTGGAGTCAATATTGTATTCTTTGAGAAGAGTACAATAGTACTCTTCTCAATAGTGTCACAATTTAGTCCACTCATTGGTATGGACTAAGAGGTAGATAGTGTGTCTAGAACTGAATCTGAGTCTCAACAGAAACTCTCCAAAATTAGTAATAGGAGCACAGAAGAATAATTGAGAGATAATAGGAAGAAAATCTATTTGAGACATTACCAAGTTTAGGACTGGTTCCTTTGCCTGAACTAAGTCCCAAGGGAAAAAGAGGGAAATCTATATACATTATGCCAAGAAGATTAGAGCAGGAACATCTCCTGGTTCTCTAGAGACAGGAACCAGGGGAAATAACAGTGTCATAAGGAAGTCTATGAAAGTTATTATTTATCCAAAGGTTTCTGGGAACATTTGTTCTTTAGACTTGCCACACTCATGCAGAGATAATGGATCTTATTTGCCAGTGATAACAAAGGAATTTATATAACAAGAAAAGAGTTTCTAATTGTATTATAAACTACTTTCATTATTTTGGTATTTTTTCTGACTATATTTCATATATTTCAAAATACATTTTTATTATCATTTACAAAGTTACTGAGGTAACTAGAGGGCACAGTGGATAGGGTGCTGGACCAGGAGTCAGGAAGATTCATTTTCCTGAGTTCAAATTCAGCCTCAGAAACTTACTATCTGTGTGATCATAGGCAATTTACCTAATCCTGTTTGCCTCAGTTTCTCCAATTGTAAAATAGGCCGGAGGAGGAAATGGCAAACCACTCCAGCATTTCTTAAGAAAACGCTGAATGGGCTCATAAAGTGTTGGACCTGACTGAACCACCACCACAACAAAATTACTCTTATGTTTCTTTTAAACTTGCTTTGTTAAGAAAAAATGGCACATCTATTAAAGTTTCAAACACCATTCAAATGAAAAGAAATTGTTACAAACTGCTGAAGTCCTCTATCTAGTAGACACATGGAATAACTTCCTAAACAGAAGATGGTGAGGAAAGTAAACCATACAGATTTCTGATTTCTGGGCCTTTACATTTTTTAGACTATAGATCAAAAGAGAAATGCAGCATTTAAAATAACAATGATATGTCAAAGGTATATTTTGTGGTTTTAATTCCAATCTATAATCAACTATAGATAAAAGTTTGGTTCACTTATTTTCTATCAGGTTTTGAATCTTACCTTTGACATATGAGTCATGTACCAGGTCCACTGAGTTAATAAAATTACTTTAACCAGAGACTCTGTTGCTGTGGTAAAGGATGATCCAAAATGTCATTAATGAGACTGAGACAGTTACATGACTCTATAGTTGCACACTGTATTTCCAGAGACAGTCTATCTCAACCAAACATTTCTTCTTTCCACTAAAGTCTCAAATGGTTGCTAAGTTGTGAGGAAGGCAAATATACAATTGCTATGATACAAATCTATTCAATATCAGGGTTAAAGCCAATTAGAACAAAATAGAGAATTAATGCTATTTCCTTTTCTTAAGTTGAAGCTTCTGCCTCAATCATTGGAGAAAGGAAGGGAGACAAGGGCATATCCATTTACATGTCAGACCCTGTGCTGAGTGCTTTTTTCACATATTATTTCATTTGATCCTCATTACAACTCTGAGAGAAAGGTGCTATTGATGAGGCCTTCAATGTTGGGTGTAGTTAGCAGAGGAAATAATAAAAAAAAATTATTCCTGAGGCAGGCAGAGAGAAGGCACTGAATGAGATCAGTTTAGTACCTTGATCCCATCTTCTGGGGAGGTCTTCCAGTCAGAAATCCAAGTTATGTCAAATCTCTGAGGCTCATCCTCTGTAGGAGGTCCTGTCAGAAATCCCAGTTATGAGCCTGAAGTTATATTTTCCCTATAAAATCAACTTATTGGCCATCTCATGGTTACTGACTTCCTTTGGGACAGTCCACCATGGCACTCTGCCTTATGGTGTCTTTCTCCTTACTTTTCCCCATGCCATATGGTATCTCTCCTAACTCCACTATGCTTCTCAACCCCACTTCTCCTCCTTAGAGCTAACTAACTCTTTTATCTGCTAAGACCCTTTCAGGATTTAGCCTGCCAGCTAAGGGCTTGCCCCAGCCTCAGGGGGTGCCCCTTTCTACTGAGTGATTTTGAGTTCCCCTGAGGTACTTGTATTTCATATGTTCTCACTCTATTTCATATTTACCAATACTGGTGTCTATTTTATCCCTTCATTTTGTCTGTAACTTCTTCCCTAAATAAATCTACCTTTTGCCAAAGAGAATGGCTTTTCACATAAATATTCAGAAGGAAATAGTGTGATATAGAGCAAAGAATTATGGAGTCCAAAGACCTAACTAAATTCCAAACCTGGCTGTAACATTTGAGAACTTTGTAACTCTAGGCAAGTCTTAGAACCTCAATATCATCATCTGTAATATGCATATAATAATATTTATATCTCATAGGACTATAGTAAGTGAAGTGTTTTGTAATACTTAATAAACTATATAAGCATGAGTTACTAATTAATAAATAATTTTAAAATATCTACTGTATGCAGAGGATTCAAAATCTTTGAGACTTATTTATTATTCATTGTATTCAGTTAAATGAGTAATAATATGCTACTTATATTTCATAGGACTGTTATGAGTGAAATGTTTTTCTTTTTTTCTTTTCTTTTTTTCTCAATAATATTGTATTTTTCCAGTACATGTTTTTGTGTAACTTTGCTTCAAACTTTTCTTCTTCCTCCCTTACTTCTGCCCTTCCCAAAACAGCAAGCAATCTAATATAGGTTAAATATGTACAATTTAAACATTTCCCCATATTTGTTATGTTGCAAGAAAAATCAGACCAAAAGGTGAAAAAAAAAACCACAAGAAAAAAAGAAACAAACAAAAAGGTCAAAATACTATGTTTCCATCGACATTCAATCTCCATAGTTTTCTCTCTGGATGTAATTGGCATTTTCCATCCCAAGTCTATTGGAATTGCCTTGAATCACCTCATTGTTGAGAGGAGCTAAATCCATAAGTTGATCATTACATAATCCTGTTATTGATGTGTATAAAGTTGTCCTGGTTCTCTCACTGAGTGAAGTGTTTTTCAGAGGTTAATATATGAGTTATTATTTAACAGATAATTTAAAAATATCTATTATTTGCAGAGCAATATTTTAAATGTTGGGATGGGATAGAGGATTTAGGTAAGACGGGGTCTCTTCTTTCATGGGACCTTTAGCCTCACAGAAGGATTAGAGGCAGGAGAATAGGCATATGGGTGTATGGCATATTCTCACATACTGCTTTTGTCAATTAATAATTGTATGACCTTAGGCAAATTACTTTACCTCCCTGTGGCTCACTTTTCCCTGAGGTCCCTTGAAGACCCCTAGAATCCTATCTAGCTATGAATGTATGAATCCATGCCTACAAACAGAGATAATTCCCAAAAATATGGCATCTTTGGAATGTTAATACATAAGGTGCTTGGATAATATGACAATCATCTTACGCAATTTAATGGACTTGACTATACACTGAGATTCTAAAAAACTGGGATTCAGAAACTACTTTTTGTGTTCCAAGAAAGCTCCAAGAAAATGTTTCAGTTCAGAGTAATGGCATTATTCAATAGAATTTCAGAATTGTTCTGGAAAACCTTGAGAATCACCGGTCTTCCCAAAGGCAATAGATGCATGTTTAGAATTCATTGCTCACAAAGCAGGCCAATGGATGGAAAGGCTAGGCTTTACCCTCTTGCACCCACTGTTGTCACTACAGAAAAAAACAGTTTTACTCTTTGCCATAGAGAACAGTGGTCCTGTAGTCTGCATCAATTGCAAACCAAAAGCAGGAACATATGGATGTATGGGATAATCCACTGTAGTGAAAAGTTCCCTCTTCCTATATCATATGGCTTAGGGAGTTGTGTTTAGGGTAGCTGGGAATATTGAAGGTGGATTATAATAAAAAAAATTTCAGGTAGAATTGTAGACCTGGGAGGAGCTATAAAAATCCATGACTGGTGTAGGAGATGGAAGAGTTTTTTTTTTTTAAATGAATAGCATTTTCCCCCAATTACATTTAAAGACATTTTTAACATTTAATTTTTTTAAAAAAAGAGTTCCAAATTTTCTCCTTCCCTTTCTCTGTTCCCTTCTCCCTAAGAAGATAGGCAATTTGATATAAATTATACATATGCAGTCATGTAAAGCATATTTCCATATTAGTCATATTGTGAAAGAAGAAACAGACCATAAGAAAAAAAATGAAGAAAATAAAGTGAAAATAGTATGTTTTGATCTACAATTCTTTCTCTGAATGTGGATAGTATTTTCCAAATTAAATCCTTGATCAGTTCTTGGATCATGAGTCCATCATGAGTTTTGGATCATTGTATTGCTGAGAAGAGCTAAGTCATTCATAGTTGATCATTTTACTTTTACATTTACTATGTATAATGTTCTCCTGGTTCTGCTCAGTTCACTTTGCATCAGTTCATATAAGTCTCTCCAGATTTTTCCTGAAAGTATCCTGCTCATCATTTTTTGGAGTACAATAATATTGTATGAAAATTGTACAATACAACTTGTTTGGCCATTCTGCAGTTGATGGGCATCCCCTAAATTTCCAATTTTGGGCTACCACAAAAAGAGCTGTTATATACATTTTTTTTTAACATGTGGGTTCTTTTCCCCCTTAAATGATCTCTTTGGGATATAGACTAATAATAGTATTATTGTTGGATCAATGGCTATGTATAGTTCATTGCCCTTTGGGCATAGTTGGGAGATATAGTCTTTAACAGATCTTATGGTGGTGGAGAAAAGAGAGGTAGGGAAAGGTAAAGCGGGGAAGAAGAGGCGAGAGAGAAGCAAGAAATAAAAGGAGGAGAATAATTGAAGGGACAGTAAGGTATAAGGGAAAAGAAGTAAGGAATAAGAAGAAGAAAGGAAAGAGAGGGGACAAAGAAGGGGGAAAGGGAAAAGGAGGAGAGAGAGTAAGAAGGGAAGAAAGGAAACAGAAGGGAAAAATGAAGAAGGGGAGAAGAAAGGGTAGAGAGCATAGAGCGGAAGAATAGGAGGAGATTGTAGGTGAGAGAAAAATTTAGGAGATGCTAACTAATTAAGTTTAGGGTGTCTCAAGGAAATACAGTAATATGCTGTATTTTTCAGAATCACAGAAAAAGCACAGCAGGAAATTTCGGTGGGCAGGATCTAGAAATAATTATGAAGAATATACTTTCAATTTAAGGCCCAAAGGATGGAACTAGGTCCCAGAGGAAAAAGGACCCAGCTTCTCCAGGGACTTCAGAAGCTGAAAAGAGAGAGCTCAGCTCAGGGCAGATATTTCTTGAGACTAGAAGGACTGCTAGAAGTATTCTAGTTAAGAGAAATATGAGCTTGTGTCAATCAAACAGTCAACTAATATTTATTAAGCACTTGCTATGTACAAGGTACTGTGTTAGATGTTAGAGATATAAAGAAAGGAAAGTGACAATCCTTCCTCATATTTTAAAAGGGAGGCAGCATGCAAAGAGCTTTGTATAAAGAGGATATATATGGATAAATTGGAGATAATCTCAAAGGGAAAGCACTAAAATTAAGGAAGACTGGAATAAATATCTTGTAGAAAGTAGAACTTTAGCTGGGACATCTCCAAATCAAGAGGCAAAAGTTTTCATTCTTATAACTCAGTTGACAGCAGGTTAAATTTCAAAATGGGACTAGTGGAAAAAGCAGGGAACAGATATTTTTATAGAAAAAGATGAGAGAAAACCATCAGGTGCTTCATGTTACTGCTCTTAGAGATGGAATTGGGAAGTGATTAGATAAGGCATTTCATTATTGATATTCATTAGCTTCAGGATGTCATTGATATGTTAATTTTGTTGTTTATTGAAGGTGGAGTCAGGGTGTAGTTAGGTTAAGCATCTTATTTCAGGCATCCTATTATAGCTAGCCATGAAATGTAAACTAAACCAATATAGCCACAACCAGTATTCTTTTGGAGCCAACATTCTGGCCATAAATTTGGACAAGATAATCTAAAGGTAGAAATACTACATTTTCAAGACAAGACATTATCCTCAAGGTCATTATTTCCTGGAGCTAGACAGCCGGGTGGTTACAATCACATCAATCTCAATAGGTGCAGTCCAATTACCAAAGAGCTGTTGCCCCAGGAAGCCTTTTGGAAGTGTATTCTATTTGGTCCTCCCTAGGGCCAACAAGCTTTGCCACATCCCATCAACTGGTAGCCAATTCGATCCAGAAACATCATAAAAATTTGGTTCGTGAGAAGTTTACACAGGAAGACACTTCCTCCTTTGAGGAATAAATAACTTCAATCTCTTTTACTTCTTTTTGTGGAGAATGAATTTTTCCTGAATTTGGAGAAAGCTTTTGGGTGACTGTTGTTGTCAGAACCACTTCAAGTGGTAGACCGTAAAAGGCAAATACCAAATGGCAGCCTTTTCCATTTAAATCACCTTCACTTTGTTTTCTGAAAAACTTCAAGACCACATTTTAATGATTACCTTGTTCTTTGATTGTGTCAGAAAGTCAGCTGACCTTAAAAGTAGCCTAGGCAAAGGAAAAAGCCATATATATATATATATATATATATATATATATATATATATATGTATGTATATATTCATGGAGAACATTTGTCCCCCCCAAAATTAAGAAATTGTGTCCAAATATTGCAGTCAGTCAGTAAACATTTATCAAGTACTCATTATAGGCTAAGTACTAGGAATTATTGCTGTTGTTTTTGCTGCTATTATTTGGTCTTCTTTCTCAAAGAGTATCAATGATTTAAGAAGCTTGACTTGCAAGGGAATTAGCTTTAAGTGAGGCAGAGTTGCCTCACTCTATTCTCCAGAGTTTCTGGGTCCAGAGACAAGACATAGATCAGGGTGACTGGAGATGGAATGGAAGTCTTTGGCCTTTTTAAGCTAAGGCCTTTCCCTAGTCTCAGTTCCTTTGAGGCAAGACCTATTCAGTGATTAAGGCTAGTAAGAAATGAAGTTAAAAAAGACCTCTTTTTAAAATATTATCCTGTGTTATAGGGGCACTTACATTTTATTTTATTTTTATTTTTAATAGTATTTTATTTTTCCAAATACATGAAAACATAATTTTCACCATTCACCTTTGCAAAAACTTGTGTTCCAAATTTTTCTCTCTCCCACCCAAGATAGCAAGCAATCCAATATAGGTTAAACATGTGCAGTTTTTCTAAAAATATTTCCATAGTCATCAGCTGCACAAGAAAAATCAGATCAAAAAAGGAATAAAAAAAAGAGAAAGAAAAACAAACAAACAACAACAAAAGGTGAAAAAATTATGCTCTGTTCTATATTCAGTCTCCAAAGTTTTCTCTCTGGATTCAGATTCTACTTTCCATCCCAAGTCTATTAAAATTGCCTTGAATCACCTCATTGTTAAGAAGAACCAAGTCCATCAAGTTGGTAATAATCTTGTTATTACTGTGTGCAATGTTCTCTTCATTTTGCTAGCTTTACTTAGCATCAGTACAAGTGAGACTTAACAATCTTTTCTGAAATAAGTCTGCTCATTATTTCTTATAGAACAATAATATTCCATTACACTCATATACCATAACTCATTCAGCCATTCCCCTATCAATGGAGAGCCACTCAATTTCCAGTTCCTTGCCACTACAAAAAGGGCTGCTACAAACATTTTTGTAAATGTGGGTCTTTTCCCCTCTTTTATGACCTTTTTGGGATATAAACCCAGTAGAGACATTGCTGGATCAAAGGGTATTAGTTTGATAGCCCTTTGGGCATAGTTCCAAATTGCTCTCCACAATAGTTGGATCAAGAATGGCCTATTTTTCCTATTCAAAAAAATCAATCTTGTAGAGGAAGACCTTTAGGGTTTCTAGAACAGAAACAATTGTAATCAGAGTGTTTTAGTTTGTTTGTTTTTGGACTATACATGTATAATTGACAAAGGGACCCCAAAACTCACTGAAAACTCCTTCAAAGAGAAATTCTCCTTGAATCCTCCTCTGTGAGACCTACCCCAAGAAACCAAGATAAAGCTGTTTATCTTGATGGGACTAGTTGAAGTATTCAGTTTCAAGATTTTCTACCCCTATTGTTGGCTTAAAACCATTCCCAGTAAGTGGTCTCATCTAGGCAGGGGTGGGAGGGTGGAGGGTTGGGGAGGAGGGGCAGTGACAGCAGTGAGGGATTGAAACTGTCTCAGATTTCCTTATAAAAACGGCAATTTGGGGCTCAATCCTTGCAGAGGACCTAATATGCCAAGGAATCTCTCTTTCTGGCATAGCAAACCTCTGCCTGCTAGGATGATATTCTCTTTCAGCGTTATCCTCTCTTTATCCTCACCTATTTCCCTAACAAGACTTTATATCTTTCTGTTGGGACCTTGCCACTAAGGAATTCAGCCTTTCTATTCATGCATAGCAAAGGCTGACTTCCCAATGCCTATAATAAACTTCTTTTTATCAGGACCTTTGCACTGCCAGAAGGGGGGTTCCCCAAACTCCCTACCCATGTGTCAAATCCCAAGGGGATTTGGGGGAGCCAAACCTCTTCATTTGGTTCCCTGAAACCCAATCCTGCCACTAATCTCATCATTTAACTCCCTGACCACCAGGAACCCTAATCTCATCATTTGGTTCCCTGAATCTAATCTCATCAAAATCATGTTAAACATATTTCTATATTAGTGATGTTGTGAAAGAAGAATCTAAACAAAAGACAAATTCCTGAGAAAGAAAAAAAAAAAAATTAGGAGGAAATAGTATGCTTCTCTCTGCATTCAAAATCCATAGTTTTTTCTCTGGATGTGAATAGCATTTTCAATCATGAGTCTTTTGGAATTGCTTGAATCATTGCATTGCCCAGAACAACAAAATTATTCATGGTTGATCATCTTATAATGTTGCTGTTACTGTGCATAATGTTCTCCTGGTTCTGCTCACTTCATTCAGTATCAGTTCATGTAAGTGTTTCCAGGTTTTCCTGAAATCCCATCTGTTTATAGCAGTGGTTCTCAAACTTATGTTTTCAGTATTTTTTATACCATTAAAAATTATTGACTTTGTCCAAAAAGTTTTTCGTGGGTCATATTTATAGATATTTACCATGTTAGAAATAAAAACTAGTGTTGAATTTGTAGACCTTCTGAATAAGTTTCAAAAATCCCCCAGGATTCTCTGCTTTAAGAACCACTGTCTTATAGCATAATAGTATTCCATTCATATACCACAACTTGCTTAGCCATTCCCCAATAGATGGATATTTCTTTGTATATGTGGATCCTTTTCCCTTTTTAAAAAAATCTTTTTGCAACACAGACCCACTAGTGATATTGCTGGATCAAAGATTATGCACAGTTTTATAGCCCTTTGGCCATAGAAAAATGATTGCTATTTATACTTTAAGCCAACAAAATTCAAATAACAACCAATGGAAGTTTGGGTTGGGGCCCATTATTGGCCACTCAGTAAGACCAGAGTGATTTGGCAGATTTGAATCCTAATAATTTTATCAATGTTTGGTTTTCCAGAACCCTATTTCAAGAGACTTATACTCCTTGTAAGGTCCTTCTGAGATCTCAGTTTGTCTGAGACAATAACCATTCAGTGATTTAAGGTTGAGTAACCTTAATAGAATAGAATAACCTTAATAGAATAAAACAAGTCTCCTTTGCCTCTTCAAAAGGAAAAAGAAAAAAAAAAATCGGGAGAGAAAGACCCTCAGGATTTCTTGTTAAGAATATAAAGGTAAAAATCATTCTCTATCTTCAAAGAGCCTATATTCTAATGGAAGAAATGTAAATAATACAGATAATCTACAAAGTAATGAAACTGATCTAAAAGGGGAAGGAAGGGGTGGGAAACACCTCCTGCAGAAGATGGGGTTTGAATTGAGCTTTGAAGAAAACTAGGGAAAGAAAGAGGCAGAAGTGAGTGAGCATTCCAGGATAGCCAGCTCAAAGAAACAGATGAGCATCTTATTGGAAGAAGTAAGGTGCATAATCCAGTGCAGAGGTTTAAGGATAAAGTGACCTCTAGGTCACAGTAGAATAGGCTCTAATTCCTTTTCTTCTGGGGCCATCATCTCCTTCATGTCCCCAGAACCCTCAAGTTATTTATTGACTATCCAGAGTTATCCACTGCTATACTGAGAATCGTGGGTGACTATGCTATAGATCTTTTGTTCATCTCCACTCCTATCAAAAGTTTCTTGAGCAGTCTACCCTGAGCATTCCCATGGAGCTTCAATGACCTGACAAACAACATAATTTTAATAGGAGTATTAATGGGGGATAATGTATTATGACTCCCCATCTTTGCACTTAAACTAGCATTTGCAAGGATATCACCCAAAGGACCAAAATGTGGGAATTTCAGCACTGACAATTCAGTTAAATTCAAAGAGCACTTAGTATGAGTGAAGTACTATAAAGGCAGAAAGTTAGAAAGTGGAAGACAGCCTGCCTTTAAGAAATTTATATTCTTCTGGGGAGAGCACTTAATAGAAGCACTTAAATAAATAAATGAACAGAAGATAATTTGAGGAAGAAGGAAGTACTAAGGACTTGAGAAATGAGGAAAGGCTCCTCTAAGGAGGTTGCACAATACAGACCTTGTAAAGAGGGATCTGTTCCAGGAACAGGGAATGGTGTTGGAATGCTGAGTGTGGGGAACAGCAAGGTGGTGGGTTCTTGTAACCAGTACAATACATTGTAGAGTGGGGGGTGGAATTGGGGGTAGGGGAGTGTGACTGAGGATTTACCAATCACATATCATTAGAATTCACTCTCCAGGAGAGAATGTCACAGGATATGAATCCTACCAACAGGTTATTGAAAAGTCCAAACTGAACAATGGAAAGAGGACCAGTGAGACCAATAGAGTTACATTGAAAACCTTCAAATCCTAGGGAGTTCATGTACCAATCTCTCTTACATTCAAGCCTCCCACTAGATTGAAAACTCCTCCTATTAGATTGTAAACTACTTGAGGACAGGGGATGTTTTTTGCTTCTTTTTATATCTTCAACATTTTGCATGATGCTTAGTACATAAGTAGTAGGCCCTTAATAAGTATTTATTGAATGAATGAATGAATGAATGAAAATGAATCATCCTTGGTGCCTTCTAAAATCCTAGCCTCACCCCCAGCTGAATTTACCCTGGACACATAAAACGGAGACTGATTTGTGGGGAAAGACAGACCTTGGGACAAAGGTGCCTGGGACCAAGAAAGGAAGACTGATCTTAGTCTGGAATAGAGATGGCACATTGGAATGGGAAAGAGAGAGGTGAGACAGCCACAGTCAGTTCAGAAAAGGACCACAGAGCTCCAGGATTGTGTAGGGAACTGTTTTGAAGAAATAGGGGAACACAATGTCAGCATCCTAGGTCAGTTGTCCCACCATAATTACAGTTTTGAGAAACCAGTGCTGAGATACAGTAAGTAGGACAATTTGCCTGGAATATGAAGCATGGAAGAGTGCACAAAATGAGTGATATGTACTAAGGATCAGATGAGATAAACATATGAAAAATGCTTTGCAAACTTCAAAGCACTATATTACTAGCTATATACTATATACTAGCTATTAAGCCTGGAAAGGCAGGATGTAACTAGATTTTGATCAGCTTTAAATGTCAAAGAGGAACTTGTATCATAGTGATAGGGAGCTGAGTGACATGGTCAGGACTGTTTTGGGATGATAATTTTAGCAGCTGTGTGGAAGAATTGAAAAGGGCAAAAATTGAAAAGAGGATTAGATGTCAATTACAGTTGTCCAGGAGAGAGGTGATAAAATAAGACAGCGATCATGAGTGGAGGATCTTGTGGAGGAAGGATTGAAGAAACTTGGAGAAGGGGAGAAAGAGGTAGTGAAAGAGAGGGAGAAATACAGCATGACTCTTGGGTAAGGTAGAAGGACTGGCGTGTCTTTAATAGAAATAGAGAAATTTGGAAGAGAGACAGGCTAATGAATTCTATTTTCAGCATGGGGATTTCAAGATGCTTAGCAGATGTGTAGTTGGAGATGTCCAACAGGCAAGTAGGATGGGAAATCAGAGTTCAGGAAGGAGATTAAGACTGCATATACAGATTTGAAAGTCATCTGCATAGAATTAATCATTGACCTCTTGGGAGAAAGGGAGACCAGGAAACGTGAGAAAGTCTAGATAAGGGATTCATAACTTAAGAGTCTGTGAACTTAAAAAAAAGAGAGAGAATTGTCTTTTAATGTGATTGATTTCCTTTGAAAATCCTATGTATTTTATTTAATGCCTTTAACAAGATTTTTCTGAGAAAGGGTCCATAGGATTCTTGGATTATCAAAGGAGTCGATACCCTCCCCCGTCCCCCCCCAGAAAGTTAACTTCTGGGAGAGAGACAGAGAGAGAGAGAGAGAGAGAGAGAGAGAGAGACAAACACACACAGAGAGAGACACAGAGAGACACAGAGACAGAGACAGAGAGAGAAAGAGAGAGAGAGACCGACAGAGACAGAGACAGACAGAGACAGAGACAGAGAGAGACAGAGACAGAGACAGACAGGTATTTTTTACTCATCAGAGCATATAGAGCTCGAAGAGCTTTTAGAACTCCTCACTTTATAGACAAGGAAAACTGAGGCCTAGAAAGGAAGCAATGTGTTCAAGGTCACAGTAGCACTACTGTTCAAATAACTAAGTATTAGCAAGGGTGGCAAACTTTCCTTGATTATGATCTGAATTTCAGATGGCGCTAACCAGGCACCGGGCAAACTTGTTCTATTCCCCGTCGAGGGGAAGGTGACCACGGGAGAATTTAATTCCCTGCTCTCAGTTTCCCGTCTAGCCCTGGCTACATGGTGTCCTCAGCTCGCAGGTCTCCCGCCACTTCTCACCCCCAGAGGCGTCGAATGCTTGCGCCCTTCCAATGCGGCCCCTCCGGTCCCTGCGGACCCTCCAGCCACGGCCTGTCAGTCCCGGGCTGGGGCAGAAGATGTGGGCCTCTCTCGGCCCTTGAGAGCCCGAGCCCCGGACGGAGAGGGGTGCTGGGAGAGGGTCTGGTTGGCTGTTGGGAGGGGGCCCCGGCCGGGGCCTCGCGGGGAGGCAGGCGGGGGGAAGGCGCTGCTGCTGCTGCCGCCGCCGCCGCCTCTCTCCGGGGACACGGGCAGACGCCGGCAGCGACAGCGGGGGTGAGTCGCAGCGTTTCTCTCTTCGCGTCTCATTCTCTGCTTAGAGCGCCGGGGCAGAGCTGTGGCTGGGGCGGGTCTGGAGGGTTTGGGGGGAAGGGGCGGGGGGTAGCAGCGGCTGCAGCCGCCCCATTGTTCAGGGGTGTACAAGTAGGGGAGAAGCGCAGCATTTTAGAGAGGACCCTGGACCCCAGACCTACTCATCCGCAGCCACGATTATGCACTCACTTTCCCCCCGTTTTTTGTGGGGGGACAGGAGGAATGGAAGGGGAATGGGTATTGGCCAAGAAAGAGAAACTTTGAGGCGAGACGTGCAAAAGCGGAGTCAGGAAGGGACCTAGTGCTCAGAATCAACCTTTGGGGCGTAGCAGAGAGATCTCAAAGCCCTTGAAAGTAGGAGTGCATCTCTCAGGGGAGAAGGGGTCCAGGGCTCGGGCGCACAGCTGGTTTCCTTATCTCGGGAGCAGGAGCCTGAGGACAGTGGAAAGGGAAGGGGCGTCCTAATTCCCGTCCTGCCGTGGCTGAACGCGCACCACACCGCACCCAGTCGCCTTCCCCTTACGGCCCCCTATCAGGGGCCTGGCCGGGAGTGGGTGGCGCAGGGGAAATGTCAGAATTGGGGTGGGGGGGTGCTTTGGCTCGGGATGGAAAGGAGCTGGAGGGAGAGGCGGAGGAGGAAGTGTGCATTCTGAGCTTCTGATACAGGATTTGGAACGTTGGTTAGTAGTGCTCTTAGGGACCCCAGGGGAAGGGGCGTGTTGGGGAGTTGTGCATTTCATTGCACGCCGGTTTATTTTTAGGTGCTGGAGAAGCAGGATGTGTAAAGCGGGCTGTATCAGCCGAGAGGGTCAGGAGGTCTCTGTGTCCGCAGGAAATGGATTAGTTTCTTGCAGCAAATGAAAAAAAAAAATTAAGGGGCAAAAAGAAAGCCATTTGCAGTCAAAAGTTCCTTCTGTCTTCCCCGTTTACCTCAACGTGTTTGTGGCTGTTTCTTCTAGGGCTAAACTCTGGTTCCAGAGATGTGTTGAAGTGTTTTTCCTTCTCAGCAGTAATGTATATGTATTGTATAAATGAGGAGCAGCTCCTCCAGGGTTTGAAACACTTTGAAGGGAGTTACATCAGCTTGCTCAAAGTTTTCCCAGTTCAAGTTTAAAAAATAATGACGTCTAGCTGCATAGATACTGTCATTTATTAGTCCTTATTAGTATTTTTTACAAAACAAAACTGCTCTTCGTGTCTTTTTAGCCTGTTGATACATTTCCAGAAGTAGCTAGGAAAGGGATGAAGTGATGAAAAGACTAAATCAAAATCTTGAGGGAAGGGATTGATCAGAACTAAAATAACTTCCAATTATCTGTAAAAGATCCTCTCCCCTCCTTCTCTTTCCTTCCCCCCTCCTCCCCCCCCCCCCCCCCCCCCCCCCCATCTACATCTGGGTTTTCAGAATGTTAGGCAGTTTGGGTGCAGAAACTCTCAACACTGATAAAAGTGACTATCTCATCTGTAATTTAACTTAATTTGAAAGTCTTCCACAATGGTCGGGGACATGTAGAGATTAAGTAAATTGTTCAGGATTACTCAGCTGTTTCCTGTAACAGAACCAGGACCCAGATATGTCCTCCTGAGTCCCAGGATAGTTGCCCTCCTCTAACTACTACTACAGGAAGTTAGGTGGCATAATGCAGAGAGTATTGCTCCTGGAGTAAGAAAAATCAGAGTTCAAATCCCACCTCAGACACTTCTGAGCTATGTCAATTGCCTTAATTTTCCTCATCTGCAAAATGAGGGTAGTAGTAGCTCCTCCCTCCCAGGGTTACTATGAAAATCAAATGAGATATTTGTAAAAAGGACTTATCATAGCACCTATCAATAAGGCACTATGCAAATGTTAGTTATTAGTACTACTCCTGAAAAATAATATATTAAAATATGATTGATTAGTTTATAGCCATGCCAAGAGCAGAGAGATAGAAAAGGTGGCCCCTCCAAACCCATAATAGTAAGATTTTGTGATGCTTGTACAGCTTCTTTATTCAAAGAAGTATATGAGATGAAGAGATCTGCATATGAGTTCAGAAAGACCTGGCTTCAGATTCTGTCTCTGACACTATCTGTATGATCATGAGTTAGCTTTTCTAATTCTATCTTCTCATCTATAAAATAAGAAGATTGGGCTACCTGGCCTGAAAGATCTCTCCCACATTTAAATCTGGGATCTTGCAGTTTCAGGAATCAAAGTACATTAAAGAAAAAAAAAAGAAACTATTCTTTTTCCCCATAAAGAGGCAGCATGATGGAGGAAAAAAAGGAAGAGACAGCATTCAAACCTTCTGTGTCATTTACTAGCTATGTGACCTTGAACAAGTTCCTTGCCCTGTCCGAGCCTCAGTTTACTCCTTCATAAAAAAGGATGATGCTTCTAAGATACCCTTTTTCTTTAATTCCAGGATTCAAATATAATATTTATTGGAGCTCAGCTTTATATTAGCATACTCTGATTTGTATTATCATACTTTTTTTTATCATAGGTTTTGCTCCTGAGTAAGAAAATGCTAAACCCTCTCCCTCAAAGAGCCAATGTTTAAAATAACTTGTAAATATATGATTGGTTCTCAGTTCATAAAATCATAGATTTCCGAACTTGAAGGAATCAGCTAATCTCAAGCTCTCCAACTGTCAGAATGTTATTGCTTTTTCTCCTTCCTTCTTTAGAAGTCCAGTAATTTTCAAGCAATATTTCTTCAGAATTACTATTGCTATTGGAACAGTATATATTAATAGAGGTCTAGGAATAAGTGGGGGTAAAGACCAATATATATTAAAAAAAAAAAAAAAACACCTTTATAACCAATATCAAACATTGTGAACTTCATGAAAAATGAGAATCTAAAAATCCTAAGGAACTGAGAGTTTGTAATAAAATCATAATTTATTGCCCTTTTGAGGAATATTTCAGGGATATTCTGCTTATTATTTTTGTTTCAGGCTTATAGAGTTTCTCTGATTTCTTTCCTTCTCCTTCTTGCTTTCTCAGGCTCCTTTTTACCATAAAAGTGCCAAAGATTCACAGTCTGGAATCTGAGATTAGGCCACAGGGAAGTCCAGATCCAGCTGTTTGACAGAGCTTTTGGAATGGATTTAACTCAGGAAGCAGAAGTCAAGGTCACCAAATGCACTGGCTTTACAAATAGTATTTGGATTTCTGCCTTGCTGACTTTGGTCTGTTAAGAGGTTGTGCACTGATAATTTGGAGATCTTAGGGGATCTTAGAATGATTGAGAGTTTGTGGGGAGCTTTAGAGGATGTCTAGTTCAACTCCTTCATTATGCAGATGAGGAAATTGAGGCCCAGAGAGTGATTTCCCAAGGTCACACAGATTAAGCTGAGATTTAAATCAGGTTCCTCCTCAGTTCTTTTCACTGTCCTAGGTGCTGCTTAATAATGCCTTTGAGATATTTCAGTATCCTATCTAGCTCCTGATATGTTTCCAAGCATTCCAGTCCTGAGCATTCCTAGAAGTAATATGAATCCCTTCTGGAGGAGACAAATCTAGAACCAGATCTATTTGGAGCACTGATAAACATGAGTACTGCCTGTTTCTTCTATGGAGATGATATTCCCCCATTACCATGCTCTTCCGAAAGCATATGTAAAATATTGTGCTTATTTCTGTGTGGCACATTTTGGGAAGGATGTTGACAAACTGGAGAGTGTCCAGAGGAATACAATTGAGATAGAGAAGGGCCTTTGATTCATACCATTTGACTGAAGGAACTGAGATATTTAGCTGGGAGAAAAGAGAAAAATGTGTGTGGGGAGGACATACACAGCAATTTGCAGGTATTTGTAGAGCTGTTGGAATTGTTCTGCTTGGTCTTGGAGGATGAAAAGTGAAAGGTGAAGAGAGATGAATTTAGAATTCAGGAAAGGAAAAAATTTTCTAGTAATTAGAACTAGAACAATTTACTTCATGGAAATAATGGCATACTCCCTTTTCCCCCATTGGAGGTCTTCAAATAAAGTCTGGATATACACTTTCTGGGTATATTGTAAGAGTATTGTTTATTCAGTTTGGTTGGATTGAAGATGGGGTAGGGCTTGGAGCTTCTGTCTAATTCTGATATTATCATCGGAGTCTGCTTCATTATTCTTCTGCCTGACAACACTAGCCATGGTTACCAAGACCAAGGTCTTGAGAAAATAAAATTTTAATTGATTGTTGAGAAAATTTAGAAACTTCCCTAAAACAAAAATTCTGTGATTTGATTATAAAGTTGAAGATTGTAATATCTGAAATAATTTTAAATGAGACTTTATCTAGAACACCAGGTTCTCATTCTTTTAATTTCTAAGCAGAAAACAAAAAGAAAAATTGAAAGTATATTAAAATTCTGGCTGGTCAGAAAATGAAAGGAAGAAAACTTGACAGCTAGCTTAAATTCAATAAATCCCTTAACATTAAAAAAAAATCTTTTTAAAATTTTTTGTTTTTATTCATTTCAGAATATATCCCTTTCATAGTGAGTGTACCATCCCTTGCAACAAAAATAACAAGGGGTGGAATGGGGGAGAACAATTCATTCAAAGTGACAAACATTAACCAGATCTGACAGACTATGCAATGAATATGTATCTTTCAATTTGATAATTGAACTTTTCAGTTTAACAGAAACAACCCCAAATGCTCAGAGTAAGTAAAACGTTCTTGATAAAGGTCACCTTCTTCTGGGGTGGGGGAGAATTTCAAGTGAATAACCTGATATAATCAAAATATTATAGACTGTTAGACTTTCAAATTTTATATGTGAAGAAACTGAGGTCTAGAGTTGTAATTGCACAAGCTGTAGGAGCTGATAATTACCTTGCTTGAAAATTCCTTGTTCTGAGTGGAGATTATCACTTTTTTTTTTTTTTTTTTCAGCAGAATGACTTTGGAGATAAATGGGGATAAATGGATAGATGGATGCATGGTTTGATGAAAAGAGGTGTGCTGAGAAATAAGGCAATAACAATTCTAATTTTTTCCTCAATCCTTTTTATAGTACATTTAATGTCATTATCCTTAGTTTTCTTGAAGATATAGAATCACTTGTAACAGGGAAACAATTTAGTATGTTTAAATTCCAGGATCCAGAAAAAAAAAATGATAGAAAGGTGATTGCTAAAGGTTATTACCCAATAATGTGCCTTCTTCAATGTGTATATCTTTGTTGTTAACTCGAATCTTGGATTTGTGTTCTTAAGGCAAAGAGATGAATTGCTCTGGCTTATGATACTCAGCCTCCAGCTCAAATCCTTCTTTGTAAAAAAGAAAATCAGTTAAGCAAAAAACAACTGATACAGTTGCAACATTTTGCCTCTATAGTTTTCCATTTGTGTATCAAGAAGTAGGACATATATTTCATTGTTCTCTGGGATAAAGATTGATAGTACTGTTAATTATAATTTTACTTCCTTTGTGTGTTCTTTTCATTTATATCATACATATGTATTCATTATACATACACACATATATTTGTACATATACATCTATTTACATAGACACATATATGTATGCACACATTTTATATACAGCTCTATAATTATGTATGTATGTTTTCTTGATTCTTCTCACTTAGCTCCTCAATTGTCCACATTTCTCTTAATTCTTCATATTTGTTGTATCTAACTGCTCATTAATATTCTACTTCAGTTGAATGTCATAGTTTTTCTAGCCATTCTCTAATAGATGGACTTTTTAACATTGTTAGCATTTAAACCACTTTAAAGGTAGCATCCAAAATAATAGAGTCATTAAAACCAAGGAGAAAGAAAAGACTACATAAACATCTTCTTTCCTCTTTGTCTTCTTCATAAATGGATTATCTCTGTTAACAAGAGATCTCATGAAATAGGAGTAATGTGTACATGTTTGAAATATAAAAAACACAGCACATCAATAAAACTGAAAAAAAATCAAGTGGATTAAAACTGGTTGAAAAAACAAATGAATATATTAAATATGGTTTATGATAGCTTAAGATATAGTTGCTTGGTATAGGTTAATTGTAATGCTTATAATATTTACTATTGCATTCAGTGCTATCTCCTCACATGAATCATGGTAATGTTGTATAGTACTGAAGGAGGCAGAATAAACTTCTCTAGCCTTTTCTTTACCCCAACTTTCTCCAGTGTAGACTTTAGTTACTGCCTGGAAGGGAAGCAGGAGGATGGGGGCTAGAAACTTGGCCATTCTTCCCTCTTCAGAGGGAAAGGATAATAGTCTAGGATTCTATCTGCTTCCTTCAATATATTGGACTAAGAAGTATGGTTTTCAGGTTTAAGCTAAATGTCCTTTCAGTAATGAAAAGGAGGAAAGGAAAACTCAAGCTTTATATTTAAGGACACACACACACACACAGAAAATCAATCTCTCTCTCTCTTTCTCTCTCTCTCTCTCTCTCTCTCTCTCTCTCTCTCTCTCTTTCTCTCTTCTACCAAATACTAGCACAATAAGCTAAGGACAGGGATATGATGGAGGCTGCCAGTTCCTCTCTTGTTAGCTTCTCAGTCTTTCTTCATCAATTTGAAATAGAGCTGATGTTGTCCATCTTCTCTCTCAAAATTAAAACCAATTGCCTTGTCAGTGAGGGAGGAAAGAGTGGGAAGTGAATCTGAAATCCTCCAAAATTAAAAAAAAAAGAATGTTAAAATTATCTCTACATGTAATTGGGGAAATTAAAATATTAAATTATAGAAAAAGAAGCCAAAAGAGACTGAAGAGATACAAAAACCTGATGCTCTCTCCTTTCTTTGATTCTCATCAAATCCATCTCTCTATGTAAGCATGGGTCATTCGTCGCCACTTATGGGGAAAAGGTTTCATTTTAGACCTATAGGAGTCCAACTAGTTCTAAGGTTTGTAACTGTCTTTCCTTCTCTTCCTCCAAGAGCAAAAAAGCAAATCATAATAAAATAATAACTCCAATTTATATGGTGCCTTAAAATTTGCAAAACTCTTTCCTCTTGATAAGATAAGCAATACAAATATCTTTTCACCCATTTTACTGATTAAGAGGATCTGAAGAATTAAGTGGGAGGGCCAAATTAATTGACATGCCATTGTACTCACTACTATAGCTTTGATTCAGCAGAAGTAGAATGAAATGTTTCTTTCTTTTCAGGTATTCTGTGTAGATGGAAAAAGGAGATAATAAAACTCACATACTGCACCAAGACAATTCACCTTTCTCAGGCAATATTAAATATAAATATAAATACAATGTAACCTGAGTCTCAAAGCCTACTGGTATCGGATTTTTCATTAGTGGTGATCAATGCATAAAAAGAGAGATTTGATGAGAATCAAAGAAAAGCGAGAGCAATTTTACTAGCTCTTTCTCCTTCTTCATCCTCTATATCTTTCTTCTTTTTTCTTTTTTTATTTCTTTCTATTCTTCTATTTTTTCCTCTTGTCAGTGTTGTCATCGTCCTCCTCTTCCCTCTCTTCCTCCTCATCCTCTCTCCTCCTTCTCTCTCCTCTTTCCTCTCTCATCTTTCCTCTCTCCTCTCTCCTCCTGTCTCAATCAACAGACATATATTAAATGCCTGATTTGTGCTATGCTCTAGGGATACAAAGACGAAAATGAAGTGGTCCTTTCTTGACTTCAAAAAGCTTGCTTTTTTTGGGAGGGGAAGAATATCTGTGTGTAAGTATAAGATGTTCCAGTTAATCAAGAAACATTTTGGTGCCCACTATGTGCCAGACACTATATCAAGTCCTAGGTAGACAAAGAGAAGACAGTTTCTGTCCTCAAGGAGTTCATGCTCTATTGGGTGAGACTACAAGCAAACAAATATGTACAAACAAGCTATGTGTACAATAAAAAAAAAAATAATTACAATAGGGAAAGAACTAGGATTAAGAAGATTTGGGAAAGCTTCCTTAGAAGATAAGATTTTAGTTGGGACTTAAAAGAAGCCAAAGATGCCATTAGAGAGGAGAGAGAGGACATAATAGGCATAGAAACAGGTCAGAGGAAAAAAAAAAAAACTTTTGGGACATTGTGTGTTCATATAAAATAAACAGAGAATACTTTTCTTTTGGGGGGGTCAGGATGGCACTAATGGCTGATAGATCGAGGTTTTCTCTAGATGGTACCCTTTGAAACAGAATTTTGAAGTAAACAAAATAGCCTAAGGGGAGGTTAGGTGGGACAAAAAAAATGAAGACAGGATCAGATCCACTTTTTTCCATTTGTTTTCTTGTGCCTGACATTCTTTGACTTTAGTGACCATTTACATTCAGATGTGCCCTTGATACCTTCTTGTGCCCTATTGAATATCCTTGTCTGTCTCTTTGGTTGCCTGGGAGATCTTTTCAGGAGAATGTGTGCTGATCTTCTACTATTACAGTAAAGATAAAATAATTTATTTTTAGATCCTGCTAAACTTTTTGGTTTCTTTTTCAAGACAATCGATTTTTTTCCTCTAGCATTTGAAGATCAGACAAAATTAACTCTGATTGGATCTTGTGGAATTAATTTAATTAGGAGAAAAGATAGTCAACTAAGTAGTTTGATAGTAACATATTCAGAATTGGTGAATCTTTCATTTTAAGACTGAGCACAGGAGCTGCTCTTTCAAATGTCTATCCTAAATTCCACCAGATTAATTAATTAATTAATGCTCTTTCTCCTCATATTACCTTGTACATTATAATAGAAGATATAGCACAGCATTATGAAAAGAATCAGCCACCAACTTCTTAGTACCAGCTTTCACCTCTTCCACAAATTAAACTGTTTTTTTCCTTGAGGTATTTAAATCTCCCCTGAGCCAACTGATCTTTAAAGAGAGTCTCAGTATCTTTTAAGGAAAATTAGATTTACTTGCATGAGTGAAGGGCTTAAGGTATTGTTCCTACCACATCCATTCCCTGAGAGTCTCAAGATACTATCTTATTGCATTTATCCCTCCAACATCCCTGGGAAGAGTAATAATTAATAATTCCATTTTGTAGACATAGAAACTGAAGTTTCTTGGTTCACATATGTCAATGTTGAAATTTAAATTAAAATCCAGGTCTCTTGTTTTTTAATCTAGTATTAATTTGCTTAAGGCAGTGGAGTATAGTGGACAGGGAATTATAATCTGAAGAGACCTGGTTTCCTATCTTTAACATATTTAGCTCTTGGCTGTGGGCAAATCACTAAACTCCTCCGAACTTCAGTTTCCCCATCTGTAAAATGGGAGTAACAAAACTTGTAATGTGCTTCTTAAAAGGTTATTATGAGAAATAAATGAAGTCTTATATGTAAAGGTATTAGTGTTTAATTTTGGTAGTTTTTCACTTGGCTAATGCTATATAGCTAGGTGTTCTCATTCCCTTTATAATCACGAATCATTCTTTGTAACTAGTTCATTCTTTCCACAAGCATTTATTAGATGTGTGAATCATTTGTCTTAGAGTTTCACATCCCCTATTTTAAAAAAAGAAGGTAATACTTTTCCCTACTTAATTCATTGAGCTATTGATGGGGGGGGAGGGGAATGAGGGGAGAAACATTTTGTAAGCCTTTCAGGCCTATGGAAATGTAAGTTATTAATGAAATGATTGTATTTATTTCTTTTTGGACTGTTTTATTCAAGGTCTAAGAGGCTTTTGACAACTATGTATACATAATAAAAGACAAAAACTTAGAATGAGGGATTTTAGGTTCCAGATAAAAGTCTTGAAGCATTCTCAAATAACTTGTTTTGTTTCTGTTTTCTTATGCCTATTCATTTGGGAAACCAAGAGTGTATTGTAATTAAGGAAAAATTGTGACTTTTTTTAAACCAGAGAATCCCTACCTTCTATATGGATTTAAGAGTACTGCTTCTTCATGAGGAATTAAACAAAAGAAGTAGTTTCTAACCTTAAGTCAGATAGTTGTCTGGAATAATGGATTGGTTTATCCATAGACACAGGTAATTTAAAAGGCAGATCATGTTTATGGGATCTTTAACTGGCTACTTTCTCTCTCCTCCCAAACAGCTTGGCCCCTGGAAGCTAAGATTGAGGGGATTGACTTATTCTTCTCTTTTTTAAGCGATAAAGGCCTTTTTGTTGTTTGGAGAACATGGTTTAGATACATGAAGAAATTTTTTATTTCTACCATTTCTGCTTTTCTTACCATACTATTTCACTTAATAACTTAATTTTGAGCTATTTAGGTAGTAAAAGAAAGCACTTTCAGTAGGGGCTCTGAGCTACAATTTTGAGTAAATGCAAATCCATAGAGTACCTTGAACATGGGATTATGACTTTTTTTGTCAGGACACACATTTGAGGAAGTGTATTCCCCAGTGTCACATGTAAAACTTTTGTTTATGATGAAATTTTATGAGCTCCTAAAAGGCTTTGTATTCACAGTACCTAGAAGTGCTTAACTCATAGTAAATGCTTTATACATAATTATCAAATATGGGAATCACAGTATGCCTTCATTTCAATTTGTGGTGTGTTTTCCAGCTTGAAATGAATTGGCAGCCATAGAGTAATGGATTTGTAATAATGAGTTTTGAATTTAAATTCTATGTCTGTCACTTGTATAACCTTGAATAAGTTATTTTAATCTCCTCAGTTTCCTCATCTGTAAAAATGAAAGAGCTGAAATGGAAGATCTAAAGTCCTTTTAAGTTGCCAAATCTATGAAAGTTTTCACTTTGAATATATTTTCTCTGGTGATATTGAATAATGATCTATTTAGTTCAAAGAACATCAAGCAGCTGTTTAAATTTCTAGGAATTTGAATGATGTATCTTTTGAAAATAAAATTGGGCTCTAGTATCTAGGATATTGGCACTATGGGGTCCTCATTTACTTTTCTGCCGATATTTCTGCCTCACTTTTTTTCTTTTTGAATATTTTGATGACTGTCTTGGTCAACCAGAAATATAAAATAAACCTAGAAACTTTAAGATTTCTTTCATTGTAGATGTATTCGTAGTCTTAGCATGACAGTTATTTGTTTTTGCATTTATATACTGCATTTGACAATGCAAACAAAAGAATGAAGTGCCCATTATAATTTGTATACACTTGGATGTGAATATCCCCTGTTGCTGAACTTGACTATCTCTCTCCTTTCATGTCTTCCTATTACTTTTGCTTCTGGAATCTCCAATCCTATCCAAGATTGATAGCAATCTTGCCCCTCCTCCTATTCTCTCTCTCCTTCCTCCCTCTCTTCCTCTCCCCTCCTCTGCCCTCTTCTTTCTCTCTCTTTCTCTGTGTCTCTATCTCTTTCATTTTATCTCAGTGACAATTGGCAGAGATTGTGGTGATGGGACAGGAGAAAGAAGATGAGGAGACTTCTGCCCCATTTTTGTCCTCATTCATCCTCAGGACTGATCAAGCCAGAGAAAGACTTGCATTCTCCCTGTGGTTTTATCACTTAACTAGCCTTCTTCCCTCCTCCTTCAGTGCTTGGTCTTTATAGTCACAGAAGACATGAAAGGAAGACAAAGCATGACTGGTATGCCCCACCGCTTTTCTAGCTCATCAGCCTATTCAGAGGTATCTCCCTTCTTCACTCTTATTCACTCTTTATTTCTTTCTTCACCATAGTTGGACCCTTGTGTCAGGCAGGAAAGCCATTACCAGTGACTTGTGATTTAGAACTAGGGTAGTCTCTGCAGCTCTAGTTTGTCTGACAGAGAGTAAAAAAAGCTTTATTTTCACAGACATTTTATCAGGGCAAGATATATTCATGATTTTCCAAATGAGAATGATGAATGCTGATGAAATACTATACTCCATGGTAAGATATTATACTAAAGATGTAGTCAATATGACATAGTAGATAGAGAAATGGATTAAGTGTTGGGAAAACCTGGGCACAAACTCCATCTTACAAACTTAATACCTATGCAATTATGTACAGTCTTTGACTTCTTCAAGACTCAGTTTTTTGATCTATAAAATGGATTTAATAACTCTACCTCATGAGGATCAAATGAAATAAAGAAAGTAAAGTATTTTGCTCACCTTGAAACCTTATAAAATATTATTATTACCTGTGGAGACTGAGTTAGCACCCTGGATACCTTAGAATCAGCCAGAGTCAGGATAAACAAAAGTCCTTGGTCTTTTTTCTTCATCTTCATCTTCATCTTCATCTTCATCTTCTTCATCTCACTAGTAGAAGTGAATTGGATGGATGCAAGATTTCCACAACCTTCCTTTTCCACCTCCACCACCTAAGTGAATCTGGCTTGTCTTACTCCATTCCCTAATCCTTCCCACAATTCTCTGTATACACCAAAAGATTGAACCAGCACAGAATAGTGGGAAAGGCCATTTTCCAAGCAGATTCTAATAGAGTATTGTCCAATCAGTAGTTAGCCTTAAGTGCTGGGTTGTCCGACCTCAGTGCACCAACTCAAGCCCTTTCAGCCCTTTACAATTACCATTCATATAAAGTTTGTTATATTATGCGTTAGACTTTGGGAGGTTGCTCTTGGAACTAAGGTGCTTTTCTATGGGAAATGTGTTCCATGGTCCAAAGGACCAACTTTGTTGGAACACATTCCCAAATTAACTTTTGAAGTAAAAATGAAAATGAAGTAGGGGCTTCTGGGAAGATAAAAATGTAGCTTGTTTCTAAAGTGGATCATTTTAAGTCTACTCTTACAGACTCTTCCCAGAAGTACTAAAAGGGAATGCTTTCAGTCCATACTCTTTTAACTTTCTTCTCTATCAGCAAGAATAATTTATCCCCCTACTTAACATAGAGTAGGAAAAAAAACCCAATTCTCCCACTACCCAACAGCCGTATGTTTGAATTCTGCAAAGAAGGAAAAGAGAGACAGACACCAGAGTATGAGTTTTGTTGTTCAGATCTTGCCTTTAGCAAAAAAAGCAAAACTTCATATATTCAGCATTTTCTGATGGAAGAACCCTATTTTTTCCTATGGATGCTACGACCTGAGTTTTTACTTTCAGTGTTAATATCTTGGTCTTCTTGTTCTTCATAGGGAAATGCAAACAGAACTAAGGAGAAACCTTTCTGTCCTTTTTCCTTGCTCTGAAGTCTGAGGGAACATTCCAAAATATTGTGGGGGAGTTGATTTTATATCATCTTTCTTATCAGCAATAGCTTTAGAGACTGAAAGTTTGGCCTAGAAGTTCAAACAAGACTGATTGTTGGAGTAAAAGCAGGTTCTGAGCCAACAGATGGATCCTAAATTTTTCAGTGTGTGTTTCTGTGAGGCGAGGATAATAATCTTACTTAAATGAACTTGCTTCAAGGCTTGGTGCTTCTCTAATGAGTGTTGTGTGAAGATATTCATTTTTAGTTTTTTTATTCTTCAGGAACATTACCCTCCAAAGCCTTATTTTACCAAGTGTCTTTTCTGTCTGAAATGGTACCTAAGTCGGTTATCACTTAAACCAACTGAGAGTCTTGGATTTTATATAAAGTATTAGTAGTACCTGGTTTTGGGGACATGTTTGTATATTCTTTGTCCTTGGTGTTTGCTAGTATAACATGGATTTCAGGCCTGAGGCATTTTCTGAATTGTTGTTTAGGTGTAGTGACTCCTAATTTGGTAGAGAGAATAATGACTTCATCCACAGCATGACTATGTGGGAATGGAGTTGACACAGCAGCTTTGGATTGCAGAGACATTTTTCTTATTTTTCTTCTTTGAGAGAGAAACATGTTCCAGGCTGTCATTGAGGAAGAAACCTGAGTTACATTAGGAAAAAATGTTTTGGCTTTAGCTAATATCAAATGTCAAGAAATTTCAAACTAAGGAGGAGAAAACTACTGAATATTTAGGATTGTAGGCATAGGTTCAAGTTATGTAGCCCTATACAACTAAGTTTCTTTTCTTTCTTTTTTCTTTTTTTTCTTCTGAATTTGCTGGTTATTTTAGTCTTTTACAAACAAAGCTTTATTCAAGACAGGGAAGTGAGCTTCTATATTTGCTGGATACTTATCTTTACTATCTCCATTCTCTTCAATTGAACAAACTTTCATGGGCTTGTTATGAATATGGTAGGTGTCTTGAGAAGACAAAGGTAATAACTAGGTAATAATTTTCTTTTGCCTTCAAGGAATTTACAATTTAATACAAGAGAAGAACCTTACATAAATAACAACAATAATGGGCAGAATATGATCTTTGTTACTGGAGAAAAGCATCCTGATTAAGGACTTCACACTTATGAATCCTATTTCCTAATGGATAGGGCAGCAGTACATGACTTGGTCATTGTTCTTTTAGAACAACTGAGACACTGAAAAGGAGGAAAAGGATGTTGGTAAGGGTCCACCATTGACCAATAGGAAAGGGAACTACTCTAGGACATAGCAAATGCTATGCAAATGCTTATTCACTTCTCCTTAAGTTTGATCTGGATACCTGTATTTTGTTATTCAAAACTTTTTGTCTAATTGGGAGATGATGGGATATTCATTTTTCTGTCAGAGTGCTATGGTAGCCAGTAAGTAGCCTTTAAACAGTATTGGGGAATTTTTTTTTTAACATATGCCAAGGATTATATGAAAATTTATTTTAGTTTCATAAAAACATCCCATTTTCATTTATTCCTAGTTTCTCTAAATCAAGTTCCATTTGACTGATAGTCTAATGCCTTCCTCTGTTAATTACAATGGATCATCAAAAGGAAAAGTCTGGAAATGACTCATTTAGACTTAGAATTTGTTAGGTAACTGTGACAGCTCCACAAGGAGAAATATATTTTCCTTAATTCATGTTAGTGTAGACCAATGTCAGAAGCAAATATTCTTTGAGGTGTTTTTCTTTGAATGCTTGATGTCAATGAATCCTGGTATCTTCTCTCTAGGTTAATTCCTGAGTGATCTTGGACAAGCTATAATCTTCTCTGGGTCTCTGTTGAGGGAATTGGACTTTTAGAGCTCTAAATCTATGATTCATGGAACTCTGTGATCCCACTCTTAAAGTGTGTGTTGGGGAGCTCAGAATTCACTTTGTACAATGTTTCATCCTACAGATCCAACTCCCTAACTGGAGAACTGGTACATCTTGAAAAATGATTTATGAGTATTGTATTCTTATCAGGTGAATTCACCTAGTTGGTCTAAGCAACTGCAATAAAATTCTGGGCTGAGTCCCTATGCATGCAATATGTAGTGTTGTTTTATCTCTCTGTAGTCTCTGGTTGAAGATGAAATCCTGTTATTTTTGACTATGGCTGATAACTGATAATTATATATATATATATATATATATAATTATAAAAGACTTTAACATTTGCAAAGTATCTAATATTGAAATCTCATTTCAGCCCTACAACAATTCTGTGAGGTAGGAATAATAGGTTTTATTGCTTGTTGTCCAGTTATGTCCAACTCTTCATGATCCATCTGGGGTTTTCTTGGCAATGATACTGGAGTGGTTTGCCATTTCCTTCTCTAGCTCACTTTATAGATGAGGAAACTGATGCAAAAAAAATTAAGTGACTTGCCTAGGAACCCATGACTAATAAATATCTGAGGTAGGATTTGAACTCAGGTCTTGACCTGAATCCAGGTCAAGCATATTAGCCACTGCACCATCTAACTGCCCTGTACTATAGGCATTGCTACTTCTATTTTATATATGAGTAAACTTCAACTTGGGGAAGTTAAGTGACTCACCAATATTCACAACTCTAATATTATAGTGAGATTTGAACATAGTTCTTCATGATTCTAGTTCAACCCATTAATCATGATATCATACCATATTACACTGTTTTAGGTTTATGAATTAATTCTTTTGGGAAGTATTAACCATCTTTCCCAAGAAATGAGTGAACAAGAATATTAGAATTTTCAGAAATGTGAAAATTATGTTATTCTAGAATTCCTAAAATTGAATATCATTAATATTATGATTGCTACCAAAGGTCAAATAAGCCCAAGAACCACAGAAATAACAGTCTCCTGCTCTGTTCCCTTTTCCCCAAGGCCACTGGTTCTATTTCCATCCCAGGTCTCATAACCATCATGTACATGAGCATCTCCTGTGACTGTGATGTGACCTGCCAGCCAATAGCATCAACAACTAACATTTATATAGAACATTAATATTTGTAAAGTATTGTACAAACATCACCTAATTTCTCTCCTTATAACAATTCTGTGAAGTAGATACAATCATAGGAGAAAGAAATGTTTGCCAAGAAAATCCCCAATAGGGCTATGGAGAGTTGGATACTACTGAAAGGACCGAGCAACAGCAATAAAGGTGCTGTTATCACCTCCATTTTTCAGATGAGGAAAATGAAGCTCACAGAGAGGTTAGATGACTTGTTCAAGATCATATAGCTAGTGAGATAGGATTTGAACTGATCCAAAGCCTTTTCTTCTTCTACTACACCAACTAGCAGCCTCTGCAGGTGTTGCAAACCCAATTTCCTTTGCAGTCTTATTTGCAGTCTTATGAAACTATAAATGCAGAACAAAGTTCTCATTCCCAACGATTTTGGTATTTCCAATTTTGAATTTGAATTGAAGATTTTGAATTCCAATTTTTCTCCCCCCCCTCTCCTTTCCCTCTCCCCCAGATAATAAGTAATTTGATATAGATTATACATGTACAATTATTTTAATCATATTTTCTTATCAATCATGTTGTGAAAGAAAAATCAGAACAAAAGAGAAAAATCATGAGAAAGAAAAAACAAAAAAAGTGAAAATAGTATGCTTTGATCCATATTCAGCTTTCAGTTCTTTCACTGGATGTGGATGGCAGTTTCCATGACAATTTTTATTGCGATTGTCTTAGATCACTGTATTGCTAAGAAAATTAAGTTTATCATAGTTGATCATTGCACAATCTTCTTGTTACTGTGTATAATGTTCTCCTGGTTATGCTTATTTCATGCAGCATCAATTGACATAAATTTTTCCAGGCTTTTCTGAAATTTGCCTGCTCATCATTTCTTATAGAATTCCATTCCATTCATATATTACAACTTATTCAGCCATTCTCCAATTGATGGGCATCCACTCAAATTTCCAATTCATTGCCACCCCTTAAAAATTAAAAAAAAAAACTTTTGAAAGAGCTTGCTTTTAGATTATCATTTGGACTGAGATTGAACTAACTAATAAATAGTTCTAACAACAATATCAGTTGGCCCTTTGGACCTCCATATTTGCTTTTTTACTTTGTTTTAGTTTCTCCTGGTGGACAGATCTGTCTCTGATTATACTTACATTCTACAGTACTCTTGGATTGATTCCAGGACTTTGAGGATATTCTTGTTAGAGGAAACTAGATGACAAAGTGGGTAAAACGCTGACTTACAATGAAGAAGACTCAAATTCTAATCCCACTTCATACATTTAACTAGCAATATGATGTGGAGGAAATCATTTAACATCTCCAGACTTCAATTTCCTCATCTATAAGTGAAGATATTAATGATGAAGATTGAAATAATAATAATAACAACAACAACAACAACAACAACAACAACAACAACAACAACAACAACAACATATACCTTATAGCGTGGTTGTGGGGATCAAATAAGATAATATATGTAAACTGACTGGTAAATCTTAAAGTTCTATCTAACTGCTAGCTTCATTATTATTATAACCTTTTTATGGAGAGCTTCAGTAGCATTCATATGTGAGCCAGAGATACTTCAGGGCTCTGTACCACTAGGACTGTCTTATTTCTTCTTCCTTTCATCAATGAAAAGTGCTAGACCTCTCATAGCTTCATAGAATTGGGGCTGAAAGGGATCTTAGTTGTCTTCTAGGCCAATCCCTTCATTTAGTTGATAAGGAAACTGAAATCTGAACTTATCTTTGTCCACTGACCCCAGTTATCATTGCTGTTCGCCATATTGACTACTCTGGGTCTTCAGGGAGGACCGGCACCTCAGGTGTGAGGGCTTGGCAAGCCCTTTTAGAGCTGCTCATCCACTTTTGATGTTCACCTTTCACCCAAGTCTCACCTGTGGCTCCAAAAAGCTGTAGTGTGTGCAGTGGTCATACCCCAGGAAACTGTTCTGGCAGATTGGATAAGGTTGAGGATAACTGATGGGCCTCAGACCCATTGGGGAGGAAGGGGAGCATCTACCCCAAACATGTGAAAACTTCCCTGGCAGAATGGGTGGATAAGAACAGGTTATTCCAATAGTTATGAAAGCAGCTGAAGCAGGTGCTGTGGAGCTTAGAAATTAGTCGGACACTAAAAGATGCCAAAGTCATCCCCTGCATCCCAGACCCTCTCCAGCAGTCCTGATTTTTGTTTTGCCACTGGACTGCAATGACTCTGGGAAAGAGAGTGAGGCTGATGGGACTTTTTGCGGTTCTGCTTCACTTTAATCCAATTCATTCATGAGCCAAGAATCACCTTGAGATATCCTGGGTTTTTATCGAAAGAAAGAACAAACAACATCATTTACTTTTCTTTATATTTAAGAGAAGATGGAATTGCTGTTAATGTTGCTTAGTATTTTTACATTTCAGTTTGTGGCCCTCAAACTGCCTAGAAATGGATGTACTCCACTGCCAAGAGAGCCATTATGCAGCACAAATCTAAGATACTTTTGCATTTGATGCTTTCTTAGTTACATTTTCTGTAAAGATCATCTCTCTTGGCTTGGGTTTACATATATGTGTTTATTAACAATACATTTTTGTGTGGAAATCTTGAGCAAATTTCTCCCTAGTGATGCTAAATATTTGCTTTATCAGTTGGAATTTCTGAATACATCAACAATATTCTTACTATTGTAAAGGGCATGCAATTGAAGACAATTCCCTTCCTATTGGCTTCAGATGCAGAATTTGAATATGAAGGTAAGTTCATTTTGGGCTGTCTTCTTCTCAGTGATATGGACAAACTATTTTTTTCTTCTCCTTCTAGGGTAAAATAGTGAATAAATTGGCTGGTGAGCTGCGTCACTGGTCTACGTATGACCTGTGGTCTGCACCCAGCAGCCACTTCCTTTTCACATCTGCCAGATAACATCCTTCTGCATAATCTTTCATTTCTGACTCACAGCCCATCTTCTCCTGTATGTTTTCCCTGATTAAGTAGAAGAAGAAGATGCCCTATCAGGTTTAGCTTGTCTTCCGGCTTCTCTCTCACTTTTCAGTTCATGTTATCTGATCTAGGAGAAAGAATGTGGTGGTGCATCAAGAAGTATTTTTAGCTTGATCTCGGAGGACCCCCAGCCCTGTAGTTGATAATAGTACTTTTCTCCCAGGATTGTTGTGAGGATCAAATGAGATATTTACAAAACATTTAGCACAATCCCTAACATAGTAGGCTACTTCATTTTTCTGTTCTCATCTGTAAAATGAGGGGATTGGGTTGGATGGTGTGTTATGTTTCCTTCCAGCCATACATTTATAAACCTGTCATTGAAAGTGTGGAGGTTGAAGAGTGGGAGTGATTATTGAGAGAAAATGAAGAAAAGGTTTGGCACAGATGCAATGGGAGTTAAGATGGAGATGGTAGAGTGAAAAAAAAATTAGGCATCAGTAAGGGATCAACTGTAAAGTTAGGGAGTGGATGAAGTCAGCTTAATTGGGTAATTGTTTTTTCTTCCAGTGATGCTCAGTAAGTTCTAGGACAAAGAAATCACATGGTAAGACTTAGCCAGTGAGAAGCATTTATAGTTAAGAATGGCAGAAAGTATGTTGATGATTTGTCGCTTTTCTTCCTCATCAGATTTTTTTCTTTTTTCCTGTAGAATTTGAGTTTTGAAGTGTTCCATCCTTCCCAGACAGATTTCAATGGAACTTTAAACCATGGGGTCCTGCCTATTCTTTCTCTGAACACTCTGAAATGTGTCCTCTCTATCCAGGGGGTGTTTTCAAATCTGTTCAGCTTATCCCTCTTGTTATCATAAATTCCAAAATCCAATAGACTCTTCCTTCCAAGATATTATTATTTGAACTTTAGCCATGAATCATTTCTTGTTTATGAGACTCAAATGTGGAATAGTTACTCTTGTTGCTTTTTGAACCTTTGAAAGGATGAAATTGCTCTTAGAACAAGCTAAGAGATCATTATTTTGCTTTATTTATGACAGAGAGAGAATTAGACCCAATGCTTTGCTGAAATTAAACTATGTTATGCCTATGGTATTTTTCTGATTGGCCAAACAAGCAGTTCTGGACCCCGCTTAGGATCTAAGCTCCTTTTTTTTTTTTTTTTTTTTTTTTTAAATTATAGTAACTTTTTATTGACAGAATCCATGCCAGGGTAATTTTTTTTTTTTACAACATTATCCCTTGCACTCACTTCTGTTCGATTTTGCCCTCCACCCTCCACCCCTCCCTAGATGGCAAGCAGTCCTATATATGTTGAATATGTCCTAGTATATCCTAGATACAATGTATGTGCAGATCCAAACAGTTCTCTTGTTGCACAGGGAGAATTGGATTCAGAAGGTAGAAATAACCTGGGAAGAAAAACAAAAATGCAAACAGTTTACATTCATTTCCCAGGGTTTTTTCTTTGGGTGTAGCTGCTTCTATCCATCATTGATCAATTGAAACTGAATTAGGTCTCTTTGTCAAAGAAATCCACTTCCATCAGATTACATCTTCATACAGTATAGTTGTTGACGTATATAATGATCTCTTGGTTCTGCTCATTTCACTTAGCATCAGTTCATGTAATTCTTTCCAAGCTTCTCTGTATTCATCTTGCTGGTCATTTCTTACAGAACAATAATATTCCATAACATTCATATACCACAATTTACCCAACCATTCTCCAATTGATGGGCATCCACTCAGTTTCCAGCTTCTAGCCACTACAAACAGGGCTGCCACAAACATTTTGGCACATACTGGTCCCTTTCCCTTCTTTAGTATCTCCTTGGGGTATAAGCCCAGTAGAAACACTGCTGGATCAAAGGGTATGCACAGTTTGATAACTTTTTGGGCATAAGTGCTCTCCAGATTGGTTGGATTCGTTCACAGCTCCACCAACAATGTATCAGTGTCCCAGTTTTCCCGCATCCCTTCCAACACTCATCATTATTTTTTCCTGTCATCTTAGCCAATCTGATAGGTGTGTAATGGTATCTCAGAGTTGTCTTAATTTGCATTTCTCTGATTAATAATGATTTGGAGCACTCTTTCATATGAGTGGTAATGATTTCAATTTCATCATCTGAAAATTGTCTGTTCATATCCTTTGACCATTTATCAATTAGAGAATGGCTTGGTTTCTTATAAATTAGAGTCAGCTCTCTATATATTTTGGGAAATGAGGCCTTTATCAGAACCTTTAACTGTGAAGATGTTTTTCCCAGTTTTGTTGCTTCCCTTCTAATCTTGTTTACATTAGTTTTGTTTGTACAGAAGCTTTTTAATTTGATGTAATCAATATTTTCTATTTTGTGATCAATAATGGTCTCTAGTTCGTCTTTAGTCACAAATTTCTTCCTCTTCCACAAGTCTGAGAGATAAACTATCCTATATTCCTCCAATTTTTTTATAATCTCGTTCTTTATATCTAAATCATGGACCCATTTTGATCTTATCTTGGTATACGGTGTTAAGTGTGGGTCCATATCTAATTTCTGCCATGCTAATTTCCTAATTTCTAAGCTCCTTTAGGCAGAAACTATTTTGTCCTTCTTTGTAATCTACAACACTTAATATTGTGCTTGGTACATAGTAAGCCCTTAATAAATAATTGTTGCCTGATAAACTAGTTGTCTGAGGAAAGGGGTGGCTATATACAGATAGGTAGTGGTCCCATGATTTCGTGGCACTAGGAAATTTCCTCAATCTATTCATGTTGGCACCTTTTCTGAAATTTATAATCTTATACAGTTACCTCAAGCACTGCTATATTAAATGATTTGCCCAGAGTCACATAGCCAGTATGTGTCAGAAATAAGACTCGAAGCCATGCATTTCTTGCTCTGAGTCTTTTTCTCTTTCCACTATTTTGCACTGCCTTTCCATTGCCTGTATTGTGGCAGGAAATGCTTTGGGAACAAGTATGTGGAAGAGGAGGAAATAAATATTTATATTTTTATTGTTGAGTAATTTCAGTCATGTCTGACTCTTCATGACCACATTTGGGGTTTTCTAGTAAAGATATTGGAGTGTTTTTCCATTTCCTTCTCCTGTATACCACCTTGGTCTCTGGGGAGAATAGGCTCAAATTTAATGTGTTTCTATATAACATTTGCCCCACCAAATTCACTTCTGGAAGGAGAATGGCCAATGTATTCCTATATTCAATCATTTTTTAAAAGTTGCTTCTGATATTTTGTGTCCCCATTTAGAATTTTCTTGGCAAAGATACTGGAGTGGTTTGCCATCTCCTTCTCCAGCTCATTTTATAGATAAAGAAACTGAGGTTAACAGGGTGAAATGACTTGGCAGTGTCACAAAGCTAATAAATGTCTGAGCATGGATTTGAATTCAAATCTTGACTCCTGGCTTGGAATTCTGTCCACTGCACTACTTAGCTGCCCTGAATATTTATATAACACCTACTATATGCTAGGAACTATGCTAACTGCTTTGTAACAACAGCTTGGAAAATAGATAGTTATTATAATCTCCCTTTTACGGTTGAAGAAACCAAAGCAAATAAAAGTTAAGTCACTTGTCTGGAATCCTGTAACTAATAAGTATCCAAGGCTGGATTTAAATTCAGGTCTTCCTGATTTCAGGCCTAGCCCTCTACTCACCGAGCCACATACCTGCCAAAATGGAGTTTCTTCTTGACTGCAAGTTTTGAATTTTATGAGTCTCCCATAGATATGACTTTTATAAGACTTTCAAGGCTTAAGGAAATAAGAATATTTGAATAGATTGTAAAACACTATTTAAATGTGTCCTGGGTGACACACTTGAAATCCATGTCTTTAGTCTGCAAGATTCACTAAATTCTGGTTCCATAAACACACTATCTCTTCAGTGGCTGTGTCATGTTTTGCTAAGAGGAATTCCAACATCAGGCTAGGCTTTGTTTTGAGAAAGCTAATAAAAATTTCAAGGAAATCTGGGAAAATGGCTGAGTAGGTTGGTAAATTTCAAACTCTCCCGATCTCCCTCACAAATAGATCAAATTTGCACCTTAGGGCAAATATAGATTGGTTAAAAAATCAAGAAGACCGGGGCAGAACTTGGGTCCTCTTGAAACAATTTGAGAAGTTCCCAAGAAAGACTCTGGACCAGGGATTAACCCGTATGAAGTGCAAATACCTTGACCCCCTTGGGTGTATCTGGAGCCTCAGCAGGAACCACAGAGACTTTCACCTCCTGGACTGTTTGTGGAGTCGTGATCTGAGTCTGGGAAGAAGAGGAAACTCAGCTGATTGGGAACAAGGCTAGCTGTGCTGGAGGAACGTGGTCCTGGCTGAAAAGGAATCAGCACCAGAGGGCAGGGACTGCTGGCTGTGGGCACTTGCTGGAAGTTGGAGCTCTTGATTTGGGATTCCTGGTCAGAGGGGAGAGCTAAATGGAAGCTTAAGGTACCATCCCCCCACTCCATAATTAGTGGTGCTTATAGTAATATATCTTACATTTTTAAAAAAATGAATCAGCAAAGAAGAAAGAACCCAATCATAGAAACTTTTTATGGGAGCAAGGAAGATTGGGGTTCATCTTAGAGGAGGACACTAAAGTAAAAAAAAAGTTTTTACCCCAAAGAGTAACATAAAATGGCTCCCTGCCCAGAAAGAATTTATAGAAAAATTGAAAAAAATAATTTAAAAATGAAATCAGAAACATCGAGGAAAAAACTAATTAAAAAACTAAAAAAGAAAAATATGATTATGAAAAAAAAGTTAAAATAACCAGAAAAGGAGATACAAAATCTCAAAGATGAAAACAACCCTTTGAAAATTAGAACTGGGCAAGGGGAAGCCAGTGAAGCTATTAGAGACCCAGAAATAGCAAAATAGATTATAAAGAATGAAAAAATAGAACCAGAATGTGAAACATATAGGAAAAATGATAGATCTGGAGAACAGATCTAGAAGAGAAAATATAACAATAATTGGACTGCCTGAAAGTTGTGACTACCAAAAGGACTTTAACATAATAATGCAAGAAATCATGGAAGAAAATTGTCCTGTTGTGAGGGGAACTAGAAGAGGGGAAACTAGAAGAAATGAAAAAAATCCACCAATCATCATCTCAAAGAGATCCTTTCTGGAAAATACATAGGAACATTATTGCCAAATTTTGAAACTCGCAGGTCAAAGAGAAAAATTTGCAAGAAATAAGAAAAAAGCAATTCAAATACTGGCGCTACAATTAGAATTGTACAGGATTTAGCAGCAGTCACAATAAAAGACTGCAGGTCCTGCAATCATATCTACCAACAATCAAAAGAACTAGGCTGTAGCCAAAAATACCATATCCAACAAAATTATCTATAATATTGAATGAGAAAAAATGGACGTACAATGAATGAACTTGGAGATTTTCGGGACTTTCTATCAACCAAACCTGAACTTAATAGAAAATTTAACATATAACAGCCAATATCAAAGACAAATTTCAGAGAACTCAACATGGACAAATTGTTTATGTTTTTTTTTTTTACATGGGAAATATATAATATATGTTTAAGATTATTACCAACAATAGGGCAGCTCAAAAGAAAGATTCGGGCAGAGTTAAGATAAAAATAGTAATTATGTCATATAAATAGGTACAGAGGAAGAATAGAAACAGACAATAGAGGGGGAAGGAGGGCTTATGCTTCTGAAAATCTACTCACATCAAAACTACATATATACTACATAGGGTTTAGCACCCTCCAAAATCTACAAAGAAATAAATGGGGAGGGATGGGTGGTCAGGGAAGCAAAGGATTCAGGAAGACAAGGGAGGGAACTATGGATGGGAGGAGGTTAAGTAGTAACAAGGCAAGTTAGAAGCAGAATTAAAGTAAGGAATAGGATAGGAAAGATACATGTGTGTGTGTGTGTGGGGGGGGGTATGTGGGTGTATAGTATGTATATGTATATATCTACATATTATCCTCTTTTAACTAGAGCCTGATTGGGTGTTGTGGGTGGGATGAAAGGGGGGAAAAAGAATAGATTAAAAAAGGTACACAGCTCTACTAATATATATACTTTCATGAACTGGTTTTTATTATTATATATTTTGAATCCTCCCTGATGTTCTTCTGGGCACATGGCAATGTTCTCTTGTTTCATTTTATTCTGTATTTTTTTCTGTTTTCCTTTTTTTATTCTGTTTTTTTTTCCCTAAATTTATTTTATTTTAAAAAAGAATTTCATAATGGTTTGCTTATCACCATTACAAGAAATTAGACAGGTCCAGAGACAAAGTCCTGCAACCACTTGTTATTTTAAGTCTGGAGTCAGGCTTTATAAACGGATGTTCACAGAAGACAACTTATGTTTAAATTTTCTTTTACAAGCAGTGCCTCTTTTTAGTCCCCACTGTTCCTCCCACTCCTATACTTTTACATTCCTTCTCTTCTTACCAGGAAAAATTCACTTCTGTCAATTCTTGCTATTTAACTAATATGCTTTTTTTTCCTTTGAAAAATGGAGAAAGGAGTTGGAGTAAGGAGATAGGTTGTCAGTGCTGTGTTGATAAGTGTTTAATAACTGGATTTCTCCTGTAAAAAGTACTTACTACATACTTTCTTTCATTATTTTCTTAAACTTAAAGAATCAATAAATCAAGTCTTGATTTTGTAGCTTTTGCTGATTTCTGATGTATAAATACTCATACTGAAAATTTCACAATTGGTTCTGTTGGAGATCTCAACTTCAGCATTCCCTTGAATATAGTATCCCTAATTAAGAGTAAATTGTTATTGTTGATCTGAAATCTCTGGTGAGGAGTTTACCCATAGGCTGATTAATTATCAAAATCAACTCTAGGTTAGTAAAAATCAGAACTTTAATAGGATTTTATAGGATTAATAGGCATCTCTGATGATAAAGATTCATTTTCAGCCCCTTTAAAAGTTTACTTATTGCTTGGACTTGTGATGAGGATCTTATTTCCTAGAAAGATTGACCAAAAGGGAATGCTTATCTTAAGTATTTATCTCCTTGAAAATTTTACAGTTTTTCAGCCCAAGGAGATTTATGAAATACCTTTTGCAATTGATTTTTTTTTTTTAAATCAGGACCTCAGTTCACTGAAGTTTGTGCTATGGAAAGAATGAAGGATTTAGAGTTAGAGTTCTAATTTAGGCTCTGCCATTTATAGTCCATGTGACCTTGGGTACATCTATAAACTTCTCTTGGCCTCAGTTTACTCATCTGTAAAATAAGAGAATTGAAATAGATGACATTTAAGGAATCTTCAAGCTCTAAGATTACCTGGTATATGGTGGTTAAAAACCTATCCTGAGAGCCAGGCAAATCCAGATTCACTTCCACCTTTGACAAACACTAACTGTGATTCTTGGCAAATCATCTAGCATCAAACTAAATGTCAAACTAAAATGGAAACATAATCACTAAACCTTAGATAAGAGTTTTATTGTATACTCTAACATAGGGAGGAGTGTTATGATATTCAATTGTTTTCAGACATTTAGTTAGTTATATAAACCCAAGCTGCTACATAAGGTCTCTAAGGATACAAATTTACTAAGAAAACCACATTATCTGTGACATTATCTATGTTTTATTGTATTTTTACACACGTTAATGGGGACATTTGAGGAATCTCTGTGGTCAGGGTACATATACAAGGATAATGTGTATCCAGGACCACTCATACCAACAATACTGCAGGGTTGTTGTTATCCTACGATGATGTTGATTTTAGGGTTCAGCTTGGGGAGTTTCTGCTTTTACCTTCTGGGATTCATTACTTTAGAGCCATCTAAGCTCTATCTGCTATGGTACAGTGACTAGAGAGCCTCCATGATAAGCACAGGCTGATAGCTGTCTTAGTTTATTGTTAAAGTTGTGAGCCACCATATCCATTTGAAGATTCTGCCTAAAAGTTTAGTAAAAGAGCCTCCAAATTAACATTGAATCTTTAAACATTGAATCATTGAATCATGAGCCTTTTTCTCAGAAAATTGACTGACCAAGGGTTAGAACTTCTGTGTCCTTCTCATTTAATTACTCATGGCGATACAGTCCCTAAACCCACTCCATTATAACAGCGTAAAGCCCTAGTCTCTCTTTAGGTCCTCTGGTTTTACTGTACAAAGGAATGGGTGGAAGGAAAAACCAACAACAAAGGCTAGTTGGGACTGCAATAAGATTCAATCCTTGGTTCTCAGATTATTTGTTTTAAATTTCTATCTTTCATGTAGCCAGCAATAAGCCTTCCAGGTTTTGCTTTTCCTTGTATCAGCATTTGTTTGTAGTATTTTGGTGGGTGATATTTTAAGCAAGGATTAAGAAACCAATTAAGAAGTCAATCTGAGCTTTTAGAAGTTCATAATTTAAGATAGCTCACTGACACAGACAACCACAATGATCCTAAATGGGCACCTGAATCAATACTGTATATTAAATAATGTATTATTCAATATTTGAATACCTCAGCTATCTATCAGTGTGGGTATTCCTATTGATGCAACTCACAACCCACCTGCCTTTCTTATCCATGGCTTCCCATAAATCATCCACATGGCATTCACCTAATGAACTGAAGACTGGGCTTGGAATCAGGAAGACTCACTAGGTATGTGATCCTGGGTAAGTCACTTAAGCCTGTAAAATCATGTTTCTTGGAGGTTATTCTTTATAACACTTCTTGCTCATTATGTATTAATAATAGTTGTGACTGATTTGTATAGTGTTTTGTGGTTTACACAGCACTTTAAGTTAACTCATTTGATTCTCACAACTGCCTGTGGGTCATCCAGTTTTTAACATGAGGCAACAGCCTTAGAGGAGCAGTCACTTGTTGAAGGTGACAAAGCTAGTAAATAGGGGATACATTCATTTTGTTGACAGTTATGGAAGTCAGATGTTTACACCAAGGGGAAGAGAGTTGGCCTAGAAGGAATTCTTTATTTCTCTTCTATTATGTGAAGAAAGGTTTCCTGGGAAAATCAGTTTGTGAAATGGAAGCTATTTAATATGTCAAAGATGTCCCCACAGCTAAATTTATTTCTTAAAGTGTTATTCATTTACAATTCGAAGAAAACTCAGGAAGAGAACATTTTTTTTAGAACTGGTACTGATTATTTCTCATTCTTTTTGCCATCTTGGTCGTAGGGAGTAAACAATGCTGATAATTTGGTTGCATTAGCTTCTGAGTCACCATATAAACGATATTATTCTATTAGGAAAACACATTTCAAGAGTACATTTACACCTCATGCTCAAATCTTTCATTTTTCATTTTTCATCTGTAAAATGGGGATAATGATACTTATATTGTCTACTTCTTGGAATTGCTATGAGTGAAATGTTATATAAATGTGAATTATTATTATTAGGTGAGGAAAACAGGAAAAATCAAAGATAAATGTAAAAAGAACTTTAGGAGTTTGGTGAGCCATAGCAAAAAAAAAGATGATATCTAATCTTACTTATGTGTCCACAGAGCCACAGTTAAAAATCTTCATCCTGGGATAGATAGCAATAACTATGCCCAAGGCAAGCAGCTCAAAGCCCATATTCAGATGAGTGAAGAGGGAGAAAGAGGGAAAATGGGGGCGAGAACTCATACCAGATTCCCCTCTTATAGCTTCCTATTTTAGTGATTTATTCTCATGAAATAGGTCTTAAGCACTGTTGTTTCATAGCTTTGAAGTACTACAAGGTCTCTCCTGCTGAACGACCCCAAGGCCTGTCAGACTTTCTAAATTTATCACCTTGGTACCACTACACACCTTTTAGATTGACTAAGATGACAGGAAAAGATAATGATGAATGTTGGAGGGGATGCGGGAAAACTGGGACACTGATACATTGTTGGTAGAATTGTGAATGGATCCAACCATTCTGGAGAGTAATCTGGAACTATGCCATAAAGGCTATCAAACTGTGCATACCCTTTGGTCCAACAGGATCTCTGCTGGGTCTGTAACCCAAAGAGATCATGAAAAAGGACAAAGGATCCACATGTACAAAAATGTTTGTGCAGCCCTTTTTGTAGTGGCAAGGAACTGGAAACAAGAGTGGGTGCCCATCAGTTGGAGAATGGTTGGGTTAATTATGGTATATGAATATTATGGAATATTATTATTCTATAAGAAACGATCAGCAGGATGATTTCAGAGAGGCCTGGAGAGACTTACATGAACTGATGCTGAGTGAAGTGAGCAGAACCAGATCATTGTACACAGCAACAACAAGATTATGTAATGATCAGTTTTGACGGACGTGGTTCTTTTCAACAATGAAATGGTCCAGATCAGTTCTAATAGATTTGCAATGAAGAGAACCATCTGCATCCAGAAAATGAACTATGGAGACGAATGTGGATCACAACATTGTATTTTCACCTTTTTGTTGTTGTTTGCTTGTATTTTGTTTTCTTTCTCATTTCTTTCCCTTTTTTATCTGATTTTTCTTGTGCAGTATAATTGTGGAAATATGTATAGAAGAATTTCACATGTTTAACATATTCAATGATTGCTTGCTGTCTAGGGAACCTAGACAGATGGGGGTGAACCCTGAAACTGTCCTTGACTTTGGGGGTGAGACCTGAAACTCTCTTCTGACAGAGACCCACCTTTGGGGCAGTTAAGTGGTTTCATTAAGATTGGCCCAGGGCTACTCCTACTTAGCTCAAACTTAAGTGGTCTCATTTAGCTGGAGATCTGGACCTGATATCTCTATTGAACTGAAAACTGGCTCAGGATCACTCCCAATAAGTGGTCTTATTCAATGCGAATTCTAGGCGGGGGCCAGTGACAACATTGCATTCCACTGAAACTTCAGTCTCAGATTTCCTATTTAAAGGGCAATTTTGGGCTCATTTCTTTGCAGAGGCCTAAAAGAAGGACCACATCTTGTCAAAGAACCTCTCCTTGGCATAGCTGCCTGGCAGGACTCCTGCCTGCTGTGAAGACATTCTCTTCTCAGCATTAACTCCTCTTTATCTTTCTGCCAGGATTTCTACATCCCTTGTTTATCTCTCTGCCAGGACTTTGTTACTCAGAAGTCAGTCTTCCTAGCAAAAACTGACTCCTGCAGTGCCAACAATAAACTCCCCCCCCTTTTTTTTGCCACTTAAACTCTTTGGGTTCGTGAATTCTTTCATGTTGAACCTCTGCACCGACCAGGAGGGGTTTCCACAACTCTCTGCACTCCCACTAACTGCGTCAGTATGGGGAAGGTAGGGAGGGGGATTTGGTGCACCAGGTTTCATGGGGGTAAATGTTGAAGACTATTTTTGCATGTGCTTTGAAAATAAAAATTATTATTTATTTCAAATAAATCAATAAAATTCTCCCTTAAAAAAAATTAGCATCTTGAGTCAAAGCCCCAGTCCTTTGCCCTCATTATTATAGTATGTACCTACCAGCATGTGACATTCTTCTAGGCACAATACTAAAAAATCAAATGAATATATTTTGGGAGCTCAGATTCTTTTTTTTTTTAATAATAATAATAATAATAATAATAATAATAATAATAATAGCTTTTTAGTTTTCAAAACATATGCGTAGATAATTTCCAACATTTATCTTGCAAAGCGCTGTGTTCCAAATTTTTCTTTCCCCCTTCCCCTTTCTCCTCTCCTCTAGACAGCAAGTAACCCAATATAGGTTAAATATGTGCAATTCTTCTAAACCTATTTCCACATTTATCATGCCGCACAAGAAAAAAATCAAAAGGGGAAAAATGAGTAAGAAAAAAACAAGCAAGCAAACAACAACCATAAAAGGTGAAAATACTATCTGCAATCCACATTCAATCCCCACAATCCTCCTTCTGGGTGCAGATGACTCTCTCCATCACAAGTCTTTTGAAATTGGTCCGAATCACCTCACTGTTGAAAAGAGCCACATCCATCACAATTGATCATCACATAATCTTCTTGTTGCTGTGTACAATGTTCTCTTGGTTCTACTTCACTTAGCATCAGTTCATGTAAGTCTCTCCAGGGCTCTCTGAAATGACTCTGCTGATTGTTTCTCATAGAACAATAATATTTCATTAAATTCATGTACCATAACTTATTTAGCCATTTCCCCATTGATGGGCAACTACTCAGTTTCAAGTTCCTTGCCACTACAAAAAATGAGACTCTTTGCACATGTGGGTCCTTTTCCCTTTTTTATGATCTCTTTGAAATATAGACCCAGCAATGAGACTGCTGCTTTGATAGCCCTTTGGGCACAGTTTCAAATTGCTTTCCAGAATGGTTGGATCAGTTCACAACTCAACCAGCAATGTGTCAGTGTCCCAGTTTTCCCACATCCCCTACAATGAGATTGAATTCTTAACCAGCAAAGAAAACAGCATTGTTTGGTCTGGTGCTGTGAAATCTATGATTTTAGATACATGTCTCAAAATAATGATGGGGATTACCAATACTTAGAAAAATGTTCCTGTGAAATTGGGAACAGAGGTAGGAGCTAAGGAGTTTTGTAAGGCTTTTTTTTTTTTTTTTTTTTTGGTGATATTTATCCTTGAATATCTTTTATTTTATTTTTTTTGTTCCTAATAATAATTTGAGGAAAGAGGCCTGATCTGTGATTTCATTGGTTTAGAAAATTCCTGGCGAGTCCTCTTCTGGTAATGACCAGCTTTTGCTCCACAACTTGGAGTTTTAGAGTTACCTGGGAACTTTGGAGAAGTTAAGTGAGTTGCCAATATCCATTAGGTGGATAGAGATAACAATTAAATTTAAGATTTCATGGTTTAGTGATAGAGACCTTGCAGAAATCCTTCTACCAAGAGAGGCACCTCAGCACTTCTCTACATACTTAGAAAGTTGTTCAGAACTTTGAGATGTTGTTATTTATTTTTGGTTGCATAGACAAGATGTGTTGGAAACTTAAACTTAGATTTCCTCAAATCTGAGACCAGCTTTCTATCCACTCTTCCAAGCTGTCTTTTGTGCAAAAATAATTACTAACATTCATTCATTCATTTATATATTTATTAAAATGGTATTTTGTTTTTTCCAGTTACATGTAAAAAGAATTTTTAACATTAATTTAAAATAAGATTTTAAGTTACAATTTTTTCTCTCTCTTTTTTCCTCCCTCCTCCTTAAGACATAGGATATATGTTATATATTACACCTATTTATGTAACATTTTAAAGTTTGCAAATTTCTGTTCTTTCAACAACCCTATGAGCTAAGTAGTGAGTACTGAAGTTTTCCCCCACTTTACAAATGAACAAACTGAGGCTTAGAGAGTCGGAGTGAATTGCCTTTTGTCACATAGGTAGCATGTAGAATAAGATCTCATTCTTTACTCCTTTGACTAAAAAAAATCTAAAATTCTTTTTACCACATGATGTTGTTCTTACTCCCCAATGTTATGCCTTCAGAGAAAAGGGAATATAGAAGAGAGGACTGCCTTGTTGCATGGTAGGCATTTAATGAATGTTTGTTGATTTAATTTGGAAAAAGAATCAGTGGAGAGTATTTCACATATTGTTTTTGTTTGTTTATTTGTTTTGCCATCTGGTTATTCCAAAGCTTCTCCATGCTTTAAATAAAAATAGGAAGAAAATGAACAAAAAAACATTCTTAAGTGGTGATAACATCTGGTAGATGGCCTGGTTTGGACTGTGGTCTCAGTATTAATGAAAGGGATGACAATTGAAAGTGAATGTTTGAAGTTGAAAGTGAAAGCTTGAGAGCTTTCCCCTTCAACAGACTGCTCTGGTGGATTGACCTTGGCCTTTTCTATTAATAAGATTTAATTTGCACATCACATTTTAAAATGCCTTTGAAAGCCAGGGGTATTGTTGGGCATTGTTGAAGTATTGTTTTTATTTTCAAAGAAGCAGAGATGAATGCTAAAAGTGTGAAAGATTCCTTTGTTTATTGATCTAGAAGTTGAAGAACTGGCTGCCTGTGAAGGGGTTGACTAAGGGAATCATCACACCCTCCTCTGACCCTAAAATCCATTTTGAATTTATTGTGAAATATGGTCTAACATGTTGGTCTAATTTCTGTCTGCCTGCTTTCCCAGTAGTTCTTATCAAATAGAGAGGTTTTTTCCTAAGTTATTTGTTTTCAGGTTTATCAGACATTGAATTTCATGATTTCTGATTGTCTCTTGTCCAGTCTATTCCATTGATCTACTTCTCTATTTTGATTAATACCAAATGTTTTTGATGATTGCTGCTTTATTTTCCAGTCTGAGGTCTGAAAATGCAATTTCTTCTTTATTTATAACTTTTTCATTATTTTCCTTAATAGCTAGATCTTTTGGTCCTCCAAATAAATTCTGTTATTATTTTATGAAATTCTATAAAATATCTCTTTAGTAATTTGTGTAGTATTAAAAGTATAAATAAGCTTTGGTAGTATTGTCATTTTTATTACTTTGGCTCAGCCAATATAATAAATATGATATAAACTGAATATTTTTTCAATTATTTAAATTGTTCTTTATTTCTTTGAGGATTATTTTATAATTGAATCTATCCAAGAATCTGACTCAATGAAAATATTTTTCTGTCATTTCCTTTCTAATCTTAGATACATTAGTTTTATTTATGCAGAACTTTAAAATTTTAATATATTTTAAAATAAACATAATTAAACCTTTACATTTTATTTTCTATTTATTTTATCTTCCTTGATCTTCTTTATCCATTGTTTGCTGATGAATTCTTTCCCTATCTGTAGATCTGATAGTTTATTCCTTTGTTACTCTAATTTGTTTTTGATGGGATCTTTTAAATCTGTCACATATTCATTTGGAACCTATCTTGATACAGCTATCTCTTCCACATGGTGACTTTTTTCATAAGAAATTAAATGGGCATTTTGGGACAGTTTTTCAGAAGCCACAGATAACACATGAAGATGAGCAGACAACACAGGAAAAAGTTTAGAAACTCAGAAATGTGTAAAACATGTGTATAGCATTGTATAATGTCAATGTACTTTGCCTTTTAAAACCCTAATAATTTAGTCTTCTTCTCTTGGTATGAAGAGAGGGCCAAAAATTTTATGCAGATTTTCTAGATTACTGTGATGTAGAAGAGATAACTGAATAAGATGTGAGAAGTTCTGCCATACTGCTGTATCGTTTTCCCAGGAGGTTTTTTTTTTTTTCCCCAAATACTACCAGTTTTCACATTGCTGAAAACCAAATTACTAAGTTCATTTGTTGTATGCTTAATGTTATACTGAGATCTCTACTTTTTAACTAATATCAAATTGTTTTGATAATTATTCATAGTATAATTTGAGAGTACTTCTAAATCTTTTTTTTGTTCCCACTTTCCTTTCATTATTTCCCTTGTGATTCTTGATTTTTTTCTGTTGCATATGCCTCCAGATGAATTTTGTAAAACGATCCCAGGAAAGTTTAGTATGGAGCTGAATAAATAAATTAATTTGTATAGTATTGTCATTTTAATTTTATTATCTCAACCTACACAGGAACAATTGCCATTTCTCCAATTACTTAGATCTGTCTTCATTTCTGTAAACAGTGGTTTTATAGTTGTATTTATATGGTTCTTTTGTGCGCCTTGATAGGTGAATTGTCAAGTATTTTGAACATTCTGTAGTTTAAATAGAATCTCTATTTCTTCCTGCTGAATTTTATTGGTATTGTGCAGAAACACTGATGATTTTTATGGATATATTTTATATTCTTCAAGTTTGTGGAATTTATTATTTCAATTAATTTTTCAATTGACTTCTAGAGTTTTTTTTATTATTATAGCATTATCATATCATCTGCAAAAGTGATAATTTTGTTTTTTCTTTGCCTGTGCTTTTCTTTCCATTTCTTTTTCTTGTTTTATCTAGCACTCTAATAGAAATGGGTTACAATGGACATCCTTTTTTTTTTTTTCCTACCCTTGATCTTGTGGTACAGGATTCTAATTTATTCTTATTACATATGATATTGGCTCGATTTTAGATGTATGCCATTTTTCATACTAAGGAAAGTACCTTTTATTCATAGATTTTGTAGGAACAAGGAAGAGATTATCTTTGAGATTTATGGATAGGGAAGAATTCATCACAAAACAAAGGCTCGAGGAAATAGATTTTGATTACATAACAGTAAAATGTTTTTGTACAAGCAAATTTAACACAACTGGGATTAGAAGGGAAACAATAACTAGACTGCCATGTTTGCCATATGGGAGGGTGAAGAGATGAACACTCATTGTATTATATAAACAAAGGAGAAAGCCAGGCTAACTATAATCATATAAAAAAATGCTCCAGATTTCTACTAATTAGAGAAATGCAAACTAAAGCAATTCTGAACTTCAATTTCATACTATCAAATCATCAAAAATCTGGACATGGCTTTTTTCAACAATGAGATGATTCAGACCAGTTCTAATGATCTTGTGATGAAAAGAGCCATCTACACCCAGAGAGAGAACTATGGGAACTAAGTGTAGATCACAACATAGCATTTTCACACTTTTTGTGGTTGTTTGCTTGCATTTTGTTTTCTTTCTCTTTTGTTCAGCAAGATAATTGTATAAATATGTATGCATATATTGGATTTAATATATATTTTAACCATGTTTAACATTTATTGGATTACTTGCTATTTAGGGGAGGGGATGGGGAGAAGGGGGAAAAATTGGAACACAAGTTTTTTCAGTGGTTAATTTTGAAAAATTATTCATGCATATCTTTTGAAAATTAAAAAGCTTTAATAAAAATCATCAAAGATGGTTAAAAAGAAAAGAAAATGATAAATATTTGAGGAGCTTCAGGAAAACAAGCTTAATACATTGTTGCATTGACAATGTATGACACAAACAAACAAGCAAAATCTCTGAAAACTAAAAAAAAAAAGCAAACAAACAAACAAAAAAAACCCCAAAAGGGGTAACTGACTAGCACAGTGGATAGAATACCAGCCCTGGAGTCAGGAGGACCCGAGTTCAAATCTAGCCTCAGACATTTAAATTTAGTAGTTGGGTGATCCTTGGCAAGTCACTAAATCCCAATTGCTTCGGAAAACCCAACCCAACCAAACAAAAACAAAAAACTCTGAAAACTAGAAAAAAATGCCCATCAATTAAGAAATGGCTGAACAAACATAGTGCATGGATAAGATGGAAAACTGTTGCATTGTAAGAAGTGAGGAAAAAGACAATTTCAAAGAGATGTGGAAAGATTTATGGCCTGATGCAGAGAGAAGGGAACATAACCAGAAAAATAATTTATGCCATGACACCAATATTATAATGGATTAATGGGCAGAATAAAAGATGTTTTTTTTGTAGATGAACAATGTGGGAATATGTTTTGCTTGAGTGTGTTTATGTAATATAGTGATTCTTCATCCCTTTTCTCTCCCATGTGGCAAACATGGCAGTTTTTTACATACAAGACAAAGCCAACAAATAATTTATTAAGTGTCTATACAGGAATAGAGCTTCAATTGACCTTAGAAGTTGCCTAGTTTTTAGAACCATAGTTTTCTTCAGAGTTTAGCTCATGTTCCCCATTCTTGTTTCTGTCTCCCTTCAAATTCCCTTACCTAGACATGTTATCTCTTGACTCCCCTCTCTTTCCTCTTCTTCCTAGAGTAAAGTCACCTTGAGGGAAATAATTGGTGCATTTTATCTTTGAATCTTCAGCATTTAGCACAGTTCCTGACAGTTCCTTATAATTTATTGTTTAAGAAACACATTTAAAAAACAAAGACAAACAAAAGATAAAACTGAAGTAGATATATAATAAAAGACTTTTGTCAGTCAAGAAGCATTTATTAAGCTCTTACCATGGGTCAGGCCTGGATCAATACTAAGTTACAAAAAAAAACAAAACAAAAAAAAAAACACAAAACAACTTACATTCTAATGAGGTAAGGATGGGGAATGCAATATTTAAATAACCAAATACATACATTATATATATGAAATAGAAGGTAATATAAGGGTGTGTGTGTGTGTGAAGCACTAGAAACACTAGAGTTTGAATCCTGTCTTCCCTCAGATATTAACTAGCTGTGGGATCATGGACCAGTCACTTCAGTCTCTGAACCTCAGTTTCCTTAACTTTTAAATGAGGGAACTGTACTCAATGGGCTCTAAATTTCCTGATAGCTCTAAATCTGTTGTCCTGTAATCCCAGTAGTCCAATTTGGCTGGAATGTCAATTGAGTGAGATGATGTATGTAAAACAGTCTGGAAAAATAATTGGAGTCAGATTTTAAAGAGTTCAAAATACCAGACTTAGGCATCTGTAGGTATCCTTTGGTTTTAGTAAGCTGCACTAGGTCCCTGCTGTAGGTCAGGCTATAGGGATTGATATGGTTAGACCTAGCAGTTGTGAGGTGAGTAAATATTGAAATCCAATTGGATACTGTGAGCAGAAGGATTGGGGAAAGAGTAGATAGCATTGGTGAATATACAGGATGGTTCTTTGGTCACTTTGCTGTGACATATTTTTAAATGCCTGGCAAATAGTAGGCACTGCATAAATGTTACATGTAATAATACAATAATTTCTTCCATATGATGGGGTTTAGGAGTATAGAATCCCCGAGATCTAGAATATCCATGTAAAATTTTTTGGCTTTTCCTTCATATCAGAGAAGTCTGAACCCGGTTTGCCTCAGTTTCCTCATTTGTAAAATGAGCTGGAGAAGAAAAATCAAATCACTCCACTATCTCTGCCAAGAAATAAAATCAAAGAGAGTCAGATACGACTAAAAAACGATTGAAAAACAAAATGATATGGAAGGGTTATTCATATATGGAAATGGAGAAATAACAGGGGGATGGCAATGTGAATGTTGCATTAGTGCCCATAAAATGTCAAAAGGAATAGAGGAAGACCATAAAGTGTTAGTTAAAGCATTTATAAATGGGCATGAAGAAGAACTGGGCTGGAACTGAAGGTCTGCATTGGGATTACACGCTATTGGGGGTTTGACATATAATCTCTGGGATCAGGAAGCCATCAAAGTGCTGAAAAATGACTGAAGAACAACAACATGATATGACATGTGATAGATATTTTATTACTTAGCTTGGTAGCCTATCAACATCTTGACCTGTATGATTCTAGTTCATGTTCTCCTATAGATACCCAGTGGTACATATCTTTATTCATATCTATATATGATACTGGAGACCTCCCTCTTCTTTTTATATTTTGTGGATTCAGTGGACCTCTCATGCTGCCAACTGGAATCCCTTGATCATTCACATTGTGGGATTAGATACCCAGAGTGCTCATGTGTGATAAAAGCTCACTTTCACATAACACTTTTTACATAATAATTTTTTCTCCTCCCGTCAATTTTACTTTTTGTTTGTCTTTGTTTTTTAAATGTTTCTTGTAAGTAACAAATGGTAAGATTTCTTTTCTTATCTATTCTGTCATTCTTTTGTTTTATAGGATCTTTTAATCCATTCACATTTAAAGTTATGAGAATTAAGTTTATATTTTTCCTCCATCGATCTCTAATAAAATTTTCCAAATTATGCTATTTCCCCATCTTCTGATATAAACATAGTACTATCTTCCTTCAATTACTTTAATCTTTTTGAAAGTGGCCTCCTTCTCATTGGCACTTTTGCCCTCATCCTCTCATTTATTACTTCTTTCCTTTTAGGATTTTGTTAACTAATTCCCTTTCCTCTTTTGCCTTTTTGTGATTATATATTTCTTCCTCTTTATTTACTTATTTTTTTGCTGTCACTTAGTCAAGTAGATTCTCCGTTCTTCTTCCCCCCTTCAACTAGTCCTATTCAGTAGTTTTTAAATTTTCATTTTTTTGGTGTTCCCTTCCAAAAAGAATTTTTCTCATTGTCTTTATCCATTTTCTTTTTCTGTTTCTTCTAGACCTCATTCTCTAATTCATGACTTCATTGTATCTGACTCTTCATGGCTCCATTTGGAAGTAGTTTGTTTTTTCCTTCTCCAACTCATTTTACAGATGAGGAAATTGTGGCAAACAGGATTCAGTGACTTGTCCTGTGTCACACAGCTAATAAGTTCCTGAGGCTATATTTGAAATCAGAAAGATGAGTCTTCTCAACACCAGGACAGTCTCTCTACACATTGGGTCACCTACCTGCCCTTTAGTTATCTAATCTCTCTATTCTCTGTATTCTTCCTGCAATCAAAACTTCTAAGGTATCCATTCTAGATTTTTCTTTCTAAATAGCTTTTGCAACTGTCTTGTGGACCATGGATTCCCCTTTTCCTTTGTTCCTTAATCCTAGAACAGTGTCATATTCCTGCAGATAAGAGAGAAAATACTGTATCATGATAATACCACCCCACCATGATCCTCATCATGCAGCCAATCAAGGATCCAAACTTTCTTCCTTATTCCTTTTTCCTCATTATTTGTCTTAAAATTTCCCACTGAATACATATTCTTTTGTTCCTCTAGGTGCCAAGAGTTCCCAAGGGTTCCTACTCCCAAGTTTCCTGAGATAGGACAAGTAGATTCTTGAGGCACCAAATTACCCAGATCATACCATCTCCCTTCACAGACCTCACTTCATAGAGAATGCATCAATGTCCCATCATCCAAGCAAGGCTTCCTTCTTTTCTCCTTCTTTTTTCATCTTCCCTTCCCTTCCTCCTCAGTTACTCCACCATAGGTTTTTCTCTTACTAATAACACAGAGGTCACCTTCCCCTTGTTGTTAGGCTTTGATTTGATTCCTCTTTTATGTATATTACCATGTTTGTAATGTCCTATAATAAACACTGATTCACCTGTAGGCAGGGAGTAACTAAGTTCTATCCATAATGTCCTAGGGGTCCACTGTTTCACTGTGACTTCCACCTGACTTTTCCTTTCACTCTAGTCTCTTTATATACATTTACACTTCTGAATATTTGCATTCTTAATCTATTATTCTCTCTTTTGTTTTGAGACTTGTCATGGAACATTCCAGTTTTTCTCTTCTGCACATTATTTTTGCTGTATGGGCCATAAATTCTGTTGTTATAATTCTCATTCATAATTCTCATTTTTCTTTTGAACCACTCTGGAGGAGCAGGTTATATATTTTCTCATATTCCATAGGGTCTTCTGTTTCATTAAGTGTGGAATCATTTCTCTCTTTTTTGGTTGTATTTATTCACAGATGCCTGAACTCATTTACTAGATTTGGCAACCATATTTCTTTTTCCTGTTAATGATTTCCCTGTTGATTTATTTGCTTTTAGTCAAGGTCTTTGAGTTTTCTTGCTCCTGAGATTTTATTTCAATATTTTCCCCCTTAATTTCCCTATTACTCTGAGTTTCTGATTTGCTCCTCTCTGATGATGATTTCCTTGGTTGTTGAATCTCAAAGCACCTCAGCCTCCTCCTATTTTGGGGAATTCACAGTATGCCAGCTCTAAGTGAGTTTTACTTGGACAGAACTAGCTTCAGCCAGATGCTATGCATTTTTCCTTAGGCTTAGTAGAGTACTACATATTCACCACTCAAGCTGTGCCCCACATCAGTCCCATTCCCTCTGTCCTTCACTTCTTAGTCAAGAAGTTCTCTGAAAGTTCAGAGAGAGACCATGCTAATCCAAAGGTGCTGATTTTTGTGTCTCTGAAGTTATGGGTTTGGGAGGAGGTGAGGGGTGGGATGTGGTGTTGAGTGAGGGTGAAGGATGGGATATTGTGTTGAGTGATATATTTAATTCCAGACATGTGTCCTATTCTTTCTCTGTCTGTTCCTGGCTCTCCTGCAGAGATGTTTTGCAGCACAGATTCCTGCTGGTCATAGAGAAGGCTACACATAGAGTATAGCCCCAGTGGAATTCTATAATCCTAGTACACTCCATAATGAAATACTTTTGTGTCACTGGGTATTGGTCCTGACTCAAGTCGACTTCCACAGCCTGCCACTTGGATCTCCATGGCACTAGAAAAAAGAAAAGGAAACCAGATGTGTGCTTTTCTGTGGATTTGATACAGATCTGCTAATACAACTTTGATGGCTGTTGGTAGCTTGGGATGTGGCAGAAGAATGCTGAGTGAGATCAGTGTATGAGGTAGTTCATGGGTTGGTCTGTTTGCTTGTTTGTATTTTACCTTCAGCAACCCTGTATCATGGAGACAGCTAAAGTTTCTTTATCTTTGGCATATAACCAATCCTTTGGAAAACTTTGTGATGTTGAGGAGATCTGAAAAAATGTTTAAATCTCTATCTTGCATATCATGGGAGTGGGAAGCCTCACATATAGGCAGTTCTCACTAAGCAGACCATTCCACAGACCTCATTTATTTAATGAGAATTTGCCCTGGGATGTGGGAAAGGAAAGGACATGAGGAGGTCAGGGACAGAGAAACAAGAGCAGGAGGAGGAATGATATTCTGGGCCAGTCACTTAAGGACCTGACTAGAACCAAGAGAAAGAACATAGAGGAAAGTAGACATGTAGGGGTTGGAGAGGAAGGGCAGCTAGCAGTGGGTTGGGGGCAGACATTTGGTATGAAAGACACACAGACTAAATGAAGGTGATGGGGTGAGGGGAGGTGCTGGAATGGAGAATGGGGGGAAATGTGGGAGGGTGGATATGTAGAATGAGGCAAAGTTTTCCTATCTAGTAGGATGTATCAAGACAAGCTTCTGATCCTGCTGTTCTTGTGGTACACTCTCTGCAAGTCTGCAAATCAGTTCTTTTTTTTTTTTTTTTTTTTTACTTTGAGGGATATTTTGGGGGATTTTGTTTTGTTTTTGATTTTTTATTGGGGGTACTGGGAGGCTATGTAGTGTGAATTATGGGGCAGTTGTGGAAAGAGAGAGAGGACAGTATTATAAAGCTAACATTTCTTTCTTTTTTTTTTTTGGAGTGAGGATTTCTTTTAGAATTCTTTATGAATTTGTGTGATGCTTATTTATATAAAGTAAGAACTCTGTATAGTACTTTAGAAGTTAAAAAGCATTTTTACTTATGGCAACCCAGTGAATTAAATTATGTTTTATAGACTCAATTTTACATAGAAATCATACCTGAGTAGATAAGTGATTTGCTCAAAGCCACACAGGGAGGAAATATAAGGATAAGATTTAGGTTAATTTTTGTATTGCTACCTTTTGCTTTTTAAATCACTTACATTTCTCAATACAATACTCTTATTTCCTTTTCCCAGAGAGCCATTCCTTATGAAAAAGAATAAAAAAGTGTGTGTGTGTGTGTGTGTGTGTGTGTGTGTAAGACAACAAATCAATAATACTAGCCAATACATTATCCAAAGCTGATATTAGATATGGTGTTTTCCACACCTATAGTTTTCTACTTCTGCAAAGAAGGGAGGAAAATACTTTCTCATATCTCTTCTTTAGAACCAAGCTTGATCATTATTATTTTACAACGTTTAGTTTCAATTCCTTTATTGCTATTGTTCTTTCCAATTACATTGGAAGTAATCATATATGGTGTAGCTAGGTGGCACAGTAGATAGAACATAGAGTCTGGAGTCAGGAAAACTTTCTGAGTTCAAAATCTGACCTCAGACATTTATTAGATGTGTGACTCTGGGCAAATCACTTAACTCTGCCTCAGTTTCCTCATCTGTAAAATGAGCTGCAAAAGGAAATGACAAACCACTCCAGTGGCCAAGAAAACTCCAAATGTGACCACATAGAGTCAGACATAATTGAACAACAAAGTAATGCATATTGTTTTACTTGTTCTGTTTACTTCTTCCTATACTGGTTCATGTAAATCTTCCCATGTTTCTCTGTGTTCATTCAGTCAGTCAACAACCATTTACTGAGCTCCCTACTTCGTGTCAGTTTTTGTGCTAAGTGCTATTTATTCAAAGAAAAGACAGTCTGTGACCTCAAGGAACTTACATTTTAATGGGGGAGATAACATGCAGTAACTATGTACAAAAAAGCTATATATAGGATATGCTTATTCCTTAGGAAATAATCAACAGAAAACTGTTTTTGCCTTTCTTTGTATTCCTGAATGCTTGCTGACTAATTGTAGTTTTTGGCATGATTCTTTCCTGGGAATCCATTCTAGGTCTTGTTCACTTTCCAGTGAGGAAAAGTCTCTAGGGCAGGGATTCTTAATTTTTTTGTGTGTATCACAGACCCCTTGGCAGCCTAGAGAACCTAGGATCTTCTCCATATATTTTTAAATGCATAAAATAAAATGCATACAATTACAAAGGAAACAAGTACTATCAAAATACATATAGATTTTGTAAAAGTTCATGGACTTCAGATTTAAAAATCCCTGTCCTAGAGGTTGTCAGACATTAAGAAAATTCCCTACTTGGGAGATTGTAATGGATCACAAGTCTGTGTAATATATTCTGGACAGAACCACTAAGAAGTGGTTTAAAAACAACAACCCCAATGTAACTTCCAACTATAATTTTCTTTTGACTCTCAAACCCTCTATGTTAGATCTTTCTGAGTTTTAACGAACCCCAGAGAGGTAGAGACAATATGCACTTGTTTGTGATCTAGTCTACTGATGAAGTGAAACTTCCCAAAGGCTTTCCCTTTTCCCTGGTGGGAAACACCTGCTAGATCCCTTTCCCTGCCTGGCACAGAGCAAGCCCTTGAAAGCAGTTTTGGTGGAGGTCCCCTGAAGTTTCATGACTTTCATGACCAGCCCTGACAGAAGTGGAACAATAATATAGGCAGGAGCCAATTCTTCAAGTCAGCAGTGAAATATTTGGCTCTCCTTCCTGCTGAGCTGGGCTGTCTGAAAGAACACTGTGTAAGGGAGTATATTGTTTCTGGATAATCCTGTAGGTCATTTTTGAAGTGAAGTGCTTATAGGAAGCCATCAAGATGAACCCAATATTTAGACTAGAAAGGTCACCCCAAAGTGGTTTAAATAAAAGTATTTGCTTGGCACAGAATGGAAGAGTGGAAATCCTAAATTAGTAGCAGAATATTGTATATGTCCTTCATAGGTAGAATTTGGAAAAGAGATGAATAGTTTCTCTGGTAGGGTTTTTGGTTTTGTTTTGCTTAAAAATGTGGATGACAGATGGGCTCTATTTTTATTTAAGAAAAAACCACAAACTTTGAAAATCTGTAGTAGTATAGTAGACCTGGGTTTGTCAAATATTCCTCCCCCTTAATTGACAAGGTAGAGATTTGACAGTAGGAAAAAAAGAAGCCTTAGCATGATTTTCTGGTCCCAAAGTTTCCTGGGATGTGAGGTAATTGACTACTACCTTTGTGCCCTGATTTCTCACCTTCTGAGATACGGTTTAACTCCTGATGTCATGGTGAGCTTTTATTCAATGTTGTCAGATTGCTTTTGTGTGTTCAGATGTGTGAAGTGGAAATTGTACAATATCTTAATTACACATTACAAATAATATTCTCTTAAAGCTGTCAAATGGTTAGGAGTGGGAGGTGTGGGAGAAAAAGGACTATTAAAACAGCTCCAGTTGTTACTATAGTTAGTGACTTATTATTGTTATCCTAACCTTTTAAAGAGCTTTCATCAAGTTGTCATTAAAAAAAATCTCCTTTAGTGAAAATCATATTTATGGGTGGGCAAAGTAATTTTTTTTGCTTCTTTTTTTGGAACAGAGTTGGTAGATGGTGATGGAATTATCTTTCTGGTCAAGTTAATTAACACTTATTGTGCCAACATTTCACCAAGTACTGGGGACACAAACTAAAGCAAAAATAGTCCCTACTTTCAAGGAGCTTTCACTCTAATGGGGGAAACAATATGCAAAGAAGAGATTTACGGGGTAAATAGATGACTTCTCTGCAGTCCACTCAGAGATGCTATTTCACAATGGAAGTGTTAGGACAGTGAAAGGTTAACTTAGTAAAGAAGTGTCCTTGGCTGCTGACAGTAAGAGAGACACATACTCAACCGTACCTTTGTTTTTCCAATACCAAGAGACAAGTGGTTGTTGTCATTTCTGCTGGAAGAGGACCAAATTGGCATCCCTATGTAAAGGTCAAGATACAGTGTCAGATTATGGCTGGTCGACCAGTATGAGCTTGGAAGGCTTGGAAGGCCCAACTACAAGTTGGGCACAAATAGTCTTTATGAATGTTTGGAGTGGAGATGTCTTTAAATTGGTGCATCTCACATTTCTTTTGAGCTAATATTGCAAATACTGTGGAAGTAGAAGAACGGATGGGAGCCTAGATGCTCTGGGCTTCATCCATAAAACAAGAGGGTTGGAGCAGTTGATCCTGCCCTGTAACCATCTGGTTTTTCATTGTAGAATGAAGGAGTGAAACTAGATAACCTTTGAGATCTTTTTTGTTATCAATCTATGATACTCTGATCCCTAAGATCTCTCAGCTCCAAATTCTGTGATCTAATGTTCCTATGCCTAGTAAGTCAGTCTCTTAATTGGAAGCATTTTCTTTAAGGCCAGATATGGTACAAGCCAAAAAGGACAATCCTAGCGTTAGCTGATATTTTGCCAGTTTGCCAGACTTTGAGGGATCTTGCAAATTTTCCTTCTTTTTACCCTAACTTTATTTGGTTTTGATCAGGCCTTTCTAATGTCTTGTTAGTCCAAAGATCCTTTGAGGCCCCGTGATATTTGATTTCCCTTTTTTCAGTCTTTGAGATATTTGTAAACCACTTAGTACAGTACCTGCCACATGGTAGGCACTTAATAAATGTTGTTTCCTTTCTTTCCTTCTTAATCTTTCTTTTTTCTTTTCTTTAAAAAAATTTCCTTGCCCTGCCCTACCCTGCCCTACTCTGCCTTCCTCTCTTGGTCTGCCTCTGTACCATACCTTGGCATCTTAATTGAGTCTTTTTAATAGTAGTTGCACTAAAATACTGATTGGACAACTATTCCATATCACCGTCTTCCTCCTTCCTTTATTTGATCAACTGACCATTTTACAAATTCAGTCACAAGAAGGAATGGCTGGAAATGCGATTACTACTGGTAATGCTTTAAAATATATTCAGCATTTAAACTATATTATCTCATATGATCTTCAGAGTAACCCTATGAAGTAGGAAGGTAGTTTAAATATTATTATTCCCAATTTATAGATGGAAAAATTAAGAATCAGAGATTTGGTCCAAGGGCTCATAGCTAAGCAGTGGCAAGTAGTTGGATTTGGAATCATCATTGTATAATAAATATTTTATGATTTTTATTTGTCTCAGTCATGCCCTTTTCTTTCTGACCCCCTTTGGGATTTTCTTGTCAGAGATATTGGAATAGTTTGCCATTTCCTTCTCCAGTTCATTTAACAGATGAGAAAACTGAGTTTGTTCACTCATCTCTCAAGTGATAGGTACCCACTTCATTTCCAGTTTTATTAGCCAGTAAAAAATGATTGCTATAATATTTGGTGTCTTTGTCCTTAGTCATATATCACTCCTTGTGATCCCATTTGGGGTTTTCTTGGCAAAGATGTGGGAGTGGTTTGCTATTTCTTTCTCTAGCTTATTTAACATATGCGAAAACTGAGGCAAACAAGATTGAGTGACTTCCTCAGTCTGAGTGTCAAAGGCTTTATTTGAATTCAGGTTTTTTTTGACTCCAGACCTGGCTCTATCCACTGTGTCACCGAGCTGCCCTTCATTAATATATAGACCTGCAGGCCTTTTGATCCCAACTGTAGCATTTTCTATTAATAGCCTACTCTTGGTTACTTTAAAACCATCACCATTCTGTAGAACCCAAATAATTCATTTTGTTGTTGTTATTCAGTTGTTTCAGACATGTTTGATTCTTTGTAATGCCATTTGGAATTTTCTTGGAAAAAGATGCTGGAGAGGTTTGCCATTTTCTTCTCCAAATCATTTTCAGAGATTGAGACAAACATGATTATGTGACTTGCCCATAGTCACACAACTAGTGTCTGAGGCTAGATTTGCATTCAGGGAGATGAATCTTCCTGACTCCAGGTCTAACGCTCTATTCACTGTGATACTTAGCTGCTTACTCATGGTTTAGACAGGACTATAGAACATCAGTTTTCTAGTAATTAAGACAACTGACCAAGACTATTTGTATAAGTCCTTAGACAATATTATGGAACTACATACTGAGGGAGAAGTTACTAAGACCAGAGTCTGTGTTATTTTCCTTGTATGCATATGCCTGACATGCATACAAGCCCTATTTGGGCTAGTTCTTTTGTATATGCAAAGGAGGGGATAATGGAACTGACCTTTATCAGTCAGGTTATTGAGAATAATTCTCCCTCCCCCAGAGGTTTCAGGCAGCATAGCAATTAACTTTGATTCTGGGCCACCAGACCTGGCAGTTTTGTTTTGTTGTAGGTGCGTAGCCTTGAACAAATGTCTAACTGAACAAGGAAGCTGTTGAGAACATCCCTCAGGAAGTTGTGACTATCCCTTCTGCTGCAGCTGCACCTTACTATCATGGCTTTATTTAGGAATAATAAAAACAGTGGAATGAAGCTTAGCCAGTATTCCCTCGGCAGAATTTTGATGATACAATTTAAACTTATTTTATATGGATTTATTTTGTTTCCATAGCAGATATACCTCAGGCAAATAAGCTCTTTCCATTGCCCCTGGAATGTTTCCTAAGAACAGTTAAGCAAAATCATCTAATAGAGTAATTACAATCTGTAGTGCATGCCTCTTTCCCCTTTTATAGTTTATTGTTTGTTAGCAGAAAGATATGTACTTTGATTTCAGTAATTCAGTTCCAGAATCATCTATCGTATTTAATTTGGGTTTTAGTGGTGTCTGGGTTTTCAGTGTTATAGTCATTTGTGGCAATATTTTTTGGTCTGCTTTCCTTATTTCCTGTACGTTTTCCCATATCTGTCTGGATTCTTTACATTAATCATTTGGCGTAAAGCCAAAACTGAATTCCTATGTTCATCTATTCTGCAATTGTTGGACACATAGTTTGTGTCTAGCTTTTTACTGTTGCAGGTAATGTTTCTCTGTTTAGTTTTGTACATATGTGTGCTTTCTTGCCATCAGTCACCTCCTTGGGTGAGATTCTTCCTATGAATAGGATTTCAGGGTCAAAGATTATGAACAATTTAATACCTTTTCTGCTTGCACATTAGCAAACATTTTCAAGTCAACAAGCATAACTCGATTAAATGCTTCTTGCATAATTTCAAACTGTTTCAAATCATTTGATCTTACAAAACAATGTAATTTAAATAAAGAAAAAAATGTTAAAATGAGAAGATACACGTTATGTCTCTTAACAGTATTATATTTTTTGCTATTTTATGTTTTCATGTATTCCCAGTTTGATACATGCATGGTATTCTTGTCATGTACATTTAATGTGCCATGTGAATCAGCTGGAAGCTTCTTTCTCAGTATCTTGGTCATACTTCTACAAGGATAAGTGAGTGAAATATGGTCAAGATTAGATGTTTCAAACCATCTCTGAAGTGATAAGCAGTTTTCCTTGAAGGAGTAGTTGATATTATTCTGGCTCATGCCCAAACTTCTTCCCATTTGGAAGGAGGTCAGAAGAGTGTCATTTTGAGAGAGTCCTTAACTTAGCCAAAAACTTAATGATAAAAACCAGGGCAAAAGAAGATTATTGTCAGATTCCACAACTTGGAAAAGGGAATCCTTGTTTTAAAGAACCATGGATCTAAAGTAATGGGAAAATGAGAAATTTGAGAAATGAACAGAAGTAAAGAATTGGTCTTTTTTTTTTAAGTTGTCATTCCATCTTCTTACTATTCTCTTGGTTTCTTTCTCCCATTTTCTTGATATAAAATTCTTTTCTTCTTTTCTTTGTTTTCTTCTTTACTACAGGCAAAATCACTCAACCTGATTTTGAGAGAATTCAAGAAGGAGAGAGAAAGAGGGAGAGAGAGAGAGAGGTAGACAGAGAGAAACAGAGGCAGACAGACAGACAGACAGAGACAAAGAGATAGACAGAGATGAATAGACACAGAAACAGATAGACATACAGAAAGAGAGAGAGAAAGAGAGAGAGAGAGAGACAGAGAGACAGAGAGACAGAGAAATAGAAAGAGATGAACAGGAAGAAAGAGGGAGAAACAAAAAGAGAGAGACAGAAGCAGATAGAGACAGAAAAAATATATATGGAGACACACATATAGAGAGAGAAAAAGAGAGAAAGACAGAGAGAGACAGAGACAGAGACAGAGAAAGAGAGAGAGACACACAGACACAGACACAGACACAGACACAGAGACAGAGAATAAAAAAGATTAAGAATACACTAAGAGAATCAGAGAGAAGTAAGCAATAAAGGGGCTATTAAATGAGGATATATAACTGTTGAGATAGGAATTCTCAGGAAGATCACTACAATGTCAAAAAGGGTTTTGGACAATGTTAATCAGCTTTATAAAAGGAAATGAGCTCTTTAGAATCAAGGACACTAAAGCCAAAGCCAAGGGCAAGGAGAGCAGTAAAACATTGGGCATATGTCACCAGGCCAGATTTGCAAACTAAATAACCCAAATGGATGGGAATGCAGCTACAAAGACTATGTGAGACTAAAACCAGAAGTCATTTGGTTGCCAAGGCAAGGATAGAGAAAGTAGAGTGTGGATGGCAAAGCATGAAGAAAGAAAATACAATACAGGACCTTTGAGCTACTCTTGTCTTTTCTTGCCTGGCTACTGTGTTTTGGGTTGAATCCCTGCATACAAAGCCTTTTCCAGTGTTCTGGCAACTAGGTATGGAAAAAGCAACTTTTTTCCACCATAGACTTGAGAAACATTTCTTTAGAATGTATACCCAGGGAACTTTATTTTATTTTTAAGGCCAGTGAAGATTGAATACTCATTCACAAAAGATGTTATTTTTATTCTCAAACACACCAAGGAATTTGAAATAAATTTTAAAAATTCACATCTGAATTTTACTTTTAAACGTTTTAAAGTCATCTATGGCCCCCCTTCTCCCTTTCCAGTCTTCTTATACCTGACTTTCTTTTAAGTACTCTTCAATCTAGTCACAGTGGTTTTCCTTGTTGCTTCTCAAATAAGATATTACATCTCCTGACTCCAGGGATTTTCCCTGACTGTTCCTCATGCTTGGAATTTTTTGCATCTTCATCTCCTTTCTTTCTTCAAGGCCCCTCTAAATCCTACTTTCTACATGAAGCCTTTCCTGATTTCATTAATGCTAGTGTCTTCCCACTGTGATTACCTTCAATTTATCTTGTAGATTATCTTGGGTTATCTCCAATTTATCTGTTTATATCTTGTTTGTATACAGTTGTTTGCAAGTTATCTCCACCATTAGACTGAAACTATGAGAGGAGGGGCTGTTTTTTTTTTAAACCTCTATTAGTTTTTGAGGCCCTAACATGGTTCCTAGCACAGAATGGGCACTTATTAAATTCTTATAACTTGGTTTGAGTTTATAAACAAGCAAAATACTTTTTTGGAGTGGGGAAAAATATGAGGATATATCTGGCTGGACATGTCCCATACTCATGTGTGTATGCATGTATATGTGTGTGTGTATATATATATATATATATATATATATATATGTATAGACATATATATGTATATGTGTGTGAATATGTGTATATATGTTTTTGTAAAGTTAATATTTAGTTATATTGATTGCTTGCTTCATGAAGATTAGCCATCAAGTGATCATTTTCCTAGCAAATGAAGACCATTTGCTAAGATGTAGCAGGTTGTCTATATTGGTGGAAGAATTTACCAGTATAGATAAAGTCATGCATCCTTAAGGTATTGAAACAAGGAGAATCATTAAATCTCCCTAGAAGGGAAGGGAGCTTGTTTAAACATTATTGATGTGTAGGTTGGTAAAATCAGCCTGAGTTAAGATAAGCAAAAGTCCTCGGTCTTTATTCTTGGTCTTTAGAAGTAGAATTGAATTGGATGGAAGCAGAATCTCCATAACCTTCCTTCTTCCTTGTTTACCACCAAAGTGACTTTGGCTTGTCTTACTCCATCCCCTAGTCCCTCCTACAATTCTCTGTATACACACAATTATCGAGCCAGCACAGACTAGTGGGAAGGGCCATTTTCCAAGAATATGCTTATAGAGTATTGTCTAATCGGTAATTAGCCTTAAGTGCTCGGTTGTCTGGACCTCAGTGCGTAAATTCAAGAGTTTCAGCCCTCTACAAATTTTTATATGAAAATCTGAGATTTTGACAGATTGATTACTCTTACAAATAGACACACTGGCTACATAAAGTCTATCAACCAAAGTAGTGACATGCTTTATGTAGCCAATGTGCCTATTTGTAAGATTCTCTCTAGAATTTCCAAAATCTCACCTTTGACTAGCATTGAGTAAATGGAAAACTAGATCCAATACCTTCAGCCTCACTATCCCTATCCCTCTGTTGGAGCAAACAGTTTTTCTGCATTTTTAGCACTGCTGGAATGAAGCCTGGGAAGTTTTCAGTTGTGACCCTCGAAATTCCAGGGAAGTGGGCTATTTTTAGATCTGTGTTATACACTTGAAGACTGTGAGCAAAATGATTATTAAGGAAGCACAGGTCGCGGCTGGAGAGAGTGGGAGATAGCTGTGTCTTCAGTAGGAATCTACTTTTATCAGTTCATAGTAGTCAGTCATCTGGGGAAAGGGCAGATTCCAAGCCAAAAATGGCCCTCAGGGCAAGGAAAGCAAGGGCTATTGGGGCATTGACACCCATGTGTGCATTCCAGCTGCAGTGGGTCATTGCTGTTTCTTCCAGATTTCATTAGCCATATGGCTGCAAGAGTTTGTTTCTTAATCACTCGAGGTTCAGATGTTTCTGTTTTTCAGCAGAGTGAATGTGAATCCCTTTTAGGAAATTCACAGGCCAAGGATCCTAGATTTAGAACCAAAAAAGTTCATTTTTCAGATTAGTAAAGTGAGAGTTAGAGAGATGTTTACAGTCATACGTAGTTCTAGGCAGAAGTGTGATTAGAACCCAGATCAGTTGAATTCAATTAAATTCAACAAGCAAATTTATGAAGTATATGCCATATCTTGTGCTAGGCATTGGAGATACAAAGACAGAAAATCAAATGACCACTTTCTTTTTTTGCTGATGTGCATAGAAAATATACATAGATAAGCCAAAAAATTTTTGGGTGAGACATAAACAATTTGGGAAATTAGGAAAGGTCTCTTGTTCAAGGCAGTAGAAAATTAGTGTGAAGAAAAAAGGAGAAAGGGGCAAAACCAAAGATTTGCCTCTAGTCAGTAACAAAATAAAATTGTACATTGTGTGATTAGCCATGATTGACTTAGCTCTTCTCAGCCATGATCCAGATCCAAGACAATCCCAAAAGATTCAAGATGGAATACGCATCATCCACATCTAGAGAAAAAACTGATGAAGTCTGAATGAGGATTGAAGCATACCATTCTCACTTTATTTTGTGTATGTGGTTTTCCCCCCTTTGTTTTGTTTCTTCTTTTACAACATAACTAATGTGGAAATATGATTGCACATGTATAACATATATCAGATTGCTCACCATCCTGGGGAGGGGGAAAGAGAAAAATTTGAAATTCAAAATTTTTCAAAAAATTAATTTTGAAAAAAGTCTTAAAATGTAATTGGAAAAAATAAAATGCTATAAAAATATAGTTACATAGATTTATAATGTTATATAAATGTTATATAAATGATTTATAATGTTATATAAATGTTATATAAAAGTTTCTGCATTTTTAAAAACAAGATGCTGTAAATTTACAGTGACAACCTTTGATTGAAGGAATCTTCTCTTTTTGCACCTGGCAACTGACATGCCTTTATTTTCTATTGTCAACAACCGAGAAAATGAGAAAAGCTGCTAAAAGTAGAAAGAAATGAAATTATACAGATGTTGGCTGATTTTGGGGTTCTGATAGGCAGCAAACTTCTGAGCCCATCAAAGGGAGAAGCCAGAGGACAATAATCAAGGTGGTTCAGGAGAACTTCACAGATGGGTGAATCCTATTGGTCTACATAGAGGATTCAAAAGCTTTTCAATTGATTGGTTTCTGATTTTTTAGAGTGTAATTAGAAAAATTGTATCTTTATCAGTTTTTAGATAAGCACAAAGATGGACTACCTTTTCATTTTTAATAAAATTTTTGCAAGAAAACTATACTATTGTGTTGATAGAAGTCCAGAAATAAATGTGAGAGAATGAGGAAATGGTTTGATGAAGACCATACTTCTTAGTGGTATGTGATTTTTTGTGGCCTCTTCCATATATCTTCATCCTCATGCCATAGAACTAGAGTACATGTACATACACACACACACACACACACACACACACACATACACACATACACACACATGCACATACACACCTCATCCTTACCCTATAAGTAAGGAGATTCAGGCTAAATTTTTGGTGAGGAGATAAACTAATTCTATGTATGTGGCATAATGATAGAAACTGTGGGCGTGGAGTCAGGAAAATCCAAATTCAGATCAATACTTATTAGCTTTGTGATCCTGGCCAAGTCACTTAAAAAAAAAAAAATCTCTGCTTGACTCAGTTTCTCCAACTGTCATATGGGAATAATAATGGCTTCTGCATTCTGGGGTTTTTGTTATGAACAAATGACAAAATATTTGTAAAGCACTTAGCATAGTTCAGGGCACTTGTTCAGTCTTTCAATTGTGTCTGATCCTTTTTAACAAAAATCTGTAGTGGCTTGCCATTTCCTTCTTCAGTGTCTTCATTTTACAGATGAAAAACTGAGGCAATTAGGGGTTAAGCTACTTTTCCAGAGTCACAGCTAGTAAGTGTCTGAAGATGTATGTGAACTTAAATCTTCTGGACTCCAGGCCCATGCTCTATCCACTGTGCAACATTTTGGAATGGATTATAAAGCTGAGGAATTTGGGGCACTTAAAAAAGTGATAATACCAGAATTTAGTATAGAGTCCCTAAGAAGAAGATCTGCTGGAATAATCTAGTTTCTTTATTTTGTATATCAGCTTTACATGTATATCAGCTATAGTCAAAATATATGTAGATTTTATTGAATATATTGACAGTATCTATCATTCTATATATGAGATAAAGAAATGTAGACTTGATGCTAACACAAATTGAATTTTGTTCAGTTACTTTTTTAGTTGTGTCCAACTCTTCATATCTCCATTTGGGTATTTTTAGGCAAAGAGTGGTTTGCCATTTTCTTTTCTAGTTCAATTTGCAGATGAGGAAACTTGGGCAGACAGGGGTAAATGATTTGCCCAGGGTCACACATCTAGTAAGTGTCTTAGGCCAGGTCTGAACACAGGAAGATGCATCTTTCAGACTCCAGACCTGTACTCTATCCACCATCACACCTAGCTGCCCCATTAGATTGAAGAACCTTTCTTTAAAAAGGCTTTCTGTCACTACATCAATATCAACCTGGATATTTCTAGTGCTTTGTTACAGGAATTTGTTTTTAGCCCTGATACTTGTAACATTTTTTAATGAGATGAATGGAAATATGGAAGTATGCTTATCAAAATGTTTCTGGCAGCCCTTTTTGTAGTGGCCAGAAACTGGAAATTGAGTCTATGCCCAATCAGGTGGAGAATGGCTGAATAAGTTATGGTATATGAATGTTATGGAATATTATTGTTCTGTAAGAACTGACCAATAGGATGATTTCAGAAAGGCCTGGAGAGATTTATATGAACTGATGCTGAGTGAAATGAGCAGAACCAGGAGATCGTTATACATGGCAACAAAAAGACTATACGATGATCAGTTCTGATAGAAGTGGCTCTCTTCACAATGGGATGTATGCTTATCAGATTTGTATATGGCACAAGGTACAGTTAATTCTTGAATGATAGAATCAGGATTCAAAAGCTCATAACAGGCTGGAATATTGGCTGCATAATAGGCATAATAGGCTGCAAAGATTGCAGCATAAAATAGAATGAGGATCATCCTCACTGAATTTCAAGTAAGAGCTGCTAAATACAAGATGAAGAGAAAGGTAGCTTAACAGCATTTTGTATGAAGAAGACTGGGGTATTTTGCCTTCAAATTAAGCATGACTTAAGAATATGATATCTGGGGTATCCTTTTTAGTGTTATGCATCACATTTTAAGAGGAATGTTGAACATCTGAAGTGCATTCAGTAAAGGAGGACCAGGAGAGCCAAGGGTCTGAAAACAACCTAAGATGAAGAAGAGTTGATGGCACTGGGATGTCTAGGTTAGAGAAGAGGAGATTTTGGGAAATAATTCTAGATATTTCAAGTATTTGAAATGAAATGCTGTTATTGGAAAAGGAAATGCTATTATTGGAAAACTCTTTTATTGCTCTAGAGAGCTGAAAGACCAATGGCTAAAAGATCTACAGTATAAGATTTCTTCTCAAAAGCTCAAAAAATGAAAAAAATCTTAATAACTAAAGCTTCAAATAATGAAAAGGTAGTCTCTTTGCGTTCTAAATTCATGATCTCATAATTTTCTGAATGAGATAGTGAGCACTTTCATGGGTGAGTGTTCAAATAAAAACCAGACTGCCAGAGAGGCTGTAGAGGATATTTTCTTTTGTGGTTCAGTGGTCAGAGTAGATAACTTTGAAGAATTCTTTTGACATTGATTATTTGTTTCTCCTGGGTCTCCACAAAATTTGGGGTGATGAATAAAGTTCTATGAGACTAGGATCATGAGATTTAGTGTTGATTTCCTTAAAATGTATTGGAACCATTTTCCAGATTTGTACTGGGAAGTAAGGATTTGCTTTTTGGTGGCTCTCATATAAAAAATCAGCATGTGTGGGATCAATAGAAGAGGGATGAATCTTTCAGCCTTCTGACTTTCCAACCATTATAGAGGCAGGGAAACTATTCCCAAGTGAATCAATGCTATGTTCTTACTATCTTTTCTCTGCTCTGGCTAAGTAAATGCTCTTTCATTGTCCAATGGTTTATGATTGCCTTATTTAATAGCTAAGATGTATATAATGTATATAATACTTATTTTATCCTCGCAATAACTTAGGAGGTGATGCTATTATTATCTTCCCTCATTTACAGTTAAGGAAATGGAGGACTCACTCAGTCACACAGTTATTGTTTAAAACTAGATTTGAATTTAGGTATTCTTAGCTCCAGGACCAGTTCTCTAACCATTGTATCACTTGGCTGCTTCTAATTAACCACTTACCTTATGTCACACAGTTTTTATTATCTGAGCTCTCTGTTAAATTTTCTGAGCTCTCTGTTAAATTCTAATTTCCAAACAGAAATCTTGGTTTCACTTAGCACAGTGGCTCGTATATAGTAGGCAATTAATAAATACTTGTTCTCTTCTTCTTTCTTTTCTTTTAATGCTGCCTAAGATCATCTCAGTATTTTTGTCTTTCACATCAAAACTTTTATTCATATTGAACTTACTATCCACTAAACTCCTTAGACAAATTGCTGTTTACCCATTCCTTTTATAGTTGTAAAAAATCATCTTATTAGATTTTAAGTGAAAATTTGAGACTATTGAGATCCTCTTGGGTCCTGATTCTGTCATACAAATGTGAACCATCCCTTCCAGTCTTGGAGGGAAGAGAAAGAAATAATCATTTATATAGCACCTGCTACATGGCAGGTCTTATGCTAAGCACTTTAAAAAACAACAAATATTATTTCATTTGATCTTCACAAAAACTCTAGGAGATAATTATTATTATCATTCCCATGTTACATTTGAGGGAACTGAGGCAAACAGGAGTTAAATAAGTTACCTTGGGTCACACAACTAATGTCTGAAGTAACATTTGAATGCAGGTCTTCCTGACTTCAAACCTAGGGCTCTACTCCCTAGCTGCCTTTATATGATTTGCTAGTCTGATAAGTCTGTTCTCTTTGTGTTTATCCAAGAACATTTTATTTAGGAATTTTGTCCTATAAAGGAGCCTTTTTTAAAGCAGAAATTATTAAGCACCTATTATGTGCCAAGTATTTTGATAAGCACTTTACAAATATGATCTCAATGGATCCTCATAACAACGGTAGGAGGTAAAATGCTATTATTACTTTCATTTTACAGATAAGGAAACTGAGAGAGAGAGAGAGAGACGTCAAATGACTTGCTCAGAGTCACAAAGCTTGAAAGTGGTGCAAGATCATATTTGAACTCATGATTTCTTAATTCCAAAACCAGGGCTCTTTCCACTGTGCTACATAGCTGCATAATTTTAATCTTATTTGTTTCACCTAATAACAGCAACAGAAGGGGAAAAAAATCTCATTCCATAGACTCAGTTCTGTATACTTGTCTAAAAGTCTTATTTGAATTTGCGTTTGGGTGTTAATAAAAGATATGAAACCTCCATTAGCATGGAATGGATTTTATTTGAGCATTGGACTAGGAGCTAGATTTGTTTGTGTAATGCTTGAGAGGAGCTCCTCATGCAATAAAAATTACTTCAGTACTGAACTCATCAGCATCAAGAATGTGGATCTGTTTTCCCCAGTAAAAAAAGGCATTTCACACAGTAACATGTAAGGACAGAGAGCTTGGAAAAACATATCTTCAAAAAGTCATCTAATCCATTCTTGAAGAATTTTTTATTTCTGCCCTGGTTTGTTAAAGATGAACTATGGGTTTCATGGATTTTGTAGGAGTAGCAGTAATAGTTGTTTTTAAAGAATGGGTAAGATTGTCCTGTTTTTTATTGCTTGTCCAATATGTTGAAGTATCTTCTCTATATTCCTACAGTGTAGACTCTGTAGGTGAGGACACACTGTCAGTGGTTTTTAAGAAATTCAAACTTTTCACTGCTGTAAAATCACAAGGATAATATTGTAGTAAATCTGTACATATGGAGAAACTCCTATTCACAATGAATAGGAGTCAGAAAAATGGGTAACAGACTTATTAATTGTGTGACCTTGTTTGCTTTGGTTTTCTCATTGTAAAATGAGTTGGAGAAGGAAATGACAACCTACTCCAGTATCTTTGCCAAGAACCCCCCAAATAGGGCCACAAAGAGCAGGACACAAAAATGATTGAACAACAACAACATCTATGCAATGAGCATACATATATACCTATATATTTATACAGATTTATATGCCTAAAACATACACAGTACATATACACAGCTATGTATTAATTTATATATGTATCTTCATTGTATATGAATGCATATACAACATGTCATGTGTACATTATATAAAGATGTATATTATTTAATATAATTTTAAATATATTGTATGTATCACATGATATATCGCATGCAATATATTATATTCAATATATAATACAATAGAAATAATATGCCACATATAATGAATTATAAATTTTATGTAATATACATTATATCTCTAATAATGCTATATAATAATATATATCATTAATATGGATATATTGTTTTACATTGGTATATACTTTATGTCATTGTTGATGATTAGGTTGATGATAGATTGTAGATGGAAAGAAAGACAGAAAGATAAAGACAAAGAAAGAAAGAAAGAAAGGAAGAAAGAAAAAGAAAGATAGGAAGAAAGAAAGACTTTTAGGTAAAATGGAAGCCAGCAGTGATAAGATGACAATATAATAGAGTTAGATAACTGGTCAATGACTGCCTAAGAAACACTTTAGCTTGGGCAAGTAAGAAAGGGTTAGAGTTAGAAAATGAAGCTTGAATATGACTCTAAAGGGAAAGTTGAGTTCACAAATATCTCCTTCACTCTTTGATTTCATTCTGTATTCTGAAGGCATAGGCAGCATCCTATTCCAGTTTACCAGCAGGTTTGTGTTTCCTACTGTAGAATGGAGAGCATGTACACATTAATAAAATCATATCTGCAGGGAGGTATTGGGGTATAGCATTCCCCAGAATGAGATAAGGTTTCTGTAGATAATATGGCTCAGTTTGCCTGAAAGATGTACAATTAACTTTCTGAATCCAATTTCAATGATTCCAGAGAGCAATAATTACCATATTTATGGCATCAGGAATCAGTTCTGATGACTCAGAAAAATAACCTCTAATGGTACTTTAGTGGAAGAAGGCTACTTTCTTGGGCTATCCTAGTTATAAGACAGTAATGTCAAAGTTATCTTATGGAAGAAAAAAAAGATGAGATGCTTTAAGGATATGAAATTGTGATATATATTGGTGGTGGAAATGCAACTACAGAAATTGTGGTTATGTTCAATTATCTTCTCAGTCAGTTAATCAGTCAATGGGTATTTATTCAATCCCACTGTGGGCCATGCCTTGCACTGGGTATTAAGAATATAAATACAGAAACAACAGTCCCTGCCTTCAATGAGCTTATGTTCCATTAGAAGAAACATTCACATGTAAATAAATGCAAATGAATACATAATCAAGCACCTATAGAATCAGAAAAGGTCTCCTGCGGGAGCTGGAACTGGAATTGAGCTCCTTAGGAAGCTAGGAAGTTGGAAGTGAGGGGGATGTGTATTACAGGTGGGTGACTCAGACTGTGTAAAAGCCTGGAGACAGGAGATGTCATGTCATGTATGAGAAATGGCAAATGAACTAATTTGGCTAGACTGTTAGAAGAAGGGGCATAATACATAATAAACCTCAAGAGGAGGGCTGAAGTCAGATGATTAGGGGTTTTAAATGCCAAACAAAGGAATTTGTACTTTATTCTAGGGGCCACAGGAAACCACTGGAGCTTTTTTAAGCCAGATTGTAGTATGGTCACAGGATCATAGATTCTTAGCTAGAAGCAGTCTTAGAAGCCATTGGTTCTAATCCCACTTATCATTACAGATAAAGGATGTTAAGTGATTTACTTAGAATCACACAGATGATAAGTATCTGAAAGGATTTGAACTAGGTCTTTCTGATTTCAAGTTTATCATTTTGGCTATTGAGTGGGGAGACATGAAGTAGAAAAAACAATTATTATTATTATTATTAGTAGTAGTAGTAGTAAAGATGAGAGGTGATGAGGTCTTTAGCTAGGGTGATGCCTACAAACATACTAAGAAAGGGATGCATTCAAGAAATGTTGCTGAAGAACAAGACTTGGCAACCAACTGTATAGAATTATGTTAATAATGATAATACCTTTATATACAGCTTCTAGCACTTTACATATATTATCTTATTTGAGACTTACAATAATCTTTTGAGATGGATATTATTATTAATTATTAGATAATTATATGTAAAATAATTACATAACAATTTATTATAGTATGATTAATATTATTAATTTCTTCATTTTATAGATAGAACTGAGAGGTACAGAGATGGAGGTAGCAAAAATGAAGGGTAGAGATCGGGAACTTGGGTGACTCAAAGGATACTACTTAACCTTGAGTTGTACATTTAGGATAGACTCAAATACTCCTTTCTACTGAAAACCTTTACTGATTCCCCCCACCCATTACTGCCATTCTTTCTTACTACTTTGCATCTATTTTGTATATTGGCTGTTTTTTTAAAACATATGTATAGATGTATGTGGATATTATGTATGTTTTCGTCTTTCATGGAACTGAACTTTTTGAGAGTGGGAGTTGGTTTTGTTGTTGTTGTTGTTGTTGTTGGTTGTTTGTTTGTTTTTATATCTTCAATGCTTATCACAGTGCCTGTCACATTGGAGGGAAATAATTAATGTGTGTTTATTAAATAGTTGGTGAGATTCCAGGAGTGAATGAGATGGGTAGGGAGAAGAAAAGAGGAACAAATTAATGGAATATAGAGGTAGCCATATGGCTTCTGACCCAGCTTGCTGGCTTTTCTTTGTTTCAGCATCCTGACACTTTGATGACTTTTATAAACAGAAAGATTTTCTTCCACATATTGTTATCTTGTACATTGCATCTCTTAGAGGGATGGGTATAGTTGAAAATTCTCCTTACCTTTTCAGAGAAAAGAAACACTGGAAATAAATATTAGGAACAGTACTCTTCCTATTCAGTTGTGTTAATCAGCTGGGTCTCTTTTTCTTGTATGTAGATATGTATTTGAATTTAATGTTTCTTATTCTGAAATAGATGCTACTTCTTCTCTCTCCACTCCCTCTTCACCCCCTTCCACACAATAAGCTTCATATCTTAATCTGGAAGAAAAAAAAAACTTTACACAGATTTTGTTTCTTTAAAAAGTTTGAGTTTGTATTTCTAGCCATATGAAAAGATACTTCAAGTCATTATTAATCAGAGAAATGCAAATTAAGACAACTCTGAGATATCACTACACACCTCTCAGATTGGCTAGGATGACAGGAAAAGATAATGCTGAATGTGGGAGGGAATGTGGGAAAACTGGGACACTGATACATTGTTGGTGGAATTATGAATACATCCAGCCATTCTGGAGAATGATTTGGAACTATGCTCAAAAAGTTATCAAACTGTGCATACCTTTTGATCCAGCAGTGTTTCTACTGGGCTTATACCCCAAAGAGATACTAAAGAAGGGAAAGGGATCTGTATGTACATGAATGTTTGTGGCAGCCCTGTTTGTAGTGGCCAGAAACTGGAAACTGAGTAGATGCCCATCAATTGGAGAATGGCTGAATAAATTATGGTATATATTATATATATAATATTATAGAACATTATTGGTTCCGTAAGAAATGACCAGCAGGATGATTTCAGAAGGGCCTGGAGAGACTTACATGAACTGATGCTGAGTGAGATGAGCAGGACCAGAAGATCATTATATACTTCAACAACAATACTATATGGTGATCAATTCTGATGGACGTGGCTCTCTTCAATAATGAGATGAACCAAATCAGTTCAATTTGTTCAATAATGAATAGAATCAGCTACACCCAGCAAAAGAACTTTGGGAAATGAGTGTGAACCATTACAAAGCATTTCTAATCCCTCTATTTTTGTCTGCCTGCATTTTTGATTTCCTTCACAAGCTAATTGTACATTATGCTTTTGTAGTGATGGAGCAAAAAGAGCCTCAGGTGGCTTGAGCTATCCCAGGCCGGGGCAGGGATCAAGATCTCTTCCTAGTCCAAAAAAAAAAAAAAATAAAAATAAAGTCCAATAAATAAAAAACATTACTGCACCCTGTCTTCTTATTCATCTCACCTCTAAAGAGGTGCTTTAGACTGGGACCTGATAGGGAGCTCTGAAACCATCCTTCCTGGGAGCACATATCTGTGCTTATGAATCCAGCCCACAGCTGCTGAGGGAATTTTAAAGTTTTCAGTCCTTTAAATGGCTACTGCTCCTAGGCAGCCTGGATATTCTGCAAAGGCTAGGGAGAGGATGGGAAAGGAGGATGCTTCTGAACCAGATGTTCTCCCAGTTTTTTGGGAGCCAATCTTATGACCATTTTCTGGCCTAAAGTAAAGAAGGAACACTGGGAAAGCCAGAATCTAGCAAATTAAATGCCCTTTAGAAAGCCTGAGTAAGAGAGTGACAGCCCTCCCCAGAACCGACCGGAAGCATTGCTTGTGCAGCCAAGACTCAATTACCCAGGAGCTGATTATATCTGTGCCCTTTCTTCTCATTCTTTTCCCTACTGGCTTCGTGCTTTGGGGTCATTTTTGTGTTTATTAACATCTCCATGGGGATGAGCAGGCTCAAGGAATGGAAGGGAAAGCCAAATGACTAATATTGAAACTTGGTAGCAGATCTCCTTTGGTTGGAGAGGGAGAGTGGAAGCCAGTGATTGAAACATGGCCCTGAGGGGCTCCTTGAAGCTATTTTTCCTACCTTTTCAGAAGCATGAATACTTAATAATGCCTGTGGTTATAAACTGGGCTTCATTGAGAGCCAGAACAAAATGGAGGGGCAAAATGTTGTATTTAGTAGAGAGATAGCTTTGGAGGATGTGGTAGCTATACGACCCTGGGCAAGACATTAAAGCATTTCTCTAAGATTATAATTTATAGATAAATTGAAGTTCAGTGGAAGATGTCTGGATATTAGGAGTTGTCTAGAGCAAACAGGAACTTCTATATTTACTAATTGCCTACTACTATTGTCAAGACAATATGCTGGATGTGCTTAACTTGACTTAGCCTCAGTTTCCTCAGCTGTAAAATAGGAATAATAATAGCACGTATTCACATGCCTTGATTTGTGAGGATCAAATGAAATGATATAAGTAAAATGGTTAAGAAACCAAGGGCTAAGTAATATTAACTATTATTTTCTGTGTGCTCTTGCATTCATATCCAGGAATCTGGTTGGATAGGTCCTCAGAGAAAGAAACTTCATAATGAGCTGCAAGAGGAACATATTCAGAGAATAGATGCAAAGAGTTGTGTTCCCAAAGGGTACTGATTTGATGCCAGTAACAAATCATACCCTCAATCTCTGATTTCTCCTATTTTTGGTGACAGTCATTCTGAGCTTTTATTTTCGAGGCAGTGAAATTCTATGAAGAATGGCCCGATGGCTTTCTGGCAAACTGTGGGCCCAGATTTTATTCCCTGTTTTAACAATGGGTTTCCAGGCCCCTGCAGTCAGCCTTTCCTCTCCCCCCACCAGCCACCTGCCTCTTTCAGATTAACAAGGTAATATATCTGGGAAGCTTGAACAACCACCACAGGGAGAGGTGTTTCTGAGCATAGAGGAACAGTAACAAATGGAAGTGAATCAAAAGCTTTACTGATCCACCCAATTACAACCAAATGTGGTTTTTTAAATTAGCAGGTTGCAATCTCCTGAAAGAGCCTGGCATTTCTATTTAGGGCTGAGAGAACCGTGTTCCAACTGTTTCTTTCTCTCTCTCTTCCTTTTTCACCCTCCTAAAACCTCAGCAGTTTCTATTGCTTTTTTTTTTTTTTTTTCACTCTTATTTTCTTAGCCTGAGGTCTGATTTGTGCTGTTCCTTGTCTGAAGCCCATTTGATCTTGGGAGAGGGGATTATAGAGCATTATATAATTTAATATATCAGTTTTGTGTTGGACCCCAAGGTAAAGTAACTTTGCAGAGAACCCAGTGACCCCAGCATAGTATCTTGCATATATCAGGCCCCAATAAAGATCTACTGAGAGAGTTAAGAAAGGGGAAATAGTAGATTGATCTTTGAGGCATTTCTGGTCAACAGAGAATCAGGATTGCTTCTTAATTTCAAAGCTTCATCGTTAAGAAAAACTAAGATTTCATCAGTCTTTTCTTCTTTTTGTTTCTGACAAGTAATTATTTCAGTTTTTGCTTGGAGATCTCTAGTGATAGGAAATTCTGTTTATGAATAATATTAATAGGTAGGATACTACTCTGCAATTTTTACCTCATGCTAGAAGTTCCTATAATATCTTTACTTTAGATTCAAATGTTCTCCCTCCTTACTTTCTCCTATTGCATCATCTTGTTGCCTTTTCAGCTTTGGAACTCAAATCGTCTCTGCAGGGCCATGCATAAATTCTGGCTATCTTCCTTGTATTTGTAAATATAACTTTTTGATTTCAGTGACCTGTGATTTCAGTGATACTGGGAAAACTAAATGCCTATGAGAAAAATTCCTATAACATGCACATTTGCACTTGTTACATATTTTCTGCATTTAGAGATTGAGATGCATGCTGGGGCAACAGCCAAAGTTTGTAGGACTCAAGGCTTGAATGCTGATCTACACCTTCTTAGCAACAACAATAACAGGAATAACCCACAATAGTTGACATTATTGTAATGCTTTTAGATTTTCAAAGGACTCTACGTATATTATTTCATTTGGACCTCAAACAATCCTATGAGTTGAATACTACAGTATAAAATTCCTGTAGTACAGATGAAAAGACTGAGGATCACGAAGATTAAGGGACTTCCTTAGGAGGCCGCATCTAGAAAGTGGCAGAATTAGGATTTTAGTCCAGATCTCTCCTGACTCCAACCATAAGGTAACTGTGACTTAGAAATATTTCTCTTTTTTTCCCTCTTTAATGGAAAAATCCTGGCAGGAAGCCCAGAGATGAGAGCTCAATGGACCAAGGAAGTGGGTTTTTTTCTTTTTTTTCTTTTTAAAGGATTAGGAAGACATGAACATATTTTAATCAGACAGGAAGAAATGAATGGAAAGGGAAGGATTGAATATGTGTGAAAAAGAAAGGGTGATTGATGGAACAAAGCTGTGGTAGGGGTGGAAGTTGATTGCATTAAACATTCATTTTAGAGGCAGCTGCTGGTTCAGTGGATAGAACCTAGACTTGGAGACAGGAAGACCATAGTTCAAATCCTGCTTTAGACCCTTACTAGCTTTGTAATGGTGAGCAAATCACTTCCTTACCTTTAAAATGGGGATGATAGCACCTAACTCTCAGGGTTATTGTGAGGATCAAATAAAATAATATTTATAAAGCACTTATAATAGTGCCTGGCACACAGTAGGTGTTTGAAAAATGCTTGTTTCCTTCTTTTATCAAGCATCTTCTGTGTGCTAGGTGCTAGAAATGTAAAGAAAAACAGAACAGCCCTTTGTGATCCTCTGTCCCTGAAGCAATTCACATTCTCTCTGGGGAAAAATAACAAATGCAAGTAAATATAGAATATAGGTAAGGGAAAACTACCTTCTGGGAGGATCAGAGTAAGTCCTTACATGGGTGGTAACTGGCATCTGAGCTGCTCCTAAAAATCCCAAAAATGCAGAGACAAGGAGAGCAGGGATTACATTTATGGGAATAATTTGAAAGTATAGACAAAGGAGGTGGGCTGATATATTTGGGGAACAGCAGCCATCTTTGGTTGGAACATGAGAATGAATGAAGGAAAGTAAGATGGAACTAGCCTGGAAAGATAGGTTTAGGGTCTACTTATTATGAGCTATAATTGCCAGATGAGTTCCAAGCACTAGGGAGCCACTGATGGTTTTTGATTAGTTTAATGACATGGCCCAAGCCTATACTTCAGAAATTACCATTTGGCAGTTGTGTAGAGAATGGATTAGAGAGGGGAAGGGGCAGACCAATTGGAAAGGTATTGCAATAGCTCTTTGCCCAAAATATTCTTTGTCCTTTGTCCCAGTGATACCGGCCTCCTGGCCGTTCCACAAACAAGATGCTCCATCTCCCTGTTCTGGGCATTCTCTCTGGTTGCCTCTATGCTCAGAACACTTCCTTCACTCAGGAAACCTTGCCCAAACCTTAAGTCTAGTGTCTTCCATCTGTTAATAATCTCCTATTTGATTTCTTATAAATTTGAGTCAATTTTCTATATATTTTGGAAATGAGGCCTTTATCAGAACCTTTAACTCTAAAGGTGGTTTCCCACTTTATTGCTTCCCTTCTAATCTTGTCTCCATTAGTTTTATTTGTATAAAAACTTTTTAACTTGATATAATTAAATTTTTCTATTTTGTGATCAATAATGATCTCTAGTTCTTCTTTGTTCACAAATTTCTTCCTCCTCCACAGGTCTGAGAGGTAAACTATCCTATGCTCTTCTAATTTATTTATAATCTCATTTTTTATGCCTAGATTATGAACCCATTTTGATCTTATCTTGATGTATGGTATTAAGTGTGGGTAAATGCTTAATTTCTGCCATACTAATTTCCAATTTTCCCAGCAGTTTTTGTCAAATAGTGCATTTTTATTCCAAAAGTTGAGGTCTTTGGGTTTGTCAAACACTAGATTATTAAAGTTATTGACTATTTTGTCCTGTGAACTTAACCCATTCCACTGATCAACTAGTCTATTTCTTAGCCAATACCAAATGGTTTGGTGACCACTACTTTATAATATAGTTTTAGATCAGGTACAGCTAGGCCACCTTCATTTGATTTTTTTTCCCCATTAGTTTCCTTGAAATTTTGACCTTTTGTTCTTCCAGATGAATTTTGTTGTTTTTTTTCTAGGTTATTAAAATAGTTTCTTGGGAATCTGATTGGTGTAGCACTAAATAAATAGATTAGTTTAGGGATTATTGTTGTCTTTATTATATTTGCTTGACCTATCCAAGAGTACTTAATATTTTTCCAGTTGTTTACATCTGACTTTATTTGTGTGGAAAGTGTTTTGTAGTTTTGCTCATATAGTTCCTGACTTTCCCTTGGCAGATAGATTCCCAAATATTTTATACTATCGACAGTTATTTTAAATGGAATTTCTTTTTGTATCTCTTGCTATTGGATTTTGTTAGTGATGTATAAGATTGCTAATGATTTATGTGGATTTATTTATTGTATCCTGTAACTTTGCTAAAATTGTGGATTATTTCTAATAGCTTTTTAGTAGAATCGCTGGAGTTCTGGAAGTATACCATCATATCATCTGCGAAGAGTGATAATTTGGTTTCCTCATTTCCTCATTACCTCATAGAATTCGTTTAATATCTATTTTAACTTCTGATTCGATGACATCTAGGCAGTTCTCTTTGATGATTTCCTGAAAAATAGTGTCTAGGCTCTTTTTTTCATCATGTATTGCAGGGAATCCAGTAATCCTTAAATTGTCTCTCCTAGATCTATTTTCCAGGTCAGTTGTTTTCCCCATTAGGTATTTTACATTTTTTCTATTTTTTCATTTTTTTGGTTTTGCTTGATTGATTCTTGTTGCCTTATTGTGTCATTCATTTCCATTTGTTCATTTCTGAATTTTAGTGTGTTATTTTCTTCATTTACTTTTTACTTTTTTTTTTTACTTCTTTTTGTATATGTCCAATTGAATTTTTGAATGAATTGTTTTGTTCTATGGAATTTTTTTTTCCATTTCACAAATTCTGTTTTTTAGGGAGTTATTTTCTTTTTCTATTTCACAAATTTTGTTTTTTAAGAAGATATTTCCTTTTTCTTTTTCACAAATTCTGTTTTTCTGGGAGTTGCTTTCTTTTTCCAGTTTATCAAATCTATCTTTTAATGAGTTATATGCTTTTTCCATTTCACTGTTTCTTTTGTGTTGTCCTTTCCAGACTCTCTTGCAAGGCTTTCATTTCTAGCTCTCTTTTAAGATCCTTTCTGTTCTTCTAGGAGAGCCTTGTGTGATGGGGATCAGGTTATTTCACCCCTTGGAGCTTCATCTGGAGAAACTCTGCCTTAAGTCTCCTCAGGGTTTGAAATCTGTTCTTCTCTTTCACCATAAAAGCTGTCAATTGTTAGAGTCCTCTTTACTTTTTTACTCATTTTTTTAAAGTTGTTAAGGTCTGCCTTTAGGGTGGGAGAGGTTTTCCAAGTAATGGCAGCTGTGCTGGGTCAGTGCTGATTCACTCCTGATGCTAGCTCTGCTACATGGAATCATTAGCAATGCCCCAGGGCTCTGTGCTGTCTGCCCTCTGTGCTGTTTGTGGTCGGAGTCTGCTCAGGCACCCTGATACTGCACTACTCCTGGACTCTGAGCTGTCTGTGCTGGTGTTTGTGGCCAGCTGTCCCAGTCTCCCTGTCTCTCTCCCTCTTCCACTGAAACAGACCTCTGTTTCCTCCCACAAATTTCTGCCCTGGGACTCTGAGCTGCCTGGGTGCCCTGGCTGCCTTCCTTCCATTTCCAATTGAAACATCTTTTTTTTTTTTTTTTTTTTTTGGCGATCTTTGAAATTATCTTCTGCTGATAATTTGTTGCACTCTTAATATTTGTGGATTCTGCTGGTCCAGAGCTAATTCAGAGGCTGGATTTCATAGTTATTGTGAGGGCTGTAAAGAATGTCAGAGAGAAATGTGTGTTGTCTCTGCTATCTATCTAAGCTTTTTTTTTTTGTTATTAGTTTTAGATCATTTTAAAATCATTCTTTAATTATCTCTCCTTGATTTGTTTACCTTACATCATCTCTCCTTTATTCTACTCCATTCCCTTATTTTAACTCCATGTATATCTTTCTATTTCAAATATGTTTCTTGTAAATAAAATAGTGTTGGGTTCTAGTTTCTAATCCCTTCTGTTATCTTTTTCCATTTTTGGGTGAACTAATCAATTCACTTTCACATTTATAATTGCTATTAATTTCCCTTCATTCTATTCTCTTATAATTTTCTTTCTCGCTTTTTTAACCCTGTCTTCTAATCCAGTCTATATTGTTTCTCCCCATGTCCTTCTTTAATATTTTCTCTCTTTTACTATTCCCTATTTTCTCTTAACATCTTTCCCTTTTACTTCCCTATTGCATAAGAATTTCTGCACCTAATTATGTGTGTTTATGTATTCTTCCATCCTTGAACCAATTTAAATGAGAGTGAGGTTCAAGTGTTTCTTGTTTTCCCCTCTTCATTTTCACCTTCATTGTATAAACTTTTCTTTGCATATCTCACTTAGGTGAGATAATTTTCCCAATTCTTCTCTCTTCCTCCATTGTAGTGCCCCTCTGTTTCTCACCCCTCCATTCTTCTTTTATGATTGTACAATATAATGGAATTATACCTAAGTTCTCTGTCTCAGTAGACACACTTTAAAACTCATGCAGATGACAAAATTCTGAGATGTTACTTATATAATTTTCCCATTTAAGGATGTAAATTGTTGAGTCCCTTATGATTCCTTACTCATGTTTACCTTTTTATACTTCACTTAGATCTGGTGTTTAAATGTCAGATTTTTCTATCTAGTTTTTGTATTTTCATTAGGAATGCTTGAAAGTTCTCTATTTAATAAAATATTCATTTCTCCTCTGTAAGATAATACTGAGTTTTGCTAGATAGATACATTATTATTCATGGTTTTAAATTTATCTTCTTTCCTTCCTTCCATCTTTCCTTCCTTCCAAAATCACTTCTGATTCCCCTTAATGAAAGGATTGTACCAGGTTAGTGGCTGAGTCAAAGAAGAAAAGTGGGTATATATGAGAAATGTTACAAAGGTAAAATCTACCTGACTTGGTAATAAATTGGATATTGAGGATCACAATCCCCAATATATCCAATATTAAGGATACCTAGGTTAGGAGCTTGAATAACTAAATTATTTGCACTGCTCCCTTCCCCATTAGGCTGTGAGCTTTTTGACGTTTGTGATTGTTTTTGTTTTGCTTTTCTTCATATCCCCATTGCTTAGCATAGTCCCTGGCACACAGTAGCTGTTAAACATTTCTTATGGATCAGGTTAATTAGCTGCAGACTTGAATGTAGTTATGACTGAATGGGAGAAGTTTAAGACAACCTTGTACTGTATATATCTGGGTAGCTATTTGGGTAACTTTGCTGAAATAGTACTTATCTTTTTAAAAAGAGGCTTTGAAAATGCTTAAAGGGGTAAATTTACTATACTGTGCTATTTTTGAAGTGTTACCCTGACAGATTCATAGAATTTTAGAGGAATCACAGAATTATAGAACTCCTTAGAAATCATCCTATAGAGGATAATTCATCTTTATCTTACAGTTGAGGAAACTGAGGCATAGAGAAGCCAAATGATTTAATCCACTAGCCGTGTAACAACTGGCGAGTCACATTATAATAATAGTTAAAATTTATGTTGTGCTTTAAAGCTTACAAAGCAATTTATATATGCAGTCTAATTGGGTCCTCACAACAACTCTGGGAGGTTGTTACTATTATTGTCCTTATTTTTTATAAATTAATATTACTCAGAGCCACTTAACTAGCGTTTGAGGTGTCTGATCCTGAATTGAAACTCAGGTCTTTCTAGAGGCAGCTAAATAGTGCAGCACAGAGACCACTCGATTTTGAGACAGGGAGACCTGAATTCAAATTCAGCTTCTGATATTTACTAGCTATGTGACCTAGGACAAATCATTTAAACTCTTTTTGCCTCAATTTCCTCATCTGTAAAATGGCAACAATAATAATTTCTACCTCCCAGGTTTTTATGAGAATCTAATAAGATTATATATATAAAGCAACTAGCACAGTGCTTGACACACATGGTAGGGGCTTAATAAATGTCTTCCTTTCTGACTCAGATTTGCTTTCTAGCCTCAGGTTCTTAATTTTTAATATTGAGATATATCACTGGAATCCCCAAGTAGTGTGGGAAAAATCACTGAAAGTCTGCATTGAAAAATAGAAAGATGTGTTCAAATCCCAACTTTGACACATACTGACTGATCCTGGCAAATCACTTAATTTCTCAGTGGCCAGGGCAACTCTTTAAGACTATACTTTCTGGAGAGGGTACTAACCACATTGGTAGAGGGAGTTTTCCTATAGAGTTTCTTCTATATCAGTTAAATCACAGGCTCAGGTCCCTCTACTTCTCTGATTTCACAGAGTGCTTTGATGTTATTAAAATGTCATGATCAGAGGTGATGATGATGATGATAATGATAATGATGATGATATTATATGTCCAATGTCACAAAATCACAGAATTTTAGCATTGGAAGAGACTTCAGTGGCCACTGAGTCCAACTTATATCCCATCAAAAGAATCCCCATCCAACAGAATCAGCTACACCCAGAGAAGGAACACTGGGAAATGAGTGGGAACTGTTTGCATTTTTGTTTTTCTTCCCAGGTTATTTTTACCTTTTGAATCCAATTCTTCCTGTGCAACAAGAGAACTGTTCGGTTCTGCACACATATATTGTATCTAGGATATACTGTAACATGTGTATAGGACTGCCTGCCATCTAGGAGAGGGGGTGGAGGGAGGAAAGGGAAAAGTAGGAAAAGAAGTGAATGCAAGGGATAATGTTGTAAAAAAAAATTACCCATGCATATGTACTGTCAATAAAAAGTTATAATAAAAAAAAGAATCCCCATCCATTGGTAACTCCCATATACTCTTCTTACTTTTGTTCTATGAAATCAAGAAGAAGTTGTAGGAATAGGATTAGTACTCAAGTCCCTTAGCTTCCAGGCCAGTACTTCTACTTTTTACCATATTCTGTCTTCTAACTCCTTGCATTTTCACTGACTGTTCTCCATAACTGAATTGCTTTCCCTCCCCTCCTTTACTGGATTCCTTCAATTTCTAAGAAAAATCTCATCTTCTACTGGAAATCTTTGCCAACCTCTCAATTCTAGTGCCTTCTCTCTGATAATTATTTACTTCCTTTATATATAGCTTGTTCCTACATATTTGTTTACTTATAGTCATTAGATTGTAAGCTCCTTGAGGGTAGGGATTACCTTTTGTCTTTTTTTTTTTTTTTTGTATTTTCAATGCTTAGCCCAGTGCCTGGCACAAAGTAGGTGTTTAATAAGTGCTTGTTGGCTAACTCCATCTCAGAACCTCTGTAACAGAGGGGGAACAGGAAAAGGGATGGGTTGTCTGCTGCCATGTCACCACTGTTATTAAAAGGAAATATTCACTAGTATGGGAATTGCCTTTCTGACATTTTTGTTTTATGTCTAGAAGTGTTTAGAGCAAGGTCTTTAAAAAAGATGCAAAAAATAGGCACATCATCACTTTGTCTACCAATTTGTTGTTGAGTTGATTCTGCTTTTTCCAAAGTTTTGACTAGGCTCCACAACTAAAAATAATCTGCCTGTGTACGTGAAATTTTACCAGTGTAAATGGCTGCCTGGGTGTTTATATTTATCCTTGTCTGTGAAGATGCTGCCTACTCTAGGGGGCTCTGGTGCCTGTTTTGGCATGAGCATATTGTAGTAGGATGAGGAGTTGAGTAGGAAATTTGAATGCAAGGGTGGAATAAGATGTAGAATATTCAAATGACTGGGAAACATTAAGTGTAATATTTTTAGGACTGTTGAAAAACCAATAACAGAAAAAATTCATTTTTTTAAATTTAAAAAGCAGCACAGGAGAAAATGTCTTCCAGTCTCCCTGAAGACTTGAAAAAATGGCTTCAAAATTGCAAAGGCAGATTTGAGGTTTAATTTGTAGTTTATAGTCTTGCTTGTCAATAATAAGCATGGGGGTAAGTATTGAAGAGACTAAGGAATAGAGAATTCAAAAACAATTTTTATATCACTTCAAAAGCTAATAGTGAAAGAGAGAACATTCATTTTCCTGAAGCCAAACCCCAGATTTTCCTGTGTTTTTGTTATTGTTCAGTTTTTTTGGTCATGCCTTACTGTTTGTGACTCCATCACAAAACCATCTGGAGTTTTCTTGGCAGAGATATTGGAGTAATTTGCCATTTCTTTCACCTGCCCATTTTACAGATGAGGCAAATAAGATTAAATCCCTTGTCCAAAGTCACACAGCTAATGTGTCTGAGGTAGTCTTTAAATTCTAATCTTCCTGAATTCAATGCTCTATTAATTGTGCTATCTGGCTGTTCCTTCCTTTCCCCCCTAACATACACACACATATGTCTATGTAAGCATATTTTGTATTTATTTATTAATGCATATGCCATTTTGAGGGTAGGGACCGTATAATTTTTATCCTTGTGTGTCTCCAGTTCCACGCACATAGTGCATGAGAAATGTTTTTTGAATTGATTTGAATTGACCAGATATTCTAGGGGAGCCTTCTTCAGGTTAGAAGGACTTCATAACATAATATTTAGAGCCGTCCCAAAACAGAAAGGGCTTCTTCAGGGTGCTATTGTCACTGAAGACCTTCAGGATGATCACTTGCAGATGTTTATCAGGAACTTCCTTTTCCTTTCCCCTTCTCCTCTTTCTTTCTTTCTTTCTTTCTTTCTTTCTTTCTTTCTTTCTTTCTTTCTTTCTTCCTTCCTTCCTTCCTTCCTTCCTTCCTTCCTTCCTTCCTTCCTTCCTTCCTTCCTTCCTTTCTTTCTTTCTTCCTTCCTTTCTTCCTTCCTTCTTTCTTTCTTTCTTTCTTTCCTTCTTTCTTTCTTTCTTTCCTTCTTTCTTTCTTTCTTTCTTTCTTTCTTTCTTTCTTTCTTTCTTTCTTTCTTTCTTTCTTTCTTTCTTTCCTTCTTTCTTTCTTTCTTTCTTTCATTCTTTCTTTCTTTCTGACCACTGCGCCACCTAGTTGCCCCCTTTCAATTCTTTAGGGAAGAATGAATAGCATTGGATGAGCAGGCTCAAGTAGTTGTCCATTACATTCTCTTTTTCCCCAAACCCTACTTTGAATTTCTCAAGTTCTGCAGAGGGCCGTATCCTCTTTCTTATCTTATAGGTTCTCAGCCTCCTCCTTATCTCTAGCCTCTCTTAATTGAAATTGCTCTTTCCAAAGTTATCAGTGATTCCTTAATTATGAAATTTGAATCTTTTTCTTGATCTCTGAAGCATTTGGCACTGGTGACTTATTCTTTTCTCTCTATCTTGAATCTTCTTTCTGTATGTTTGTATTTGGTTGGTTATATTAGTTCCCATGGGTTTATTATTTGAGTGACTTTCAGAGGCAAGTACGTATCTATCATTCTACATATCATCTTACCTCTCCCAAACCTATCTGTCTGTGTCTATCTGTCCACAGGATTCTCAAGCTCAACATATCAGAACTTGTTATCTTTCCCCACAAATCCACCCCCTTCCAAACTTTCCTCTTTCTGTTGAGAATACCAAAATCCTTGTAGTCATTAGGGCTCTCAACCTTGACACACTTGACTCTTCACTTTCCCTCACACTATATATCCAATGAGATTCTAAGTTGTTTCTACCTCTATAGCATCTCTGATCATCCCCTTCTTTCCCCTCATACAACTATCACCCCAGGTACATTTAGAGCCCTATTTATCCACTAGCATCAATTCTCAATTGCTTGGACTATGGAAAAGTGAAAAGTTGCTCTTGTTGACAAAATCAAACCCTTCCTTCGTGTGACGAATGACCAGTTTTAACATTTTATCACATCTACTTTGGCAGGTTACTATTGTTTGTTGTAGATTCCAGTTAGCTCCTTAACAGGAGACAGATACATTGCTCTCTGTCAGAGCTCATTTTCAGGCTCTTAATTGTATTCCAGAAGTGGCAGAGAGGTACAGGTGTTTCAGGATTTCACTTTTAAAAGGCATTACTATTACATGGTAGTCTGATAGAATGAGGCTGATTTGGAACCATGAAGAGAAGAATGGTTATTCTATACTTTCTAGAGATTATTGGTCCAGGAAATGACCAGCTAGCAGGTTTTACTTATATTTCTACAGTTTCATCATTCAGCAAGCATGTGATCAAAGGAAATGCACTACACTGCAGGCTCCAAACATGGGCTCTGCAAAAATTGTTTGTGCCTTACAGATGTGTTTAGTATGACTCAGATTGACTCCAAGAATTTATGTCTAAGTTGCATTAAGTACAAAAAGGACACGCACTCCCATGCATCCAGATAGAAGGAAGACAGTATTTTCATTCCAAATCAACAGTTATCAGTTCATAAAATATTCATTATTTTTTTTTCAAATTTAACATTATCATACCATAGATGGGAGGAGGGGTCATGATGTCAGCATCACCAGTTATTTACTAAATGCTTACAGTCGGCAGAACACTGTGGCAGCAACATCTATTTGAAAGGACCTTGGGGAGCAATGGATTCAGTCTTTCCAGGCAGTCACTCTTGGGATATATATATATATTTTTAATGAGTGACGATTGAACATTAGACTGGCTGAATAAAAGGAGACAGTTTTGCTAGAGAGATTGATATTTAATGAGGACTTGTAAATGTATGGACTATGGATTTTTTGGGGGGGATGAGGAGAGGAGAAAATCTCTAGGTCGTCAAAGTCATCCAGATCCTTAGGATTGTAGCTCTATAGCTAGAAGTGACCTCAGAGACTTCTCTTTCAGTTTTTTCAGTTTACAGATGATAAAAACTGGGGCACAAATAGTAAATGATGGAGGTAAAATTTAAATTAAGTCTTCTGGCTCCAAAGCTAGGGCACATTCTGCTCTTCCTTGATGCCTCAAAACTGAATTCTGTAAATTGAGTATATAATTTTATCCTTAACAGTATCCATAAAATCTCAGTGAAGATGGTGATGTCAAAAGAATTGGAGAAATTATAGGATATTGTGAATTATTAGTAAGCTCTTGGTTCTATTTCTATACAGCTAAAGCATTCTCTATCTACCTTCTCCAGGAAGCACCTGTCTTATAGGGTTGTTGTTTGGAATGAATGGGATAATATGCATAAAGTACTTTGCTAAACTTAAAATCCTACAGAAATCTTAGCTATTATATGGCACATACAAAAATAACTGCAATGCAAGATGATATATGACAAATACGCAGGTATGAAGCAAGATCTCAGAAAATGCTAGTTAGGAAGACAGAAGTGCAGGATTATGGAATGGCAGAATAAAGGAACACTTTGTGAATGACTTGGCGTTTGATCTCAGTATTTTAAAGGATGGTTAAGACTTCAACAGGCAGAGATAGTGGGTGGCAGGCAGTCCAGACAGGCATGGGGTATGATTCCAGTAAAGGTAAAAAAGGAAGAAAGCACAGTGCAAAAACAGGAGAGAGGAAGCCAAAATTTGCCTCATTCTCACTCTACTCATGATCTCAGCTTTTTCCTTGGGGACCAAGTAGAACAAATCTAATCCTTCACACACACACACACACACACACACACACACACATTTAACAGATTTTTAATATGTGTCAAGAACTGTGCTAAGCATTTCACAAATGTTATCTCATTTGATCCTCGCAACAACTCTGGAGATAGGTACGATTATTATCCCCAATTTACAGATGAGGATATTCAGACAGACATTAAATGACTTGCTGAAAGTCACATAGCCAGAAAATTTCTGAAGCCAGCTTTGAACTGAGGTCTTCCTAATTCCAAATCCAAAGCTCTCCCCACTGAGCCTCTCTGATACCTCTGTTTAAGTATTTAAACGCTGATATCAAGTTCTTTTTGAGTCTTTTCTTTTCTACACCAATTCCATTTTGATTCCATCAATCTGTTCTCCTATGGCTTGGTTTCAGTTACCCTGGTCATCCTCCTTCTGATATGTTCCAGCTGGTCAAAGTCCTAACCAGACCCAGATCTGGTTATTCCAGTTGGGACCTGACCAGTGAAGAATAAGACACTACTCTCCCTTGTTGTGATGTGTTATCCTGCAGCTTCCTTTTGTGTATGGGTGGGATTAGATGGCCATTGAAGTCTCATCTAATTCTCAGATTCTGATTAAGTAATTCCAGCAGTTCTTTCATTGTAGATGGTTCATCTACACTTCTTTTAGTGCAAACAGTTATATTAGTTTTTTCTATCTATCCTGGTCCATTGTTGACATATATGAATCTTGTAATCCATATGCCTGGAGTGAGGGAGTGGCTCAGTGGATAGAGCACTAGCCCTAGAATCAGAAGGACCTGAGTTCAAATGTGGCCTCAGACACTTAATAACTGTGTGAACCTGGGCAAGTCACTTTACCCTATTTGCCTCAGTTTCCTCATCTGTAAAATGGACTGGAGAAAGAAATGGCAAACCACTCTAGTATCTTGAATTAGGATCTCCAGTTTATTTTATTTATTATTTAAATTGTACATTTACATGTAAAGATCTAAGAAGATAGTTCTTATTGCTGATTTTTATTGCTGATTCTCATCTTAGATGTTCCCTCCTGTGCATTTATTTTTCTCTTCAACTCATATGTATCTTATATTGTACCAGCTTTTCTTTGTGGTATCTGGCTTATCAGATTTGTGTGGGCAGTTTTTCTGTCTTCCTGACTTTTCAATATAAAAGATTTTTGATCAGATTAAAAAACTCAAGGCACATGTATGTGAGTATGCACATATATACATTTACATGTATGTATAAGAACATATGTGCATCTGTATACATACATACATTTATCAATTCTATTCCTAGCCATGAGATCAAAATTTTTAATCTTTGGCCCAGAAATCTAAATTCCATTCTCGGAATTCCTAAATATTCACCTCTTAAATTTATCATTCTTTCTGATGTCATTACTTTGAACCGGTAACTAAATATTTAAGGTGCCAGCTCTGCTTTTACTCTTCCATTTCTCCCCTATATTTTCATAATACTTAACAATGTCTTCTGATTTCTTTCTGAGGCATCATTTGTCCCAGAATGAATCACCAATTATAGATAGTGGATTTTGTTTTTGACAAGTTTCAAGAAGTTTTCTATTAATTTTTTATTAAATGCCTATTAAGTATAAGACTGTATGCTAGCCAATGGGGATGTAAAGATGAAAATGAGACAGGTCCTTTTCTTTAGAAGCTATCATTCTACTGCATACATGTTCAATTCTATTCTCTCATGTCCAAGATACCTACCCTCAGAACAGAGTTAATCTTCCCTGTTGTTCATCTAAGTACCTTCTTACCTCTTTTCTTTCTATTTCTGAATGACCTTGATCCAAATTACACTCCTTATCTACATCATTATTCCTTGGAGCAAAAGAATCTATTTCCTCTTGAGATGATCCAATCCCACTCTATCGTGAGCAACTCAGACCTATTAATGGCTCTAAATATTTGAGTCCTTCTTCCCTGCCTTCTCTGTGTCATATTCATCTTCCTAATACCCATTGGTAAAACTTAGAATTTCCTCTCTGCCTATTCATGCTTGTTTCTTCTTTGTTTTATTGTTATTTCTAGTAATCTTTTCAAAAGTTTTTTTTTTTTTTTTTTTTTTTTTTTTGTCCCTGATAATGTTGAGATTGGCGATTAGGTTTTTTTGATAGAGCTGAGTATCAGGTTTTGGAGATTTCTGATAGAAAAGGAAAACAAAAAATTAAGATCCCCATCGTCTCCTCTGGTCTCCATCTTTGTTATATAAATGTGCCCAGTATTTCTAAAGCACATCTTTCTCCTTCGATTGTGCAGAACTACCCCCTGGGCACTGCCCTTGATTTTCTGATCATGGATATAATAGGACAATGGAGATAATAGCAATGCTCAACAAAATCCATCCCATGTCTCAAGGCATAGATCTCTCCCCAACCTTCCAAGTGCCTTAGCCTCTTTTATGAACTCACTGCCTTGTTCAGGTTTCCAGAATAAGAGATAAGTGAGCTGGTCCCTCTAGGTTGCCCCTCCCTGCAAAGGCTAAGATAATAAAATCTATAGGATTTCCTTTGTGACTGGGGGAAAAACAATCCAACCCTTTGGCCAACCTGCCAAACTTGCTTTAGCCCAAGCACAAATAAACAAGGGCAGTAGATAGGTTTGGAATCATCTTTCTGAGTTCAAAGCTGGCTTCAGATTTATTAGCTATATGAACCTCTGCCCTCCCCCGCTATTTTCCTATCCCCTATAAGAATTCTTCATTGTGTACCTCTTTTATGTGAGATAATTTCCCACATTTTCCTTTCTCTTCTTCCTTTTCCTCTTTCTTGTCTATCCATTTTTTACATCATTCTAAATAATCTGCTCCTTCTCATGCCCTCTTTCTATATATAGAATTCTTTTCACTGCTTTAATAATGATATAGTTTTTATATATTACATGTATCATAATCTCATATAAAAAGGTAAACAGATCCTTTGTGATTTCTCTTTCATATTTACCTTTTTATGCTTCTCTTTTTTGAATATAAAAGTAAAAGTTACTATTCAGCTTTGATCTTTTCATCAGTAATGCTTGAAAATCCTCTATTACCTATTATTTCCCTTGAGAAATTTTACTCAATTTTATTGGATAGGCTATTTTTAGTTATAATCTCAACTCTTTTACCTTATAGAATATTGCATGCCAAACTTTCTGGTGGTTAAACATGGTAGCTGCTAAATCTTATATGATGCTGAGATTCCATACTATTTGAATAGTTTCTGTCTGGCTGCTTGAAATATTTTTTCTTTGATTTGGGCACTCTGGAATTGGGCTTTAACATTCCTGGGAGTTTTCTTTTGAGATCTTTTAGGAGGTGATTGGTAGATTCTTTTAAGTTCTATTTTGCCCTCTGGCTCTACTATGTCAAGGCAGCTTTCCATAATAATTTATTGAAATGTGATTCCTGAGTTCCTTTTGTGCTTGTGGCTTTCAGGTAGTTCAATAATTCATTTTTTTTTATTAAGGCTTTTTATTTACAAAACATATGCATGGGTAATTTTTCAACATTGATCCTTGCAAAACTTTCTGTTCCAAATTATCCCCTCCTTCCTCCCACTTCCTCCCTTAGATGGCAGGTAGTTCAATACATGTTAAATACGTTAAAATATGTGTTAAATCCAATATATGTATACAGTTTATACAGTTATCTTGCTGCACAAGAAAAATCAGATCAAGAAGGGAAAAAAAACTGAGAAAGAAAACAAAATGCAGGGAAATACAACAGAGTGAGAATTTTGTATTATGGTCCACATTCAGTTCCCACGGTCCTCTCTCTGGGTGTAGATGGCTTTCTTCATCATTGAGCAATTAATCTTATTGTTGAGGAGAGCCATGTCCATCAAAATTGATCATAATATAGTCTTCTTGTTGCTGTGTATAATGATCTCCTGGTTCTGCTCATTTCACTTAGCATCAGTTCATATAAGTCTCTCCAGGCCTTTCTGAAATCATCCTGTTGATCATTTCTTACAGAATAATAATATTTCATAATATCCATATACCATTAGTTCAATAATTCTTAAAGAACTCGGTGATTTTTTTTCAAGTCTGTTGTTTTTCTAATGAGATATTTCACATTTTCTTCTATTTTTCTTGTTGTTTGTTTCATGCTAGCTTATGGATTCATAAATTTCCACTTGCCCAATTCTAATTTCTAAAGAATTATTTTTCAGTGAGTTCTTGTACCTTTTTTTCCATTTGGCCAATTCTATTTTTTTTAAGATGCCATTTTCTTCAGCATTTTTTGTGCCTCTTTTATCAAGCTGTTAATTGTCTTTTCATAATATTTTCATTTGCTCTCTTATCTTTTCTAGATTTTTTTCTTTTTCATTATTCAATTATTCTCTAATTATTAGTTGAATGAGATTATTGAAAAATTATTGAAAATAATTTTTAGCTCTTTTAGGAACTCGTGTCCAATTTACATTTTTTTCTCTTTGAAGCTTTCCTTTTAGCCGTTTTGATTTCTTTGTCTTCTGAGTCTGTGTTTTGATCTTCCCTGTCACCATGATAATTTTTTATGGTTAAGTTCTTTTTGTTGTTATTGTTTGCTCATTTTTCCAAGTTATTTCTTGATTTTGAACTTTATATTAAAGTTAGGTTATACTCCTGGTGTGTGTGGAGAGGGGCATTGTCTCAAGCTTCTGGTTTTTTTATATTTCTGTTTTCAGAGGTAGTTCTGGAGCTTGAAAGTTTTTGGTGCTTCCAAGGTCATATAATTTGGGGAGAGGTGTGCTCATTGCTCTTCTGGTCTGCACTCTGGTCCTCATCCAGGAACGATCCCTGATCTCTTGGAATTGCAATCAGTAGTACTTCTCAGGGTCCTTGAGTCCCTTGGGACTAGAAGTGACACTGTTCTTCAGGGTCCTTGATCTCTTGTGACTAAAACCAATATAACTTCTTAGGTTTCTTGCTCCCTCTTTACTGAAAATGCTTCTCTCTGCCCTTGAATTTTACCCAGAAGTGGGTATAGGCAATAGATTTTCCAGACAGCATCTGATCCTGCATCCAGTGCTAACTAACACAAGAGTCCCCTTATTATCTCTTTCTGACCAGTTGTCAGATCCCTTTACTGTCTCTGGCTTGAGAGTTCCCAAAGCTGCTATTGTTTCCCTTCTCTTCTTCCCAAGCTCTCTTAAATCTTTTTCTTCTGCTGAAATTGGCCCTGATATCTATTTACAGTAGCTATTTGAACATGGGTAAATTATTTAACCTTGAAACCTCAGTTTCTTCATTTGAAAAAATGGAAATAAATAGTACTTATCTTGTAGGGCTATCCTGCAGCTCAAATGAGATTTTTGTGTAAAATACTTGACAAACCTTCAAGTGCTAGATGTCAATTTCTCCTCCTCCTCCTCTTCCTCCTCCTCCTCCTCCTCCTCCTCCTCCTCCTCCTCCTCCTCCTCCTCCTCTTCCTTCTCCTTCTTTCTTCTTCCTCCTTCTCTTCCTTCTCCTCCTTCTCCTCTTCTTCCTCCTCTTCCTCCTCTGTCTCTTCTTTTGGCATTTCTCATGATAACTCTTGTGGTGACTGTCTGTTTGCTAGTCAGTCAACAGTGTTTATTAAATATCCGCTATGTGCTAGGTATTATTATGTTCTACCTACTGCAGTAAGTAGCTATGGAGGGAATACAAGGACAAAAATGATATAATCTTTTTCCTCAAGAAGCTTGCATTTTTTGTTGGGATGATATATATCATTATGTAGATTATATATATTGATATATTGACATATAGATATATATATATATATATAAGTAAATATAAATTATACACAAAATAAATAAAAGATTATTTCAGTGGAGGAGAAAGGTACTAACAGCTGGGGAATTGAGGAAATACTTCTTGAAGGAGGTATTATTTGAATGGTTTTGGAAACTCAGAGTTGAAGGTCAGAGGGAATAATTCTAGGCATAAAGGATATGGAATATCTTATGTGAGGAACAACAAGAAAGTCAGTTTGGCTATATCATGGAGCTCATGAAGAGGTCATATCTGTTGACTGTGTCATGGGTTTAGTTGCTGGAAATTTTTGATCAAATCTATTTAATTTTATATCAGTTATTATTGTTGTCATTTTAAAATAGGCTTAATAATTTTTACAAGTTGTAATAGATAAAATGGATTATGATGACTTAATAGTACCAAATGTGAATTTGAGGGGGATGGTAATGATTAAGAAAGGAGATTCTGGCAAAGAGGAGTTGAGATTGAGAAAATAAAGTGAATTTTGAAGAGAGGGATGAGGGAAAGGAAAATGGTAGATTTCTAAAGTAGATTTCTACTTCCAAAGAGAAGTAGTTTAAAATCATTATAAAAACTGAAATAGTACGACGGAGGGACTAAAAGTAGAAATATATAATATTGATAAGAAACAAAAGGTTGATAAAGAACTGGATTTTAAAATTTTTAGTTGTAGAGTTACTTCTGTTGGTATGTTATTTTAAATTTCTTGACAGACAATTCTGTTACTTTAACCTTTTTCTGGGTATGGAGAAAGGTTATCTGGTAGCCACACAGGGCACTGATAAAGCTGAAAGTCAATATTCTTCCTTAATTTTCTCCTTATTCTCTTTATCAAAAAGCTTACTAGAATTCCAACTACATGAGGACAGGAGGTTTTATTTTTTCATATCTCTAGCACTTAGCACAATGCATTTTTATGAGATACTTATTAAATGTTTGTCAGCATTTTGTTTGTCTTAAATCAAATGTAACATCTTCACCAGTATATGAAAGTATTATATTCACTAGGAATGATAGAACTTGAATTTAGATGTAAATTTGGATCAAATAGAACCATAGGCTCAGAGAATTCAAAGACATCTCAGATACTCTTTAGTCCATTGCACATTGAACAAGAATATCCAGTCCCATTATGCCTAACAATTGGTCATTCTACCTCTTTTTGAAGACAATCCCTCCTGAAGAAGCACATTTTACTTTTGGAGAATTGATTTCTTGGAAGTTTTTTTTTTTTTTTTTCATAGAGATCTGAAATCTGCCTCTTATCAAGCTTTTCCCCATTGTTCCTACTTTGGCCATCTGTGACAAAGCAGAAAATCTCATCCTTCCATATGGTAGTCCTTTAAATATCTGAAAACATTCACCATATCCTCGATCACTTCCACTCCCTGCCTCTGCCCAAGTCCTTTCCTATTCATACTAAAGATCCTTATCTCCTATAGCAGGATTTCAAGATTGTTTACCAGCTGGGTCACACTTTTCTAAAATGTGGTATCTAGAACTGAACAGAAGAGCTCAGATATAATTATTTAATTCTGGAAGCTTTGCCTTTCCTACGGGAATAAGAGAAAGAAAAAAATTGCCTTGCCCTTAGTTTTTTCATTTTACTGCCTTGCTGTACTATTGTCTCATTATAATATGGGGGAAGGAATGCTGACTCTAGAATCAGAGGATTCTGCCTTTGGTATTTACCATCAATATACCTTTGGACAAGTCAGTCTCTCTGTTGCCCTCAATTTCTTCATCTGTAAAAGAAAGAACTTGGACATTATGATTGCCAGAGTCCTTTCCATAATTCTAAATATTGAATCTTAATGATCCTTAATTTGTGGTCCTCATTTCTCACTTGGCTACTTTACCACTTTAGGTCTTCTCTGACTGATCTCTCTATTATGAATAGGAAACTCATTAGTGGGATAACATAATTGGATAACATCTTATCAGCATTGGTATCCACATCATTACTATCCCGCCCTTCCCTCCCCTTCCCCCCCTCCCCATTGAACAGAGGGTGGGGCCATAAACTCAAAAACTGTTGTCAAAAATCATCCCCTGTCTGTACTACTCTGGGACTTCTTTGGCTAACTTTTCCACCATGACCCTATCTGGTTCTTTCTTTGATACCCTATTCTCAGTTTCCCACCCCCTACCTTTTAAGCTTCCTTTTGTGTTTTGTTTTTCCTCACTAGATTGTAGGTTTCTTAAGGGCAAAGTTTTCTTTCTTTCTTTCTCTCTCTCTCTCTCTCTTTCTTTCTTTTCTTTCAGATTAAACATAAAAGTATGTTGAGCAGATATTACTGATTGTTAAACATTTACCAGCACATCACTGTGATCAGGATCCTTCAATGAAATTTCTTGCAGAGATGGCCTGAATCCTACTTGCTTCTGAGCATTCCCTTGCTTCATTTTCTTGACCCTGAGTTACAATCAACCCCTTATTAATATCTAACTTATTGACCATAACTTCCCTGCTGAGATCCCTTTTCTTTTCTTTTAGTCTCAGCTTCTCAGCTTCTAAATTCTCAGTTTCTAAAAGGTGACTTTGATTATTGAACTTGACTTTGCCTGATCCATGTTCAGTCAGTAGATCTCTCTTTTCTTCTGATATTACTTCTGATATTACTGAGAATGGAAGGGATTAGATATTCAGCAAGACTTGCCATGTGCAACTGTGTGGTACCTCTGATTGATCTTGGGAAAAACCTATCTTTTGTTGCCAACTCCCATTGTTCATTGGAAGAGAGGAGTGAGGGAAAGTAGAGGGCTGGTAGATTCTAAAGAGAAGTAGTTTGGGGTAATCAAAGGATCATGCTATTGATATGGACCTAGAAGGGATCTCACAGACTTTATAATCCAACCAGATGAGAAAAAAATGGGGCCTGTGGAGATTAAGTAATTTTCTTAATTGGGATCACACAGAGGGAGGATTTGAACATAAAACCTTTCAGTCCAGAACTGATGTTCTTTCCACTACACTAAAGTTTTAACTGAATAATTACTATAGATGTCTCTTCAAATGTGCCATTTCACTCAGGCCCTTGTCTTCACCCTCAGCCTGCCAGAAAATTAGCTCCTAGAAGAAACTGGAAATTGAGTGGATGTCCATCAGTTAAAGAATGGTTGAATAAGTTGTGGTATATGAAGGTTATGAATTATTATTGTTCTATCAGAAATAATCAGCAGGATGATTTCAGAGTGGTCTGGAGAGACTTACATAAATTGATGCCAAGTGAAATGAGCAGAACCAGATCATTGTACATAGCAACAAGATTATACGATGATCAGTTCTGATGGATGTGGATCTCTTCAACAATGAGATGATTCAGACCAGTTCCAGTGGTCTTCTAATGAAGAAATCCATCTGCATTCAGAGAGGAGACAGTGGGAACTGAATATGTAGCACAACATAGAATTTTCACTCTTGTTGTTTGTTTACATTTTGTTTTCTTTCTCATTTTTTTCCTTTTTGATTTGATTTTTCTTGTGCAACATTTGTGGAAATTTGTATAGAAGAATTACACATATTTAATATATATATTAGATCACTTGTTGTCCAGGGGAGGTGGTGGGAGAAAGAGAGGGGAAAAATTAGAACACAAGGTTTTGTAAGAATGTGTATATATTTCAAAAATAAAAAAGCTTTAATTAAAAAAGAAAGTAAATTAGACCCTATTCCTGGAATTTCTTCAAAAGAAATTTTTTATTAAAGCTTTTTATTTTCAAAACATATATATGGATAATTTTTCAACATTGATCCTTGCAAAACTTTTTGTTCCAATTTCCCCTTCTTTCCCCCACCCCCTTTTCTAGATGCCAAGTAATTCAATATATCTTAACATGGCAAAAATATATGTTAAATCCAATATATGCATACATTTTTGTACAATTATCTTGCTGCACAAGAATAATCAGATCAAAAAGGGAAAAAAATTAGAAAAAAATAAAATGAAAGCAAACAACAAAAAGAGTAAAAAATGCTATGTTGTGATCCACACTCAGTTCCCACAGTCCTCTCTCTGGGTGTAGATGTTTCTCTTCAACATAAGATCATTGGAATTGGCCTGAATCATCTCATTGTTGAAGAGAACCATGTCCATCAGAATTGATCATCGTATTATATTGATGTTGCCATATACAATGATTTCTTGATTCTGCTCATTTCATTTAGCATCAGTTCATGTAAGTCTCTCCAATCCTTTCTGAGATCATCCTGCTGGTCATTTCTTATAGAACAATAATATTCCATAACATTCATATACCATAACTTATTCAACTATTCTCCAGTTGATGGGCATGCACTCAGTTTCCAGTTTCTTGTCACTACAAAAAGGGCTGCAACAAACAGTTTTGCACATGTGGGTCCCTTTCCCTCCTTCAAGATCTTTTTGGGATATAAGCCAGTAGAAATACTGCTCAGTCAAAGCACATGCACAGTTTGATAACTCTTTGGGCATAATTCCAAATTGTTCTCCAGAGTGGTTGGATCAGTTCATAATTCCACCAACAATGCAGTAGTATTTCAATTTTCATACATGCCCTCCTAACTTTTGTCATTATGTTTTCCTGGCATCTTAGCCACTTTGAGAGGTATGTAGTGGTACCTCAGAGTTGTCTTAATTTGCATTTCTCTGATCAATAGTGATTTAGAGCACCTTTTTATATGACTAGAAATGGTTTCAATTTCTTCATCTGAAAATTGTCTGTTCATAACCTTTGACCACTTATTAATTGGAGAATAGCTTGAATTATTATAAATTTGAGTCAATTCTCTATATATTTTAGAAATGAAACCTTTATTAGAACCTTTGAATGTAAAAATGTTTTCTCAGTTTATTGCTTCCTTTCTAATCTTGTCTGCATTAATTTTGTTTGTACAAAAACTTTTAACTTAATATATTAATATAATCAAAATTATCTATTTTCTATTCAATAATGAACTCGAGTTCTTTGGCCACAACTATCCTTTGTTCTTCTAATTTGCTTATAACTCTTTATGTCTAAATCATGAACCCAATTCGACCTTATCTTGGTATAGAGTGTTAGGTGTGGGTGAATGTCTACTTTCTGCCATACTAGTTTACAATTTTCCCAGTAATTTTTGTCATATAGTAAATTCTTATCCCAAAAGCTGGAGACTTTGGGTTTGTCAAGTACTAGATTACTATGGTCATTGACTATTTTATCCTGTGAACCTAATCAATTCCACTGATTGACTACTCTATCTCTTTTTCACCAGAACCATTTGGTTCTGAATGCTGCTGCTTTATAATATAGTTTTAGGTCTGGCACAGCTAGGCCACCTTCATTTGCATTTTTTTCATTAATTCCCTTGAAATTATTGCCCTTTTTTTCTTTCAAATGAACTTTGTTATTTTTTCTAGCTCTGAAGCAATTTCTTGGGAGTTTGATTGGTATGGCACTGAATAATTAGATGAATTTAGTTAGTATTGTCATTTTTATTATTTTATCTCAGCCTACCCATGAGCACTTGATATTTTCCCAAGAGATTAGATCTGACTTTATTTGTGTGGAAAATGTTTTGTAGTTGTATTCATATAGTTCCTGACTTACTTTGGCAGATATACTCCCAAATATTTTATATTATTGACAGTTATTTTAAATGGAATTTCTTTTTGTATTTCTTGCTGTTGGACTTTGTTGATAATATATAAAAATGCTTATGATTTATGTGGATTTATTTTGTATCCTGCAACTTTGCTAAAATTGTGAATTGTTTCTAGGAGTTTTTTAGTTGATTCTCTAGGGTTAAGTATACCATCATATCATCTGCAAAGAGTGATAATTTAGTTTTCTTATTACCTACTCTAATTCCTTTAATCTTTTTTATCCTTGAACTCTCCATGGACTTTGATAGGGCTACTTTATTGTTCTCTTGCTTACTTCCAGATACAATGCTGTATATGAATCCTTAGCCATGTTATTTTCCATTTTTTATTTGTGCTCTTAATGTTTTTTTAATTCTTAAATAGCTCAGTGCCTGTCATATAATATATGCTTAATAGAATATATCTACCTCTTTGTCATCTATCTATCTGTTTGTCTGTCTGTATATCTATCATCTATCTAAATTACCTGTTATCTATCAATCTAGTTATCTACATATCAGCTATCTGTTTCTAATTATCTGTTATCTATCTATGTTTGTCTATCAATCTGTCACCTATGTATCTATCCATGTCTGTCTATCTATCATCTGCCTACCTACCTATCTATCTATATACCTTTGTCATTTATATATCTGTCTATTTCTAATTGTTTATCTATCTGTCATCTATGTTTGTTGAGTAGTCTATTTATTTGTCATCTATCTATCTATCTATCTTTCTATCTATCATCTATTGCCTCATATGTTAAAAATAGAGTACCATAAAGAATTGATGTATTTCTTTGGATACAGGGCTCTGCTTTCCTTTCTAAAGTTTACTTCTCTTCCTCAAAGGGAAGTAACTTTCCTTGAAGTTGACTAGTGAGGAAAGGGCAGTTAGGCAGGCACATGAGGAAGTCAGCTCTTTTCCATGGATTCTAGACTGAACCAGATGCCCTTGAAAATAGAGAAAGGCACTGCTTGGCTTGTTTTACTATAATGAGAAACTAGCACTTTTCCTTTCATCTCTGATACAGACTAAGGCATGATGCTGACCTTTTCTGACAAGTGAGGATAAGAGCAGAGAAACTTGTTTGAGCATTTGGATTATAACTAGGAATCAAAGATGATAAGGCCAAAGAAAGTAAGGACAAGAGTAAGATAGGCTGGGGAGAGGAACAAATCAGATTTTGTCTCTATTGGTTATAAAGCTCCTCAGAATAGAAGTAGCAATTCTAGTGCTTGGGTAAAATATCACAAAAGCAAACTTAGGAAAAGTAGCACAAATGGTGGCCTCAAATAATTTATTAAGTCAAATTTGGTTAAGACCTCAGACTTTGAGACTCAAAAATTTGAGGAGCAGAAAGTGCAGAATACCTAAAGCTCCTGCTGAGACAGCTACTGTGCCAAGAAGAAAGCAGGGTTAGATAAAGATGAGCTTTTCTATCTTCCCGGTAGCCTTGCTGCAAAATTATCTGCCCATCATTTTTTGGGGGACCACCATTAATTCTCAGCTCTCTATGGCCACATAGCAGGATACAAATAATCTATTTTGGTTATAAACTCTTTCTGAAGCAAATAGTTCAACAAAACTGTTGAATGGTAGCAAAAGGGATCAGTAAATTTTATCTTCTTTTCAGAATCTTTTTCATCCTTATGTGAAAATGCTAATAGATAAAATGGCCACAAACTAAGAAAAATATAGAAAAAGAGAAGCCTAAGTGATAAATAGATGTCTATTATTCATGACTTTTATTAGGCCTCATGTTGTTACCTAGAAGTAACAATGACCCAATAGGAGAACTTTTTCTTATGTTGTCAAATTCTCAAGTATTAATTCTTCCAGTTGTCTCATAAAATCAAATCAATAAGTCAATAAGTATTTAAGTTTTATTATGTGCCAGACATTAGGCTGGGAATGCAAATAAAAACTAAAAGAAAGTCACTGTCCTCAAAGAGCTTACATTCTAATGAGAGAAGACAGTCCTGAAAAGGGAGTTGAAAAGCAATGGGCAGGACAGAAAGCACCCTCCTCGTGGCATGATGGTAAAGTTCAAAGAATGAAGGGTGACTAGTCTGGGCCTTCCTCAAAAAGGAGTTTCAAGACATATTTGCTATAATTTCTGAGATCTGTGATGTTTGTCATTGCAATATCAGAAAATTATCTTGAGCTGCCATCTGTGAAATAATTTTCCCCCCTTTATGTTTCGTAGCACATCATGGCACTGCTTTTGAGGGATTTATTATGTTATTTTGTCACTGATAAAAAAAATCAAAGAGGAAGTTGCATTTTGTTTCTGATGAGAAAGAAAAATCCTGATGCATCTAATTTTCTGAAAGGGGTGGAATACTGCCATTGGAAAAACTGTCTTTGCATCTCACAGAATTTTTCTCTTTGCATTTTATTCTATAATGTTTTCTTATGCTGTTGAGTAAAAGAATATCCCACTGGGCCCTGGTGAGTCTGCCTATAAACTCTGCTATCTGAGAAGCTGTGGCTAGAATACCTCTTTTCTTTGAGAGTTCTGTGCTACAGTAGCTAACTCAGTAAAGTGTCAACATTAATATGATGAACCCTTAGAAGAGAAGATACTGGGTCCCCTGAGAAGGGATAAGCAAGTCTGGATCAGAGATGAATAGGATTTAAGCTCCCATCCTTAGGAGGAAAGGAGAACCAGTCTTGGGAGTAGCCTTTATATTTCCAGTCTGGATTAATTAAGGAGATTTAATTTTAGAAGTTTTTAAAGAAAGAAAGGAAGAAATGAAGGTAGAGAAAGAGGGAAGGAAGGAGGGAGGGAAAAAGAAGAAAGGAAGGAAGAAAAGAAAGAATACGATATCTTGTTAATAGTATACTTTGATAGCTCTGTGATTGTCACCGATGCTCTCCCATAAACCCAATGTACTGGGGGACTTTTTTTTAGTTCTCTTGATCCTGTGAGACTACCAGTATGGAAATCAAACTGTACGTTGATTGCTGCTTCAGCTTGTCATATCATTCACTCAAATTAAAAAAAAAAGTTTTGGCGATACCCTTTGTCTTTGTTTTTTGTTTTTCTTAATCTGTATCAGATCTTAATCTGTAGAGATATACCATTCCCCTTTGCCAAAATTAATATGACCCACCCTTTCTGACAAGGAAAAGTGCTTAATCATATTAATAGGCAATCACAATGTCAGGAGACCTATGTGAAAACCAGGTTTATTACAAGAGAAATGCATTTAAAATGCAAAGAGTTCACAGTTCTTACAGAAGTTTACATATTTATGGCCACTGTAGGATCTGCTTACATGCAAAGCCTGGTACAGAGTGATTGGCACCTGTCGCCTCCCAAGGACACACAGGGACTCTAGCTTGGGTGCCAACAACAAATTGTGATTTAGAGGAAGGATCATCTTTGACACATTTTGGGTTCAAGGGATCCCATAATAATCCTTAACAGCTAAAAACTACTGATTAAGTGAAATCTCTTGCCTGTCCTCTGATATAAGGGAAGCATGTTTCCATGTCATCCTCTGGCACCATTATTGGTTTTTCAGTTATCCAGAGCTCAGTCTCCCCTTGATGGTCTTTTCCTTTACATTATTGTCGTCATTGCCTATATTGTTTTGCTGGGTTCATAATAATAATAATAATAGCTAACATTTATAACCTGCATACCATGTGCCAGGAATTATGCTCAGTACTTTACAATTATTACCTCATTTGATCTTCAAAAAAATCCTGGGAGGAATTTTATTATTCCCATTTTACAGATCAGGAACTAGGAAGTCTGAGGCCAGATTTAAACTCATTTTCTTGACTCCAGGTCCAGTATTCTCTCTATTGCCCCACTTAGCTGCCTAGCTGTGTCAGTTTATCAAATCAGATTGTTTCTCAGACTTCTTTATATTCATCATTTCTTACTTCATTTAATAATATAACATAAATAACTTTATATTATATTATGTGATATAACATGGAACATATAATGTATATAATATGATCTAATATGTAACATAAAACATAATTATGTAATATAATACAATATAATGCAATACATCATATAGTACAATGCAATGTGATGTTACAATATAGCATAATAATACCATAAAACACAATACAGTATAATAATATGATATGATATAATGATAGTTCTATTACCTATCATAGTCTATTCAACTTTTCCCTAATCTATACCATGCCTTTCCTTCCTCTCCCTCCTCATTAACGCATTTTCTTGCTGATAGTTAATAAGCATTTATTACTCCCATGTGCCAGAACTGGGTAGGATGTAAACTCAATGAGAGAAGGGTTTGCCATAGTGTCCCAGGACGTAGTACTGTGTCTTGAATATGTAAAGCCCATATTTATTGATTAATAAGTCCTTTTATGATACTTACCTGCACAATTCTTCTATTGTAACTTGTCACAATCTGTGCCCCCACTATGTTCCTTTTCAGTTCCCCATAGGTGAGAATCACCTTGTTTTTCTGAGGATGTAGTTTTTCATGACTCATGCCTTTATACCACCATCTGCAGAATACTGGGTTAAAATGATGGGTTTTTATTTTAGGGGGAGTCTCAAGATAATTTTAATCATTGATACAATGAAGTCATACTACATCATCTCATTTTGCATGTGTGTGTGTATGGACTGGATATAACATAGGTGCTACAGTTTACATTCAACTCATTTTAATTCAACAAATATTGATTAGGCATCTATTTATCAGGGAGAGATAAAATTTGGAGAAGACATAGGGTTTATAGGTTAGTAGGGGTGATGGGAGGTTAGGGGAGGATGACACATACACAGATATATGTTTGTGTATAATGTAAGTGCATTAATGACAACACTTCTTCTCCCCTAACCCTCCCACTACTATATCAAGCACTTAGAGGTTACACAGTCAATGTGTTAAAGGGTGAGATACCCTAACAGTGATGGGGGTCTCAAAGTCAGTGTCGTAGGTTTTGCAAAAGAATTCTCAGTCCCAGTCTCCAAGTGAGGTTTGACAAAAATGGGTTTATTTTCACTGAGAAACTCTTTCTCTCGGTGGGTCCCCTCCTGAATAGGAGATAGCAAAGATTGGAGTACAGAGTTCTGATTTTATTTAGCTTTCTATGGCTTGGAGCTAGGGAGCCATTTGAGCGACTAATTTCCAAATCATTAAGGGTGGTGATTGTTTCCCAGGCCAAAGTGATTCCCAGATCAATTGGAGGTGGGAGTTTCCCATGGGAACCAGATAGGAGGGTGGGGAAGGGTTGATTCAGGGTTTTTCCAACCCAGGCCCACCTCTCTAAAAATCAGGGAGACACAGTCCTATTGATAAGGTTTAGATTTAGGGAACCAAAATGAGATTAGGATTTCTGGTGGTCAGGGAAGTAAATGAAAAGGTCTAGTGGCAGGTTCGGGGTTCAGAAAACCAAATGGAGAGGTTTGGGTCCCCTGCAACTCCTTGGGATTTGGTGCAAGGATAGGGAATTTTGGGGACTCCCTTCTGGAGGCACAGAGGTTCTCTGTAAAAGAATTTACAGACCCAAAAACCTAGATTGATAAAAGAGGTTTATTATGGATATAGGAAGTAAGGTTAGAAATCCTGACAGAGAGGCATGAAGTTTGGTTAGGAAATAGGGAGAAAGGATGGCACTGGAAAGAGTATTCCAGTGGACATGCCATAGCATGGCATGTTTGGAACCTCTGCCAAGAGAGAGTTTTAGTTTAGCTCTTTTATAATAGGAGTTTTGACTACAAGCTGAAGGGGACTCATGGGTAAAGTCCCAAGTTGGCTCCTGCTGGGTTTCAGCTTGAGCTGGAATTTGAATTGAATTCAATGAGTTTTAGGACTGGGCCAATCCCACCCAAATAACAAGGATGAAACTGTTTGTTCCTTGGGGCAGGGTCCCTCACTGAGACAGAGTTGAAGGAGATTTTATTCTTTAAGGATTTTTAGAATTTTGGGGTCCCCTTTTAACTATTACATCAAATGGCTGAGGAAGAACTCACACTTAGATGTCTTTATCAAGTCTAGAGTCCTTTCTACTGGATACACTTGAACTGACTACATCAAATCTTTTAATCACTTTCACCATTGTCCCTTATCTTTATTGCCAAACTTGAACACAGTGCTCCTTAGGAGGAAAATTCCCTCTCTTGGACACAAAACTTGGTTTTTTAAAATAGTATCTTATTTTTCCAAATAAATGCAAAGACAGTTTTTAACTTTCACCTTTGCAAAACCTTGTGTTCCAAAATTTTCTCTTTCTCTCCCATTTTCCCAAGACAGAAAGCAATCTGATAGAGATTAAACATAAGCAGTTCTTCTAAATATATTTCCATATTTGTCATGCTGCACAAGAAAAATCAGATCAAAAGGGAAAAAAAATGAGAAAGAAAAAACAAACAAGAAAACAAAAAAGGTAGACATGAAACTTGAATACAGAGTCAAAAGTATTTAATTTTGCTCAAAGGAGTGCTGCTAAAGTGGGCATTAGGGTGAAAAAAGTAAGCCAGATAAGAAGTGGGGTTAAAATGGCAAAAGGTGACACATGTACAGATTTGTGTTTGTATGTAATATAAGATAAATATATGCTAAATGCATTAGTGAACCAAGGAACTGCATAGCCAAAAGAAAGCAACAGGAGGTTGATTTTATGGGAAGGGACAAAATGACACATGGTCTCTTCAAAACAGTTTGGGTGATAGACTGCAAGGGGTATGAGATTAGGAAGTAATAAGTTCTTATTATTTTATAATTAGATATTTTTATTTAGATAATTATATAATTATTTTATAATTAGAATTTTATAGAGTTTTGGTGTTAAATTTCTTTCTTTCTTTCTTTTTTTTTTTTTTTTTTTTTTTTGATAAAAACAGTATTTAGTTAAACACCAAACTCAATTTTAAATTTGGTTTCTCACTGGATTTAATTCTGCATTTTGATTTTTAAAAAGAGAATAAAATGAAAATGCTCACTCACACAAATATATGGCAGAAAATGGTAGGAGAATTTTATAAACTTTCTTGCTAAGATATGGAAATTCATTTTTAATTTTTAAGACACTATCAATTGATGAAAATTAATTGCTGATTATATTATAAAATGTTTACTTTTCTATTGGCTAATGAAAAACATTATATCAAATGGAAAATGTACATAAAATTTGGTTGCATATATTATTTTTTTTTTAAATGATGTTTATATACAAACTAATCTTTGTAAAAAAAATCTCTTCAGATGGTACTTTCTTTCTATTTTATCACAAGCATACTGGCTACATTCTCAGAGAAAGGCTACTGAATCACTTACTAGCAGTGCCAACAAATTTATTGGAAAATCCCCCAGGTAGAAGAATAGTAACATATAGGATAAGTTGAAATCATAAAATGGCCTTAATACTGCAATGAGATGCAATATAAGGTTTGTTTCTGTAGAATGTTTGTGATTGTACATGATGATTTTAAGATTTCTTGTAATATACATATCCAGCAATCATAGTATTCAGACAACCTGACTTTTTTATGGCGATAATTCAAATGCCAGTAACATCCTGATTACATGATTGCACAGTTGATGAGATATGATTATAAAGTGACATAGGAATATTAGATAATTGTTCTTTCACAGCGTACAGAATGCCAATGAGGGAATATGTATGAGCCTGACTATTCATTGGAATCAGTTTGTATTTGAATGTTAAGCCCTTGAGCAGTTTGGAAACAATTTGATGATAGACTGAGAAGTCACAAAAGCATACTGTATTTCATCAAAGATGATCAGTCATTTAATAAGCATTTAAGCAGCACTTTATTGTTGTTGTTTGTCTGTCCTTCATTCTCAAAGAGGACTATGACATCAGGAATATGATATCATGATGTGCAAGTAAATTGAATATGTGTGAGGAAGGGCTATGCAAAGTCACCAACCTCTTTCTCCTTCAGAGCCATCTAAATCCCATGGCTTGGTCCCAGGGCTGAATGAAACTGTCATCTCCAAGAATCCAGCCACGATGTCAGATAAATACAAAGATTCTTTTATGGGGTAACAAGAATGATGACATAATGGGGGAACACACCTGGGATGGGGATGACATAATGGGAAGAGGCACCAGAGAGGGACAGGCACCTGATATTCTAATTGGGATGGGGAGAGGCACCAGACATTCTGATGATGTCTAAGATAGGTCTTTCTCCTTATCTGGATCATCATGATTAGGAGGGAGGGGTGGTTTTGCAGGATTGACCAGAACAATTAGGAACTGAAGCAGAACAATTCAGGGAAACCAAGGCAGGACAATTTAGGGAAACTGAGTCAGGTCAATTAGAGAAACTGAGTCAGGACAATAAAAGAGAATTGTGGTACAACAGTAGCACTTAATCTCACTGACCTTTTGTCATGCTTAAAAGAGAAAATCTATATAAAAGCAATTTGTAAATCTTGGAGTGCTATCTAAATGTCTTCTAGTCTTTTTTATCCTTGGTTTATTGGCCTCTTGCATCTACAGTGTTGCTCCTAAAGCATGGTTGATCTATTTTTAAATGTTTTAGTTATAGCCAGACCGAAGCACCTCAGGTAATTTCTCTCATGTTAAGTGTCCAGAGGCCATCCAAGCTCTGTATTTTCTGTTCTTTCTTTTACTGAAATGATCTAGGAAATTGGGGATAGAAGGGAAAACCAACAATGTAAGTTACTTCTGCCAAGGGCCTTGGGTAGATGGGATGATTGTAACAGTTTGAGAGATGGAAGGAAGCAGCTTGATTTTTCTCTTTAGATAGACAAGAAGCCTGAGGTGACTGGGGAGGGGGAGGAGGGAATCAATGTTGTTATTCTATATGTTACATGGCTTTAAGTTGATTTAGAAGCCTCAATTCCAACTCCTTGAGGATAGAGATGGCTTACGGAATGAAATTAAATTAAATATATGTAGCAGTAAGAATAGTTCAGGAAGTAGAGTTTCTATCAATCAGAGCAGAAAGGGAATATAATTTCTGCTATGAAAGTTGTAACTTTCCTTAATAGCAGAAACTGGGTCCATGAAGGTTCTAGGCTTAGGCTTTAGAGCTACTGACTACATCTCTTCCTGAGGCCCTAGCTCTTTGTTAGTCAGGATTAGTACCAGAAAGCCCTTATATTTGACTTATTATTGGGCAAGCCAAATAACCTCTCTGAGCCTGTTTCCTCCTGTGTAAGAAGGGGATAAGAATTCTTTTAGCACTTACTTTGTAGAGTTATTTGTAGGCACAAATAATAATGTAAAATACTTTCTGAACATTAAAGCCCTACATGATTGCCCTTTATTCTTGTTATCATTTTTACTGTTATCATCCTTATGGCATCCTCATTCCAGAATATTATCTGCTAATTTAAGTTTTTTCCAAGTAGCTGTTCTCATCTATAAAATTTCATAAAAGATGATGTCATAATACCATCCTTCATTCCTATCTCTCCCACCCCCCCAACCCAATAATAAGTCAGTCAATCAGCATTTATTAGGTGCCTACTGTGTGTCAGGCAGTATGTAAGGCACTAGGGATTCAAGTATAAATAATGAAACAATTCTTTTTCACAAGGAGCTTACTTTTAAATGCAGAAGTACATTTAAAATATATAGGGCATAATTATAATTATAAAATTATATATGAATATATATAAGTTATGTATAAATATAAAGTTAAATATAAATATGAAGTTAATAAGTACAAATATATGCAAAATAGTTAAATACAAAGTACTTTGGAAGGGAAGATATTTTTTGGTTAGGGAGACTAAGAAAACTCCATATAAAAGACCATGCTTGAGCTACATATTAAAGGAAGAAAGGGTATCTGTGAGATTTTGGTGAGGAGAAAGGAATGCATTTCAGGTGGATGGGATGGGTAGTGCAAAGGCATGGAGAATAGAGATGGGATTTCTTGTGTGAAGAACAGAGCAAAATTCAATTGGCTTCATAATGCAACTTGACATCAACTTCATCCCTGCTCTCATCCCTTTCAATATAAGGATATCTCTCAGGGACATTTTCAGTATCTGTTCAAATGGAATATTGCTTAGTGCTTTAGAATTTATGAAGGGTGTTTGTTATAACAAACCCAGAAGATAGGTACAGCAAATAAGATTATTCCCATTTTTCAGTTAAGAAAATCAAGTATCATTAAATGATATGATGATAGTCACCACACCTCTAATAGGTTTGAAGCTGAGATATGATGATTTTCATTCCTAATTTGCAATCCTTTCTCTTTGCCACTGTTTCACTTTTTTCTCTCCATATACCATAGTTCCCAGTTCTCTCAACATTCAATCTCTCTTTCTGAAATCACTAGAATCATTTAATATTACAACTGGAAGAGACTTCAGAAATCATTTAGTCCAGCTCTTAAAGTGTGGTCCAGAGACCCTTGGAGATCCCTGTGACTCTTGGAGAGAGTATTTGAGGTCAAAATTATTTTTATAATAATATCTATAGCATAAAGTCATGCAAGCAAAACCCCTTTGGTAGTCCTCAATAATTTTAAAGAGTATATATGTGTCTTGGGATGAAAAAAGTTGAAAAGTACTAATCTTCATTTTACAAATGATTAAAGTGTGCTCTAGAGATGTAAAAGGAATTGCTTCAGGTTATTGAGCTCATTAATGGGGAAGTATGATTATTAACTCTGCTAATTCCCATTCTATTTCAAAACTTTCCCATTCTCATTCAATGAAATGAAGAGTGAGCCTTGAGGACAATTAGGAGACAATGTGTTATAGGAAGACCTATCATTGAAATAAAAGAAAAACTGTCCTACCCCAAAGAGTAATGTTAAATTGCTACTTACCCAGAAAGAATTTATAAAACAACACAAAAAAGACTTTAAAGATCAAATGAGAGAGATTGAGAAAAAAAAATAAAGAACCATCAAGAAAAAGAAGATTAAGAAAAGGAAGTCAACCATCTAGAAAAGAAAATTCAGCCTTTGAAAATTAGAATAGGGGAAGGGGAAGCCAGTGAAGCTATGTAACCAAGAAATAACAAAATTATTAAAGAATGAAAAGATAGAGAAAATGTTATGAAATTCATATAACAAGAGATCTAGAGATTAAGGAGAGAAAGCTTAAGAATAATTGAACTACCTTAAAGCTGTAAACCCCCCCCAAAAAAAAACCCTCCAATAATAATACTTTGACATAATAATTCAAGAAATAATCAAAGAAAATTGTTTTGAAGTGATAGAACAGGAGAGGAAAGTAGAAATAGAAAAAAATCCACTGATTACCACATCAAGGAGATCCTACAAGGAAAACATATGGGAATATTACTGCTAAATTTTGAAAAACCCAGATCTAAGAGAAAATTTTACAAGGAACAAGGAAAAAAACAATTAAAATATGTTGTAGATACAATTAGAGTTGCACAGGATTTTCAGAAGCTACTCAAAGATAACCGGTTCTGGAATATTATATATTGACAATCAAAAGAACTAGGCCTGCAGACAAAAATATCATATCCAGCAAAACTAAACATAATATTGAATAACAAAAGGACATTTAATGAATTCACAGTTTTCTATGATTGTCTCAACAAAATCTGAACTCAAAAGAAAATTTAAAATATAAGAGCCCAACATCAAAGACTAATTTCAAAGTACTCAGCAGGGACAAATTGATATAATAACATATATAGATATGTATGTGTATATATGTATATATAGATACCATGACAAGTAAATCATCCTCCAAAATCTATAAATAAGAGGGAAAGGAATAGGATAAGGTGGGGTACAGAAAGATATTATAGATTTAAGAAATGTAGATTAATGGGAGTGGAATAAAGAGGGGAGAGAAGATCAGGGAAGGATTCATGGGTGAGGGAAAATAAAGTAATAAGGTAAGTTAAGGAGTAGAACTAAAGTAGAAAAGTTAGCAGGGATAGAAAATAAGAAATATGTACAAATATGATAAGATGAGGAGTAGAATTTATTAGAAAAATAAATAGGGATAGTAATCATTAATCTTAGACAAAATCAAAATTAAAGATTAAATCGAGAGAAATCTATATTATATGTCAGTTATATTAATACTTTTAGATGCATGTTTATGTATGTGTGAATGCACGTATATGTATGTATGCATGCATGGAGGTGTATGTATATATGTACATAGATTATATATATATGTCTGTGTGTGAATATCTATTTATCTGTTCTATCTAGGTTTAACTGTGACCTGCTTGGGAAAGTGAGGGAGATGAAAGGAGGAAAGAGAATAAAGTAAAAAATGTGCAGCAGAGAACAAAAGAATAATCCACAACGAAGGAAAGAAAAGATGGACAGTTATGAATATAATGTCCTTTATTATTATATATATGCTTTCTTGAAATGGAAATTCATTGTTACATATTTTGAATCTTCCTTGATGCTCTGTTGGGGACATGACATTTTAAAAGATATTTTCCTTTTTCTGTCTTTTTTTTTCTATTTTTAAAAATTATTTTGTATTTAGTTTTAAATTTAAAAAAGAAATAACTGCAAAGTCTAACTGCAGATTGAAGCATACTATTTTCACTTTTTTTTGTTTTTTTTTCCCTTCCAGTTTTCCCCGTTTGTTCTGTTTCTTCTTTCATATTAGGACCAATATGGAAATATGTTTAACATGATTACACATATATAATCTAGAAAAAAAACCTATTTAAACTATGATCTCTTGAAGATCTTAATACAAATTCCTTCTCAATGGCTCACTAATTATATAATCCATGGCAAATTACTTACCTCTGTGGTTTTCAGATTCCTTACTTGGATGTTAAATGATGGAGTTGATCTTAGTGACTTTTAAGGTCCCTTTCTATGAAAACACTTGCAAATGACATTGTGATAATCGCTATAATCAACATTAGTATTTCCCACACCTTGATTTCTATGTATTATGCTACAAAATGTTTTGGGATGAAAAAAGAACAAAACATTCTGGTCAGTGGATGGGAGAGACTACTTATTATTTAATAAAATCAATAACATGATTTTATAATAATAAAATCAATAACAATAAGATTCATAATGTTATGAATTGTATTCTTTTTTAATCTTATGAGTAGAAATAGCCCAGCATCTGCATAGAGCATATAAATAGGTGCACAATTCTAGTAAAGCAGTAAGAGAATATATGGAGAGTAACAAGCACCAAATGAAGCTATTTCCCATCTTAGCAACTAATTGGACATATTAAGAAACTGGCAGACTCCATTATGCATGGCTGTCAACTCAGCAGGTGATTTTCCTAAATACTTTTCATGTTATTAGGAGATTTCTACCAAACAATAGATTATTTTAATGTAATTAATTAATTACTACTATATTCCAGATTTGTTTGAGCAATAAAAGTGAAAATAATGAGCAATTTTATATAGTTGTAGAGTATATTGACTTTTCTAGCAAATAGTTATTTTAAAGGAAGGCAATATTATTTCAGAATTAATCATATTCTTGATTATAGAATATAAGTTACTTGAGAGCAGGGATCCTCTTTCACTTCCCTCATTGTTTCTCCAGGACCTAGTACAGTATCAGTGAGCACATAGTAGGTACTTAATAAATGGTTATTGATTGCTTGAGGATGGTGAAGAGAGAACTTACTGGCTTTGGAGTCAGAAGACCTAGGGCTGAAGCTTACTATTTGAATGACCTTGATCATTTCATTGACCTCAGTTTCCTCAATTGTAAAATAAAGGATCTCAATAGTTCCTTCCAATTCTTCATCCTATGACTTAACATCATCTGCTTAGCCTGCCTCCATTCAATTTATCACTGTACAGCTCTTCCACCAGAGGGCAGACTGGCCAAAGAAGAAGGAAAAAAAAAGAAATTCATCATTTTGAGGCATTAATTTCTGAATCTTGAGTCAGTAGCACCACCCCTGTTTGGATGCTTTTCTGCATGATTGTCATATACGAGTATCAAAATTCTTCAAAACCTGGCTTCATTGTTCTAATTTATAGGAACTGTATCATTCAAAACTGGGCTTTCCCTAGCAATTATGTTGCCCAGTTGTCGCTTTTCTATTTTGCCATACCAATTCCACTTACTGAGCATTTATCCCACAGACCCTCACTATTGTGGACTTCATCCTGTTACCACTTCTAACTCTATGTTTGGATTTTGTAGAGGGAAAGTATCTACATGTCCTCTTATTCCTAGTTCTATTTCACTGGGTCCTCAGATATTTTGTGGGAGGGATAGAGAGATAAGCATTAGATTTGTTTCATTGATATAGGGAATTCTTAGATGAATAAATTTCCTTTACTAAGACAAGCTGATATCTTCTCTAAAGCTCATAATTTTAGAAAATTGCCTAGAGTATCGAGATATTAAATGACTTGCCCGATATCACTTAGTTTCTATAAGCAGGACCAAAAATTTCCCTTCTCTGAAACTGGCTCTCTAGCTACTACATCACACTTTATGGCAGACTGCTTTTTAAAAATAATTGTAATTTCTTTCTTTTCCTTCCCAGACTATGGGTTTGTCATTTTCTTTCTAAAGAAGAACAATCAGAAAATTAATTAATTAGGATTTGGTTCATTGTATTAAGTAAGGAACCTTATTTAATTAAAAAATATTGATAACCACACTTGAATGAATTTTTACAACAAAGATCCAAGGGCTCAATTAATATTTCAGTATTCCACCACTCAGATTTAAGATTCCTCAAATTGACAAATGATTATGATTGACAGTAAAAATATAAATAGAACTTTGATTCTTATAATTGTTTTTTCTCAATGTGGTCATGTGATGTGATTACATCTTCCAGGTTCTTTCATCTAATTCTACCTTTTAATTCATATAGGCAAGTAGAATATGGAAAAGGTAACAGGTAAATAAGCTTATTTTCTCTCAAATCTCTCACTTTTGCCACGCCTCCAAACTTAAGGTCTTTTTGTCCATCTTTAGTTAATACTTGTAGAATTGATGGAGATGGTTACTACCATCATCTATAATGCTTTGTCGTTTATTTAATGTTCCTAGAGACCATTCCAAACTTGAGGTTTGTCTACTTTAAACCTAGGTTTTTGCCCATCTTTAGCTAATATTTTTAGAATTAATGGAGATGGTTACTACCAGCATGCATAATGCTTTATCCTCTATTTAATGTACCTAGAGACCACTCCAAACTTGAGGTTTGTCTACTTTAAGCCTAGATTTTTGCCCATCTTTAGCTAATATTTTTAGAATTAATGGAGATGGTGACTACCAGCATGCATAATGCTTTATCCTCTATTTAATGTACCTAGAGACCACTCCAAACTTGAGGTTTGTCTACTTTAAGCCTAGATTTTTGCCCATCTTTAGCTAATATTTTTAGAATTGATGGAGATGGTTACTACCACCATCTGTAATGCTTTATCCTTCATTTAATACACCTAAAGATAACTTTCAAGTCATTTTTGACAGCGTCTTCATTGCCTAAAGCCACACTTAATTTTTACTTGATTTGCAATCCTAACCATATTTTCAGCCTGTGATAGCAATTCAGTTTTTGAGAATACAGATATTCTTGGGTTAGTTAAGGACAAGAAAGTTAGTGGCTTTTCAAGGAGAGGCTATAACTTTACAAGAGGAGCGTTTGGCTCTTCAAGGGGAGCCATTGACTTTATATAGGCTCTACAAAGGAACATCTTAGAGAAAACAGCAGAAAGAACAGAAAGCATCTTCAAGGAAATTGAGAAAGAAAAAAAATCCACACAAAATTTTTCATATCACAGAGCAGCTGCCAGAGCTTAAATTTCCAGTCAAACCTAAATTGGCTTTACAAATGTAAGTGAACATAGTGTCAAAGGATCTTTCTTTCTTTCTTTCTTTTCTTTTCTTCCTTCTTTCTTTCTTCTCTCTCTCTCCCCCTCCTTCCCTCCTTCCTTCTCTTCTTTCTTCCTTCTTTCCTTCCTTCCTTCTTTCCTCCCTCTCTCCCTTGTCTCTCCCTCTCAGCCCTCTGTTTCTCATGTTGATCTCTAAGATTTTCAGCAAAAAGTTGTAATAGGACTAAGTTGGTGTAATCATTGCAATTTAAATTCTTTGAGCCACATAACAATGCATTCCATAGAACTCTGGGAGATGACTAAGAACCATTACATCGAATTCCCAATCCCTATATTTGTGCCTGCCTGCATTTTTGATTTCCTTCACAGACTAATTGTACAATATTTTGGAGTCTGATTCTTTTTGTACAGCAAAATAATGGTTTGGACATGTATACTTATTTTGTATTTAATTTATACTCTAATATATTTAACATGTATTGGTCATCCTGCCATCTAGGGAAGGGGGTCGGGGGAAGAAGGGGAAAAATTGGAACAAAAAGTTTGGCAATTGTCAATGCTGTAAAATTACCCATGCATACAACTTATAAATAAAAAGCTATTAAAATTAAAACAAACAAACAAAAATAAAATCCCAATGCATTCTACTGCATAAGCATTGCAGACATGATTATTCCCATTTTACAGATTAAAAAGATTGAGGCTTGCAAAATTGAAGTCACATAGTCATCTAATTAACAAGTGTTAAAAGTCAAGCTAAATACTAATGCATGTCAGAAATATCTTCATGTTTTAGTGAATTGTGAGCTCCTAAAGGGTTAACAGGTAGCATGGCATAAAAAGAAGGAAAAAGGAATTTTTCTCAATTAATGCTAGCATAATGTCCAGAACTAGGGAGATGACCATTTTACTGTATTTTGCCTTCTCTAGTCTAAATCTAGAGCATTATTGCTGTCTTCTGTTTTGGGACCACAGGTAAGAAAGAAACTGTAAGGCAGAACTCATCCAGAAGAAGACTTCCAACACTAGCTTGCTCATTGACTAGGGGAGCAGGAAATGAAGGAATGGAGGACATTTGATGCAGGGAAGGTAAACTTAGGTAGGAGTAGGAGAATGGGGATCAACATGATGATTGTTTTCAATGCCAACATGTTCTGCTTAGTCCCAGAGGGCAGAACTAGGAACTAGAATGAGTAGAGAGTTAGACTTTGGTTTGTTATAAGAAAGAGTTTTCAAATAGTTAGGGTTGTCCAAAAATGTAATGGATTGCTTTAGGAGATAGTGAATTCCACATCAATGGAGAGATTCCAATGGAGTTTGGATGGCCTCTCGCTTGTCAAAATTTTTGTGGAGAAGATTACTGCTCAGGTGTGTATTGATCTGATAATCTATGAAATCCCTTTCATCTCTTAGATTCTTTTCTAAGTGTGGATCACCAAAGTGAAAACAGTTTTGATCTATTTTCTGATCTGACCAGGGCAGAGTATTGTTGTTTATCTTTCATTCTCAGAGAGGACCAATGAGATCACAAGTGAATTGGATTTAAGTGAGGCAGAGCTAGGTTAAGTCATCAGCCCCACTCTCCATAGTCATCAAAGTCCAGGACAGAGTATAGATTGGAATAGGTAGTAACTGAGACCCCTTCCAACTCTGAAATTCTGAGAATTTTTTTCCTTCTGCAAGTCTATAACTCCCTTCCTTCTAGACAGTATCATAATTCTTTTAATTCAGCCCAAGAAATTTTTATGACTGCCATGTCATACTAATGCTTCATAATGAGCTTTCCATCTGCTAAAACTCTTAGGTGTATGGTGCCTTCTCTACTTCATAAGCATTTCTGTTATAGACACTAATTATATTTTTTTTTTGTAAAAAATCAAATAGGCCTGAAAAGAACTGCTTTCCTGTTTCTAAGAACCCTTAAAAAGAATGAAATGGAGGAAGCAGCTAGGTAGCACACCAACCCTGAAGAAGGCTCAGGAGGACCTTAGTTCAAATGTGATCTCAGACACTTAATGCTCCCGAACTGTGTGCGCTATGCAACCCCAATTGCCTCAGCAAAAAAAAAAAAAAAAAAAAAAAAAAAAAAAAAAAAAAAAAAAGAAAAAAAAAGGAATGAGATGGAGAAGAAAGGAAGTACTCAAAAGAGAGTAAGATTTTAATATGCTATGAGAATATAAGGTGATGATGATAATAATAATAATAATAATAATAATAGACATATAGTGCTTTGAAGTTTGCAGGGCACTTTACAAATGTTATCTCATTTGATCTTCACAACAGCCCTGAGAAGCAGCTGCTATTATCATTCTCATTTTACAGATGAGAAAACTGAGGCAGAGAGAGAAAAAGCAGACCAAAAAAAACTTATGAAAAAATTTCAAAAAGTGAAAAATAATACTTATATCTGCATTTAGACTCCATCAATTCTTTCTCTGGAGGTGGATAGCATTTTTCATCACGGGTTCCTTAAAATTGTCTTGGATCATTGTATTGCTGATAATAGTAAATCATTCACAGTTGATCACCTATCACATTGCTGTTACTGGATACATGTTTTCTTGGTGCTGCTCACTTTACTTTGCATCAGTTTGTCTAAATTGGTTTTCAAAATTAAATCAAATAATCTTATACATTATATCTATTTAATAGGGTTGTTTTGAGAATCAGATGGTATATATATACATATAAATAAATGTTATATATGCAAAATTTATAAATATATAAAATCTACACCTGTAATTTCATCAATCTCTCTATATGATTAATCTATCTCATATCTCATCATATATATGATAAACACATATATGTGAATATATTATAGAATTGAAAGTGGAAGGAAACAAAGAATATCTAGTCATACATAATGCATTTTTTAAAATAAAAATGCTTGTATTTTCTCTTTTTGGTGAGACAATTGGGGTTCAATGACTTGCCTAGGATCATATAGCTATTAAGTGTTAGGTGCCTGGGGCCATATTTGAATTCAGGTCCTTCTGACATCAGGACTGATGCTCTCTCCATTGCACCATCTAGCTGCCCCAACATAATTTTTTTGCAAACATTATTTGCATTTATTTAATATTTTCCCCAGTTGCATGCAAAACAATTTTTTTGCTTTTTTTTTTTTTTTTTTTAAGATTTTTGTGTTCCAGGTTTTCTTCCTTAACCTCACCCACAATTAAGAAACCACATGTGAAGTAAAACATTTCCATAAAAATCAAGTTGTGAAAGAAAACATAATTCTCCCATCCTAATGGAAATAAAAACCCTCAAGAAAAATTAAATTAAAAATAGAGAAATAGAGAATGCTTCGATCTGTATTCTGACACAATCAAGTCCTTCTCTGGGTATGGATAAGATTTTTCATCTTAAGTCCTTCATGGTAGTTATGGATGATTGTACTACCGAGAATAACAAAATCATTTACAGCTTGTCATCCCCAAATGTTGCTATTACTTTGTGTGTGCGCGCGCGCGTGTGTGTGTGTGTGTGTGTGTGTGTACATGTAAGTTTCACTTTGTTTATCAAGGACTTTCCAAGACTTTTTTTCCCTGAGAGCTTCCTGCTCCTCATTTCCCAAAGAACAATTTTTCATTAGAGAACAAAAAATTTGAATTTTTTTTTACAATTATTATTGCTAATTGTATTTACCCCCATTTGTTCTCTCTCTTTTCACTCTCCCTCCTCAAACGTGTTTTGCTACCGACTACTGCTTCCCCCAATATGTCCCCTATTTTATCATCCTCCCCAACTCTTCTCTTATTCCTTTCCACTCCTATTTTCCTGCAGGCTAAGATAGATTTCTATATCCCGATTGAGTATGTATGCTATTTCCTATTAGAGCCAGTTTTGATGAGAATCAGGTTTACTCACTCATCTCCTCCTCCTCTTCCTTTCCCCCTCCACTGTAAAAGCTTTTTCTTGCCTCTTTTTTGTGACAGATAATTTGTACCATTCCACTTCTCCCTTTCCCTTTCTCCCAGTACATACCTCTCTTGCCCCTTAATTTTACCATTTTTTTAAAAAAGATATTATCCCTTCATATTCAACTCACACTTGTGTCCTCCTCCTAACTCCCATAATAATAACATTCTAACATGTTATAAATATCATCTTCCCATGTAGAAATGTAAACAGATAAACCCTATTAAGTCCCTTATGATACCACTTTCTGATTACCTTCCTATTCTTTTCCAGGGTACTGTATTTGAAAATCATATTTTCTATTCAGCTCTGGTATTTTAATCATGAATATTTAAAAATCTTCTATTTCATTGAATGACCACCTTTTCCCTTTAAAGGATTATACTAATTTTTGCTAAGTAGGTGATTCTCGGTTGTAATCCTAGCTCCATTGCTCTCCAGAATATCATATTCCAAACTCTCCAGACCTTTAATATGGAAGCTGCTAAATCTTGTGTTATCCTGACTAAGTCCACTATACTTGGTTCTTTCTGGATGCTTGCAATATTTTCTCCTTGACCTGGGAGTTCCAGAATTTGGCGCCTGAAAACACTGAAAAAAAACTCCTGGGAGTTTTTATTTTGGCATCTCTTTCAGGAGGTGATTGGTGGATTCTTTCAATTTCATTTCAATTTCTATTTTGCCCTCTTCTTCTGAATGTCAGGACAGTTTTCCTTGATAATTTCTTGAAAGATGATTTCCAGGTTCTCTTTTTGATCATGACTTTCAGGTAGATCAATACTTTTAAAATTATTTCTCCTGGATTTCCTGCATTTTCCAGGTCAATTGTTTTTCCAGTGAGATATTGACTTCAAGAACTCTTTTCTGTCCTGGAGCTGAAAGAAGTGCCCTGCCACTGCTGGCCAGAACTAATGGTCCTCTGATTGGGCAGCATCCCAGATTCTCACCTCATTGTTATTGACCCTCTCCACTGACCTTCCGAGTTCTTTCCTTTCAGGCTGAAAGCTCCAGAAATCTCCAGCACTGCTGCTGATTCAGAGATCCTCCTTCACTAATACTGGGGTCCAGGATGGAGCTGGGGCCTGTACTCAGATTGCATGCTGAGCTCCCACTCTGGTTCCACAGATCTTTCCTGTTAACCTTCTAAGTCCTCTTTGGGGTCTCTGGTCTGAGAGGTCTGGAAGCCACTAGTACTGCCATTGATACAGAGGTCGGGCTGAATCTGGATCTGGTCTAGGGTTGCATGCTGGGCTTCTACCCCAGTGTTACAGACCTTTTTAATGGAGCTTTTAAGTTGCCTTCAACTGGAAAATGTCTACTCTGTCTTTTGGGTATTCTGATGCTCTAAAATTTGTTTAGAGTCATTATTTCAAGGATTCCAAATCGATCAATCAATCCATCAATCAATCCACAAATGTTTACTAAGTGCCTACTATGTGCTAGGAATTGTGCTAAGTATTGGAGTTCATGGGGAAGAAAAATACATATAAAATGTTTATAACATGTTTTGTAACTGTCTAATATTATTGGTACTTAAAATGGATTGTGTATTTATCATTTTCTAATTGATGGTATGCATTAAAAAAATTATTTGCAAGGAATTCTTATTTCCTTGAGAGAGCTCTAAGTTCAGAAGTCAGTCAGTTAAACATTCATTTCAGACAAAGCAGTCCTTGAATTTCAAGTCCATGTTCACATGGAGCAATAGCTAATTATTTTTGTCCTGATCCTGACATCACAGTTTGATGTTGGAGTAATTGCTTAGTGTAATGATCAATGGTGTTATTTGAGGGAAGACTCAGCTGTTGTATGTAGCAGTCTGTCTCTTTTGCCTCTGCTAGTGTACAAGGCAAGAATCAGGCTGACCTTTTCTTGTGGATGACTATGTCTAAAGGGATGATGAAAACGGATGCCAGAGGCATTCATCACTTTTGCTCTCTTTGGAGGCTGGTCTCCAGTCAGAAGCTGACCACTATTTGTCACTCTCTCGGCATACTTCATTTTCCATCAGGGCTTTTTTTTGGTCATGTTTCTACAGCAACAGTATAAATTTGCAGTATAAATAACACTTCTTGCAATTAGTGAGGGAAGGAGCTGCTGTGAGCACCGCTCTAAAAACCCTGCAAGCAAAAGGAAACCCTTAGCACTATCTTGCTCCTGCTTCAAAAATCAATTTGACTTTGTAGGCTTTTGTGAATGAAATTTCATTAGCAGTGATTTTCTCCTTTTGTATCTTAGTAAATATTATGACTCCCCCAGAGGGATGGTTTTTGTTTGATAAGGAGATCAGTTACCTAATGAGAAACAGTTGATAAGACAGTAAAAAGGTAGAAGAATATTTATTTTAAAAGACTTTAATGTGCAGTATTTCTTAGTAGCATGCGCTGAGTCATTCCTTTTAATTCATCCTTGGAGTATCACAGAACTAGAGCTGAAAAGGGCTTCAGTAGACATCTAATTCAGCCCCTTTGCTTATTTTACAGATCGGGAAACTGAGTTTCAGAGAATTTAAGTGACTTGCTCAAATTTGCATAAGTTTTAAGCTTAAGATGTAGAATTGGCATATCCTTTGATCCAGCAGTTTCTCTACTGGGCTTATACCCCAAAGAGATACTAAAAAAGGGAAAGGGACCTGTATGAGCCAAAATGTTTGTGGCAGCCCTGTTTGTAGTGGCCAGAAGCTGGAAAATGAATGGATGCCCATCAATTGGAGAATGGTTGGGTAAACTGTGAAATATGAATGTTATGGAATATTATTGTTCTGTAAGAAATGACCAGCAGGATGAATACAGAGAGGATTGGCGAGACTTACATGAACTGATGCTGAGCAAAATGAGCAGAACCAGGAGATCATTATATACCTCAACAACGATACTGTATGAGGATGTATTCTGATGGAAGTGGATTTCTTCAACAAAGACAAGATCTAGCTCAGTTTCAATTGATCAAGGATGGACAGAAGCAGCTACACCTAAAGAAAGAACACTAGGAAATGATTGTAAACTGTTTGCATTTTTGTTCTTCTTCCCAGGTTATTTATACCTTCTAAATCCAATTCTCCCTGAGCAACAAGAAAACTGTTCGGTTCTGCACACATATATTGTATCCAAGATCTACTGTAATCTATTTAACATGTATAGGACTGCTTGCCATCTGGAGGAGGGGGGTGGAGGGAGGGAGGGGAAAAATCGGAACAGAAGTGAGTGCAAGAGATAATGTTGTAAAAATTACTCTGGCAGAGGTTCTGTCAATAAAAAGTTATTTAAAAAATAAATAAAAAAAATAAAGTAAAAAAAAAAAAGATGTAGAATTGGAACTTGAATCCTTTGACTCTAGAACCAATGTTTTTCTCTTTGTCTGTCTTGGTCTCAGTTGCTTTACAAACAAAATGAAGAAACTCAACTAGAAAATCCTTTAAGCCTTCTTTACAGATCTGAGATTCGAGCTCTGTAATTGTATGGTAGGTAACAAAAGGAACTTCCCATCCCCTTTTTCTTATTTTTTGAAGGTTATTTTAAGGCTCATTCATAATCAAAATAACAAAGTGTGTGTCTGTGAATGTAAAAGCATCCATATAGAAGAAGGAGTGGACTTGTTCTGGGTTGTTCTAGAGCTGCATTCTGGAGCTATGGTCTTCAAACATTTTTCATCCTACACTTTATGAAAAAAATCAAGTATCCATTCTCAATATTTTAAAATAATATGCATATACCATTGTAATAATATATTTATATGCATTATAAGATATGTGCAAATTAAATATCTAAAAGATGTGATTAAGATGAACAAATATTTTTATTTATTAATGGTACAACCCACTTGTGCCCAACTTTTATTTTTTTTTTTCATGGTAGCTACTATAATGTGGGATGGAAGGAATGAGGATAGGGGTTTAGGATTGAGTGAGCTATAACTTCCTGACTTCAGAGGATCACAGATCTGACTGCCCAGTAGCTCACATTGGCTGCAGGCAGGGAAGATAGAATAGGAAAGGGAGATGGTGTGGCTCTAAACTGGACTGCTCTTGTTAGTTCTAATATTTAATTTGTACATCCACAGTGGATTATCCAGAGCACTCCCTGGAATGTACATAGCATCCTTTTGGAGGATATTTTTCTATAGGATAGAAGTAGTGCCAATCGTTGGAAGCAACAGGAAGGTAGATTTTAATTCTTTGTAAAGGATCCTGTAACTATATCTACTTGTGATTATCTTTGGAAGTATTCAAGGATAAGCTTAAATACTTCTCTAAGGAATGTGGTAGAACGGATTCCTATTAACTTCCAAGTTTTTAATTTCATAAGTGTAACAGGATTATGGTCATCAACTTTACTCAATTTTAGGTTATCTTCAATCTGCTACTTGACTTGTTACCATATTCATTTTCATCATTTTGAGTTCTAGGATTAACCTGTCAAGGTTAATGTTATCTAATCTTTGAAGACCTACAAAGTGATCTGATATAGTTTCACAAGATATATTATTTGTCTGCCTGTCATTGTATACTTAGGAGAGTTTAAAAAAATCTTATATTTGATCCTCTACCAGAGGTTATAAAATGTGTATGGACTCCATAAAATAATTAACATTCTTTAATTGTTGGAGAAAGATGGTTATTAGCAGCTCTCCCCCCCCCCCCCATGGTTGTTAAGACTACTTTTCTTAAAGTAACCAATCATGTCTCTACCCTTAGTATACTGTCTACCCTATAACTAATTGTATTTTCTTTTCCACCTATCCAAATCTGTATTTGCCCAAAGTATATGAAAGCTGATAAGTTCTTCTTCAGAGTCTTTAACTATTGGGGGAGGCCATTTATTTGATACTGCCAATTTAATTAATAAAAATTTATCCTATTCTACTGTCTTTCAGTTTAACTTGTTTTCCAATATAACAATGATAATCCAGGAATATGTTTAGCTAGTTCCTTGTTAATTATCAAAATGATCAAATTATCAAATTGCAACATTTCTCACTAATTAACCAATTAAGCTTTTAACCCCCATCCCAGTTCATTGTTATTTAATAAATTAGAGCAACCTTCTTGCCCTTAAACAATTGCTTATATCTTCTTACATATAAAAATTATTAATATCTTAGGATTAAATAAATATTACTCAATATATGAATCATGTAATAAATATGAGAAATGTTATTATTTATAGTACTTTAGCTGTGAGAAAGACCATAGCCAATGTCATTTCTACACATTGTTGTAACCACAGAATATTTTTTTAAAAATATGCTCTCATCATTCAGTTCACTCAAGATACTAAATGAAAACTGTTTTCAGGAGTTATCTTTTCACAAGATAAAGGTTAAATATATCTTTTAGGAGATAAATTTTCTTCTTTCTGTCTCTATTTTTCTCTCAAATCACTAGCCTTAATAGTTACTTTCTAACCTTATTCCTCATGAAATTCTGTTTCTTAACTGTATGAATTTAACAGTTCTCCCAAGAATGACATTTTTCCCTATCTTTTTTTAAGTTCTAACTTCTCCAGTTTCTTTCAAATCTTTTTTCATTACCTCTTCTCAGTCTTTCATAAACTGCCTGTCCAACTGCAAACTGCACACAATTCCATCTGGCTCTTAAAGTTAAAACAATACTAACTATAGATTCTGTAGGAAAGGCTATTGTAAGTGATAGTATTTATTGAACACATATGCTATACTAGAAACTATGGACTATGTACAAGTATTAGAAAGGACTGCTACCCTCGAGGAGCTTATAGTTAAATAAGGATTTCTAAGACTCAATTCTGTAATTGTAACAAATGTTTAAAAATAATAAAAAAATACAAGGTGACATGTTGGAATTAAATGGTAAAATTTGACCTTGGGCAATTGATTTAACTTTGCTAAAGTTCAGTTTACTCATCTGTTCCCTTCCAGATTTAACATTCTGTGACCCTATAATTAAGTGCTGAATTATATGTTATAGAGTATAAATGCCCTAGGATCTCAGCTGACAGCAAAGGTTAATTTTGGAAAGTCCAAGTATCTTCAGAACTCTTATGTAGTATTTTGCTGTTCAGTGATTAATTTTCTATTTTAAGTCAATATTAATAATTTTTATTGAAGTTTACATAACCTAGCTAAGAAACTCACTGACTGAAAGCTGGAGAAGTGGCAGGTGGAGTATATTTTGTTGGATTTTTAAAAATATTCTATATATTTTATTTAGGTACTAAGTGGGGTCAGACTTTTATAGCTTTTCCCCCTCAGGCTGCTTTATATAGTTCCTAATATATCTCACTTTATAACTCATTTACATTCAACTTTAGCCTTCTGACAGATTAACTTCCAGATGGTAAGGGGAGGCAATAGTGAAATAGTGTAAAAAAGCTTCTGTGATTAGCAGCCAGGAGACCTCAGCTCTTTCTGCTCCTATCTAGCTGTGTGACATTGAGCAATTCACATCACTCTTCTTTGCCTCAAGTGCCTGTGTGAAATCTGTAAAATAAGTGAATTCTGTGAAAACTGAACAAGGAGATAAAGCTATTAATGATTTTAAAAATTAGATTGTTAAGGATATATGCTTTCTTCTAATCCAATTCCGAATTAGTGCTGGAATGGAGTAAAATGGAGAGAAACTAGAAGAAAAAGACTAGTTAGGAAGTTGTAAAAATCAAGGCAAGAGGTAATGAAGACTGATCTAAGGGAATGTCAGTGTGAGTGAGGAGAAAGGGTCAGGTGCTAAAGTTATTGTAGAAGTAGGAACTGCAAGATTTTGCATCTGATGAGAGTGGAGAGTTGATGATAATATCAAGGTTACACACCTGACAAATGGAAAGAATAATGGTAACTTCTACAGAAATAGGGACAATTGGAAGGGAGCAATCTTTAAGGAAAAGAAAATGGGCTCTATTTGGGAATTGTTGGGTTTGAGACATCTCAAGGACATTCAATTTGAAATGCTCGTTAGACATCTGGTGGTTTAGGGCTACAATTCAGTGGAGAGACTAAACTGATATAAATCTTTGAATCATCTACATAGAAATGGTAAGTAAGCCCAAAAAGAGAAAATATAAAGAGAAGAGAATAAGGCCTGAGACAATACCTTTGTTTGGGGTTATGATGTAGATGATGAGCTAGCAGAGGAAAATGCGTAGAAAGAAAAAGAACAAGGAGAGAGTGACACAGAACATAGGCTGCTGCATCTGAAATTAGGAAGACTTGAGTTCAAATTCTGTGTAACTCTGGGCAAATTATTTAAGCCTATTTGCTTTAGTTACCTTATCTGTAAAATGAAATGGAGAAAGAACTGTCAAATCACTCCAGAGTCTTTGCCAAAAAAATCCTAAATGGGGTCATGAAGAATTGGATATGATTGTAAAATCATTGAAAAACAAAATATCATGAAAATCAGAAGAAGAGAGGGCATGTGGGATGAGAAAGTGGCTGGTAAGCCATGTCAAAGGCAGCAAAAAGGCTCAAAAGAATGAATAGTGAGAAAAGACCATCAGCTTTGTCAATAAAATTATTTTGAGGGATTTTGGAAAGAATAGTTTCAGTTGGATGATGAGATCAGAAGCTAGATTGCAAAGGGGTGAAGAGTGAGTCAAAATAAAGGAATTGGAGGCAACATATGTAGACAGTTTTTTCCCTCCCTAAGATTTTGGTGGAGAAAGGGGGGAGAGACATAGGACTATAGTTACCTCAGTTACCTATAGTTACCACAGATGCTGTCAGCATCTCTTCTCAACTGTGGTTCTTGGAGATTTTTTCATGAATATAATTCCTGAATTTATTTCATCCCTCATTTCACATATTTTGTTTCTTTTCAATTAATATTACATATATCCCAGTACATATGCCATCAAGCCTCAGTGACAACAATGTGCTTAATCTTACTTCCTTACATTAGGAGGTAATTTCAATGTTCCTTGGTTTTGTGTATTTAAAGGTAAGAAATTTGAGGACTTAGGTTTTTGTTTTAGGTCCTTTTCAGGCTTTTTTTCCTACTGTGATCTGTGTGTTTAAAATGCCTTCTTGACTGTGATTTCTTTCTATGAAATCTAACTTGGTAAATACATGTGGGCAATTTTCTTCCTCCATCTTCCTTTTCTGCTTAAAGTCCTTTTGATTATGCTTACAAAACCTTAGATAAATACATTCTTACAAACTTTTGTTAGGTGTCAGGTTTTTAATATTTTTATATTTTAAGAAGTGGCCAAGAAATCTGTTTTAGGCAAATCATTTTAATCAGCTGTTTATTTCCCAAATCTATTTTTCTCTTCTGTATCCTTGGCTGAGCAAGGGCAAGAATAATAAAAACATTCTTTGTGCTCCATGGACTAATTTTTAAAAATTTTTTTGGGGGGTAAATTCCATTTTCAATTACATGTTAGTTTTCAACATTCATTTTAATAAGATTTTGCATTCCAGTTTTTCCCCTTACCCCAAACATGAAGCAATCTAATATAGGTTATGTAAACATATTTCCACATTAGTCATGTTGTGAAAGAAGAAACAGAACAAAAGGGAAAATCCACAAAACCCAAAAAGCAGAAAACAATAAAAAAAATGAAAAGAGTTTGCTTTCATTGCATTCAGACACCATCAGTTTTCTGAATTTAGATATATTTTCATCTGAAAATTATCTGTTTGTATTCTTTGATCATTTATCAATTGGAAAAAAGTTTTTTTCTTATAAATTTGACTTTCTATATATTTGAGAAATGAAATGAAACCTTTATCAGAAAAGCTTGCTGTAAGGACTTATGTTTCTTGTTTAAGACTTCTCAATTTTGCAGTGCCTTCCAGGATCTTTCTGGCAGTATTATTTGTACCCTTTTGAATCATCAGAAGTGGGTAGCAATATCTTTTGACATCTCTCTTTGGAGGATCTTGTTGTGTTTTAAATAAATGCTCTGGTAAAACAATAAATCATTCTTTTGGCTATCAGATTGACAAATACTCCCTCAATCTCTTCAGTAGGCTAACACATTTCTTCTACTCTCTTATTTAAAAAAATTAAAAATTAATATCTTATTTTCCTTAATTACTTGTAAAAACAATTTTAATACATTGTTTTGGGTAATTTTGAGTGCCATGTTAGTCATGTTGTAAAAAAAAACACAAGAAAAATAAAGAAAAATTATGCTTCAATCTGCATTCAGATTCCATCAGTTCTCACTTAAAGATGGATACAGTTTTTGTCATCAGTCCTTCATAATTGTCTTGGATAATTATATTGCTGAGAATAGTTAACTCATTTACAATCATCATGCAATATTGTGGTGTTGTCTATAGTGTTCTGGCTCCATTCATTTTACTTTGCACCAGTTCATGTAAGTCTTTGCAGATTTTTCTGAGAGCATCCTAATCCCCATTTTTATTGTATATTAGTATTCCATCACAATCATAGAAAACTTGTTCATCCATTTCCCAATTGATAGACATCTTCTCAATTCCCAATTCTTTGCCACCATAAAAGAGCTGCTGTAAATATTTTTTTATATATGAGTTCTTTTCCTTTTTGATTTTTATCTCTTGAGATACAGACCTAATAAAAGCATTGCTTGGTAAATATATTGGTAAATATGCATAGTTTTTATAGTTCTTTAGGCATAATTCCAAATGGTTCTGTAGAATCATTAAATCAGCATACTACTTCACCAACAGTGTATGTCTCAATTTTCCCACATCCCCTCCAACAATGACCAATTCAATGATCAAATGATCAAATGACAAATTCAATGATCAATTGAAGAATGATCCTTAATTGTGTAAATTTGACTCAGTTCTCTATTTATTTGAAAAATAAGGTCTTTATTAGAGAAACTTGTTGTAATTTTTTCATAGTTGTGATTACTATGTATTTTCTTCCATCCCATTTCTTTCCTATTTATCTTAGTCTCTCTTTTCTTTCACTGTGTCCATCCTCAAAAATAGTTTTTGCACTCCCTTCTATTAGCCTCCCTCCCCTCTTTATCTTCTTATCCTCCAATTTTCCTTTAGGACAATTGATTTCTATACCCAACTGCATGTGTATGTTATTTCCTCACTTAGTCAATTCCAGTGACAATAAGGTTCACACACTCCCACCTTCCACTTTCTCCCCCATCTTATTTTGCATTGTAAAAGCGCTTTGGTGACTCCTTCATGTCAGATAATTTACCCCATTCTAATTCTCTTTTCCCCTTCTCCCAGTGCATTCCTTTTTCTCACCCCTTAATTTTATTTTTAAAAATAATTATTTCGTCACATTCAACTGACACCCATGCCCTCTGTCTATGTATATTCCTTTTGACTACCCTAATAATGAGAAAATTTTTTAGAGTTTATTTTCCCCTTTAGGAATGTAAACAGTTTAGCCCTTATTGGATCCCTTATGATTTATCTCTCTTGTTTACCTTTGTATGTTTTTCTTGAGTTTTGTATTTGAAAGTCAGATATTCTATTCAGCTCTGACCTATTCATCAGAAATGCTTCAAAATTCTCTATTTTATTGAATTCCACCCCCATCCCATCCTCCCAGGCCCTCAAGGATTATACTCATTTTTACTGGGTAGAGGATTCTTGGTTGTAATCCTAATATCTTTACTCTTTATAGTATAATATTCCAAGACCTTTACTCTTTTATTATAGAAACTGCTGAATCTTGTGCAATCCTGTCTGTGGTTCCATGATATTTTAATTGTTTCTTTTTTGGTTGCTACTCTAAATTATCTTGGACTAGAAAATTGTCTTCTTCCATCATTTTGTAGGTCCTGCTCCTCCAGAATTTATTTTGAGGCATTATTTGAAGTTGTTTGCAGTGGTTTTGGTGACAGTTTAGGCAAATCCCTGCCTTTTTCTCTGCCATCTTCTCTCTATTCTCTTCTTGTGACCTATATTGGTTGATCTCTTACTTGGCAGTCTGTGAGTTAACTTTAATCATTTCTTGGCATTCTAAAGGTGTTTACAACATGGCCTCTTGCCATCCCCTTCACATACTATTGATCAGATGAGTTCAGATTTGTAAACTTAGCACAGTGCCTAATGTGTAGGAGATGATTATTTAATCCATGCTACTTTCCTTCCCTTTCCCTCAGGATGCTCTGTTTCCCATCTCCATGCTTTGGCACTGTTTTTTCCTCATACTTGGAACACTCTCTCTTTTCTTCTCCACTTTTTAGATTCTTTGACTTTCTTTCAAATAGCTGAAACTTCATCTTCTGCAAGAGGCCTTTTCAAGTTAACTTAGTGACTCATGTCACATTTCCCTATGAATATCCCCATGAATTCCCCTTTTAGAATTCCTATTTTCTTTCAAAGCTCAGATGTCATTCCCTCAATCTCTACATCAAACCTTTCCCAACACTCCTTTCCCCTAACTTAATTAGTGCCTTGCTCCCCAAATTATTTTGTATCTGTCTTGGACAAGCCTATTTAAATATCTTATATTTCCTGAGATAACATTAGCTTTTTGAAGGTAATCTCTTTCATTTTATCTTTAAGTCTTTGGTGCCTAATATATAGTAGGTGCTTAATAAATGTTTTTGATTAATTGGTAATTTGATTAAATTTGATTAAAAGTAATCTGATTAATTAATTAATAAGTAAATTTCACTTTATTTTTTAGGAGAGAGATGGGACATATAGAAATTTTGAGAGAAATAGTTTCAGGATAATTAATTATTTTATTAACTATTGCTAATGAAGAATTAATAAAAGGTTTGCCATTTGACTATCTCTCATGAAACAAAGACTCATCATAGGGGCTTCTTAATACTTATGTGTACATGGAATAGTGGATATTCCAAGCAGGTGTCAATCAACTTTGATTGATTAACAATGAATGAGAAGAATTAATATTATAATGAAAAGTGGACTGATTCTAATGAGATGCTGGGAAATGTGACTGATTAGTCACTCTGGCTTGTCTCAGTAGAACACAATGGGCTGGATTTCACCTAGATTAGATTTTCTTTGTAAGGTTTTCCTAGTTAGATGGCACAACAGCTCTACCTAACTAAAATGGTTTAGGGTTAGGGAGAGTAAATTTTTGAGTAAAGTCAGAGATCTCCTTGAAAGACTAGACTGTGAAAGATGATAAGGAAAAAGAAAAAGAAACCCTGGATCTTCCAATAATTGGTTATTTAATATAAGAGAGAAATAATAATTTCTCTCAAGAGACCAACCTACACTTTGAACATAGATAATAATCACTTGAAAATGCTAGCAATATACTAAACACAAGTTATCACAAAATTCACCTTACTTTCTATTCTTATTTTATTATTGAAGTGTTCAGGGTTATTATTATTTTTGTTTGCAAGGCAATCAGGGTTAAGTGATTTGTCCAGGGTCACACAGCTAGTAAGTGTGGAGTGTAAGGCCCAGTGCTCTCTGTATCTTTCAAATATTATCATTGTGATAGTGCATTTATTCAGTGCTTACTGTGCCAGGCATTATGCTCAAGAAAAGGTTGGATTATATTTGTTTACTAATTTAAACATATCTTTTTTTCCTTGGAAAGGCAGTCAGAGTTAAGTGTCTCATCCAGCATCACACACCCAATGTCTGAGGCTGGATTTGAACTTAGGTATTTCTGACTTCAGGACCTGTGCTTTATTCACTTTGCCCCCTCATTGTCCCTAAACATATCTTTTAGTACAGAAGTGCTTAAAGTTGAAGGGAAAGGGACCTGTATGTGCATGAATGTTTGTGGCAGCCCTTTTTGTAGTGGCTAACAACTGGAAACTGAATGGATGTCCATCAGTTGGAGAATGGCTGAATAAATTGTGGTATATGAATATTATGGAATATTACTGTTCTGTAAGAAATGACCAACAGGATAATTTCAGAAAGGCCTGGAGAGACTTACACGAACTGATGCTGAGTGAAATGATCAGGACCAGGAGATCATTATATACTTCAACAACAATACTATATGATGACCAGTTCTGATGGACCAGGCCATCCTCAGCAACGAGATCAACCAAATCATTTCCAATGGAGCAGTAATGAACTGAACCAGCTATGCCCAGAGAAAGAACTCTGGGAGATGACTAAAAACCATTACATTGAATTCCCAAGCCCTATATTTATGCACACCTGCATTTTTGATTTCCTTCACAAGCTAATTGTACAATATTTCAGAGTCTGATTCTTTTTGTACAGCAAAATAACGTTTTGGTCATGTATACTTATTGTGTATCTAATTTATATTTTAATATATTTAACATCTACTGGTCATCCTGCCATCTAGGGGAGGGGGTGGGGGGCGTAAGAGGTGAAAAATTGGAACAAGAGGTTTGGCAATTGTTAATGCTGTAAAGTTACCCATGCATATATCCTGTAAATAAAGGCTATTAAATAAAAAGAAAAAAAAAAAGAAGTGCTTAAAGTTAACAAGTATTTATTAAAAACCTGCTAGGTGTTAGGCATTGTGCTCAGCACTAGGGATATCAAAGAAAGGCAAAAAAGGGGGAAAACAGGAAAGAAGTATTTTCCCTCAAGTTGCTTACATTCTAAGGAGTGAGACAATGTGCCAACAATTATGTGCACCCAAGAATATTCAATGTCAATTGAATATTTGACATTGTAAAATATTTGTGAGTGATTACAATTAACTTAATTAGGACCTTGTTAACACTTTTATATGCTTTAATTGCCTCTTTACAGCTTTGTCCCATTTTATCATCTCTTAACAACTCAGTACCTAGAGATTACCTTTTCTATAATTTTCCATAACCACTCCCATCCTCCCTTCCCTTCTATTATTAACCTCTTACTCATGAGATTTACTTACCTGTTTTTGAGGACTTTTTTTTAATCAACTATTTCTCAGTTCTTTTCCTCCTTCTGATTGAGTCATTCTCTTTCAACTTTCCCTCATACTTTCTCAAAATTATATTCCTCTTCAAATTTACTTTTTGGCTCTCATAAATCCAAAGTTTTCCAAATCACTTTCTCAAATTCCTTTCTCTCTTATGCAGTTGGAAAGCTTTCTTTCCAACTCCTGTTCCCATTCAACTTTCTCCTTTAGAAGCTGGAAATCGAAATCTAGTTTTGGAATGTCATTTTGTCAAGAGGACCCACATTTTTCAATTTCTAATAATAATAGCTGAAAGAGATGTAGTACTTGAAGGTTTTTAAAGTGTTTTATGTGGAGAGGGTGTCTGAAGTTCTAGAGAAGTTTAAAGTTTCAGGATACTCTTTATTATCTTATTTGAGACACACTACTCCAGTGAGATAAGTATGCCATGTGTTTTTATTCCTATTTCTTTCTCTCTGATCTTTCTTACTTTCTGTTTTTTCTTTTCTTTGCTTTCTCTTCCCTCTTTATTTCTGCCTCTGTCTTTCTTTGTATTTGTCTCCATCTATCTGTCTCTGTCCCTATCTCTTTGTCTCTGTCTCTTTCTATCTCTATTTATCTGTCTGTCTATCTCTCTCAGAAAAGAATCTTTTTGTCTCTCAGGGAAATTGAATTTCAGGGCTTCCAGTCACTAACTAGTAAATGTCAGATGTAAGATGTAAACCCAGGGTTTTTGAGCTCCAAATCCAATAGGATAACATTACGGCTTGTAAAGTAAATGTTTCTGCTTGGGTTATTGACTTTTAAGCAGAGTTCAAAATCTTAAAGCAGAGATATCATTTCGTGATATCAACTACTATGATGAGGAGGCATTTGGTGGGTCTGGAATCTTCCTGATAATGATCATAATCATAATCATATAGTAGTTATGTCATTTGAGTTGTAAGCAGCTGTCTAGTCATTTCACTGTTCATGCAGACCACGAATGTGCCTTAGAATAGACCAAGGAGGCTGCAGACAATTTGAGGATTACTGGAAGAAAGAACAGTGTGTGGGAGCAAGAGAATGATAACAATAGCTGACATTTATATAGCGCTTTATGGTTAGAATGTGCTTTACATAAATTATCTCATCCTAATTCTAAGAAGATATTTTTATTTTGAAGATAAGAGGCCTGAATCTCAGGGACTGGACCTGTAATTTAATGACACAGGGAGATAAAATTCCTTCTATCAATGAAGGTCTGAGCCTTCTCTGTGACTTATAATCTTCCAGACTTACCTAGATCACTGAGAAGGTAAGTTCTCAGGGTCACTCATTATGTGTCAGAAGTCTTTTTGGCTCCAAGAATGGCAGTGTATCCACTATATCACACTAAAACTGTATCTTTATTTATTTATTTATTTTATTCATAAATTAGCATCTAATGATATGTGTGTATGTTATTCTCTGCCTTCCAACTCCAAATAAAATAAGCATCTAGGAGAGCAAGGTCTGTTTCATTTCATCTCTACTATCTCTAGCTACTGAACAGTGCTTGCTACATAGGAGGTGTTTTATTAATGCTCATGTCGTGTATAAATGAATGGACACAGCTGCTAAATGTTAGATAACATCTATAACCTTCACTTTGCTCATCTGTAAAATGAAGTAATGGATTAGATGGCTTTTAGGAAGCATTCCAGCTCTAATCTATGGTCCTATGAAAGCTCCTCTCTCCTCTCTCCCCATTCATTGTTCTTTTCCCTGTTCTGTACTGGCTCTTGAAAATGAGAGAAAAAGAAAGAGAGAGGGAGGGAGACAGGGAAGGAGATAGAGATAGAGAAACACACAGAGAGACAGAGGCACAGAAAGACAGAAAAAGCAAAAGAGAGAATAAAGAAAGAGAAGTGAGAAACAGGAAAGAGAAAAAGAGAGAAGAGAAAAAAGGAGAGGAGAGAAAGATAGAGAGAAAAGAGAAAGAAATAATAAATAGAGAAGAGAGAAGGAAAGAGACATATACACACATACAAAGATAGAGACACTAAGCGAAAAAGAAATAGACAGGCAGAAAGGGAAAAATTGAACAGAAAGAATTTCAGGGATTTTGAGAAGGGCACTTCCTTAACTGAAAGTAGGGAAGCAGAGAAAATGAATGGAGCTGGTCTCTGTGGTCATTTCCTTAATATTAGCATAGTGAAGAGCATCAGAAAAGCCTTCCCACGTCAGTTTTGTTAGTTATTTACTTGTGAAGAGGAAAGATAGCAACATCATTTGTGCTGATGTGGGGAAATCAGTATTTCTTGGGCTTTTGCTTTCCTTTTTGAAATGAACTCTCCTGTTTTTTTTGTGTGGGTAAAAAAAAGTTCCCTTTCTGGCTGTAGGAGGACATTACGTTTCTGAATTGCTACCAGCAATTTCTCTACCTTCTTCACTTAAGACAAACAAGTTCTTTATATAGAAACCAACAAGTGCACTTTAAAATAGTTCAGAAAATTTGAAAGGAAATATTTTTAAATTCTGTAGCAAAATTGTATAGTTTTTCCTTTTAACAATACCAGCTTTTAGTCATTGATCCACACCTAACACCATATAGCAAGAGAAAGAAGAAATGGGTTCATGATCTGGACATAAAAAAATATTATAAAGAAATTGGGAAGAACATAGGATAGTTTACCTCTCAGATCTGTGGAGGAGGAAAGAATTTGTGACCAAAGATGAACTAGAGATTATTATTGATCATAAAATAGACAATTTTGATTATATTTTTGTACAAACAAAACTAATGCAAACAAGATTAGAAAGGAAGCAATAAACTAGGAAAGCACTTTTACATTCAAAGGTTCTGATAAAGACCTCACTTCTAAAATATGTAGAGAACTGACTCAAATTTATAAGAATTCAAGCCATTCTCCAACTGATAAATGGTCAAAGAATATGAACAGACAATTTTCAGAAGAAATTGAAACTATTTGTAGTCATATGAAAAGGTGTTCCAAATCATTATTGTTCAGAGAAATGCAAATTAAGACAATTCTGAGATACCATTACACACCTGTCAGATTGGCTAAGATGACAGGAAAAGATAATGATGAATGTTGGAGGGGATGTGGGAAAACTGGGACATTGATACATTGTTGGTGGAATTGTGAATACATCCAGTCATTCTGGAGAACAATTTGGAACTATGCTCAAAAAGTTATCAGACTGTTCATACCCTTTGACCCAGCAGTGTTACTACTGGGCTTATATCCCAAAGAGATCTTAAAGGAGGGAAAGGTACCTGAAGTGCCAGAATGTTTGTGGCAGCCCGTTTCGTAGTGGCCAGAAACTGGAAACTGAGTGGATGCCCATCCATTGGAGAATGGCTGAATAAGTTGTATTATATGAATGTTATGGAATATTGTTGTTCCTAAGAAATGACCAGCAGGAGGATTTCAGAAAGGCCTGGAGAGACTTACATGAACTGATGCTGAGTGAAATGAACAGGACTAGGAGATCATTATACATGGCAACAAGAAGATTATACGATGATCAATTCTGATATATGTGGTTTTTCTCAACAATGAGATGATTCAGACAAGTAGAGAGAACTATGGGACCTAGGGACCACAACATAGCATCTTCACTCTTTCTGTTGTTGATTGCTTGCATTTCATTTTCTTTCTCATTTTTTTGATCTGATTTTTATTGTGCCGCAAGATAACTGTATAATTATGTATACATATATTGGATTTAACATATATTTTAACATAATTAACATGTATAGGACTATCTGCCATCTAGGGGAGAAGGTGGGGGCAAGGAGGGAAAATTTGGAACAGAAGGTTTTGCAGTGTTGAAAAATTACCCATGCAGATGTTTTGTTAATAAAAAGCTTTAATTAAAAAATTAAAAAAACCGAAACCAATACCAGTCTTTAATTAGGAAGTATTTTCTTTCTAGCTTATATTATCATAGTGCTTCATTGTTTTGAAGGAAGCCTCACTTGGATTGAATTGAATGGCTAGACTACATGTCTGTATGGCAAGTTTGCAGCAAGATCATGTGCATATCATCCCATTGTAAAGCAACTTCAAAGAGTATTTTTACACAGGTGTGTGTGTGTGTGTGTGTGTGTGTGTGTGTGCTGTTTCTTTGGGAACAGTAACTTTTTGTTTTCTTCAATGAGGAGTGTTGCTTATTTGTGAGCATTAATTCAAAGTGAAATGCTTAAAAATATTTATCTTGTTAGAATAAGCTGTATCTTTTAAATAACTCATTAAAAAAACCCTGGATTTTGAGATGACATACTAGTTTGCATTGTTTACCATGCTGTAGTGCTCTAAGAACATTATTTAAAAACAAAATAAACTTGGATTACATTTTTAAAAAATAGTTCAGAAAGAGAAGGCAAGAAAGGAAATAAAGTATTATGTTCCCAACAATTTATTTTTATTGTTAATTATGCAACCACTAGCAATGTTCCTGCTGCTTAAGAAGCAGCTATAAGGCTTTGGACTTTATGTAGCCTATTTTTTATAATAATTGTTTTATTAGATTTGTTTCAGGCTTCATATGAAAATCACAGGCACACCTGCCCTGCTGCAGAAAGATAATAACTTCTTTTATCAAGTCACTTGAAGCGAGTAAATCTTCTTTTTTTTTTTTTTTATGGTAAACAGGTATTTTATGTCGGGAGCAAGTATTTTGTATAGTTAGAAAATGTTTTCTATAATAAGCAATTTGTACTTTATGTAGCCAATAAGGATTTTGTAAAAGCAAGCAAAGATTTCAGAGCAAGCATTTTATGTAATAAGTATTTTATATAGTGTGAGAGGCAAAACAGAATTGTAGATTGAAGGCCAATCTCAGAGTCAAGAAGACTTGGATTCAAATTGTGTTATCCTGGGCAGGTCTGACTTTTCAGTGTTCCAGCAAACTCTCTAAATATAAAATTTGAAGACCAATTGCTGATCTGCATCTGTGAAGTGAATTTCTTCACTAAAAGTTCCCTAATTAATTAAGATGCCTTGTATGTGCTAGGTGCTGGCCCTAAAGGAGCTTACATTTTATTGGGGAAAACACCACTAATATATCTATATCTATATAGGTATATGCAAAATATAAAGAGATAAATACAAAGTAATTTGGATGGGAAAAAGGCATTAAAATGTGTGTGTTTGTGTGTGTGTATCTGAATATAGGAGATCAGTAAAGCCTTTATATAGAAGGTGATATTTACTCTGTCTACGTCAGTATAATCACAAGTTCATATCCCCTCCTCAAATTATACTGTTAGAAAACATTTTACAAAGGGAGCAAAAATATATATTAGTCAAACTCTTTGTCTAGAGAATATGTATTTTATATTATTTACTATATCCATGACTTCACTGATGTAGTTCCTCAATTTGTAAAATCACTGATTCTATGTTTACCTTCCTCTATAATCTTTTTTTCTATTTCTCTTTCTATTGTCTCACTAGACTTTCTAATGTCTCTCTAGAGTGGATGGACTCTACCCACATGCTAGAGATCTTACTTTTGTACTTTTCCTCTAGGAGTATATGGTATTAACAGTTGGTCTATGATCAGGATTAGTTCAGTGATTTTTTTTTGTCACGTTTATCTTTGATGATAGCTTTTAAGCTGCTTCTCATATACAAGTAAGTCACTGATGAAAAACTGCCATAGCCTGTATATAATGTGTCTTTCCACTGCCATTTAGGCAACTAACTTGTAATCTTGGTTTTTTCCAAGATTCTGTTGATCTATGATCCACAACAATAAAGATAACATTAAAGTGATGTGCTTTTGTAGCAATGAGCACATTCTGGGCAGTTTCCAAAATGTGATCTGATCTTTCTTAATCTCCTCTTATACTTGTTTTGGGATGCAGATTATTGTACTTCTACAATGCCTGTCCAAGATGTGTGTGAATATGCATGCTCATATCTGTATACCTACAAAGGGTATGTAAGGGTGGTGGAATATTATTGTATTGTAAGAAAGACAAGGGAAGGGCATAAGAGAAATCTGGGAAGACTTGCATGAACTGATGTAAAATGAAGTGAACAAAACTAGAACACTGCATATGATAATAACATTATAAAAAAGCAATTACAAAGTTATTACTAATTAATGAATTACACAAACACTATTTCAGAGGATTAGTAAGAACAGAAACTTCCCACTTCCCAATAATGAAGTGATGAAGTCGCTGTGCAATATTTACTCAGAGTGCAGAGTGAGACAACATGGGGATTTGCTTTTCTCGACCCTGCAGCTTTGTTATACAAGTTTTTTTCCAAAGCTTTATTTTTTTGTTTTGATTTTTAGGGTGGTATGGGAGATGGAAGAAAGGAGAGGAAGCCTAGTTAAAGTGAGGAAAAATTAAGAAAAGAAAGAGGGTTACTGAAGCATTTTTAAAAATTCATAGAAGAAAACAGAAAGATTGGTAAGAAATAACCAAGACAGCTTTGAAAATAGCATGTTGATGTCATTGTATACTTGAAAGGAAAAACAAGCTATATGTGGGACAGATTCACAGCAGCCTGCACAATCATTTTTTCCTCTATGCTTTCTTTGTAGAAATGTTCATCTTAATGGGTGTTTATTAGTTTTAGAATTTTTAAAAAATGAAATTAAAGAAATCACAGGTCCAGATTATTATCCTACCTAAATCCACACATATGCTTGCTGTATCTATGTAGTAATAAATCTCTATTTACCTTTATGCCTCTATCTACGATATTTCAATCTGTACCTTGTATCTTGTGTGGGATGTTCAGGGAAGATGAGCACTTTTGGTATGAGGACATGCTGGGCCCTTTTTAGGATCGCTCATCCATCTTTGTACCCAACTCTCATCTGTAGCTCCAAGAAACTATAATATGCTTAGAGGCCACACTTTGGTAAACTGATAAAATCATCCTGGTAAACAGGTTAACTCAGGTTGATGAGGGTGACTGAGGGGACCTCAAAGCTGTGGGGATGGGCAGATGAGAACAGTTTGTGCCAATGGTTATGAGTGAGCTGAAGCAGGCACTATTGATTAGATATTGAATATAGATACTGAAGATGTCAAGATTGCCCCCCAAGCCATCACCAGTCATCTTGCCACTGGACTTGATGACTCTGGAAGACAGAGTGAGATGACTTTGTGCAACTCTGCCTTACTTAAATCCAAATAATGTGCAAGTCATAACATCACCCATTAGCCATCTTTTTACCCCAAATATAATAACGTCACTGGTCCTCTTTGGAAACAAAGAGCAACAACAATCTGTATTGCTCTCCCTATATAAATATCAATGTATATATTTAATAATACACATAAATTATATGTTGACGGATTAATTCAATACCATAATCTGTGCTGCCTGTTTTTTTGTGTCCTTTTTTTCTGGGTTAATTTCTTAGAAGAAATTCTGTAATCTTCCAGTGGTTGATTATTGTAATGTCATTTGAAAATAGGGAAATTTGGAGCATCTTACCATTAATATGGAGTCTGTATTTTGGTATAGTAGATAGAGTACCAGGGTAACTAACTACCTTAGGCAAGTCTGTGTCTTCAAGTTTTATATTATGCTTGATGTGAGTGCTCAATAAATCACTGAACTCTTGTAATCAGTGTTGTTACATCTGTGTTAGAATCTTTTGTGTTATTTTATTGTATTCATAGAAGATTTCTTAGTTGAGTAGAACCTTCAAGTTATCATTTTGTTCTATAATAACAAATCCTATGCTTTAAAAATTAATAAACTTCAAATGAATAATAGATACAATTATTTTTTAAAAGCATCTTGAATCACAGTCTGAGAATTGGAAGAGATTGCTAAGGCTATCAAGTCCAACTCACATCTGAACAAAGAATTCCCACTACAGCATCTCTGACAACTAGAAGCTCAACTTGCTTAAAGATGTCTAGTAGGAGGGAATTTATTCTCTCTCAAGATAGCCTATTCCACTTTGGGGAGATAGAGACTAAAGGGGTTGAACTAGGAGATCAATTTGCTTGAAAACTGCAAAGGGAAAACTACCATTTCCTAAGACAGTCTGTTGCACTTTGGAACATCTTTTAATTGTTTGGAATTCCTCCACCCCACCGCCACTCTCTGACATTAAACCTAAATTTACCTCTCTGCAGCCTCCACCTGGTTCTGAATTGGTTCTTCCCTCTGGAGCCAAATAGAACAAGTCTAATCTTTTTTCTACATGACAGTTTTTTGGACAGTTGAATAGAAGAACTTTCCTGGCCTGCTTACTAATTCTTCTCTTCTCCAGACTAAACATTCCTACCTCCTTTGACTCATTCTCATATATGGCCTGCACTCCAAACCTCCTTGTTTTTTTCCATCTTATTTATTTAATTTCTAAAATGTGATGCCCAGAATTGGATACAGTATTCCATATGTGACCTGACAAGACAGAAGAGAGTGTTCAGAATATTCTTTCTTTGTTAATGCAGTTCAGAATAATATTAGCTCTTTTGGCTGCCATGTCATTCTGTTGATTGATGATTGAACTTGAGGTCCACTAAAACCATCAGATTTTTTCCACCAAAGGAATTATCTTCTTAGTGATTATTAGTTAATTAATTCTTAGTTAATTATCATGTCTGTCTGTATGGCAGAGGAATTAGAGATTCAATTCAACAAACATTTATTAAGCACCTACTATGTGTCAGAAACTGGATTAATACAAAAAGCTAAAAAACAGTCAAGATGATTTTTCTGTTTTTTTGATCTTTTGATTTTGATTACTAGTTTATACTTTTTCTGAGTGACAGTCTGTGTCTTTTATTTTTTGATTTCCTTTTTTTGGGGATTGGAACTTCTATAGTTGTGAACTATCTTTTACTTACCTGTAGTTTCATAGTCTCTTTTAATTTGACACTTATTTTGACTTTTGCTATATAAACAGTTGATGTAATTATACATAGAAGAATGATTATGAAATGACTGTTAAGCCACTAATTTCTGGTCATTATTTTCTATTTTGTTTCTGAATCTTAAGATCATAAAATTATAGAAATGAATCTGGAGTGGCTTAGAAGACCGTTCAAACCAATCCTTTCACTTTATAGTATAGAAATTTAGGAAAGGAAGATGAAAATAATAATAGTAAGAGAAAATGAGAGTTTTATTATATATTATTAAAAAGCAACTTCATGGGTTATTGTGATGTAAACTATTTACCATTGGTAGCAAATATTCTGTTGATTAATTTTTCTCCATTCAGCTTGGTACTAGAGTAGTTTTTGAATATATTATGTCCCTGAGATTATATATTTTTTATTTGTTTGAAGGAAAACAGGGTCAAACCAATAATAACTGTTTGAGGCCAGATTTAAACTCCAGGGCTAGCCTTCTGTGCCACCCAGATGTCTCTCAATACCTTTCTTAGCAGATACAACTTCCATTGGTATCTTCTCCAAGAACCTCGATACTTCAAAGAACAATGGCATAGAACTCATTATATTTTATATAAAGAATCAATAGTTTACGTAGTGAGCAAATTTATAGCTAGTGACACAGAAGGCAGCACAGAATTTACATAGTATTTTATATAATGAGCAAATATTTGATGCTATAAGCATATTGTATGATAAAATTGGGATTTGATATAGCAATAATTTATATGGTGATCAACTATTTTTGTATAGATATAACTATTTATGAAGACTGAAACAATTTATATATTAAAGATTTTCCATAAATATTTCATGTAGCTAAGTAGGTATTTTATAGAGAAAACAAATGTATTGAAAATATTATTTTACAAAGCACATATTTCCTATAGCAAACATATTTCATGGAATATGCTGACATTTTATAACAAGCAAGTATTTATGTGTAAAGCAATAAAAACAAGCAATGAAGGAAGCTTTTCTCTTAAGTGGGAAAATGGAGCAGCCTACATTTAAATAGTTAGAAACGAATATGGTCTGATCATCATTATGGGAACAGAAACCTTTTTTTTTGGAGTTATTATGGCACGCAGACTAAATGCTTAGTTTCCAAATGGAGAGAAAGAATGAATATGATACTGTGCTTTTTTCTTCTTTAGTAGGGGACATCCTGTGCTTGTTTGTTTGTTTTATCTTATGATTGCATGGTTCAATGGATTTGGAATTTCATCATTGAATAATGGTACAACATGCATCCCATGTGTCTTTGAATCTTATGTGACAGTAGTAGACATCCTCCTGTAAATCCTTCAAAGGTCGTCCATCCACTGTAGACTTCCTCCTAAATCTCTTAAAATTCTGTGAGCACCAGTCTTCCATGTTGTTTGATTAGCTGGCATCCTTTGCTTTTACCACATGCATGGTCAGCCTCCTTATCTGGTCATTCATGAATAGGAAGGCTGTTGGCAGGGGTATGCTGGTAAATGGGTGTGCATGCATGAATGCAATGCACTCATGACACATTTTAAAGTTGAAACCACATTATTAACATTTTCTCCATCTTCTTATAGGTAAACAATAAATTGAAACAATACAGCAGGCTCTGATTTGTATGTGACATTTACCTATTTCAAGGTGTCAATAATCACTAAAGCTAGCTAATTGAAACTGGCTTAATCTAGGCGTGCTGTGAAATTTAAGTGAGATAATGAACGTAAAGCATTTTGAAAATCTTAAAACAGGCAAGCTAGGAGTGCAGTGGATAGAATGCTGCCCTTGTGTCAGTAGAAACTGAGTTCAAATCTGATCTCAGACACTAAATGTGTGTTTCTGAGCAAGTCACTTAATCCTGATTGTCCCAAAATAAAAAAAAAACATTATATAGATGCCAGTTATTAGTAGTCTAAACTCATCAGTTCCCAAGTCTGGTGATGACTTTGTTTCATAAGCATTTGACCATCCTCCTACTGAGCTTAAGCAAGGTTTATAGAGCAATACAGGGGAGCTGTGGGAAATGTTTAACAACGGTGGGAAAAGGTATGTACCCCCATTTTCAAATTTATTAACACTTTATTAAGCCTAGACAGTCAACAAAGCAATAAATGACGCTCTGAGTTGTAACCACTGCTGATTTCCAAAGTGTGAATACTCACAATGAAAACTTAAAGATGGTTTTCATTTAGAGCTGGCAATAGCCCACTTCTAGATTGGATAGACTAAACAGGTTATTGTTTTTATTGTTGTTGTTGCTTTTACCTTTTTAGTTTATTGTTCTGAGGTGAGTGAATCTGTACTCCAGAAATAAACAAAAGTGATTTGTGTGTGATTAATAAATAACCATTTATTAAATACCTGCTGTGCAACAGGCATTGTATTAGTTTCTAGGGATACAAATACAAAACTGAAAGTCCTGCCCTTGTGGAAATTACATGCTTTAGGGACAAACAATTTCTAGCCATGTAAGTATATATGAAGTGTATAAATAATACATTATAATTTAATTTAAGTGGGGAGGTATTCACAGTTAGAAGAATCAACTTGGCTTAACGTTGTTGTTCAATTATGTCAGTCCTCATGACCTCCATTCTTAATGTGGAAGCTGACATTACTGAGAAATAATTTTTTCCTTTGGAATACTTATACATATGCTTTCATTAATCTGAATAACTGAGAGCTATAATTGTAATATTCCTTTAAAAAAACCACATTGGTATTTATATATATATACGGTAAGTTCCTATTTTTGTTCCCACTTTCATGCTTTTTAGCATGTTTAGGATATGGATGTTGTGAAGTACCAATTACATTTTTCCCTGGGATGTAGGAGTAGTATTTGTCTATTTTAAAATGTCAATAATAGTTTGATATCCAAGTGACTGCCTTGCTTGGATTTTAACCCTTTAGTAACTAGGAGAAAACGCATTATAATTAGAGAATATCTTTTTTTCCCCTCTGCCTTCTGAAAGGCTAAATCAGTTCTCAGCAAGCATTGTGGATGTTATAGTAAAGGAAATCTGTGCTTAATTATAAAATAAAAGCAAACAAACAGCCCAAAGCCTCTTCTTCTCTTTGTACTGAGGAAGCTGGTATTGATTTGCATTAATAGGAGCAGGAAGTTTATGTGTGGTTATCAAGTTGAATTTTTCCTCTGCCCCCTTCCACCATCACCACCTGGGGCACAGTGGAGAGTCCGGCAAATCCCCAGCTTTCATGCTACGCCATATTATTGGCTGCTTCTTCTGAGCTGAATTGGTTGCTGGGATGCAGGCCACCAGAGTTGCCTTAAAAAATTATAGCAATTTCACTGAATGAAGCTATAGGAACAGAAGGCTTATAAACAAAAGCAAAGATGTAGACAAGGAGACAAACAAAAAACCAAGAGGTAGAAGCCCTATGAGCTCATGTGAATTCTGTGCCTTTCTGACTTTACTGTATGTCAATAATTTCTAGCTTTTTTCGGTTCCTGTATATCCCGGCTTATAGTAGACCTGCCCCAATTCCATATGAAAGAAAATGAATTCTAGACATTATCATTTATGTGCTCATGAGAAAAAACCTTCTTCTGTTCCATATTCAGTATGCAAGGAATTACATTCTGTCCTATAATAATACCTAACATTTATAAATTATTTACTATATGTCAGATACTATGCTAAGCATTTTATAATTTTTTACCTTGTTTGATCCTCACAATAACTTTGAGAGATTTTTATTATTTCTATTTTACAGATTTGAAAACTGAGGTAGAGGTTAAGTGATTTGCCCAGGTTCACATAGCTAGTAATTATAATAATAATGTACTAAACTTTATGGCATAATTTACTGAATGTTCACAGAATCCTTCAACAAAGTTCTCTGGTGAATATGGACTCCTGCTATGTGTTATTAGGGAGGAGTGTTTAATGATTAATGGTATAGTGCTATCTAGTGCTTTCGTGTGGTTTCAACTATTTTTTAAATTATAGGTTTCAGTACCTTCTTCGGGTCCTGGGGACACTTCTCCTGTGGGGCAGTGGGCTAAGCAAAGCAAGGGTATTTAATTTATTTGATGCTTCAAGGTTTTCAGAGTCTTTACTTCCTCACTGTAACTATACTAGATGATAAATAAAATCCCACTCCACCGAAAAGAAAGCTGAACTTGTAGAGAGGTTAAGTAAGTTGTCTGATCACATGACTAATGAGTAATAGAGAACACCTTGTTCCCAGGTCTCCTGGCTCGATATCTACCATGCTTTCTACCAGATGGTGCTATCCTTGACCAGTGATTGAGCTGGGATACTCCGGTGTATCCAAATGCTCCTTAATGTAGAGAGGCACTTCCTCTGAGATCCCAAACCATCCTTACCGTCTCATCTCATGATGTGTTTTTCAGTCAATTCTCTGGGGAAACCTTCCCAAAGTTCTGGGTTCCTGTCTCTGTTTATTTTTAGTTACTTCAGTTTAAAAAGTGAAATCTTTTAAAAAAAGCTTTTAGAGGAATGTGTGCATTTGGGATTTAGGAGGTTAGGGGGGAGAGGATGGAAGATACTTTTGGAGAAGAGTGTGTTTGGATTGAGATTGGGGGTGGGGAATGGCATGAAGGGGCACTCAAAGGGGTGGGTGAAATGGGGGAGAAGATAACGTAACAGGATCTGGTAAAAAGAGAGGCTAAGAAAGAAAATAGTGAATAAAAATAAGATGGAGAGAAATTCACAAAAGGAATTATAACTTTGGATGGGAATGAGATGTTTATTGCAGCTCTCTTTGTGATGGCAAAGAACTAGAAATTGCAGGAAATTGCAGAAATATGTATAGAATAATTTTGCATATATACATATATATGTGTGTGTGTGTGTGTGCCTAATGATAGCTATCTCTAGATGGGGAATAAAGAAAGAAAAAAAGAAATTTATATGATAAATTTGTAGCATATTTGGAAGGACTAGAAAGTTGTACATGGCATATTTGTAGTTTCATATGCAATCATCTTTTTTATTGTACTGTGTTATGGAAACACTTGTTTGGTTCCATGAATTGAAAATAAAATAAATGAAAAAAAGACCAAACCTTGCAGGAATCTTTAGGTAAGTTTCCTTTCTCCTACCTATTCTATCTGATTATGGATTTTAGGCATTTGTTGGACATTTACTGAAATCAATATCCGGCTCCCATTTAACATAGTTTGTATCTCGTTTTCCCTTCTACCTCCTCCAGACATGAAAGAAATCAGAATTTCTTTGCTGCCAAGAAGAGAGAAATTGTTAGCAGCACCTTTTCTTTGTTAATTAATCTCTTCTTCCTTTGGACTCCTACACCTCTTCTTGTCTGTAGCATTCATTGGACACTTTAGTAGTCAATAGTTTGTTCCTTCATTCAGTGTTTAAGTTATACTTCCTTGTATTGTTATTTATCTTATGTCAAATAGGTTTCTCCTCAATAAACTCCCTGTGAATGAGAATCACATGTATACTCTCCTGTTCTCACAGTGCATAATATTATGGTATACATGTCATGCATGTGGATGTTTGTGGTGATGATTCAATGATCAAATAAAAAAGCTTCAGAGAACAGAAATCCCCAATTCTATCCATCTTGTAAGAGATGAAGAAACAATATGCAGGATAGAAAGGAGATAGTTAAGTATATGGAAATTTTAAAAAATATCTAAAAGTCATTTTCTAGAAGTGTTCAACAAGCATTTATTAAGCACCTACTATATTTCAGACATTGTTCTAGGCCCTGGGTATACAAGTACAAAGAATGAAAGTCCCTAATTATAAGGAGTTTATATTCTAATGGATGGATTATATTTGTCTAGAACAACTTTTGTTTTTTCAGTTTGTTTAAATTATATTTACTTAGAACTTTAAGTGTCTTAGACATTTTGATGATGTTAGGAATATCTACCAAATGGGAATGGAAATGTATTCTTTCTGTTTATAAATGTTTTTGGCTTTGTCTTTAAAGTCCGGATCTCTGACTTCCTTTTTACTGTTCTCCACTGGAAATCAGTTTTCTCTGCCAGAGAAGCCTACCTTTTCCGGAAAGATTTGGTATTAATAGTTTTCCCTGCAATGACTTACTCTTCCTTAGGATGTTCATTTTGTCTGTGTCTCTGATGGGATTTAAAATATATTTAGTGACCATTTTCAATTGAAGTGACATCACTATTAGTGTTGTTTTTTCCTTATAAGTACTGTACCTAATAGAGTAAGTACCCTCAAATTCATCTCTAAAGGAAAACAAAATGTAATTAGTCTTAATTAAGTGAGTGACTGGTTCATATCCAGGCCTTTTTTGTGTGTGTGTAATAATGACTTTTATGAAAATGCATTGTCTTCAAAGAGGATTTTAAAATTCACATAAAGAGACTCTTTAGATCTTGATCCCCTTTTGATAGTCTGCCTTTTGCCTTGGACATTTTAACTTTAATATTTTTACTTTGGGGAGAGCAGACTCAGATGCCCATGATACCTTTGAATATATCTGTTAGAGTAGCTGACTTAAGAATTGCATTTGAGTAAGATGACTTTTTCTGATTCTAAGCTCTATCCACTGTGCCACCTAAGTGTTATCCACCTAGAAATCCCTGTCAAAACATGTCATTAGGTTTCAGATTAAAGACTTTTATTCATTTGGGACTCATGATCCCACTCTTGAACAGGTCTGATTATTAGGAAATTTTTCCTTATATAGACTACAAACTTTCATTCATTGGACCTGATTCTACTCTGGAGTTAAGTTTAAGTCACATTTCATGTGATAACTTTTCAAATATGTAAAGGTGAAGATCATGCCCCCTGAGATTCCTCTTGTCTCTTAGGGAAAAAATCCATTCTTTTCAGTTGATCCTTATTTTCTATAAAGAGCTGTCTCTTTAAGACCCTCCTCAAGGTGTTCAGTAGTTAATGTTCTTTCTGAAGTATTTGACCTCCATTTGAACACAATGTTCTAGATATCCTCTAACCAGGGCAGGGTACAAGAGAGTTCTTACCTTCCTTGTTCTGGACAATGTATTTGGTTAATGGAACATGAAACTACAGAGTTATTTTGACTGCTGCATCAGTTACTCTGAGGTCTTATATTGAACTTATCTACTGTCAAACTCCCAGAGTCTTTTTCATATGGACCACTTTTACCCACATCTTCCTTTGTTTCCTGTTCATTTGATGGAATCCAGCTGTCATGACTTCTCATATATCCCCATATATGAGCTTTTTGTGCTTAAATTTTTCACAGTTGTAATGTGGGTTCTTGTCATAGCCAGTGGGCATTTTTTGAGAACATTATCTATGTTATGTGAGTTTAACTCCTTAGTTTGACCTTCAAGGCCCTTTACAATCTAAGACCCACCTATTCTCCTAGTTTTATCTATGGTTTCTCCAGTGATCCTTCTAGCCAAGGTAATCTTGGATTCTGTCCTAAAGTGAACTATCACACACCATAGGTTCTTTTGCCATAGGAAGGATATAGTGTTCCTGGGCAAATTGAGGAAGGTTTGAATCAGAATCCAAACAAGCATAAATCAAAGGGTCAGTATCAGGATTTCTTTGAAACATTAAATCCAAGAAATTGAAGTGAAAGTGATAAACTGGTTGTGGGGACAGAGAATCAGATCAGATAGATCAGCTTCTCCTTATATCTCCAGCACTTTGGAGTACTTAATAATGCCTGCTAATTGATTGGTCAGGATGCAAACTATATACTTGAATATTACATTGAAATTGCTGAAATATTAAAATGCTTTGCACCAAAATCTGTGGACCTAATTTCACATTGTTCTTCTGGTGTTTACGATATGTATGACTGGGCAAATCACTTAATCTCCTTCAACCTCATAGTTCCCTCAGTTGTAAAAGGAAAGTGTTAGACTAATTGGTTTCAAGGTCCCTTGTAGCTCAAACTTTTGAGCCTATGATCCAAATGTCTTGAAAAATTTAAGTGAATGTTTATGAAGAATATATGAGAATATTTGCATAAGACTCTCATGGGAGAAAAAAGGCTGGATGGGTTTCAAGAAGGGCTTTGTACTCATGGGGGGATTGTTCACAGTAGTAAGATCTTAGGTATATCAATATGTTGAAGGTTTGGAAAATAGTAAACTTGCTGAATTTTCACTTCCAAAGATCACATAGTAGAATTAGTTCAGTGAAGTGGATGCAATCCTGGATTTAGAGTAAGGAAGACTGATTTCATTTCAGATACTTACTAGCTGTGTGACTCTGTCAGAAATGTGCTAGTACCAGTTTGAGATGGTTAAATATTCAGAGAAATCTTCTATATCTTTTTTTTTTTTTGTTTGGTTGCTTCAGTCAAGTTTGACTCTTTGTGACCCTATTTGGGATTTTCTTAGCTAAGATCCTGGAGTGGTTTGCCAATTCCTTCTCCAACTCGTTTTACAGTTGAGAAAACTGTGGCAGAGTTTAAGTGACTTCCCTAGGGGCACACAGAGATCTGAAGTCAGATTTGAACTCAAATCTTCCCAATTCCAGATCTGGCGCTCGATCTATTCATGACATCATGACATTTAGTACTCTATCCAGTACTAAACAGGGAGACTAGCTATGACAACAAAAGGATTGTACTATGTCAATTGGTAGATAGTTCCCTTGTGGAGCGGAGTGTAGAATTCATGCCATTGATTTAAATCTAATTCATAACTTTATTGAATGTTTTACAATTTACATTTGTATTTTGTGCAAGACAGTCTCAAAAGTTGAAATCATGTATGCTGATTTACTCATGAACTTTAGTGTGTGTCTTTTTGTTACAAGGTTTGTTTACTTGCCATTCCCTCTTTTAGATTGCAAATTCTTTGAGCTTGAAGTTCATGCCTTCTCCAGTCTTAAATCCTTCACCTCTGTAGGATTAATTAAGGTCTTGCAAGATGGTTTCTCCAAAAGGGGATAGCAGGAAATCTCAGTGAATATTATTTTGCACCAGGACAGATGGTATCTAGTGAGAGAATTGGAAGCATGCAGAAGATAGTCAAAATAGTTCTTGAAAACAAATAGAGCAGTCTGATAATTGAAATAGGTCGACCCTGGAAGTAGCGAATGCCCAGTTGCTGGAGGTGGTCCAGAGGAGGCTGGATTAACAGTTGGCTGGGATTTTTTAAATGGGATTCTTCTTTTTTGGATTGGGAATGGATTATGAGGGGCCCTTCCAACTCCTAAAATCCCATGATTCTGAGATTACAGATTGCTTTAGATTGAATTGCATCTTTTTTTTGTTGTTGTTTTTAAAGAATTTAGAAGACATTTTGGCTTGGTCAAAGTACTGAAAATATGTCAATTCTAGGATGTTTCATTTTTAAACAGATAAATATTGCAATTAGAATTAGTATTTGTTTTCTTAACTTTTTTCCCTTCATTTTTCCTTTAAGTATACAAGTATAACATCTGGTATTTTTCTTCCTAAGGACTATGGGAAAAATTCAGCCTTGATTAGGACCAGCACTTGACAGATCTTCTAGTTGTAATAATCTGTCTCTGTATTTGTAATTGAAGGCAGTTGTTGACTAAAAACTGCTATTTCAGGAGCAAGACTGTTCAGTGTTATAGAAAAATACTCTGGCAAGGGAGCCTGCCTTTTAAGGTAATGGACATTCTTAAGATACTCCATGGACTAAATCAAAATATATGGAAATGGGTAAAATAGCTCTTTAAATCAGTATCTTCTGATAGGGGAATGTAGTAATAATACTTTTAGAGCACTAGAAAGATAAAAGCCTTTGAAAATTTATTTCCCCTTATCTGCCAAATATACAAACTAGTAGTGTTGACTGTTTTATGTTCCTCTATGCAAGACATTCCACTAGGCTATGATATAGAGCTTCCCTGTCCTCAGCTTGACCATCATAGGCTGGGAAGCCTTCTTTGGATTTCTTCCCAATCTGTTCCCTTCCCCACACTGAACTGAAAGCGATACTTTCTTTCTCAAAGCGTTTGCCATCATTTCTCTTTTCTATTAATTTTATGATTCATAAATCCATAGCTTCCAACTACAGGGATCTAGGAAGTCACTTGGCCCAATATACTCATTTTACAGATGAGGATCCATAGACACAGTTAAATGACTTACTCAAGATCACCCAATTAATATCAGAAATATATGGTAATATAGTTATAACATAGTAATTTGTGTCTTTTCTTCATTCTTTCCTATTAGAATGCAAACTCCTTATAAGTACTTTATGTGCCATGTTAAAATTGAAAGGCACTTTTAAAATCATCTAGTCCTGCTATCATTCTTTTACATGTGAATAATTTGAAATTAAGTGATTTGTTCAAGGTTACATGGTTAATATATGGCAGATCCAGGATTTTTTTTGTGTGTGTGTGAGACAATTGGGATTAAGTTAGAATAAGATGTTTTATCCACTGTGTCATCTAGCTGTCCCCGAGTTAGGATTCTAACTTATTTCTACTGTTGAATTTAGTGCTTAATCTATGTTTGTATATTTGTATGCCTAGCACAGAGTTTTATAATATTTTAAAAACTGGAGACATGATTTCATTGGGATGGGGAGCTCCCTTTACCAATCTTGATTGACGTCTAATTTGCAGATTGTCCAAGTGTCTTGGGACACTGAGAGGTTAAGTGATTTACCTAGAGACATTTAGTAAATATATATCTGAAGTGGAGTTGATTTATGAGTATGTTGGTAAATGTTTAACAACCAGCTCTCCTCCCTCACCCCATGTACCCATGACATAGTTTAAAGTTTAATCTGTATTAATAATTTTTATCCATCATTTAGAGTTAGGGTTAAGGTCACTTCTTAAGTTTAAACAATCAACAAAACAATAAAACAAGACCTGATTCATAGCATTTGTTGATTTTGAAGTGTATCATTAAGTTTTTATTATTAATAATACAAATCCATCATTTCTTATGTATAAACAATCAACAAAACAACAAAGCAGGATCTGCTTCACAGCATTTGTTTATTAAAGTATAGTTTTAATATCTGGCTGGACTTCTTCCTGACTCTGAAGCTGACTGTCCACTATGCCAAGCTAAGCACAATTAGTATATACTTAATAAAATAATCATGGAATAATTAGCTCAGAGTTATGAGGGAACTTCTAAGCTCTCCTAAGCTCTTCCAACACCTTCATTTTCCAGATGAGGAAACTGAGGCCCCAAAATATAAAGTGCCTGTGCAAGATCTCAGAGTAATAAGTAGCAAAGTTGGGACAGTTAGGTGGTGCCATAGTCCTTAGAGTACCAGGTCTGAAATAAAGAAGACTCATTTTCCTGAGTTCAGATCTGATCTCAGACCCTTACTAGCAGTGTAACTTGGGCAAGTCACTTAACCTTTTGTTGCCTCAGCTCTTCATTTAGAAAATGAGTTGGAGAGGCAAATAGCAAATCAAACCACTCTCGTAGTTTTACCAAGAAAACTCCAAATGTGGCTCTGAAAAGTCAGACATAACTGAAATATCTGAACAAGGAGCAAAGATATGATTTGAATCCTGGTCTTCTTTCTCCAAATCAAGTTCTTTTTGCTCTATGAACAAAACAACATTGGAATTGAATCTGACTTATTTTCACCCTCTAATTTTTATTCTTGTTAGAAGGTGAGGAGACTTCCTTGGTTAAACTAAGCATTTCCCAAAATATCCTGTCTAGCTTGTTCCAGAATGAAAAAAAAGTTTCTTCTGTAACATTTATTTTTGTTTTGCAAAATAGAATTTCTTCATAACTCAGCATGGTTCCCCCATCTCTGGTTTGAGAAGCTTTCACAGCACAGTGGGAAATCTCAAATAGTAGGCATTGCACAGTTTGAAGTCCTGATAATGGTTCATGTAATATGTGGAGGGCTTGTGAATGTGCTACCTCTTCAGGATTCAGGAGGAAAGGACACTTAAAAAAAATAACAGTGAGCCCCACTGACTCTATTATGAGTCAGTCTGGATGGCACTAGTGCCATTTTTATCAAAATAACTCTTTGTAAATGTCCTTAACTCTTGAAACTAAGAGCTGGCTGAGCCCAAGAGGGGGGTCCTTACTTTCGATATGAGGCTAAGATGTACTTGTGGACATCACTGGTAACCACTGATAAGCTGGAGCATATATAGGCAGGGGAGGATTAGAGAAAAGGAAAGAAGAAAAAATGGGAAGAAAAGAAAAGTAGGAAAGGAGAGGAGAGAAAACAAAATATCATATTATATTATATTTATTATAAGATATATAAAGCTTCAGTAGCAGATAAGATTAGAACTTAGGCTCCAGGGCCATGAGAATTAGACTATAAGGAAAGAGTAAGACTCTAATTTTCCTTAATAAAAGTTTACAAAGCGACTGACAATTAGCTAATTGTCTAATTCTCATGACCATATATTATTACTGTAAAAAGCCATAGTTTTTGACTATCTAGACCTTTATCATACAGGTGATATATCTACTTTTTAGCATGCTATCCAGATTTGCCATTGCTTTCTTTCCAAGAAGTAAGCATCTTTTAATTTCAGGGTTGCAATTGCCATCTGCAGTGATCTTTGAGCCCAAGAATATAAAATCTGACACTACTTCCATTTCTTCTCCATTTGCCAGGAAGTGATGGAACCAGTTGCCAAGATCTTAGTTTATTTTAATGGTAAGTTTCAAGCCAGATTTTGCACATTCCTCTTTCTTCTTTATCAAGAGGCTTTTTAATTTCTCTTTACTTTTTGCCATCAGAGGGGTATGATCTGCATATCTGAGATTGTTGATATTTCTATAGCAACCTTGATTTCAGCTTTTGATTCATTTAATCTGTCATTTTAAAAATGTGCTCTGTATATAAGTTAAATAAATAAGGTGACAATATGCAGCTTTGTTTACTTTCTTCTCTCATATGGGAGAGAATGGAGAGGTACATAGTGGGAGAGTTCCTCTCAGATTTTTCATTTAAATTAATATAAACTAAGATCTTGGCAACTGGTTCCCTGGTTCCAGGGAAATTGCAACCCTGAAATTAAAAGAGACCTCCATATAGTTGGAACAAATCAGGAAATACTGGGGTGTGACATTTAGCCAGTCCTAGCCACTGCACTATATTATCTCCTTGCCATCCTGTTGCCATGACAAAATGGCAAACAGCTTCAGTATTTTTGCCACGAAAATCCCATGGTCAGGACTAAAATGATTAAAGAGATGACATCAGAAGATAAACCTCTTAGGTCAGAAGGTGTCCAATATGCTAATGGAGAAGAGCAGAAGACAACTACAAGTAACTCCAGTACTAATAAGTAAGTAGGTGGAAGCTGAAAGGAAGCTCAGTGACAGATCCGTCTGGTGACAAAAGAAAAGCCTGATTACATAAAAATTACTATTGCATAGGAACCTGGAATATAAGATTTATGAACTAAAACTAAGCTGGATATGGTCAAACAGGAGATGGAGAGATTAAATATCAATATCTCAATTGAATTTATTTCAGGTGATCACTACATATAGTATAGTGGATAATAATTTCTTAGAACAAATGCAATAGCACTCATGGTTAATATAATGGTGAAAAAAGCAGTACGAGGGTATTATGATATCTGTTCAAATCCAAGCCAAACCACCCAACTTCACAGTAAGACAAGTCTATGTTCCAACCACTGATGCCAAAGAGACCAAAGTTGATCAGTTTTATAAAGATCTATAATATTTTCTAAAAATAACATCAAAAAAGATTGGGGGATTGGAATGCTAAAGTAGGAAATCAAAAGATAATTGCAATAGGTAATTTCACCTCAAAGTACAAAGTAAAGCAGAGCAAAGACTAATAGAGTTTTGACAAGGTAACTTAATAGTTATAGCAAAAAGTCTTTTTCAGCAACTCAAAAGATGACATAATGGAGAGCACCAGATAGTCAATACAGAAATCAGATTGATTGTATACTTTGTAGCCAGAGGTGGAAAAGCTCTATATAATCAGGTAAAACAAACCTAGAACTGACAGTAGCTCATATTATGAGCTTCTTATTATAAAATTCAGACTTAAATTGAAGAAAGTAGAGAAAATCATTAGACTGTATAAGTATGAACTGAATAACATTTCTGTCATTAAGGATTTCACAGTTGAATAGAGGATGACAAATGTGGGAGGAAGGCGCCTGAGAAGGGATCGAGGTTAAGTTCAAGAACAATATACCTGGGTGGGAAATACAGCAAAGTTTACCTTGGAAGCTCTCCTTAAATGAAAGATCTGAGAGGAACTACCCCACTATCTACCTCTTCACCCTCTCCTATTTCAGAGAAAAAAAAGGCTCTGGAGCCAGGGGTTCTGAGGAAGGATAAATTTCAGGGTTGATAGGATCTTGTAGAATGATGAGATTCTAGGGTGTGTAATAAATTCCCAAGAAGTATAGCTGGGTACAGAATTGAAGAGAAAGTTGTCTTGGGAGCCTTCCTTCAATGGAGAATCTGGGAGGAATTCTCTACTATCCACTCTTCACCCTCTCCAGTAGTTGGATAAGATCAAGTAACACTGGTGTGTGCTATCTAGCCAGTCCTAGCCACTGCACTCTACTATCTCCCTGCCATCCTGTTGCCATGGGCATCCTGTACCAGGAGTCAAAAAATGACTAATACACTTCTGCAAAGGAAGAATCAACAATTAATTACCCAGAGACTCAACTTATCCCCCACTTTGACTTCATCATTTTCTGGCTACTATGCCCCTTTATATGTTGTCTCCTCCTATTAGAATGTAAGCTTCTTAAGCGTATGGACCGTCTCTTATTACTATAGCACCCCTTCTGGCTTATTTCTCTAATATCTACTAATACTGATAGTAGAATCCCCAAAGGAATGATGACATCCCTAAGGGGAGATAACCTTGAAGAATTGGTATTATCTAGTTATTCACAAATCCCTATCTAATGTATTTTTCATTGACTATTAGCCCACATCTATTCCTAACTCTTGATTCACATGGTCCCCATTCTAGTTGACATATTCATTACCTTTGGCCTAGACTACTATAAGAGTCTCCTAATTTGTCTTCCTGTCTCTAGTATTTCTTATTTGCAGGCCACTCTTCATACAACTTCCAAACTGACATCCTTAAAACATAGTTCTGCTATGGGAAACATAGTTCATGCTATGGGAAAAATATCTTCTCTCTGAGTTCACATGGTAACTGCTGCTAAATATATATTCACTACAACACAGAAATTATAGAGGTAAAAATCTAGGTTTTATTATTAGATTCAAGCATAGGTTCAGGCCTCAAAAAAACCTGAACCATGATTAAGATTCTAAAAAGACTTATGATAAGCAAAATTGTGTCAGAGGGACAGAGAAATTATTCTTTTATATATTGCAATGTTGTACAGTACTCTTATGCCATAAAAGGTTATATATTTGTCGGTATAATTTTTGTCTCTCTGGATTCATTGTAATATAAGCACATTGAAATTAGCTACTGTTTTTCTTTTTGTCTTTTCATATCTAGCATAGTTTTTGCTATAAGCATATTTTGCTTATAGTAGTTGTTCAATGTGAATAAATTTGCAGTCAGTTAAACCAGTCTTTATGACATGAAAGACAGCATGATCCAATGAATACAGAGCCAACTTTGAAGTCAGTAATTAATACCTGACCCTGGAAAATCCCCTAAATTATGTGATGACGGAGGATCTCACTTCCTTTCAGGCAATTATCTTAAAAGTGTAAATTGCAAAAGGAATGCTGATCTGAGTTGGAAAAGGAAGTTTCTCAGTAATGAGATCTGTATATTAATAAAACCACACATACAAATTAGCCCTTAATTCTGTGCTGTTTTAGATTATTCACATTTGTCTTTCTAGCTGCTGGAAGACAGATATCATACCTTATGCCTTTTTATATCTTGCCACAAGGAGGAATGTCCTCCTCTTTCCCTGAGGCTGTCAAGACTCCATATGCAGTTCCTGGGTAGGAATAGCCTCCAGCAGAGGCCCTTCCCTGGCTTAAGCTGTCCTAACAGTACCTCTTCTTTACCTTTTTCCTGGCTGGACAGTTATTTCCATTCCTTTGGGAGAGACCCTAAAATCCCTGTTTAACTTCCACTTCCCAATGGATTCCTCCAGATGAACAACTTTGAGGAGCTCACATGGAAGAGCTAGAATCACCAAATAAAATTCTTCTGGTAAGGATCAACATCCCATCCTAAGGTCCTTTGGCCTTAACCTATCCTCTTCAGACCTCTGGATACAATCATCTGACTGAGGATGCACCCTAATGAGCCTGAATCTTGTCCTTTGCAATTATCATACAGTTTTAGGACTTCAAGGTCTTTTAGGTATGATAACACTTATTAAAATGTTATTAAATCTTTTGAATCTGTTAAGACCAGGCAATCATAGATAACTTTTTTTTTCCCCTATGGTGATATTACAGCACAATTTATCTGTTGAATTCTCAAGATATTTTGGAATTTTTATTTAAAGTTCAGTAATTTATCATGTGTTAGTTTATATTAAAGATGTCAAGCTTCTAATGTGTAATTCTGGCCACTTGATTATGTCTTTCTAAGTATTTGACGGGTGTTAAATTTTTGCAACCTGTAGTGAAATGGTGAACAGTTTCTTTTCCTTGCAAAATATGCTTTGATCGAGAAATCTCAGGTCTTTAAGAATGACCTTTCTGAAGTTTCAGGAAGCAGTTATATAGTCTTATGACATCACAAGCCCTCTCATTTCTATATACATTTTATATTGTAGTGTTAATCAGTTGACCTTTATTAATGATACGATACATGCTTGTTACTGTTATTATTATTTCATTCTTATCTTGTGTAATAGAGTTCATAAAGAAATGGTCCTGGGACAAGTCACCATCCTGATATATATATATATATATATATATATATGAATTATATATACACATACATACATATATATGTATATGTGTACACAGATAAACACAACATATATATGTGCATACACACATAATAATATTTTATAGTTTAAAAAAATAGGATATAAGACAATCATTTCCAGGATCCGCTACTCTCAAAATCTCTCTGTCTCTGTCTCTCTCTGTCTGTCTCTATTATATTAGCTTTGCTTATTCTTGAACAATTGATATTTTTTTAGTTGTTTATATTTGACTTTATTTGTGTGAAAAGTATTTTGTTATTATGTTAATAAAGTTCCTGGGTTTGTTTTGGCAGATAGACTCCAAATATTTTAAATTATTTACTTTTATTTTAACTGGAATTTCTCTCTATCTCTTGTTGCTGAGATTTGCTGGTAATATATAGAAATGCTGATGATTTATGTGGGTTTATTTTATATTCTGCAACTTTGCTAAAGTTGTTAATTGTTTCTCGTAGTTTTTTAGTTGATTCTCTAGGAATCTCCAAATATACCACCATATCATCTGCAAAGAGTGATAGTTTGGTTTCCTCAATGCTTGCTTTAATTCCTTCAATTTCTTTTTCTTCTCTTACTGTTAAAGCTAACATTTCTAGGACAATGTTGGAAAATAGTAGTGATAATGAACATTTTTATTTAATCCCTGATTTTATGGGAATATTTCTAACTTATCTCCATTACATATAATGATGGTTTTATATAGATGCTACTTATCACAAAATCTCTGTCAAGTCTTCATTCCTTTATAGGCCCTAGACTCTAGGAATTTTCTTTTTTTTCTTTTCTTTCTTTCTTTCTTTCTTTCTTTCTTTCTTTCTTTCTTTCTTTCTTTCTTTCTCTCTTTCTCTCTCTCTTTTTCTCTCTCTCTTTCTTTCTCTCTCTTTCCTTCCTTCCTTCTTTCTTTCTTTCTTTCTTTCTTTCTTTCTTTCTTTCTTTCTTTCTTTCTTTCTCTCTCTCTCTCTCTCTCTCTTTCTTTCTTTCTTTCTTTCTTTCTTTCTTTCTTTCTTTCTTTCTTTCTTTCTTTCTTTCTTTCTTTCTTTTTCTTTTTCTTTTTCTTTTTCTTTTTTACCACATTCTGACTCTTTCCCCAGTGTTTACCTTCCTCATTCCTTGAGGAATATGTGCTTGTATTTGTAATTCTTGCACTTAGCACAGTGTTTGTAGGCTTACCTTGACCCTGTAGACTAACTGAAAATGTCTTTTTCAGTAGCATGCATCATAGGGATGATATGTACCCCATTCCATTTCCACCAGATTTTGATCTCTTAATTATAATAATTAATATTTGTATAGTGCTTACTATGGGCCAGACACTACTAATGCTTTGTGAATTTTATCTCATTTTATCCTCACAATAACTTGGGAGTTAGATGTTATTATTATCTCTATTTTAAAGTTGAGGGAAGGTTACAAGCTAGGAAGTGTTTGAAGGTACAATTGAACTCAAGTTGTCCTGACTGCAGGAACAGAACTCTGCACGCTATAGCACTACTTCCTCTTCTGGGTCTCTATATTTGAGAGCTTTTTATTTCATGAAACATGGAGATTGAGGGTGTCTGATATGAGTACTGGATATGCTGACATTTATTGAAAATATTATTCATAAAATTTTATGGATCAATTATATATCAAGCCAATTGTGGCCAAAAGTTTCTTCTGTGATGATGGCCTGATTCCATGACTGAGTCCTTCAGATATTTGCCAGTCTCTATTGTTAATATGGTGACAGCTAAATGTTGTAGTGGAGAGAGTTTCAGGTCTGGAGTCAGGAAGACTCGTCTCCCTGAGTTTAAATCTCAGATACTTAGTACCTGTGTGATCCTGGGCAAGTAAGTTAACCTTGTTTGCCTCAGTTCCTCATCTGTTAAAAAGAACTGGAAAGGAATATGGAAAACCCCTCCAGTATCTTTGCCAAGAAACCCCAAATGGGGTCATAAAGAATTGGACATAACTGAAAAAAAAAAACTGAACACATTGTTAATATAGGGATTTATCATCTTTCAGTTTGTGAAAGCTAGCAAGCTTCTGTTGGGTAATTGTAACCACCAAATAATGTCTCCTAAGTATTTAATAGATGATAATTTTGACAACTTGTAGCACTTTGTATGTTTATGATTGTCTTTCTTTTGGTTGGCAATATTCTGTTCAGGAAAAGCAATCCCTGTACTAGTTCTTTGCATAATCCACACTTGGGACATTTTAAGGTAACTTTCCTATAATTTCTGGTGATAATAATCTGATTTTCGACCACCGTCACAAACCTTTCCATTTCTACCAACAAATCCACATTACTCAATCATTTGTTTAGTCTTTTGTTGACATATTGCTGATTGAGTTCATGGCACAATATCACCAATGAAAAACTCTTTAATTCTATCCCTTCTTTATGGTTGCTTGGCAATGGTGATATCTGCTTGTACCAAAACTAGATCTGTAGATTTTTGATCTGTTACACACATAGATCTCTAAGAATGTTTATCAATCCTCTTCTTCCTTTTTAGTGAATTAATACTTCTTCACTATAATTTCTTTATGCTGGAACATTGATGCATTGTTGGTGGAGTTGTGAACGAATCCAACCATTTTGGAGAGTAGTTTGGAACTATGCTCAAAAAGTTATCAAACTGTGCATACCCTTTGATCCAGCAGTGTTACTACTGGGATTATATCCCAAAGAGATTATAAAGAAGGGAAAGGGACCTGTATGTGCACGAATGTTTGTGGCAGCCCTTTTTGTAGTAGCTAGAAACTGGAAACTGAATGGATGCCCATCAGTTGGAGAATGGCTGAATAAACTGTGGTATATGAATATTATGGAATATTACTGTTCTATAAGAAATGACCAACAGGATGATTTCAGAAAGCCCTGGAGAGACTTACACGAACTGATGCTGAGTGAAATGAGCAGGACCAGGAGATCATTATATACTTCAACAACAATACTATATGATGACCAGTTCTGATGGACCTGGCCATCCTCAGCAACGAGATCAACCAAACCATTTCCAATGGAGCAGTAATGAACTGAACCAGCTACGTCCAGAGAAAGAACTCTGGGAGATGACTAAAAACCATTACATTGAATTCCCAATCCCTATATTTATGCCCACCTGCATTTTTGATTTCCTTCACAAGCTAATTGTACAATATTTCAGAGTCTGATTCTTTTTTATACAGCAAAATAATGTTTTGGTCATGTATACTTATTGTGTATCTAATTTATATTTTAACGTATTTAACATCTACTGGTCATCCTGGCATCTAGGGGGGGGGTGGGGGGGTAAGAGGTGAAAAATTGGAACAAGAGATTTGGCAATTGTTAACCCTGTAAAGTTACCCATGCATATAACCTGTAAATAAAAGGCTACTAAATAAAAAAAGAAAAAAAGAAAAAAAAGAAAAAAAATAATTTCTTTATGGTGTTAGGCCATATTTTTTGTTAGTATTATACAGGTTTTTGTTAAGATAATTTCTAAATCTGCTATAGTCTATTTTATAGATTGAATACTATACACTAAGAAGAACCATATTTCAATGTGTTGATGGCTTTAAATATTTTTCCCACTCAATTTTGACTTGAGGATGCCAATTATTTCTTATAACATTCAGCTGCAGCCTACTCCTTCATTTCTTTATGCATACTGTGACTTGCCTAGAGGAGAAGAAGGTTTTTGTAGGTATTACCTTATTCATTATTCAATGTAATCTCTGGATTCAAGCTTGATGCCTTCACTCTTTCTCTTTCCTTAGCATACATTAAAAAGTTGTATGAATATTGAATTCAGATGTCATTTTTGTATCATTGGAGAGAATCAGCAAGTAGTAGGAGCTATTTAATGTAATTTTTCAGTGCTGGCATATAATTTGATATAACCCATGCTTATCAAGTATTTAATAAAATGTGTTGATTTTCCTATCCTTAGTTATATCTAAGAGAATTAGAATGGATTTAAGAGTATACAGAACAAGAAGTGGTTTAAACTGTCTTCTTGAAAAAGCTTAAATATCAATTGTCTTGGCATCTTTATGTTTTAAATATAAACTAGTTTTGCACATGGATATTAAATACTAATGTGGAACTGAGAGGCTTTTTTTAATGATTGAAAAAATATAAATGAAGAAGATAGCTTCTTCAATAATTACTAAATTGATAGTAAGTTGCTTTGTATACTTTTAGGATGTTGCTGGCTTTTTGCTTTTTATACATCCTTTTTGCTAGCCAACATATAAAGGTTATTTTTAATAGAGCTTTTTAATTATTTAAACTACATTTTTTATATAAATTAGCCTAACTTTTATATTTCCATTTTTTATTAATGGACATGTGATTCCTTCTGTTGAGAAAGGTGGGACCTTATTATGTGAACAAGCTGATGAGCCTTGTTTGTAATTTGTGAAGCACTGTGAAGCATTTGGACCAATGATTATAGATTTTGTCTAGCTCTACTGCTTTCCACTTTACAGACATAAAGTTTCACTATCCTCCACTAAAGTTAATTGTTCTGTTGTATGTTTTATGAATGGTGAGCAGACTTTCTAGTTTTCAATTTATTTAACTTCCATTTATTTCTTGTGGCCAGGTCAATGGCCAGAAGATTTCTCAAGACTATAGTAAAGTTTTTGATTTATCTTGAATTGTTTTTGTTCTCTTTTGTTATCTTCTCTGGTACTTAGACTCCTTGTACCTCCTTTACTTAAGGGAATCTAAAATTTTGGATATGCTGTTGTTTTTCCAATTCATTTCATTTCATTTTTCTTGCCTTTAATTTTGCAATATAGCATTCATATTTTTTCCTATGCTCTAACAACCAGATCCTGATGTAATCTTATGATGCCTTTCTGCATATCTTTAAAGCTCTCTAAATTTACTTCTGAAAAGATATTATTTGCTGCTTGTCCTTATTCTTGATAGAGCCTCCTTTTTTCCTTAGATTCTTACTATAGCAATGGCTGTTACAAATAAGATTGTGTAGAAGTCCTGAAATGTTTTTCACATTATGTTAATGACTATAAGAGAATAATGTATTCATGATAGTTAAGACAGATATCAGCTTTTAAAAAATTACTTGGTTTTATTATGATACAATTTACTAGTTGAATTCATTCCATCAAACTTAAAAAAAAAAAGACCTTTTGAAATTCCTTACTTAAGTATGCTCATCTCCTTTTAAAAACTGTTTGAAATATTAATGTTCTTTTTGTCATTTGTCTTATTAGGTATAACTTCTGGAGCTTGCATTTTAACATTAAGATTTTCAAATTCTCTTCATATTTTAGCAGGTTCTAGATTTTACTTCTTATTAATCTAAACTCATTTAATCTTTTCATGATTTAGCTGTGTCTAGATTTACTTCTTATTTAATCTTGTTATTTTTTATGATTGTCTTTTACTTGCTTGGCTATCAGTAAAAAACTAATCCTTGCTCATAACTGATAAGATCTGTTTCTAATTTAGTTGAATTGTATTGGTACCTAATGAATATACATTAATTATATATGTCATCAGCCCCTTTTATACTCCTTCCTGGTTTGTCTGCTTTAGTGGTCAACATCTTTTGTGCAGAAGCATTTCTCCCTGTTCAAAATTGGGGGGCATTGGTATTTCTAAGTGTTCTGGTGTATCTTCTCCTGATACTAGATAATGAAGTCCTGCTATTTTCTTTGCTGTTTCTTCTGTGATAAGCTATTCATTGTGATTGTTTGTAGGGCCAGTTTGCAACCTTACTCTGCTCTTGTCATTTTATTAGACTCTGAGGAGAACTTGTATCACATTGATTAGGCTAATAACCTCAGCCTGAGCCCAAATGACAGAATTAATCAGAATTGTCCATGCTAAGCATTAGATTCCCTATTCTAGTTCAACAACCTATCTTTCTTTTCTCCTTCCAATCTTGATGCATATCCTGGGATTTCTAGTTATGCCATTGCTCCCATGGGGGTATTTTGAATTCTAATGCCTCCTTTGTTATCTTTGGCTTTCTTTTGCTGAGTGCATCTGGTCCGTCCTATTGAAGCAGAAATTCTTTTAAATATTCTATAGGAATTAGAAAATTGGTTTGGAATTGAGAAGTGGAGTTGATTTTAAGTATCCTATAATAATGCAAGCAAAACTAAGAGAAACCCAAATTTCTCATCATTAATTATTCTGTTTAATTCTAGTAATTGTTGATAAGCTAATTCATTTTTTTTTTAAACAGAGGAGCTCATTCTGCCTTGTGGAATCTACAGTTTGCTGAGATCTGGTTACCAATATACAGGTAAGTAATCATAGAAATTCCTTGCATTGATTTATCTTTTTTTTTTTTTTTTTTTTAAGAGCTCAAAATACTTCTAGATTTTTGCATTCATCTAGACCTCTTAAAGAGGCAGGCCTAATTATACCTAATTTTCAAATGGGGAAACAGATATAAAGCATTTTCTCATTTTTAGTGGTATATGGTAATTGAAGCCTGTCCTTCATTCACTGAACATACAATACTGCATCAAAAAGAAAATTGTTGATACTGATAGCTGGAGAGAAACTACAGGGATCCCCCTCAACTGGAGAATGGCTGAACATATTGAGGTTTATGGTTGTGATACAATATTACTGTGCTATAAGAAATGATGAGCTGGCTGATTTCAGAAAAACCTGGGAAAACTTAAGTGAACTGATGCTGAGTGAAGTGAGCAAAACCCGGAGAATATTGTATACAATAATAGTAAGATTATGTGATGAGCAACTTCAGCTCTTCTCAGAAGTAGTATGATCCAAGACAACTCCATAAGAATTGTATTCTTATACAGAATACAAATGGTGACAGAAAATGCTATTCACATCCAGAGAAAGAATTATAGAGCCTGAATGTAGATAGAAGCATACTATTTTCACTTTTTCCCCCTCTGATTTTTCTTTCACAACATGACTAATGTGCTAAAATGTTTAATATGATTGCATGTATATAACCTAAATTAGATTGCTTGCTGTCTTGGGGAGGGGAGAAGGTAGGATACAAATTTGGAACTCAAAAATTTTATAAAAATGAATCTATCTTTACATGTAATTGGAAAAAAATAAAAAATCTATTAAGTGCAAAGAGTTCAATGATCTTAGAAAGGCATGAAAAGACTTCCATGAAATGATGAAAAACAAAGTGGGAATAATCAAGAAAACTTGTATGTAGTAAAATACAATAATGTGATATTATTTTAATAATGACTTAGAGACTTCACATGTGGTTTCTTAATGGGGGCTGGAGGTGGGGATAAGGAAGAGAATCTGGAACTCAAAAGTTTTAAAACCAAATGAAAAAAATTGCTTGAAATGTAAATGGAAAAAATATTAAATAAATTAAGAATGGCTTTGAGTGACTGAGTTATTTTGACTATTATAAATAACCAAATTAACAATAAAGAGCATATGAAGAAAGATGCTATCCAGAAAAAAGAACTGATAAAGTGAAGTATGTATAGAATAATTTTATACATATATTCCTGTTTGTGTCTAATGATAACCACTTGTAAGGTGAAGGGGGAAAAGAGAAGGAAAAATTGAAAAGAAATTTACACATAATTCTTGTATTTTTGAAGAGGTAGCAAGTTATATGTAGTAGATTTGCAGTTTCATGTACAATCATATTTTAATTGTGCTATGTTATGGAAATACTCATTTTGTTCCATGAATTGAAAATAAAACAAATTTGCATTATAAAAAACTACAAGGAGTTGTTAAGTGAATGGGAAATGAGAAAATAGAGGCAATAATTTCAGATAAACTTTTCAAGCAATTTAATTGTGAAAGAGTGAAGAGATAATTTGAAGGGATGGCAGTGTCAATTGAAAACTTTTTAAGAATGAAGAAGAGCTAGGAATGCTTATTATATGTTCTTTGGAAGTCTGGAACCATCCAGATTATATGGTTATTAGGGATAATATTTTATTGATCTTTAAATTTATAATATAGTGGTCACTGTCAATATTGTACTGATTCTGCCATTATTCCTATGTTTCTCAGAATTACCTCATATTTGCCCTGCTTTTTTTTTTCTGGGGGGATGGGTTACAATGTTATTCCATTACTTATATGTATCACAATTGATTTGATTGTTTTCTTAATTGCTTGATATCCACTTTTTTCTTTTGTTACTAAAAAAGATTGCTATGCTGAATGTTTTGGTATTTGTGTGACCATTTTTCTATTTTTGGTGCTTTGTATGATTTTAAGGTCAAAAGATATCAATAGGTTCAAATTGTTTTGTCTTATTGTTGGATTGTTTCACAGTCCCACAGCATGGTATTGATTTCCTGTGTTCCCACTGTCCCTTCAACATTGACTATTTCTTCTTTTTTCATATTTGCCAATTTAGTGGATATGAGATGAAACTTCAAGACTGTTTTACTTTTCATTTCTGATCATATATAGCATGTTTCAAGAGGATTTAGACAATCTTGGGAACAGCTTGACTTTAACTGTCACCTTAAGAAATTTCTATCAGCTAAAGTAATAGTGATTTCCCATTTATTGGGGAAGAAAAAGGCAAAGAGAGAAAAAAAAATAAGCATTTTATAGCACTTATTGTGTTTTAGGTGCTATACTGAGTACTTTTTTTTTTTAATGTATATTATCTCATTTGGTCCTCACAACAATTCTCTAAGACAGATGCTATTGTTTCCTCATTTTACAGATGTGGAATCTAAAGTAAACAGAAGGTAGGTGACTTAGTCAGGGTCACATAGTAAGTGACTGAGGTTAGATTTGAATTCAGGTCTTTCTGATTCCAGGCCCAGAGTTCTATCCATTGTGCCACCAGCTGTCTCTACTGACCATAAACCCTCCAAACTTGAGAATGTATAATGCTGATGTATTTCTGAATTATGTTTTTAGTTCCTCTTACAAATTTCCTATATCCTGGTATATTCATGCCCTGAACATACGACTGAGTCACAGTGCAAGAATCAATTTTGTTCTAGTAGTTTCCTGTTAAGTCAGATATACTTTGGAAATAAAATGGACTAATAGATTCAGAAGATGTGGTATCTAGTCCCTGTTTCTCCACTTGTGTAAACCTCTTCTCACAATCTATTTGGATCATTTTCCTTGGTGGATATCAATTACTTTACTTTTGTGATGGATAGTGACGAGGTCTTGTATGGCTGGGTTTGGTTGGTAGAATTACCTTGAGGCAAACAGGGAAAGGCACTGACAGAGATCAATTTAACCTGATAGTCCCATCTTGCTGAGACTATCTCAGTCATGTTCCTGAGGTTAAATTTCCCTTAAAAAAAAGTCTGTCTATGACTTATGCCAGTGGTTCTCAAAGTATGGTCTAGAGAATCCTGGGGATCTCTAAAACCCTTTTAGAGGGTCGACAAATTCAAAAGTAGTTTTTATTTGCAATATGGTAAATGTCTATAAATATATTCCAGATAAACAAAAACTCTTTGGAGAGAGCCTCAATAATTTTTAATCGGATAAAGATACTGAAAACAAAAGTGTGAGAACCACTGACCTATGCCATCTTTGCTGAACTCATTGGGTCAATCCACTACAGCATTCTATCTCATAGCTTCTTTCCCTTCCCCCCTTCCCCATGTCATATGGTATCTTTCCTCTTATCCCCTCACTGTGCTCTCCTCTCAATCCCCACCATACCTTATGGTGTCTTACTCTTTTAGGGTAACTAAAGACATGCCCCAATCTCATGGAGTGTTTCCTTTCTCCTGGCTAATTGTGGGTTCCACTAGGGTACTTACTCTTTCCATCCTTAATTGTTAAAACTCCTTTCTTGCGAACTATATGTTTTCCCACTCTATTTCGTGTTTACCACTCCTGGTGTCTATTATATCTCTTCATTTTGTCTGTAACTTCTTCTAAATAAATCTACCTTTTGCCAAAAAAATGGCCACTGTGAATTCTTCACATGACCAAACCCATCTGGTTTACCACATCAGGTAGAATTGGTGAGAGGTGGGAAGAAGCAAGATTCTGGTCTTTTATCTTCTAAATTTTGGCACAGAAGATGCATAATTCCAGATACTCTTTAGGAAAGAAAGAGAGAGACTCTGAGAAACTGACATGACATAATGAGGTGTGGAGGTGCCAACTGCTCTACATAGTGGTTCCTTCCTAGTTTTTCTTCTGGGACTTTTCCCCAGAGACAATCGGGAATCATGTGTCTACTCTCTCTCAAGGCTGGAGGCCAGAAGGTCTACTCTCTCACCCAAAGTCTGATCAGCTCTGTCCCTCATACAGAAGAGAAACATTGATTTTCCAATCTCCACCAATGAGGAGAGTCTTATGCTAATAGATTTTGGTAAATGGACTTTGAGCAGAGGGTTACTCTAGCTTAAAGCAGCATATGAATAGAGTGGATAAGTGGATAGATAGAATGTTAAACCTATGGCAAAGAGGTCTGAGTTCTATTCCTGCCTCTGAAACTTTCTAGATATGTGCAACCCCTTTTCAAGCCCTATTTCCTCAGGGTAATACTGAATGTTACAAAAAGGAATAATATTTGTGTATTGACAAGCTCAGATATTTATTCTTCTTCCTTCAGCCTTAAAATATTTCTGCTCCCTTCTCCTCCCATCAAGAGTTCCTTTCTAAAATGAACAGGTAGAAATAAATAGGAACAAGTTCATGTTCAGCAACATAACCATATGTTGTATATTTGAAGTTTAGTTCAGTTTCAAGTTTTGCCCAATATTGCAATTCATCACCAGAAGGTTGGCCACTGTAACATGATAAATTTTTTTGGACACAGTGACTCATGAAGTAAGTAGGCATTGTGATACCTAAAATACCACACATAAAAAATTATTTTTAGGTAATTTCCTAAAGCAATTTAAAATATGACTGAAAAATTTTCCAAAATGTTACTTTGAATTTGTTTTCATTAGTTAGGGAGAAAATCATTTGTTATTTCCTACCCTATCAATAGGGAACATAGTTCCTTGTGGGCTACCCACAGGGATCTTTGCTTTTAGACTCTGCATTAGGCACATTTAATCTGCATAATAATGTTATCAGGTTTGTTTGTTTGTTTGTTTAGTCACATGGGCTTTAATAATGAACTTAAAAGTCATTCCAGGTCAGTGTATTTTGTAGGAATATTAACCTAAGTTAAAAAAGCACTTATAAAATAAAAGCTACTCAAAGAAGAAAGTGAAGGCCATTTTTTAATTGAACTATTCAGTTGAAAAAGTATGCAATGAACAGAGCTATACTGGCAAATTTGACACCTGGGGTTTAATAAAATAAATTGCTTTCTAAAAATCATTTTTAAAGACAAATTTAATTGAGGAATAGGTAAAAATTATGAGACACAAAGCCCTGTGGAGAAGAGGAGAAGAGACCCTGGGGACATTCCCTTATATAAGGGACAGCAGAGACCTCTTGATACCACAAACCCATTGCTACCACTCAGGTCAGGAGGAGTAGAGAGCAGAGTAAATCACTTAAAAGAGGAGCTTACTCATGGTGGGATGATTAAAAATTGAGGAAAGAGGATGATGTCTACTAATTTCCTATTTTTAACTAAGTATTTTTGCTAACCAGGGACAGCTAGGTATGGATATGCTATAGAAAAGTGATGCTATTTGTGTGGTCTAGATCCCTAGTGGTTATAAGAAAGTTATCAAGAATCCCCCATTAAATCGGCTGCAGGTTCTAGGAGTGAAAGAATTCACTCATTCCCAAAGATTAGTTGCAAAATGAAAGTTTATTGTTAGATAGAAATCAGTTTAACCAGAGACTGACTTCTATGATGGCAGATCTATGGAAAATGGAGTTTTGCACTGAGAATGCAGTTCTCAGTGAACAGAAAGTACTGGCAGCTGAGTGAGCCACCAAGGTCCATCTGTAAAAACTTTAGTTGATGGAAGCTTATTATATTGGTTGTCTTTGTGGGGCTTGGGAAGCCTGAGCAGATCAGAACCAATGGGGGCTGGGACAACTAGAGCAGATCAGAACCAGTGGGAGCTGGGACAGCCTGAGTTGGCTCAGATTCAGTGGGGGCTGGGACAAGCCCGGATATCCTATTGGAATTCAAAGGGATGCTTTTGATCAGGATGTGTGAATCAAAGGCCCTGGTATCCAGGAAAGACAACTTTGTCTGGGGAGGATATGCCTCAGCCAGGAGGGCCTGGGAATCTGAAAGGAATCACAGATCAATACGAAATAGTTTCTTAAAGGGACCACAACTCGCTTCAAAAGGAACTTTAATCAGTCCAATGTCAAAATTTCAATCCACCCATCCAGTCTTATACAGTAGTAGGTTGAATCCCTTAGACTATATTGTTAGCATATCTAAAAAGCCTACTCTGCTTCCTTAAGTCATTGTTTGCCTGGTCACATAGATGCTTATGCCAGTTTGTTCTCAGCTAAGTTTCTCTCTGGACCCTCCCTAACACTTCTCCAACTCCTCCCTAATTTTTCTCTAACTCCCAAGACCCTGCTCTTATTTCCCTCCCTCTCTTCTCCTACTTTAAAAGTCCACAACAGCAAAAGCATCTTGCTTAATCATATATAATCCAGCTTTGTTTAATCATATTTGATTTAGCCTGTGAGCCATTTCAGGATAATAAATGGCATCCTTTTTGGATATGATAAATATCTCTCATGTTGAGTTCTTCATATTTTGAACTGCTTTCCCACTTGGAACATGGGTACTTCATTTATATTATACTTCTTCAGATAGAGTACTGAGCCTGGAGTCAGGAAGACTTGAGTTCAGATTTGAACCCAGCAATTTACTAGCTCTTTGACCCTTGGACAAGCCATTTAACCCTTTTTGCCTCAATTTCCTTATCTGCAAAATAAGTTAGAGAAGGAAATGGAAAACCATTTCAGTATCTTTGCCAAGAAAGCCCCAGTTGGGTGACAATGAGTTGCAGAGGATTGAACAATAACAACAACAGCATTCTTGCTAACCAAATGCTAAACTCAATTGTGACTATGTGGTAGAAGTATAAATGGTAAAAAGTTGACCTATTAAATTGTAAGTTTCTTCAGGATTGGAACTGTTTTTGTTTTTATTCATATTTGTATCCCTAAAGTATCTTAGCACATAGTAGGCACTTAATAAATTACTGTTTATTTATAATAAAATGCTGTTTATTAATTGAGGGACTCATAGTGACTTCTAATTTGTGATGCCTTGAGACAGTTGTTTCACATTAGTTAGCCACTTCTTAATTATAGTAGAAAGAAAACATTTGCTATGTTTTTCAAGATGAGGTTGTTTTTGAAAGGTAATTTTTCATTGCCCTCAATTTTGCTGGAAGGTATTTCTGTTAATACAGATATAAATGACCTATTTGTTGCTAAAATAGAATGTAGATTCCTTGAGGACAGAGAATATTTCATTTTTGTCCTGGTACTTCTATTGACTGCTATAGTGCTTTATCACCAAATCAGGCACTTTAAAAAATTCTTGTTGAATTTGCAATAGAAAGTATACTTATTCGATTTGAAGTCAGAGAACCTGGGATCTAATTTTTGTTTTTCCTTTTTACTATCTTTATGGAAAAAAGTAAATAAACAATTATTATGTATTTACTATATGTCAGTCAGTGGCACTCTGCTAAGAATTTCACAAATTTCTCCTTTAATCTTCAGAATACCCGTATGGGGGTAGGAGATGCTTTTAAGAATACAAGACAGACTCTGACTAAGTCACCAGATGGGTGGGAAAGACTGCAAATGATATAAGAGCTGGGAAAAGTTGGAAATCAGAATGAGCTGGAGTGGGCAGGCAGGTGGTATAATGGATCGAGCACTGACCTGAGGTCAGAAAAGATTTAAGTTTAAATCTAGCCTCAGACACTTACTAGGTGTAGGACCCTGGCTATATCACTTAAACACATTTGCCTCAGATTGTAAACAATAAGGTAGAGAAGGAAATGCCAATCATTCCAGTGTCTTTGCCAAGAAAACCCCAAATTGTGTCATGAAGAGACAGACATGACTGAACAACAACAACCATGAGTTGGAGTAATGAAGGCTTCACGGTGGAAATGGACTGTGAGCTAGGAGGGATTGGCAGAAGTTGGGTCAGCAGTGAGGAGAGGAAGGGAGCTCTGGGTAGCTAATAATAACAAGAGCCCGTATTTATATAATATAGGTTTGCAAAGTGCTTTATATGCATTATTTCATTTAACCCTCATAGCAATGTTGTAAGGTATTTATTACAGATATTATTGTCTTCATTTTATAGAAAGAAAGCCCAGAACCTGAAGCCAGGAGTTTTATGTTTACTCAGACACTTACTATTGTGATCCTAGGCAATCATTTAACCTTTATTGACCTAAGTTTCTCCATCTGTAAAATGGGGATAATAATATCAACAATAGTAACAGTTACCTCCCAGAGTTATCGGCATTATTATTAGTATTGTTATCATTATTATTTGTTATAGGCCAGAATTCTGTACTTGAAACAAGGATTCTTACAAGGTGTTAAGTCAGTGGAATTGATAAGACAATGGTTATCTAGTTTAGCATGGTGCTTAATAGTTCTCTAGTTCAGTATGATTGACTTAATCTTATAACAAATAATGGTTTCCTAGTGATATAATGATTGGTTTATACTCAGTATACTGTGAATGATCTAATTATAAAAGAGCATATAAATTGGGACAAACTCAGCTAGGGTGGAACTCAGAGACACATTTTTTCCATTTCCCACCTTTGTAGTGGCTGGAGGCTGGAGCACAAGCCCTCGGACTCAGAGACAGATTCACTCTATCTCACACCACCCTGATGGCTGGCCTCCTGCATTTCCTTCACTGAGACCAAGCTAGCCTAGGCCCAGGCAAGGAGACAATAAAGAATTTGAACTTTAACACCTGGGTATTCTCGTGGTGATTACTGAAACAAAGGCTGGTCCAGAGACTTCCAGAACCAGAACATTATAATAATAATAATTATTATTATTAGTTTGAATGTACTTCCTCTTCATTTTATAGAATTTGTTGTTTACTTCAAAACACAGCTCTATTTTAGTAGACTGAAATCCAAAGAGGTTAATGATTGACTGGAGGTCATACATCTAGTAAATGTCAAAAACCCTGAATCCACGTTTTTTTTTGTTTTTTTTTTTTTTGTTGTTGTTGTTTGTTGTTGTTTTTTTGGTAACTCTGAGCAGAGTCCTCAACAACAGAGGGCATCATCAGCAAAGTATCCTATGTGGATGGGAATGTGAGATAAATTTTGAGGACTTCTTGGTACTTCTGAATCCTGGTCCCCTCAATTACTTTTTTCAATAGGTGTTCCTGTGAAATATATATATATATATATATATATATATATATATATATATATAAAATCAATATATTCCTACTGACCCTGGCCTGTAACTCTCCTCATTATTTTGTTATTACAGATGCCCGTCCTGAGGCAAACCTCAAAATTTTAGAATAACCAATTCTACAGCTCCTTTTAAGAGCATTTTTTTTGTCACTGGTCTTCCTGGCTTGGCTGACAGAAACCTGTGCCTTGTCTTGTTTTTTTTGAGAGTCCCTTAATTAGATAAGATGAAATCAGGGACTGTCCAAGCAGCTTCTTGCCAGATATTATTTTGTGGTAGAAAAGTCAAGTGACATTCAGGTTGGTTTCTCTAAATTTGATTATAAATCTTTCTTGCCTCTTTCATGCCTGTGCCAAGGGATTGGATAGCTCCGTCTCAGAAGAAGAAGAATTCTAAAGTTCTTCAATTGGCCTTTGCACAACCAGAATAATTTCACTGACATATTCACAACCTGGAAGTTACTGAAATATTTCTTTATTCCATTTGAAATGGGGTCTTCCAAGATCATTTGGACTTTTGCTTTTCTATTGAATTTTAAGACCCCCTTTTATTTTCCTATACTGCCTATAGACGCACATGCACATTCTCTCTCACACTCACATAAATACATCTAAAACAGAACTCAAACCTCTATATCCTCCAGATTTCCCAAATCTGTTTGACAACATTACTATCCTTTCAGTCACCCAAATTCACAACCTTTGAGTCATCCTTGAATCTTCTTTCCCTCATACATCCTATCTAATCAGTTGCCAAATCTTTACGTCTCTGAGAATTGCTCTCTTCTCTCTACTCATATAGTATCTCCCCTGGTTCAAGCCCTAATCACCTTTACTCTGGATTATTTTGGTAGCTTTTTAATTACTTTTCTTGCTTCCAGTTTCTTCCTTCTCTGATCCATCCAGCATATAACAATAACATTGATATTCTTTTTAAAAATAGTATTTTATTTCCCCCAAATACATATGAAAACAGTTTTGAACTTTATTTTTTAAAAAATTGAGTTACAGATTTTCTCCTTCTCTTTCCTGAAACAGTAAGCAATCTGATATTGGTTAAACATGTACAATCATGCAAAACATATTTCCATATTAGTCCCATTGTGAAAGAAAACACAAAACCCAAAGGAGAAAAGAGCCATAAAAAAGTGAAAAGTAGTTTGCATTCAGACTTCATTAGTTCTTTCTCAGGGGATGGATAGTATTTTTCATCTTGAGTCCTTTGGAATTATCTCAGATCATTGTATTGCCAAGAATAGCCAAATCATTCACAATGGGTCATAGTACAATATTTATGTTACTGTGTATAATGTTCTTTTACTTCTGCTCACTTCACTTTCCATCAGTTCATGTAAACTTTTCCAGGTTTTTCTAAAATCAGTTTCCTTTGTCATTTCTTATAGAGCAGTAGAATTACATTAATATACCACAAATTATTCACACATTTCTCAATTGATGGACATCCCCTTGATTTCCAATTCTTTTCCTCTATCAAATTGATACTATTAAAGTATCGATTTGATAATATCACTTCCCCACTCAGATATCTCTAATTTCGCTATTTGTCTCCAGGATAAAATACAAAACCCTTAACTTAGCATATAAATTTCACCAAACATGGCTTCCATCTATTGTTTCATTCTTATTTCATAGTCATCTCCTTCATATAATGCTCTATTCCAGTTAAACTGATCCTGTGCATGACACTGGATCTTTCAACTCTATGTTTTTCCATAGGTGGTCCCCCATGTTCAAATATACCTCCTCTTCATTTTATAGAATTTCTTGTTTATTTCAAAGCACAGCTCAAGTACTTCTTCCAATAGAAGGCTCTTCCAGAGATCTCTTGTCAAATTAATTAGTATGGTTTAAGTCTGACTATCCATCTAATTGTATTATGTTTTGTCCACATCTCCATCTTCTCTACCAGAATGGGAGGAAGTACTTTAGCAAAAAAAAATTGTTTTTTATAAAATCTAAGTGAACCATATCTACAGAATTCCCTTCTATTCCTGGTTTATATAAGATTACATTTTCAAAGGACTCATGCAGTCCTCTGTGAAATGTAGTCTATAGAAATTTTCTCAGTGAATTAAGTTCTCTAATTTCTGGGAAATGTGTAAAATGTCCTGGAAACATCTTCTCCCTTTCCCTCCCCACTCCCTAGTACATACATATATAGCACAGAATTATAGTATGTTTGAAGAAATGCAATTTTGAAATTTGCATCTTGTACATAATAATTGTTCCAGTGGAGACATTTCCAAGTACAGGGCTTTTGGAAGCTGCTTAAATAAGTAGATTAGACTGATTTGTTAACAGTATCTGTATAGATGAGGAGTATTCTAGATAATTTTCAAAATCTTTTCCAACCCTAAATCCTGTAATCCTAGGATAAATAATGGACTTAAATCCTTAATGTTGGATCTGTTTAGATTAAGCTAGCTTCCCATCCCCTTTACTGTCATTTTGTTTCTGCTATTAAATCCATGCTCATATTGGTCTGCAGAGCATGAGTTCCTATTGGTCTAATTTGCAAAAGTCTGACACAAAGTAACTCAACTAAGATTGTGATGTCATTTTGGTCCTCTGAGAATGAAGGACAGCAACCTAACCTAGCTGTTAATTCAATTCAACAAGTATTTGTTGACTATATTGATTCCTTGCAGGATATATAAGAAATACAAAATACATTTACTAATTATTCATAGATGGATTAATTTCCTTAACTTATTTATAGTTTAATAGAAATAAATTGAAACTGTCATTATAGCAATGCTATGATGATAAACATTCTTATCTCCATTTTACAAGTTAGAAAATTTTTCTCCTTCAAACTCTAGATCATGTTTCATTTCAAGGACCCAATTGTTTTAGTGTTAATTGATTCTCTCTTTTCTGAAGTTTTATGTTAATTATCTTCTTTACTCTTTTTTACATTTAAACATATGCTGCTTTGTATTAAAATTTAACAAAACATTCCCTGTTAAAGGACAAGAGACAAGAGGAAAATGATCAAATACTTTTGATCTTTTTAGACAAAACTGCAAGGTCGTTTGTCCAAGGACAGCAGATAGTTGTGACAGCAGATAGTTACAACAGTGGATGAAACCATCTGCTTTATGTCCTTGCATAGTTTGTTAATATTTTATTTTTCTTTCAATAGGAGTTGATGACTTTATACCATTAAGTCACTAGATAGTTGAGAGGATCTCCACATATTTTTAGTTTGTCAAGATGTTGCAAAATGATTATGATTTCTTTCCCCCTCTTCCGCACAGAAAGGGGGGACAAAAGAGATTGTAAGGGAGAAATGAATTGCTTTTATCTAACTTTGCTTGTATATGAGGAACAGCAGTGTCATTGTAGAGCGAGGGCTAGCCTTGGAGCCATGAAGCCCTTGATTTAATAGTTGCCTCTGAAACAATTTTTCTGAGTCATGTCACCATGGACAAATTAACTTAATTTTGGTGCTTCAGGAAAGTCTTTAAGGTTGTGAGTTCAGTTGTTGGCCTGCATGACTGGGAGAGACTTTCTGATGTGGTAGTAACCACCAGATATGGGATCTAGGGAATAATGACCTTACAAATGCAGCCCTTCGGGATGATATGATGCAGGCTTCAAGTTGTCTGTCTTAGAAAAGCTGCATTTCAGTCTTTAGATTACCTTGTACTAATTTACATTTTATGGCCAGGATGCTGGCTCCCAAAGAACATGATTGTCTCTGTCTTGTCTTAGTTTACTTTTTATGGCCAGCTATGATAGGGTGTCTAGTGTGAGATGCCTAATCTAACTACTCCCCAAGTTTATCTCTAAACCATAAAATTAGCATATTAGTGACATCCTGGGGTTAATGAGTAGCAGTAATGTTATTCTTAACATAACCATTCTACAATTTCACTCCTAAGACCAATGATATGAAGTCTCCCTTTTTCCTATAAAAACACCTTTTTGTCTCCTTTTTCTGTTAATTGGCTTTCTTCATCACAAGATTATTGGAACTGGCATCTCCTACTTCTGTTCATTTCACTCAGCATCAGTTCATGTAAGTCTCTCCAAGCCTTTCTTTAGTCATGTTGCTGGTCATTTCTTATAGAACAATAATATTCCATAACGTTCATATACCACAATTTATTCAGCCATTCTCCAATTGATGGACATCCACTCAGTTTCCAGTTTATATGAAAAGGGCTGCCACAACATTTTTGCACATGTTGGTCCCTTTCCCTCCTTTAAGATCTCTTTCGGATACAATCCCATAAGAAACACTGCTGGACCAAAGGATATGCACAGTTTGATAACTTTTTGAGCATAAGAAACCCCAAATTTTTGGGCTCAACTCTTGTACCCCAATTTTCCACATTGGTTTTTCCTTTTACTGATGATGTAGATCATGGGCCTAGACTCTCCTCACCATAAAAATAAAAAGAAAAATTGTATACCTGATTTGTTTCTCCATCAGATGACAAACTGTGGGAAGTTAAGAAGTTAAAGAACCCCCCCCCCCTCTCTCTGCAATTGGGGTTAAGAAGTGACTGGCCCAAGGTCACACAGCTAGGATGTATTAAATGTCTGACACCAAATTTGAACTCAGGTCCTCCTGACTTCAAGGTTGGTACTCTATTTACTGCACTGCCTAGCTGCCCTGACTCTCTCTTATTTTAAATATATATTGACATGTTTTTATTTATATTTATGTTTTATTCATAAAATTAACCTTTAATATATAAATAATATATTCTAAACCTATATTATTTATCTATGTTTTAAAATGTATATATGACTTGTTTTTTTCGGTGAGAGGGTAGGGATCCTGCCTTTTAAAAATCACATTTATGAAAATATGTGAATTTAGTATTTGTTGCATAAATTCAACTGTGTTTGTTCCAATTACCAAATTTCTTTGGAATAATTATGGTAAGGTCTTCCCAAAACACCAGGCAGAAATGAAACCTTCCATATGTTGATTGAGCTTTTTAGATTAGTCTGTGGTTTAAAAATCAAATGCTAACAACATTCCTCAGACAAAGAAACCTATACCTGAAACTGTTTATGCTGTTCACTAAATACAGGCAACCTTTTTAGAGATGCCTGTGTATGTGACTGATTTGGATTCTGTTATCTTTCCTTGCAAATGCAGAGTGAGCTGGGTATACTGCTTATTAGTTTGCATTATATTGGAAATAGGCTATACCCGGTTAATGAGTTTCTTTTGCCTTATAATGTCCCTCTTATAGACAAGCCCAGAGCCTTTCTGTCCTCCCATAAATATTCTTTTTTACAAGCAGAGAAAGCCAAGCATCAGATGGAGGCTAGGTGTTAGATTAAGAAATAAGTTCAAAGTTCAGGGTTAGAAGTAATTTAGCTGAGTTTCCTTTGCTTTTAGGTGAATTTGAATCAGAGGATTTTTTTTAAGAGCTAAAAGGGATGATGTAGGTCATTCAGCTGAATATTATTTTACAGATGTGGAAGCTGGAATTAGAGAGGGTGACTTATTTAAGCTCAAGATCCCTTGACCAGTAAGTAATAGAGGAACCTGGAAAGTTCCTCAGCACCTCCTCTCTCAGCTCCTTTAGCATGTTCTTCTAGGAACCTCCATTTTGGGGAAAGGTCCCAGACTAGATATCCCTCCTTCTTTACACAGCCATCATGCCCTCATCCACTCTTTCCCTCCATTCCAATTTTCAGCTCCCCTTTTGTATATTGTCTTCTTTTATCTCTTTTTTATTTTTCTGGTTATACATGTACATTAATTTTTTTAAATGCACATTTCTTTATGAATCATATTGGGAAATAAAAATCAGAACAAAAGGAAAAACCCATAGGAGGAAAAAAAAACAAGAAAAAGAAAAAAAAGTAAAAATAGCATGTGTTGATTTACAGTCAGTCTCATAGTTTTTTCTCTGGACGCAGATGGCATTTTCTTTCCAAAGTTTTTGGGATTGCCTTGGATCACTGAATCGCTGAGAAGAACCAAGTCTTTCATAGTTGATCCTCGCACAATCTTGCTCTTACTGTGTACAACATACTTGTGGTTCTGCTTGTTTCTCTCAGCATCTATTCACATAAATCCTACCAGGCGTTTTAAAAAACTTGTTCTTTTTTTTTAATAGACCAATAATATTCCATTACTTTGATATATCATAACTTCTCCAATTGATGGAAATTTACTCATTTTCCAATTCTTTACCACCAAAAAAAGAACTGCTACATTTTTGGCACACGTGGATCCCTTTCTCTACTTTATAATTTCCTTGGGATACAGACCTAGTAATAGCACACTGGAACAAAGTGTATGCACAGTTTTACAGCCCTTTGGGCATAGTTTAAAATGGTTGTATTGTTGCCTTCTTTTATTAAAATTTAAACTCCTTGAGAATGGGCACTTTCTTTTTCTTTATATTTATATCCCAAGCACTTAGCACAAAACCAGACATGTAGTATTTCACACATGATTGCCAACTGACTGACTGCCAGTGTTGGATTTACTGTACTAATTGGCCTCTAAAGGAATTCTTTCCTATATATGTATATGTGTAAACAAACACACAATTCACTTGCATATGTATATGTGCACATATATGTAAAAGTATACTGTGTGTATATATGCACATGTGTTTATTTGCATATATGCCCAGTATGTGTATTTATGTGTATATATATATGCACACTTTTCTATACATATATACTCTTATACATACAAATACAATACATACACACATATATTTTTACATGATAATAAGCCTATTTGTGTGTATATTTACAAAACAAGACAAAGTCATTTTCCAAGATATCCCTTCCCCTCTCCCAGGGACACCGCCTTTCCAGGAAAGCAATACAATTAAGTGAATTCTAATTTCCACAGGGACTTCACCTGACAAGGTTTGCCACATTCTGCTTCCACAGACCCCTTACTTCTTTCATGAGGAGGGAAAAGATCATCATTTGTTCTGTAGGTCTGTGATTTGCCAACTTAATGCATTCTTATTTAAAATTACCATATCTAACTCTGAGACTAATACCCCAAATTAAAATCTTGCTATTAGAATGGAAGACTGAATTAACTTTAATAACCACTCCTACAGAGGCTTATCTCTATCTTCTTTTGGCTTTTGTTTTTCCAGTCACAGCATGGCCACCCTTGTATTTGAATGACAGTCATTCATTTATGTACTTCTACAGTAAACATGTATATCTCAGGTTCTAGTGAGGGCTAATTTTCTTGGTGGCATTTTAAAATTTCTTAAATAGTGTCTTGGAACCAAATGGTTATAAAGAGCAGTATACCATGAGGTGGAAAAGAAACCACTGACTCAAGTCAGATGATCTGGGTTGAAATCCTACCCTGACACTCACCTCTGTGACCGTGGGCCAATAGTTTTGTTATTCAGACATTCAGTCACATCTGACTTTTCATGGACTACAGTAAGCCAATACTGTCCATGGGGTTTTCTTGACAAAGATCCTGGAGTCGTTTGCCATTTTCTTTTTCAGTGAATTAAGGCAAACAGGGTTAAGTGATTTGCACAGGATCACACAGCTAGGAAGTGTCTGAGGCCAGATTTGAACCTAGTTCTTCCTGCCTTTTGGGCTGGTGTTCTACCCACTAAGCCACCTTGCTGCCTTCAAGTAACTTTATCTCCTTATAAAATTAAAAGGTTGCAGATAAATACCTAGATTTATTTCCATGGCAATTAATAGGAAACATTTGGTACTGTGGGGATTGTGCATATCTTCTGAAGAAATAAGTGAAGGTGAACAAGGCAGATTCCCCTCAATAAAAGAGCTTTTCTCGTTTGCTTTGAAAGAGAAAGAGACCGAGAGGAGAAAAGAGAGGGGAGAGAGGGTGTGGGAGGGAGGGAGAGAGAAGAGAAGAGGTGGGAGGGAGAGAGGGGGAGAGAGACACAGAGAGAGAGACAAAGAGAGACAGAGAGATAAAGAGTGAAGGAGGGAGAAAAGAAAGGAGAGAGGGAGAAAGAGAGGAAAGAAAAGAAAAGAGAGAGACACAGAGAACAAGAAAGAAAGGACAGAGACAGAAATGGAGAAAGAGAGACAGTGAGACAGAGAACGCTTCCCTATACCTTCCATGAAGAGGGAAGAGTACATCATCATTTCTTTTCTAGGTTTGTGATTGGCTACCAATGCATTCTTGTTTAAAATGACCACATCTAACTCTGTGACCAATACTCCAAATTAAAAATCTCCCCCCCCCCCCCCAGGCAATTGGGGTTAAGTGACTTGTCCAGGATCACACAGCTAGGACCTGTTAAGTGACTGAGACCAGAATTGAACTCAGGTCCTCCTGACTTCAGGGCTGGTGTTCTATCCACTGTGCCGTCAAGCTGACCCCCAAATTAAAATCTTGATATTATAATGGAAAACTGAATTAACCTTAATTATCACTCCCACATTGCTTCCTCTAGCTTGAGAGAAGAGAGAGACACACACAGAGAAACAGAGACAGACAGAGAGAGAAGGGGGAGAGAGAGAGATAAAGAGATGGAGACAGAGATAAAGAGACAAAGACAGTGTGAGAAAGACAGAGAGATACAGGCAGAGAGAGTCAGAGAGACAGAGACAAAGATGAAGAGACAGAGAAACAAATAGAAATAGAGAGACAGAGACAAAGAGAGACAGAAAAACAGATAGAAACAGGCAGAGACAGGGAGAGAAATTTTGTGAATGTTTCATCTACTTTCTCACTTGCACCTGGTGTGTATCTCTACATCTGGCGTGTATATTCTAGTTTCTTATTTTGACTAAGTACAACAGGAATGTTGGCTACAAAGCTACCATATATACCATATGTCCTGAACTCTGGAGGATGACTCTTCCACCTGGCCCTGTGCTTCACACACAGTAGGCACACCATACCAGTGTTCTCTTGTTCCAACTCACTTTTACTTCTAGTTAAATTTCTTCTTTTTCTCCCTTTCTTGGGAAAGGATAAAAAGTGGAAATGGAAAAACACTCTTGCAAAAAAAAAAACAAAAAAAAAAAAAAAAAACTTGATTTAGTTGTTGAAATGACACTGAGTTAACTGAGCTCTCTCCCGTTTGCTCAGGTCAACCCTCCTAGGAGTGAAGAAAACCGTCGTTCAGCATGAACACAATTATAGCCTGCTTGCTTTCTTGGGGGCAGGCTTTTTTAGTTCTGAGGCACATCTTTGATCTTTCATTTCCATCTGTTTTTTTTTCTGGTTGAGAGCAACAGATCTCAGCTCTTTAGGGGTGAAGATCAACAGCCATCTACTTCAGGTTCTTTTCAACACAACAAGAAAGCTCTATAGTTTTCTTACAATGAAAAGGGACATGGTGACAGAAGTCTTTATTCAGTTTTAGAGCTGGGATACGTGGACTCTCCTAAGGGACATCCAACTACACTCAAAGGCCTGGACATGGGCTTCTCTGCTGTCAGGGACAAAGAGTGTATTTGCTCACAGTACGAGAAAAGAGAAAAGGAAAAGTCCATTAACTTGCTTCTAGAATCAGTTCTGTTCCCTTCTCAATGGATCAGGGATTCAGAGATGGAAAAGGTCTTAGTGTCATCCAGTCCAACCAAAGAGTGCTAGGTCTAACTTCAAACCCATTGTGCTCAAATCCCACTTCTGATGCTTATTCTGATGACTGATGGTTGTCCAGTTCCATTTAATCAATCAACATCAATGAGCTTTTACAAAAATATATTTACTCTGAAAATATAGCAAGAACAAAAGTACAAACGTTTCCTTCCCACATTTTCCTCAGCTGTGTGCGTGTATGTGCAAGACAGTTGGGATTAAGTGACTTGCTCAGGGTCATACAAGTAAGAACTATTAGTGTCTGAGACCAGATTTGAACTTGGGTTCTCCTGATTTCAGACCTATCCACTGCACATGCCCCTTTTTACAAATGGGCAAACTGAGAGAGAGGTTAAATATGCTAAGCAAGCATCTGAGGCAGCATGCAAACTCAGGTCTTCCAAATTCCAAGTCTAGCTCTCTCAGACTTCAAATCTAGCACTTTTCTGCTCCCCTGAGATGCCCTGTCCTTTGATTCAATTCAGCAAATAAATTAATTATCGGCTTTGCTCCAGCCACTTTGCTGCATTCTCTGGGCAGGAAAAGCACAGCATTTAAAAGATTGACATTGATAATGGATAGTAAAGGGCTAGACAGATAGTAAGCAGAGTGGCTGGAGGGGAGGACCTACCTCCAGTTGGAAAGACCTGAATTCCAGTCCTGTGGATTCATAATATTGTTCTATGATCCATAGTCAGTCACTTACCTTCTCAGGCTCCCAGGCATCAGCTTGCAGATAAGTTGCTGTTCTGCAGACAGGGTAGGAGTTCCCATAAGGGGGGCTCCCTACACTAATGAAATCATAGGTTAAGACCAAGAAAAATAAAAAGGATTTTTGAGTAATGGCAAATGAGTAATTCTTCAGTCATTTATTTGGTTTCCACTATGGAGTCTTAGAGAACACAGAAGAAAAAAAAACAACCTTTAGTACAGTTGAACAGAGCCCACCCTGGGGAGAAGCCGATAAAGCAGCCTACCCATCCTGTGGGCTGTACTTTCTAGGAAACTTGAAATTGAAAAAGGTCTGCTTTTAAAATATCCTCATCTCAAGTGGAGGAGGAAGTAGAACTTGGCAGTCATTTTCATTGTAATCTAAATAATACACCTTTTGTAGTGTTTATAAACCAGAGTCTGACTTCAAAATCTGGGTTGTGAACCCTATTTGTTCTTAATGGAGAATTATTCTAGTCAAGTACAGGCAATGGACTATTCAAGATTCTGAATTTAGGTTGATTCTTCCTCTTACGTTACTTAAATAACTGGAATATAATATAGAGACCTTCTGCTGATTCCATTTACCACCATTACCATTTTTCACATGCCCTGGATCCAGCCAATAAAGTCTTCAAATAACTCATTTGCCCCAATCTTATCGACAAGATCCTTGTAATCTGTGATTTCCCAGAGTAATTAGTGCTAAAGATATGGTGCAAAGAGGATGAATTTCCTTTATCCTATTCCTGATTTCCCCTAATTGTTAATGTCTTGAATATGCTTTCTAACTTGCTACCTCAGAGTCAGGCTGCTGTGTTTCTTCCTTGGGAGTCTTTGAGTTCCTGGGAGGTGTATGTGCATCTTTTCTCTAAAATATTGCCTTGAGCTCCTACTAGTTGTTTTTCCCCTATTGATAGCCAAGACTTACTAACTGATCCTCCAGTTCCATTTGACCTATTGCTCTCAATTAGTTTTTATAAAGAGGCATTTGCTTGGAAAATAGAGCGAGAACAAAGATACAAACTTTTTCCTTCCAACCTTTTGATGATGTTATATCCTTCCCTATCCTACTTTGGTTTCTGAGTGAGTGGTCTCAGACTTAGCACAGTTTCTACTTAGCAGTAGGTTCACCAAATGCACTCCAAATGCAGCATTAATACTTAATAAGTCCTCATTTCAACTAATACTGGACTGAAATCTGAAAACTCACTCCTAAAAGTCACTCCCCAAATATGGGATGGACTCCAACTCCTGGACTCCCAAGTTTAAGGACTTCCAAATTACTGGAAGCTTATTTTTTAACCTTTTAAAATTCAAAAGGTTAGAGCCTCCAGATTATTAAAATAAATGGTTAGTTGAAAAACTGAGTTCCATTTTCATGGAGCAATGTGTCAGCCTTGGAAGGAGAAGGTTCATCACTTTCCCTTCATAGCATTGTTTGTTTTTTTTTTTTTTTCCCCATGTGCTTCCAAGGAAGAAATATTAAGAACCAATCCAACTTCTGGTTTTACAATTCCAGTCAATGAATTCACTAGACCAGTTAGTTTCTTATTGCCATTAGAACAAAATCTTTAGCACAACTTTTAAAGACTTCTAGAATATAACTGCCCTCCCCATCATACCCCACTTTTCTAGTCTAATTTCATTTTTCTCCTCCAGGAATTCTTCTTTTTAATCAAATTATCTCTTACAAACTTAAAAATAAAATAGTTTTTTTATTTTCAAAATACATGCAAGATAGTTTTTAGCATTCACCCTTGCAAAAACTTGTGTTCCAAAATTTTCTCCCTTCCTTCTCCCACCCCCCCACCTCTAGACAGAATATATGTTAAACATGTACAATTCTTCTATACATATTTCTACATTTATCATGATGCACAAGAAAAATCAGATGAAAGAGAAAAAAATGAGAAGAAAAAAGGCAAACAAACAACAAAAAGATGAAAATATTATATTTGTCTCCACATTCAGTCTCCAAAGTCTCTTTCTGGATGCATATGGTTCTCTCCAACACAAGACCATTGAAATTGGCCGGAATTACTTCATTCACTCAAATTATCTTACCAGCTACAGATTTGTATAGAAGAAAGAACACAGCTTCAGATTCCAAAGATCTGGCTTCAAATCTTGCCTGTTATTAAATATATAATTTCTTACCCTTTCTGGATCTTTATAAATTAAAAGTGTATTAAATGGCCTCTAAATCTGTAAACTACTTCTTAGGAGCTTCTGTCAGCTTCTAATAAACCTGCTTCCACCATCTTAAAGTTCTCTGTGTGATGAGACTCAGAGAAAGTAGGCTAAAAATAGAATCCTTAGAGCAGTTTCAGTTGATAAACCTGAAAATGTTTTCTTTAGTGGTGTGTGTGTGTGTGTGTGTGTGTGTGTGTGTGTGTGTGTGTTTTCTGGGCAAAATGGCAGTGCCCCAGAGATTACCTTCCTGGGAAAAGAAATGCCCTTTCCTATTTTTTTCTTTCTATTTGCGTCTCTTTGATGGATGGTGACCTGAAGAACAGACACATGGCATTAAATGCATTTTGTGTGTTGTTCTGTGATGTTTTCAGATTCATCTTGGCTGTGGTATCCCTGTCCAATTTAACCCTGCCTTCCCTTACACAGCTGTTATTTCACTGGGCATAAATCCCTTTTCTCTCAGGAGATTCAGGAATAAATATTAAAACAAATAGGGAAATGAAGTCATTTTCTCCTAGCACCCTCAGACTTGAATCCTTGCTTTGCAATTCCCCAGGCTGGCCCAGGCTGGAAAAAGAGATTGGCTCTGTTCTGCTCTCAAACTCTATAGTAGCAGTATTTATCTGAGCAATGGTGAGGAACAGGCTCAGAGAAATGCTAATGGAAAGAGGGCAAAAGCAGATAACAGGATGTTTACTGTAGTGGACACAGCTTAAGGAGCTTAGAGTAAAGAGTTTTTAATGTATAATTTAATTGAGTTTTATTAAAATTTTGATCAAGGAAATCCGGAGATCAGACTTTAACTGGAAAAAATCACATATGACATCATAACTTTGTAGACATGGAACTGATATTCTAGACTCTTCATTTACTGTTTTTTAAATCTTGATCTGTAATTTCATTAGAAGGGGGAGGAGACTCATGATAAGAAAACTTTACATGAATGCTGATCCACTTAGGCTACAGTGGAGGCAGAAAGAGACCAAGGGACTGAGCCAGAGATACTCAGGCAATATATCTTAATAGAAAGACTTAAAATCACATCCTTCTTATTTACAAAGCTAGCTTTTCTCTGTATATCACATTTCCCCCACCTCATCTTATGAAAAGCTGTATTACATATTGAGTAGAGAGGTGGTTTCAGAGATAGGAAGTACTAGTTTCAAATCTTATGACATATCTTGTCTACTCTCCTGTCTTTGATGTCTCTCATCTGGCTCTCACTTGGGACTTCAAGAAGCTATGGGCATGTACATCTTGGGAAAACTGTCCTGGCAGATGGGCTAAATCAGGTTAAAATTAACTGATAGTCCTCAAACGTATTGATGATTTAGGTGATTGTCACCCCTAAGCATGTGAAGACTTCCTCTGATGAAATGGGAACATAGGAACAATTTGTTTAATGGCCCTGAATGTGGCTGAAGCAGGCTCTGTGGTGTGCCTAGAGTTGGTCAGATATCAAAGATTCCGAAGCCATTCACTGCACCCTGGACCAGCACTCGTAGTTTTGACTTTTGTCTTGCCACTGGACTTAGAAGGCTGATGATTTTTTGTAAATATTTTACTCAAGTCCAATTCACATGCAAGTCAAGATGTCACCACTGATGTCACTGCACCTCTTTGAAAACAAAGGATGAACAATCAGCTAACTACTGTGTTGATTGTGATCCAAGTTATTTAACCTCTGGATTCCATAGGTAGCACTCTAAGAAAAAAAAATTGCAGAGAAGGTGCCAATTTGCATTAGTAGAGAGAGTTTCTTCATCTGGGTGTTCCCTGTATCAGTGAAATCACAGTTCTAGTCCTTATCCTTATTGATAATATTAGACCTTGCATTTGAAAAGGAATACTAAGACATTCATTTATATGAAAGGCTATAACAAATCATGTAAACATTAACAGAAAGTATTTATTTTCATTGATGGTACTACCAAGTCTTGAAACCTGAATTACTTTTAACTTCTCTTCCCTCACTCACAAAATATGTATGTACTGAGTTACACCAATCCTTTTTTCCTGATATGTCATATAGCAGAAAGACCATTAGACTTGAAGGGAGAAGACTGATGTTCAAGAACTGTCCCATATTGGTTTTATGATCTTTAATATGTCATTTAATTTTTCTGTGCCTTGTTTTACATATATGTAAAATGGGGACAATAATACATGTATTACCTTTCTATTTCATAAGGAGTTTTAAGGGAATTGATATGTAAATCTTATAATGCTTTGAAAATCTAAAATAATGATGATGATTATGATGAAGAAAAAGGAAGAAGAAGAAGGAAGAAGGAAGTAGAAGAAGAAGAAGGAACAAGAAGAAGGAAGAGGGAGAAGGAAGAAGAAGAAAGGAAGGAAGAAAGAAAGAGAAAGAAAGAAAGAAATGGTAGAAGACTTGACCTCTGATATTTATTAGCTATATAATTTTGGGCAAGTGACTTACTTTCTCTGAATTCAGTTTTCTCTTCTTTAACGTGAACATAATGATCCTTTTATTATGAACCTCAGGGGTCAAATGAGGTAATTTATCATTACCAGAAGAACCAAATTATTTGTAATTAAAAAGTAGTGTGTTGTTTCATTTTTTTTTTCATATTGTTGTTTTATCTTTTATATCCATTGCCATGGCCTCTGCTCTAACTCAGGACTTTTTTTATCTTGTTCATATATGGTAGATTATTATTCCCATTTTAAAGTTGAGAAAACTGAGGCTTAAATATGTGACATATTGATATATTGAATAGAGAGGTGGCTTCAGAGATAGGAAGAACTAGGTTCAAATCTTATGATATATCCTGACTGCTCATCTGCAGCCTCTCCCATACTCTCACCTGAGACTCCATAAATAATGTCTATTCTACTAATTCTTCTAATGCTACCTCTTCCCAAGATATCTTGTAATTCCTCTTTTAGAGCGGCTTCAGGGACATTGAGCTAAGGACAAAAATATTTAATTCTTGTCTAGCAGGGGGAGAGCTCACTCCATGGTTTCTGGGATATTAGCAGAATAATATATAATGATAATAATAATATTCAAGAAAGTTTTCATTGACCATTTTTCCCAGTCTAAGTGATTTATTTACTTAATTAATGGCAGGTATTTTAGGAGCTATTAGTACATCAGAATGGTATTTATTGAGTCTTGATATTCTTTCTTGTATTTTGGCCAGGACCTACAATGACAAGAACCTGCTTGTGGAAGCCTTTGGATAAGCGGTAGATGGCAGATAGTAAATAGGACAGGACCCTCGGCTTCTATAAATTAGAGGAGTGCCATTTTTTAGAATATGTATGTAACTTAATTAATGAATCATGTAGATGGCTTGATATGATTCCAAGGGATTTTTTTTTTATGTTAAGCTTACAAATAAAGAATTGGGTTTTTTTCTAATCAATACCAAACAGAAACTCTACAGACTTTTTATGCTTCAATTTTAAACTTAGTATATTTTAAAACTATTTTTTTTCCTATAAGGACACAAAACAGCAGAAACTTTAAGTCTTGAAGTTTTTAGGTGAATGGGAAAACGTAGGCAATAAACTCAGGATCCCTTTAATTCATAATTTTCTTCCTGTATTTCAATTCAAAGGACCATATCTTTTATGGAACCAAGTGTCATAGCTGACATTTACTACTCCTGGAGAAATCAAGACCTCTTGGGTAATTAGTTTGTCATTGTTGCCTGCAGAGGGCTGTGTCAGCCTTCAGACTTATCAGGCAAGTGGCAGATGTAACATTCTGGGGCTACTCACCAGTCCATCACAGATCAATATGACGTGGTTTTTTCTATTAAAAATAGAATGTTGTCTGTTCTGTGCCAATGACAAGAAGATGATTCAGTGTGACCTATACCCTTTTAAAACACACACACACACACACACACACACACACACACATATTGCTCATCATGGAAAAATCACACACTTTGATGCTTAAAATAAGGGTACTGATGTCCAAAGCTATATTATAATCAAGCATCATTATAAAGAAAATTTATTTTAGATCATTCAAAAAGAAATCAAGGCTGTTAGAATAACAGTGACCTAGCACCAGAAACCATTTTTCATGGTTTATTTGTGTATCTGGTTTTTTCCCTAGATGAACAAGCAATAGACTTGGTTTCTAATCTTAGTTTTACCACTGAATTGTTGGTTGTTCAACATTCTTTTTCATGGAGGACCAAACACATCATGAGGTGATGTCTTGATTTGCTTGGGAATTGGATTTGAGGGCAGAGGTTGCACAAAGTCATCAACCTCACTCTCTCTTTCCAGGGTCATCAAAGTCTAGGAGTAAGACAAAAATCAAGATGACTAGCAATGGTTCAGGATGTAGTGGATGATACTGAGTCTTCAATGTCTCACTAAGATCTAAGCTTTCCACAACACCTGCTTCAGCCACCTTCATGGTCTTTGGAACAAATTTTTCTCAGCTGCCCATTCCATCATTCCCATGCTTGGGGTAACTATCCCTCTATTTCACTGAGAGCTGTGAATTATCCTCAATTTGGTTTAGTACCAAAGAACAAATCACCAAATATATGTGTTCCTGTTTTATTGTTTGGAAGTCATCCTCATAACACTCTCTATTGAGTTATAGTGAGGTAATATGTGTGAACATACTTTATGGTCCTTGAAAGAACATCTATTTAATAGGTATTGGTTGGTCCAACTTGGGGCTTACTGAGGTCCTAATTCAGTGTACACATCCCCTGCTGTTCTTTTCCGAAAGCCCTTTAATTTATTCTACTTGAACTCCTCTCAATGACCAAAACACGCCTTACAAATATTTGCCTCCAGACTCACTCAAGGCATTTCCCTCTGCTTAGAATTCTCCCCTCTCTTCTCTCATCCCTCATGCTAAAATCAAGCCCCATTTTCAAGACCCAGTGAAAATGTGGTAGAATAGGAAATATAAATTACTCTATAATCAGAAAACCTGGGTTCAAATACTGCCTCTTCATGACCTTGGTCAGTCCCTTAGTTTCTCTGAGCTTCAGTTTCTTCATCTTAAATAAAGAACTAAGTAGCCTCTAAAATATTACAACTCTAAATTTATAATCCTAAAATGCTGAGTCTACCTTAATCTTCCCAGTTGGAAGGAAATCTTATCTCCTTTCTGATTCCTATAGTTCCTGACATAGTATCACTCTCATGGCATTATTAACTCTTTTTAGTCATTTCAGTCATGTCTGACTTTTTGTTATCCCATTTGGAGTCTTCTTGGCAGAGATCCTGGAGAAATTTTTTTTTTGATTTCCTTCTCCAGCTAATTCTACAGATGAGGAAACTGAGGCAAATAGGATTAAGTGACTTGCCCAGGGTTACATAGCTAGTGAGTGAATTCAGAAAGATGAGTCTTCCTCACAAGAGGAGCTTACACATCTGCACACCTTCACACCCAGCGCCCTTTCTTCCTCTATTTAGATGGTTACTAACCTGTTTAAGAGCAGTCAGTCCCAAGCAGGTGAACGAGTAATGTGGTAGAAGGAATTACCCTTCTTTCAATCTTCAATGTGATTCTTTGGTTCTTTAGATATTTTCTTCAGTGCACTGAATGTTAGTCACTCAAAAATCATGTTTTAAGTATCTACAAGGTGCCCAGTACTGTGCTAAACATTGGGAATACAAAGAAAGATAAAAATAGACTGCTCTCAAGGAGCTCACATTCTAGTGGAAGATATATGTAAATAACTAAACACATTCAAGATATACAGACTAGATGGGAGGTAACTGGATTAATAGGGCAGCTAAATGGTGTTGTGGAGAGAGGGCTGAGTGCAGAACAAGGAAGACTCATCTTCCTGGGTTCAAATCTGGCTTCAGACATTTACTAGCTATGTGACTCTGGCAGACCTTGTTTGCCTCAGTTTCTTTATCTATAAAATGAGCCAGAGAAGGAAATGGCAAACCAGTATCTTTGCCAAGAAAACCCCGAATAGTGTCACATAAAGTTGTACATGACAGAAATGACTAAACAACAACATATTGTGTGAATACAAATGAATAATGCTTTTCTTTAATTCCAATCACTTATTCATTTATTCAGCATACATTTATCAAGTTCTTTACATTTCATTTTAAGAAATATGGACTTGAAGCAGCTAGATGGTATAATACATAGAGTTTTGGGTTTAAAGTCAGGAAAACTTTAGTTAAATGCTGCCTCAGACATTTATGTGCCAGCACTGTGCTAAGTGATAAGGATATAAAGAGAAGCAAATAAGACAGTTCCTGCCCTCAAGAAGCTTACATTCTAATAGGGGAAAACAACATTTAAAAAGGAGCAGTGGTCAAGGGGGAATGTTTCAGACAAGGAAGTTTTAGACAAATAGTATTTGGAGTTAGAAAGTAAATGACTGGCATGTTCTTCCTAAGAATAATAGGATTGATTTGATTATAATAATCATAGTTAAAATTTATATAGCGTTTACTATGTGTCAGATATTGTGCTAATTTAACATTTATCTTATTTGATATTCACAACAACCCTAGAAGGGAGGTGCTATTTTATCCCAATTTTACAGATGAGAAAACTGAGGCAAATAGATTTTAAAGTGACTTGTCACACAGCTAATAAGTATCTGAGACTTGATTTAAACTGAGATCATCTTGCCTCCACACCTACTTTTAACTATTGAATTATCTAACTGACTGGTCTACTCATAATTTGGGTTAGAAAGTGGAGGGGCAGAAGGTGAGAGTATTAGCTGGGAACCTGACTTCTGGATGGCACTGAAGATTGATGGTTGGGAGATTCCATGCTAGGCTACCAAGATGAATGCTCACCAAGGCCAGGGTCATAGGGGTGGGAACCTGGGTCCTCCTTGGGATTGTAGGCTGGAGAAGAGGCATTATGACATGGAGGTGAGTGGAAAGAAATATGGTAGGCTGGAGAGAGGGCATGATATGATGAATTCTTACCAATCAGAACTATTTCATAAGTGTACTTACTAGTCTTGCATTTTCTAACTTTTGTCACCTGTATGTGGCTCTTAATCTATTTCTAAACAGTCAAATGGAAAAATGTTTTTCTCTCAACGCTTTCCTAGAAATTTGCCTCTAACTAGGACTCAGACATTTTTCTCTCTCCTTTATCACCATCTGCTACTTTGAGTGCACTCCCTGTCATCCAGAGCCTTTATATGATGTTAGAATTTTCTGTTTTATTGGTTAGGTCCTCAGGCAGAGACAAGGGCTATTTTGACCCATGGTACAAGGTTAATTGTTGTTCAATTGTGTCTTTTTTTGTGATACTCCATAAGAAGAGAAAAGGACTTGCCATAACCATAAGCTTACCTTTGGCAACATGTGCTTTCTAAATTGAGAGTAGAGAAGTATTTTAAAGGAAGCTTTACTATAGAGGATGGCTAGAACAAGCCTGGGACCCTTTGTATTAGTCTGCATCTTCTGTAGAGATTCTCCAAGCAAGTATGAGTTGGGGGAAGTAGTCCTAGTAGAAGGAGCTACAATCTAAAGGGCCCAGGATTTTGGGGGGGGGTTATTTGCATTTGCAAGAACCACTGGAAAGAGTCTCTCTCTAGGATTCCCATCCTTAATTTATTCTAATTTTGCCTTCAGGTATCCCCTAGAGAAAAATGAGCATTTTTTGGTTTTCCTTTTGATAATGATTTAAGTCTTGTTTTCCAATGTGCTTCTTTAAAAGTCAGACTGATATCTTTTTGATAACCTTTGCTTTTTTGAATGCTTAAGTACTAATACCTGTTATATTATTGTAACTTAGTAGGATAGAAGCTAAGATCTGTACAGAATTTTACATTCCTGAAAAACTGTTGCTCATCACTTTGCTTGGAGTTCAACTTCTTAAACTATGGTTTGTGACCCCGTATGGGGTCTTGTAACTGAATGTGGGGGGTTTACAATATTATGATTTATTATCAGTAATTGATTCATATACAGATTTTATATATTTATATATCTGGAGTAATGTAAAAATTCCTCAGGCAAAAAGGGATTGCAAATGGAAAAAGTTTAAGGAGTCCTAACTCAGAGCACATTATGGCCAGCTAGCAATGGATACAGTACCAAGGCTGGAGACAGGAAGAGCTGAGTTTGGATTTAGCCTCAGACACTCCCTAGCTGTGTGATTTTGGGCAAGTCACTCAATATTTGTTTGCTTCAATTTTCTCAACTGTAAAATGGGGATAATAATAGCAATAACCCTCCCAGAGTTGTCTGAAGATGAAATGAGATAATTTTTATAAAGTGCTTAGCACAGTCATTGGCACATAAGTAGAATTTAATAAATTCTTATTTTTTTCTTCTCCTTCCTTTCTTCCAATGATAGTTTACATATACTAGGGTTTTTTTCTTTTTCTTTTTATGTATATCCAGGGCTGGGTCCTTTGTGTATAACACACAGCTTGCCTGATAGCCTTATGAACTCTAATTAGTACTAAAATCCTAGTAATCAATTGTAAGGATGTCATCTCTTTTTTTTAGGAACTCCCTACCTCTGATGCTTTTTGGTGGTTTTCCTTTTAAGTTAACTTGGTTTTTCCTTGTGAAGTGTGAATTAGGAAGACTACAAATTGTCCTAATTGTCCTAATGTCTTATAAGGAATTATTTGAAGAAATATCAGGGTATACCACAAAAATATTGTGGTAAAGGGACCCAGAGAAAATTTATATCTAGCTCTCCATTGTGGTAATCTTATTGGAGGGAGCTAAGTTGGGCAATGGATAGATTGCTTGTTGTACTTGGTATTAAATAAACCTTTAGTAAAATCTGACATCAGACAATTACTAGTTCTTTGACTCTGGACAAGTCTCTTAATTTCAAACTACCTCAGTTTCCTCAGCTGCAAAATATGTTTGTACTTATCTCCTAGTGTTGTTTGAGAGATATCTTAGCATGGTACTTAATAAATGCTTATTTTGTTTCTCATAGGAATGAAGGTCAGGAGGGTTAAAGCCCCTAAAGATCTGATGCCTACAAATGAATGCTGAAATTTGAAAAAATAAAAAGAGGGGAGATCTTTTCTTGGAAAGGTTCTGATGATAAAATACTTAGAACAGATAACTGAGGATAGAACTACTCAAAGGAGAATGATTTTTGGTCAGAAAGCATAGATCAAAGATGTTTAACAGAGGATCAAAGTCTGAGATAAGTGAGCAGATAGTATTGTTGCTGTTGAGTCATTTAGTCTCTGACTCTTCATTATTCCATTTTGGGGTTTTCTTGGTAAAAATAGTAGAATGGTTTCCTTCTCTAGATCATTTGACAGGTGATGAAACTGAAACAAACAGGGTTAAGTGACTTGCTTAGGGTCACATAGCTAATGACGTCAGATTTGAACTCTGGTCCTCCTGATACTAAGGCAGGCCTTCCATCCACTGCTCCAGCTACTTTTCCTGAACAGATAGCAAGAGAGCACTTAGCTTTCCTCAATGAGTTCAAATTACTGTATTTTAGCTGTATCCCAGGTTTTAGATGGAATTTGCAGATAATAATACTATCTAGCATTTATATTATGATTTAACATTTGCAAAGCACTTTACTAATATTACCTCATTTGATCCCCACCTTGAGAGGGAGGTATTATCATTATCTTAATTTTACAGATGAAAAAAATTAAGTGACTTTCTTATAGCCACAAAGCTAAGAAGTCTCTGAAGCTGAATTTGAATTCAGGTTTTCTTGACTCCAGGCCCAGGACTCTACCAACTGCCTTACCTAGTTGTGAAGATTAGTATTACTTGCAAGAATCATGGAAAATAAGGCTTATGCAAAAGAATTGGAAATGGATAAATGTTATCTTGTTTTATAAAAATGAGGTGGAAAATATAGGAATAGGAGGCAGAGATTGATTTCCATTTATGACAAAATGTTAATGACATTGTTAAAGGGATAGTTTGTGAACGCTAAGAGGAAAAAATCCCTGTTATGAGGCAGCATGGTTTCATCAAGAACAAATCATATCAGGATAATTTAATTTTCCTTTTTGGCACAGTTACTTGATTGGTAGGTCAGGAGATTGCCATAACATAGTGGGTTTCCAACATATTTACTGAGGGGGAGGGAAAAGAGTTCTTTCAAGGGCTTTGTGAATTTATCTGTCATTTCAAAACTAAGCAAACATATCTTCCATACGCTGAATGAATAATACCTACATATGTATTGCTGTTCTTCAAATATATGTAGATTATATTCTGATAGATTAAGTATAAATTCACTTACTGAATTCATAGTAGCTTTTTGTTATTTTGTGTTTTCTCAATTAATTCTAAAGTACAAGTACAATGTAATGGGGATTGGGGGAAGGTTTGACTTTTTTTAATAGTAAGAAAGTTAGGAATTATTGCCATAGACATAATTGGTAAGACATTCATGAGCACGTTTCATCAGTCTTGTGGACATGAGATTAAAGCTAGATTATACAGGTAAGAACATTCAGAACTGGATGAATAATTAGACCAAAAGAATATCTTTCATCAAAAAGTAAGTTTCTAATGGACAGCCCCAGGGATCTGTCCTTGGTCCTGTTCTTTTTCACAAAATTTATTAAATCCTTGAATGAAGTCTGGCATACTTAGCAGATTTATGAATGGCATGAAAACTGAGAGGAACAGATAATTCATTTTAAGACAGAATCAAGATGCAAAAGATTCTATAGATAGAACAATAAAATTAAATTTATACTTTGAAATTCTGATGGATCCATTATCTCACTCCTTTGGGCACTTCTACTGGTTTTGATTTAATCCTTTCTATATTTTTTTTCATTCTGTACTATTCTTGTCCTCTTATAATTCAGAGGACTTTAGTATCATAGATTTACTGGTCCCAAAGAGTTTATTTAATTCAAACTCCTCATTTTAAAAATAAAGAAACTGAGGCCCAATGAGATAGTTAATTGCTTAATCATATAAGTAGTGACTGGCAAAATCAAGATCCAAACCAGAATCCTCTTGATTCAAGTATAGAGCTCTTTCCACCAGATCACACTTTACTTAGGGGCATTCCTTTAGGTATTTAACATCTTATGGATAGCAGTGCAATAACTGGACCATCCATTTGTTATCCCTAATTTTTGTTATGATTAGATTGCTATCTCCCTTTTCTGGACATAGTCTTGATTGTTTTAGGTAGCTTCTTATGCATAAATCATAATTACCAATATTTCTGCAGCCTGCTCCTTTCTTAAATCTTTTAATCTCTCCATTGAACTTTGGGTCATTATTTTGACATTATGGTACTGCATGAGTCACACAGAGTAGCTTATAATTATAGAAAACACTGTATAATTTCCAAAAGGCAAAATGATCCATTCTCTTCCAGATCTCCTTTGGGCCTGTTTCATTTTGTATTTATAGTTTCTATCCAAGATATACATACTAATGAGTCAATTCAATAATTTTATACAATATGGAATTTCATCCATCTTTTCCTCATTGTGAATGGATGATGACTCCAATTTCTTTTTGAATGACCAGGTATTTAATTAAGAAGACTTGTAACATTCTGTGACTCAATATAAATAGTACTTTTTTTTTTTTTTTTACATTTTTCTATTTCTGTTCTTTCATTAGCATATGAAACTCCATGAGATGGAAATGTGCTCTACTGCTATAGACCAGCAGCTTGCCTATAATTTATAGTCTTAGAGAGATGCCTGGACTCTGAGATAGTAAGTGGCTTCAAGATAACACACCCATTATGTGTCAGTAGCAAGACTTTAATTCAAGTCTTTCTGACTCCAAAGACCAGCCATCCACTTTCCATATGGTATTTATTAGCATAATGCCCTCTGAAAATAGGAACATATTGGGGACATCTATTCAGGCAGGGTTTACATTAACATAATATGAAAGTACTTCATAAATATAACCACAGACACAACTTTGATCAATGAATCCTTTCATTATCTATACAAAAATGAAAGGGCACTGATTTACTAAAGATTTTCACCAATGTCATGGAGAATTCATGCAATTTTACAGGCATAAATGTGAAGTTCTATGTTCAATATGAATGAGATATGGATAGACACTAGTCTTTGTGGAGAAAATAAAGATCTGAGTGTTTCAGTGAATGAAAAGCTCAGGAGAAGTTAATGAAGAGACACAAAAGCCAAATAAGAAAATGAGATTGGCACAGTGGATAGAGTGTCAGCCCTAGAATCAGAAAGGCACAGACTCCCAAGTTCATATGTGATCACAGACATTTACTGGCTGTGTGACCCTGGACCAGTCACTTAACTTGTTTGCCTCAGTTTCCTCATCTGTAAAATGAGCTAGAGAAGGAAATGGCAAACTACTCCAGTATCTTTGCCAAGAAAACCTCAAATGGGGTCACAAGGAGTTGAACATGACTGAAAATGAGTGAACAACATCAATTTTCCAGAATTCCATTTCCCAAACTTCCTACCTTTTAAACATTAGACAAACCATTTAACCTCTCCAAACCTCAGTTTTCCTATAAAATGAGAATGATATTTGTAGTACCTAACACAAAAGGTTGTTTTGAACAAAATGAATCATGAATCTTAGTTATAGAAATATGCTATTAAATATAAATTTAGTCAGAGGATATTTGCTATTAATAAATTACTGACAGGATATGATTAGTGTTCCTTCTTTTAAAAAAGGCATTTCTAATTTCAGTTACTTTTAGCAATTCCTCCAGTAAATAGTTTCTGCTATCTGGGTTCTGGCATTGATTTGAATGTGTGACCTTTAATCTTTTATTTTTCAAGATATATTTCTTTTTTCTGGAGATTTGGACTGATTCATTGTTTCATTCCAAAACAGTATATGATGCAGTTTTTCATCTGAAATAGTATTTGGGGTTACAACTTGAACGCATCATTTGCAGTTTCAGAAAAAGAGCAAAATTTTATTTTTTCTTTGGTAGGACTTTGGCTAGGAGTTTCAGTGTGGTGTGGTGGATAGCCCACTGGGTTTGGAGTTCTAATCTTGCCTCAGTTGCTCATTAGTTACTATGTACTACTATCAACAAGTCAATTAACTTTTCTGAGTCTCAGCTTCTTCATATATAAAATGAAGATAATGCCAACACCAACTATTCCATAGGCAGGTAGCAAGGTTTCATTGAGGTCATGTATCTAAAGATTTAAAGTACCATAGAAATGTTGGTTATTCTCCTAAAAGCCAAGCATCTCCTAAGCTCAATATTCTTCTTTGGTAAGCAAAAGAAATTAGGAAGGAGCCCATATTTTAGAAAAGAATGGGATCTTAAAGATTATGCCCTCCACTCTCTCATTTTCATATGAATGGACCTTTGGCCTGGGCAAGGAAGACCTGACATAGCAGCTAGGTAGTATGGTAGAGAAGGAAGACCTGAATTAAAAAAAAAAATCATCTTACTATCTGTGTGACCTTCAAATGACCCCTCTACCCCGGTTTTCTCATCTGTAAAAATGGAAATAATAATCGTACCTACTTCCCAAAATTGCAGTGCTTTGCAAACTTAAAAGCAATATACAAAAGGTAGTTATTATTACCATTATTATTTAGGAATAGAAGAAACCTTGAGAGAAAGTGACAATATTATTGTTGATAGCCTAGGATAATCTGATAGTCAAGGAAAATGATAGACATATATTTAAGATTTCAGGATTTATCCAGGTATCCAAATAGATTCATCCAAATAGGATAAAAAACATAGAAGAAATGTCCACATAGAATTGAAGAGCATATCTAATTTCTCTAACAAAATTTAGAGCCTAGTATTCTACTTTATGTGCAAAAAATTCCATACAATCTTTGCTCCAATGAAAAGTGCTTATTGAAGAAAGACCCAAAGCCTGATGACTGTGGCATGAGGAAGAGTATTGAATTGGGAGTCAGAAGATTTGGCCTTTTTACTAATTAATTATAAGATTTTGATGAAGTTATTCATCCTAAGTGGCCCTCAGTTTCCTTATCTGTTAAATGAGGGTTTGGACCATAGACTGTTTCTGTGATTCTATGGGTGGAGGTACCGCAAGTCATAGTTTGTAACATCACTCTCATTTCTTATAAATAATTACCTACACCCCATAATTTCTGGGGATCCTGAAAACACCCTCCTGCTCTAAAGAATCACCTTCTCCTGAATTAAAATTCAATGGAGAGTAGTTAGGATTTTTGTATAGGACCTAGAATGCTAAACTTGAAGGCAAGTAGATTTGAGTTTGAATCTTGGCTAAGATCCATTAGTTATATGAGCCATGGTGATATGCTTACCTATATTTTCTCATCTGAAAAATGAGGAAGTAGAGTCCATTCCAGTCCTAAATTTATGATCCTATGACCTTTTTTTGGCATATTTTTCCCTATTAAAAACAACTGTACACATGAGAGTATTCATTATTCATTTATATTGTAGTAAATAATTTACCAAATAATAGTTATTAAATAACTGCTAGGTTTGCAGCTTCCAAATGCTGGCATATAGATACAACTTATTCATCTTTGGAGTTAATTTTAAGGAGAATAAACATATCTTTTTGCAGGATAAGTGAAGTTGGAGAGCTACTTGTTAGAAATGTAAAGAGGACTAGTGCTTCAGGTTGGTGTTGTTAACACACTAGAAACTTAAATCTTTTCCCTTTGATTTTGAGATTTTATTAGGTATAGAATACTGCTCTGGCCTGCTCTGTAATGGAAATTCTTATGTTCTCATGTTTTAAGTTGTCTCTGATATTTCATGACCCTCTTATACAAAAGCCATAGAATTCTGTGTTTATTGCTAGGAGGTTACAGAAAGGGGCAGTAGCTGATGCCTCAGATTGCATTCTGGACAGGGGGAAAAACACATTTAAAACCATAGAAATAATGATAAAAATTTGATGGGTGGAGTTGGCCTACAGCTTCACCATATCTTAGTTAAAATTTCTATAACTGTTTTTTGAAAAGTCAGGAATGGTTTTCAGTTTCCCTTGATTGCTTTTAAAGGAAATTGAACCCTGTCAGTAGATCAGAGTTGCAGAGTTGTGGGGGACATCAGACATCTGTTAATCCAAATCCCATCCAGATATTAAATTCTGTTGATATATTAGACAAGTGGTGCTTCAGCTTCTGCTCAAAGATCCCAGGTTCATTCCATTTTTAGACTGCTCTCATTGTTGGAAACTTTTCTTTATAACCAGCTGAAATTCATCTCTTGTAATGTTCACCCTCCTCTTAGTTCTCACCTTTGGGGCCAAGCAGGGTGAGTATAATCCCTTTTTAACAGTTCTTCAAATACTTGAAGATATTTCTATCATTCCTCCTTGTAAGCTTCCTCCTCACATCTTCTCTATTTCTGCTTGCATTTAGCTATTCACTCTTGCCAATATGAGAATATTGTAGTAGTCTGAGCTTTTCTTCTCCCAAGTAAGGAGCTTTGCATTCCTAAAGTCATATGCAAGACAACTCAAATCCCACTTTCATCAGGACATCTTTCTCAGTCTTCTCTCCCCCTCCGCCCCTGCCAGTGCCTTCTTTCTGATATTACTTCTCATTAACACTGTGTATACCATTGCTTACATGTTGCCTTGCTGGTTAGAATGTGAACTCCTTGAAAAGAGGGACTGATTTTTGCCCTTTTTTGTACCCAGTGCTGGAGTAGCTAAGTGGTACAGTAATTTGAGTGCAAGCCTTGGAGTCAGGACCTGACTTCAAATCCAGCTTCAGTATCTCTGCCAAGAAAACCCCAAATGAGGTCACAGAGAACTGGACAAGACTCACAAGACTCAACAGCAAAAATACCCAATGCTCAGCACAAGTAAACACTTAATAAATTGTTGTTTATTTATCCTTTGTTTTTGAAGAGGACCACGTCCACATAGGATTGGTGATTGACTGACTAATATAATAGTTTATGATCTATGTTTGATACTACATTCGGGAGGAGAGAGGATCTATTTGGAGAGGCTCTTGAGTTCCTCTCACTGATAGAAAGATGTATTGCCTTTATTCAAGATGGTACCAAAAGTGAAGAGGGAAGTCATTGGGCCCCCCAGAACAGAAGTTAAATCCAAGTCCTTGAAGGCCAAAAAGGTGGTGTTGAAGGGTGTCCATAGTCCCCCAAAAGAAGATCTGAACATCCGCCACCTTCCAGTGACCCAAGACACAAAGACCTTGAAGACAGCCTAGATACCCTCAGAAAAGTGTCCCTTGGTGAAACAAGCTTGGTCACTATGCCATTACTAAGCTTCCTTTGACCACTGAATCTGCTTTGAATAATTTGAGGACAATAACATCCTCTTCTTCATTGTGGATCAAGGCCAACAAGCATCACGTCAAGCAGGCAGGGAAGAAGCTTTAGGACATTGATATGGCCAAAGTCAACACACTGATCCGGAGAGAAGGCCTATGGCTGCCTTGTTCCAGACTACGATGCTCTAGATATTGCCAACAAAATTGGAAAATCATCTAAACTGTGTCCAGCTCTCTCACTTCACCTACAATAAAAAGTTTCCCAGTAAAAAAAGAAAAGAAAAGGAAAGAAAAAGTGCATACTTCTATAGCTGATTGAGTATCCAAGTTCAGAGGCAATATGGTACAGTGGAGAGTTCTGGAATGGGAGTCACAGCTATCTTGGATTTATTCCTAGCTAGATTGCCATCCCTTTGTGACTCTGAATAACTCCCTTAACTTCTCTGGGCCTTAGTTTCCCTATCTGTAAAGTGATCTGGATGAACTAAGAAAGGGATTTACCGACTTTTCCTGACACTCTTTTAAGTTTGATTTGCATCATTAAAATTGTTTCCATTTCTTTCTTAAATTTAGTTTATCAACAAAGTATAAAGTACAAATGATCATACTGAAAATTAACCATCTGCTTTCCAAAGCTGATCAGAACTAGTTCTATCACACCATATAATCTGAGGCCACTTTTCACTAGAAATCCAGGATTCTAAATTACAGTTTTTTTGAGTCATCTGGGAATGATCAAATTCAATCCATCTTAAATCCTGAACCAAGGTTCAAGCCAGCTTTATAATAACAGGAGGAACTTACCACCCCTTCCCCCACTCCATGTCAGCTATTTCATTTCCTTTCAAGATGATATCAGTTTCCCACTTCTTATAGAGCAGGGGAAACATTGGCTACACATATTACTACTTGGTGTTGTACAGACTTATATATATTTTTTCATGGTGTTACAAAACCATCTGCTGAGAGAAATGTGTGCCCTTATCACATTGCTCCTGCAGGAGGAAGTCAGTTTCAACAGCTCGAGTGCCTGGATTGATGATGATGATGATTGTGAGATGGTTTGGTTAAGTGGAAATTTTTAGCTTTAAAAACTTTATTTAGAAAGGTTAATTGAGTAATTAAAAACAGACAGGAACTGTCCAAAGAGCAAAGCAAAAACTATTCTAATAAACATGTAAACATGTCATGGCTTGTTGATTTCTTCCCCACCCCGCAGTTCGTGATTTGTAGAAGCCAATGTGATGTCTCCCTTAGGAGTTTCCAAAGGATGCCAGATTGGAAGCAGATTTCCAAGGTTAACTTTTGTTTTCATTGTTGTTCTTTCACTGTTCTATTATCAATCAAAACAAACTCACTACTCAGGTTTGCACAATCAGGCAAAGCTTGTCCCTGTGAGCCTTAGTTTCTCTGTAACAAAGTGAAGATAGAAATGCATTGCCATGCTGGTAGCTTGAGGCTAAACTAGTAGAATTTGATGTGCTTTCTTCCTGTCATTCTTCTCCAGGTTATGGTACAATATTTGGGGATTAGTGACTTTAGTCTCTTTTTTACTTGGGTTAGCCCAGGCAGAGGACATGTTCTGTTGATCCAGATTTCCCTTAAAAAAGGAATACCCCATTTGTCTTTTGGGACAAACCATGTTCATATAGGTAAGAAGGTACTTCCATTTTATATGGTACATATAATGGTACAATTCATTTTATAAACAACAATCAAATGGATATTCCTAAAGCATAGTTCTTATCATGTCATTCCCTTGCCAGTAGATAGTGTGTTGGCCCTGGAATCAACAAGATTCATCTTCCTGAGCTCAGATCTAGCCGCAGACACTTATTAGTTGTGTGACCCTGGGCAAGATACTTAACCCTATTTACCTCATCTATAAAATGAACTGGAGAAGGAATGACAAACCAGTCCATTATCTTTGGCAAGAAAACCCCATATAGGGTCACAGAGTCAGATAATACTAAAACAACTGAACAACAAATAGTACTATTATTATCCCTATTTTGCTGTTGAGAAAACTAAGGCAAATAGAGATTAAATCCGTGGTAGTAAATATCTATGCTTGAAAGCAGGAGCTTTGTTTTGGTCTTTGTATTCCTAGTGTCTAGTATACTGTATTTTAGGATCATACTTGTAGAGCTGGAAAGGTTATCAGAGTTGATCCATGAGGAAAATGAGGTATAATAATGTGCTCAGGATCACATATCACCCATTAGAAGAGGGATTAGGACCCAGGTTCTCTGACTCTAGGGTTAGTAGTCTTTCCACTGTAGCATGCTGCTTTCCTACAAGTGTTTAATAAATGTTCATTGAATTTGATTTGTGTCAGATTGGTGGCAGAGGAAGAGAAGGCCTAATAAATGGTTAGACCATAAAGGTATTGGAGAAGGGATTTGGCTTTGGGTGTTGCCCTGAGTCAATAAAATTTCTGTTTTCTCAATGAAATCAGAATATAGTCTAATCTATTCCTTCACAAATCAGTTCCTCTTTTCCCATCACAGATCCTGATTACTTTTCACCTGGAAAAGTGGCCTATCTACCTTACCTTCCTTCCACAAGTCTTCCTCTCCTCCCCCAACCAGCCTCCTTATCCCATTTAGCCTCTACTCTGGTCAGTAGCTCAAGTGGCTCCCTATTGCAGGATTCTTCCTCTTTCCCTCTTTCCCTTCCTCCTTCTACTTCCTTTACCCCTCCTTCCATCTTTCTCTCTTTCCTTTCTTCCTTTTCCTTCCTCCCTCCCTTCATCCTTCCTTTCCTTCCTTCCTTCCTTCCTTCCTTCCTTCCTTCCTTCCTTCCTTCCTTCTTTCCTTCCTTCCTTCCTTCCTCTTTCCCTTCCTTCCTTCCTTCCCTCCTTCCTTCTTTCCTTCATTCCTTCCTTTCCTCCCTCCTTCCTTCCTTCCCTCCCTCTCTCTCTCCCATCTTCCTTCCTTCCCTTCTTCTCTCCTTCCTTTCTTCCTTCCTTCCCTCCCTCTCCTTTCTTTCTTTTTTTCCTTCCTTCCTTCCTTCCTTCCTTCCTTCCTTCCTTCCCTCTTTCCTTCCTTCCTCCCATTGCCTTCCTCTGTCTACATAGGCATCATGCCATTACCTCTGCCCAAAGGAATATCAATTTTGATTACTAAAAACTCACAAGATATAACAAATGGTTCATGGATAAGATTTTATTTTTTAAGCCCATACCTTAAACCCAAATCCTTCTGCCTGTCATTGATTGGCCAACAATAGTTCCCAGCTCAAGCCTCATTTGGTCATTGTTTGGGCTCTGATGGCTCAGAGTAAGTATAAATTGCAGTTGTTTCTCTTTTCACCAGAAATCCCGATGGTCTTCCTCTTCCAGGTTGATTTTTTTTTAACTAGGCAAAAGACTGGACATTACATTTTGGTGCCCAACTTGGGGCTCAAACCCAGGACCCTGAGATTAAGAGTTGTCTTGTTCTAGGGATCTTCAGCCATCCTGAATTATAATCTTGCCCACTGGACCTAAGCGACTCTGGAAGAGAAAGTAAAGCTGGTGACTTTGTATACTCTGTTTCACTTAAATTCAATTCACTTGTAAGTCATAACACCTAGATGTCATGGTCCTCTTCAAGAAGGAAAGACAAACAATAACAATGCTTAGTACAGTATCTTACTTATAGTAAAAGTTTAAATAATTCCTGTTGATTGACAGCATTATTTATTGAGCAGATTTTAGACTATTGCAGGTATTTCTGCTTCATATCTCTTGAGTTATCCCCTCACTTTTTGGGGGGTTGTGGGTATTGTTCACAAATTAAAATCTTAGATTATTTACAAAGTAGGATCTGCCAAATGACTTTTGTTTTAACCTAATCTTGATAATTACAGAACTGTGCAAATTGTGTTTTCATAAGCCTAACTAGTGAGGAGAAATGTCTTATCACCAATGCTACATAATGGAACAGATTTCATCTTCAGATGAGTTTGTCATAGATCCCATTCAATGTAAGAACTTTTAGAAATGCAACCCTATAACAGAATCTTATCAGATTTTGAAGGAAAGTTGTTGAATAATTCTCCAGCATATGAGAAAGTTGACTGCATTCAGGAATATATGCCAAAAACTTCTCTTGGAAAAAAAGAAATGCTTGTTAAGATAAAAGTGTTCTAGTTACCAAAGGACCCATCATCAGTGAGGATTAAGTCATTTAAATGAACTAAGCAAGATGAAAATTTTCTCATGGTTATTTAATTGAAAGTTCATCTTACTTTGATATTAATGTTTCAATTCAACATCTCATGCAAGAGTTCTCTGGAGTGGGAGATAATCAGTTGGAGATAATTGAATTTGTTTAACTATTAGAAGAGTTAATTATGTTAAAAATAGCTAGTTTTTCAAATGAAATATTTTCTTCAGCTGAACTCTTTTTGTTTAGGAGAGAAAGACAAAAATTATTAAAGTAGAAATTTTTTCTTTTAGAAATAATAGAAATGAATATTTTAATTCAAAGAATTTTTTAGTTCAGTAAAACTGAAGAGACACTGAGCACAGTCATTAAATTGGATAACTAGAAAGAGACATCTCTGTCATTAATTATATGATCTTGAGTAAGTTACTCTCTGTCATTGGAGAAGTCACCGAATATCAAAATTTTTGAAGAATTGAAGTCAATAAAAAGATATATGGCATTACAGCATACTAACAATGAATGAATGAAAAATCATTTATTAAATGTTTTAGTTGTTGAGTTGTTTTTTAGTTGTGACTTCATGACTTCATGACTCCATTTGGAATTTTCTTGGCAAAGATACTGGAATTGTTTCCTTCTCCAGCTCATTTTCCAGCTGAAGAAATTGGCAAACAGGGTGAAATAGCTTGCTCAGAATCACACAACTAGTGTCTGAAACCATATTTGAATTCAGGAAGATGAAACTTCCCAATTCAAGCCCAGTACTCTATCCATTGTGCCATCTAGAATTAGAATTAAATGCTCATTATGTACTAGACACTGTATTAAACACTAGGGATACAGATACAAAAGAAAAAATATCTCTGACCCCCAAGGAAGACAGCACAAATGAAGGGAGTATGATTAGGAGGGGTGTTTTGATCTGAGGAGTCACAGGCACAATGAATGAAATTGTATGTCAATCAATTTACTTATTCTTTTCATCAAGGTTAGGATTGCTTTAATTATGGTTCTTATAGTAATAGGTGAAAAATGAGGATGCAGCAGAAAGGGTAGAACAATGCATATGTCATGGTAGGAAATGTAGCATGTAGCATGGTGGATCTGGGGACTTACCCAGTGAATGCTTACTGATAAGGAGCAGAAGACTCAAGGGTATTAGGGGTAATTCTAGGTCTGAGGAGGACAGAGTGAGAAGATATGGTGGGAAACTAATTGCTAGGTAGAGGAACACCTACCTATGGTGAAATCTCATTAGATCCAGAAGATATGGCTCCAGGGCAGGAGCTAATTAGAATGCCAGTTCAAGGTAATGAACCAGCTTTTGACAATTCCAGGCATGCACTATAACTCCTGCATGTTGATGGCTCCTGGACACAGTGTTTTGGACTCTCCTGATCTTTCAAAGCACATATTGTCATAGTTATCTTAAACCTCCTTAACTTAATGCAGGAAAAAGTAAACACAAAAAGACACAAAAGTCCTATTTTCATTGAGGAGCACCTAGGACCACTCCCCCTACATCATCACCATCCTCACTAGCCTCATAGCTACTGTTTGCATAGTGCTTTAAGGTTTGCAAAGGATTTTTCAGATAGACAATTTGATCTTTACAAAAGCTCTTGGAGGTAAATGCTATTATAATGCTCATTTTATAGAGAGGGAGATTGAAGTTAAATGACTTATTCAGCATCACACAAATAATTTCTAAGGTTGGATATGAATTCATCTTCCCTTCTCCAAGTCCAATGCTCTATCCATTGTACTACCAAGCAAAATAACAGCTAGAGAGGAAGATCCAAGTCAAAGGAAAAGATTTATTTGTTTTTAGTTAATGATTTGTAATGTACTTCAATTTCATCCATGTAGCCAATCAACAATTTGTCTTCTTACCTGTGTTTAATGACCAGAACCAGCTACAAAAGAGCTTGATTGGTATGTTCCAAATCTGGGAGCAGGGCACTTCCACAATATTCAATTAAATGGAAAATCCATGGAACAGCTGCATGAGTACACACATACACACACACACACGTGTATATATAAGTGTGTGTGTGTGTGTATATATATATATATATATATATATATATATATATATAATATGATATATATATATATATATATTTGGTGGATATCATGAATAGACATTGAACTGACCCACAAATTGAATAGGAGGATATATTGAATTTGTTTTGAAGTAATGCATAGTGCTTTACTGACTCTCAATATTTGCTCTAAAACAGTCATCATTTTAATATCAATACTCTTTCAATTATGCTGTTTGGTTTCCAGCCATGAAACAGTGAAGTCTCTAAAGAATTGAAATTCCAGGTCATTTCAAGGGCACCATAAACATATATGGTAAATATGAATACATTATAGCATATTATCAACATACAACATATTATCATTATGTGAGAGAAGTAGCATATGGCCAGAGAGAAAGATGACAACAAAAACAGTGGGCAAGACATACAGTAACAATAAGAAAAAAACAATAAATAGTTTATATGTTCCTTTGATATCTACCCAATATAAAGAGATCTAGGGATAAGCCCTTTGCATGTTTAGTGGACCCCTTGTGGAAGATTGTGAGACAAAAGGAATGGGACCCTTACCCCCTCCTCATTATTTATATAGCACTTTAAGGTTTACAAAGTACTTTATAAAACATACTGTCTTTACAACAGCCCCTAGGAAGTAGGGACTATTGTTATCCTTTGGGGGCGATTGAGGCAGATAGAGGTTTAATGAGTTGTCTAGGATCACACAATGTCTGAGGGTATTTTGAACTCTTATCTTCCTGATTCAAAGACTCTATCCATTGTGCCATCTAACTAGTTAGGGAAGTTCTTTCCCATTGCAGTCGGCAGTTGTGATTCTCTTTTCCTATAATACCAATACCGTGTGTACTATACAGAAGTATGGATATCAACTTTGAAGTCTATACGTCTATAATATGAACATTATACTCACCAAACTGAGGTGAGCTTTCAATTAAATAGCCCATCCCAGCCTTGCACCAAACAGATATATAGATCATCATGATGTCTCAGAGCATGTAACTAGCTATTTCTGCCCTTGAGGCAAATGGCACAAAATATAACCACTGGAGTTGCAGGAATGAAATAGTTCTGGAAAGGGCTTACATTTGGTGTGATCAGAATGAGCAAGTACACACCATTGTGTAGCTTCCTATTTTAACTCATTGATCCAAGTGCTAAACTCAGTTGTTTCTAGTCCATTGAGGGATCACAAGTGCTGAGAGTGTTCTTTAAATTTTGGCACCCTGGGGAAAACTCATGTGCCCCCTTCTCCCCCCTAGAAGCTATATCAGTACAACTGTCACACTTGAGATCATCCAAGAGAACGGTCTTGACTGCCTGGGCTGTGATAGGATCAGAATCAGTGATAGGACCATTGATCACCATAGAAAGCCTCCTTTTGTTAAATTGTGCATAAGTGATTTCAAAGCAGAGGAGCATTGGTAGAACGTGTGTGTGTGTAAATAAAATTCAAACAGAAGTTGCACGATATAGTTTGATATATCACACATCTATATGTACACCCAAATCTTCTTACATAAATGGAAAGAGATACATCAACCCTGTAATTTTGAAGATATTATCTGCCTGCCAGCATCCATTTCCCAGGTGATGCTGATAATGTAGATGTCTTAAAATAGCTAAAAACAAGTTGTTCTCATGAGGAACAGATTACCAGCGTGTCTATTGCTCATCATTGACAATCTTTGGCAGAGTGCATGGACTGTGTTGAGTTCAGGGACACTAAATTATAGCTTGTCATTCCTCTGAACCCCATGGAATTGAAGGAAAAACAATGCGATCTGCCCTTTAAATGAGCCAAGAATAGTCCTCAATATTTCCTGCGTTTCCCACCTAATGCAGTGGCATTTTCCAGTACCTGTTTTATCATGAGATGTTGTTGTGGTCCCAACTTCCCTTCTCTCATATAGGAGAGGGAATATGGCACAGACTGCTAGTTTGGGATGAAAAAGACCTGATTTCAAGTCCACACATTCTTACTGTGTGACCTTGGCCATTTGCTGAGCCCTTAAGTGTAGGCAGCTCTCTAAGATATGAGCTCCAGAGATGGGAGGGGGCTTGCATTGGTAGAGGGAGCTTTCTCATTGGAGAGTATGCTATAATAAAAATAATCACAGGTTCAGTCCTTATCCTAGTCTCTGTTAGATAAAAGAGGCAGTATGCTGTAATGAATGGTCCTGAAATTCTGAAAGGAAGACCTGGGTTCAAATGTTGCCTCTGACACATCCTAGCTGAGTGACCATGGACAAGTCAGTTTACCTTGGAATGCTCCAAGTAACAGCCAGGCTGTATTGATAAAGGAAGTTTCCACACCAGGAGTTACCCAAACCAATGCAATCATAGATCAGTGGTCCTCAAAGTGTAGTCCAAAGAATTGTTGGGGTCTCTGAAACCCTTTCAGAGGATCTACAAATTTAAAATTATTTTTTATTTCTAATATAGTAAATAGCTATAAATATAACCCAAGTGAACAAAAACTCTTTGAACAGATCCTCGATAGTTTTTTTAAACAACATGAAGATACTGAGAACAAAAGTTTGAGAACCACTGTCACAGATCCTCCCTCTGACCTCCTCCACTCCCATCCCCACAAAATGTTGAACAAATCTCTCTTTAGGTCTTCTTAGAACTGACTATAATAAGAATGATTCTCATAGGCATTGTTTCCCCCATTCCAAATGCATATCATAGGATCATTTAAATAAGAATGCATTAAGTACCTAATGTGTACCATTTATTCTAACTATTCCTCATACCCAGAATGCTTTCCCTCTACTCTAATTACTGATCTCTCTGGCTTCCAACTAAAATACCACTTCCTATAGGAAGTCGTCTCATTTTTAATTTCAGTGCCTTCCATATTTAATAATCTTCTATTTATCTTGTATACATTTATTTGCATATTGTTGCCCCCCATTAGATTGTAAGCTCCTTGAGGGCAGGCTCTATCTTTTGTGCATTTAGCACAGTACCTGGCCCATAGTAGGTCTTTAATAAATGTTTATTGAATTTAATTATTTGTGATGTTTAATTTATTAAGTACATATCATGTACCATTTATTAATTACCATGTGCTACGCATAGTGGATAGAGAGCTGGTCTTGGTGCCTGGAAGATCCAAATTAAATTTTTATCTCTTGTTATACCTTATGGATTCTGATGATGTGATCATTCAGAGTTCATGCACTGACCATGGGTCTAGATCCACCACCCTATTCTTGTCTTGTCTTATCCCTATGGACCATGCATGGGGAGAAGTACTAGATATCATAGATTATTAGCATCATACATAAATCAATAGCTGAAAGGACCTCAGAGACTGCCTAGTCCAATATTATTCTTTTACAGATGAAGAAATCTGAAGAAATTAAGGGATTCCCTCATTGTCATACAGAGAGTAAGTGACAGAGCCTGGATTTGATCCAGGTCTTGTGATTATACATTGAGAACTCTTTCCATTGTATCATGGTGCCTCCATATTAGGACCTGATTCTTTCAAACTTGGGTTCTTTTTGGAGAGACTAATGAAAGTGATTCAAAAATCTGGACTAGATTGTCTGGCAGCTGTGACTAATTTCCCTCATTAAGAGCCAATAATATTTGGACAATTGCCTTTAGTGCTCCCAGTGTGCCAAACCTCCCAAGATAAGGATGTCCTTTGTGGCATTTAGGCCAGTTGGGAAAATAGGTTAGAACTGCCAGAAAGACACATCACCAGAATGGTTCTTGGCTCATTCTCAATACCATTCATCTTTCCACTTGTTCCCTTTAGTTCCTCCTCATCTTATTATTTGAACTGTCAGACTCTAGATCCTTCCTACTCAGGTATTCTTTTACTAAAAGGAAAATATGAATTTTTCTCCATCTGTGAGTGAAGCAAGTGTGGTGGGGGACAGCTCTGACTCTGCCAAGTAACGGAGAGGTAAGTTAAGAAATTTCAAAAGTCTAAAATTTGTAGCAGGGAGAAAACCTTTGGCAAAGTTATTTTATGCATGAAAAACCGACCACAGAACTCATTTCAAATAGAACTCCTATGTATAATAGAGCTAGAGCCAGGAATGGGACCTGTTACTTTATTAGTATGGAGCAGAAGGGAAAGGGATCAAACATTTAGTAAGCCCCTACTATGTGCCAGGCACATCCTAATTAATTTACAAATATTATCTTACTTGAACTCTCTCTGATGTGGAAACTTAACTATAATGGTGGATATCTTCTCTTGTCCTGGAGCACTGCCAGATCCTTCTCTCCCAAGGTGAATTCTCCTGCAATTCTACAATTGATTTATGGGAGGGTGACCTGGGGGCTTTGGAGATAAAATGATTTGCCTAGGGTTACACAAATCTGTCAGAAATGGGCTACTAGGTTGGTTCTCTAATCATTATATTAACTGCTCTACCTAATAACAATAGTAATTACTACTTACATTTTTTACTGGGCTTCAAAGATTGCAAAGCACTTATCATCTCATTTTCTCACTTCCAAGTTACATTTCCTTCAGACTCCTTTGCTCTCTGGGAAGCCCTTATTAATAAAGGAGAGGCCAAACAAATCATTTAATGAATAGTTAAATCTTCAAAGCTAGCAAACATCCCACCATCTCCTGGAGACCATTATGTCAAATCTAGGTTAAGCATTAGCTTCTTCATTAGGCAAAGATAGCAAATTATCAGCGCTTCAGAGGAAATAATAAGAGCTATCCCTGGGGAGGCTTCCTTTAACGCAGACTAAGTTATGGAAATCAGCCTTCTTTGCTGCATTCCCTGAGAGTATGAACTTCCATGTAATTTGATTTCTCTAGACAATAACCTCTTTGTAGGCAATTTCTTATGAGTTTGACTCCCCCCCATTTTAAATGCCCATTTTATGTCTTAATTTGATTTCTAGGGGATATAGAAAAACAGATGTGAACATATTTTTCATTGCAAACCGGTTCAGTTGCTGTGCCCCTTAAAAGATGGTGATTTCCTATTTGTCAGGAAAACTTAGGTCAAGACTGCGTGGGATTTTTGGAAGGGAAAATATTCTCTCACCTAAAAGCATTTAAAATATCTGTCACCTTGGATACCTTTCATTTGTGGAAGATTCATAAGTATGGAAATTGATTTGAAGCTTCCAGCTTCTGAAAAACATTTTATAAGAAAAGAGATCCAAACATAGTAGACTTATTTCTATAGAAGAGATGTGAATAAAATTCCAGGAGGCTCCAGGGAGATACCAATCTGACCAAAACATAGTCACTTGGATTGTGGGTTTAGGCCTTTTCCCACTAGATGGCTTCTCTTGGATGAAGTTATTTGTGCATATAATTCAAGGGCGTTTTCATCAGCTATCTTGGAACAAAGGTAGGAACAAGAGAAAAAGATTTATGGAAGGCAAAAACATATTTTAGTGAGATCTCAAAGAAGGAGCTAAGATAATAAATAACACTCATATCAGGATTTTTTAAAAGCTTGTTGAGTTAAATTTATTTAATTTTCTGATTCTGCATTTACATTCATTAAAAAAAAACACTTTTCCTTATGAGTCATGTTGGAAGAGAAAAATCAGAACAAAAGAAAAAAAACCATGAGAGGAAAAAAAGACCAGAATAAAAAGGGGGAAAAAAATGAACATAGCAGGTATTGGCTTACATTCAGTTTCCATAATTTTCTCTCTGGATTGCAGATGACATTTTCCATAAAAAGTTTATTGGGATTGCCTTGGATCATTCAATCACTAAGAACCTCTGTCTTTCATAATTGATCATCACACAATCTTGCTATTATTGTGTGCAATATTTTCCTAGTTCTGCTTGTTTCATTCAGCATCAGTTCGTGTAAATCTTTCCAGATATTTCTAAAATCAGCTTGCTCGTCATTTTTATAAAACAATAATTCCATCACTTTCATATACCATAACATATTCATCCATTCCTTAATTGATGAGTATCTACTTATTTTGTTGAGTTAAATGGAATGAAAGCAAATCTGCTATATACTTCCTAACTGGATATCACATTATGTTCCTTTTTTTGCTCTTTCTTTGTAGCACATGTAAGTTTGGGATTGACTCTCCAAAATCCTTTATTAACACTGCTAGATTGGTCTCCATAGTTTGGCCACATCTCTATATATCTTCAGGATTCTAGGAGTTGTAGGATTGTTCTTTAATACTATAACTCTGAGCTCCCACCCACTATTTCTTTTTCTAGATCAGTTAACCAGTTAATATCAATATCATCTAAGTAATGTTTAGCACCCCAATATAATTCTTACCATTTATTTTAGTTTCAATTAATTTACCAATTAATGTCAATTAGCTTTTGCAAATGGATATTTGCTGAGAAAATATAGAAAGGACAGGAATACAAATATACTCTCCAAAACAAGGACACTGTCCCTCCATATCTCAGTTTCTCTAGAGTGTGGACTCAGATAAAATAGTGACTAGAAGACATTCAACCCATGAAATTCACTTCTGATTGTGATACAGTTGTATATTGCCTTCAGAGCCCACTGTCTCAACTGCTGAGTTAATTCAGTGCTGGGTTGATTCACTGGTGAGGTGTATCATGCAGATCACTCTCCAGGGCTGCTGCTTTGGGTTATCATTAGCTATGGTCTGTGTCATAGGTTCCTGTCACTGGACTCTGATAACTTTTTTAATCTTTTGAAATTAACAAGGATGTTCTATTCCTGATATTTGTTTATCTAGGATTAGAAAAGGCTAAACACAATAGATACAGGAAAAAATAAAAATACTACATGTTTAAGGCTATATGGTGACCAAGTGGAAGAGGGACTACTCATGTAGAATCTTGCAGAATTCCTTTCTCAGTGGGAGAGAGAAGAGAAAGAAGAGAGAGAAATAAGAGAACAGAAAAGAGAAAGAAGAAGGGGGAAAAAGAGATGAGAGAAACAGAGAAAAAAAGGCAGTGGTGGAATTGAGAAAGGAGGGAGAGAAAGAAATAGAGAGAAAATTTTGCCTATTTCTGTCTATAGTATGCACACCCAATTCCAATCCAATAGTTAATTATAAAATTTTCTTTATCACACAGTAAACCACCAGGAAACAACCATAGAATACCTGTGCATGCTCTGAATGGTAGGCTTCTCTAATGTGTTTCATCACATATTCCTGGAATCAGTCTCCCCAAATTTCCTCAGAGGCTGATATCAGACAGAAAAGATGATATATGTTTGAAAGGACTGGCTGGTTCCCTGTTGATCAGTCCCCTATTATACTTCCTTTCTCCATTTCCAATTAATCACATGTCAGTACTCAAAGGCTTGATCAGAGATACCGAAAGGCAGAGAGTCAGGAATGTAGTGGTAAGTGAGCCAGTCTTGGAATCAAAAAATCTTGGGGCTAATCTGACATATATTGTTGGGTTAGTTCATGTCAACTGACCTATGTCAATTCATCAGGAAATTCTACAAGACCATATATTGCAGAACAGTTGCTGATGTTCATTGGTAGAGGGCGTTTGCTTATCAGGAACATCATATACCTATAAAACTATAAGTTTAAGCCTTTCTGTTCCTATTTAAATGAAAGAACCAGGTCAACTCCTCTCAGACCTCACACGCTGCTTTCTTTTTAGATGTTAAATATGGTACTACTCTAAAGGAAAGTGAAAGGTAAAGGAAAAAGGGAAAGATATACCCAACTGAATGAAGAATTCCAGAGAATAGCAAAGAGACATAAAAAAGGTTTTCTTAAATAAGCAATGCAAACAAATAGAAGAAAACAATAAAATAAACAAGACAATGGATTTCTCCAAGAAAAGTGATATTAAGGGAATTTTTCATGCAAAAATGGGGCATGATAAAAGTTAAAAATTGTAGAGATTTAACAGAAGGTAGAGAGATTAAAAAAAAGTAGCAAGAATACACAAAAGAACTACATAAGTAGGATTTTAACATCACTATAATGGTATAGCCACTGATCTAGAGTCAGATACATTCAAGAATGAAGTCAAGTGGGCCTTAGGAAGAAATGCTAACAATGCTCTCCAGTATTAATGGAAGTGATGGAATTCTGGCTGAGATATTTAAAATACTAAAGGATGCTGCTGTTGTGTGAACCAAGAATTATCAGAAGTACACACTGGCTTTTAAAAAAGGCAGAACTGGAGAAAAAATTGCCAACATTCACCGAATTATGAGGAAAGCAAGGGAATTCCAGAAAAAAACAAAACAAAACATTTACTTCTGCTTCATTGACTACCATAAAGCTTTTGACTGTATAGTGCCCAACAAAATGTGTCAAGTCCTCAAAGAGATGGAAGTACAAGATCATTTTATTTTCTCCTGAGGAACTATATGTGAGCCAAGAAGCAATTGTTAGACCTGAACCTAAAACAACTGATTGATTAAAAATTGGAAAAGGGATATGGCAAAACTGTATATTGTCACATTATTTCTTTACCTTATATGCAGAGCACATCATTTGAAATGCCAGGATGGATGAATCAAAAGCTGGAATTAAAGTTTTTGGGAGAAATATTAACAATATCAGATATGCAGATCATACCACTCTGATGCAAGATGGTGAAGAGAATTAAAAAAAAATCTCTTGATGAGGGTGAAAGAGGAGACTGTAAAATGCAGCTTGAAGCTTAACATCAAAACAACAACAAATCCCTCTTGCAGCAAACTAAGATATGAGTAACTGGTATTATTACTTCCTGGGAAATACAGGGAGAAGAAAGGGAAGCAGTGTCAGATTTTGTATTCTTGGGTTCAGTGATCACTGTTATGGTCCAGAGGATCAGAAAGAGTCAGACATAACTGAACAATTGAACAACAGAAAGATATTACTCTGACAGCAGCGCAGCCTTGCTGCAGAAGAGACACACCAATACATCCTTGGCAAAGGGTAAATGTGACAGAAATGATAAAGGGTTCAAGGAATATCAATCAAGAGTTTTTTTTAAAAAGCAGAGATTCTGAATTGTAACAGCAGGTCACATTTTGGCCTCATTTGCTGTCATTGGAATCTGCTTGAGAACTCAAGAGCAGAGATTAGCTCAGAACTATTTTGATAATGCTTTCTTTATTCACTGAAGCTAAAAATATTCTGGTGGCTTGGTTGATGGAGAGCTTAAATTTAGGATTCTGGGGTCTAGTTCTGCCTCAGTGCTATTAGCTAGTTAGTCCCATGACCACATACTTAACATTTTTGAGCCTAATTTGATTTATCTGCAAAATGGGGATATTGTTATCTTCTCTACCTTTCTCACAGGCTGCCTGTGAAACTCAAAGGAGATAATATAAGGAAATATTTTGTGAACTGAAAATATAAGGCAGTATAATTATAAAAGAAAACTATTCTTTTCATCCTGTAGTTCACTTAGAATGGCCCTGGGACAAATTTCTATTCTGCTATTATTCTTTTATACTTAAGGTTCCGAGAATTATTGCATAGCATAAAATCATAGCTTTTTTATAGATGATTAAAAGTATCATACTGAAAGCTTGTCTTCTGGTAGACTCCTAGAAAGTGTAGAACTGTAGTAGCAGACAGGATGATGGGGAGCCCTTCTAAGCTCACCCCCATGCTGCTAACTCAATCCTTGATGAACACACTCATATCAACCTTCTCTCTGTTTGAAGTGCTGGAGGGCAGAATACCAGAATATTCTTGATGCTTTCTTTTAAGAAGGGCAGAAATGGAGCTCTTAGTTATGTCTATTTTGTTTCTGCTACTTTGCCTGCCTGCTTCTGCCTCCACAAGATGCCTTGCACGAGTACTCCCTGATACCTCTCTCTCATCCTTCTTCCTTTTGTGTATTATCTCTTTCTTTGGATCAAAAACTCATTGAGGGCAGGAACTATCTTTCTCTCTATTAATTTTATTCCCAGAGTTTAATACAGTGTCTGCCACATCACAGATGCTTAATAAATGTTGATTGATTTGGATTGGATTAGATGGAAGACACTTCATCCTGCTCCCAAGTGATTTTGATTTCTTCTGCTGGGACTCTTTATTTTGAAAGCTTTTTGCCCAGCACAACTTGTAGGTGAATATTATTTTTTAGGCCATTATGACATGTATTAAAAACAATATTTTTAACTTTTTATGGATCAGTGTTATATCAAGGCACTTATCATTCATTATTGTCTAATAGGATCTATTTGAATAAATCTTTTATACTTTATTTGGAGGGTGGAGTGTGTGGTCTTTATACACATTATGAATTTAACTGTAAGAGAAATAACTTGGCTTTTCTATAAGTGAAAGTGATGGTGAATAATTTTTACATTTTACCAGTTACCCAAGAAGGGTCTTTTCATCACAATAAAATTCTATATATGTGTATTTATGTGTGTGTGTGTGTGTATGTGTGTGTGTGTGTGGGTATCTATCTATACATACATATATATATATATATACAGTTTTTATATCCTTTAATTTTTTTCTTATCTGTCTCCTTTGTCTCCTTCCAGAGAGCCATGCCTTATAACAAAAAAATTTTTCTTAAAAAAGGAAGAGACAAAATCTGTTAAACTGCAACACATTGCAACAATCTGGCATTATGTACAATGTTCCACAATTGTGGATTCTCTCACTCTCACCCTGTAAAAGAGTAGAAGGAGGTATATTCGCATATCTCTTCTTGGGGGCCATGCTTGCTCTTTATTATTTTGTAACATTCATTTTCAGTTGTTTTATGGTTGTTTCCCCCATTATCCACTTTTATAGTTGTCATTGTTTATCTAGCTATAATGCCTTGACTTTGCATCACTTCATATCAGGTTTTCCATTATTTTCTGATTTATCATATTCTTTATTTTTTATAGCATAAGAGTATTCCTCAGTTCCTCAAACAAAATATATTGTTTCCTAGAATTTTGCCCTCAAAAAAGTGCTGCTATAAATAGTTTGATATAAATAGAGACTTTGTTTTTGTCAATGAACTTGTTGGGGTATATCTTAGCATAATTATACCCCTCTGGGTCAAAACATATGAACATTTTACTTACTTTATTTGAATAATTCTAGATTACTTTGCAGAATAGATGAATCAGTTCACAGATCCATGAGAAATACATTAGTGTGCCTGTCTTTCTACCATCTCTCTAGCACTACCTATTTTTATTTTTTTGTACTCATTGCCAGTTTTCTAGATATTAGCTAAAATCTTAGGATTTTGATTTATTATGAGTGATCATTATCAGTGATTATCATTCTTTCACTTAATTTTTAATATTTTGTGATTCTTTTGAAAATGGTTTGTTCATATCTTTTGACCATTTCTCTATTGGGAAATGGCTTTTGGTCACATATTCCTGTTAGTTTCTATATAACTTAGATTCCAAGCTCTTACCAGAGATTATTTAATACAAAATTTTTTTCTCTAGTTCCCTGTTTTAAGGAAGGTTCTTTTTATCTGAATAAGTAATATCATCTAAGGGAAATAGGAAGTGGGAGCTTCCTCCCCTCCCCACTAACCCATAGCATTTAGCATAGCAGGAAGATTATATTGTGAGTACAACAAAAGTGAGATTTAGCACATTAAATGAAAGAGGATACAGTTGAAACTGAGAACTAGCTTGGCACATTCAAAGTCAAAAGCAATGAAGATTCATGAATTTGGCAGAATCAAAGCTGCAGTAGATCCTCCCATAAAATTCCATATGTGAATGGCCTTTGATGGACCCGACTATAAAATAGAGAATTAATAATGTGATTAATAGGCAAAGTTGGAGTGCATGCTGTCAAGAAATGTGCTTTGCCAAACTCTTTTAAATCTCATTAATCTGATTGATAGCCCTTCTCTTAGGAACTGGAGCATGCTTTATAACTTCCTTCATTTTTTTTGTGTGATAATTATGTTTAAAATGGTTACTTGTGCCAAATAGTAAATGTTACCTAGCTGGAAGCCTTAAGAGGAAGCAGTGTACCCACCCTGGGATAACCAAACTTTTCTATCTTGCTAAAAGTCACCTTGTATAGGATAACGAATCTACCACCAGAATGTTGAGCAAGGTAGCAGAGGACCTGACTTCAGAAAGACGCTTTTTTTTTGTTCTTCAAATTCCATCCCTAGAGAAAAACTTCATTTGTCCCACCCTTGTCATGGTTCTTGATCATAGCACAAAAGCAAGCTTAAAGCCATCTAAGAAAAACAATAAATAAACATCACAAGGAAAATGTTTTTCAATTACTTAAAGTTTATAAAATATGGTACATAGTGAATGTTGGATAAAAATAGTTCAGAGCTAAAAATAGAAAAAAGACTAGCTCCTATTCGTTGAAAGAGATATAGAAGAAAAATCACATGGACAAAAAACATTAATTAGGCTATAAGATGCCTTTGGGAGGCCTATCCATTGGGTTAGCACATATAACTGGGACAATACCTGCAGATGGAAAGCCCATTGGATTTAGAATTAATAAATTAGTCATCTAATGACTATAAGGCGCTATGCTAGTAGTAGCTCACATTTAATGCTGACGGAATTCAGGACCATGTCTTTTCTGTGATAAAGTCTCATGCAGGCAAGTGATGTGTTCATCTTGGTCCTCAGCTGCTTCCCTCTCATGCAGGGAATATCCACACCACTAAATTACAAGTTGGTTATATGACTGGAGTAGATGGAGGGCTTTCATCTTTGCTCCTTTCTCTGTCATCGCCATAGTACGTGACCCCTGAGTTCAGAGAGAAAATGCCCTTTTAATTTGTGTGCAATGGTACTGACCCAGAGTGGGAAAGATATTTCCTTGTGCTGGATGGGTCTCAAAGTATGAGAATTTGGTGGACGTATGGACCAAAATGTACATATTGATTTACTTATTCTATCTAAAACAAAAAGATAACTTAAAAGTCTCTGGAGTTACTTGAAACAAAGGGGAACAATTTAATCATGAAGCTTCTCATCCAGCCCTCACTGGAAAATATCGGAATTTCAGCAACCTTCCATAGCAGCTACATTTGCTGGATAAACAACTAGAATGTTTAAGGCTCTAGTAGATATTATTTTGTCACTGAAATACGTAGGAAAGGGATGTAACTTCATAGTAGTGCATGCTATCACATCATATCTTCTCTCAGAGAGCTGTCAATTTGTTGTGGATTTTTTTTCTTCTTTTAAGTGCTTTGAAAAATTTTTCCATCATAGTCACTTATAGAGAATGAGAGAGAATGGGAAACTGAAAGAAGAGAGACTAAGTGTTTGGTAACTTGGCAACTTTTTGTGAATGATTTCTTCTTTTTACAAATATGATATCCAAACATCACTGAGAATAAACCAAATTAATATCCTTACTGTTTATAAATAATTCAAGCATCTTTGAGTTACAGAATCTCTGACCTAGAAGGTACCTTTAAGACTATTTAATTTGGACCCATGAAATGAGGGACTGGCCAATGAGGGTCCAGTTCTATAAGTTCAGGGAATCTTCATGGAGTTTTGGTGAGCCTGCTTCTAGATATGCATGACAATGTGTAATGCAGGGGCCTGGATCTCCATTTCAGAGAATACATAGTATCCTCTAAATAGTTCCTTTTAATAATAGCTAACATTTAAATGACATTTACTATGGAGAAGGGACTATGTAAAGTGCTTTACAATTATCTCATTTGATCCTCACCACAACCGTTGGAGAAGGTAGATGATTTTTATCATCTGTATTTTACAGACGAGAAAACTGAGGCTAATTAAATGCTATTATTCTTCCCATTTTAAAGATAAGGAAACTGACGCAAACAGGTTAAGTAATTTTTCCCAATTTTCCCAAGTGACAATTTCTGTGTCACTGGTAACACAGAATGAAATCAATTTTGAAGTAAAATCAATTTGGGGTTTTTTTCCCACAGCAGAAATGTGGTAAGATGGAGATGAGAGGGATTTGAGACAGAGATTAGGAGGCTTCTGGAATAGTCTAAAGATAAAAAGTTTACTCATGTTGAAATTTCCCAAATTTCACTTGGCTAAGGTGTCTGAGACTGGATTTGAACTCATCTTCCTGGTTTCAGATCTGGTGCTCTAATCACTGTGCCATCTAGCTACCTTTTGCTTACAACATGGTAAATAACAAGACTTTTAATTGATGGATGAGCTAGAATTGAATGTGAATGCAAAAGACACTAAATGTCCACATTCAACCAAAAAAAAAGAACCCTACTTATTCTACATGAAAAATAATACCTTTTGTAGAATATTCAGGAAATGATCATCCAGCTTTTTCTCAAAAACCTGAGAGCAATTCTAATAACTCAAAGGCATTCCGTTTTTGTATAGTTCTAATTATTTGAAAGGATCTAAAAAAAAATTAAACCAACCCCAAATTTGTTTCTCTGAGGCTTTTACTCCTTGATCCTCTTTCTGTTCTCCAGGACAGAGAAGAACAGAATGGGTTCATAATAGTCCATCAGATAGATACCTTTATGATATCTGTTATGGTCCTAAGTCTTTTCTTCTTCTGATTAAGCATCCCAAATAATATTCTAACAGTTTTCATATGGTATCAACCCATGAAGATCCCTTCACTATACTAGTTACCCTTGTGTGGATAATATTCAGCTTTCAATATCTTTCTTAAAATTTGGTGTCCAGGAGAGAACTCAGTACTCCACAAATGTTCTAATTGGAGCACAGTACAGTGAGAATATCATCTCCCTAATTCTGAAACAATAAATGAACAAGCTTTTATTAAGGACTGCTATGATATACCAGTCACTGTGCTAGATAGTAGATGTGGAAGACATATAGGGAAAGGTTCCTGCCCTCAGGACCCTTACATTCAAACTCAGGAAACAATGAGAACATATATAAGTAAATACAAACTATAGGCAAAAGAAGTGTGGGGAATATAACTGGGAAGGTCAGAGAGGCACTAGTAGCCAGAAGAAGGATTTGGAGGGCATCAGGAAAGATGGTTAAAAATGGATGCTTGAGATGAGCTCTGAAGGAAGCTGGAGATTCTGTTAAGCAAAGAGGAGGAAGGGGAGACATTTCTATCATGGATTACAATGTGAACAAAGAAACAGAGATAAGAGATGAAATGTGTGTGAGGAATGAATGACATTGGCTAGAATGTAGTATGTGGGAAGACGAGTAACCTGTAATGAGCCTGGAAAGTTAGAATGGAATCTAATTGTAAAGGATAAATAGGAAGTTTTATTTTATCCTGAAAACCATCTTACTCAGCAAGAGAGTGCCATGATCAAATCTGTGTTTTAGAAATATCACTTTGGTGTGTTACTACTTAAAATGAGGCATAAACTTCCAAGCACAAATGATTTCTTAGCAAAGCACAAATTTGCAAATAAATAAGGTCTCAACCTCTTCATCAATAGGTGAGGCTCCAAGGGGGAGCTTGTTTATCAAAAGGAAGAGCATCCACAGAAAAGGCAATATCATAGATAAGGAAAACAATACAATTGGCTAAAAGGCTTATAATGTTAACATGAGGAAAACTCCACAATTGGCTGGAGATCAGGGATATGGGGCTAGCCTTCCATCTTTTTGTTTATTGATCTTGACCACTTACAAGGTTAGTTAGTGATTTATGGATAACAAATACTTGAAAGGTAGAGATAAAAGATCAGACTTCTTTGAAGGACAACTCCTGGGATAGAGATAGCAGATTTCCTTGACGTTAAATAGACCATTGAGGTAGTCATCTCTGGGGATGAGGGGGAGGGGAAAAGGGAAGAGAGGGAATAAAAAAAGTTATATAACTGTTGTATATTTGGAGGGAATAACTTTCTGTTTGTTGCTATTGTTCTACATGATAGATTTGCCGTTTCATGTGTAATCATCTTTTTTTTAAAATTATACTGTTATGGAAATGCTTGTTTTGTTCCATGAATTGAAAATAAAACAAATCTTTTTTTAAAAAAAGAATAAAACAAGTCTTTAAAAAAAAAAAGAATAAATTGATTTCAAAGAAAAACTGAACTTCTAAATTTAAGTCAGAGACAATAAAACATGACTTAGGTAATTACAGAAATGTCACTGGTAACACAGAATGAAATCAATTTTTGAAGTAAAATCAATTTGGGTTTTTTTCCCCCAGCAGAACTGTGGTAAGATGGAGATGAGAGGATTTGAGGCAAAGAGATTAGGAGGCTACTGGAATAGTCTAAAGATAAAAAGTTTACTCAAGTTGAGCTTACAGTCTGGTCTATTATTTTTCTCAATTGAATTTGTTTCTAATCACACTTCCCTTATCTTATACTTCTTTCTAAAGCAGATTTCAACAACTAAGCAGAACCTTCTTTCAGGTACTTAGAAAAATGCATTTAGAGAAGATATGGCTCTTGTTCTTAAAGAGCTTATAGTAAAGGGAGCAGAACTAATCTATGGGAAAAAAACACCACCAGAAAATAATAAAGACACTAAAAAGAACTCCCCAAGTACTATATGAGATGTGAAGGGAAAAAGATCGTTACTGATTATGGAACAGGAAAAGATTCTATGGAGGAGATGTCATTTGACTTGGGCTTTACATTCCCTCTGAGAAGTGGGCATTAAGAATATACTAATCACAAAGTAATATTCTAGGCAGAAAGAATAATGTGAGTTAACTTATCAAAGTTAAGGACAGGATATAAGTGTTTTCTTTTGTTAATTAAAACTAATAGAATCAAGGAATTTAAGAGATTAATGCTACCTTAAATAGTATCTTCAAGCTTTATTTTACAGATGGAAAAAAGTGAGGCCCAAAGAACTTCATTGACTTGCTGGTACTTCAATCATCTTTCATCTCCCCTCTGAACCCATCACTTTCTATGTTCCTTCCTGCAGCACCCCTAGGCTGAGCCACATGATTTATATAGTTTTATTTTGCTTATTCATTGTTTCATTCATTTGCTTATTCATTGTTTCACAGATGTTAGTTTTATATCCACAAAGTTCTGTGGTCCTGTAAGCAGAGACCATTTCTTAAAGTTTTTAATTTGTTTGTTTTTTGTTTGCTAGAGCTTAGTTTGCTTTGAGAGAAATATCTTTCCCTAATTATATTTCCTGATCTGCTTTTTGTCTGATATAAACTGTTATGCCTTTCTTATTCCCCATCTAAATATTTTGTATTTTTACACAGGAAGCAATGGGTTATGGAGAGAACATGTGTTTTTATACATTTTCCTGATTCTTATGCCTTCTATCCAAAAGAGAATGCACGGGCTAGGACAAATAGATGGTGTCCTATCTCTGTTTCTATATCTTGGCCTTCTCCCTTCCCTGAAATACTTTCTCTCCTCACTTCAACCTCTTGTAATATCTTGTTTTCTTCAAGACTTTACTCAGGTGCAAACTTGCACCTGAAACCTTTACTAATCACTGCCTTACTTCCTTGAATAATCAAAGTCACATTTTAATGGGGGAGACAACAGGTATTGTAGGCTTCAACTGCAAATGAGATGGAAAGGCATCCTTATCCTTAGGGAACAGCAAAGCAGATGGTAATTTTCTTTAATGTTATTTCCATTAATAATAGCATAGATTATAAGCTCCTTGAGAGCGACTGTCTTTTGCCTCTTTTTGTATCCCTAGCACTTATCACAATGCCATAATAAGGACTTAATAAATGTTTATTGATTGATTGATATTTATTTCTGTTAGTGCCAAAGATTGCAGTGACAAACTTTTTTTTTTTTTTTTTTTTTTTGCCAGGGTGGGGAGATGTCCAGTAGTCATGGCTTCATTGAATGATTGATTGATAGTTACACATTCATTTATCTACATAAGGAAAATTTAAGAAAATCTTAATTTTTTTTAAATTTAAGATTAAATTAAAATCTTAATTTTATTTTAAATTAATAAAATTTAATTTTTATTAAATTTTTTTTAAAATTTTTTGGATGGATGCTTGAGATGAATTCTGAAGGAAGCTGGAGATTCTATTAAGCAAAGAGAAGGAGGGGAGGACATTTCTATCATGGATTACAGTGTATACAAGGGAACACTTGTTCTTTCTATTGGCACTTTCCTACAGTGGATAAGGTACAGAATTTGAATTAAAAAAGACATAATTTTGGATTCCAATTAAGACATTCCCTAGTTTTATAAAATTGGCCAAATCACTTAATCTTTGTAAGCCTCAGATTTCTCACTTGTAAATATTTGTAATACATTTCCCTTGAGGTTGTTGAAAGGAAAAAAAAAACTTTATAAAACTTAAATTTATTTGCTACAGTGACCTGTAATCTTGGACAAAAGAAAGATTTTCCAATCTTTTTTTTTTTTTTTAATTTGCTGTGGCAATTGGGGTTAAGTGACTTGCCCGGGGTCACACAGGAAGTGTTAAGCTTCTGAGATCAAATTTGAACTCAGGTCCTCCTGACTTCAGGGCTGGTGCTCTATTCACTGCACCACCTAGCTGTCCCTCCAGTCTATTTTTAAACTTTGTTTTCTGGATATTTTGTCTTGGTTGTGCTGTCATTTTCCTTAGAATTTGATATTTCCTGAAGCTTTCTGTATTGCATATGCTAGGTGGTCTCTGAGGTCCCTTTCAGATCTAGATCTATTGATCTAGGAGTTGTAATTCTAAGAGTCTCACCCATGATTTATGTCCTGAGAGTCTGTAGGTCTCATTGAAAAAAAAAGAACTAATGTGAACGCAATATAATATTACTGTGCTGTTAAAAAATCCCATGAATATAATATAGAGAAGCACAAAAAATTATACTAACTGATGCAGGATGAGGAAAATAATATTGTCCATAACAATGTAAATGGAAAATACAATAAATACAAATAAAAAATTGAAAATTAATGTTGCCAAATTACAAAGAGCAAAGATGGCTTGAAAAAATATTTGAAGATATCTGTTTTCATCCTCTTGCATAGATAAATGTCCACAGGTGTGGGAACATTTCATATATTGTCACTTTTAAAAATATATTTGTTTGGCTGATTTTTTTCCTCTTCCTCTTTTTTCTTTTTTTTTCCTTAAAAACTCTTTGTTATTTGAACTGTCTTTCTGGGAGGGGGAAATGGAAAGGAAAAAGCAAGAAAAAATAGACCAAGTGGGCTGTTGAACAGCTTTTGTGTAAATCTCTTCAGTCAGTTGCTCAAAGAATGTTTTGTGATGCCAACTGTGGACCATTTTTGGCTGCTCTGCTGCTTTACTACTTAGCTGCTCATTGCATATACCTCTGAATGCAACTGAGTGGAGTCTGGTTTTGGTTTGATTGGATTTCTTCAGAGTAAGATTGGTTCATACCTGAAATATTGTTCAGCATCCTCTCTAAGAAGGATAGAGAGTTCCCAATCTGATCTTCCACATGTCTATAAGGAAAGAGCCAGGCAAAGACCTTTGATGCAATAGAATATACGCTTTTTTGGTGAGGACTGTCTCACTTTTGTGACCGACCTTGCTAGCCCTATCTAGAACATATCAGGTGCCTAATAAGTATTTGCAGATTGAAAACAATCATCAATCAATCAACTAACAGTATTTAATTTCCTCCTACATTCCTAGTATGGTGCTAGGCCTGATGGAGGATAAAGAAGCAGCATAAAACATGGTCCTTGATATTAAAAGGAGCTGACTTTTAATAACTGACGAACATAACTACCATGATTAGAGATTAGATAAATGTGAAAATAGGGCAGTTAGGTGGCACAATGGATAAAGTGACAGGCCTACAATCAGGATAGCCTCATCTTCTTTAATTCAAATCTGGGCTCAGTTATGTACTAGCTCTGTGGTCCTAAGCTGGTCAGTTTACCCTGTTATTCCCTCATCTGTAAAATGAACTGGAGAAGAAATGTTGAACCATTCTAGTATCTTTGCCAAAAGACCCTAAAAGGAATTATGAAGAAGTGGACATGACTTAAAAATTACTGAACAACAACAACAGATGTGGAATTATCTAGTATTGACTGTGGGGGAAGGAGGAAAGGTAAACATTTTTAGAAAAAAAAGATCAGAATGGACAGAAAACACAACATCAAGCTTCATGTTAGAGGTAAATTAGAGCTGAATCTTGAAAAATGAGTAGGACTTGGATAATATAAGGTCATGGGATAATATTCAAGGTAGTAAGTATTGTATAGACAAAATAAATGGAGACAAATGAGTCCAACATCTGTGAGAAACTAAGACCTGTGTAATTAAAGTAGGGATTGGTTTGAAGAAAGTTGTAAGATAAAAAGAGTGTTGAGGGAAATGGTAGCAGCTTGCAGGCTTTATTGGAGAAAGGGGAAATACTGAAATGAAAACAGATTTTCTAAATTGTTTCCATTTTGCCAGACCTCTGCTTTGAGATTACTTATTCCCAAGCAATTTAAACAAAAATCAGGGAAAAAAAACTACTTAAAATTGTAATCATAAGGCAACCCATTGTGTTATAGACCACTGATAAGTGGCAAGCCTCACAAGTGTCCTTGCTTGATTGTTTCAGAACAAGAATTAGAAATTAGGTTATTCTAACAAAATAGAGTTAACTTCATTATCTCTTACTGCACTATTGTGATAAGCTTCCTAACTGACCTAGTCTTGAATTTCTGTGTTGGATTGGTTGGCATCTATAGCCTTACCTCTTTCTTCATTATCAGCTATAAGCGGGAAGGGGAGGAGGTAAATATATTTCCAGAGTACTGCACATAACTATTAGGTGGAATCAGGAAAGGCACTGGGGCTAAAGAAGGAGAATCAATATGGTCCTTGCCCTGATGAGTTTATATATAGATAGATAAATAAAAATACAAGATAGAAGAGTGATAGAAACAAAGGGAAGATCCAAATAAAAAGATCTTTGCCTTAATTTTTCCTTGTGAACATGGATATCTCTGTCCTTAGAAGGAAAGCTGAAAGATATTTCAGATATAAACCAATCTCCCTCTGTTCATTCATCAAGGTACAGTGGCAGTGAATGTTGAAAACTATCTTTGCGTATATTTTGAAAATAAAAGGCTATTCTTAAAAAAAATATACTCAAGAAGGAAAAAACAAGATTAATCCTAATGTTGTTACTCAATTTACTATAAATATATACATAAAAACTTAACAGTTAAAAAAAGATACAGTGGCCATAACATACAGAGATCCAATAAAACCACTTGCCAGTGTCTCCACTCACCAATCCTTCCTTTATACAATTACCAGCTCTTTTATTTATTAAGGCATGGCTTTGACTATGCTACTCTCTTCTTTAAAATTTTTCAATGGATCCCACTTTCCTCTCCTATAAAATCCAGATTTCTTAGGTTGGCAGTAATGATTGGATACCGTCTGGTTTTAGTCATGATTCACATTATTCTCTTTCATTCAACATCATCATACAAGTCAACACACTTTTACGAAGTGGCTACTAGTTTCAAGGTACTTCATGCTACATTGTAACACAGCTATCTCTTCTTTTCTTTTCTTTCTTTCTTTCTTTTTTCTTCTTCTTCTTCTTCTTCTTCTTCTTCCTTTTTTGCTGAGGCAATTGGGGTTAAGTGACTTATCCAAAGTCATATAGCTAAGGAGTGTTAAATGTCTGAGAACAGATTTGAATTCAGGTCTTCTGACTTCAGAGCTGGTGCTCTATCCATGGCACCATCTAGCTACCCCCAGAGCTCTCTCTTAACTGTGCATGCTTGCTTCCACCACTGCCTATTTATTTCATGCCTGGAATTCTAGGCAAGTTCCCTCAAACTTTACTTTTGAAAAATCTTCATCTTTCTTTAAGACTCAGCTCTGTTTACTTCATTCTCTATGAAGCCTTCCCAGAAACCCTAGCTGAAAATGGTATCTCCATCCTCAAATTTTCTCAGAGTATTGTATTTGGCTTTGCTCCTATTATCCCTACCATATATTTTATTTATCTATGTGTACACTCATCAGAATGGGAAGCATATTTATTCTCCTCCTCTAATCCTAGTGTCTTTCTTGGTGCTGCTTAATACCTATGTGCACTACTATGGAGACACATTTAGTCTCTCCCCTTCCCTCTTTTTATTTATTTATTTACTTAATATTTTTTCACTAGTTACATTAAAAACAATTTTTTAATATTTGTTTCTAAAATTTTTGAATTCTAAGTTTATTCCCTTATCTTCACCTACAATTAAGAAACCACTTGTGAAGTTTCCATAGAAGTCAAGTTATGGGGGAAAAAACAGATCTCCCACCCTAATGAAAATAAAAATCCTCAAGAAAAATTAAGGAAAGAGAGAGAGAGAGAGAGAGAGAGAGAAGGAGAAGGAGAAGGAGAAGGAGAAGGAGAAGGAGAAGGAGAAGGAGAAGGAGAAGGAATATGTTTCAGGCTATATTCAGACACAATCAATTCCTTCTTTGGATATGAATGGGATTTTTCATCATAAATCCTTCAGAGTAGTCTTGCATGATTGTACTACTGAGAATAGCAAAATCATTCTCAGCTGGTCATTCTCAAACATTGCTATTTACTTTGTATACAGTACATTTCACTTTGCTTGAGTTCATGGAGGACTTTCCAGGTTATTTTTTCTTCCTGAGAACATTCTGCTCATTATTTCCCATAGAACAATAATATTCCATCATAAATACACACCATAGTTTATTGAGCCATTCCCCAAATGATGGGCATCCCCTCAATTTCCTTTTTTTTTTTTTTTTTTTTTTTTTTGCCTTTAGAAGAGAACTGCTGTGAATATTTTTTGTAATATAGGTCATTTTCCTTTTTTATTTGAATCTCTCGGTATTCATGCCAAGTAGTAGTGTTGTTAGGATATGCGTGAATTTATAGCCTTTTGGGTGCAGATCACATCTTTTGATCATTTATCAATAGGGACATGGCTCATTTTTTTTTTTTATACATTTGCCTCAGTTCCCTCAATGTTTGAGAAATGAAACCTTATCAGAGAAATTGCTTTGAAAATTTTTTTACACTTACTATTTTTAACTATATTTCCCCCCCCCCCCCATTTATTCTTTCCTTTTATCCTGTCCCACCTTAAAAGTATTTTGGTACTAATCACTTCTTCCCCCAATATGCCCTCATTCTCTTTCCCATATCCCATTTTACTGCTGTTTTCCTACAGAATAAGATAAATTTTTATACCCCTGTTGAGTATGTACATTATTTCCTTTTTGAGCCAATTTTGATTAAACAAAGGTTCAATTTCTCATCCTCTACTCTCCTTCCCCTCTACTGTAAAAGCTTTTTATTGCCTCTTTTTTATGGCAGAGATAATTTGCTCCATTCCACTTCTCCCTTTCCCTTTCAGTACATTTCTCTCTCACCCCCTAATTTCATCATTTTTACAAAAGAAAAAGATATTTTCAATTCCCATTTAATTTATACCTGTGCCCTCTGCCTATATATACTCCTTCTACCTGCCATAATAATGAGAAAATTCTAATAAGTTACAAGTATCATCTTCTCAAGTAGAGATGTAAACAGATAAACCTTATTAAGTTGCTTATGATATATCTTTCCCAATTATTCCTTCCTGTATTTGAAAATCAAAATTTCCCTTCACTTCTAGTCTTTTCATCACAAATATTTGAAAAGCTTCTATTTCATTGAATGATTACCTTTTCCTCTGAAGGATTATACTCAGTTTTGCTGTGTAGATGATTCTTGGTTTTATCCTAGCTTTACTGCTCTCTGGAATATCATATTCCAAGCCCTCTGGTCCTCTAATGTAGAAGCTTCTAAGTCTTGAGTTATTTTGACTGTGGCTCCACTATACTTGAATTGTTTCTTTCTGGATACCTAGAATATTTTTCCATGACCTGGGAGTTCTGGAATAGTCTATACTATTTCTTGGAGTTTTTATTTGGGGATCTTTTTTAGGGGGTGATCAATGGATTCTTCCAATTTCTAACTTCTAGAACCCTTCTAGAACCAGGACAGTTTTCGATGATAATTTCTGAAAGATGATTTCCAGACTCATTTTTTGATCTGACTTTCAGGTAGACCAATAATTTTAAAATGATCTCTCCTGGATCTATTTTTCCAGGTCAGTTATTCTTCCAATGAGATATTTTACATTTTATTCCTATTTTTTTCATTTTTGGTTTTGCTTTATTGTATCTTGATTTCTCATGAAGTCATTAGCTTCCATTGCTCAGTTCTATTTTTTAAGGAGTTACTTTCCTCAGTGAGCTTTTGTCTCTCTTTTCCCAATTGACTAATTTTGCTTTTTAAGACATTCTTCTCCTCATTAGCTTTTTGCATTTCTTTTTTGTACCACTCTCAGTTCTTTTTCTAATTTTTCCTTTATCTCTCTTGATTATCAGAATTTCTTTTGAGCTCTTCCATGGCTTGAGTCCAATCCTTATTTTTTCTCAGAGGTTTTGAATGTAGGAACTTTGACTTTGTTATCTTTTGAATGCGTGTATTGATCTTCCTTGTCACCATAATCACTTTCAATGGTTAGAAACTTTTTTTGGCTGTTGTCAGCTCATTTTTCTAGCCTGTTATTCAGCTTTTAATACTTTGTTAACGTAGAAATTGTTTTAAGGGTGGAGGGTGCACTGTCCCAAGCTTCAGGGATTTTATGTAACTGTTTTCAGAGATTCTTCTAGGAATCTGACCTGGAGCTATTAGGAGTATTCTGTCTCACTGTACCTGTAAGAGCTAGTGGAATGAATGAACAGAATTCTGCTTTGTTGATGCTTGAGCCCTGAGATTGGGGCCAGGGCTGTACTGTCATAGCCTGCACTGGGAATGCACACTGGACTTGCACTCTGTTGCCACAGACCTCTTCACTGACTTTCTGAGTCCTTTCTAGTGTACCTGGAACTGAAAGATCCAGAAGCCTCCAGGACTGATGCTGGTTTAGAGGTCCTGCCTTGTTGACCCTGGGGTCCAGTGGAGTCTAGGCTTGGGATCAAGATGGGACAGGATCAGCACTTGGCTGGGGCTGCACTGTAATTATGTGCTAAGCTCCCATCCTGGTTCCACATACCTTTTCTGCTGACTTTCCATGTCCCCTTTCGTGTCTCTGAACTGATTCAGAGGTCTGGCTGGGGCTGGATCTGAGTCAAGGGCTGGGGCTGGGGCAGTGCTGGAATGGTCTACACCAGGATTGCACACTGGACTCCCATCCTGGTGTCATGGACATTTCCTGCTTGATCTTCTAAATTCTTTTTGGTTGGAAAATGTTAGTCCGTCTTTTAGGGTGTTCTGGTGCTCTAAAATTTGTTCAGAGTTACTATTTAAAGGCATTTGGACCAGTTTGGGGGAGAGGTTGGGCAAGTCCCTACCTTTACTCCACCATCTTGGCTCTGCCTCTCCCCCTTCCCTCTTATAACTGCTAATGAAGGAAGCCATAAGCATATGGATGCCAGCCAGTCTAAGACAGAAATTCAAGAGTAGGCAGATTCCTTGCCACCTCTCAAGAAAAGCAAGAAAAGCGACTCAGAGAAAAGCATTATTAAGGAGAAAGGAATAAATAGTTCTTAAAAGGTTACTATGTGCTAGGGGAAATGCTCAGTATTTTACAATTAATATTTCACTTGATCTTCACTACAACCCTTGGGAGATCGAAGCTGTCATTATCATTTTTTTACAGTTGAGGAAACCGAGGCAAGTAGCAATTAAGTGTTTTGCCTAGGATCACACAGTTAGTAGTTGTCAAATTTCTAAGGCCACATTTGAACTCAGATCCTCTTGACACTAGGACTGTGCTCTAACCATTGTGCAATTAGCTGCCCCACTTTTTTAATTTTTAATTTTAAATAATTATAATCGATTTATTGTAATCTGAGGGAGGTCTTCTGGAGGAGGCCCTGGAGGTCTAGGGCCTTACTCCATCCAATGTATCACCTATCTGCCTCTAATGAAACTCTAACTATGTGCTACAAACAGTGCTTGTTAAGATAGTTATCTGGAATAAGTGAAAACTTTCTCCTTCAAGTTTCTTTGAAACTGTCCTGCTTGACCCAAACACTGGAAAATATGTTCTGGATAATTTAAGCCTGAATAGATTAGCATTAGCAGGATCTGTTAAAAAAATTTTTTTTTAATTCAAATTCAATCAAGATAGCTATCTGAGCTTCCTGTTGAAGCTGTTCCTAGCTCCCAAAAAGAAATCAGGTAAATAGACTGTATGAGGGACTAAATATAGGTTGATTGAAGTTGGCCATTGAATAGAATGTCCACCTGAGAGAAGTAGGACAAGAGAACTGGCCTACCTGCTTAAATTTACAGATAAGGAAAATGATGATGTCAGAACAAACTAAACAGATATGGATTTATTTCCCTCTTCAATTGAATTCTGTCAATTTGTGTGTGTGTGTGTGCGTGTGTGTGTGTGTGTGTGTGTGTGTATGTGTTTTGTGTAGATGACATTTGGCTGTCTATAAATGAGGTAAGAGATGTCTGTCTACAGGTTCTCTGCTTTTAGTCCACAGGTTTAGCTATGAATAAACCAGCTTTGTTTATATTATACACTACTTTTTTCTTTTTAAAATCTGTGACCCAGGAGGCATTTTTCAAGGGTAGGTTTTATAGTTTCAGACTTCAGTGTTGCTGAGAAGTCTATGAATGGTCTTTGTCTATGTAAGTATATACAGCATGTACCAAATGTCCCAGTGGGAGTTTCAAGCTATTTAAGTTCAAAACTACCTTGAGACTTTTGGGACACTGTGTATGCTTGTGGGTTGAGATCTGAGCTTCTTATGGAACTAACAAATTGAATTCATTTCCTGCCTTTAGTATGTTGCAAAGTAAAGATAATAGTTCACATTTATATCATATTTTATAAACCACTGTCTCACAATAATCCTACTTATAAGTCTTATTTCCCACATTTCACAGATGAGAAAATTGAGGATAAGGGGATAAATGGCACAGTCTAAAACAGCAAGAAAGTGTCAGAGCTAAGATCAAAGATTTGAAGGTTTTCAAAATGCTTTGCATATGATCTTTATATCAAACCCGTAAAATAAGTTCTGGTTGCTTGTTGTTTTTTGTTCTTGAGGACCAAAATGACAGCATTATGTTGGGATCAAGGTACTTATATATATGTCCAGCTGTGACCAATCGGACAAAACAGATTTGGAAGACTCTACCAGGAGTCAGGCACAAACAGTCCATATAAACAGTTGGAGTGGAGATGTCTCTGAATTTGTGCATCTCATTTTTCTTTTGAGCTATTGCAGTTCTCCTTTGTCTTCTTTAATGCGGGCACAGGGTGCTAGGTAGTCTAGTGCCAGAGTCTCCCATGATAAATGCTAGTATTATCTCTATTACAGAGATGACATAAGTGAGTCTAAGAAAGTTTAAGTGACTTACTCAACATTTCACTGTGAGAAAGTTTCCTAACTCCAAGTCCAGCACTCTGCTACCTACACTGCCTGTCCTTTGTATATGGAAATATTCATGTTTGTTGATATTTAAATTCATAATAACAATAACAAAAAATAAGAAAAGTGGTAGGGAAGAGAGAATACTTAGAGATGGCCCAAAGAGTTCTCTCCTTCAGCTTCCATTGGAAGAATACCCACCATATGATTATTTGAGTTTTCCAAGGAAATACCAGTACCTCCCTTACATGTCTTAGCAGTTCAGTTTTTTTTTAATTAATTAACCATTTTTTTTTTATTTTGGGGACTCAGAAAGAAAAACTTTACCATATTACTTAATATCCACCTTTTCCACTACCTTCACTTTTTATCAAAGGCACTACCATCTTTTCATTCATCCAGGTCCCCAATTTTAGAATCTTCCTTGATGCTTCACTGACCACCACAATTACTTGTTCAATTGAACTGAATTGAAATAAAAAGCCTAAGGTGACATAGTTAAAGACAGACTCAGGTCTGGAATTCTGGACTCTTGACTTCCAGTAGTCTTTTCCTGTATCATGAGATAACAGGAAATATTGGCTCAAAAACCAGCAATTCCTCATCCAACTGGTCACTTAAATGTAGGGTGATGGTATATTTCATCTTTAAATGAGTTTCATTTTTTCCCTTGTAGCAAAACTGGGTCGATGACATCGTTTTTCATAGCCAGCTGCCTGTGGAGGGGGTTTGCAGCTAACTCTTCTGAAGGTCTATTATTATGTATAAAAAGCTTCCAGATTGCAATCTCCAGCAATTTTCTCTGCTGAGCTTTTTGTTCAGCCTAGTGCCCCATTCTCCCCACCCCCCTTTTTTTTTTCAGTCAATGGCCATTATGCTGTGAAATAGCAAGCATTCACCATAGTGAGCATCCAGTACTAAATGAACTGTTTATAGAATGTCATTGGAACCCTTAAAAATGTTCACTAACAGAGATCCTAATATCTTAGTAGATGGAATGATTCCCATTCTCTTTCCCCTCTTACCTCCCAAAATCATTTACATTATTACATTTTCCTTTGTAGCTTTCTCAGAGAACTTTATTGGTTATATTTAATTCAGAACTTAGATACAAGGCTGTTTTTACCTATTTAAAAAAACAACTTTGTGAAATTTTGGTATTTAAGCTTTTAGTAATTTGATCTTCCTGGATTATTTCTAAAATAGGCTGCTTTGTGCTGATTTCCATATATTATGTACTACAAGGTTTATAGGTTCACATTCTTGGAGTGGGAAGGGCCTTTAGGAATCTAGTCCAATCATTTCAATTTGTAGATGAGAAAATGGGGTCCCCTAAGGTTAATTGAATTCCACAAGATTCAAAAGATAGCAAACAGCAAAAATGGGTTATAAAATTAGTCTTCTCACTTCAAATCTGATATTATAGGGTATGAGTTTAATTAAAAGGATCCCAAATTTAAAGTTGGAAGAGACTGTCAAGGCCATCTAATCTAAAGCTTTCATTTCACACTTGGGTAAAAGGGGGACTAAAAGGGTTAAATGACTTGCCCACAGTTACATGGTTAGTAAGTGATAGTTACAGTACTTGAACCTAGAGGCTTTGTCTCAAAATCCAACACTTAGTCCATTTGAGTGTTTTTCAGTATGTTGTTGTTCAGTCATTTCAGTTTTTTTGTGACTCTATTCAGGATTTTCTTGGCAAAGATATAGAGTGATTTACCATTTCCTTTTCCAGCTTATTTTACAGATGAGGAAACCAAGGCAAATAGGATTAAATGATTTGCCCAGTGTTACACAGCTATTTTAGCTTAGGAAGATAAGTCTTTCTGACTCCAGGCCCTGAGCTCCATCCACCGTGTCACCTAACTTCTCAAATATATCATGAGATATTTAAAGTTGTTTGAATAAAAAGAATTGAAAAACCTGAAAGGATTGTGTGATTATGGCCATTACTCTAAGAACTTGTGGGGAAGAATAGCAGTCCCTTAGCTAAGAATGCCCTCCTGTGAATTTGTTTAGCCAGAAAATAAATAATGACTAGGTTCTAGTATAAAAACATAGTACATATAAAAACAAAATTCAGTGAGGAGATCCAAATGAGACTGGCAGTGACTATGGTAGGTAAGACTGCTCTGGGTACATTTAAACAAACAAAAAAATTAGTAAGAATGTTCTTCCTTGCTAATGGGTAAGCTAATTTCTCAAGTCCTCAAGTTACCTTTTTTCCCCCTATTCTATAACTTAGGAAAATCAAATTGTTTTTGGTTGAAAACAAATATCCTCCAGGTAGATAAATCTGTGTGCCAAATATATCCTGATTCATCTCACAATTACTGAAATAACAAAGCCCTAGAAATAGAGGGCATACTTTTTTGTGTTTCAGTTAGCATCATGATTCCAAGTTCATTTTTAATGCTTCCAAGCAGTTATGGAAAGAGGCAGTAACTATGGATTCCTAGAAAGTGGAAGTTGAAAGAAGGCCTTCTAGCCCAATCCATGCATGAAAGAAATTGCCACTAGTGTACACCTGATAAGTATACCGAATCTCTGCTTGCAGATCACCTCCAAGGAAGAGGAGCCCACCATATCTTGATACAGCACATTATTCTTTGGAGTGGCTCTGTAATGAAGTTTGTGGCATAATTTTTTTCCTGATACAGAATCTGAATTTTTCTCTTTTCAGTTTGGGCTCATATTCCCAATTCTACCTTTTGGGACCAAGTAGAAGTTTAAGATCTCTTCCGATGATAGTCTTAAAGTTGAACTAGTCTTCATGTGATGGACTTCACCATTTTGGTTGTCCTTTTTAGTGGACAGCTTATTAGTGGAGACAGAAGGCAGAGTTCAAATCCTTGCTCTGACAGTTAATTGTGTAACTTGGATATTCAAACTCAGTTTCTTCTTCTGTTACAAAAGGCTAACTATTGCATTACCTACCCTTCACAACTGTTTTTAACAATTGTCAACAGGCAATCACAACTTCACAAAATTTATGTTGAAACTTGGTTTATTAGAAGAGAAATGAACATGTATGTGGAACCTAAAGAATTTATAATTCACACAGAAGTTTGCATTTTTATGGCAGCAGGACAAAGAAAGAATGCCAGAATCTCCACCTAAAGGGGCTAGTATGGGGCGGGGAGGAACTGTAGTTAAGGTAGGAAAAGGACACAAGCCCTCTAGAAAGGGAGACACAAAATGATAGCAAAAGCCACATTCTTTTCCCTTGGGAATAGTGAGACCTTGTATTTATGATGATTTCCTTCTCTACAAGGGTCCCATCTGCACAAGCCTAATGCAGGCTATCTGGTGCCTGTTGCCTCCCAAGAACATGTAGGAAGTCCAGTTAGGAATGTGAACAATATGCATTATGTCAGCTGGTGGGGAGGGGGAAAGACCATTTTTGACATATTCAGGGCCTGCTGCATGTTCTGGATCCAGTATTTCTGGAAAATATGGCAACTCAAAAAGACAAGTTCATCCCTTAACATCCCTTAACAGGATCAAATGATATAATGTCAATCAAGTAACTATGTGTTATTAACATTGAAAAAAATTATTGATGATAGTGTAGGTCAACTCTTTGAATGAAATTTTCCATTTGAATATATTCTAATAATAATAACTGCCACAGTAATATGTGCTTCATCGCAAGGTGCTATATAACCACAAGCTGTTGTGATTAGTATATTGGTACATTTGCTATTTATTTCCTCGGCATTATGCTCTTTGCCTATGGAAAGCAGCATCTCATTTACCTTCATCTCTGTTTGGCTTTAGATTAGGGCTTTATGCTCTCAAAAGTATTAATTTTTCTTTTCATCACCCATCTGCTTAATAGTTATTTTCTCATTTCTGACAGGCTTGTTATGCTGACATGCCTGTATCTAAATAGAATGTCTATATTTGATTGCATTGTTTGCCATTTTGTGTTTTTCCCTATTTGTTTAATTAGAATTCAGAAAGCGCACAGAACCTGAGCCCTCTCAATAAATACTGTAATCAAAATCAGTTACAAAAATTGCTATAAGCCAACCTAAGCATTTATATCTGGCACCAAGATATAATAAGAAATCTTTTCTGTTCTAACAAGGTCTCACATATTTATTTACTTATTCTGATGCCTATAAATGATTTCATCATGTTGATTTGAATTCCCAATTTAATGTTTACATAAGGGTCTTAGCCCATCCATACTGTGTGAGAGGGCCAGTTCTGAAGTGAGAGAAACCTGGGTTCAAATCCTGCCTCTCAACATATTAGCTATGTTACCAAGAGTAGGTTACTTAGATTCTCAATTGTTCTAAGATACCCGTTAAGATACAAAATTACAGCCAAGTTGCCATACTGTATAAATGGAGGAAGTTTCCATACTGTAAGTTTACCATACTCATAAAATCACAAGTATAGCCCCCATAATTCTTTCAGAAGTACTGCGTGTAATATATACATATAGGTAGAGACATCCACAATTTATTTATAACTCCTTTGGAACTTTTCGGTTGCCCAATTCATTGATCCAATAAATATTCTCTATAAAGTATGAACTCTATGCTAAGCTTGTACTACTACACTAAGAATTCAAGTGGAGAAATCTAAAAAAAAAGTTTGCATGTGAAGATACACACACAAACAAGAATATATAGAATATTGTGTATTTATGTTTGTATTTTTGCATGTGCATTTATTCAGAATAGGGACTGGAACTATAATTTCACCAATATAGGGAACTTCCAGGTAAGGAATCTCCTTCTACCAAGGCAGGTAGGCATCTTCTCTCCAATTTAATCTAGAGAGTGGCCTGGAACAATGAGCCAAGTAACTTTTTTTGTGATCACATGGCCAGTTTATGTCAGAATCAGGACTTGAACTCAGGTTCCATGGATTCTAGCCATTTTGCCATACTGCTTTTCAGGCGTGTGTGTGTGTGTGTGTGTGTGTGTGTGTGTGTGTGTATAATAGTATCTATTTAGTACAACAGTATTTAGTTGTATGCATATACACATATATTCATACCTATTTATTTCTGCATGTCATTGTCTTCCTCTCTAAAATGAGTCAATGCTAAATTATATCTTCCATTCTATTAATCTCTCAATAAATACAGATAGGGTGAGACTATATTATTTTACACTGGTATGCCATCAGTTTATTTAAAGTAGACCAGGGGTTACTAAGGCATGAATCTCTGTTCCTATAGTTTTGGCTGTTGTGGAATCTGCTACATTTCTAAATACTCCATTTCATTAAGTAGTAAGTTAATTAGAAGATTGCCTGCAGAGTTTAACTTATGAAACCATTTACCCATTATTGGCACCTTGAATTCATTCATTTTTACATTCATTCATTCATTCAAAAATGCCCATGACATTATTTTTAGCTCTTGAAGATAGGGTGTTTTTGTCTGCCTTTCTCTCTTTCTGATTTAATTAAGGAGTTCTGAAGATACTACTATTGTCAGTGAGCTGTCTACGGAAGAGGACATCCTTGTGTTGTACTATTTTAGCCTAAGAGAACTACAGAATTTCCAGTTGGTTTCCACCATGTCTGTATATCATCAGGATCTTTTGATGACCTTTCAAATCATGCTTTGGGTTATTTGGGGTCTAACATTGTAGTATTGAAATCCTCATTTCTGAGTGAGATGAATCACCACCAGCTGTATTTAGATAAATCCATCTAGAAACTGGTTTCTGTTAGTCCTTTGTTTTGATGTACCCATTTTTCCTTCCTTCCCAAAGTTGCTCTGCATGGGAATTGCCTTCTGTTGTATATTTTTGTTTTGTTTTGTTTTAAACAGCATTTCAGAAAACTTCTCAGTAGGAATTGACCTTTCAAGACAGAACCTCTTTCCAGGGAGGTTATGACATTAACATCTGCAATTCATATCACCATCCATCCTATCATTTGTACTGAAACACCACATTTAATTTTTTTTTGTTAAGTTTTTCAGTTATGTTTGACTCTTGCTTAGGGTAATACAGCTAGTCTTTAAGCAAGATTTGTTCTCTGGTCTTCCTGACTCCAGGCCTTAGTACTCTAGGGATTGTGCCATCTAGCTCCAAGCTCTGAAGTGTCTTCCAGTTTAACTTGTGCCTTCTTAGTGGTTACTTATATATCCAACATTTCTCAATGGGAGCCTTTTGAGCCTAAGTGCTACTTTGAATGATGTCCAAGCTTTCCTCCCTTCTACCTTACCTGAACCTGGACCAGGTGCACAAAGAAGTTTATACTTCTTTTCATTCCCATAATACTTAGCATAGAGTACATCATCAATAAATCTTTGTTGATAGATTGATGGAGAGTGATACTACATAGAACAAGGACGATTTAATTTTTTTCATCAATGACTTAGATGATGGAAGAAAAAGTTTCCTTATCATAATAGCTCTCTTGCTGTGGATTGACTCTTCTATGGATGCTCTCTCTTCCATCATCCAAGTGATTCATATTATAGAGAAAAGGATTAGAATTTTAGAAGACTAAAAGAAAATTCAAATAATTTAAGGAAGTGAGTAGACTGAGAACCTGAAGTTTGGAAGAGAGGGCTATTGCTTGGGGAGAAAAATTCAAGATTAGGAATGATAGCATCTGTTTATAAACAACTGAGAATTTACTGACTTAGGGCTAAAGTGAACCCTGAAAGCCATTCAGTTCAGTCCTCTAATTTTATAGATGAGAAAACTGAGGCCTAGAGAAGTGAAGTGATTTGCTACTTACTGTAGTATCTAGAACTTGATAATTGACTTATTGTCCAATATCACCCAAAAAGTTAGTGACAGAGTTAGTGTTTGAACCCAGGTTCTCTGAGTCCAATTCCTGAGTTCTTTCCTATGCTAATTTCTATATTTGCATATTTTATTCATTTTTCCATTTATCAACTTTTGGGACCTTTCTGCAAGGAGAAAGTTGAGTACTCAAGCAGAATGAATCCCAGTCAATAAAACAGATGTAACATAAATTTAGGTATCTATTAACTCAATTAAACTTGGATCTCTACAAGCCACATGTTGACTTAAAACTCACAAATTAACATTATTTATATATATTATAGTTTAAAAAACATTTCCCAATTACATTTTAATCTGGTTAGAGAGAACTCAAGCTTTAATTTAGCAGTAAACTGTAACTGCCCACCAAGGCTACTGATTGCCAGGGCCATACATAACAATCTTCCCCAGATACACATGAACATGAGCCAATGTTAAAGTGCTAAAAAGCCTTTATTTATTGATAATCTCAGCAGGGGTTAGCAGGAAGTATGAGCAAGTTTATGTATGTCTCTGTGTCTCTCTCTCTCTGCATCTCTGAATCTCTCTATTTCTCTCTGCATCCTTTGCCTATGGACTCAAAACCGGCTATTTATATCTACTCTCGTCTGGAATTACCCTGTACCTAGCCCACTCAGCACTGTGTAGGTGGATCCGTAGAAGGGAGACACCTGGAGTCAGTGCTGCATCCTAAGAAAAGATCTAGCAAGAGGACCCATCCCTTGCCATCTCAAGGAACCTTTAACACCTATAAGACACAACTTCCTGCCTCAGAGGCCAAGCCCCTTTTTACCTCCTGAGTCCACCCTACCAGCTGACATGGCATACATGGCAATTCTCAGAAGGAAAGTCCCTAACAATAAACTATGAGTTTGAGATCTCTGACTTAAATGGGAAGAAGAGAAGAAATTCTAATTCAGAAAAAAACTTGCAAATCCATTAAAATGAAATTCAGAAAAAAACTTGCAAATCCATTAAAATGAAATTTTAAAATGAAGGGTACACAAATCATAAAGAAGAATATGCAAGCATTCATTCTTGTGGGTTGGTTAGAGTTAGATCTCTTGATGCAGAGTGCCATTTATAATAGCTTTTCTTTCAGAGCCACCAGGAAAAAGAGATAGAGAGGGGGAGGGCAAAAGGAAGGAGGAATTGTCTCTAGGTGATCCTTTGTGCATTGGAGAAAAGACAACTTTCCATTATTTCAGTTTTGTTGGGTTACAGGTAATATTATCATTTGTCTAATTAGAATCCCTATTGCCTGCTTCATACCTATTCTTGAAGACTGGATGCTTCTGTATTCCAAATTCCATTTTATATTTAACTGTCATTAGCTCCATTTTAAAGGACTAGCTAGATTAGAACTGGGAAGGTCTGGCCTTTTTAACATCAGAAAGCTGCATCCTCAATCTGGTTATATGGTCCATTGCAACTTCTTTTTTCTAAAACCTCTTATTTTAACTAGAATTTAGAAACATGTAATGATGCATGTAATCAGTACATTGATAATGACAATATTGGCTATTAAGGAGCCAAGGGTCTAATGTTCTTTAAAATAGTGACATATAAAGATAGAAGCAACAGTAAAAGAGTTTATATTTTACTTGAATGTTTTAACATGAGCATAAATGCACATAATCCTGTGAATAAGAATGAGAGCAGATGAAAAGGTCTAAGAATATGTTAGGAGGAGAGAGTACTAATTAATAGCTGTAAGCATCGAGAAGAATACTGAGATGATTTATGAACTGAGCTTTGGAGCAATATAAAGAATTTTAAAGGTGGAAATAAGGAAATAGTGAATTGCAGTCATGAGAAATGGCTTGTACCTGAGAACTCTGTATAGCAGCGGTAAATAATAATAATAGTAATGATAATGGTTACTATTTGCATAGTGTTTTAATGTATATAGAACACTTTACAAATATTATCTCATTTGATCCTCACAACAACCCTATTTACACATGGGGAAACCAATGCTTAGATAAGTAGGGTGACTTGCCCGGAATCACACAAATTAATTAGTATATGATGAAAGATTTAATCTGGGCCTTTCTGACTTCAGGTTTGGCATTGGATCCCCTGTGCTACCTTACTGACCCTCAGTAACACTTCATCTGAATTATTATTCTGATTTTCATTATGGCACAGAGGTGATCTATGAATTCATGTTCTGTTTTTTGATGTAGTTGTACTGGTTTTTTGTAATCCTTGCTTCCTTTTCTAGCTATTCACTAACCATTCCTTTAATAATATTTCATGGATTTATACCAGGAATCAAAGAAGTTTAATGATTTGTAGTTTGCAGACTCCATTCTCTTCCTAAAAAGAAAAAAACAACCCAGAAAACAGATTTAAAACACTTCACTATTGTTGACTTCATGTTCATCTTCTATCAGATGACTGAATTGGCCTGGCTGATCATTGAGGCACCTCTGAGCTTTATAACTGAGATTGACTAGATTGTTCCATGTTTGCAATAAAGAAGGAAATAGTAAGCCACTCCATTATCTTTTCCAAAATAAACAAACAAAAAAGTCCAAATGGGATTATGAAGAGTCAGACAAGGCTGAAAAGGCAGACCAAGAAGCAAAATGATCCTGAAGGTCAAATATTTGCAAAGAAAAGGCAGTGTGTAGGCTTGGTAGCTTTTCATGTGGTCTCCTCTAAAATAAAAGCATATTTGTGACATAACCTGTGAAGTGCTTAGTGATATTAGAGAATAAATTATGAAGACTGATCCCAGTGTGGGTTAAGCCTGCATTATAATTACTATTAAACTAGTAAAATCCAGCTCCTAGTTGTCTATGGAGAAAAAGGGCAAAAGTTAGTTAAACCTTCAGAGCCAATGGATGATGAATGTCCTAGTATCACTGATCCTTAGTTTCATCTTTTTTTCCCATCCATCCTTTTATCAGAATTTCAAAGAAGCCAGAATGGTTACTTTCCCTCCTACCCCTTTCCAACCTCCAACCGCTTTCCATCCTCCAACATATTTTCTTCTCTTCAGTTCCACTCTCCGAAGGAGGGAGAATCACCAGGGCTGATGTGGTAAAGAGGAAGGCAGGTAGAATAGAAACAAAGACTTTAGATAATCTATAAACTGTATAATCTGTCCCCCAGCCCTAATAATTAAACTTGTTAGCACAGCAGGGAAGGCAAAGCAGCTGCTCTGAAGAGGCGGAAGGGAGCAGGTGGGCCATTTAGCTAGATCAAAAAGTTGACATTACTGCCTACACAAAGGCAGTGCTTAAGCAGAGTTTTTAAGGTAGAAAGCAAGCACTGAATTTTCTGGTATGTTGGAACTTTTTTTTTTTTTAATTTGATAAAACCCTGTTGTTCCTGAGTAATTACAGGCAATGAGAAGAGAAGGTTTTAAGCCAGGTAGGAATAAGACACAAAGTGAAGTGTAACTGCAGTAATCTTGAGGTACCTAGACATTCCCCATTTTGGGGGGAAATGTGTTTGATCCACTGGTTCATTGACCCCTTTGGGAAAGTTGGTAATAGAGTGAGATAAACATCTCTGCTATTTATTACTTGGGTGCTCTCTCTCTGTGAAAAGATATTGATAGTCAGATGACACTCATTTATCAAAAGCTCTAGTATCCTATACATTGAGAGCACAATTCCTGTCCTTGAGGAGCTCACAATCCAGTGTGACAGACAGCATGCCAATAATTACATACAAGTGAACTATCTAGAAGTTATGTTGGATGAGGCAGCCTATGAGCTCCTTTTGGCTCTAAACCTTGATGCTATGATCCCCATAAGTGCAGTGGGTTCAAAGCCACACTAGAATGTGGGGATAAGCCACCACCTCAGTCTTAGAATATTCTTGGGTCAGAAGTAGATAGGTTTTCTCTATTTTCCATGCCTTATCTTGGTTTCTATTCAACTTTTACATTTAAAAATTTTTTTAAATAAGTTTTATTTTTATTTTATGAAATAAAACAAGCATTTGCATAACATAGTATGATAGAAAGATGATTGTACACATGTGTGTGTGTCTGTATATATAAAATTATCCTATACATACTTCTATTTATCAGTTCTTTCTCTGGATGCAGATGACATCTTTCTTCATTTGTCCTTTCTAATTGATTTGGATATTTATAATACACAATAATTTATTCACGCAAAGTCATTCTTAAAACAATATTGCTGTTACTACATGCAATATTCTCCTGGTGCTGATCAGTTCATTCTTCATTATTTCTTGCAAGTCTTTCTAAACTCATTGAGCTAATTTCTTAGAATGAGAAAAAATAAAAAAATAAAAGCAATTCAAAAAAATTATGAGTTCTACTTACTTAAGTTTCAATACTTTCATGCTAGAGCTGTCTTGTAACAGCTGGTCAAGGTACAGTTGAGTGGCAGAATGCATCCTGGAATCAATTATCTTTGCTTATATAATTGATTCCGATATGGTAAAATTTCATTAATTCAAAGCTGTCATTCTCAATTTGTGATAATTAGATTGGAAATGAAGTTTACATTTTTAACCATAATTATAATGATTTGCAAAATGAATTAGTAGAATAAATGAGAGGTTTTGAACTGGGGTCTGTGAACTTGTCTTTAAAAAAATATTTCATTATAATTGAGGTAACTAAGGGGCTCAGTGAACAAAGAGTTAGGCCTGGAGTCAGGAAGAGCTGAATTCCAATTCCACCTCAGGCACTTAGTGGGTTTGCTACGCTATGCAAATCCCTCTGCTTACTTCAGTTTCCTCAACTGTAAAATTGGGATAATAATAGCTCCCACCTCACAGGATTGTTGTGGGGATCAAATGAGATATTAGCAAAGTGCTTAGCACAGTAATGGCATGTAATAGGTATTATATAAATTCTAGCTACTATTGTTATTATTGTGTTTCCTTTGTCATCCTATGTGTTTTATTTTATACAATTAGAAACATTATTCTGAGAAGGGAATACATAGGCTTTACCAAATGGCTAAAAGGGGTGCATGGCACTCAAAAAAACTTCTTGGTATTAGAAGTATTGTTCATTTACTTAAAAGAACAAAATTTGAATGAAATCTTAAAATCTTAGAGTTGGAAGAGGCCTTAGTTGTCGTCTTGTTCAAACTCTACCCATCTACAACATTCTCATGAGTGATTATGTAAGTTGTGTTAAATACCTCCAGTTAAGATAAACTCACTGTCCTTTCTGTTTCTGAATGGTATTTATTGTCTGGATTTAAAAAAAAAAAGAGTTGTTTTCCTTTGCACTAATGACATTATTAAATATGTTAACTCCCCATTCTGTTGACTTCAATCTGTAGAAGTTCATGTAAGTTTTCCAAAACTTTCCAACTCTTCATGACCCCACTTGGGGTTTCCTTGGCAAAAAGAACTGGAAAGGTTTGCCATTTCCTTCTCCTCATTTTACAGATGAAGAAACTGAGGCAAATAGGGTTAAGTGACTTATCCAGGATCACACAGCTATTAAGTAAACAGTCATCTTCCTGACTACAGGGCTAGCAATTTTTTCTTTTGAACACAAAGAAATCTATCCATATTTTCTCTTGTAAAGAACTATATTATACCTTGTAGCCTCCACCAGCACCAGCACTACAAAAACCCACTCAGTGATCTAGAAATCTCAGAGAAATCATAAAGCTACTTTTTATTTACATCTTAAAGCAAAGACCCATCTCTTTGCCCCAGCCCTGGAGTAGCAGTAAGGGCTGAATCCCAGATGATTCTGATGAACCAATCCCATTCAGTTTATAAGGATACCCAGTGCCCTTCATACCCCACAAAGAGCATTCTCTCAGGACATAGGCACCAAGATTTTGAGTCCGAGATGCCCCACTGCTATTATTTACCTTCATTATAATGGCAGTGTGATCATTTGACCCATGTTTACCCAAGACTTGAGGGAATCTCCTTTTGTCTTCTTGGCAACAACCCTTTGGTGCTCATACCCCAGTGGATCAGCTCATCCTTTTACTGTTTGGGGCCCATTGTTGCTATATTATCCTTCTGGTTTGCTTCCCTCGAGTTAGTATCTGGTCAGTTAACTGGGTCATTCTATCCAGGTCCTATCCTGAATCTTCCTGTATTTATTGAGATAAGATGCTATGAAGAAGAAAGCTCATTTTTTTTCCCCCCACCATAAAAGGTAAAGAAGGCAAGATCACCTTCTTGGCCATCTCCATGCCATGTTTTCTCTATTGGGACCAGCATTTTCAACTCCTACCCACCTCAACTTTAAAATCTTAAACTCTGATTGATGAAACTTTTTCTTCACCCTGCCTGGAACTAGGCGAACTAGTCCCCTACTTTACCTCCTGACTTTTTCTATCATCTTCTCCTCAAGCTTCCCAAACTTTTGAGTTTACTTCTGTCTTCTCCTAATAGGATATGAGCTCTTTTAAGTCAGGGATTGGCTTGTTGACATATATATATTTGTTGTTGCTATTCCTAGAACTTAACAATGCCATATAAAGATTAGCTATTATTATTAAATCTGTCTCTGGATTGATCACTTGATTTTTCATTGACTCTACCTTTACTGACACTACTCTAAGGGGCAGCAAGGTTGCACAGTGGATAGAGCATTGTTCTGGGAGTCAGAAAGTCTCATCTTTCTGAATTAAAATCCAGCTCTATAGGAATTTGTTAGTTATGTGACTTTGGCAAATCACCTAATCCTGTTTGTTTTACTTTTTTCCTCTGTAAAATGGACTGGAGAAGGACATGGCAAAGCACTCTAGTATCTTTGGCAAGAAAATCTTAAAAGGGATCAGGAAAAGTTGGACATAACTGAAATGAGCGAACAAAATAATCAAGTGTAAAAAAAGCAACCAGCATATTGTTTTGTTTTGTTTATTTTTGAAATGTTTTGTGGGCTCTGTTGTTACACGTTTAAAAATGCTCTGTCAGATAAAATGGAAACAAAAAAGAAAATCCAAAATCAAACAGTTTTGGATAGCAGCAGGGACAGGTTTCTGATCTGTGGGCTTGTCAGGGAAAACTAGCCCTTTAGGGAACATACTAAAAAGTACCACCTGACATTCTTGAAACCTTAATAATCATTCTCCTTTACCTAACTCTGAAGCCTCTTTGGCTTTTCCTGGGAGACATTCAGCATTTGTTGCTGGATAGAGGAGACAAATGAATTTCAGGAAATTTGATGAAATGATTATAGGGATTCTAGGCTGACTCACCACTCAGTTTGGGCTGTCACTTGGTACACAAAATGTCAGCCATAAAACAAGCCCTTTCTGACTCAACATGAAGCACGATTCCATTTTTAAGTGGCTACCCATCAGTCCAAGATTGTACTCCCTGGTACCTTCATTCCAGGATACATTAGAGTGTGTGTGTGTGTGTGTGTGTGTGTGTGTGTGTGTGTGTGTGAGAGAGAGAGAGAGAGAGAGAGAGACAGACAGACAGACAGACAGACAGACAAACAGGGAGGGGGAAGAAGAGGAAGAAGAGAGACACCCAGAGACAGAGAGTCAGACAAAGAGACAGAGATAGACACCCCCACACATACACAAAGGAAAGATTGAGACGGAGACTGAGAAAGATAGAGAAAGAAAGAGAGGTTTTGTTTTTGTAACTGAAAATATTTTAGAAATTGTGTTCATGATAACATGAAACTTCTACTTTTCCAGAGATGGAAATAGAACTTTGTTAGTCTGATCTTAAGACCCAGGAGTGTGTTCATTCAAGTCAACAAAAAGAGGAAACATGCCCAGTTTAGTAAACGAACGAGAAATTATTTTTGGCACTGGAGATGTAAAGAAAAAACCCCAACCCCTACCCTTAAGGAGTTTACTTATGCATTTAGAGTTGTATACAAAATATGTACAAAGTAGATGTGAGATAATCTTAGATGAAAGACTAATGTAGCTGGGGATCAACAAATGGTCTTATGAAAAGACGTCCTTGGCCTAAATCTTGAAGGAAACTAGGAATTCTAGGGCGTTGAGATCATCATCATCCTTTTGTTCTTGTTATTGTCCAATCACCATGTGACTTAAATTTCTTTGATTTGGTTTCTTCATCTATGAAATAAAATGTTGTGCAAATAGGAACTGTAGTAACTAACCAAAAGGCTTATGCTTTTCATAATTAATGAGACTTTAGAAACATCTATTGACACATTTTTTTCCAGCCATATCTATGTACACATGGAATATTCCCGTTTGGTAATAATCTCTGGGAATATAATGGATAAACATGTAGATAATATACTTAATTAATAATATCGCTTTAAAATTTAAAAAGTATTTTATTAATGTTATTTTGTCCTCAAAACAACCCTAGGAGGTAGGTGCTATTATCATTCCTATTTTGTAGATAAGGAAAATGAGGTAGACTAAGTTGTCCAGAGTCATAGAGCTATTAAATGCCTGAGGTTGGATTTTAATTCATGTCTTCCTGATGTTTATGCCCACAACTCTATCCACCTACCTCCTCTTAGAAGCTGATATTAAATATTCATAGGCTCACACATTCTGAAGGGATGTTGCATCTAACCCAAACTCATCATTTTACAGATAAGGAACCTAAGGTACAGAAGTGACTTACCTGAGGCCATACTGTTAATAGGTATCAAAACCAGAACTTGAATCCAGTCTTTGTAAATATGGAAAATGTTCTTGACCTGAAGTCAGATTGTTTTTGAATCCCATCTCTGACTTTCTTCTTTTGCAGTTATGGACAAATTACTGAACCTTACTGAGACTGTTTTTTTCATCTGTACAACTGGAATAATGACATCTAACCTGTTTAATTCATAGAGCTGTTGTGAAAAAGTTACTGCTTTGAAACTCTGAATGCACTTTGGTAATTTGATTATGAACATCTTATGTAGTGTATATAAAATAGTCTATTAACCTTAAGCTGTATATAAATACAAGCTATTATTAAACACAAAGAAAAATTGCTTTCTCTTCAGGAGTAAAGTTTTGTTTACCAAGGATGGCACAACAGACTACCTACAGAATATGTTTTCTATAATTCTTTTTTACATAAAAAAGTAAGCATCTTACCTCCTCAGCCTAATGTTGGACATTAGCCTATGGTATTCTATTATCTCTAGTGTAGACTTCAGAATGATTGGTGATAGTGAGTGATGATAAAACATTTTATGTAGAATTGTTTCTTAATCTATAATGGCTTTTTGGGGACACAGGGAATGCCTTGTAGTTTTTATCTATTGTCATGGAGAAGAGACAGAGAGTGCACATAGCATTTTCTGAGATTTCCTCCACTTCTGTTAGAGGCATATAACTGCCACATTGTTGTAAGTATCCAAAAGGAGAAATGGACTAAAAGATAACTTCACAGAGATGTGTGAGTGGAAAGATGGGGATGCACATGTGGTCAAAAAATAGGGATAAATTATGGACAACTCATGCGCTCCACAGGTATCCTTATGAAGTATGCAAGTATGGATGAAAAAGCATATAATGAGCTATTAGTTTGTTCATTGTTAGAGTGCTGAGGATTCATATAAAAATGTCCCTCCTCTCAAGGAACTCACAGCAGGGGTCCTCAAACTACTTCCCACGGCCAGATGTGGCAGCTGAGGACGTTTATCCCCCTCACCCAGGGCTATGAAGTTTCTTTATTTAAAGGCCCACAAAACAAAGTTTTTGATTTTACTATAGTCTGGCCCTCCAACAGTCTGAGGGATAATGAACTGGCCCCCTATTTATAAAGTTTGAGGACCCCTGAAATACAGCATATCAAGAGAAAGCAAAGAAAGTCTTACCCTCTCTGCCTCTCAGTGGTCTTATAGGAAGATATATTATAAGGTCTAGAATGGGCAGAAAAGAATGCATTATCATCTATATTGTTGGAGGGAACATCTGCATTGTTGAGATCAATTTTTTTTCAGAGATCAATTTTTTTCAGAGATCAATTTAAATAAAAATCCAGAACATGTCTAAACAATTCAGTTGGTGACTTGAAAAGTAGTGCATAATATCTGGAATAAATGATTTTAGCTTCTTATGTTTTCCCCTTTTCCTGCCTGACTCATGGTAGAGAAGAGCTTCACTAAAAGAATTGGAGTGGAGAGGAGAGGTGATCCTGTACAATTTACAAAGTAGGTATTTCTTCACAAAGAATGAAGAGTTTCCTCTGTTGTAAAGTCCTCTTGTTTTGTCTAACTACTCTCCCCCTACAGTTTTGATGAAGCATTTTAGAAACCTTTTTTATGGTTTTTAAATGTTGAAATCAAATGAAACTCAAAAGCTTTGAAGATGGCAGCTAGTTTTTGTTTAATTTTTTTTGTTTTGTTTTGTTCTCTCCCCCCCCCCCCCCTCCAACCCTTCCCCCTCCAGTCAGTTATTATTTTTTTTGGTAGGGTGGTGGTCTGGCTTTTGTTTCTGTAGAACACATTGTTAACACCCTGTGGTTTTCTTTGTTGTATGCAGAGTTCTCAAGTAGACCAGCTGCCTCTCTTTATAACTCCTGTCACCAACTCGATATTTTCCATAGGAACTGGCTTCACGTTTATTTGGGAGAAGTGAACTTTCTTTTCAGGGTAGTCTGTATTCTTGTGGTCTATAGACTCTCTTCCTCTCTTCATTCTCTGAGTTCAGTGCCTGAATGTTAGCTACTTATCAGAATCGGATCAACCCAAACCAGTATGTTCTTTGGTGTAACAAGTTATGCAGGTTCAAAGTTCATATTATCAGCCTCTTTGCGCAATGCTGAGTTGCTGCATAAAACAGATAGCAGCAGATGAAGAGAGAGTGCACTCAGTCTTTTGTGTGCCATTGAGGTCCGGCTTAAAACACGAATTCCGCTATTTAAAATTTCAAAAAATGAGAGATGTAGTTTTTGGTTTTTGCCTTCTACACAGAAATGTTGAGATATATTTATGGAGTCAGAGGTTCATAAATTTGGATCTGGAAGGTACCTTAGTTTTACTCACTTTGCCTTAAGCATATTGAGGTATTTTTGTCAGGTACATTATAGATCAACTCAGCTTAGCAGTAAAACCATCTCTGCAAACAATAGTTTTACCAAGAAATTTTTATGAATAGTTCCTGAAATAGAAAGAGCAAATTGAATTTCATAGTTCCAGAGTTGTGAGTTATTTCTAACATAATAAGTTTTTTTAATTTAATTTTTTAAATAATGGCACTTTTCCATTTGTTTCTATCCAGTGTCTCCCACAGATATTTTGCACTACTGTGAAAGTATGAACCAGAGTTCTGTGTGGATTGTGATCTATTTATTGTTTCTATATTTGCTTCAATATGTGAATGTCTATAATATTTCTTTTGCCTTATTGCTAAGTGAATGGTTATGTTTAAGATATAAAAGTGTCATTGTTAAAATGGCTGAGCTTGTGTGAGTGGGAAACATATTGGTAGGAGTTCTAGACCCAAAGTTAGAACATATTCCCTCACAGTACAGTAATTCCTACAACTCTTAGAGTTTGAGTGTAAATATGTGAAATTTTCAAAGAGAGAATCCCACATATTTACTCTTGAAACCTCTCTTTGAATCTAGACCTGCCAAAGCAAGGATAGTTTGGAATCAAAAAGCCAGCCAGAGAGTGATTTGTTGTCCACTAATCCCTTTGGATTAGTGCTATATAACATAGGCGCCCATTCCTTACACCTATAACATGACCTTGAAAAATGTTTTATTTGTTTTTTTCCAGCATGGATCTTTATTTTCATGAGTGAAATGATTTAATCTGTCCATGAGAAATCTTAATCACATTAGATAAAGAAGCTGATGTTGAAAATTAATTTTAGTGGAGATTCTTGTATTTAAGGCGAGAGACCATTTTCATTAAACTCATTTGTCATACTTTTACTCCTTGTCCCCTAAAGGGCACAAGTTAGTGTGATGAAATGGAAAGAGTACTAGACTTGATATCAGAGGATCAGGGTTTGAATCCTAACTTTCTCTTACTATCTGTATGAGCTTTGATGATTTTCTGTGTCTCAGTTTCCCCATCTACAAGATAAAAGGTTTGGGTCCTTGGATATAATGTTAAAGATCCATTAATCTCTACAGCTATTGTTAAAGATCCATTAATCTCTACAGCTATTCCTATGCCCCAAATACATTATGAACAATCCTGTTTGCCATATTATCCAAAGAACTTAATGTATACAGGTATATTATTTTTTCATTTTGTTCCTAAATTTTTGCTGCCCTCTTTAATATTTGTAAGAACCATAGACATCAGTTGATATTAAAATCAGATGACTTTTCTTTAAATCCTCTGATAAAAGGAATATTCTTTGGGTTTAACCAGAACTTTAAATGTATGAATTTAGCAGCAATACATTGCTATTAAAATAGCAATTCATTCTGTTCCATTTATTATTATTCATGTTTCATTTAAGATCCTAACTGATGAGCTCATTTTAGGGGGGGAAGTTACTAATCTTCTTATTAGAAAATGTTTTTTTCTTATGCTGTAAGACCATTTCTAACTATTATTTATTTCATATGTTTTTCAAATTTCAGAGTTAGAACATTTTGAGCATTTTCTCCCCTACAAAAGCCACTTAGCAACAAATAGACTGAATTGTTGAAATTTATGAGCAGCCCATCCGTGCTGTCCAGCTTGACCCTTCATTCATCTAAAGACTGTGTTTTCTGCAGCAGCTGACCAATTAGGCCCCACACCATTTATTCTCTATATTGTGGTGTTTTATACTGTCCTTTGTCTGAACCTCAGGCCTGCCTAATTCTGGATTTGGATTATCTCCTGGTCTAGCAGCTGTTCTTATTGTGTGGTGTTTGCCCTCCTGGCTTCTAAAATCCAGCTATGTTTATAGTGTTGACATAAGCTATTAAAAATAAAAGCCTGTTGAGGGTACTGAAGGAGTGGTGGATGCTCAGGTAGAAGAAGAATCCTGTGAAGTCAGTCAGAGTTACCAAGTTTGGCTTTTAGAATCTTTGGTTGGAAGGGTTCTTTATGCATGGGGGTCCCTCACTATCCTCAGTAATTCATTACAAAGTTGACCTCCCCTTAGTGTCAGGAAGTTCTTTTTAATATCAGTCCCAATCCTTTCCTTTTGTAGTCTACAATAATTTCCTCTGACTCTCTTCTATTCTCGAGGGATCTTTAAATCAGTGATTATTACCATTATTTAAGAGGTGCTTGTGGATTTCATTTCCACCTGCAGTGTTCTGAATGCTCTTCTGAGTATTCTTACTTTAAATAGTAAAATGGAACAAAGTCTTTTGTGCTCAGGGAGTTAGGTAAGTTTTCAGAGAAGTGTAACTTCATCCTTGAGCTCCACTTTGCCTGGAAAATGTCCAAAAGCTTATGACAGCTCTTTTCATACCTTTTCCTGTAGGCAGTCTTTTATGTTGTCAGTTTATTTTCCTTTTCTAGTATGAATATTGGTGCCTTTGCATGCCTTCTTAACATTATGGGGTGGTGATTCAGTATTTTGATTTTTTTCTAACTTGGGCATATGATTTTACCAGCAGAGGTGGGTCACTGTCTCTATCAGCCCTTTCTCTGAAATTTTTAGTCCTACAGAGTTTACTGGGGACACCACGAGGTAAAATAACTTGCCTAAGAACCTACAGTGATTATATATCAAAGATGAGGCTTGAGTCTGGGTGTTTTAGGTCCCAAATGTCATTCTCTACCCAACTCACTATATTGTATGTATGTGTAAGTGATTTTAATTTCTTTGCCCAGTCCTATTTTGATTTTACCAATTCAGAATTTATGATCATTTGGTCATAGTTTAATTTTTTTGCTAATTAGGACCTTAAGTAGGTTGAGGCAATCAGGGTTTTGAGCCAGGAATCCATGGAATTCATTTCCTTCCTAGAGCATTCCAGAAGAGCAATACTGTCTGGTGAATGGACTGCCTCTTTTCAAGACTGTACGCAATTGGGGCAAACTGAATTCCTCGCCAAATGCCCCATACCCAAATAAATTTAACCTGAATGACAGAATTCCTAGTTAAAGCTTTAAAAGTTTTCTTATTTAATTTCATTTCCTATTAAAAGTTATTTTTTTAAAAAATGTTTTGCTAAGAAAATTGATACTTTAAACAAGAATGGGATTATTAGCAATGTTAAATCTACTTAATTTTGGGGGTAATCCAGCATCCTTTATAATATATTAAAATTGGAAGGTTGATAGGGCTCTGTAGTCAATCAATCACTCAATCAATAAACATTTATTAAACACTTATTACATGCAGGCACTGTGCAAAATATGGGAGATATGAAAAAAGGCAAAAGACAGTCCCTGCTTTTAAGGAATTTACTATTTAATGGGGGAGACAACACACAAATTCATACAAAGCAAGCTATATAAATAAATAATTTATTTAGGAATATTCTAAATAGGAATGACAACTAGGATAAGTTTATCCTAAACAGGATAAATAGGAAATAATTGAGAGTGGGAAGGTATTAAAATTAAGAGATTGGGGAAGACTTCCTATAGAAGGTGGAATTTTAGTTGGGATTTAAAGGGAGCCAGAGAGGTCAGTAGTTGGAGTGGAGGAGGGAGAGTATTTCTAGGCATGGGGCGTAATGACAGAAAATGCCCACAGCTAGGAGATGGAGAGTGTCTTATTCTTGGAACCATCTCATTTACCAATGAGGCACAAAGAAATGTAATTTTTTACTGGACTTACTTGACAGTTTCACACAGGAAATGACTGAGCTTTCAGTACTTGTGTCTTGGTCTTTTAATTCTAAGAATAGTGTTCATTATGTCATTATAGACATAACAATCCTTAATTATGACAGTACATTTAATAGACTGCCCAGGTGTAATTCCCCCCCCCCCCCAATTTATTGTCATGTTACTGGAACTTTTAAAAGTGTACTTTTAAAATGTCCTGTAATTCTGACATGTAACTGCCTTTAAAAGCTTTTCTTCAAGGGGCCTACATCAAAAGAGGTTTTTATCACAGTTCAAAACATTGTATTGAATTAACTTAAAACATTATTGTTATCAGAATAGAACACTAGTGGTATTTTATATACCACTAGTTTGGAAATTTCCTTTGTCTGTCCTTATTTCTGGCTTCTTGGAACTATTTTGCTGATAGTTGAATGAGAATAATCAGCTATTCCTGAGCTTAGTGACTTCCTTTATTAATATGATCTTACATTATAGCTGTGCTCTCATTCACTTTTATTTGGTTATGGAAATGTAGCAGGTCATCCCTGCCATTTATGAATGATTCTGGCAATGTTTTATAGAATTCTAAATCTACAATTGCTGGGAGGGATCTCAGAGGCTACATAGTCCAATATCCTCATTTTCCATATGAGAACTTGGATGCCTCACAGAAGTAAAGTGACTTATTCAAAATCACACGAGTAGCAAGTTCCTTAGTTGAGATTTCAATCCAGGACTTCTGCCAGAGCTATTATTACTATATCACACACACACACACAAAAAAGCTTGTTATGGTTAATTGTCACAAGGAACATGATGATTTCAATCACCATCATATAAAGGAGTACCTGATTTAACAAAGTAATTTAAAAACATTTTATGATTCACTATAATCTGTTTTTACCCAAATCCCTGACATTAATTAATTGTGTTGGAGAATGAAATCAATGATAAAGCAGTTTGGCAAGTCCTGCTTGACTGGTGGATTCAGGGTCATGTCCTCAGACTGACGTTTGTTATTCAGCCTATGAACGACTGATCTCTTCCACCCCAGGAAAGAGAATACACAGTAGTTTATTATCCATTAGGAAATTCCAGGGTATGAAATTACTTACTGACTATTCTTATTGGTACCAGAGAATTTTTGCCATGATTTTATTGTCAATAAAATAATAGCCTGTAATAGCCTAAAATGAAAAGAGTTGGAATTTTTTTTCTTTACATTTCTTACATTGTAGACTTACATTGAATTTTTCAAATACTTTTCAGGATTATAGTCTCTGAAATAAGAAAACAGTGCCACTTCAGAAATGAGAATGGGAAAGATATTAAAAGACTAAAGATAGACTGAATTTAACAACAATAACAAAAAGAGTATAAATTGGAAATTGTGGATTAAGTCAGCCTGATGATAAATTCTTTTTTTAGATCATATTAGTCATATTGTGAAAGAAAAATCAGGACAAAATGAAAGACAAAAATGAGAAAGAAAAAACAAGCAAAAAAAGATGAAAATCATTCAGTCTCCATAGTTCTTTCTCTGGATGCAGATGACATTTTTTTTCATTCCAAGTCTATTGAATTATATTGACAGAGAAGAACTAAGTCTATCATAATTAATCCCAATGATAAATTCTTAAGGAAAAAAATCTAGAATGTATTATTAGAAAGATTCAGTCATCACTTCATTTTCTTCTATATATATTATATGACTATATGTATGTATTTGTGCATTTTATATCTATTCTCCTACTAGTGGAATCACAATATCCACAGTGAACCTCAGTGAAACAAATATCCTCAGTGAACCTACATAAGATGAACTTAGATCTTAATACCATTATTGTTGTTTGTTCTTCATTATCAAAAAGAACCAATAACATCATGTGAGTGATGACTTGCAAGAAAATAATTAATCTTAGAAGGAAGATGAAGTAGGGTTAGAAACCAAAGTCTCCTATAAAAGAGACTCTTAAAGAAAGCCAGGAAAAGGAGGTAAAACAACAGAGCATTACAAACATAGTGAACAAAAGAGACACACCTTGTTTTTGGTTAGGTACTTACAGTAAAGATTCGAATTATTCCCTAATATTATTTTTGGATGTAGATGTAAATGTCCAGATGAATTGAGTAAAATGCTTCATAGTTTTTTTTTTTTAATTTTTTTTTTTTAGAACTTGATAAAATGACAGTGAAATTTATCTGGAAAAAAATCAGTTGATAAGAATACTGAGTTTTGTTTTTTTTTAAAGAAAACAACAATAATAGGTAGATTTGTGCTGCCAAATTTTAAAATGTAAATAAGTCTACAGCCTTCAAAATTAGGTGATATTTAGTAAAATACAAAATGAAAGAGATAACATGACAAGTTCAAAATACCTTTGTGTAGCACAACAGGAAAAGGAATCATTGCTTACTTACATTACTTACATTTGGGACAGTGGAACTGATTTTTATGCTTCACAAAACAGTCAATAAATTCCAAATGGACTAATGTGATTACAGGTCATATAGCCTTAGAGCTGGAAGGAAACTTAAAGGCTACCTTAAGCTCATCCTGTCATTTTTTGCAGATGTGGGAATTGAGATCTAAAGACAGATAATATTTATAAAATACTTTGAAAACAAAAGATCACACAAATTCCTATTATTACTGTTTTATCAAATTATTAAGTTTTAGGTCACATGGTGACAAGAATCAGTCAAAATTTGCCCCTTAATCTTTTGATTCCACTGATAGAAGGTAGAAACCAAGCAAGGACCATTAAGCAGCTTAAGAAAGGCAAACCAGCCCAGGTTAGAAATGTAAAAGGTCCAAGTTCCTGTGCCAATCACTACTGAGTAGTCACTGATCATCTAGCCCAGAAGAGATACAGCTACTAGCCTCAAAAAAACCTCAACAACAAACCCTCAAAATAACAGCAGAACATTGTTCTTAATATGCTGTTCAGGTGATTGTGAACAAAGATTTTGTTTGATAAGATTCTAGTTCCAGTACAATTTATTTGCTGAATTTTCAAGAATATTTTAGGGTTTGATTTTGTAGTATAGGATTTGTCATCTCAATTTACAAAGGATGTAAATCTTTTTTCTAAATTTCTTCTAGATTATAATTTTGGTTCTTTTACTGTATCTTATTAAATATTCGGTAGATACTACATTTTTGCAACCTCCTGTGACACACAGATAGACACATGTGAATATATATGTAGGTGCATGTATATATGTTTGTATACATGCATATATGTATGTAGATGTACACATGTGTATGTATAGATATAAATATGCACGTGTGTCTCTTGTGTGTATATGTAATATATATTTATGTCTATCTATCTGAGCTCCTTAAAGATAACTTCTTTATAACTTCTGTTAGCAATGTCCTGGTATTGAATTTATGGCATAAACTACTCTATTTCTTTAGCCAAAATCTGCATATCATCATTTGTTTGAAATGTCACTTTTTGACAATGTTTATTGATTATATGTGCATGTCTCCCATGAAAGATCTTTTGGTCCCTTTCTTGGATCTTAGACCTTTATAGATTCTATTTGGAGGTGAATGAGAATTGATTGCATTTGATAAGTTCAATCATGTATACTTATAGTCAGCATTGCTGTCAGCAATACCTATTGCTCTGTGAAGCATATCTGAAAGAGAAATATTTCTCTAATTTTTTTTTACCTGTTGTCATTACTATAATTATTTCTTTGCTCTCATCTTTTTCAGTGGGATTCATAAGGGAGTCCTCTTGGAATAAATCACCGTCCTGCTATTCTTTAACATTTAATATTATGGATTGTTGCATAGGTACATAAAATGACTGCTTTTTGAGGTCAATAATAATCTTAGGACAAAAACTCATCCTTTGTAGGATGCCCTAAAAATATTCTTCTTCCAATATTAGGAGTAGAAAGGACAACAGGAATGATACACACTTCATCTTCTTCCTATAGCAGGCATAAGAGATATAAATACAAAGAAATGAAAATGTTCTTAATCTCAGGGAGCTCAGATTCTATTGGGGGGGAGACAAAATATACACAAGTACACACAAGCACACACATACTTAAAATACACATAGAATGAATAAAAAATAATTACAAAGTGGTTAAATCAAAATAGTTTTAATCTCTTACCACATGCATCATTTATATACCACTCTAATGGTGACAAATGATTTTGCAAATATCTTTACAATTCTTGCATGCAGGTGCTATTAATACTCATATTTTATTATAAGAAAATGGAGACTGAAGATTATCACAAAACTGGTAAATATCTTAGATAGGGTTTGAGCTGAGACCATGAGTTTTTGCTCACGTTGCTTGAGGATAATAAGAAGTGGGACTGTGATAACTATTATACACATTTTTCTTAAGTTTTTATGGATCAATATTATGTCCAGATAATTGTGAGAAGCAGTTTGGCCTGTGATAACTGTTCATATCCAGTACAATTCACTGTTTGAGTTCTCCAGGATAAACTGAGGTCTGCATTTCCAAAATCTGGATTTTTTGTCATTTGGTCTGTAAAAGATAATGATTTTCTGATATAGAATTCTAACTTCCAGGCCTAATCTTCTTAGGGATATGGCTACATGCTAAAATTTCAAGGTATTTAGTGATGAGCTCCAGAGTTTCAATTATTTCTTTGCAATAATAATAATATCAGGATCTTCTGCATAATATGCTACCATTCCTCAAGTAAATAGGTAGGCAATCTACTGTCTTGTGGTCAACACCATCTTCTTTCTTATATTTGTAGGATCCTTAGGAAAAAATTAGCACCAGAGAGTAGCTTCCCCTGGACTCCTAAAATCAGTCCACATGACAGGAGAACTCTGCTGAACTCATCACTACTGTTCTGCACAGGGACCTTCAGCCCTGAGGCATGGAACCCATGTCAGTGGCAGAGGAATTCCAGCTGTCATGGAGTAATTCTCAGGACTCTTGGTTCTTCTTGAGCCTCAAACTATAATCAGTATTTTTGTTGTCATTTCAATATGGAAGTAGCTGTCAGAACTTAGCTTGAGATATGTGTCTTTTGCTGCCATATTCTGAGCACACGCTCTCTTGTACTCCGTGATATTGATTGATTTAAACACAGTGGATTAAGTGCCTTTTGGGTATAAGTATACACATGTATTTGTGTGTATGTTTGTATGTAGTGTATCGTATTGTTTGTGTATGTATCACAATGCATATTATACTCCATTTTTTATTATATGTATACCCATGCATGTTAATGTGTATTGTCACACATATGCTTATATTGCATTGCAGTCTATATATATGTTATGTGTGTGTCATATATAATATGTTCTCTGTATAGCATATATCCACACACATACACAAAGTATGTACCTGTGTCCCTACCTGTGTCTTTAGCACTCCTCTTGGTTCTGGGGACACAAAGCTTTCTGACACAGACTTTTCTCTCCAAAAGCTTACATTGTAATAGATAATGATGACAGTTAAGATCATTAAATGGTCCATGACAACAGGGGAGAACACAAATCACAGACTGCCTGCCTAAGAGATGATAAACCTGTTGCAGGGAAGACTCTGATTGTCCTGGTGATGAATGGCTCTGTCATTATCATGAGAATTAATTAAGTATTATCATTAATAATAAAACTCATGGTAGAAATGCAAACCAGAGAACAGAGAGAAAAGAAAAACTAAAATTGTTTGGCTGTTATACAATTGCTTGCCATGTATTTCTAATTACTGTGCAGCACAATAACAATTATGCATGTTGTTAAATGTTTCCAATGAACTTTGTTCTAAGTTACAAAAGTAAACTCTCTAAGTGTACACTTAGTCTGCACAGGTTGGGCCAAGAGACTCCTGTAGAGTGGGAGGCAGGAATATAAATAAAGTCAAGTGCAAGCAGCCTGAGCCAAGCCCTGCCCTGCCGTGGTTCGGCATCAGCAAAGCTGTCAGGGTTGAGAGAAAAGGAAGCCACAAGCACAGCTGCAGCAAGCTCCCTCATGAACTGCAACTGCTGTAACTGTCTTTCCCCTTTTCCATGTTGCCCAAATCAATTACCAGCCAGGAAATAAAAGCCAGTGGACTTTCAGGTCTCTGCCGGTGATCTCCTGGTTGAGAGAGGGTCCTTTTCTCTGCTGTGCCAGAGACTGCATCTTGCAGCTCTAGAGCTGTACATTTGTCATATTCACTGAAGCCTATGACCTGTGGAACATCCTCTCCCACAGCTGGCTGGGGTTTCCCTTCTTGCTTATTCTTTTGTGTAATTGTTATGTGTCCCTGGGCTCTGTCTAGCATGGGCTTGTTCCAAGGTAGATTGTCCTGTTTGTTTGTTTACCCAAAGTGGGATGATTTTCTGATAGAAATCTATCCATTTATATTCATGTATATTTGAAAGGAGGAGGAGGCTGGGGATTGGCCAAAGCTCAGTCAAATTAATGTGGGCTTGAGGTGGTTACAAAACTGTTGTGTTTAATAGTATATTTCTGGGATTTCTTGTTTTGTTGCTATGAAAAATCTAAATCTAGGGAAGTAGATCACAGAAATAAGAGTTGTCAGGGATCTCAGTGACCATCTGATATAAATTATGCTTGAAAAATGCAACAATATACTGACAAACGGCCATCCAGATCTACTGGCAGAGGGGAAATCCACCAACTACCAAGGCAGCCTGGACTATTTTTAGAGAGCTCAAATTGCTTGTTTTGAGTAAGTTTAACTTTTGGTGTTTATTCACCTACTTCTATCTTCTGAGGACAAGCTGAACAGCCAGTCTTCTACAATCTTTCTGCAACTTTAAAGCAGCCATTATGGCCCTCTTCCCTACCCCTAGTCTCTTCTCCACGCTAAATAACCCTAATTCCTTCAACAAATTCTCACTGGTCATGAAGTCAAGGCTCTTTGCCAAACTTGTTCCTCCCTTCTAGTTATTCCATCTTATCCATGTCTTTCATCACGTGTGATATCAAGAACTGAACATAAGATTGAACCTAATAGTTTAGTTTCACTAGAACAGGATAACAGGATTTTTACCTCCTGAATCCTTAGTGCTATAATGTAGTCTAATATGGAATTAGCCTTCTGGATTGCCATTCACACAATTGACTTTGTGGTCTCTTTCCAGTTTGTTGATCATTTGATTTTATCTTCACTTCACAACTTTAAAAAACAAGAGGGAAAATTGGTATTTAGCAGCTTCTGAGATATGTAATCCTATGGATAGAATACTGTGCCTTAAATCAAGAAGACTTCTCTTTCTAAGTTCAAACCAGATCTTTAACACTTACTAGCTGTAGAACCCTGGGAAAATCACTTAACTCTGTTTGCCTCAATTTTCTCATTAGTCAAATGAACTGGAAAAGAAAATAGCAAACTATTCCAGTATCATTGCCAAGAAAACCCCAAATAAGTTTATGAAGAATCAGACATGACTCAACTGAACTTGACTGAAACATTAGGAAGAGAGAGAGAGTTGGGGTTTGTTTATCATTCTGCTGTCCTCTATGGAGAAATAAAGGGATAGAGTACCTAATTAAAAAAAAAGAATAAAAAAGATTCTCTAGGTGAAAATCCTCTAGATTTTTAGATCATAAAAATTTAAATAACCTGAAATCTTTGCTCAAAAGCAAAGTAAACTAATAAAGAGCTTGCATGGTAATATGTGCAAAAGGAAGGGAAGAGGGTGATTGAGGAACATTTGCCTAAGAGCACGTTTTGATCAGTCAGCTTCTCATAACTAAGGAAACACTGCAGACTCATAATGAAGAAAGAAGACCAGAAAAGGGAAAAATTTAGTTGATTTGGAGGCAAGAAATTAGAAATGAACAATGCACAACTTCTTTAAAGACCTAAATCAAAAGATTCATGTGGTTCCTCTTGGACTGGGTATTTGAGATTTTGATCTCTTAGTTTAGGAACTCCCATCTTTGAATCATACTATTTAGCCCTTTCCCATGGAGGAAACAGAGCAAACATATAGAATATTTCCTCATGCTCCAAAATCCCTATAGGGATTATATCAAGATAAGCATTTATATATAATCATACAGGCTATTTGAGACTTGGAGAGTATGTTTTTGTGTCAGCCGTTGAAGTCAGTCTTTTCTAACCAATGGCCTAGCATAGGTCATGACTCAGGAGGTAAATTTATGAAAATGTGTCATATTGTGGTACATGCCATTAAGATTTATTGGTTTGTAATTTGGACAAATGATAAATACTTTAGATTAAGTTTTTCTGTAAAGTTTACATTTCCATTTTCAAGTAAAGCTTTTTGAGAAAGAAGCTCACTTTTTAAATGCTACTTGAAAGGTGGATAACTCATACTGAGCTTATTAAGATTAGGTTAATATCATTTCCTAATATAAAAAATTTTCATTTTTATGCAAAATTCACACAGGGGGTGTGAAGCTTGATGTTATATTTGATTATGCCATTTATTCTATAGTTGAGTCATGGCCTCCATTTCCTGATTAGGTGCCATCTGGAATCCTGGCACTATCACTTACTACTCATAAGCCTTTAGATAACTTAACCTCTCTCAGTTCCAATTTCTTATTTGTAAAAATAAAGGGTGAAACTAGATGGTTACTATGAAGCCTCCTAAGTTTAATTCTGTGTTCCTATATCACCTGACCCCTAGGATTTTTGTGAAGATGAACTGGGAAAATATATGCAAAGCATTTTGTAAACCTTTAAAAAAAATTTTTTTTATTAAAGCTTTTTATTTACAAAACATGCATGGGTCATTTTTCAACATTGACCCTTGCAAAGCCTTCTGTTCCAAATTATCCCCTCCTTTCCCTCACCCCCTCCCCTAGATGGCAGGTAGTCCAATGCATGTTAAATATATATGTATACATATTTATATAATCATCTTGCTGCACAAGAAAAATTGGATCAAGAAGGTAAAGAAAAAACTGGGAAAGAAAACAAAATGCAAGCAAACAACAATAGAAAGTGTGAGAATACTATGTTGTGTTAAACACTCAACTCCCATGGTCCTCTCTTTGGGTATAGATGGCTGTCTTCATCATTGAACAATTGGAATTGGTTTGAATTATCTCATTGTTGAAGACAGCCATGCCCATCAGAATTGACTGTTGTATAGTCTTGCTGTTGCTGTGTATAATGATCTCCTGGTTCTGCTCATTTCATTTAGCATCAGTTCATGTAAGTCTCTCCAAGCCTCTCTATATTCATCCTGCTGGTCATTTCTTACAGAACAATAATATTCCATAACATTCATATACCACAACTTACTCAGCCATTCTCCAATTGCATTTTGTAAACCTTAAAGCCCCTCATTAATGTTAGCTATTTGCTATAATCCTGTATATCTAAATCGGAAGTGAGAGTCACTGTGGAAAATCAGAGAGAGAGATTAATCCAAGGATAGGAAGCTACAATATCATAGTAGATGGAAATAAAAGGATCAAAGATCAGAAAAATCTATACATCTTACAGCAACTCATTCCTGGCCCTAACTGCGTAGGCAATGATATTTATGTTCTGATAATGAATGGTTATGTTATGTTACTGTCCTTGACAAAAACTCTGTTTTAGTCTCCCTCCAGTCCTGGTCTTGGGATAAGCTAGATAGTAACAACTCCATGAGCCTCAGAGATTTGGGGCATTTCTGGGCTCTCATGGAGTTTTTTATTTGCCCCAAGGTTATAGAATTGCCTCTGAAATCCTACTCAGATAATCATTAGGCAGAAGAAAAGACTACTTCCCTAGAAATTTTCCTTGCACTTAAATATTTTAAAAATGAATATAGATGATGCTTTTTCCCATGGTAAGATTGTATGGGAAGGTTGGAACCTATTAAAAGGCAAAACTCGACAGCAGAATTCTGTTGGTACAACTCAGTTCTCTGGGAGAAACTTTATCTATTATTTCTGATCTCTATTGTCTCAGCTTCCACCTTGGTTTTCCAAAGTCAAACTCAACTATTGAGTATACTTTTGCTCTATGATCTGCCCAATCTTGGTTCCTAGTTATGGTCTTCCTATGACTAATCAGGCTTCATGCCCATCTGTATTCAGAAACTACGTCTCCTGGTTCCCTGACCATTGTTGCTAATGTATGTGTGTGTATTTAGAAACACACACATATGTGTGTTGTGTGTGTATGTGTTATGAAGAGTTTTAAAAGTGAAACAGTATGGAACCAGAATTAAGCTAAAAAAGTCTGTAAACAGTCAGCTGATCAATAAATAGATATTAAAGACCTATAATATATGTATTATAGGTCTTTAATATCTATTTACATATATATGTATATATATATATATATATATATATATATATATATATATATATATATAAAGGATATATAAAGAGGCAAAAGTCAGTCTCTGCCCTCAAGGAACTCATAATCTTCTAGGGGAGATAACATGCAATATATATACCCAAAGCAAGCCATATGCAGGATACATAAGAGATAATAACATAGGGAAAGCATTGAAATTAAGAGGGGTTGGTGAAGGCTTCCTGTAGAATGTGAGATTTTAGTTGGTACTTAAAAAGAAATCAGGGTAGTCCAATAATCAGAGAAAAAGAGAGATGTCACAAAGACTATGAATTTACTCCTTTGCAGTGTTCTCATAGGAAAGTTTCTCAGCTCCCTCATTCAGAAGCACTTTATAGATATAGCTATATAAGTAGATATCCACAATGCACATACATACATATTTACATATAAACATATATTTTATACATATACATTAAAATATATGAAAATATATAAATGTTAAAATAACATAGATTTAAATTTTATTTACATTTAATTGAATTTTTTTTCAATTAATAAGCATTTATTTTCTCTCTTCCCCATCTACTTCCCCCAAAGAAAATAAAAAGAAAAAAAAATCTTGCAAAAATAGGAATTTGGACATTTAGTGTTTCTTAAAACTAATTCTAAGCATTTTAGTTATCTGGCTTCCATACTTACAATTTAGAAACAGCAGGTTAAATACACAAGGGTATATCTTCAAGTAACAGTCTTCTCAGAAGTGTATTTAATTAGTTTTTGTACCATTATTGTTTCAGAAAAATCTATGCAGACAAGAAAATACCTACCATGAAATCACAGATTTAGATCTGGAAGGACTGTGAAAGGCCATTTAATCCAAAAAAATTTGTCGTTGAGGATATTGAGATCTAGGGATTGAAGTGACTTGATCACAAACATAGGCACCCTCAGTGGCAGAATGGGTCTCAAATTTATATTGTTTGAGTCAATGCCCTTTTCATTATGTCTTTCCATTTCTTAGACTCAAGTATCTTCTAACACAAGGATCCTGTGTTTTGACCAGGAGTGGTAGCCAAGAAAAGCTGATCTAAATATAGTTCCAAATTCCAGTTCTAATGGGCTAGCTCTTGATTTAGGATCCCATAAAGGCTGCACTGACCTAGCCAACTTCTTGAGGTGTGCACTATTAATCTTCAAATGACTAATAGAGGAAATTCCCTGACCAACAAAAGCAGTCATATTACAGACAGCTATGAGAAGCTAATAATCTGAGAGTGGTAAGAAAAATATTAAATATAAGCTTCACAACTCAAAAAACATAGCAACCAGGAAAGTTTGGGGGAACATTGAATGTAGCTGTAAAGAGTCGTAATTGACATTTATTATGACATTCAAAATAATGAAAAAAAGGTCTATTTTGTAATCATTTTTATATTCCCTGTTTAAAAGGAGAAGGGAAGTAGGGAACCCAGTTTTACAAACTTTTTCAATCAAAAATCTAGACAGCAGAAAACATTCAAGAAAACAAGGTGACAGTGTCAAATACTTTAGTGAGATGAGGAAGGATCAGGGTAGAGAAAAAAAAAACCCTTAAAATTTGACTCTAAGACCTGTTTAAGATTCACTACTTTACTTAGTAGAATAGTAGAATGAAAAGAATAGTTAATTTGGAGTCATAGAAAGCTTGATTTCTTGCCACTATATGACCTGACTTGAAAGTTTCTATTTCCTTATCTGTAAGATTTATTAGGATGTAAACTTCTTAAAGGCAGGGACTGTCTCATTTTTATTTTGTATTCCCAATGCCAGTCTCAGTATGTAGAGTAAGCACTTCAGTCCTTGTTGAATTGTATTGAATCAAACCTTTAAAATAAAATGGTAGGATTAGCATTTTCTAAGGTCTTTCTTTTCTAAACCTGATCCTGAGAATATTTATGTTGAAAATGGAGAAAGGAGAGGTAGCTAAATGGTGCAGTAGATAGAGACCAGCTCAGGAGGACCCGAGTTAAAATCTAGCCTCAGACACTTAACACTTCCTAACTGTGTAACCCTGGGCAAGTCGCTTAACCCCAACTGCCTCAGCAAAAAAAGAAAAGAAAAGAAAATGAAGAAAGGAGAAAATTGCCTACATAAATCCACTAACCTGAATACCATGAAGACCATGGGAAATAGGGTATCCATAGAGTATATCAGCAATTCACAAGGAACAATAAGAAGACCATTGTCAATAATCACAATCTCAGATTGCTATAAAGCTAAAGTGTGGGAAATAAGGTGAACCGGAGACCTTTTCTCCCCCCAAAAAACCCAATTTGTTCTCATATATATTTGTAATTTGTATTCCCCAGTGCTCCCTCCTACCACTGAACAAAAATAAAATAAGACTCTCACCATAAATAAGCATAGTTTAGTAAGACAAATTCCTAAATTGGCTGCACTCAAAAATGTCTTTCTTTTCTGCATCCCAAGTTCACCATCTTTCTAGTAAGAAGTGAAAAATGTTATATATTCAGTCTTCTGGAGTTGTGGTTTATCATTGCATTTGTCAGAGTTATAAAATCTTTCAAGGCTGATTTCCTTTCTAATATTACCATTGTATAAATTGTTCTGACTCTTGGTTCACAGATGTCTTCCCGGTTTTTTTTCTGAACCTGTACATTTCATTTCTTATGGCACAATAATATTCCATTCATTCACCATAATTGGTTAGCCATTCTCCAATAAGAGAAAAGCCCCTCAGTTTCCCATTTTTGGTAATTATGAAAACAGCTGCTGTAAATATTTTCTTCTTGTTTTGATATCTTTGAGGTAGAGGTCTATTGTTTGTCCTTTCTTCTTAAAGAGGACCATGATCTCAGGGAAGTGATACTAAGACATGCAAGTAATTGGATTTAAGTGAAGGAGGGCTGTGCAAGGTCACCTGCCACACTTTCCCCTCCAGAGCCATCTGGGTCCAGAGGCAACGTATAGAACAGGACAACTGGAGATGGCCTTGGATGTATTGGAAGGTCTTGGCTTTTTTTAAGCTAAGGTCTTTAATAGATCTCACTTTGACTGACAATGTCCAATCAGTGATTAAGAGTAGGTAAGGATGTGGCAGAGAATGACCTCTTTTACCTAATCTGTCTGTCAGTCTGTCTGTTTAGAACCACATGGATGTATTTGTGTGTGTGTGTGTGTGTGTGTGTGTGTGTGTGTGTGTGTGTGTGTATAGAGTTAGCTAAATGACAGAAACCTTAGGGTTTCTAACAGTAGCTATTTGCATTAACTCTGAGCCAATAAGGGCCCAAATAATGACCAATTGGGGTTTGGCCTAGGGACTATTGTTGGCCAATATAGTTAGGTTAAAGGATGTATTCAGTTAATGGACTAGAAAATTATAACACAAAGATATAAATTCTTCCGCATCAATATCACTGAAACTTTGTGGAATAGAACTTATTTTTTATTTTAAAATATATTTTATTTCCCCCAATTACATATCAAAACAATCTTAAAAATTCAAAAAACAGTTCCATGTTCCAATTTCAATCCCTTCCTTCCCTTTCTCTCCTCTACCTCCAGCAATGGCAATAAGATTTAGATAGAACGGGAGGAAAATGACTAGAATATACCAATGGAAGGGCCACTACAAGGGATTAGGTAAAAGGGATATTGAAGAAGCAAAGAGGATGTGCTTTTCTGAGGAAATCCAAAACTCAATAAGGGTAAACATTTAAGTGAGAGTAAAGATATATAGAAAGAGAAACAAAAGTGTCATTATGGTGAGTGTATAGCAGAGACCACTTGACCACAAGTAGGAAATAATGTTGCAAACTGATCATAAACTTATCATGCAGGCATAATATTAGAATAATTAGAATTAATTTTCTGAAAATACAGAATGGGCAGTATCCTCACTTTCAAAAAAAATTGGTCTTTTCAAACTTGCAGATAAATTCTTTTTTGATCCCTGGAAAACTTCTAGAGATAATATCTAAAGAAATGGTTTCTGAGGACTAAGACAGTAAAGCAATGATTACTGTTAGACTGGTTTCATCAAGAACAATCTGACCCAATTTTTCTTTTTTCTTGAGTATGATAACTAAATTGGTAAATTAGGCAAATACCATACATGTAATAGACCTAGATTTTAGCAAGACATTTAACAAATTCTTATTTATTTTGGGATAGAAGATAGAGACATGTCAGCAGGGCTGCTTAAACTTTTCCCATTTATAACCCCTTTTTTGTCAGAAATTTTACATATAGTTATATAAAATAAGCACACAAATTAAACATTTACTAATAGTAAATCACATTTTTTTTCAACCTCCACATTCAGTTATAAGACCCTGTTTGGTATTATGACCTGTGGTTTAAGAAGTAGGGAGCTAGATAACACAATTAAATGAACTTGTAAATAGCTGAAAGACTGGATCAAAAGGGTCGTGATTCAGGAAAGGATGCCAAGTTTGAGAGACACAATGGAATGTCCTCAAGAGCAATTCTTGACACTATTTTATTCAGAATTTCTATTGGTGATTTGAAAAAAGGCATTGATGGCAGGCTTATCAAATTTATAGATGGCACAAACCTGGAACTTATAGCTGACATGTCAGATGACAGAGGCAAATTGTGAACATTATGTTTTTGGAAGATCATTGACAAAGAGGATGATGCAGGTACAAGCATATGCAAAGTTGTGAGGAGACAGCAAATTATGTTATAGAAAAATCAGTTGGAGGAACTGAGATGTTTAAGTGGAAAGTGCACGATCAGGAACATGATAGTTGTAAGCATTTGAACAGTTGTTATGTGAAAAGGGGATTAAAAGCTTTATATCTAGAGTGAGAGGGCAGAAGTCAGAAGCAATATTAGTATTAGTGTCAGAGTTCAAGATTCCTATTTAATGGAAAGAAAAACTTCCTAAGAATTCAAGCTGCCTGAAGTCAAAAGAAATTGCCTTGAGTGGTAGTGAGTTTCTTATCAGGGAAAGAGATTATGTGATTTCTGCATCCTATTTGACTATTCCATTATATATTTGTTGTTGTTCAGTTAATTATGTCAGACTTCGTGACCCCATTTGGGATTTTCTGAGCAAATGCACTAGAGTAGTTTGCCATTTCCTTCTCCATTTCATTTTACAGATGAGGAAATTGAGCAAAACAGAATTAAATAACTTGTCCAGGGTCACATATCTACTAAGTCTGAGGCTATACTTGAATTCAGGTCTTCCTGACTCATGACCTAGTACTCTACACTGCCCCACCTAACTGACCTCATTAGGTGGAGAGTGAGCTAAATGACATGTAAAAATACTACTCCTCTTAGTTTCTACCTTTTCTGATTCCTTAGTCCATTTTAGCCTATAGGCTCTAGGTTGTTAAGTACCAATTTGTGATGTCTGATTTAATAATAATAGCTAACATTTATAAAGTGCCTTAAGTTTTACAGATTGCTTTACAAATATTACAAATTGCTTTCCAAATATTTAATGATCAAAACTCTGGGAAGTAAGGACTCCATTTTACAGAGGAGAAAAATGAGATTGAGAGAAGTTAGTTAAGTGATTTGCTTAGGATGACACAGCTAATAAGTATCAGAAGTTGAATTTGAATTCAGATCTTTCTGATTCCAAACCTTCTTCTGTATCCACTATACCAGCCAGATGCCGCTATTATTATTATTAGTGTTACGAATCTATTAATCATTATTATAACTGGTGCTAGTCAAAGCATTTTTTACAAGATTATTCCTGCTTTATTTCTAGTGTGTAGTTGATGTCTCATTATCAATTAGGCCTTTTTTTTTTTATCATTCTTTAAGATAAATGAATATAGAAGGAACTGCAGTTTCTTCTATCTGGAAAACCTGGATCTCCAAAGCAAACTTTTTATTTAGCAGAGAAGTCCCAGCCAGGTAACTTTAGGCAATAGTATAACAAGGTCATCTTACTGGAAAGTATCAGAGGTTGTTCTTCTGGATGTCAAACCTGGCAATTTATCTAGTAGGCCATATTATTCTATTTTTCAATCTATGATCTCTGAGTGGAATAATGGCTCACTGTGGTTCTTCTTTTGTATTGTTATCACTATTCAGTCTAGTGCTGTTCCTGGATATTTGCTGGAGAAATAGCAAAGAACTGGGTCATATACAATTTCTTTCTACTGTCATCTTTGCCAGTCTTCTTATCCCTATTTCTCAAATTATTAAATCTACTTGGAAGGGACCCTATAAGTCCTCTAATAACCAGTTTTTTAAACTGTGGTTTGCAACACCATATGGGGTCTTATAACTGAATGTGGAAATTATGATGTTATGATTAGTGTGTTCAGCAAATATTATATACCTATATACCCAAGGTACATAAAATTTTCTCTGGTGAAGAGAGATTATGAGTGGAAAAAGTTTAAGAAGTCCTTATCTAATCTATAGTAACAGTTTGTAAGGATTCCAACAGTACCTATTTTGCATTTGAGAAAACTGAAGCTTTGATACATTGGATGACTTGCCCAAAGTCATACAGGTAATATGGCAGAGTAGCAAAGCCAAGTTTCAAACCTGGGTTTGAATGAATATTGAAATACTTACCTTTAAAAATTTTTTTATTTATTTAATATTTTTCTGCTGTTACATTCAAAAACAAAATTATTTTTTTACATTTGCTTTTAAAATTTTTGATTTCTAGGTTCTCTCCCTTATCCTTACCCACAATTTTTTACAGATTTAAAAATTTATTAAAATACATTTCTTTACGAATCATGTTAGGAGAGAAAAATCAAAACAAAAAGGAAAAACCACAGGAGAGAGAAAAAACAGAAAAAAGAAGTGAACATAGAGGGATAAAAACAGAAAAAAGAAGAGAACACAGCATGTATTGATTTACATTCAATCTTCACAGTTCTTTTTCTGTATTCAGATGGCATTTTCTATCCAAAGTTTATTGGGATTGTTTTGGATCACTGAACTGCTGAGAAGAACCAAGTCTGTCATAGTTGATCATTGCACATTCTTGCTGTTATTGTGTACAATGTGTTTCTGGTTCTGCTTGTTTCACTCAACATCAGTTCATATAAAACTTTCCAGACCTTTCAAAAATCAGCTTGTTCATCATTTTTTATAGAACAATAATATTTCATTACCTTCATATACCCACAACTTATTCAGCCATTCCCCAACTAATGGGCATCTACTCATTTTCCAATTCTTTGCTACCACAAAAAGAGTTGCTACAATCATTTTTGCACATATGGGTTCTTTTCCCTCTTTTATGATTTTCTTGGGATACAGATCCTGTAATGGTGCTGCTGAATCAAAGGGTATGCACAGTTTGATAGCTTTTTGGGCATAGTTTCAGATTGCTCTCCAGAATGATTGGACCATTTCACAGCTCCACCAAATACATTAATGTCCCAGTGTCCCCACATCTTCTTCCACATTTATCATTATCTTTTTGTGACATCTTAGCCAATCTGTGAGGTGGTGCCTAAGAATTGTTTTAATTTGTATTTCTCTAATCAATGGTGATTTAGAGCAATTTTTCATGTGATTATAGATGACTTTAATTTCATCAACTGAAATTTGTTCATATCTTTTGACTATTTATTAGTTGGGGAATGATTTGTATTATAAATTTGACACAGTTCTTTATATATTTTAGAAATGAGACCTTTATCAGAAACACTGGCTGTAAAATTATTCCCCATCTTTGTACTTTCCTTTTAATTTTGTTTCTGTTGGTTTTGTTTGTACAAAAACCTTTTAATTCAATGTAAGAAATATTTGTGCTTTTTTTGCTATTTTAGATTAATTTCATTTGACATCTTACTTTATAGTAAGATAATGGAAGAACAGGCACATTGGAAAAAGGGAGGAAGAAAAGCAAATCTTTTGATTGTTATTGTTCAGTTGTGTCTGTGACCTCATGGACCAACTACCATGAGAAAGATATTGGAGTGGTTTGCCATTTCCTTCTCCAGTTTTAGGCAGGGTCTCTTAACCAGAGGATGGATTTGAACTCTGATCTTTTTGTTCTGTGTACTGTGCCACCTAGCTTCCCCCAATCTTTTGTTAAAGAAGCACAAATGAAGGTAAGGCAGATATTTGGAATAAGAAAGGTCGCTGCTATTTAGTGTGTGGTAGGCATTGAATGTAAGCTAGTAATATTTAGAAGCAAAGTAGCAGCAGTGGTGTTGAAATCTACCCAATGCTTGCCAGCTGGAGAAGGCTCATTGGCATCACCCGTTCCTTGCACCTGTTTTAGTTCTTCTCAGTTGACCTAATTTCTTGCCTTTGCCAAAAAAAAAAAAAAAAAAAAAAAAATCAGATAGCATGGGGAAAAGCCTTGGAAGAAAGTCATTGTAAATCAAGGATTGCCATCACCTAGTTTCAGAGAGATTCCTTCAAAAGGGGGAGGGGTTGCTCATTGTCCTGCTTAGAGAGACCTCTGGATTTCTCTAGTGAACAAACAGAGCTGTGTAAGAATGTGTTTTCAGGCTAACTCAGTGCTAAAGCATTCCAGCATTAGACTGACCAGTTCAGAAGTCAGAAGTGGGTCAGCAGCCAGCCATTTCACATGAAATTTCAAAGTGTTAGTGTGATGCCTTCAGCAGCACTCCCACCCCTCATCTGATTTATGCAGTCTTTTCTTTCTTTTGTACTCTGATCTTAGAGACCCTTGAAACTCAGACTCCTTCGAACAGTTTAATCTGATTTTGTACCTTAAGAACTTTAGACCATCTCTAAAGTAGATCTGATATTATATAGCACCTTGGCCTGAGAGCCTCTAAATAACCTCCTATTCTTAATGAAACCCACATTCTGCTGTTTGGATAACAAACTCACTTTCAATCCTGCATCCTCTACATTCATCTTGGACATAAAAATTTCCTTCCATTTTGTGGCCAAGATTGGCAATCAAGACCATGTTACCTAACCACGGTCCTAAATTACTGTTCTGTTAGGAAAAGAGATCTTGGCTGAGGATCTTCACCTCCTTGAGAAAGGCAACATCCACCTTCAACTAAGTAGCAGGAAAATTCCCAACCATTAGTGTTAACAAATAAGATATTTCTGAGCTTTCTGAGTCATCTGTCTTTCCACCTGGTCATTTTTAGAGTTCCAGGCCAATGAAAATAAAATGATCCCTAAATACCAGATTTTAAATGCAGCCTCCTTTCCCATGGCTCTTGGGCTGTAGTTTAATTTGATTGAATCATGCTGTTCCTTTAAAATCCATTTCCAGCTCTTGGCACCAGTAGCCCCTGCAGCTTTTTGCTCCATAATGAAACCCATACAACATAACTTGCACATAACTCTTTTTAAAAAGATGTATATGCATGTTTATATATGTATATATCCAATACAGATGATAAATTTATTTTTGTCATTTTCTAATTATATTTACATTTTTTAAACAATCACTTCTTAACATTTGGGTTCCAAATTCTCTCCTTCCTGCCCCTCCCTCATCCTTTAGAAAGTATACAAAACATTTCCATAATAGCTATGTTGTGAAAGAAAACACACACACACACACACACACGAAAAATAAAGTTTAAAAAGCACGCTTCAATCTGTTCTCAGAGTTCACCAGTTCTTACTTTGCAGGTGGATAGCATTTTCCATCACAGGTCCTTTGGAATTGTCTTGGATCATTATCTTGATCAGAGTAGCTAAGTTTTTCGCAGTTGATCATCATTACAATACTACTGTTATTCCATGAGCTTTATTCAGTGAGCAAGACCCTAAGAGCTACCACAGTTACAAAAGATCCATAAATTCTCATAGTGCGTGAGGAGGTATGGTCATAACTTCAAAGGGAAGGCTTTGATTCTTTCATTTGTTGTGAGCTTTTCCCTTTTGGAAGGGCATTGAATTCCAAGGACAGAAAAGATGGTTTGTGGTTATTCTTTAAGTAATTTTTAGCTTTTCCTCAGCATCGTTTCAATGGATTTGTTCAGGATTTTCCAAGTACAGTTTTCTCTATTAATATTGTCCATTTTCTTCTTGACCAACTTTTAATTCAGTCCCTGCCTTAATTAAACCTATCATTAGGGTTACACATTTTAAACTGCATTGAAAATTATTATATTTTTTCAGCCTGTATCCCAGGTTGATGCTTTGGGAGGGAAATTTGGTCATCATAAAGCATTATATATGATATTATGTAGTGAGGAACAGTTACAAGATGAAAAAAGTACAGCCTAATTGACCAAATGAGGTTTTGTTTAGGTCTCATATAATCAGTCACTCTTCTTTGATCTTAACTGAGTTACTTTGTGCTCATTTAAGTTCAATTAAGCAAACATTTATTAAGGATACAATGTATTATGATACACTGTGTTAGGTACTGGTCAGTTCAACAAACACTAAAAGATAACAACATTTATAAACTCTTCCTGCTTCTTCACTTCCCTCATCCAATCAGTTATTTAGTTTTGTTGATAGTACGTCATCATTTTCCTTCTCTCTCTTCACATTACCATCATTTTTTTGTATAGGCTCTAGTCATCTCTCTCCTGGACTATTGAAACAACTCCTTAATTCTTTCCTCTCTCCATTTTGGAACTGACAAAGTAATTCTTTCCTTTATCCATTTTATAATCTGTTGACAAAGTAATATTCAGAAAACACATGCAACTCCAGCAGCTCTCCATAATCTCAAGGTTCAAAGACAAATTCCTTAGATTGGTTCTTCACAATCTGATTCCAATATACTTTCCAGACTATTTTCTATTACTTTCCCTTACCCACTCTATATTAAATTGCAAAATCAAGGAATTTGTCTAAAATCTCAGTAGCCTAAGGATGCCCATCAATTGGGGAATGACTAAATAAGCTATGGTATATTGTAGAGGGCCGGAACTCTGGAGAAGAATTGATGAGATGATGGTTCTCTAGTTCACACATACATAGTGTGCTGTAATGATGTAATCATACCAAGGTATTTAAGGGCTGAGAAGGACTGGAAATAGGACATTCCATTTTTGATCAGCCTCATGGTAGCTCTCCTGTCTTCATCACTTCTCCACTAAGACCAAGGACCTGAGATGATCCTAACGACCTTCAGAAAGCTAGCCCAAATATTACAATATATGATTGTGATGGAATATTGTTGTGCTTTAAGAAAATGATGAGCAAAATGACTTCAGAAAAACCTGGAAAGACTTATATTAACTGATGCAAAATGAAGTGAGTAGAACCAGGAGAATAATGGATAAAGTAACAACAATATTGTATGAAGAATTGTGAGTGACTTAGCTGTTATCAACAATAAATGATCCAAGACAATCCTAAAAAACTCATGAAGAAGCATGCTATTTGCTTTCAGAGAAAGAATTGCTATTGTTTGAATATAGTCTGGAGTGTGTTATTGTTTAATTTCATTCTTCTTTTATTTGTCTTCTTGTACAATATAACTAAAATTAAAATGTTTTACATGATTGCACATGTATAACCTATATCTGATTGCTATATTTGATGATGTATATATAACATATATACATATACATAAAATTTCAATACTTTCTTCTTTCATTCCAACTAAAATAATCTATTTATTCTTCTCCATATAAAATATTCTTTCTCCAATCTCTATACCTTTGGATAAACTATCTGCCATGTCTGGACAGCTCTCTCTCCTCAACCCTGCCAGTTATAATCTCTTGGAGGGTACTACCTTCTATATCAGGTTCTTCTCCTAATCTCCCCAATTGTTATTAGGCCTTCCTAGAATATTTTAATTTACCTTGCATTTTTACACTTATTTATCAGTGTACATATTGTCATTTGTAAATAGGATGTGTCCTTCTTGAAGGTGAGGAGATTTTTAGTTTTTGTCTTTGTCTCAAGCACCTAGGACAATATACTTGGTACATAGGTACTTAATCAGGAACACTTGGTGAGATTTATTGTTTGCTATGTACAAGACTTTGTGTTGGGAACTAGGGATGCAGAGCCACAAAAATAAAATAATCCCTTTCTTTTAAGAAGACCACATTTTACTGAGGACAAAGGTGGGAAACAGGAGTTGAAAGACTGAGTTTAGAAGGAACAGATAATAAGCCAATTTGGTTGTGATTTAGAATATAAAAAAAGAATAATGTGAGATACACAGCATGGTTTTGTGGATAGAGTGCTAATCCAGGAGGAAGAAAGACCTGGACTGTTACTTAAAAGCTGTATGGTCATGGAGCTACTTAGAAGCAGGATCTGTGTTTTGCCTTTGAGGTATTTAGTAAATGTTTATTGAGTAGCTGTTAAGTCAACTAGTGTGGAGCAAGCATAAGGACAGGGTATAAATACAAGAAAACCCCAGTTCAAATCTGATCTCAGATACTTACTACCTGTATGACTCTATGTAAGTCACTTAAACTCTATTTACTTCAGTTTCCTCAGCTTTAAAATGGGAATAATAATAGGTCTTATTTCCCCGTGGTTATTGTGAAGGTCAAATGAGATATTTTATTAAAGTGCTTCGTATAATACCTGGAATATATACTAAGTGCCATATAAATATTGATATTATTATCATCGTGTTATTATTATTATTATTATTATTATTATTAGTAGTAGTAGTAGTAGTAGCAGATAATTTTTAAGGTTATCCTAAAGCCATTTTTAAAAAAGCTTAGAAAGATAGGTTAGAGTCTTATTTGGAAGGCTGAATTGTTTGTATTTTTTAAAACACCTTAACTGATATCTTGCTTTAAATCACTACATTTCCCAATGTGTCTCTATCTCTCCCACTCCCCAAACCACCTCTTATGATAAAGAATAAGAAAAAAGAGCGTGGAATCATTAAGGAAAACTACCTTATAGGAAAGTTTTGACACTAAATTCAGTGTGTCGAACTTAGAGTTTCAAAGAAGTGGTTGGGGGAGGTGCTTTTTCAAATCTCTTCTTTTGGACCAAGTTTATATACTATCAAAGGTAGGATGGAGTCATTTTTTTTTTTTTTTTTAAGAAAAAGGATGATAGAGGGGAGACTGGAAAACAGTAAATCAGTTAGGACTGTTCTATTAAAGTAGTTCATAATAACTCTAGTACTAAATAGTTAGCTCATGGTAAGTACCCTGGCAAAATTTATACAGAATAATTTAAAAATTTCAAGGACAAAGAGGTAAGATTAGGAAACACTACCTGGAAGACATAGAACTTTAGCTAGGGAAAGGAAAAGAATAATTTTTAATAGTTGAAAAGTTAGAAGGAATCAGTTCTGGGCATGCCAGATGATAAGTACAAAGGAGCAGATTCTGGAAAAAGCCAAGACATTGTGGGGGAGAGTAGGGTAGCTTGGGTATCATAGAAAACAATGGCTCCTGAATCATAGGATCTAGACTCAAATCTACCTCTGATAATTATTAGTTGGAACAAATCATTTAACCTTCCCAGGCTTGGAGATAGAAATGAAATTAGAAGAACTCTTTCATAACTTCCAATATAATCCTCTTTGTATAATTCCATGTTGCTTTTTTAAAGTTATGATTTATTGTCTCTAAAGCTTAAAGAGACCTTGGGAAGAAATCATTCTATCCAACCTCAATTTTACAATTAAAAAACTGAGTCTATGCATATAAAAGTGTGAATTGACTTATAAAAATAGAGTTTATATTCAACTCTCAACAAATATAATCTTTGTGCAGAGAGAGGGACACAAAGCACTCTTCCATTTCTGGTTGCTACATTCAGATATAACTCCCATCATTTTGAATTCAGTCCTCAGATAAGGGAAAAATGGTAATAAGGTTTCTTTGAAAGTCATATTTACCTCAGTATTCCAATGAATAAATATTTACTGAATGAATAAATGAAGAAAAGGAACCAAACAGCTTCTCCTAGTGCCTTCTCCTATGTCCTTAGGACCAACCCAGTTTTTTTTTTTTTTATTTCAGCCATTATTTTGAATGAAAATTAACAAGGCAAGTTTTATTCTGTGGAGAGAAATAAGACTTAGTTTCTGACTGGTCAAAATTGACTTTGTAATAAAAAAAAATGACTTTTTAGTTATCTCAAGAAAATTCTATTTTAAAAAAAATTTGGCCAAGTGCATTTTCCTATAAAAATAGAATATATGAGCGTTTTATCTAATACTAATAAATAATAATTCTGGTCTTAACCTCTCAGTGTCCCAAAATAGTTTTTTAAAATTAGAATTATTTAACTGCATTGGAAGAGTCTGTTTCAATATTTGCAAAGAGACTATAGTAATATATTAAAAAGGATGTAAATTATGATGAGGTTGGATTTATACCAGAAATTTGGGGTCAGTTCAATATTAGGAAAACTATAAACATAATAGATTACATTAATAACAAAATCAATGAAATTATATATCTGCCATCTTCCATATTGACATATCTGTCAGTTGGTGAAAATTATTTTGACAAAATATAACACTTCTATTAAAACATTAAAAAGTATAGGAAACAAAAAGAATAGGAATAAATAACAAATAACATCCACTTAAAGTTAACAATGTAATGCTATAATGGAGAAATGCTAAGGGACTTTCTAATAAGACCAGGGGTAAAGTAAGGATACCCATTTGTCACTATTATTATTTAAGCTATAATGGACTGTCAACTACTTGATACAATTTTGAAATGGTTTCATTTTGTGACAACTAAACTAAGCTGACTTGTAACTTCTGACCTTGACTAAATGAAACCAGAATGAACCAGTTTCCTATCTTGTACTCTGTCAATTGTAAGCTGGATTTTGTGCCATACACATGTTTCAGTGCTCTTGTTTGTTATGTTTTGAATTTCATGGTTTTTAAGAATAGATATTATTCTAAGGAAACACACAAAAGTTTCAACTTTTAAAGAGCACATATAAGTGACTGTTAGAGATATTGCAGTCACTATTAGTTTGAGGAAATCTAGCATCTCAAGGATTACTTAATCCTATAATAAAAAAAGATTAATCACAAAGACAAGAAAAATAATATTGAAAATGAAGAAAAATGCCCCAAATTGACAAATAATTATTGTGAAACAGCAAATTTATGATTGGAAAATAAGCAAAACCTTTCAGAGGGACCTGGCAGCTCGAGAAGTTGTTTTTGACTCTGCAACAGTATAGAACAGGATTTTCAAAGTTAGAAGAGCAGCAAAAAGTCCAATTAAAAAACACAGAGAGAGAGAGACACACACAAAACCCAAAATCTACTAACTTTACAAAGAAAAAAATGTTATAGGTAAAACAACATGGTACTAGGTGGCAAAGTGGATAGAATATTGGTCCAGCAGATAAAAAGACCTGAGTTCAAATCCAGATTCAGACATTTATCAGCTATGTGACTGAGCAAGGTACTCAACCCCTGTTTGTCTAAAAAAAATCCTCCTGGATCACTGCCTTGTTGTATCTGAGGGGCCTTCACAGCTCAATGAAACTATGAACTATGTCATGTAGAGAATATGTGAGAACATATTCTCAAAATGAATAGATCATAATGAATATCACTTGACAAAAACCGTGAAGATTGAGAAGAGTCAAAAATATAGGGATACAACTGAGAGAGAACAATGTTAGAAAAATTAAGGGAGAGAATATTCATGATGAATTAACAGTGTGTCTTCTGCCTCCATCCTTGATTTCTCTAAGACTTAAAATCAAAACAAAACAAAACAAAAATCACTTTGAATTCATTTTTTACTTAAACGAGAAAGTTCTGAATGTCACTTTTCAAGTTTATAATAAGTTTATTGTTGAAAAAAGCAATCTTAAAGACAAAAAATTTATTTTAACTACTTCACAGAACTCTTTGATTTTTCCACTAAAAGAAAAATTACATTTCAAGGACTACAGTAGCTGTGTCTATTTCTGTTTTTCTCCCAAAAAGCAATTTAATACTCAAAGAAAATAATGCTTTGAAAAGCAGACAATCCATTAAGCTAGAGGTACTTTTTCTCTTTGACTATATAACATCAACAGATTCACAAACACTTATTAAGCACTTACTGTGTGCCAGGAAATGTTCTAAAAATGTTCCAAAAAAAAGCAAAAACTGCTTTGAAGTAGCTTCTTAAAGTATCTTATATTTTAATGGAAGAGACAACTTGTATTATTGAGAACATGCAAAATAAATATAGAATGGATAGGAGGTAACCTGGGGGAGGTGGCATTTATAGCTGGGGATAAAGTGCAAATGGTATAGAAGCTCCTTAAGGGAAGTCAGAAGTTGGGAGGGAGGGAATTCTAGGCATAAAGAGAGATGGTATTTCATACCTGAGACCACTGTGATTGGATTATCGAGTGTATAGAAGAAAGTAAAAATGTAAGAAAATTGGAAAGGTAGGAAAGAGTCAGGTTTTAAAAGAGCTTTGGATGCCAAATAAAACTATTTAATCTTGGAGGTAATATTGGAGTTTATTGAGTGGAGAAGTTAAATGATTAGACTTTTACTTTTGAAAAATCACTTTGACACCTGAATGGAAGATGACCTGGGGGCAGGGTAGAGATTTGACGTAAGGAGCCTGCCTAGAAAATTACTAGAATAATCTAGGCAAGAAATTATTAGGGCTCACACGGTTGTGTGAATAAAGAAAGAGGATATAAGTGAGAGACATCGTAGAGAAAGAAATGACAAACTTTTTCAGATAATTGGATATGAAGGTGAATGAGAGATTAGAGCTAGGATGACTATGAGGTTTTTACCTGGGTAATTGGAAGGAATGCGGTACCCTTGATAATAATAGGGAAGTTGGAGAAAGGGGGAAGGTTTGGAGGAAAAATGAGTTTTGCTTTAGACATGTTGAGTGTGAAGTGGCTATGGGACATCCAGTTTGAGCTGTCCAAAAGGCAGCTGTGTCTCATAAAAGAGACTGATAATCAGTTGATAATTTAACTCCTAGAAGTAGAGGAGATCTTCAAATGAGATAGTATAAAGAAACAAGAGAGAAAATTCTAAGCAACATAGCTTTGGACTTTACATTCCATAATTGACCAGGACTCAGATGAAGAACCAGGAAGAGGGACTGAAAATGTGTGATCAGACAGATGTGAGAAAGGTAGAAACTTTGAAATTGCATCAATTTGGCTTGCAGATCATACCAATTAAAGGAAAAGGGAAAGGGTTTTTCTTGCGTCAATGTTTGCCCTTTGTATAATATAAAATAACAGAGTTAATAGAAAGCTGGGTTTTGTCTATGCCTGACCATAGGAAGAGAGTTATCAATTCAATTTTGCCCCTTTCATGATGTGGAGTATATGGGGTATTCAGATAGAACTAATACCTATGGTGTGAGCTTGCCAAACTCATTTCAGACTACTTCTCTACCTATTACACAATTCTAATTTGTGACTTCAAGAAACTATAATAACATCACTATGGCCATACCTGGGTAAACCATCTAAGCAGATATACTAAACCCGGTTGATGGTAACTGACACACTTCAAGCCCAACAATGAGTTAGGGGATTGTCTACCCCAAGCAGTGCTTAAAAGGTTGGTCAGTCATCAAAGATGCCCAGCATCCCAGGTCATGACCAGTTTTGTTCTGTCACTGGACTTTGATCACTCTAGAAGATAAAGTGAGATTTACAACTTTTGCAATTCTGCCTCACTAAAATCTAATTTATACACAAGTCAAGATCTTCCATTGTCTACTGGACATTTTGCCCCATATTATGTTGACATCCCTCCTCTTTGAAAATAAGCATCAAGTAATAAAAGCAATTAGACTTTAGTTGAACATTATATTATATTATACATTGAGAACATTATATTATATATTAGAGAACATATAATATTAGAACATTCACTAATATTATATATTAGAGAGTATTAGAGAGAGAGAGAGAAATACGAAGAGGGAGAGAGAGAGAAATACGAAGAGGGAGAGGGAGAGACAGAGAGAGACAGAGACAGAGAGAGGGGGGGAGGGAGGGAGGGAAGGAGGGAAACACAGAGTGTGTGTACTGCTAACTGAGGAATCAGGAAAGACATGATGGAAGAAAGCCCCTGAGCTGTGTTTTGATGGAAGCTGGAGAGTGCAAGAGAAGATGAGGAGTGGACACATTCCATACGTGAGTGGCTAACACCTGTGTAAAGGAGTGGAGGTGGAAGATGGAAATTTTTTGTCTAGGAAACAGCTGATGAAATGGTTCCACCTAAGGAGAGAGGGTTCAGAGGGGAGCAATACACAAATAAAAATGGAAAGGTAGGTGGATGGCATATTGTGGAGGGCTTTCCATTCTTGGCAGAGGGATTTGTATTTTATTTTAGAGGTATTATGGAACAACTGAAAATTTATAAGAAGGGGTGTGACATGTTCAGATCTATGTTTTTAGAAGTATTGGTTTGCAAGAGAACATTGTGCACCACAAGAAGATGATTATGTGATGATCAACTGTGATATGGCTCTTTTCAACAATGAGGTGATTCAGGCTAGTTCCAATAGATTTGTGATGGAGAGAGCCATCTTCATCCAGAAAAGACTGTTGGAACTGAGTGTGGATCACAATACAGTATTTTCACCTTTTTTGTTGTTGTTTGCATGCCTTTTTTTCTCATTTTTTTCTCTTTTTGGTCTGATTTTTTCTTGTGTGGCATGATAAATGTGGAAATAGTTTTTTTTAAATAAAGTATTAGTTTGACAACTATAAAGAAAATGGATTAGAAAGTCAACAGACTAGAAATCTGGGAAACATAGGATACAGTTACGGTAATCCAGAAGAGAGAGTCTCCAATATAATGAAGGGTAACTAGAGTAGAAGCTATGTATAGAGGAAATAGCAGATGATGGAAGAGATGCTACATAAATATGTATAAGACTTGACACATTGATCCTGGAATCAGGAGGACCTGAGTTCAAATCGGGCCTCAGACACTTAATACATACTATCTGTGTGACCCTGGACAAGTCACTTAATCCCAAGTGCCTTGCAACAAAAAAGTTGAAGACTATTCAAAGTAGAATCTATAAGAATTTATGACCAATTGGATAGGTATAGTGATGGTGAGGGATTTGACTCTTGTCAAGGATGGTACCAAGATTACAGACCCAGATCATCTGCCGTCAACAGAATTAGGGAAGTTTTGGAGGCAGGTGGATTGTGAGTAAAATATAGTGAGTTCTGTTTTGAAGTTGGTAGACTTGAGCCACATTCAGATGGAAATATCCAGTAAGCAATATAGTTCAGAAGAGAGATTAAGTCTGGATATATAGATTTGGGGATCCTCTCCATAAGATGTCAATTTAACTTATGGGAGCTTCAGAATCTACCAAAGAAAAGAAAGTAGAGAAAAACCAAGAAGTGCCAGAAGAAAGCATTGGGAAATGATTAGTAATTGGGAGAAAGAAGAATGCTGAGAAGAATGTTCAGTTAGGCTGGTGAAGAACTGAAAGCAATGTTATGAAAGCCAAAAGGGAACCTGGTGTTCAAGAGAAGGAAAGGCAACATATCAAATAATTCAAAGAGGATGAGCAGAAGCAGAATATTGGCTGAAAAGACTATTGGATTTAGCATTAATAAGCAAGAATAAAAGGTAGCCAATATGCATTTTCTTCATTCAAATCAGTTGTCAGAATCTTTTCAAATTCAGTTTAAAAAATAGTCAAAAGGATTCCACCTTAAAAGTATTTAAAATATTCTACTTTTAAAAAGTATTCAGACCAGTAGTATTCCTTTGACCAGCAGGCATACTTTAATACCAAGTGATGATACTCCTGCTGACTCAGTGAAGCCATTTTGTGATCCATTTACTCTGCTCCAGATATGGAATCATTTAAAACACTGTAAGAATATAACTCCAGAACTAAACTAAATATTGGATTATTAAATATTGGATCTGGAAGAGGGACACATTTTAACCACTGTTTTTTTAAAAATATCACATAAATACGATTATATTCACAAGGAGTGGCATTCATCTACTTTAATTAGTCAATTAAACAGCTATTTTAATTAATTAAAAAGTAAAAGGAATTTGCCCTCCAAATGGAGACCTGGTCACACTATGGGTAAGGTCTAAGCCTCCAATTGGTCTAAAAGTCTCTGGAACATGAGAAATGTATGCAGCAGGAATCAAAAGGGCTTCATGCTTACTCATAGTTGCAACAAGCATAATTTCTTATCATAGTCCATCCTGGATGAAGTCAAATATAAAAGGAAAATGTGTGGGGTGACGTGGTTCTAACTAACCAATGCATTTGGCTCAGTGGTACCCAAGAAGGTATTGTAAGCACTAAAATGAGAGGGGATTAGCATTACAGAAAGACTCTGATGGAATAGTAAAACCTCTATCCACATTACAGATGGCCTTACAACTAGTATAAACATCAGGCAGGGGTGAGGCAGGGCTTCCTTCTTAGCCCCATAATTTTCTAAGTTAACATTGGAACTTGTAATTTGTGCCCTAAGAAGGATAGGACAAGGGCATGATTTGGACAGTAGGAAAATTAGTGTCCTAGCATTTCTAGACGAGTTGACCAAAGGGGATGATACTTTTGGCTTCCTAACCAAATTGCTAGACAACATAAGTAAAATTGCTTCATGGGCAAGACTACATTTTAATGGGTCTAAACATTCATTCTTTTTAATTACTGGTCAGAAGAAGCTACTTGCCATACATTTCCAGTGATAAAACCAGGAAATGTCAATACCATCTGAAGGAAATACCTATTCTTAACTTGGAATCTCCATGGTGTTCCACACTACTAATTCTGCCAAGAATGTGATAACTACCATTGTGGATAAGTCTGAATTGTCTTGAGGGGAAAATAGACACAGTAAATATTGTCATCCTGTGTCTCATTGAACCCTAAGAACAGTGTGGTCACAAAAGTTCCTCCAAAAACTTAATATAATTCAAAAAGATGCCAAGAAATGGCTTTCTTAAGGAGCCAGTATCGAGGTCTTGAATCTTCCCTATAAAATGGAGGATGCTACTATTTATAGCAGTAGATATCAGTCAGGTGACTTATTGGAATGAGACTTCTGGCATCAACTAATCTGGACAAAGTATCTCACCATTCTCTTACAGCCAAGGGGAGGAACAGAATGCAATATAACACTCAACTAGAAGATCTCATTATTTATTTTTAAATGGCTCTATTGAAAGAGAATTTTGATACAAGGGCACAGTAGCATCTAACATCTGGCCTCAGCTACAGGTAGCTTTCTGATGATTGCAAACTCAAATGTCGATTAAGAGGGGTCATATATCTATATATCTATATCTATCTGTCTGTCTGTCTATCTATTTATTCACAGAGCTAGATTGAACTGTATCTCTTTGAATAGAGTTAGACTCTGAATAGAATTGGCTCTGGAGATAAGTATTGTCATTGGTGTGAAGCATCAAATAAAATATTCCCCTATCCTACCAAATAAAACGTCCTCTGCCATTCTGGTCCTCAGTTAAGTGAGGCTGTTCCTTAACAGAGTAATGTTATTTTAAATAGACACGTTTAGAGCTATTAAAGTGACTGGGGAAAAACAAAACAAAACCAAGATTGGGATAAATTCAATAGTTTTAGGATGAAAGAGACCTTAAGATTAGATTTAATAATCTTGGACAATCAGAATTGTACCACCACTGTCATAGATATTACCTTATCCTTTGAAAAAATATTCTGCCTTTCAATGTGCCAGGGTTGTCAAGATTGAGAAATGTCAGCTAGTCTGTCAGCATCTGGCTTAGGAAGGTTGCAGAATATATTATAATATGTTGATTTTAGGGAGACTGGGATTGGGATAGCAAGTATGCTTGCCTGATGAAGAAACTGAAGATACAGTATAATTCTATAAGTTGTGGCAGGGATATACATACATACCCCCATATACACACATGCATATATGTCTGTCTGTCTGTGTGTGTGTGTATATATATATATATATATATATATACACACATGTACATATATGTGTATATTAGGCATTATTTAGAATGAGCTCTTGAGAAGGATATAGTGAGAAATTATTTTTAAAATTAACTTATATATAAGGTTCTATAATGTTTCCTTGTGGTATATTTATGATCAAATTATATATATGTGATATTTACTTCTTTAGATTTTATATAGTACTCTTTACATCATCAGATGTTTGATTATTTTTCCCTGTAAAATGTCATAGGTGATCAAAACTATTTTTAAGTCTGTTCACTTAAACATTAGTTGAATAAAGTGAAAATATCTTCATCTAATGCATCTGCCAGCATCTTTTCAAATTAAATGTCATTCACTTCTAGAGGCATTTATTCAGAGCTTGTACTGCACTAGGTGCAGGCAATACAAAGACAAAAATTAAATAGTTCCTGCCTCATAGAGTTTCCATTCTATTGAGGAAGTGAGAGAGGAGGGCAATATATACCCAGAGAAGTAAAAGTAAAATGAATATAGAGTAATTTGGGGGTAAAAAGACATTAACAACCAGGGAGTCAAGAAAGGCCTCTTCTAGGATACTGCAGTTGAAATCATTCTACTTAGGGATTCTGAGAGATGATATGAAAAAGGAAAGCATGAAGTCATAGAGGGGTTGGTTACACAAAATCACAGAGCAAGAAGCTAAAATGTTATATATGAGTATAAATGCCGGCTAATTTAGCTTAATCGTAGAAAGCAAGCAATGAGTTCAGTATAATCAGTCTAGAAGGTCAATTTAGAGTTAGGCTGTGAAAAGTTGCAAATGCTTAGCAGAGGAGGCTGTATTTTATTCTAGAGATGATAATCACTGAGAATCCCTAAAAGAGTAATAACATGGATGTACTTGAACTGTAAGAATTTCAGTTTAACATCAATATGGAGTGTGGTTTGGAGAGAACTGGGTGTAGAAAAGACAACATAGGGGATTTTAAAATACTTGAGGCAGGAGATGAAGAGGAACTGAATTGGGATAGTTGTGATATGAATAGAATGAAGGGACAGATCTGAGAGTGTTATAAAGGTAATCTACTAAAGCCTCCTCCTGGATATCCAGATGCATCTTTAAACATCAGCCTCCAATGACATATTTCAAAAAAGAACTTGTTAAAGAATTATTGGGAGCATTGTAACTTTACAGAAAGAGAAAAACATCTCAACAGAATGTTGTCTAATCTTTGAGACTAATATACTAGTAATGAGATTTTTTCCCTATGTATTTCCGAAAAATGAATGTAACTCATAGAAAGTTGGTTCATTAGCAAAGGAATGCAAAATATGGTAAACTGTGAATAATAACAATATAAATAATATCTTCCCCAGAACTCCTAATTATCATATCCTTCCACAGCCTTAATTTGTCTCTCATTCCTTTCTCCTTTCTCTAAACTTCAGCATTTCTTTTTTTTTTCCTTACTTTACCATCTCCAGCTTTTTTTTTTCCCCACCTAAGTCACCTAAGCTACAATCAGATACTGCTTCCCTGAGCTGTTTCTGCTTTCTCCTATTCTTCCAAGGTATTCAGACTACTGAGGACCTAATTACCTATGGCTTCTGGGTAAAACATCTCATTTAATAAATAAAGGTCAGAGCTTTTTTCTTCTCCTCTTGGTTTTTTTTTTTTCTCACAGCAGTTGAGTAGATGGGTTCTTTCTGAATTCAGAACAAGTCAGAGTAAATAAAAGTAACCTTTTCTGTTTTTGCAAGAAACTGTTAAGTGAAAACACAGAACAGAACATTAGCTTTTGCTTGAAGGTCACAGCACAGGGCCAATTGTGATCAGAGTTGTGACTGGAAGTAGGTACAGGCACTTTTCAAGTGGCAGTAGAAAATAGTGGCAATCAAATCCATTTTTCTTTTTGTCATAATTAGGTTTTGGCTAAGCATTTTGGGGAAGATAAGTTTCCTATAATGTTTTCACTGAGATCAACTTCAAATATGTCAGAGTATATACCTGGTGTATATCTCCATGTAGACATACATGGGTTTCATATGGGTAGATCCCAGGCAATTAAAAATCATATGAACAACCTTTTTTTTTTTTTTTTTTTGATCCAAAGAATAATGTTGAAACTCTTTTCATAAGTTATTATAAAGTGGAATCATTATCCATTAGGTTCAATAATCCAGTTTTTTCAGTGTTTCTTAAAGTTCTTACTTTGTACAGGTTTTGGGTGCTGGGGAAAACAAAAGATATTCTCTGTTGTCAAGAAGTTTATAGCTTCTCAGGGGAGATGATAAAGTGCTTGCTAATATTTGGGCCTTGGAACAGTTTCTTAGATGATGAATCAGGATCTTAGAACAGTCATTTTAGAAATACATCCTGGCCATCAATTGATATATGGCTGAGTGAGTTGCTGTATATGATTGTAATGATATTCTATTGGGCTATAAGAAATGATGAAGAGGTGGTTACAGAAAACCTGAAAAGACTTATATGAATTGATGCAAAATGAAGTGAACAGAACCAGAAAAACATTATATATAATAACAACAATAGTGTAATGATGACCAACGGTGAAAGACTTAGATATTCTGATCAATACAATGATCTGAGATAATTCCAAAGAACTCATGATGAAAAATATCATCTACCTCCAGAGAGAGAACTGATGAACTCTAAATGAATATTGATCCATATTGTTTTTCCACTTTTTTTCTTGACATTTTTTGCAACGTAGCTAATAAAGAAATATTTTCTGCATGAAGTTCACATGTATAATGGGTATTGCAATTCTTCTTAATTGGTGGGAGAGGGACTGGAGGAAGGGAGAAAATGTGGAACTTACAATTTAAAAATTGAATGTTAAAATGAATTTAAAAAATAAAAAGGCAAGAATAAGTTGTGGTATGTGATTGTGATATAATATTATTGTTCTGTGGAAAATGATAAGTAGGATGTTCTCAGAAAAACTGGAAAGTCCTCCATGAGTTCATACAAAGTGAAGTATCCTGTATATAAAATAACAATAACATTGTGGGATGATCAGCAGTGAATGACTTTGCTATTCTTAGCAATAAAATGATGCAAGACCACCCTGAAGGACTTATGGTGAAAAATGCTATCCATATCCAGAGAAAGAGATGATTGTGTTTGAATACAGATTCTTTTTTAATTTTTATTTTTCTTAAGGTTTCTTTTTTTTGGGGGGCAGAGATCTATGTTTTCTTTCTTCTCAATGTGGAAGGATAAGGAGGGAAGAAGGATGACAGTCTAGAACTCAAAGTTTTAAAAACAAATGTTAAAAATTTTTTATATATAATGGTAAAAATAAAATATTAATGAAAAACAAAAAAAGCAAATTATTAGGTGAAAAAGAAAGCAAGAAAAATGCATCCTGTACTATATGAATGGCTTTATCATCACAGACTCAGACATTCCAAGAATTACCTCTTAATACCAAAGGAAATCACAAGTATGGCTGTTCTTGTGATTTGTCCTTCATTCTCAAAGAAGATCAATGACATTATGAGAGTGAAGCTTTAGCTTGCTAACGATTTGGATTTAAGTGAGGCAAAAGTGAGCAAAGTCATCAGCCTCACTCTGTCTAAAGTCATCTGAATCCAGTGGCAACATAAGAGTCGAAATGATTGGTGATGGCTCAGCCAAGCATGGCTGTAGCATGACAAAATTCCAAAAGAAGGAAAGACAAAAAACCAAACCTCATTCCTTCCCAGTAGTGAATACACTGGGAAAGATAAACAGAGATATACTCTTATTGAGAAAACTTCAGCACCTGTTCTCTCCCCAATTCCCCTTTATATCCCTCCCAAGCATACCTGAATCTGACTCGTGTCTTAGTCTACCTGTTCTACCTGAGAGCAATGGGATGGGCAGCCAGCCAAACTAACTACCCGTTAGCAGCACGATTGCTCATAAAGTCTAGCAATTGGTCTCTTCAAATCTTCTCCAATTACAATGCTAATAATGTTTTTATTTTGATGGATCCCTGATTTCACTAGTGTAGCTATTCCCTGCAGACTACAACCTGACCAGACCTTTTTATTCTGAACAATTTTTATTTATATCTTTTCATAATGAATGAAGCTCTAATGGTGAAATAACTGGTACCAAAGTAGGTAGCAAGGGATCTGTCTTGGGAGAAGTGGGGTAGGGAGAAGGAAGGAACAAGCATTTATTAAACACCTACTAAGTTCCAGGTACTATATTAAATACTTTACAAATCTCATTTTATTTGATCCTCACAACAACTCTGAGGAATATATGCCATTATAATCTGCATTGTACCGTCAAGGAATTGAAGAGGGACAGAGGTTAAGTGATTTGCCCATGATCATTTGAGCTAATGTCTGAATTTGGATTTCACTCCAGGTCTAGCACTTTAGTCATTGTGCCACCTAGCTCCCTGAAGTGCCTGGTAGGAAGCCCAGGCAACACCTCCTAATTCGTATCATTTTGTTGTTGTTCACTCATCTCAGTTGTGTCTAACTCCTCATGAATGCATTTGGGGTTTTCTTGATATAAAGATACTAGAGTGGTTGCCATTTCCTTCTCCATCTTATCTTATAGATGGGGAAACTGAAGCAAACAGGATTAAGTGACTTGCTCAAGATCACACATCTAGTAAGCCAGATTTGAACCCATGATTTCTAATTCAAAGTTCTATCCACTAAACCACCTAGCTGCTCTCCATTCATATGAACAAAAAAGCCACCATTTATTTCAACTTCTTGAAGTTTTGATTATCCTTGGCAGTTCCCAAAGAAATGTTTTCTTTCACCTCCAGTTAATCAGATATCACATGATACTCATGTACTGTTTTTGGATTTGTGTGTGTGTGTGTGTGTGTGTGTATGTGTGTGTCTTAAACTTCTACCAGTTCTATAAAACAAGTAGCTCTTCTCACTCAGCACATAGATAACTGCTATTCCTGCTTCTGTTGAGAGCATCACTATTCTTCTAGTCACCCAGAGTCACAACCCAAGAGTCACCATTATTTTTTCCTTCCCTCTTACTCCTATATCCAATACAGTTGTTCCTGTCTTGTTTCAGTTTCACTAATTTCATTGCCTCTTCTGAATTTCTCTTCTCTTTTCTCTTCTCTTCCCTCCTTTCCCTTCTTCTCTCCTAATTGATTCTACCTCTACAACACCTTTCAAGTATGTTCCCTTGTCTCCACTCATGCTGCCACCATCCTAGTTTTAGTCCTTGTTACCTCTCTCCTAGACTATTCCAACAGCCTAGCCTCTTTCTTGTAATCTCATCTTCTAGTCTATCCCTTTCTAATATATCATCCATACAGCTACTAACATAACCTTTGTGAAGCAGAAGAATGTCTGAACAGATCAGATTTCCTACTCAGTGACTTCCTACTGCTGCTGTCGTTCAGGTGTGTCTGACTCTTTATGACCCTGTTTGGAGTTTTCTTGGCAAAGATACTGGAATGGTTCGTTATTTCCTTTTTGGTTCATCTTATAGATGAGGAATTGTGGCAAACGGGGTCACACAGTTTGTAAATATCTGATATCAGATTTGAACTCAAGTCTTAGATTCTAATCCGCTAGCATTTACTGTGTCCCTAGCTGCCCCAGTTTTCTCTTACCTCTCAGATAGAGTACAAATGCCTTAGCTTAGTGTTTAAGGCCCTTTACAGAGCTCTCCAGTCTATCTTTCTAGATTTACTGCCCATTATTCTTTCTGAGTTTATATTCCATTCCAAATGCTGTTTCCTCTACTTGATAGATACTACATCTCCTGTCTCCTGTAATACACAACCCTTTCACTTCTACCTCTATCTCTTAATCAAATTAACCAAAAGTTTATCTATTTTATTGATTTTTTTCCCCATAAAACCAGCTCTTCAATTTGGAACTATGCTCAAAAAGTTCTCAAACTGTGTTTCTACTGGGTTTATCCAAAGAGATCCTAAAGGAGGGAAAGGGACCTACATGTGCAAAAATGTTTGTGGCAGCCCTGTTTGTAGTGGCAAGAAACTGGAGACTGAGTGGATGCCCATCAGTTGAAGAATGGCTGAATAAATTATGGTATATGAATGCTATGGAATACTATTGTTCTGTAAGAAATGACCAACAGGATGATTTCAGGGAGGCCTGGAGACACCTACATGAATTGATGCTAAGTGAAATGAGCAGAACCAGGAGATTATCATACACAGCAATGAGAAGACTATATGACGATCAATTCTGACAGACATGGCTCTCTTCAAAAATGAGATGATTCAAACCAGTTCCAATTGTTCAGTAATGAAGAGAGTCACCTACACCCAGAGAGAACTATGGGAACTGAGTGTGGACCACAACGTAGCATTTTCACTCTTTCTGTTATTGTTTACTTGCATTTTTGTTTTCCTTTTCAGGTTTTTTCTTTCTTTCTAGGTCTGATTTTTCTGGTTCAGCAAGATAACTATATAAATATGCGTATATATGTATATTGAATTTAACATATACTTTAACATATTTAACATGTATTGGACTACCTGCCATCTAGGGGAGGGGGTAGGAGGAAGGAGGGGAAAATTTGGAACAGAAGATTTTGCAAGGGTCAATGTTGAAAAATTACCCATGCATATGTTTTGTAAATAAAAAGCTATAATAATAAATAATAAAAATAAAACCAGCTCTTAATCTTATTTACTGGTGAAATAATTTTCTTTCAATTTTATTAGTTTCTCCTTTGATTTTCAGAATTTCTAATTTGGTATTGAATTAGACTTTTAAATTTTGTTCCTTTCTAGCTTTTTAGCTATATGCCCAATTTATTAATCTCTTCTTTCTCTATTTTATTTGTCTCTACCTCTTAGGATTTCAAGTTTCCTTTAAAGTTGCTCATAAAGTCTGTATTGTATACTGTATATATTGTATACTTTAGAGCAGCTCTTCTTGACTTCCTTAATTATTAGATCTTATTTCCTCTTCTTCAAATTATACTGTTTACACAATGAGGAATGTAAACTCCCTGAGGGAAAGGGATTGTTTTTCATTTTGCTTTTATCTCTTCCTATGCCTAGTGTCTGGTATTTAGTAAATGCTCTCCTGGTTGACTTTAGGTGATGTCCCTCTCTTGACCGCCTAGTTTCTTCATCTGCAAAATGAGGACACTGAAAGTGCCCTGCAACCCTAGGTCTGTAGTCTCTTCCCTCCAACTAATAAAGGTCTGTTAGACTGAATCGGATGGATCTGCAGCTATCTACCTTCCTAGGATTTTTTATTTTGTGCTAAGGACTTTTTCATAGTGGGAAACAACCAAGTTCAATCACAGGTCAGGCTCATTCATGCAGTTATTGTACAGCTGGGGAATGAAGATTGATTCTGTCTTTATCTCTTGAGGGTGGGAATCTTGAAGAGAAGATTGTTGAACTGTTTCTGCCCTTGGTTTACCTACCCACACCACAAATTGAACTATAAAAAGACTAAGAACCGGCCAAGATACAATCCAGAAATGGGTTATGTGCTTTCCTGCATGTGTGGGTCCAGGAGGGAAAAAATAAAAGAGAAATATTTTGGTTTCCAGGGAACAATGCTAAAAGGGCAGTTCTGAAGGATTGGCAGTTATTTGTGAAAATGATGTGATTTTGGAAAGTTGGGCAGGCAACAGGGTGTTTGCAGTGGAGCATGAAAGGAGGAAAAACTGAGGCATAGATAGATATTAGGAAAAGAGTTTGCAAAATGTCATCAGATGCCAAAGCGGGGAGGATTGCTGGCAGAAGGAAAGGGATCATAGCAAATTGGAGCAGCCACCTGGTTTTCTGGTTTAACACTTGTCAGAGTTCTCATTGTTCTGTGTTATGTTGTCCTTACTTGAATCCTTGTTGAAATTGAGAGCTTTAAAAAAAAAAAAGGCTATATATCTTCCTTCTGTTGCCGTTTAAGCAGTGCTTCCCTGCTGTTCACAAGATTGGTCCCTCTCACTCTTTGTAGGGGGTCTTCCATTTCTGAGTATTTGGAGCTGTAGCAGGAGTTCTTTGGACTTCAGTGCTCCCCTGTGGAAACTGAGAGCTTTATAATGTTTCCTTAGGGAAAAAGAGAAAACAGTCAACTGGATCCTGTCGAAAGCACATAAATTGTCCACTTTCAATAATTAGGCATGATTGAGTGCCAGCTACGCAAACTTCACTTATAAAGATAGAAAGCCCATCCTCATTGCTTATCAGAACTGTCCTTCCCTTTCTTGTGCCTTTGAACAGACTGTTTTCTATTCTTACAATGTACTCCCTCCCTATTGACACATCTTAGCATCCTTGCTTTCTTCAAGATTTAACTTAATAATTTGGAATTATGCCCTAAGAGCCATCAAACTGTGCAAACCCTTTGATCCAGTAATACTGCTACCAGGCCTGCGTCCCAACGAGATCATAAAAAAGGGGAAGGGGCTTTCATGTACAAAAATATTTATAACAGCTTTTTTATGGTGGCAAAGAATGGGAAATTGAGGGGGAAATCCATCATTTAGGGAATGGCTGAACAAGCTGTGGTATCTCAATGTTGTGGAATACTGTTGTGCAGTTGGATTTCAGAAAAACCAGGAAAGACTTAAATGAACTGATGCTGAATGAAATGAGTGGAACCAGGAGAATGTTGTACAGAGCAACAGCTACATTGTATGATGATCTGCTATGATAGACTTGGCTCTTCTCAGCAATTCAATGATCCAAAACAATTCCGAAAGATGCAAGATAGAAAATGCTATCTATATCCAGATGCAGATGAAAACATGTTATTTTCACTTTTAGGGGATTTTCCCTTTTGGTTTGTTTCTTCTTTCACAACATGATTAATGTGGAAATATGTTTAACATGATTGCACATGTATACCCTATATCAGATTTCTTGCCATCTTGGGAAGAGGAAAGGAAAGGAAAGAGAGAGAAAAAAATTTGAGCTCAAAATTTTATAAAAATGAATATTGAAAACTATATATATAATTGGGAAAAAATAAAACACTGTTTATATTAAAAAAAGACAACTTAAGCACTACTTCCTACATGATAGCTTTTCTAGATCCTCCAGCTGCTTCTGCTCTTTCCAGTGAAATTATCTTTCATGCACAAGGTCCACTGTTCCTTTAGCACCCTTTATTATTAGTTTACCAATAAAAGGATAGAAAAATTTTTTGGTAAAGGGAAAAGTTTATAGTAATTATCAAATGAAATAAGATCACTGTTATAATGAAAATTTTGGTGCCTGATAGTAATAGGAAGAGGTCTTTGTTTAATAAAATAATAATTAGCGTTTATAGAATGTTTTAAAGTATATAAAGTGCTTTAAATATGTTAACTTATATGATTCTCACAACAGTCCTGTGAAATAAGTTAGTATTGTCCCTATGTTACAAATAAGAAAACTGAGGCTTAGAGGTTAAAGGTTAAAAGTTAAAAGTAACCTAGGTATTACATAACTAGTAGGTTTCTGAAGCAGGCTTTGAATTTAGGTCTTCTACCTCAAAGTTCTATTTTCTCCTCACTGTGCCATCTACTGCATCATTCACTAGAATAAATTGCTAATATATCTGTATGAAGAAAAACATAAAGACTAAATTTTTTGCAAATGATGTAGAATTATAAGTGAATTGCTTGTGTGGGAATAATTTGACATTTTAAACAAGCTGAAAAAGATCTTTATCTATTAAAAATGGAAAATATGAATGTAATAAAAAGTTTTAAGAACATAATAAAGTGGACAGCCATGTTGAAGCTTTTAGAGCTGCAAAGCATTGTCTAATATGTACTTTATTGGCATATGTATAGTTCTTTCTAAAGAGGATAATGAGAATTCACATAAACATTTAGAAATAAAGTGTATTTTTAAAAGGATTAAAAAGGGACAGCTAGGTGATGCAGTAGTTAGCCTAGAATCTGGAAAACTCATCTTCTTTAGTTCAAATTTGTGGGGGCTAAAGAGCTACTTTCTTCAGAGATGTGGATAATTAAAGGCAGTCATTGGACAGAATAATTGAGAGATTGCTGATTAGTCAGAGAAAGAAATGATTTCACTGGCGGAGAGCTCCAGTAATAGCTATTGTCTTTCAGTACTACCTAGGTTTGGAGAAAATTGGGAACTAGTTGGAGAATGTACCATCCTGATGCATAAATAACTGACTGCAAGAGCAGCTAGATGGCTCTGAAGTCAGGAGGACCTGAGTTCAAATTCAGTCTTAGAATTTAACACTTACTAGCTTTGTGACCCTGGGCAAGTCACTTAATCCTAATGGTCTCACCCAACAAACAAACAAACAAACAAATAGATGAATGAATGAATAACTGATTGGACTAGTTGCGTTGCCCAAGGTTTGTTAAACTTTGCAGTTATTTGACTTAAAGAGACCTGATAGAAAAATGTCTTTTTTTTAAGGCTCATGGAAAATTGAAGAGCCTGTAAATGCTTAAATCAATGTGTAAATAGAGAAAAAAAATTCCAGTTAAAACTTATAAAAAAAACCAATAATAGTCAAGCAGGGTGTATTCCTGTGTGGAGGAATAACATTGAAAGCTACACTCCAGAGTACAGTGGTTAGCACAGTGGTTTTCTTCCCTTGTAGACTTTCTTTAGACGTTCCTGTAAATTTGTATGTACTGTTGGAATAGGATGATCTGAGTTTATGTGTGTACTCTGATTTACATTTTTATATATTCTTCTGACTTAATGTGTTAGTGTCTATGTCATTTCTTTAGTTTTTTTTTTGTTTGTTTGTTTAATGGTTATGTTGGATATCTAAAAGTACTATTAATATAAGTCGTTAAGTGTGCAAATGGAACACAGCCATTTTACCTTAGGAAAGGCAGATTATATAGATTAAAAAAAACACATTGTATGGGGACTCCATAGCAAGAGTGATGAGTAGGGGAAATGTATTTCCCTTGAACAAGATTACCTCTATGAAAGGTAGAGGTAATAGATAGACCTTCCTGTCTCTAGGAACTTAGACCTGAAATGTTTTTAGTTTTGATACTCAGCAACTCCTCAGTGCCTCAGTTGTCTCTCTTCTCTCATTGAAAGGCTGGAAGATGGAGCAATGAATCAGACCTTTCCAGCTAACTCATTATTTCCCATCAGCTGCTCTACTTGGTTTCAACTCCACAAAAATCATGGTTCCCCTCTCTACCCTGCCCCTCAACCCTAACAGATACCCTCTGGTGACTCTCTGTCTTTCCAGATTCTCTTGTATATTCTCCCATTAGATCATAAGCTTCTTGAGGACAGGGATTATCTTTCTTTTTTTTACTTGCCTTCCTAGTACTTCACAGAGCCTGAGACATAATAGGCTCTTAATAAATGTTTCCTGCATATTGACTAGATCTGCTAGTATGAGAGCAGGTTGGAGTGAGAAGGCTTACCCTGGGAAAGGAATAGCTGGCGTGCCAACAGAAAAATATGGGACCCTTGAGACAGGGAGTTTGAGTGCACCTCACTATTATGATGACACTACTTCTGTTGCATTGATTGATTGATCTTTATCCTTCTTGTGGCATCACTATGTCAGGGTAAAGGTATAGTGTGTCTGACACCTGCTGATCAGAGCAATATGAACTTAGAAGACTCTACCAGTCACGCAGAAATAGTCCAACAATGCCAATCCTCCCATATTATGGGTCTTCAAAAATAGGAAAACAACTATTATTTTCTCCCTAAGACTTGTCCATGTGAAACATCCCCAGTTCCTTGGGTTTCATATGATACATTCTCCAGTTTTATTCCCCTTCCTGGTTGTCTGTGTTGGTTGGTTGTTGTCCATTCTCAAAGGGAACTATGTTGCGTTTAAGATGTCTCTAAGCAATTGATGATGTGGACAAAAGTTCAGAAGAGAGCCTGGAGTTGCATAGATATATCTTTGTGTCATCTACTTACAGATAATAACTAAACTTATGGGTTTTGATGAGATTAACAAGGGAGTTTATGTAAGAAAGAAAGATTAGGGAAGATCCACGTGGTTTGGTCAATGGGACAGCAGAACAATTGGAGAAATGGTAAAAAAAAAAAAAAAAAAAGTAAACAAACAAATAATCCCATAGAATAGAAAATAACCAGCAGAAATGAATCAATAGTATCAAGTGACAAGTTGAAAAGGATAGGGACTGAGAAAATGTTGCCAGACTTGGCATTTTAAGCAGTCTTTGGTAACTTTGAAAGAGTAATTTCAGTTGAGTAATGAGTTCAGGAACCAAATTGAAAAATGTTAAAGGGTGAATGAAAGTAACGGTAGTGAAGGCATCAAATATAAACTGTTTTTTTTTTCTGATTTGTCTGAATAAAGGAGAAAAGATAAACGACAATAGTACAAGGGGGTGGTAGATTCTAGAAAAAGGTTTTTTCCCCTCAAGATAGGAGAGAATTAGATATGTTTGAAGGCAGTAAAAAGAGAAATAAAATTCAGTCAATAAGTATTTATCAAGCTCCTATTATTTAATAGGTTCTGTATCAAGCATTGGACATGTAAAGAAAGTTTCTCCTCTCAAGAAACTACATTCCAATGAAGGAAAAAACTCACAAACACCTATGTTACAAACAAGTTATTTGCAGGATATATTGTAGATATAATCAGAGAAAAAAAATAAGATTAAGATAAGTAGAAAAGGCTTCTTTGATAGGGAAGGATTTTAGTTGGAATTTGAAGGAAGCCAGGGAAGCAAGGAAAAAAGAAGAGAAAGGAGAGCATTCCAGACATAGAGGACAGTCAGAGAAAATTTCTTGAGCTGGAAATGTAGTGTCATGTACAAGAAAGTAACAATCAAGCCAATGTCACTAGATCATAGGGTATGCAGAGAAGAGCAAGACTGAAGAAGACTGGAAAGGTTGGAAAGGGCCAAGTTATGAAAAATTTTACCAAGCCAAACCAAGGATTTGATATTTGATCTTGGAGAAAATAGGAAGCCACAGGAGTTTATTGAATAGTGTAGTGACATGATCACTCTGATAACTGAATAGACAATGGACTGGAGAAGGAAAAGATTTGAGGAAGAGACCAGACAGTAGATTATTGCACAGGTCCACCATGAGGTGATGAGAAACCAATAGGTAAGGAAAATTTAAAGATTAAGATAAAGAAAATATTAAGAGAGTTTAATCTTCTGGAAAAGACAAGAGAGGATGCAATCACGTGCACAGATAGATATTAGTCTTAGGCAGGAAATGGGTAACCAAAAGAGTGTGAAAGGATGCAAGGGATTTTGAGATAAAGAGGAAGGAAAAAGAAGGAACTCACATCAACTGACTTCAATTTCTCAGTAAAGAGGTGGGGTCCTTAACTGAGAGAGAGGAGAGGGAATTGTTGTGAGAGGCTTTGGGAGGAAGCCAAGGTTTTGAGAGGGAAACTAAGAGTTTGAATGGGTTCTGTAGGGAATGGGACTGGGAATCTACTAGGAAAGAACATTCAAAGGATATGCTCAGGTAATGTCGAGTCCTATTTGACTCCATTAATGAGGACTATTTTCTAGCATTGATGATACCTGCCTGTATAAAGAATAAAAGTTAATGTATTATTATTATATACTGTTATATAATCTTGATGAGATTTTTGCTCTGGCATAGATGATGTCTCTTTTAGCCTTGTTCTCCATTGTCACTTTAAGATCTCTCCTTTCTTCCACCACTCATAATCTTTCTTTCTTTGAAGCTCATCTTATTTACCACACAATTAAATTCCTGATAGCTATTATCTACAGATCCTCCAGTCATTTCTCTTCCTTCTTCAATGAGTTTGATATCTGGCTTACCAATTTTTCTCTCCTCTCCAACTACTACCCTCATGTTGATTCTCCCTTAAATACCCTAACCAGTCAGTCCCTCAACCTACTCTCTTCTGATGAAATACTACTCCATTCCACCTCCGCTACACACAAATATGGTCATACCTTTGATGTTGCCATTGTTCACAAATATATCACCTTTTTGTTCAAGAATTCTGAAATCTTATCTTACATATATCCCTCTGCTTTTCTTTATATAACTCTACTCTTCAACTGCATCATGACTAACAGTCCCTTGATCCCTCCATTCTCTCTATCGTACCATCTCTTCCCCATAAGCCACTCATTTCTCTTTTCACCATTTTGATCCCTGGTGAACTGATTCAACTCTGCACTGACTTGCTCTCTTGAATCTTCACCTTCCTTATTATATCACTGATTATACCCAGGGAAGTCTCAACCTTGAATTACTCCCATCATTTATCACTGTTGTGACTTCACATGTGCTGGTGAATGAAGGTGAAGAAAATCACCATTCTGACTTGGTCCACCACAAATTCATGTTGTATAATCTCAACTGGATCCTTCCCTCTGCTACGAAATCCTACTCTACTTCCCTTATCAATTCACTATCTCACTCTCCAGAGCAACTCTTTCATACTTTTCATCCTTTCTCAAACTTTTCATGGCTCCCTCTTCAACCCCAATCTCAGCTGAGAATTTCAATTTTACCAAAAAATGAGGCCATTTGTTATGAGCTCCCCTTTCTCCCCACTTCCTTATCTCTTATTACTCAGATGCCTTCTGTCATTATCTCCTTGTTCCCTTTTCACACATGATGAAATGGATTTACTCCTTACCAAGACTAACCCATTTCCTTGTTCAACTGATCCCACATCATCCTGTTTCCTCCAAAAGATTTCTATTTCTGTCATGCTCACTCTTTTAAGTTTTTATTTGTAATTTCTTCTTATCTACAGGCTCATTTCCTATTGCCTACAAACATGTTCATATTTCCCTCATCCTGAAAAAAAAACCCACCTCACTTTATCCTTCCATGTTTGCTATCATGCTAAATGTATTCTGTACTTTGTAGCTAAAGTCCTCTACAAAAGTCATTTACATAGCTGCCTCCACTTTGGGTCCTCTCACTCTGTTCTTTATCCCTGACAATCTGGCTTCCATCTTCATCATTATACACAAACTACTTTCTTCAAAGTTACTAATGGTCTCTTAGTTGTCAAATCCAATGTCCTTTTTTCAATCTTCATTCTCCTTGATTTTTTTCTTTTGCCTTTGTACTGTTGATCATTCTCTCTTCCTTGATTCTCTCTTCTCTCTAGGTTTTTGGGATATCACTCTCTCCTGGCTTTCCTCCTACCCATCTAATTGTTCCTTTTCTGTCTCCTTTGCTGTATTCTCCTCCAAATACCTCCCTCTAACCATAGGTATCCCTCAGGTTCTGTCTTGAACCCTCTCTTCTTTTCACTCAATATTGCTTCATTTGATAACTCATAAGCTCTCATTCAATCACAATCCCTATGCTGATGATTTTCTTTTTTCTTTTCTAAATTAGTCAATCAATAAATTAACTATTTTAGTTTTCAACATTAATTTTTTGTAAGATCTTGAGTTCCAAATTTTTTTCCTTCTCTCCCTTCCTTCCCCTTTTCTCAAGACAGCAAGCAATCTGATGTATGTTGTATGTGTGTAATCATTTTAAACATATTTCCATATTAGTCATGTTGTGAAAGAAAAATCAGAACTAAAGGGGAAAGTCACAAGAAAGAAAAAAAGTGACAAAAAAGATGTGAATAGAATGCTTTTATTTGCATTCAGTCTCTAGAGTTCTTTCTCAGGGTGTGGATGGTGGAATTGTCTTGATCACTGTATTGCTGAGAATATCTAAGCCGATCATAGTTGATTATCATACAATCTTGACAATATTATATCAATGTTCTACTAATTCTGCTTACTTCAACATCAGTTCAGGTAAATCTTTCTAATCTTTTCTGAAATCAGCCTGCACATCATTTCTTATAAAGCAATAATATTCCATTACATTTACATACCACAAGTTATTCTAAGTTGATGATTTTTAAATCTATTTTTCATGCCCCCAAGCTCTATACTGACCTCCGATCTTATATCTCTAATTACCTTTTAGACATTTGGAATTGGTTGTCCAGAAGATAGCTTAAATTTAATATATCTCAAGCAGAACTCAATAATTTTCCCCCTAAATCTCACCCCTCCTACCTTTCCTATTACTTTACAGGGCAACACCATCTTCCCTTTCCTTCAGGTGCTAGATTCCTCACTCTCCCCAAACTGTTGCCTACACCTGCATCATCACTTTGCAACATCTCTCTTAGACTATACTTTTCCTCATCCTAGTGCAAGCTCTCATTACTTCACATGTGCTGGTAGGTCAGCTTACCTCCAATCTTTTCTCTTCAGTTCTCCATTCAGTCACTATAGTCATTTTCCTAAAACACAGGTCTAATGGCTCCCTGGTTAACCTCCAGAAACAAATACGAAATGTTCTATTTGCCATTCAAAACTTTTTATAACCTAATCTGCTTCTATTTATTCAGATCCTCATCAAGGATATAACAGTGGTTCAATAGGATGCAATTCCCCTTAACCTCTACACAGTTTCCTATGGAATACACCTAAGCTAAAGGGTATGTTGACTCACATGAAAGTGGGTAGTCCTTCTAGGCTACTGGATCTTTATGTCTTTGGCATCTGAGAAGTTATATGAGTTGTTCAAGTCTTTATCCCTGAACCAGTTAGATTTTTAAGAGACATTTCTTTCCTATTTGTTTATGCATCTGTTCCCCCTTTTATGTAACAGAAAATTAGACAGCTACCAAATCCTTTTCCATTGTGACCTAGGAGGAGGTTTTACTTTCTCTAAAGAGACTAGATATACTATCCCTATTTCAATGAGAAAGTATACATGGAAAATGGAATGGAAACTGATACCATTTGAGCATCTCACAAGCAAGAGAGATGTACCACTATCATATTCATGGGCAAAAAGTAGTTTCTCATAAACAGGAAAGCAGAAAAGCAGATACCACAAGAGACAGATTATCTATCTGTCTATCTATCTCTGAATCCCCCCCAACACCTTTGACCTAACATAGACAAAGCTTTGAGATGAATATGAACTCAACTTTCTGTTCCTTGGGACAATTCTATTACAACTGGGACTATGCTCCTATACATAGATTAGTCAAGGAACAAAATGAGAGGATACTGCAATATAGGCAGAAGGGCCCTAAAATGGAGTTGAGAAGATCTGAGAGACCAACTTTAGAATTTTACATAGGGTCATCCTAGCCTAGGGTTCTCTCTAGCTAGGGCTATTGGCTCATGCAAGAGAGTTAAGAGTGAACCTTATTCCTAGGAGAGCAGCTATAGAGATGCCTGAGTTTTTCACAGATCAGTGTTCCTCCCTAACCACCAGCAGAAGGAACTGTTTCATGATTATTGAAACTATAGAATATAATCTCCTTGAGGACAGGACCAAACCTTATACTTTTTCTCTTTCTGTTCCTTAATCTAGCTGAATGCCTTATACATAATAGACAATTAATAAATATTATTAAAAATGAGACAAATGCTGTTTCTTGATAACAATTATTAGTCTTGCAGCATTGTCATGGGGGATGAGGTTGATATTGGGGTTGAAGATTTGTTAAGCATAAGTCTTTTAGTAGTAGATGCTTAGTTCAGAAATAGTGTACAGGAAGTTGGGGGTGGAGTTGGGGAAAGGAATAAAGCTCTGAGGCTGGAAGTAAAGCCACGGTTTCCTCTAGAGAGCCACACAGTGGGAGGAGAGAATCAACAGTCCTTTATGGGTGTGTTTGTATATTCATGTGCTTTCAAATATATGTATGTTAAAGGGAGAGAGGGGAAAGGGAGGGGGATTATGCCTTTCTCCTTGTCATTGAAACATAGTACTCCCTTGCTCTGTCTCCTCCACTCCCACCATACTCATTGCTGGCCAAGCAGTACTCATCAAGTTACTGATTCTCAGAAACCATCTACTCCAATATGTCCCTAAAACAAGATTCTCCTTTAAAATAACACAATAAGTGATTTCCAGTTCCCTCCTGGAGATTTCCAGAGATAGGAAACTCATTACAATACTAATCAGTCTTTGTGACTGCTCTAATTATAAGGAGGATTTTTTCCTTTTTATATTTTTTCCCTTAATAAATGCATTGTTTATTATATATCTAGAATAACTTTGTTAGTATCTTCATTTAAAATATTGGTGCAGATTGACAGAAAATAATGAAAATATTTCCAGTTATTTAGAAGTTTTTGTGAAAAAAAAGTTTTACTGTTTTATTTTTTCCTAATAGTATTTTATTTTTCCAAATACATGCAAAGATAGTTTTTAACATTCACCTTTGCAAAACCTTGTATTCTAAATTTTTTCCCTCCCTTTCTTCTTCTCCCTCCCAAGACATCAAACAATCCTTCCAAACATATTTCATATTCATCATGCTGCAAGAGAAAATTCAGATCAAAACTTTCCCTGACATTAAATCAACATCAGCCTTTCTGTAGCTTCCATGTACTGGTTGGTCCAAATTCATCCCTCTGGGATCAGACATCACAAATTTAATCTTTTTTACACATGAAACCTTTCACATCATTTAACTACAGCTCCAAATCTTCTCACTTGTTCATTGTTCAGATGTTAGCTGATAATTCCACCTTCTGCAAGAAGCCTATCTTAATCCCTATTAATGCTAATGCCTTCTTTTTGTTGAATACTTCCAGTATCCTACATATGGTTTGTTTATGAATACTAATTTACATGTTCTCTGCCTTTAAAAGTGATCATTTTTAGGCTTTAAAAGCTAGAAATTTTGTTTATCTTTGTATTTTCAGCATTTAGTAGAGAGCCTAGCACATAATGGGTGCTAAATTAGTGCTTATTGATTTGAATTGACTTGGCTAGACCTTAGCTTCCAAATTCTTTCACCATTAATTAAAGCAAAGCTAGGCAAAGTGTTTTTACACAACACTCACCATCAAGATGAAAATTTACCATTTTAGTCACTAATCCAAATGTTTCTTCCAGAAGTTTATAAAATAAATATTAAAATTTTTTTTAGCTAAGATGTTTATGTAAGCATGACAAGCAAGGAAATGATAAGGAATTTTTTCACCAATGATGGAGAAAGAGGAAATAGGATTAAATTGTAGTTGGTAAAAATGTCAGTCATCTGGGGAGAATGTCCTTATTAGAGACATAAGGTCATTTATGCTCTCACAGTAAATTGAAGAATCTTCTATGATTATCAAGGATGAGATGCGTTGTGCTAGCAGTGATAGTAGATGGCAAGCAACTCTGTGCTAATCCTTTTTTTTTTTTTTTTTAATTTCATCGTTCTCAGTCTTAATATCACTGTCCTTGACAGAAAACATACAGAATAATAATTCAGTAATCCTATCCTTTTTCTCATTATCCATTATTATCCTTAGTTGTTATATTATCTACCTTGTCTGTGATACGCTTTCTTTGCTCTTTCTCTTGTCTCTAACATAGCTTAAAAAGCTTTTTTTTTTTTATCACCTGCCTCAAACCATTTTCAGTTCTAACAATTCTGATGCTATTCTTAAAAAACCATGCCAGTCATTATTATAATGATGGTTATTATTAATTCTCAAATATCTTTCCTTGCTTTCATTTTCTCTATATGTCTTTTAAAAATAATCTAAGTTGTTCAGTGAGATATCCATGCAATCATGTCAGTCTCTAGAAAATGTTTCTTTTTCTCCTTTATAAGATTTGTTTTTCTTTGCGTCTTCAGAATTTCACAGAATTTCAAAATTTGAGAGTTAAAAGAAGCCTCAGCACATATCTCATGCAATCCATACACAAAAGATTTCATTCTCAAAAGCTTCTTTTTTGATATTGACTTTCTACTGTAGAGTAAAAAATAATTAATGGGACATAGGATCATAGATTTGGAGCTGGAAAAGACTTGTAAAGGCCATCCAATCCAGCCTCTTCATTCTATAGATGAGAACAATGAAACCTAGATACTTACCTGTCCTTTCCTTAATCTGCTTTCCTGAATCTAGGGTTCATGTCACACTACTCCTGGATTTAAACCTTCCTTGTCAGAAGTTCTAAGGTAGAGTGATCACTTCTCAGATGTCTTATTATTTCATTATTAGGAACCAGTTTCTCTTTATTAACAATTAAGTCCATAGCAGAAGTTTCCCTTGTGACTTCTTCCACTAATTTTTATTCCCCTTTTGCTATATTTTAAGAAAACAAAATAAGGGACCTGGAACCTGGCAGAGGGCCAAATCCCACCCTCACTGAGAAGGCATATGTGAAGTTATGCAAAACTTTTTCCATAAAAGTCAGACGGTGAAAGAAAACATAAATCTCCTCCTTCTTTCCCTCCAAATCAAGAAAAATAAAGTTTAAAAAGCATATTTTAATCTATATTCAAACACAATCAAATGTTTTTAGGGTATGAATATCATTTTCCATCATAAATCCTTTGGAATTATCTTGTATTACTATATTACTGAGAGCAGCAAAGTTATTCACAGCTGATCATTCAACATTGCTATTACTTCCTCATGGAGGTCTTTCAAGATTTTTCTGAGAGCATTTCCGATAGAACAATAATATTCCATCATAATCACACACCACATTTTATTCAGTCATTCCCCATTTGATGACATTGACTCAATTTCCAATTCTTTTCCCAGGGAAAAGAGCTGATATATTAGGTCCTTTTCTTTAAAAAAAAAATCTCTTTTGGGACGCATGCATCATAGTGGTATTGCATAATTTTACAGCTATTTGGTCATAGTTCCGAACTGCTTTGCAGAATGGCTGAATCAGTTCATAATTTTCACCAACAATGCATTAATGTCCAACATTGATCATTTCTCCCCCAGCCACCTGCCCCTTTCTTTAGTCATTTCAGGGTTAATTTTGGCTTCCTCTTGTTGATGCATTCTCTGGGAGTAGCTAGGTAGTACAGTGGATAGAATGTTGGACTTGGATCCAGGAAATTGAGTTCCAATTCTGCCTTGGACATTTATTAGCTGTGTAATCACAGACAATCCATATAACTGATGTCTGCTTCAGTTTCCTCATGTGTAAAATGGGGATAATAATAGTACCGATCTCCCAAAGTCATAGTGAGAAATCAAATAACACCTACAGTACAAGGCATTCTGCAAACCCTGAAGCATTTTGTAAATGCTAGCTATTATTAAATTGACATTTTAATTATTATTAAAATGGTAATAATTTATCTTCATTGCTCAGTAGGAAAGGAAAGAGGAAGCTGAGTTGAATAAGGTTGGAGGAAGATTCTCTTTTTAACTTGGTAAGAACTGGCAGCAAAAGAATTGCCATCAAGCCATACAATATATGTAGTCCTTCAAGTAGAGGAGTTCAGAACTAACAAATTGGGAAACTCCACCCAGAGATTTCCTGATATATTTGGAATGAGGGTAAGTGGTGAGGTGAAAGGAACTAGCATGACTACTTTTAACTTCCTGTGATGCTCTCCCAAGCCATTTAATATTTCCCTAATGGCTCTGCTTTTATTCATTTTCAGGCACAGATATATCCATATAGGTTCCCAGGTACACACAGGCTCTGACAGTGCTTGTTTGCTCTCTCACTCTATATATAACTCTTTCCTTGTCCAAAGCAGAGGTCAGGAAGCTGCCTTTCCATTTTGCAAATAGCATGGATGGGGGAAGGTGATTAACAAAGCAGGTTACTACCATGCAACTGAATTTTCTTTTTCTAAAAGAAGAGGAAGTTTGCTGCTGCACTGAAAGATAGCTATTTTCAGTGAACAGGAAAAGAAAGGAAGGAAGGAATAGACCATTTGGAAAGCAGGGAGGAGAGTTATATCAACTTAAGGAAGCTGTTCAGATAAGATGACTTTAGAAAATTTTAAGAGCATATATATATATATATATATATATATATATACACACACACACCCAATTGAAATTGGTTATGATCATAGATTTTAATACTTATTGAAAGATTGCATGTTAATCTACTTTTAATCTTACTTTGATATATTGGATTTGGGACAATATGAAACATTTGGAATACACACATGAGTTTCTCACTTGAGAGAAAATGCATATTTTTAAAGAGAGAGGGACCTTGCTTCCTTTCATCTCTACCTATTATAGCATCAGCTTCCAGAAAAGGTAACACATTTTAAATTTCATTCATGGCCTAGAGAGTAATTAATGTGTTTATAAAGTAATGGTCTTGAAATGTTTAGTTCTTTGATATCACTTTAGGACATAGCAGAAGGCACCTATGAGGAGGCAATTTTGATGATACGGAATATATATTACATTCAAAAATCAGGTGAACAATGGGCTAATGGTCAGACGTGCCAATGGATAGACCATCCCCACATCATAAGGTTCAGTGCAATTTAAACACATCATCATTGAATAGACCCTCCACCTTCCTATCTGCCTTCTCTTTCTTAGGTCTCTTTTGTTGGGTCATCTTCAATGAATTAATTAATTTATGCATGAATGAAAAAGGTCTTATTCAATACTTACTATGTATAAAGTCCTGTGGAATACCAGTAGAAAAGCAAGACAATCCTCACCATCAAGGAAATCACCCTAATTGGGGAGGGGAAAGACAGAGATTAGAAGGGCAAGAAAAAAATCAAGCATTCATTAAGCACCTGTTATGTGCTTTGTTAAGTGCTTTAGATATTCTGTATAAGAGGTTTCTGCTACAAGTCAGATGGAAAAGTCCTTGGTCCTTAGAAGGCAATGATCAAGCAAAATGGTAATTCATCTTCTTTAATGTTATTTTCACAGACAAATACACTTCCATTTCATCATATTATAGTCTCTAATTGGGATGATCTCATGGCTCTATCCTGGGCCCATTTTTCTCCTCTTTTTATATTCTCAGTGACCTCATCAGCTCCTCTGGGTTTAATTATCATTTTTTATGATGAGCTCAATGATCTCAGAAAAACTTGTACAAAGGCTTGCACAAAATGAAGAATGAAATGAGGAGAACTAAGAGAACATTGTATACAGTAACAATAATATTGTTTTAAGAATGACTTTGAGTGAATGAGTCATTTTGACTATTATAATCAAATTATCTAAAAGGTCATACAAAGAAAGATGCAATCTGTATCCAGAAAAAGAGCTGTTAAATAGATTGTGTATAGAATGGGTTTATATACATACACCCACACTTGTGTGTGTGTGTGTGTGTGTGTGTGTGTGTGTGTAGATATTTGTCTAATGGTGACAATGGGGGAAAGAAAAATTTTGTATAATAAATTTGTTATATTTGGAAGGAATAGCAAGTTGTGCATGATGGATTTGCAGTTTCATGTGCAGTTATCTTTTCAGGTGTATAGCAATACAGAAGGGCTTGTTTTGTTCCATTAAAATAAAATAAAATAAAAACTTATCATTCCCATGTTAATGAGTTCCTGATCAATATTTTCACCCAAAGCACAGGTGCAAAAGAAATGGTTCTAATTCTACTCAGACTCTTCCTCTTTGTTTAGTAAATTCCTACTCCCTCTTACTTTCCTATATACAATGTCATTGAATCTCTACCTATCAAAAGATAAACTATCCCTTCTTCTCAATTCACTAATCATTTTCTCAGCACCATTGATATCAACATCATTCCTCTTGTGACACACTCCAGTTCTGTTTGTCTCTTGCAACATGTCTTCTGTAATTCCCTTTCCATAATTAACAAAGTTCTCCCTGTCCCAGTGAGATTGAATGTGTTGCCATATTTTTCAATATGGTCACATCATTTCTCATGCTCCCCTACTTTACTCACTAGTCTACCATTATAACTCTCTTCTTTGACATTCTCTTTATTAAATTTTTCTTTCAGTCTAGATGCTGGTGGCTTTTATTTCCTCAGCCCTCCAGGTCTTTATTCTTCAGTCTTAAAAACATTATCTGGCTCAAAGTCTTCCTTGACACCATGACTCTTGCCTTTATATGAAAAGACTTCACCATAAACTTTGATCACTCAGTTCCTCGGTGTACTCAACTTCCATGGATATATTCGTCCATTCCATTTAGCTACATGCAAGGATGGTCATTTCCTTCATTTCATCACAAGCCAGTATTGTTCAACTTCTGCAATCAAAAACTCTGAAATTACTTTTTAATGATCACAATCTTTCCTCATTCTTTCTTTCTCTATGTCTGATGTATCCCAAATTATTCTTCCACCTCATTGTAGTTTCTATTTTCTTTATATTTTCTAAGGCTATGGCCACTGATTTGCCTTCATTTTTGTTTCTTTTTAATCTCATACTTTTAAAAAGTTCAGTTCCATACTGTCTTCTACTTTTAAGCATCATATTTTCATGTGCTATTTTCCATTCAAGCCATATTATACCCCAATCCTGGATTACTCCCAACATCTTCCTCCTCTGATCCTGCTCATATGCTACTGAATGGAACTGAAGAAAGCCAAGCAATATGTTGACTGGATCCAATACAAATTTATGTTATCTAATCTCAAACAAGTCCTCACTGTGTTGAGGAAAAAGTTTTATTCCTCCCTAATTGACTCTCTGTCCTACTCTCCATGATGATTATTGCAAACCTTCTCTTCTCTCTATATATCTCCCACATCACCTTCTATATTGACTCTTACATCTAAAGACCTTGCCTTACAGAGATCAGTCTCCACAGGCTCCTATTTTTCCTCCATTTCTTCATCTTACCAGTGCTTGACATCATCTCCCAGCCTTTCCTTTATTACTCCAGTCTCTGTTGAAGAAGATACCCTTTTGCTTGCCAAGGTCATCCTCTTACATGTATCCCTAATCCCATCCATTTTTTTTTTTGCCTTCTTTAGTAAATTTATTATCTCAGTCATCTCTTTAATCTTCATTCTTTCCTTTTGTTCTGACTCTTTCCCTGATACCTACAAATAAACTCAGATTTTTTCCCTCCTTGAAAAAATCCAAACAAAAACTCGCCTCCTTAGACCCTATTGTTCTCTCAAGTTATCATCTTGTATCTCTCTTTCTTTTCTCAACCAAACTCCTAGGGGAAAAAATACATATTCATACTCATTGTCTCCATTTTTTCTACACTTAAGTCTTCCAACGTTAGCTCCAAACCACTATTCATTGAACCACTTAAATGCCATATAGTCCATATTTCCATAGAGGCCATATAAATACAATTTCATAATTTTGCATTTGTGGACAATGAGACCTGGAGACTTTAGTTTTTTTTAATTTAATTTCTTCCTTTTCTTTCTTTCTCTTTATTTTTAAAAAATTAATAATAGCTTTTTATTTCAAAATACATGCAAAGATAATTTTCAACATTCACCCTTGCAAAACTTTGTGATCCAGAATTTTCTCCCTTACTCCCCTCCATCCTCTTCCCCTGGACAGCAAAAATCCTATATATATTAAACACGCGTGATTCTTCTAAACATATTTTCATATTTGTCATGTTGCACAAGAAAAATCAGATCAAAAGGGAAAATATGAAAAAGAAAAAAGCAAGAAAACAACAACAAAAAAGGTGAAAATACCATGTTGTGATCCACATTCAGTACCCATAGTCCTCTCTTAGGATAAAGATGACTCTCTCTATCACCTATTGGAATTGTCCTGTATCACCTCACTGTTGAAAGAGCCAAGTCCACCACAGTCATCACATAATCTTGTTATTGCTATGTACACTATGTACAATATTCTCTTGGTTCCACTCACTTAGTTTAGTATTAGTTCATGTAAGTCTCCCCGGGAAGCCTGGAGATTTTAAGTAACTTGTCTATATAGGTCAAAGACAGGTAGTAGAATGCTAGACCTGGAGTCAGGAAGACTCATCTTCCTTCAAGTCTCTTCTCAGACACTTTCTAAATGTGCTACCCTAAGTAAGTCAGTTTCCTCATTTGTAAAATGAACTAAACTAAAGAAGGAAATTGTGAACCATCTAGGAATCTTTGCCAAGAAAACCCCAAATGGGTAACAAAGAGTTGGACGTGACTGAAAATGACACACATACCAGGTTACCATCCTGAGTAAAAAGAAAGACAGTCTCTTCCCTCAAAAAGCTTACATTCTAATAGAAGAAAGCAACATAAAATGGTGCTTCAAGGAGTAGGAAGGAGAAACTGGAGATGAGTGATGTTTATTAAGTCCAAAGAGTGAGGAATGGTTGGCTTGGGTCCTTACCCAAAATGGAGTGTCTTGGAAAAATTCACTATTGGTACAAGAAAACCACAAGATCAGAGCTAGTATGTATCAGACATAGAACCTGAACGCAGGTCTTTCTAATTTCAAGTGTAGAAAAAAAAGACAACAAAACCAAAGAATGTGTGATTAGCACCCTAACTCCATTTGGCCTATGTGATTTGAATGACAAAAGCATGACATCAAAATATGCATGTCTTGAGATGAAAATTACAGATACTCCAGCCTCTGCCTTCTCTGCTGTTTGCAAAAATAAGTCCCACTGAGCTGAGAACGGTCAGATACTCTAAAAGAAAAATCCCCTCAGCCATACTTCTTGTCTTTGAAGGAGCTAGTCTAGTTTTTAATTGTATCATTTTTTTTCTCCTTCTGGTATTAGCTCAGTAATTTGAAGCAATCGAAGTCCTTATATGCCTTTGCAAATTCTCTGTCTCTGTCTCTTTCTCCCTTCTTTCTCTCTCTCCCTTCCTCCTTCCATTCTTCCATCTCTCTCTCCCTCTCTCCCTCTCTCCCCCTCTTTCCCTCTTTTTTCTTCCCCCCTTTCTCTTCTTTCCCTCTCTCTGTCTCTCTCTTTCCCTCCCTTTCTCTATGTCTCTCTGTGTTTCTCTGTCTGTCTCTTTCCTTCCTTCCCTCCCTCCCTTTCTATCTGTCTGTTTCTGTTTTTCTCTGTCTCTCTGTGTGTGTCTCTTTCTGTGTGTCTTTCTGTCTCTCTCCCTTCTTCCCTCTGTCTCTCTCCCTCTCTCTCTCTCTCTCTCCCTCTCTCTCTCTCTCTTCCTCTCTCTCCCCCCCCCTCTCTCTCTCTCTCTCTATCTCTATCTCTTTCTCTCTCATAGACACAAATAATTGTTGAGATTAATATATGTGGGTCTCTTGGCAAGAATTTTGCCTTTGGGGAAAAATAAATTTAAATAGGTCTTCATTTATTATTTTATTCGTTAGCTACAAGGGCACCTTCACATGAAGCTTTTTCACTGTGCTTCCTCTTACAGTTTATTTTGTATTTATTTTGTTCATATTTACTTAGTAGATAGAGAGCTGGCCTCAGGGCCAAGAAGACTAGGTTTCCAGTGCTTCCTTGACAAATACTGACTATGTGATTCTGGGAAAATTATTTAGCCTCTCAAAGATGTAGGCAGCTCACTAATGACTGTGAGTTGCAGAGAAGATACTTATCTGCAGTGTTAAAGAGACAGTCCTTACAGGAAGGTCTCTATGCTTGCAAAATCAGACTCAGTCTCCAGCCCTGTGTTTATAGTAATAAATAGCATTTATATGTAACTAGGTGATAATGGATAGATCAGTAGGTCTGGAGTCAGGAAAACCTGAGTTCAAATACAGCTTCAGATATGTACCAGCTGTGTGATCCTGGGAAAGTCACTCAATCTTGTGGGCCTCAGTTTCCTCATGTGTAAAATGAGCTGCAGAAGGAAATGCCAAACCATTCCAGTATCTTTGCCAAGAAAACCCCCACAAGGCTGTGTAGAGTCAGACTTGACTTGATTGAAACATGACTGAATAACTACAACATTCACATAACTCTCTAAAGCTTACAAAGTGCTTTGCATATATTATTTCCTTTTATCTTCACAATAGCATTGTAAAATAGATGCTATTACCATTCCTACTTAATAAGTGAGGAAAATGAGATAGACAAAGCTTAAATGGGTTATATAGCTAGTATCTGAAGTGAGATCAAACTCAGATCCTCCTAATCTCTAGTTTAGTTCTCTATCCACTATACACCAAACTGCCTCCTTATAGTTATTTGAATATGTTGAAATCCCCAATATAATATAACCTTTTCAAGGTCAGATGTTTTATATCTGTCTTTTTATCCCCAACAGCTTACACCCAAGTGTAGGGTCTAATCAATAATACCTCCTTCCCTTCTCTATTCTAATCAATAAAATTTCTGTTGATTGACTCCGATAAAGGACAGGGGGTGGGAGATACTAGTGATTAATATGCCATTCTTATAATCTAAGGACTTTTTTTGGGCATTTGTCTATTAGGTATTAAGCCCTATAATCATTTTGAAACTAAATTTTTATTTATTTGGCAGATCAGTATCCATTAATCTCTCATAGAAAAATGCACACTAGAACATTTAGAACTAAAATGTCAATTCTATTGGTATATGTGTGTGTGTGTGTGTATGTGCTTTTTATAGGTATATTTCCTGTTTCCTGTTTGCAGAGCCAAGTTAAAAAAAAAGTTATCACCCTTACCTCACCTTTTTGTTTCTCTGTCAAATGATCAAGTAGAAAATATTTATTGATTATGAGTGATTTTGATTTCAGGGTTGTCAAGCTGCCTGTTGTGAGATCCATCTTGACATTGGAGAAAGCTTTGCCTGCTGTAGACCTCTGGGCCCAAATCTTGTAAGTCTTCAGTTTTTTTCTTAATTCTTCTTTAAAATTGTCAGTTAAAAAATCTTTTACATCTTCGAAATTCAAAAAATGCTTTCTTATCACCTGTGGAGTGAAGGTGGGTTTTGTTTTTGGCTGTTTGGAGCAAGAGAGGGTTCCTTGCTTGACTTGATGTTTTGACATGGGGTTTCAATTTCCATTTTCAATCTTTGAGTACCATGAACGTGGCTGTTAGGAAGAGTCTCTCTTTACTCTCACCCCTGAAACTCCTCTCTAGTTCATACCTTTTCTACAAGAGTTTGCATGAGGTACAATTGATATTTGGAGCCACCATAGGCATATTTGTGGAATCCTTTGCCTACAGCAATGGTTCTTAACCTGAAGTCATGAACTTTCAAAAATATATATTTTGATAACTGAATTTCAGTATAACGGGTTTGTTTTTAATTCTCTATATTTTATTTTAAATTCTAAATGCTGAAATGTGGTTCATAGTCTTCAATGGACTGCAAAAGAGGTCCAAGTCATAAAAGGAAGGTTAAGAAATTTTTCTGCCTGGTTTTTTCCTGGATAAAAGGACTAACTAATTTGTTGTTAGTTGTCTACCTTTTTATTTTCCAAGTTACAAAAAAACTAAAAAGAAGTGGTGAAATTTTTACTTTCTTATTAAAATCTTTCTGAAATCTCTTACCAGAAATATTTAATTCTCTATCAATATAGGAACAATATTGATTCCTTGAAAGGGAAATATCATTCTAAGGGCCCATGCTTTCTGTATGTTTTTCTTGACAAAGATGCTGGAGTGGTGTCATTTCCTTCTCCAGGAGATTAAGAGAAATAGAAGATAAATGACTCGCCTAGAGTTACACAACTAATATGTGTATGAGACTGAATTTGAATTCAAATTGTCCTTACTGTAAGCCCCAAGTTCTATCTACTGAGCCACCTAGCTTTTAAGACATGGGGAGACAACCTATAAATAACTAGATGCATACAAGATATATAATAAGTGGAAGGTAATCTGAAAGGGAAAGGACAACTGGGGGGGAAAAGAAAGGCCTCCTGAAGAAGAAGGGATTGGAACTGAGTCTTAAAAGAATGAAATGAATATTTTAAATAAGAGGATTACTTGTCTTTTAAAGGACCATAAAAAGAAAACTAGTCTGTTTGGTTGGCTGACCACTTTGGGGAAATGCTCTAGCCTTTACCATCATTTTACCTGATTATCAGGAGATAAAGCCTTTGTAAAATGATTTATCTAATGAATAACTGGGCTAGACTTGTCGTACATGTGGAAAAATGAAATATTTGCTAAAAGTGAACATAAGCAAAAACCAAATGATGTATTCTTTTGTTACATTGACATTGGCAGTTGAGAGGGAGAAAGTTAACAGAAAAAGAAACTTTAACGGCTTAGCTTTTCTTCTATTTGGTCCTTCCTGGCCAGGTCTTTGTGGCTTCATTAAATATTTATTTGGGAACAACCTAGATTTTCCTTAATATAAGGTGTAGATTAAGCAATTCTGATGTAAATTTTGGAGGCCAAGTATTTGATAGGAAACCTATTTCAAAGTTATTAAACATCTGGATTTAAGTTATACACAAAATTCTGCTGTTAGTTGATTAGCTGACTCTTGCAATGTAATTGCAGTGTATACAAAGCTTTGGTCTCACTTCTGAATCCATATTGATTGGGAGCTTAAGAGGAAAGATAGATGGATTACACTTTAGAAGAGAACTAAGCTAAGCTTTAATTAGGAAGGACTACTTTAATCAAAAAAAATCAACAAAGCATTTATTAAGCACCTATTCCACATCAGGAACTAAGAGCTAGCAATACAAAATCAAAAATGAAAAACGACTTTTGGTCTCAAGGAGCTTAGATTACCTGAAGGAATAGATGACATAGCCTAAGTAATTATGAACCAGATATATTACAGATAATTTGTGGTATGGTTGGAGTAAGCTTTGGGGAAATCAAGAAAGACTCCATGTTCAAGGTAGGAGTTGAGATGAGCTTTGCAGGGAATTAGGGATTCTAAGAGGCAAAAGGGATTTGACTAAAATGAAATGAAAATGAAATAACTAAACTAGGGCCCTCCAGAATGCCCTCTCTTAGCTAACTCTCTTTGTCTCCTTTAGTGCCTTCAACAGTGTGGTACATACAGGTGGCATTTAATAAATGTTTGCTGTTGCTACAGTAATGTTCATATGTGTTTTAATTCTTTTAAATCTTGTTCCTTAGTATTTTATTTGCTTATTCTTCTCCTATAGGTTACAATGAGTCTGAAAAGCAATCTACTTTCAACTTATTTCTTTTTCATATTTGAACTGAGTTGTATATTTCTCAAAGTCCAATTTGCTAGCTTTACTTCTGCCAACTGGTCCATTAAATTAGGTAGAAAGGGAAAGGAGAAATGGCAGAGATAGTGGGGGGGAATACACTAGAATCAAAAAAGTAGCTAAATTTAATGTCTTGAGGTCCACAATTTAAAACCAGTATTAGGGATATGCTGTGGCCAGCTTGAACTGATACATGAAAGTCATTTACTAAATTTTCAGTGTAAGCATTTATACTTTGGAAATTAGTAAACACTACAAACCAGGACTCAATTTATTGTCTTGCTGACTATGTAAATTTAATAAAAGATTATTGAGAAAATATTTATAAAAATATGTAATTCTTTTCAGAGAGCCAGTTGTTAAAGATTTATCAGCACACCTCTGGGACCTTAGAGGTCATTACTCTCCCCCCTTCATTTTACAAATGAGCAAAAGCTTGGAAAGATTAAAAAACTTGCCAAAGATCACACAGGTAGCAAGTCACAGAACTGGGATTCAAAGTCTGATCTTCAAGTTTAAAAGCTGCAACTTTTGGGGCAGCTAGGTGGTGCAGTGGATAGAGCAACAGCCCTGAAGTCAGGAGGATCTGAGTTCAAATTTGGCCTCAGACACGAAACACTTCCTACCTGGGTGCCCCTAGGCAAGTCACTTAACCCCAATTGCCTCAGGAAAAAAAAAGCTACCTCTTGAAATGTTATTGAAAAGTGAACTGAGATCCAGAAATGTTAATTGTATGAGAACACAGGAGACTGTGTGGCCTTCAGTGAATAGTGTAAATTATAGAAATCTATCACCATAGTTGGCCAGTGGTAAATATTTAACTCTAAATTATGATATTAGGGGGAAAACATAATGCTTTTGATATTTGAGAATTAGAGGAGAAAGAATCCATTTTTGTCTCTCGGGGATGGATCAGAAGGTCCTGCCCCATGTAGGAAGATTTGAGAGCATTAAAGCAACCTTTGTTCTTGTTTTTGTTTAGTTGTTTCAGTCATGTCCAGCTATATAGTGAACCTATTTGATGTTTTCTTGGCCAAGACACTGTAATGATTTGCCAGTTTATTTTACAAATGAGGAAAGTAAGGCAAACTGGATTATGTGATTTGCCTAGGGTCACACAGATAGTAAATGTCTGAAGCTGGATTTGAACTCAGTCTGACTCCAGGCTTGGTGCTGTACCACTAAAGTGATGTAATAGTGGCCAATCACCGTTGTTGTGACCATGTGATCACTAAGGTTTTTCCCTAGTAACTAGGAGTAAGAACATTGCTTTATTTTTTTAGAAGAACCATCCAGGTTTTTTTTTTTTAATTGTTATTATTTTTTTTATGAAAGCTGTCTAAAACATATGCACAGATAATTTTTCAACATTGACCCTTGCATAACCTTGTGTTTCAGATTTTTCCCTTTTCCCTTTCCTCCTTCCCCCTTCTAGATAGCAAGCAATCCAATATATGTTATACATATTAAAATATATGTTAAATCCAATATGTGTAAACATATTTATACAATTTTCTTGCTGCACAAGAAAAATCAGATCCAAAAGGAAAGAAAATGAGTAAGAAAGCAAAATGCAAGCAAACAACAACAAAAAGAGTGAGAATGCTATGTTATGGTCCACATTCAGTTCCCACAGTCCTTTCTCTGGGTGTATATGGCTCTCTTCATCACAAGATCATTGGAATTGGCATCAGTCATCTCATTAAGAACATTGCTTTAAATTGTCAACTACAGGCAAAAGTAAACTGGGTCAACAATCTCCTTTTGCAGAGATCACTACTCTCTAGATGTCTATCTGACTTGTCTTTTAATAGGGACCTTAGCAATAGAAGTTTATAATATATAGCAGTTTCTAACTACCACTCATTCAGATTTGTCTTTTTATCCAAGAATATGAATTCTTTGGTGAAGGGAATTTCTCAGGAAGAAACTCATACATCAGTGCAGGTCTGAAGTTATTCTGCTACTAAGATTATTAGAAAGTTGCCTGGAAAAATAAGAGATAAAGTGACCTGACCAATATAAAACAGTCAATATAAGATGGAGCCAGTATTTGGACCTGAATCTTCCTGATTCACAGAAATTAGTCTTCTATCTAATATATAGCTGAATGATTTTCACCCTTTGAAATAGGTGGTATTAATATTAATATCCTCATCTTAACAGTTATTGAAACCAAGGTTCTATGATTTTCCCAGGTAGATGTAAGTTAATTTCAATTTAGGTAGATAAATAGATGAATGGGTGGATGGATGGAAGATTGGTAAGTAGGTAGATAGATGATTGGTAAGTAGATAGGTATAGATAGGGAGAGAGAAACAAAAACAGAGACAGACATACAGAAAGAGACACAGAGAGACAGAGAGAGATAGATAGATAGGTATAGATAGGAAAAAAGACAAAAACAGACACAGACAAAGGGGCAGAAAAAAATATGATTAGTAAGTAGATAGATAAAAGATTAATAGGTAAGTAGACATAGATAATAGATGATTGATAAATAGGTAGACAGAGAGATAATTAGGCAGATGATAGAAAAATAGATAGATGACTTTATTAATATGTCACTATACTAAGCTGTGGGGATACAAAAAAAGACAAAAGATATTTGGGTACAGTCATAATGAAGTCAATCCAAACTGTGACTGATGGGGAATGAAAAGCTCTCTGTGCTTCTGAGCCCTCTATGAATAGGAGCTTTGGGGGGAGATTAAATTTTTTTTGGTACTACCTTCCAATCCTCTAACTTCTGTCCTCTAAAGGACAGAGAAAACTGAAGGTTCTGATGAACTGATTTAATCTGTATAATGAGTTTTCTAGTGATGAGATTTTCCTAGTCAGAGGGAGCATGATGATGGTTTGTTAAAACCAAATAAGGTACTTGGTAAGAAATGAAAATTTCCTTCAACAGAGAACTCTTTATGTTCTCCTGCTGCTCTGATTACTCTTTATTTCTTTCCTGAATCCCTTATCCTCTTCTTTTAGACCATAAATTTCAGTATTTATACTCAATTCTTTTCTCTTTTCTATCTCATTCAAGTCTCAACAAGTCTTGCACTATCTACCCAGCTGACTCCCAAATCCAGATTTCCAAATGAATTTCTCTCTTGAGATCTGGTATAAATTTCCAGTGGTCTGGTTGCCATCACTTCAAAGTTAACATATAATGACTTTTACATTTTTGTCAATGGTAATGTCATTAGGAGAAAGGGAAAGGCAGGAGGAATTGGTTTCAGATTTTGATTTTGATATTGGATGTGTTTGGTTTGAGGTACCAATAAAACCTAGAGAATAGAAAGCTCAGAGCCATCTTGAATTTCTTTAACTAACAATCTTACCTCTAATATCAAATCAGTTACAAGTTCTTATTGATTTTGCTTCTTAACTGTTTTTAACTGACATTATTTAATTTCTAATACCATCACTTTAATTAGACTCTCATTAGTCATTTCTTGAATTACTTCTCCAGTTTTCTAGTTAACCTCCCTCTAATAGTGTTGCCATCTTAATATTTCTAAAACATAGCCCCAGTGACATTATTTTCAAATCATCAAAAGTTACTTCAATCAAAAAATTTTAATGGCTGTCTTTGGAATAAAGGTTCAAACTTCAAAACATATTAGTCAAAGCAGCTTCCCAAGTCATAAATGGTTTGTGATATGCATTGTGGAGAGGACTACCACACTGGGATCTCCCCTAAACTGATAAAATCATAGATACTTTTTATATTTTCAGCATAAAGATCAAAGGACTATAAGGACTTCATGAGAGCAAGTGATCACATATTTTGTAAGTCTGTAGAAACCTTAGAGATCATCCTGTCCAGAGAATCATAATCCTGGTGTTATAGACCCCTTTGGCAGTTTGGTAAATCTAATGGATTACTTCCCAAAATACTGTTTTTAAATGCATAAAATAAATTACATAGGATCACAAAATAAATTAATTAAATTAATATAGAGTTGCTAAAAAAAGAAAGGTCATGGGGTCCAAATTAAGAGTCTTTGATCTAATCCAGTGCTTTCATTTTTATCAATGAGGAAATCAATGAGGAAGATATAAATTCATTCATCTTCAAGGTCATACCTTGGAGTAAGTAGCAGAGCCGAAATGTGAACCTTGGGCATCTGAATACAAATCCAATACTACATTGTTCTCATTATTCAGTGTGGATAGTCCACTGACCTACATGACAGCTCTCTTAATAAACGATCTTAATAGGTGCTGTGGCCAAACAAAATCAATATACAAATGGCAAGTCTTCTTGTGATGATCCCTTAAGAATTTCAAAAGGCTTGTGCTCATACAGCAGGCTCCTTTTGCATTTGGCAAAACCCAGTTGTGTCTCCGTACTATGATGAAGCAACAGAATAAATCTGTCAATGAAGGAGAGTCCTTTTGTATAAAATAAGACTCAAGAATTCAGAATTAGTTAATGGTCTATTTGGTATTCTTTTTAATCTGCACTATGTATCAGTATATTCAGAGTTCAAGGCCCTGAACATTTGGTTTGAGGATAGAGGCAGAAACAATAAGAATCAATCATTCAATAATAAGTAATAAATTTATTAATATATCACTATGCTAAGCTGTGGGGATAGAAAAAAAGGCAAAAGCAGTCCCTGTTCTCAAGGAGCTTATGTTCTTCAAGGAGAGAAGAGGAGAGGAGAGAGAGACAAAGACAGAGACAAAGAGACAAAAGGATGAATGGATAGGTGGGTGGGTAGGTGGATGGATGGATAATGAATTGATGGAAGGAAGAATGAGTAGATAGACAAAAAGATAAACAGTCAGACAGACAGATAGATAGATAGACAGAAAGAAAAGTAGCCTTAAAAGAAAAGGCTTTACTAGTTGGGAGGGTGGAAATAGAGTAGGAAGTACTTTCTGTAAAAGGTGACACTTGAACAAGTCATGAAGGAAGCAGATTATTCTAAGAGGTAGAGGTTAGGAGAACATGGAAAATAGTAGGTTTAAGGCACAGAAATGGCAATTTGGTATAATTTAGTGCTGTGATTTGCTGTGTTTCCTCTGTAAAGAACTATGACAGAAGATGAATGCTTCCCCTCATTCCAGGAATTGTTGACCCCAGATTATAAACAGCCAAGTGTTGTTTGCAAGAGAGTAAACTCTAATAAATATAATGGAAATTTTTGTGAGTTGTATTTTTAATAAATTGGACATTTAAAAAGATGTATTGCTTTAGCCATTGTTTAGAATATATGCATTTAGCTGTAAAAGGATATATTCAGAGTCAGATATGGCTACAATTCTGAATGAAGTCTATGGGAAAAGTGTGTTTTTCAAAAATGTAAATGTTCTTTGTCAGACTGAAGTGAACATATTTTTTCTTTTGTGTATAAATTCTAAATTTGGTTTTGTACATAAATCACATTGGCCTATAGAGTTTTTCCTCTAATTCATTTCATCTTTTTCTTTCTAACTTTGGAAAAGTATATTTCAGACTTCGGATATTTTGGAATGCTCCAATCTATGCCCAAATATGAGAAATTTTATAGTCCAGGATTTGATAAATATACATTACTATTCTAATGGTACTAGGGGATAGTATTCAAATCCTGGTATAAATTAATTTTACTTAGTAAATGACAAATCAAATAAATATATTTCTATAATCTCTACCCCATAAAATTTTTAACAGCCCCACTAATTCAAAACAGGAAAATAATAAGAATATTCATCTTCCTGTTTTTTCTGCTATGAATGGTTAGACTAAAATCTTTGGAATGATTATGTATCCTTTTTTAGAAAGCACTGCAGTATTCTGGAAATTGATACAGTAAATACAATGCGATTTACAAACAGAAACATCTGGAAACTCTCATTGTCTATATGGAACTTTTCTCTCTCTTTTAAAATTAATTATTAATTTTTTTAGGTTATGCATGTACATTCAATTTTTATATATTTCCATATGACTCCAAGAACTAATGTTGGGAGAAAAAATTAGAGCAAAATAAAAAACTGTGACCAAAAAAAAAACACAAAAAAGAGTGAAAAGAGTATGTGTTGATCCACACTCAGTATCCATACTTCTTTCTCTAGATATGAATGGTGTTTTCCATTCAAAATTTATTGGAATTGCCTTGGATCACTGAATTGCTGAGAAGAACCAAGTCTTTCAGGGAGAGAGATAGCTAGTTTTGTATATTCTTGGAGATAGCTTTTGTTTGTCTAGTGTTTTTCTCAGAGCAAACAGTACGTAAAGCATCATCTAAGACTTCTCTGAAGAATCTATGATGAAAAATCCTATCCATACTTAGAGAAGAAACTGATTGTATCTGAATACAGATTGAAGCATTCTCTCCTTCTCTCTCTTTCCTTTTTTTTAACTTAATTTTTCTTGAGAGTTTTAATTTTCATTAGGGTGGGAGATCTATGTCTTTTTTTCACAACTTGATTTTTATAGAAATGTTTTGTATAATTTCACATGATTTCTTAATTGTGGGTGGGGATAAGGGAGAGAACCTGGAACTCAAAAAATTTAAAAACAAATGGTAAAAAATGTTTTGAATTGAACTGGGGAAAATATTAAATAAATAAAAACATAAAAATAAATAAATGTTTGTTGAATAGTGGTAGCAAGGTGAATAGAGAGCTGGACTTGGAGACAGGAAAACCTGAGTTCAAATTTGGGCTCAGATACTTACTAGCTCTGTGACCCCGGGCAAAATTCTTAACCCCCTGTCTCCCTCAGCTTTCTCAAGTGTAGAATAAAGATAATACTAGAACCTGGTTATCATGAGGATAAAATGAGATAATATTTATAAAACATTTTGCAAACATTAAAGCCATATAAATGCTAGCTATCATCATGATTATTATTATCAAGCTATTGTTTAAACTATAGGAAACTAGCAATCATTGTAGATTCTCAGAGTCAGAAGAAACCCTAGAGCCCATCTTGAACAAGAATCCTTTTCATACTGTCCTCGGGAAGTGATCATACAACCTTCCGTTGAAGAGCTCCAGGGAGGGAGAGCCATGACTTTCTGACAGCTCATTCCTCTGAAATAGCTCTGATTATTAAGAAGTTTTATCCTCCATCATGAAATCTGTTTCTGTGCAGCTTTCATACATTGATTCTGGTTATGACTTCTGACACAAAAAACGTCTAATTCCTTTTTTAGCAACCATTTATTTGCTCAATCAATAATTTTTTAAAAAGTGCTTACTATGTGCCAGACACAGTGCTTATCTTTTGGATACTTGAAAACAGTTATAATTAGTTCTCTGTCTCTACCCCACACTACTTGAGGTCCATACCATGTCTTTTTCAGGCTAACAATTCCCAGTTCCTGCAACAAATGCTCATATGATACATTCTTCAGTCCTCACCTTTTTGGTCTTCTTCTGGATACTTTCCAATGTATTTATGTATTTTCTAGAATGTGTCACTCAAAAGTGAACTAATATTCAATTTTGTTAATAGACTTTTCCTACTCAAATGAACTCATGATCTCATCAATGTGGGCCATCCTTCCAACAATACAGATGCTACAGCCTTGCCTGCATGTGTGACTTACCTATGTCCTCTGATAAGTTCACCTGAGGACAGTCGGCTGAACATGCTGATATCCTGATACCCTAAGTAAACTAGTGGATAACATAGTCTGTCCATGGTTCTTGCCACCTGATCAACCCATCTTCTATTCTAATCATATGCTCCTTTGATGGCAGAAATGCTGTGGAACTTCTTCCCAAATCCTTTTTTTCCTAAAGGACTGCAGTTGACTTACGTGGATGCTGCAACATATTCCATTGTTTCCCCCATGGTTGACATATAGCTCATTTCCTAATATTTTTACTGTTATACATCATTTCATTGTAAGTATCATCCCATTTTTATTCTTCAGAAATCTCTTGCTTCTGATGCTAAGCTTCTGTGATAAGGGTGTTGAGTCATAGTGATCCTTTCTATATTTTCCAGAAGTGTCTGATGTAAGATGAATGATGGAAGTGTTTTTAGTTTAATCCTTGAGTTACACTATAAGTAGTGACTCACCAAGCTTTAGCTGTGACCTTGTATTGAGAATATACCCAATTTTAGGCATAGAGTTCTCAATATGTCTGCATAAGCTTAAATCTGACCTTAGACACTTTCTAGCTGGGAAAATTACTTAATCTCTATCTTTTTCAGTTTTTTCATTAGTTAATAATAACATCTACTTCCCAGAGTTGTTGTAAGGATCAAATGCAATCACATTTGTAAAGCATTTAGCACAGTGCCTGGCATCCAGTAGGCATTTAATAAATGTTCAATCCCTCCCTTCATTCCTTTATCAATATAATTCTATAAATATTAAATCCTAAGTAAAAGTAACAAAAAAAGCAGAATTAGGAAATAAATCTTTGTGGGAGGAGGGGGGAAGAAGAGATTTTCAGGAAAACCTATATAATAAATGTATCAGTTGGGGAATTTCTGTTGTGAAAACTCCTTATACCAATTCCCCTAAAACTTATATTCTTAGAATATTAGGTAGGACGTCAAAAGTTTAAATAAATGGTCCATAATCACACAGCTATGGTGTTTCAGAGACAGAGCTAGAACTGTGGACTCCCTGGTTATAAAAGTCAATCCTCTATTTCCAGGCTCTTAACAATTGTTCTCCCACATAATTAGGTGTGCTTAAGGCTAATGGAGTGATTTACTTACCCAAAGATTATATAACACATAAACTTGAGAATTCACTTTTTAAAAATAATTTCACTATAGCATAGGAGTTTAAAATATCACTTAGGTAACCCAACAAATTATTTTTATTAAAGATACAATGCTGGAGCCTTTAACATTTCAGAAGTGGATGATTTAGGCAGCTGCAAAAATTAATCATCTCATAGTGGCAGGCTTAATGAATCCCATTCTTTCTTCATAAGAAAAAGAAAACAACATGGAGACAAAAGTATTGCTCTTGGATCCTCTAATTAACATTTTCATGTAACTTATTACAATGTATATTGGTCTAATGTTCTCCTAATATCTGTGGTTTAATCAAGAGTTTCTGGAAATGGGAAGAACATGTTCTTCTGTCACTGTAGTGCTGAAAAATGGCATTTTAAAATTACTTTAATCTTTTGATTAGATCTTCTAAAAAGGGCTGTACTTATGTTGTTGTATTTAGGAATACTTAGAATCCTTTCTCTTAAGTTTACTTGGACATGAAACTAATATTTGACAGGACTAAGATAATTTTAAAAATCTCCTTTTTTGTGTTCATTTCTGAGTGTAACAAAAACTCTTTAAGTGTCACATCTCAGCTGGCAGGCACAAGTGTGTGAGTAATGAGATTGTCACCTAATTCATTTTCTTTTTTTTTAATGTCTGATAGGAGAGTCCAGCCCTGTAAGCCTTTCATCTTCAAAATGTCATTGGCTAAAAATATGAAAATAGGCCCTTTTGTAAAAGGACTTGATTTTGTATACTTCTTCACACTGTTCCTGCATAACCCAGATGAACTAAGGGTGGTTCTACTTTCCCTATTTCCAAATAAAATGACATACACTGTACTGTACATGTAAAAAACAAATTTGCAAAGGAGACTCAAGCTGGTCTCTGAGATTGCATAAGCAATTATCACATTTTTGTGTGTGTGCACAAATGTAGTAACTATATGTGTAATTTTAGCAGATGGGTTTAAAAGATTAGCCTTAAATGGAATATAGACAGGAAAACTAAATATTGGAAAATGCCAATATTTTATAAAGATTTTGAATCAAGTAATGGTGGAATTATTATAATTCACTTCCTTTTTTTTTTTTTTTGGAATTTCAAAAGTTTTCAGTGATGCTTTTTGTCTTTGCCTTATGTAATTTTGGGAGGTAAATTTTATTATTTATTCTAAACCTAAGTACAAAATAATAAAAGAAAAAAATTGCCATGGACACAACAGAACATAAGAGAGGATTCAATAGAAAAATAATAAATTTCCATTTCAAGAAATCTTACATATTAAATGTTAACAGATTGTTTTCAAAGCTGCCCAGTTTTTCTTTGCTTCCTTGTAGGTTTTCTTTTGTTCTCTGCTGTGTACTTTTTACTTTATTTCCCCCTCCCCATATTCCCACTACTTCCCTATCTATCCTACCTAAAGAAAGCTACAATTAAGCACATATGTATTTATGTGTATATAAATATATATATATATATATATGTATACACTCATAATGTATATAAACATATATATATATATATATATATATATATATATATATATATATAGGCACATAGACACACATATATGCAAAAGGATACTGTATCTATTGTTACTTGTTGTTTTTTGTACTCTGAAAGTGGGTAGCATCTTTTTTCTTAAGTCCAAGTCTTCCCATGCTTTTCTAAATCAACCAGGTCATCATTTCCTACAGCCCAGCAATATTCCAATTTAATCACATCCTATTTGAGAAATTGTCTATGAAAATTTCCCTCATTTCCTGTGTTCCTTCTGTTCATTGTTGTATAGATTTTATTTATACAAGAAAATTTAATTTGAAATAATCAAAATTTTTCATTTTAAACTTAATGCTCTCATCTTATAATATAGTTTAAGGTTGGATACTGCTTAATCTGCTTCCTTTACATCTGGTTTCTTTAAAGTCCCTGACCTTTTTATCTTTCACATGAACTTTATTATTATTTTTCTGATTCACATAATTTTTTAGTAATTTAATTTAGATGATATTTAATAAATAGTTTGGCTAGGTAAAATTGTCATTTTTATTATATTGGTTTTACTTACATATGAACAGTAAATATTTCTTCAGTTATTTATATCTGACTTTATTTGTATAATAACTACCTTATGTTTAGATTCCTATAGTTCTTGTGTCTGTCTTGGCAGGAATCCTTTCAGCTACTTTATACTTAGTTATTTTAAATGGTCTAAAACAATAGTAAATAGCATTGCTGACACATAGGGTAGTTTACCCATTTTTCTCTTTTGATTAAATCTATTTTTAATTTTAATTTTGTTTGAGATCATGATTATTATATCTACTTTTTACATAATAAATTCTACTCCTGATCTTTATTTTATCTTTCTATATATCCCTTGTTTTTTGGTTGCATTTCCTGAAAGCAATATATTGTTGAATTAAAATTTTTAATCTGCTATCAGTTTTAATTTATGGGGAAATTTATCCCATTCTCATTTAAAATTATAATTCCTTGTGTTTTTTTCTTCCTTTCTAATTTTTTCACTTATCCTTCTCATCCTAGCTAAATTCACTTTCAAATAGATATTTTTCTCAACAATATCCAATGAAATGAAAGCTTGTTTCTTTTTACCTCCGATAAAAACTTCTAATCAGAACAAGATCTTGCTGCTCTTGGCCCAATGGCTCATTTTTCTTTTAGTATGTTCCCAAAACATTAGGTGAACCGCATAATGTGAACAAACTTTTGGGAGGAGCTAGATGAACTATATAGAACTGGAGCTAGAAGAAATATCAAAGATCTCTTTCATCGAACTCCTCTCATTTTACAGATTGGGAAACTAACTGATGTTCCCTACATCAGTTCAGTCATTTTTTGTCATGTCCAATGTTTTATGACCTTATTTGATTCACAGCTCAATTTCTCTGCTCCACAGGAGATGCTTCCATCCAAGTCTTCCTTTATATTTATTTCTTGTAAATTAAGGATTTTTTTTTTTACTGTAAGCTTGCCAATTATCAACAAATATGAAAATGTCAATATACAAAGAAGGACAGAAAAGAAATCATGCATTTTATGGAGTTCATTCTTTGTAAGAAAACTATATAATTTCTTATTTGTAACATAGAAGAATTTGACAATGCCCCTCAACATTATCCATTAGATTATCAACTACAGTTTTTTAAATTGATATCATTATGTTTTTTGCATTTTTTCTTTAAATAATTTCTTTAAATTTTTAAAAAATCTTCTCTCTTTTTCTATAACTCCTTTTTATTTTCCCTCAAATATTCAAATGAATCCTCAATCTCATGAGTTTGGGAGATTCTTTTAACAGAGCTGATCACAACACATTCATACCTTCTCAAGATTGCTTGTTGTTTCAATAATGCCTTCAGCAAGGATGCTGTAAATCATACATGGATGATTCTGATAAAGATTTTGTATTGATGGAAGAATATATGATTGGGTAGTTATTTGTATTTTCTTAGTCTTTTTTCTGTATTAACATAGTCTAAATTTTTTTCTACCTTTTTAGTATCTTACTCTCTTTCAGTCATCTTATATATTAACCTCTCAGTGTCCTCACAATTATATCACTCCCTAGTATTAATACCGTCTCTATATACTTGCCCTAGTCTGACTGGCTTTCCCAACTTTGTTCTGTTTGGTGCGATGTCTAATATATTTATAAACAGCTGAGGAATTGTGATGTTAAGGGCTGAGTGGAGTGGTTCTGTTATCCCTGATGAAGTTTGTTAAAATGCTTTCTGTAAATATTTTCCATTTTTCTTCTATTTATTGTTGTCTTCCTATTTTCTTCTATGAAAACCTATGAGATACCTTTACTTAATTGGATGCCATTCCAGGTTTTCTTTAAACTAGTTTTATTCTCCATTGCTCTTCTGTGTTTTGTGAGATGATAATTGCTCATAATTATATATTGCTCTTCTTGATCAGACTTTCCAGATGAGCTTATATAATATTCTAGATTAGATAAAGCATTTGTTAAGTACTTACTATGTACCAGAAATAGTGCTAAATTTTGATAATAAAAATACAAGCAAAAAGAAAATTCCTGACCTCAAACATTCTACACAGTGACACTGGCCTCCTGAATATTCCATGAACAAGATATTCCATATTTTTGTCTTTCATACCTGGAATGCTCCTCAACTTTATCTACTGACTTCTCTGGCTTTTAATTATATATTCTACAGTAAGTCTTTTCCAGTTCTTTCTAGTTCTATGTCTTCTTTTAATTATTTTCTGTTTTATTAACATTCCTGTATATGATTTGTTTTTATATAGTTTGAATATTTTCTCCCTCATTAGATTGTAAGCTCCATGAGGGTAAGTATTATCTTTTACCTTTTTGTATTCCCAGCACTTAGCATGATATCTAAGCCCATGCTTAAAAATATTTATTGATTAATTATTTGGTCTTTCCTTAGTCAACAAGCATTTACTAAATGCCTACCACATATTAGGCACTGTGCTAAATTTGGGGGATACAGAGAAAGATAAAAGACAAATAATCCTTACTTTCAAAGAGCTCACAATCTAGTGGGGGAGATAGTTTGCAAAGAATTATCTACAAACAAGAAATAGACAAGATAAATTGGAGGTAGTGTCAGAAGAAGGTGTGACTTTAGCTGAGATTTGAGGGAAGCCAGAAAAGTTAGAAGTTGTAGATGAGAAGGAATAGTATTTCAGACAAGGCAGACAGCCAATAAAAATGCCTGTACTTGAAAAATGAACTACCCTATGTGAGGAGTAACAAGATGGTTAGTGTCACTGGATTATAATGCATGTGATAAAGTATAAGGTGTAAGAAGAAGGGAGGAAGGAATCAGGTTACAAAAGGTTTTGAAAGTTAAATGAAGAATTACTTTTGATCCTGGAGGTGACAGGGTGGATTGGAGTTGTTCAAATGGAGGAAAGGTGACATGGCCATTTCTCCCTATTGGGTAAGTCAATCTAATGTTGGCTAAGAACCATTATGGGTTTTTTGTCTCCTTATTGTGGATTTAAATTTATATTGTTTAACCAGATGGATGAAATGATTATGGTTGCTGTCAATATCAGTTTTGTTATCTATTCCCTATTTTGAATTATTTGCTTAAATAATTTAGAGTTAAATTCAATTTAATTGTATTCTGAATCTTCCTTTAATATTATTTTTGCTTTGTACATCTTAGTATGATGAGCTAATGATCTGACAATACACAGATAGCTCTCTCAGAAATGACTCCCCACATCCCTAAAAAGTCTTTTTTTTTCTGACTATTAAAATAGATTCTATTTCATTTATTAGGCAGTTATATTATACAGTGAATAGAATGAATGGGCTTGAGCTTTAGAGCCCTATATAAATAGATTATTATGTTTTTTTAATGGGCCTTGTTTCAGAAAGAAAAATGTAGTACCAAAGAACTGCAAGCTTTCTCAAAGACCATTCTACTCTCTTCTCTTTATTCAACAGCAGCTGCCTTTAAAACCTGAAAATAGCCAGTTCACACACTGCACCCCAAAATGGAGTGATTCAGGGTCCCTTTAAGGAGAGAGTGTGATTCAGACTGAAAAATAATAGGAGGCAAAATAGGAATAATAGTAGCTGTGGACCTCTTTGCCCCTCTCCCTCCTTCTACTTCCCACCCAATTTTCATAAAAGTGAGCCCTAAGTATAGCTAATAGAAAAATTTTAAATACTATTTTAAAAATATGCTTGGCCCAAGATTGGGGCCAGACTCCCATTCTGGGATATTTGGGGGAGTTCCATTTTAATGTTAACATTGTGGTAGATGTTTTTTAATAGTACCTTTATTTCATGAAAATATTCCATTAGGTAACCAAATATCAGGGTATTTAATGTAGACTTTCCCTTTGGTTTTCCCCTTTCACTATACCATATTCTATCTCCATACATTTCTTGTCATTTCTGTAGAGCACAGGGCCAACTCCCAGAGCTGTAATTAGTGATGATCTGATATTGTGGTTCTGGAAACTTATTTGTTTCTGGTTTCACTGGAACATTGGGAGCCTCTAAAAGGTAAAAACAGGAAATATGGACCCTAGTAATTTGAGAGGGAGGGAGCTGTTTGTTTGAACTTAAAAAAATAAAGTGAATGTCAGATGTTATTCTAGTTTTCTGGTGAGTGGGAGAAAGGTTTCTAGGAATCTTTTATGTTCTAATCAAACCTGACAAAAATCCCATTGTCTAGGAGAGAAGAGATGCTAAAAAACTCATTATCTGATTCAGTGTTCATTCAGTAGCTGGACTAAATTAGTTTGGCACTCATCAGCCTGGTGAGCCTTCTCTCTTTTATGAGCTCACACAACTAGAGGGCTTTAAGATTTAAATAAGATTTTACTTACAATATCCCTATGAGGGAGGTAATAGGAATGCCGTGATTCCTATTATAGATGAGGTAACTGAGGTTTAGACAGGGGGAATGAAGAGCTCTGGTGGCCCTGTTAGCAAGGAATCGGACTAGACTCTTTTTAAGTCCCAGGTCCTTTGTACTGCACTGGTCACTTTGAGGTAGCTAGGTGGCTCAGTAGACAGATGGCTAGGCTTGGAGGTAGGAACTTCTGAGTTCAAATCCAGGCTCAGATTGTGTCTATGACCTTAGACAAATCATTTAGCTTCACTTGACTTCAGTTTCCGCATCTGTAAAATGAGGGTAACAATAACACTTATCTCCCAGAGGGTCTGGCACATAATAGACATTATGAAAATGTTAGTTATTATTACTATCTTCATTATTGATCTAAAAAGTGATTCTGGCTTCTAGCTGATGAATGATGGTAAGGATGCTGATAGAATATAGGAGCTCAGTAAAAGTATTTCTCAAACTTTCAGAATTGTTCAGTCTGATCTTCAAGGCAACATTTGAAGCATTTCTTAAATGGATATGACCATGGTCTCTGCTTACCTCTCTCTTTTGAAATGCTTCTCTGTGAAGAGTCCCTTTCCTGGGCAAAATACTCCTTGCTTCCCACTTTTTTACCCACCTATTGGGGGAAACATGTATTTGCTCAGATTAAATGAGGATTTATTCTGAGGAGCCTCATTCCTCTCCCTACTTTTGAGGAAAAATGCACACCACAAAAATAATAATGATTGACGTTTTCATAGCATTTCAAATTTTGCAAAGTGATATATTCATGTATTATCTCACTTTATCTTCTCAATAATCTTTTAAGTCAGAATCTGCAAGTATTTTTACCATCAGCACTACCACTATTACTACTACTAATAATCTATCTACCGCCTACTTACCTATCTAGCTAGCATTTACATAGTACTTTTAAAGTGTGCAAAACTCTTTGCATGTATTATCTTATTTGATCCTCTCAAAAACCTTGTGAGTTAGGTGCTGTTGACATCTATACTTTATAGATGAGAAATAAGGCCAAAAGAGAGGTTGAGTATCTGAGGTAGAATTTGAACTCTGTTCTTCCTAGCTCAAATTCTTGGAATTCAGGCTCTCTCCACTATTATTCTCTGCAAGGAAAAGACACTATTTGAAAGTTTCTTTCATTTTAGCATCCTTCTGGGTTTTAACCTAGCTCAGTTTTTTTGTCACTGGAAGGATGTCTTTTATTGATTTATGCTATAGCTCTGGAAAAAAAGGCTTAGGGGAAGAGGAGCAGAAAGTCATGGCTCCTGAAAAAGCTTAATACCTAGGGAAGCATCACAGATGCTGGAAGGGAAGAGGGAGCAACTTCTGCAGGCAATAACAATAGGAGGGGGGAAGCTAGGTGACCCAGTGGATAGAGCACCAGCCCTGAAGTCAGGAGGACCTGAGTAAAAATCTGGTCTCAGACACTTAACATTTCCTAGCTGTGTGACCTTGGGCAAGTCACATAATCCCAATTGCCTCAGGGGGGAAAAAAGAGCAATAGGAGGTAGAGTACTGCTAAAGCAACTACCAGAAAAGCATTGTCACTTGAAGGGGAAAATCTCTTCTTCTTGAAAAGATTAATAGTTGATCCTAAAGGGGTATGCAGATCTGGGAGAATAAATAAATGAATTAAAGAAAACCTTTTATTAAATAAATTATATGTCCATAGCCCTATGCTAAATCCTTTAGATATAAATAGAAAAAAACAAGCTAGTCTCTGTTCTTGAGGAATAAACATTTCAATGTCTCTGCATCCCAGAGTTTTGTTTCAGTATTTTTGTATCACTTTCCAGGTCCTAGGCTTTGACTTTGCTTTATTTTGTTCTGCAATTACTAATGAATGATGGGACCTAGTCTAGCTAATTGAATGTTTTGGAAAATAGCTCCATGCTGATTTCAATAATGGAAATAGAATTAAAAGGCTGAAGGGTGCTAGAAAAGAGAGAGATATTACAGTGGCAGAGAAATATAGAAGAAATGAGGATGGGCCATCAGTTGCCTCAGTAACCAAAAATGAGAGAAAGAAAGAGAGGATAGAGGAGAGGAAGGGAGGCATGTGAGGGAGGAAGAAAGGGAAAAAAGAGGAAGGAGTAAAATATGGAGAGAAAGAATGCAGAGGGAAGATAGAGAAGAAGGAAGAGGATTAGAACAATGGAATTGGAAAAGAGAATGAATATAATGAGCTAATAAAGAAATGATACCTCTATTAGAAGGAACTATTTTGAGTCCAGGGAGCAACATCTCACTTGAAGGATGCTTAAGTTCCATCATTACTGCTGGCTAATGCATGTTAAACTCTGAAAGGAGCATGCTATTCAAGAATCACTGTGCCACCCCCATCTTACTTGGTTTTTTCCCCTGTAGCTCTGTCTCACTTAGGGAGAGAAACATTTTTCAAAGTATAAATGGGTAAACTTTGAGCATACAATGGGGAATCTCAAGCTTATAGACTTTTAGCTAGAGTACAATTATTGAATATCTCCAGGAACCATCCAACACCATAACTTGAAAGATCTTTTAAGAAGCCAAGAGAATATCAAGTATCTCTCTATTTAGCTAATATTTTTCCTATCCTTCCTTCCTTCCTTCCCTCCTTTTTTCTTCTTTTCTCCTTTTCTTTCTTTTTTCCTTCCTTTCTTTTTTCCTTTTCTTTCCTTATTTCATTTTCTTTCTTTCTTTCTTAATTTCTTTCTCTCTCTCTCTTTCTTAATTCCTCTCTTTCTTTCTTTCTTTCTTTCTCTCTCTCTTTCTCTCTCTCTTACTTTCCTCTCTTTCTCTGTCTCCCTGTCTCTTTCTGTGTGTCTCTCTCTCTCTCTCTCTCTCTCTCTCTCTCTCTCTCTCTCTCTCTCTCTCTCTCTCTCTCTCTCTCATTTTCTTTTCTTCCTTGCAAAGATGCATGGGATGGTAGAGACCATCTGAGTCAATATCTCTCTTTGAAAACTAAAGAAATTAAAGCCCCAGGAGGTTAAGTGGCTTGTGAAGTTACTCCATTAGGTGGAGAGTTACTCCATTAGAAGATGCACTTAGGCCATCTGACTCCAGGGCAGGGGTTCTTTAGCGGGGTTCATATATATAGGGATCTCTTTATAGATTTCAGGATATCTGTGAGAATTTTTTAAAGTAATTTTATAAGGGTTGGTTCCCTTTGTAATGTTATGTATTTTATGTTATGCATTTAAGAACATTATCCTAAGAAAGAATCCATAGGCTTCTTCAGACTACCAGAGGGGGTAATGATTCCCAAAAGTTTAAAATCTCTTGCTCATAAGGTAAAGCTTTTTCACTTTCACATTGTCCCTATGTCACCCTTTCCCAAATAGAGGCAAATAATACCAATTCAAAAAAATTGTTAAGAATATTCTGTGTTCAGAGTTTTGTAGTACAATACAATGTATAAATGAGATATAGTTCTTGCCCTCACAGAACTTAAAATCTGATAACTATAATACAAAATAGAACCTGTAAAGTACATGAAAAAGGTTTGATCACAGTGCTTTAGAATGTCTGAGGGAAGATCTCTCATTTCTAGTCTGGAGACATGACTTCATGGCAGATGAGTCATTTGGTTTAATCTTTGAAGAAGGGATACAATTTCAACAAGCAGAAAATTTCAGTGGAGGAGAGGCTCTTTCAAAGCATAATGAATAGTCAGGAGAAAAGAATGGCAAATGGACCAAGTTTTCTGGTTTCCCATTAGTACATGATGTGCCTAGTGTACCTGGCCATCACTGTAGTTCAGTCTTCATCCCCTCTCATCTGTAAATAGTCCTCTAATTGATGTCTGCCTCAAGTCTTTTCTTGAGCACTAAGATCTTTCAAAACTCAATACACTCTAATGAGACTCTGATTCCTTTATAATTAAGTACAAACTTCTCTTTGACTTTTAAAGCTGTTTATAATCTGGCTCCAACTAACTTTTCTGTCCTTATTATACCCTCCTGCCCCATTCCCTTAACATATTCTTTGGTCTAGGAAAATATTGGCCTTTCCCCCACCTCATATTCAATGCACCATCCCCATTTCCTTGCCTTTGCTCTGGATATTCACCATCTCTGGAATGCAACTTCTCCTCACTCCTGACTCTTACAATCCCTTCTTTCCTCCATAACTTAATTCAGGTGCCAATTTTTGAACTAGACTTTTCTGATCCTACACTTGATTGTGACTTCTCATCCTTCAAAAATAATTACTTTGTGTTTATATTGTCTATCTTCTGTCTATGTTTCGATGTGTACATAGTATCTTGTTCCTAGGAATGAAAGTTCCTTGAAGTCAGGAGCTATTGATAGTCTTTGTATCTCTATTACTTAGCCTTAATCCACTGCCTGAGAGGTGCTTAATAAATCTTTGTTCATTAATTGATAATAATGTGATATAAGGTTAGGGTCCAGTATCAAACTGTGAAAGAATGCCATACTAACTGTGTGACTTAACCTGTTGCTGCTTTGGTTTCCTCATCTATAATATCCAGCATTATTGTGAAACTCTAATGAGATGATATCTATAACAGTACTCTACAAGCGTTAAAATGTTGATGTTTTAAATTCTGATCTAGGGGATCCTGTGTCTAGTAGTCTTGGAAAAGAAGAGCTGCTTTGCACATCTCTATTATCCTTGCATAGCTGTAAAGATGTTAATCTTATATTGACCAATTTACCAGACTTAGGTGACTTCTAAGAATAGTTGAGAAGAGTTCCAACCAACCTACTGTCTTACAGAGAAAGCATGCTCTGTTTCCTCCTCTTCCTTTTCCTTGTCTTCTGTTTCCCACCCAGATTTTCTCCCTCCCCTCTTGACTAGCTAAAGAGAGCGTAACTAAGAGAAGGAAAGTATCCTAATAATTGCTACCAGGGAAGGGTTTATCCTTGGAGCCTTCTAGACCTTTATCATTAATAGCATATCCCACTTTGGGGGTCTCACTGTCATTAACTTCCCAACCCTTTCCTTCAATGATCTCAAGGCTTAAATGAAGAACTAGAAACTCCTTCTCAGCAGGATCTAGAGGGATAACATGGTAGAAAGAGCATTTTATTTAGAACCACTAGAACTGGTCTTGAATTTTGACTTGGATATTGTGTTTTATATGACTTTGAGCAAATCACTTCTCATCAATAAAATGGGAAGAATAAAAATACTTCTGCTCCTCAGAGGGTTGTTGGGAGCAAACTGCTTTGTAAGCTTTAATGTATAACATATGTAAATGTTGACTGAATTGATCATATAACTTGGGAAGCTCTTCCTCCAACAGGTTAGAAATTATTTGATTTCCTTTAGTTTGACCTGTGTTGCCAATGGGACTCTAAACAAGGTCCCTTTGAAAGTGAAACCTAATAGGGTCTTAAAAAGAGGAATGAAGAGACATTTATTAAGAGATAGGAGATTATTTCAGAAGAAGTTCAGGTCAGTAAATGCATGGACTGAGAGGAAAAAGGGTCAGAAAAAAGACAGATTAAAAATTAAGAAAAAGATCTTTTGATCCCAATAGAGGCACACAGCACTGGATTTAATATGTGATATTTTTTGCCTTTTCTGCAATGAAGAGAATCTGAATTTAAATCCTGGAATTGTCACTTATTGCCTGTGTGATCTTGGCTGAATTACCTAAATCTCTTTGGGACTCAGTTTCCTCATCTGTCAAATGAAGAGATTAGACTAGATAAATTCCAAATCTCTGATTCTATGAAATGAAATGTTTTAGTTTAGAGAACAAAAAAGGAAAAAAATTAGAGATATTGAAGAAAAAAGATCATTAATACCATGTATTGTGATCAGGAGCCCAAATTTGGTCTCAGTTTTAGGTCTGTTCATTTGATTGGATACTCCTTTATTAGAGTGAGAGGTTCCCCAAACCAGAAGCTGCCATTGACTTTGTTGTAAGCTCCCTCAAGTACAAACAGATAGAGGTAGAGTAGACTTGGAATCTTAAAGTACTGAGTTCAAATCTATCCTCCAACCACTTACTAATAGTGTGACCCTGGGTTTGTTCCTTAATCTGTCTCATTTTCCTTATCTGTAAAATAGTGGAAGCATTAGAACCTATCCTAAGATTTCTGGGATGGTCAAATGGGATAACCTATATAAAGCACTTTGCATACTTTGGGATATATAAATCCAGACTATTATTACATTATCCTTATTGTTATAAGGAGATATAAAGTGAAGATATGATATAGCCCCTTCTCTTGTAGAGCTTAGTCTGGTAGTGCTATATGATGCATTTACAGATATATATATGTATATATATATATATATATACATATATATATCTGTAAATATATATATATATATATATATATATATATATAAATTCACAATCTAACATGGGAAATACATTTGAGAAACACAAAACAAAATGACAAGTGAGATTAGTGGGGAACAGTTACAATTTTAGTATCTAAAAATCAGGAGACCCAGAGCTTTAGAAATCTAGTTCTTTAGAGATAACAAAACCAAAAATATATATTTTACTATCTATTTCTTTTGATTCTGAACAGAACTGGAGGAAATAATGCAATGGTACTGAGTAGATCCACTCAAAAATTTCCATTAGCTAATTTCAACTTGTGGGATAGCTGGGTAGTATAATAGATAGAGCCCTGGGATTGGAATCAGGAAGATCTGAGTTCAAATCTAGCTTCAGACACTAGTTATATGACCCTGGGCAAGTCACTTAACTCTGATTTGGCTCAGTTTCTGAGTTTCTGTAAAATGGGGACACACTGAAGAAGAATATGGCAAACCATTAGTATACTTGCCAAGAAAACCCCATGGACAAAGTCCATGCGATCGCTGAGTCAGATGTGATTGAACGACAGCACTTTCAGATCACAGCATTAAGCCACCATTGTCCTTCCTACTGGATTCCAAATGTTCTCTCAACCTCTTTATTTTTCCCCACAGAAAAAAGAAAAAGAAAGCACTTAGTAGATTCCTCTAGTTCACCATTTTCAAATACATAAACTCAAACCTAAGGTTGAGACAGCAAGCTTTGTCATGCAAAAGTGTCTGTTATAACTGGTGTTCCTGTACTTATTTGTATAAGTCCCTAATACCCTCTCCTTTCCTAATTCTCTATAATGCTATTAGTAATTTCTAGAATTACTTAGAGCAATGGACACTGGAAGTTTTTGCTATAGCAATAGACCTAGAAGTTTCCTTCATCTATTTCCTTGAAGTTTATTCAGCTCTTTGCCAAGAAAGACATTTCCAACTAAATGCATCTTAATCCTGTTGAATTAAGGATTTACTTCACAGAAGTCCAGACTCCTGGAGTGAGCTGAATTTACTTTGATAAGGACTTGCAGCAGTGTTTTGTTTGTTTTTTTCTAATCTCCCCAAGACAGTCTAGGAGCTGGTATTTCTAATGTCTAACACCTACAGTAACTTCCTTATATCTGGCCACTCGAATGCTTTCTCTTCCTTACCACTTCCTCCCACTTCTTCTGGTTCTAAACATAATAAAATGATGGAGAAAATGTTAACAATGTATATTAAACTTAAAAGTGCATCTAACATACATCTTTCCCTTGGAGAACCTTTTTTAAAAAATTGCCAGTACATTCTTTAACTAATGGGAGTTTATGAAATCATCCAATGAAACAGTTCAGTGAAAAAAAAGAAAGAGGACCATGGACAGAGCCCTGGGGGACAATTAATGGTGGTGTAAGCTGGGCAAAGATCCAGCTTAGAAGAGTAAGGGGATTGGTCAAATAGATAGGAGGAGAAACAAGGGTGATCAGTATCACACTAGAAAGAAGTAGAAGATAATTGGCAGTGCTGAAGACTGCAGTGAGAAATGAGAATTGAGACAAATTCATTTGATTTGGCAATTATGAGATCATTGGTGACTTTGGAACTGTGAATTTAGGTTAACTTATATCTATATGAGTTTATATGGGAGTTTAAAAGAATGACAGCTTTATTTTTCTTACTTTTTAAAAAAAAACAAGGTTAATATGGAAATATGTTTTGCATTATTTTACACATATAATTGATATTAATCATACTGCTTGCCTTCTCAATGAGAAAGGGGTAGGAGGGAAAGAAAATTGGGAACTCAAAATTTTTTAAATTAATTTTTTAAAATAATAAATTTATTAATTTTTTTAAAGAAGAGAGTAAAAAGAAAGGAAGTAGAGGCATTAAGTGTAGGATTTTAGTGACAACAATGGAGTAGAGGGTGGGGTAAGGTGGAGAGATCCATGATGATAGCTAGCCAAGATTATCTGACCAAATGAGAATTTTTTATGTATGGGTATATTTGTCAGCAGCAGGGAAACAGCCAGTTGATAGTGAATGTTGAAGATGAGAGAAAATAAGAATAGTAGTGATAACAATATCTAGAGAAAATTTGAGGGAATGGGATCAAAGGAAGCTGTACTGACAGAACTTGCTTTAGGAAAGAGAAGGGCCATCTCTTCATTGGAGAGGAAAGTGAAGGAGGAGATATAAGAAAACATGTCTGAATGCTGTGACATTCAGACATGAATGTTATGTGACATCAGGGACACCAGTTATAACAGACACTTTTGCATGGCAAAGCTTGCTGTCTCAACCTTAGGTCTGGGTTTATGTATTTGAAAATGTTGAACTAGAGGAATCTACAAATACTTTCTCTTTCTTTTTTCTGTGAAATAAAAAAAGGTTGAGAGAACAATTGGAATCCAACAGGAAGGACAATGAGGACAGCCTCCAGAATTTGGTTCAATTCTTGGAGTCAATAATCAGTCAATGAGCATTTATTAAATGGCTACTATATCCTAAGACCTACTGATAATACAAAGAATGACCAAAAAAACCCAAAACAAAAACAAAACCCAAAACAAAATGCCTGTCTTTGAGGCACTCAGAAACTAGTGGTAAAAACCTAAAAATCCAGAAACTGCTGGTATTATACCAACCTGTATCAAGTGGGTCATTAACTATATTTCCCATATTTTACATAATTGTACATGTATAACCTGCCTTCTCAGGGAGGAAGGGGGGGGGGAGAGAAGAGAGAGAAAGCATAGAATTTTTAACATATATTATTGGAAAATTATTATTATTATAAACATTATTATAAAAAACTGCATTTCCCAGCCTTTTGCTGCTACCCCAAAGTCATTTTAGGAAAATGCCAAAGATTCACTTTCATGCAAAGCCAATAGGATACATTCACACACTCTTTTAGATACTGCTGTTGGGGTGTTTATTGTGGTTTTTCAATTTATTCCCAAAGCTAGAAGAGAAGACTCAGATACAACTTTTTTTTTTTTTTTTTCAGATCAATTTCTATCAGATGTCACCTAGATAAATTCTGAGGATTTTCAGAGACTTATTTCTTTCTCCTTATCCTTTGGGGAGGGTGGAGGGAATTTATTTTCTCTTTTCTCCTTAGCATATTGATGTCTAATGACAGGCAGATAGTGGTCATTTTTTTTTATACATGCATTCCCATCCCCATCCCTCAATTCAAATACCAAGTGAAGTCTTTGCATAGGGCCCAGCATTTCTGAGCTTTTGCTACAAAGTCCCAGAATACCAAGTTGAAAGCCCTGTACATAGGCAGGCAGACTAGCAGGCAAGCCATGAATCAAATATAGCAGCAGGTTTGTTTGCTTTTTCCAGAAATGCATTTATCACCTGGGACAGCTCTTGTGTTAAAGTGAGCTTGACAGATTATCATCACTCTCCCTCCCTCCCCACCCCTTGGCTAGTTGAGTAAGTGATTTAAGCTGCTGTTAATTTAGTACTTTTGAATAATCATCAGACCAAAAGCAATTAGGGGGTTTCTTAGTCTTCTTTTTCTCACTTTTCTTCACACAATCTCTTCTACTCACCCCCAACTCCACTTTTGTTGCTGCAGTTTTAAGTCAACAAAGTAATTGTGTTGGTGAGAACAGGTGGTTTTTAATGATGAAGATTCATTGTGATGAAGGTGATGAAGATGAAGAAACTGAGACTTAGAGAAATTATGGCACTTAGACCAAAGTTGCCCAGGTAGCCAGTAGCTAGGTCTCCTTATTAGCTGAGAAAATGGGCATTTTACTTGAGAAGAAACAATCAAATTCAGAGCCATGTGTGATGGAGAAAAAAATAAAATAAAATCATGTCTAGTGCTGGAAATAGAAACAACAAGAGACACAGAAGACTGAGGGAGGCACCCATGCTCTACACTCTTGGGCTCTCCCTGAATTTATATTGTACCCTTGTTGATTAGATATGATTTTCTGTCTTTAATTTCCTGAGTTTTTTGAACAGTAGTCTAATATAATATGCCGCCTGTTTCCTGGGAACAGAAAACACATGTAAATATTTGAGAAACTCAATATATAGTAATTTAGTTTGAAGGCTGGCAAATAAGACCAATGAAACCAGGCCCCCAGTGAGTTTTTGTTTTTCTCTGCCTCTGATTTGCCATGATTTAATGGGATTATTTGCTTCCCACCTAAAGTAATTTTGTATCCTGCATAGAATTCATGATTTGGCTTATTCAATGATCATTTTATTAAGTACTTACTTGTATTAGGTATGCAAATATATGTTTGTGTATCTGTATTATATAGACATATGTGTATATGTTTTTGGTTATTAGAACTAAAAAAATTAACATTTGATAAAATAATGTAAAGAAAGCAACATTTAAAAACAATGATTTGGCAAGGAACTAGAAACTGAATGGATGTCCCTCAGTTGGGGAATGGCTGAACAAATTATGGTATATGAATGTAATGGAATATTTTTGTTCTTTAAAAAACGATCAGCAGGATGATTTCAGAAAGGCCTGCAAAGACTTACATGAACTGATTCTAAGTGAACTGAGCAGAACAGCAACTAGAAGATTATTTGATGATAAACACTGATAGACTTGTCTCTTTTCAACAATGAGGTGATTCAGACCAATTCCAATACACTGTGATAGAGAGAGCCATCTGCATCCAGAATGAGGACTATGGGGACCAAATGTGGATCACAACTTAATATTATCACCTTTAAAAAATTTTTAAAAATAAACAACTATTGCCTCCAAATTTATATATGTATGTATACATTTATATATGTGTACATACACATGCACACATGATATATGCATATATAATATACATACACATTTATAGTGTATATCTCTGTGTATATACTTGTATTCATGTGCATGTACACATGTATATATATATATACACATATAGATATGCATACACATTTATAGGTATATATTTGTAGGTGTATATGCATGGGCATACACATTTACATGCTTATATATACACATATGTATGCATACATGTGCACACGTGTATATACAGCTATATGTATATTTGTGGACATAAATATATAGTTGGATGCATGCAGATTCTAGGGAAACTGGACACTTTCTCAGTATCCAATGGCCTCTGTCTTCCCTCACAATCCTTCTTTCTCCTTAATATATGCATTGAAAATGTTTTGACAGCTATACAGCTTTTCAAGTAACTTGTATTGTCAGTTTGCCAGGTATTGCAAATATGTATTACTCTTTGATATATGTGTATATATATATATATGTGTGTGTGTGTGTGCATGTATGTATCTAGATGTCTACACTTATCTGTATATCTGTACATGTGCACGTGTACATCTGTTTTATTATGCATGCAATAAAATGTACACACACAAGTTTTTATTCTTTATTTTAAAAAATATTTTATTGCTCTTTTAAAAAAATGTCACTACCAATTTCCATATACTTCTTTCTCCTGCTCTCAAATAAATATACTCAAACAACACAAATCAACATTGGACATTTATGAAAAAGTATATAGCTAATTCCTCATCTTCAATATACCATCTTTATGCTGAGAGACAAAAGACATGTTCACTTTTAGACTTCTGAGGTTATGATCAGTCACTGTATTGATTAAAGTTCTACCATCTTTAACATTGCTTTTCTTTACATTATTATGAGGGGGTCATTCCTAAATAGGAGGGAGTTTAGGAGATGATGCTGCAATTTTAGAAGCCAAATATAGAGACATTTATTAAGTGATGTTCAAAAGCTGGGAGTGAAATACAGTGGCTTATGGGAAGAGACTGTTACAGAGATTACCTTACACCAAAGTGGTACAAAGTTGGTTATCATGGTACAATGGCAGGGATCATCAAGGGCTCATTTTACTTTTTATTGGAGACCCATTCAGTAGTGTTTGGGTATTGGGTACATTCACCCCCAACAGTTTCTCCCCAAAAAATGAGTCCTTTGGGGTATGGGGCAATGGTGTCATCTTCTACATCTACTTTCTGCTGGGAAAGGGCAGAGAACAAAAATCCTTCCTATGGGATCCCAATGTAAGGGATCAGGAGTTGTTTGAATTAGCATCCAATGGATTCTGAATCAGATCCCCAAAGTTGGTCAATACAGAAACTAGTGCTGATCATTTGAAGATGAATTGACCAAAACCTAGATGAAAGCAAATCTAACAAGCAGGGGCTAGGAACATATCACTGGAAAGTGTGAGGCATTTGGCAGAGAAAATGACTAGTAGAGGGGAACTTCTATAAAGACATTCCTCTTTTTAGGGCCAATATTCTTTAATTTCCCAGAAGATAGAATATAATAGGTAGATCAGATGTCTTTAAAGAGATGGATATAGACTATGTTATCTGTATAGAGAGATCTAATACTCAGTTGATGAAGAAAACCCAGAAGTAATATTTAAGAGGAGAGGGGATGGAGTAGAGTCTCCAGAGATCTTCACTTGAGGTAGGACTGTAATCAAAAGTCCACTGAACAAAAAGCGTACTTGAGAACAAAAGGCCCACTTGATGATTAAAAGGGGGATGCCAAGCAAAGAGAATTGTCAAGATCCCCATGAAGGAGCTTGCTTTGGGGAGTTGAAGTTATATTTAACCTTAAAGCAGTTTTTAGGAAAAAAAAAAAAGTAACCAGCAAGACTAACAGCCACAAACCCTTACAGTCAAAAGCAGGGAGTTTGAAATAGAAAGACCTATACCCAAATGTAGTCATGAACAGTTGGAAATAACTGAAACCCCTAAAACATATGTAAATATACACCAGAATAAAAGATGTCATCAAAGATTTTTTTGATTAAAAAGAAAAGACAAGAAAAAGGGATGACAAAGAGACAACCATAGTGCTCTACTAATACCTTTGCAATGTCAGAAGAAAAGGAAGATGGCTCATAGCACATTGCGAGGATCCCATAGGGCAAATTTAGAGAAGATATGGATGAGAATAACTTAGGATCCACAAGAAAAAAATGAGTTCCAAATGTTGTAGAAAGAAATTTTAAAGTTGATGAAGTCACAGAATATTTGAATATTCAAATAACATTGAGTAGCTCTATATGTTATTTCTCCTTTCTTATTTCATCTTTTTCTTTTTTTTTCTTTTCCAATGACATTCATGAAATATCTCATTTTAATTGCTGTCAACTGCAATTTTAATTATAAGAAGGAACTCTGAAGAAGAAAGAAGGAAAAAACCACAGTTATTAAAAGGCTACTAGGTACCTGGTAGTATGTTACTTTACAATACTGATTCATTTGGTTCTCACAATATCCCTGAGAAGTAGTTGCTGTTATTTTCAATATTTTACAGATGAAGAAACTAAGAGAGAGAGAAGGGTTAAACGACTCACTTAGGCTCCCACAGTATCTGAGTTCAGATTTTAACTCAGTTTTCTTGAATCCAGGCCCAGTATTCTAACCATGACACCACCTAGTTGCCACTAGCATAAAAATAGCAGTGCCATGCTAATAAATGTTTGAAAATGAGATCCCAGAGGAAAAAAATGCAAGAAACACTTTTCCATTTTATTTTGCATCATTAACATATTCTCCATCACCATCTTAAGTCCACAAATAAACAAAACAATAAATCAAGCTCTGATTTCTAGTGTTTGCTGATTTCTAAATGCTTATGCTGAAAGTTTAATAATCACTTCTCTTAAACCAGACCACCTGCATATCTGGGTAATATAACAATAATCAATACATATAGAACTGATGCCCACAACTTCACAGATATAACACTTACTCATAAAAATTTAAGAACAATATTTTTAATAGCTACCATTATCCTAAGTATACATAGTCACTAAACTATATAGAATGAGAAACTTTCAAAATATAGAGACCTTTGGAAGAAATGTTTTAAATTATGGAGGAACAGGTCAAGGTAAGTGTCATCTTTTTCATATTATCTGCTAATGGAAAAGTTCCAAGCCATTTTTAGTGAGAATCTAGAGGAGATGAGCTTCTGTCCCTATTCTTACTCAGTTAGCAAAAGCAGGCATTATCCGCCTGCACAACAGCTCACAGAACATTTAGTAAACAACAGGATAATGACTTGTCCTTGGACAATTTCTATCTGAGGCCCATCAAAAAAAAACTGAAAAATGAGAAATCAGCAATAATAATAATGATGATAGTACTGACTGACATTTACATAGTACATTAAAGTTTGCAAAACACTTGAGTCTCACAACAGCATCATGAATAGGTGCTATTGGTATTATTTATCCTGGAAAATTATCAGGAAATTGAGGCTTAAGGATAAATGACTTCTCCTGGAATCACACAGTTAATGAGTGCTGAAGCTAGTATCTAAAATGTGATCATTGATCCAGAGTTGGGCCTGGAATCCAGAAACCCTAAATTTAAATGCATCCTCAGATATTTACTAACTAGACAAGTCACTTAATCATTTTCTGCCTCATTTTCTTCAATTGCAAAACAGGAGTAATGATATCACCTAACTTCCAGGATTGTTATGAGGACCAAATGATATAGTATAAGTAAAGGACCTAGCACAGTGCCTGGAGCACATTAAGTTCCCTTCCTTCTTTCAGTTGGAAGGGATCTCAAAGGTCATCTAGTTCAACCTGTCCATTTTCTAAATGAGGAAACAGATATAAAAGGGATGAAAGGATTTCCCAAAATAATACAGATGATAAGTAACATAGGTAGGCTTTGATTCCAGGTTCTATCATTCCAGATCCAGATGGTTTAGTTTTCCCCATTGTAATGCATTGCTGTTCAATAATTTTCACTTGTGTCCAACTCTTCAGTGACCTATTTGGTGTTTTCTTGGAAAAGATACAAGAATTGTTTGTCATTTTCTTCTCCAGCTCATTTTCCAGATGAACAAATTGAGGCAAACAGGGTAAATGATTTGTCCAGAGTCACATATCTATTAAGTGCCTGAGGTAAGATTTGAACTTTAAATGAGTCTTCCCAATTTCAGATTCAGAACTCTACTCACTGCACGATCTAACTGTCCTCTAAAAAAAATAAAATAAACCCACTAATGTACTCAGATACATCTTGATTTCCTACCCATTCTAATGATGATGCCTTTGTTCAAAATATCTTTGGAACTTATCTTTTGGAATTGCTTTTGGAACCAGCTTAAAAACTTCAGAAAAGTATCATTCTGTTACTGCCAACTCACATTCCAACTTTGCTTACCTAACATAGTGTAAACATTCCTTTTTGTGCAGTATAACTGAAGAATCGTGACTAACCAATGCATTTCTCTATTTTTGACTTTCCTTAGATGTTCTATGCTATTGTTATCTATAATATATTCCTGATCTTTTCTATTTCTTTAACCTACCACTTCTTAATCTAGTCATCCTTCGTAAATGAAGACCAGTCTGAAGTATCCCAGTGGGTCTCTTTTCTTACCTTCACATAGTATGTGGATTTCTGTCCTCTTGTAAAGGCATGATTTTGTCGTGGTTAGTATTTATTTCCAACTTAACCTTTTCTTCTTATTTTCTTTCCTGTCACATCCCTTTGTCATTCAAAAGATTTGCAATCAAGATAGTGTCATCTGCAGACATTAGTGTCTCAGTACGATACATGTTATTATTTCTTACACAGCCTTGCTCATGAGCAATCTGAATGTTTCTTCCTGTACTGAAATTAGCATGTGGAACATCCTGTGATTTTAAGGTTATTTGCATCTCAGATGGGGTTACTAAGCCAGTAGGAGATTGACTGTGTGGGCTGAAGGTGAGAAAGGACTGCTTTAATTCCATCATGGGCAGGATAAGATAATTTACCAAATGTCTTCTTTCAGTGATGTTGTTGGTATTGCCAATGTCTCCTCATTTTGGAGATTAATATTCTAGGCTGATCCACCGGTTTGGATAGATTTGTCTTCACTCTCTTTAGGTTGGGAGACTTTTTAGAAGTATGGTATTGTAGAAAGGACACTTTTTAAGGGGGAAAACAAAAGAGCAGTGCTAAAATCCTGATTCTGGTACTTTGAATTGAATTATTTTTAATCTTGTTCAACAATTTGTGATCCTTTTTGGATTTTCTTGACAAAGATACTGGAGTGATTTGACATTTCCTTCTCTAGCTCATTTTATAGATGAAGAAATTGAAGCCAATGTATTTATACAGCTAGTAAGTGTCAGAGGCTAGATTTCAATTCAGAAGATGAGACTTACTGACTCCACATCCAGTACTGTTCCACTGTGCACCTAGCTGCCTAATTATGGTGCTTATTAATCTTAGAGAACTCAATCTCTCTGAATTGCTCTCAAAAATGAAGAGGTTAGCCCTTTCTAGTCTTAAATATATTTTGTATGTGTGAGATTTCTTTAGGAATTTTGAGTTTGTGTCATGGGTTCAGTTTATAGAATTGTGAGTGTGATCCTAACAGGCTGAATACAGATAGCACCATATTCACAGTGACTTGCGAATTGGTCTTCATCATGATGACTTTCATCCAAAAGTCCTTCCTGTCCTTCCAAAGGAAAATAAAGGAAGAATACATTACTTAAAGGAAAAGAGCTATATTTATTCTCAGAGATTCTGACCCCATTCTTGCTTAATGATTGCTTAATAATAACTCACAATTATATAGCACTTTGAAGGTTTAAATAGTGATTTGCTCATAAAAAACCTGGTCAAGAAATAGGAGTAAGAGTATTATTTTATAACCATTTTGCAGACTAAGAAATTGTGGCTCTGAGAATTCGACCATACCATGATAATACGAAAATGTTTGAAATAGAATTCAAATCATCTTTCCTGAGCCCAGCTCCAATCTTCATGCTTCTTACTAAACAAGACTAGACTATAGTTAATTCTCATCATTCATGGTAATTGAGGAATTGAATTGAGGAAAAGTCAACTATAGGTCCTTAGTGAAATACAAAATTATGTTCTGTGAGTTTCTGGTCACAGCATTTACTTTTGTCACTTTCTGGAATGGTTTTACATACATATAGATGCATTTCTTTTTTTCTTTTTTTGAATATATCATGTTATTGATTCATTAACATTGAACTTATAACCAATAGCACTATAATTCATGCCTGAAAAAGCTGAAAGTTTTTTTTATCTAATACACATATTTCCTATGCAAGGTACATTGCAAACTTCTTGTGCCTAGAAATGTAGGGAAGACTCCATCTGTATTCAGGGACACACACACACAAACACACACATACACACGCTCCCTGTGGCAAGGTTTGAATTTGTGTTGTTTCAAGGGAAACAGAATAGTTATCACTAGCTTCTTTCCCCACATTCTTCTTCAAAGCAGATGTTCATTAGGGTCCAAGACTGCTCTGTTCTCCTCAGAGACAGAGGAAGTACCAGGCTAGAATCATGTCTTTCTGCTTCCTTAAATATTATTAGTCTGTGAAATATGATTAGTTTAAATCTAACTTCTGATCACTTTGTTGTACAGGAAGCAAAGGGAAACCTAAACTCTATATCCAACGCTTGATTCTTTCATCACATAATGTCAATGCCACAATAAACACACATATTGAATAATAAAGAAACCTATTTATCCAAATTGTAGCATAGCGGAAATCAGAGAAGGTCATAGGAGAATATATACTAGACAACAGAGTGAAGCAGCTGAGTAAGATAGCACAGCTCAACCAAGAGAAAGAGAAGAGAGAGAATGAGCTCTAAATTTCATCCAAGGAGAATATTCCTTAGTCTTTAGTGTAGCAAGCTAGGAGTAGAAACATGATAAAGACTGTTGGATTCTCTCCTATCTTCCTAAAGTCTTTTTCTTTAGCAACCTGAAGTGGCTTTGACCTCTTCCATCTTCCCTCTCAAAGCTGGAAGCCAGAAGCAACTTAATGCTTAAAAATGTCCTGAAGCTTGAGGAATCCTGAAGAAGACTGCAGAAGGCTGAAGTTGATCCACTAGCCAATATCACCCTGTCTCTCATGCAACAGGGCATCCATCTCCACAATAAGGAGAGAATCCCATACCAGTGGACTTTGGATCTGAAGTTACAGTAACACTAGACAGCATTTCAGCATTATTCTTGAGGAATCCATTTAAACAGTAAAATTCAGCAGCAGAAATATAAATGTAACACTAAATTGGCCAGGGTAAGGTGCCACAAGTATTGATTTGGGAATTCCAATACATTTTAGTGAGCAGGTGAATTGATAAATATGGAATCTATAAATAATGAGGATTATATGCATATATTTCTTCCTTTAAATTGCTTCTTTCCTTGCTTTTCCTCCAACTTCAAATCAATTTCCTCTCCCTTGAAAGTTATGTACAACAAACAGGAGGATTTCTGTACTTTATTGATGATATCAAAGAAGGAGGATTAATTAAAGTCAACTAACATTTTTTATTATTTTATTTTTTATTAAAGCCTTTTATTTACAAAATATATGCATGGGTAATTTTTCCAACATTGACTCTTGCAAAATCTTTTGTTCCAAAATTTCTCCCTCCTTCCCCTACTCCCTCCCCTAGCTGGCAGGTAATCCAATACATGTTAAATATGTTAAAATACATGTTAAATCCAATATAAGTATACATATTTATATAGGTATCTTACTGCACAAGAACAATCAGATCAAGAAGGAAGAAAAAGAAAAACTGAGAAAAAACAAAATGCAAGTAAATAACAACAGAGAGAGTGAGAATGCTATGCTGTGTTCCACCCTCTATTCCCATGGTTCTCTCTCTGGGTGTAGATGTATCTCTTTGTCACTGCACAAGTGGAACTGGTTTGAATCATCTCATTTTTGAAGAGAGCCGCTTCCATTAGAATTGATCATTGTATAGTCTTGTTGTTGCCAAGTACAGTGATCTCCTGCTTCAACTCATTTCACTTAGCATCAATTCATGTAGGTCTCTCCGAGCCTTTCTGAAATCATCCTGCTGGTTGTTTTTTATTCCATAATATTCATATATTATAATTTGTTCAGCCATTCTCCAATTGATGGGCATCCACTCAGTTTCCAGTTTCTGGCCACTACAAAAAAGGGCTACCACAAATATTTTTGCACATGTTGGTCCCTTTCCCTCCTTTAAGATCTCTTTGGGATATAATCTCAGTAGAAACATTGCTGGATTAAAGGGTATACACAGTTTGATAACTTTTTAAGCATAGTTCCAAACTGCTCTCCAGAATGGCTGGATCCATTCACAGTTCCACCAACAATATATCAGTGTCCCAGTTTTCCCACATTCCCTCAAACATTGGTCATTATTGTTTCCTGTCATTTTAGCCAAACTGACAGGTGTGTAGTGGTATCTCAGAGTTAGTCAATAAACATTTTTTGAGGATCAGCATTATATAAGCCATTTTATCTAGTCCTTGAGGAAAGCACATAATTAAATAAAGAGTTAAATACTATAATGGAAGGACATTTGGATTTCAAGTTAAAGTACCTAGTTTTGTATTCTGATGTTATAAAATTTACTAGCCTCTTTTAATTAACTAATCCCATGAGATTATCTCATACTCTTCATTTATTGATTCACTCATTCTTTCATTCTGAAAAGTCTAATACTTAACGTATACAGATAATCCTTTGAGAATTTGGAGGAGATTAAAAAGTTTAGATAAATTCGAATCCTGTTCTCATATACTTATTGTTCAGTCATTTCAATCCTTTCAAACTTTCATGATCTTATTTGGGGTTTTCTTGGCAAAGATACTGGAGTGGTTTACTATTTCCTTAACTAGTTCATTTTTCAGGTGAGGAAACTGAGGCAAACAGGATTAGGTGACTTGCCCAGGGTCACATAGCTAGTAAGTTTCTAAAGTCAAGTTTGAACTTAGGAAGATGAGTCTTCCTGACTTCAAGCCCAACATTCTATCCACTGTGCCATCTAGCTCATAGAACTGATCATCTCAAAGATGATAAGACTCAAACAGATGGCTGTGATATAGAGCTTATGTTATGATACATACATTAGAGATGTGGTGGAAAGAGCTATAGGAAATCTGAGGGGAGAAGTTCTTTTCAGCAAGGGGAGGACAGATAACAGATTTTAGAAGTAAAAATGTCATTAGAGGCATCTGGTCCCAACTAGAGGTTCAGAGAAATTAAATGACTTGCCTAAATTCATATAAGATAATGTCAAAAGTAGGGTTTTAACCCAAGTTCTTTACCTCGAAATTCAGTAACCTTTCCATTATAGCATGTTGACTTTCACGCAAGAGGTGGGATTTGAACTGAGTTTTAAAAGGTGGTTTGGTATTCAATAAATGAAGAGAACAAAGGAAGGCATCTCAGAAACAGAGAACAGTATTAACAAAGGTGCAGAGTTTGGAAAGTAAAGGATGTATTCAAGGTATTCAATTGGGCATGAGAATAAAATGTATGTAGGATGGTAACAGCAATAAGTGATATTATATAAGGTGTCACTAGATCATGAAAGGCCTGAAAAAGTATTTGTGAAGACATATATGAACAGATGTATGCAAAATAAAGTAAGCCAACCCAGAACACTTTATGCATTATGAAGAGCAAAAGCTTTGAAAAACTAAGAACTCTGATCAACAGAGTAACCAACCATAATTCAAGTGGACTGATAATGAAGCACACTGACCATCTCCTGATAAGGTGGTAATGGACTCATGGTTATAGGACTTTGAACTTTACTCAGTAGGAAGTTATTAATTATTTTTTTCATTAGAAGAACTAAGGCACTATGATGTACACTGAGGTACACTTTATCTCTGTATAGGTGATGAGCATATTTTTTCTTTAATTTCATTCTTTGATATGAACATATTTATGTTTTCATAGGTACATGGAAAGATTATAGGCCTATCTGAGTTCTAATTGGTTCATAGTTAAAACTAAGAGATAGAATAGTAGAATTAAATTAGGTAGATTAAAATAGGTAGAAATAAAAGCATTTAGGGTTACAATTAATGCTAGAATACAAGAACTTTTAACCCAGGGTGCCAAATTTTTGAGAATTCTGATAGCACTTCAGTACTACAGAAACAAACAAACAAACAAAAAAACACTTGGCACTTCTTAGCAAGAGTTAATTAAAATAGGAAGCTATCAGATGAGATTAACTCCTCCTCTTCCTGTTCTACTTTCCTACTCTGTACCTTGCCTCAATCATGCACCTCTCCTTAATTACAATGTAGACCCAGAAACAGAAAAGACCACACTAATAATAAAATAATAAAAGGCCACTCTTCTAATATCAGCCTTATATGAGCGTCCCAAGGTCTTTCTCTCTCTTCAAGGGATAGAGTTCCATCTGTCTCCACATCCACTCCTCCTTCAACTGAAAGTCTCTTTCATATACTTTCCCTTTAGTATTATCTATGGTGTTTGTCTCTGACATATTCTGGGAATGTTGTTCCTTTGTTTCAGTCGTGTCCAACTCTTTGTGATCCTATTTGGGGTTTTCTTGGCAAAGATATTGGAGTTTGCGGCCATTTCTTTTTTCAGCTTATTTTACAAATGAGGAAGATGAGGCAAACAGGGTTAAGTGACTTGCCCAGGGTCACAGAGCTAGTAAATGCCACATTTGAATTCAGGTATTCCTGACTCCAAGTCCAGTGCTCTAGCTACTGTACCACCTCGCTGTCCATTCTGGAAACAATACGTGGTAATGACTGAGAGACAGATTTTGTCTTGACAAAGAAAAACCCGTAACAATTTGAGCTACCACAGAATGGATAGTGGATGGATCTTTGTAATTAATTGAATAAAATTTACAGCTATACTTTGTAGCAAAAGATATCTCATTCCCTGGTTAATCTCAGAGTGTATCCTCTGTCATATCGGCATCTGAATCTCAATTTTTAACTTTTCTTTATAGACTTTAATAGGGGAAAATATACCTGTATCTATAGATATCTATATCAATATCTATTTACATTTATAGACCTATATATTTTTGCAGGTATTAATTTAAGATAGTTGCCCTTTATACCCTCCCCGCCCCAGTTCTATCTTCTTTTGATTTGTCATTCTGGTGGCTTTCTCTACACAAAGCATTCATAGGATTTATCTTAAACATCACTAACATAAAAGTTCTTTTAGGACAGGAAACATCTCCTCTAAATTTTGCATCTTCCTCAAAGCCTCCTACAATGTGGAGTACATAGCTAAGGTCTTTAAACATGAATTAATAAATGTTATGAGAGTCATTTGCAGGAACACTTTGGATTATATTTCTGAGGTTCCTTTAAGGTGTGAGACTTCATGATTCAGTGTAATTTTCACAAGGGTATATAACATGATCAATAATTGACTATGTTACCCTGGACAGGTTACTATGTATATTTTATCCCCCATAAAATTAGGATTATAATACCTGACAGACCTATCTCAGAAGATTTCTTTGAAGATCAAAGTACACCTGACACATAATTGGCATTTAAAATGTTTACTGACTGATAATATTGCACACAGAAATTACTTTAACAAGTATAAAATGCTCTCTAAGTGCCAAAAGAAGGCAATATTACTAATCCTGCCCACTGCAAATTGAGGACTTGAAAAATGTTGCTGTTTATAAATAATTTATTAGATGTGATCAGGGACCTTTCAAAAAGAATAAGATCAACATGCTTAACAAATGATCATCTTCTAAAAATAAAATAGAGGTAGGGATGGATGGGTATTTTGTAAATAATTCAACAGAATCTATAGATGTACTTTCTAGGAAGAAGTATTGTACACCCCAGTTTATTAAAGAATGTATTCCATATCACATCAGTATATGAATTTTGATTTGTAGCTTTTGCACTATAGACTTTCTCAGAAAAAAAAGAATCTTTTCCTCTCTCCCTCACCCCTCTCTGTAGATATATATATATATATATATATATACACATACACACACATGCACATATGTATGTGTATGTATGTATGTATATAATAATATTTAATATACAATGTATGTTTATATATATTTACATGTATATATACATATTATGTGTATATATAGATACTGATGTTAGATCATTGGTTTCACATCCCTAACACCCTAGTTCTGTCATCATTCATTTCTGTTATCAAGATGACTTCCTCTTTATGGCACCTACATGAAGCATTTATAAGACTTAATTCATTGTGCACATTCTCTAGGTATCTTCTGTGAGACAAGCAGAATGGATTTTATCCCACTTCATAGGTGAAAGGATAGAAAGGGAAGCAAAAGAATACATTCCACAATCTCACAGAATATTCTAGCCCTTAGTCCCACGATTTTCTATTATGTCTGGTTCCTTAAACCAAAAGAGTAAATGCAATATTTATCTTTGGTTCTTTTCTCCACAGCTAAATTTGAAAATGCAACTTATCTTAGTCACAGAATGAGGTAATATTCTTTTTTTTAAATAGTATTTTATTTTTCCAAATACACACAAAAATAGTTTTTAACATTCACCTTCACAAAACCTTGTGTTCAAAAATTTTCTCCCTCTCTCCCTCTTCCCCCCTCCCTGAGACAGCAAGCAATTCAATACAGTTTTAACATGTGCAGTTCTTCTAAATATATTTCCATATTCATCATTCTGTGCAAGAAAAATCAGATCAAATTGGAAAAGACATGAGAAAGGAGAAAAAATCAAGTAAACAAACAATAACAAAAAGGTGAAAATATTATTCTCTGATCCCCATTCTGTTTCCATAGTTTTCTCTCTGGATATAGATGACTCATTCTATTGGAATTGCTTTGAATCATGAGGTCAAATCGTGATGGACCTTTTTCCTCTTGCTCCTAAAATACCAACTGACTTAACCCATAGAATCCTACACTATTAGAGTTAGTAGTGACATTAGGATCATGTAGCTCATATGTTTGGCTTTTGGAATCCAAAGCCATTGCTCTTTGGGATCATTGATCTAATGCTAGAGGAGATCCCAGACATTATTTAGTTCAACTTTCATTTTACAGTTAAAGAAACTAAGGTCCATGGAAATTAAAAAGAATTTTCTAAAGTCACACAAGTGGTACATTTGCTGATGAAGAAACTCAGGCTTTAAATGGTTGAAGTAATTTATACAAGGTCACATACATAGTTAATCAGAGAACTAAGACTGTCAGTCAGATACTGCTCTTTCCTGTTAGAAGTGTGGAGGGATTATTTTTCTAGTATATTAAGACCCAATTACTAAATTAAAATTAAGGCTTTTTCAAAGACCAGCCCCTGTAGGCCACTCACTCTGACTCTGAAGAAATTGAACTGTATGGTAATTGGAGTCCTAGCTAGCTGTAGCTCAATGATCCCAAAGATCGATGTCTTTGGATCCCAAGAGCCAAAGGTCTGAGTTCCATGATCCTAATGTTACTAGTAGATCTAACACTGTAGGATTCTAAGAATTAAATCAGTTGGTATTTTAGGAGTACAAGAAAGAAGTTCCATCTGATAGATAAGATTACCGAAAGTCTCCCAGAGCAAACTCCTCCATCTTGGTCAGAACTCTACCCGAATAGAAGACCTTACTTCTATTTAGAGAGTAAATAGAATCTAATCTAGGTGAATTCCAGCTCTAAAACATCAAGTCTATGCCTTTGTAGCCCACCATTGTGGTTTAGAGTAACCCAGTTCATGAAGAAGAAAAACAACTGGAGTTGTCTGTGTAGAAATGGATTCCTTTATCCAGATTGCTGAAGCCAACTGAGTCTAATAATCAAGCTATGTTCTCAGCAGGAGAAGCTTAAGCCATTTTTTTTAGCCCATCTCCTCATTAGTATGTTTACCCTTTCATTAATTTTTCACCCATTAGGATTGACTTCTCCTGTCAGGGGCATTCCTTTACAAAAATATTTAAGGCATTTAATATTTCCACTAAGTGTTTTAGTTATAAAGAGAAACCCCTGACCATCAATTTATTGATTATAAGCTAGCTTAATTAATAAATTGATTATTAATTATCTCTCTCACACAAGAGTATTTTCTACCACAATCAGTGGCCAAAAAGTCTATCATTAAATGGACAAACATATTGTCCTTTTATATTTAAGATTTAGAAATTTAGAAATTCAGATAAAAGGACTGATTTGGGGAGGCAAGTGGATAAAACAGTACATAAAATAGTACATAGTACTGGGAGCACAAGCTGAGCACTGCTGAGTTGAGGAAACAAATTCTACATGAGTTAAGAAACATTGTAGCATTGCTAAATCAAATCTATCATCAAAGCATACACAAGGGATATGTGGGATTTGTTAGGAACATATCCATGTCTTGTTTATTGTAAGGAAGTAAAGGTTTTTAAAGCGAGAACCCACAGATTGATATATCTTTAGGAGAGTACCATGTTTGTGGATTTAAAAAATGTGGAAAGTTAGTGTTGCTCTGAGAAAACCACCTCTAATCACAGTTTGAAAACTGCAGATGTTTCTTCATTCTATAGATTGTATTTTCAAATAGAAATGAGATGAAATAGAGGAATCTGGACCCATTTAAAAATAAAATGTAAAGTACAGCTCCCTGGAGGCCTCAGGGTCAGCCAGAGTCAGGATGAATTAAAGTCCTTAGTCTTTAGGGGGAGAAGTGAAGGAGGCAGCCAAGCAGAATCCTCAATTCTGGAGTCTGGAGTCACCAACTTCTCTCCTCCAGGTCCTGCTGCCAAGTGACTCTGGCCCCTATTCCCCTGCCCTCTAATCCTTGCCTATGATTATCTTAACACCAAACATTCAGCAAGCACCAACCTTGAGAAGAGCCATTTATCCAAACATATGCTAATAGAATCATTGTCTCACATTGAATAGCTAATTAGCCTTAAGTGCTCGGTTGTCTGATTCAAGCACACCTTTTTGGAGGTTCAGCCCTCTACAAGAAAAGAACATGCCTTTTGCAGAAATTATAAAATGGCAGACGTATGACTTAGTAAAGAAAAGTTAAAGGAAAGAAATCAGTTCTTTGTACAGAATCCTTCAATTCTGTAACAAATCTTTGATCTCAAGCATATATATGAGTGATACTCCACCAGTGTCAATCATAAAACCATCCATGCTTTCCCTTCTTTTATATATCTTTTCCATATGAGAGGAGCTATTCATATGCTGGAGGGTTATCCAACCATCTATGATTACCACTGCTGTGTTTGGTCTGGCTTTTTCTTATTGCCCATTTTCACAACATGACCAGCCTACTTCCATTTCTGGCACATTTCAAATTAAAAGACCATAGATTTAGAGATCATTTTCTTCTCTATTTTACAGATAATGAAACTGAGTCCCAAAGAATAAGTAGTTTACATCAGATTACAGTAGAAAGTGTCAAAGCTAATACTTGAATTTAAGTCATCTGAGTTTAAACAGAGGACAGGTATTGTGACTTTTTAGACATTTCCTGGATTGTATTTTTAGTCATTCCTCACATTTCAGTGGTAATTGGAAATATGCTATAACCTCTGGTTTTGTTTCTCTACTATCCTTTGTGTTAGCTGCAATCCTGATTTTTTTTTAAAGATAATGATCTATTAAGATTATGATGATTATAAGATTGTGATTTTATAATCATCATAATCTTACTAGATCATCATCTTATTTTAAGATTTAAATTTTATTGTTTATTATTTAAATCTTAATTTAAAATTATGACATGGAAATATGATATTTTTAAGATTATGATATATATGCTTTTAAGGTTATGATATGCGCAATCATGAAACAGGGAGAATATTGGTGTTTAAAAAAAGATGAGCTTTTGTGTAAAGGAGCAGCTTGGGATCATTAAAAGCACATTGTCATTTCCCAAATATAATACAGTCTGTTCTGTTCTTCCTATGAAATTCTTGGCTCATTATTTATCTGCAGTGTCTATAATGAACTAACTCTGTGATCATACAACTTCCTATTACAGTCTGGACAATATGCCTTCTACATTCGTTTGTTTTTGCCTGCTTGGAATGTTTGGCTAATCCCTTTTGAGTGACCATGATTTCACTGAGGAGACCATAGGTTTTGATGTAAACATCTCAGTATCATCTGCAAACAGGAACATCTGAAAAATCTCACCACCTAGTAAAGAAGGCAGTTCCCTGTGGATATTGAACAAATATCAGGAGAAAAGGGAATTCAGAAGAAGTTGGTAAATCTTATCACCAAGGAAATGTTGATATTAGAAAAATAAAGTCATGATCTGCAGGTGTTTTCTAATTGCCTTCTTCCTGTTTAAGTCACAGAGGGTAAAGCCAGTTTCTTTCATTCTTCCCATGGATTGTTAGCTATCAGGAGGGCTTTGAAAACAAGGGGAGAGTGACAAAATATGTTAGTGATTTTTCTTTAAGGCTCTACATTGTAATGTTCTTGTTGGTTTTCTGGAGGTCTTGGAGCAGCCTTCTTTTCAATAGAATAATCACCACAAGAATAGCCAGGTGTTAAAGTCTAAATTCTTTATTTTCTCCTTCACAATCTAGTTTCTTTACCTGGGGCCCAAGCTAGTTTTCTTACAGCCTTTCAGACTGGCCTTAGTCTCAGTGGGGGAAGTGCAGGAGGACAGGCCAGATGATGAATCTGTCTCTCCTTGGCCCCGAGAGCTTGAGCCCCCACCTCCAACCTGCTTGCCTTCTCTGGTTCTGAGTCCCAGCTTATATGCTGTACACTGAGTATAAACCAATCATTATATCACTAGGAAACCATTATTTGTTGTAAGATTAAATCAACCATACTGAACTTAGAGAACTATTAATCACCATGCTAAACTAGATAACCATTGTCTTATCAATTTCACAACTTAGCACCTTGTAAGGATCCTTGTTTCAGAGTTCTGGCCCATAAGCCTACATAGATTAAAAAAAAAAAAAAAAGCTTTTAATAAGGGATTTTGATGATAAAGCTACTCTGAAGCATCAAGGGCCAGAGCCAGAGGTCCTTAAGAATCATAGCATCATAGAATTGCAAGACTGGAGGAGGTATCAGAGTCCAGTGAAAATCCAAAGCATGAATTCTATCTACCATTCCTTGAATAAAGAAATCATCTACCTAGTCTGCTTTTGAAGATCTCCAGGAAAGAGCTCACTGTACCTGAGGGACCCAGTACTTTCAAGTAGCTCTTCATAGGTTTAGATTAAATAGCGATTCATAACACTTTATGTACCTAGGTGATTATATTTATTTACACATATCTTGTTTTAAATTTTATTAAATTAGAGTAATAAATTCATTAATATTTATCATTAGGTTACTTTGAGTTTTTTTTTAAAAAGCATTATGGTATAAAATGTGGGCTGTTTTTTTGTTCAGTTTTATGAGCCTGAGGAAATTTTATTCAGTATTGCCCAAGCAGACATAAAAAGCTAGCCTTGAAAATTGAAAAGATAAATTTACAATGGAAATCATAACATCATAATTACATCTTTTTAAAACATTAACATACACATCTATTTTGTAGAATCAATATTCAACTTTGTAGAATCAAACTTCAAAAGTTGTGTGTAAATCATTTATTTAAATTGAATCATTTCCCCAACTAACTTCTACAAATATTTCTGTAATTCATTACTTTAATTTTGGGGTTATTTTCAGTTGTCAATAGCATCTCACATTTTTTTTAAATACTAAAGGTGAAGACCTATGAACATTTCACCAGTCTTGCTTGCTGCTGTGGAATACTTTTGAATACTGAATAATAGAGTTATTGGTTGTGTAAATAGTTCCTAGATTATTTGCTTCTCAAGGTTATTAAAACAGGTCCAATATTTGTTTTCTGCTTTACTCCCATAGGTTACTAGCATCATTCCTTGGATTTAGACATTATTATTAGTTGAATGAAAAATTGTCCCTAATTTAAGAGATCTTTTAGATTTGAGTTTTCTTCAAGCAACTTGACCTCTGCATTGGGATTTGTATTCTCTTCCCCCTCCCCATATATATATATATATATCATATGATATATTTATTTTGATTGTTTTGGCCTGCAGTCAGTGTTATGCAAACATAAATTCTTAAGCCTAGAATGGACTTCAGGGGTTACCTTGAGGTCCAGCCTAATACACAAATCCCTTCCAAAGCATCTTCAACAAAAAGTCATCACAGCTTTTCTAGATATCCTTCTGGAGCTGTCTCTTCCACTTTGAAACACCTCTAAGATCATAGAGCCTCAGGATGTGATAGGGACCTCAGAGGTCCTCCTGATTGAGTCAACTCATATCTATTTTTAAGTTCTTTTTTCAACACTCCCAAGGAGGCATCCAATTTTTCCTAAAAACTTTTAGAGATGAAGAATTCAAAATTTCCTGTGGTAGCCTATTTTATTTTTTTAGTCACTTCTTTCTGTTGCTAAGTTTTTTCTTTCAATCAGTCTGAAATCTGCCTCTCTGTAATTTCTCCATTATAATCTCTTTTTCTGTAACTTCCTAATATCCTCTTGATCCCAAATGGCCAAGCCAAAAAAAAAAAAAAAAAAAAAATCTCCCTAAGTCTTCTCTTTCTAGTGATGTGATCTTAAGGCCCTTGATTGAGTTCTTCTGGGCATACCTGAGTGCGTCATAACTTCAGAAAACTGTATTCATATTAATATTTAACCTTACATGTTAATTGATCCATCACTATCTAATTAGTAGAAGGGACTATAATTCATCCAAAATCTAGTATTCTGATTTTTTGGGAGGAATTCATTAAAAAGAAATGTTTCATGTGATGATGTCCTTTCAGCCATTGAAATCTTAGATTCTCACTACTCAGATTAGATTTGGACAGCTTTTCTATGGCTCTGGTGTTTTATATTGTCTTTCCGATCCACTGCTTCAGCTCTAATCACTTAACATTACATTTATGCAAAGTATTTTTTGTATCTATTTCTTTTATTACACTGTAATTGACATCTACCTCATCTTTATTTTCTTGTTTTGACTGGCTTTTTGTAGGGTGAAGCCTTGAAGTTACCTGCAGTTACATACACAAGACACATACCATGTGTAATGATGATTAATAAAGAGAACATTATCTTCATTTTTATGAATTTCATTAAGAAACGTATGGCATCATAATTAAGAACCCAGCATGTTAAATTTCCTTGTGTTTCTATAATGACATGTACAATACTAAAACAGTTTAAAGTGGGTGCACAAATTAGTTCTCACTGAGAATTGTCAGACTATTTTTAAAAGCCAAGCTTTCAAATCAACTTTTTAATTAAAATTGATGGAACCAAAAATTTAGTGGTATTATGGACAGAGCAATAGTCTTGGAATTGGGAAAACTCAGGTTGAAATCTTGCTTGTACTTTCCTTACTAGCTACGTCTGCATGGGCTGATCCCTCCAAATCTTAGTCATCTCATTTGTACAATGCAGACAATGATGTACATACTTCAAAGTATTATTGGGTGGTCAAATTATACATACATAAATATATACAATATATGCAATTATATGCAGAGAGAGAGAGAGGGAGGGAGGGAGGAAAGGAGGGAGGAAGGGAAAGAAACTAGGTGGAGCACTAGTTATACAGTGTACCTGAAGCCAGGAAGACATAAAATCAAATTCACATTGAGATACTTCCTAAGTATGTGACCCTGGGCAAGTCATTTAACTATTGTCTAAATTAGTTAACTTGATTTTAATAATACCTAGCTTGCATGGTTGTTGTATCAAATTAGATATTTGTAAACTCCTGGCACATGGCATTTAATAAATGCTTGTTCTCTTTTGTCATTATTGTTATTGCTATAATTAATATTTGCAACAAATTTTGCATTTATTTGGAAAATTTGGGCAGTGGATCAAAATTATATTTTCAGTTTTCTTTTTGAGATGCACAGAGAGAAGATTTAGAATTGCAACGTGTGAAAATGTTATTTACCGCTGCTTTTTTTTTAACATAATAAATAAACATAATAAATGGGAGCATCCTGCTCATCATTTCCCATAGAACAATAATATTCCATCATAATCACGATTTATTGTCATTCCTTAATTTATGGTTATTCCTTCAATTTCTAGTTTTTTGACTTGAGAAAAGAGCTGCTATAAATGTTTTTGTACATATAAATCCTTTTCCTTTAAAAAAAATTATTTTTCGATACATGCCTAGTAGTAGTATTGTTAGCTCAAAAATATGCATGAATTTTTAGCCTTTGGGCATAGATCATATCTTTTGATCATCTGTCATTTGAGGCATACTTTTTTTTTTAATTGTCTCAGTTCTCTCTATATTTGAGAAATGAGGCCTTATCAGAGAAATTTGCCTCAAAATTCTTATTGCAATTATTGCTGCTAATTGTATTTCCCCCTCATTTATTCTATTCTCTCTCTCCTTTTACTCTGTCCCTCCTCAGCAATGTTTTGCTTCTGATCACTTCCTTTCTTATCTCTCTTTTATCTCTCTTATATTCCCTCTCTTTTATCATCCCTTCTTCCCATATCCTATTCCCCTCCTACTTTCCTGCAGGGTAAGATAGATTTCCATACCCATATTGACTGTGTATCTTATTTCCTCTTTGAGTCAATTCTGATGAGAATAAGGTTCACTCACTCACTCACCCTCTCCTCCCAGTCTTCCTCTCCATCGTAAAAGCTTTTTCTTGCCTCTTTTTATATCAGATAATTTAAACCATTCCACTTCCCCCTTCTCCTTTCTCCCAGTACATTTCTTTCTCATCTCTTAATTTCATTTTTAAAGATATTATCCCTTCATATTCAATTCTAACCTGTGCCCTATGTCTATCTATGCTCCTTCTAACTGCCATACTAATGAGAAAGTTTAAATGAGTTATAAGTATCATCCTTCCATGTAGGAATGTAAACAGATAAACCTTATTAAATCCCTTATGATATCACTTTCTTGTTTACCTCCTTATGCTTCTCCAGAGTCCTCTATTTGAAAATCAAATTTTCTATTCAACTCTGATCTTTTTATCACAAATGCTTGGAAAATTCTCTATTTCATTGAATTTTCATTTTTTCCCCTGAAGGATTATACTTAGTTTTGCTAGGTAGGTAAATTTTGATTGTAATTCTAGCCCCATTGCTCTCTGGAATATCATATTTTAAGCCTTCTGGTTCTTTCATGTAGAAGCTGCTAAATCTTGTGTTATCCTGACTGTGGCTCCATTATATTTGAATTGTTTCTTCCTGGATACTTGCAATATGTTTTTCTTGATTTGGGAGTCCCAGAATTTAGCTATAATATTCCTGGGAGTTTTCATTTGGAGAGCTCTTTCAGAAGATGATTGGTGGATTCTTTCAATTTCTATTTTATCTTTTTGTCCTAAAATATCAGGATAGTTTTCCTTGATAATTTCTCGAAAGATGATGTCCAGGATCTTTATTCAATCATGAATTTCAGGTAGACCATTAATTTAAAATTTATCTCTCCTGGATCTATTTTCTAGTCCAGTTGTTTTTCCAATTAGGTATTTCATGCCCTCCTTCCATTTTTTCCATTTTGGGGGCTTTGCTTTATTATATCTTGATTTCTCATAAAGTCATTAGCTTCCATTTGCTCAATTCTAATTTTTAAGGAATTATTTTCCTCAGTGAACTTTTGTACATTCTTTCCTATTTGGCCAATTTTGTTTTTAAAGGCATTCTTCTCCTCAGCTTTTTGTATTTCTTTTTGCACCACTCTCTATTCTTTTCCTTAATTTTTTCTCTATCTCTCTTACTTGATATTTAAAATCCCTTTTGAGCTCTTCCATAGTCTAAAACCAATTTTTTATTTTTCTTGGAGGCTTTGAACATGTAGGAGTTTTGCCTGTTATCTTCTACTGAGTGTGTGTTTTTATCTTCCTTGTCACTATAGTAATTTTTTAAGGTCAGAAACTTTTTTTATTGTCTGTTTATTTTCTTAGCCTATTTAACTTTTAACTCTTTGTTAAAGTAGGACTGTGTTTCCAGGGTGGAGGGTGCACTATCCCAAGCTTCAAGAGTTTTGTGCAGTTGTTTTCAGAGATCCTTCTAGAGACGTGACTACAGGTCCTCTTTTCTGCCCCAAACTGTTGGGAGTGTCTCGGCTCCACTGTAGCTGCAAAATCTAGTGTGCTAAAACAACAGAGATCTTCCTCAGTAGTTGCCACCACTGCCACTGCCCATGCCCACTCTTGGTTTGCTAGTTTCCCAAGGCCCTCTCACCCTACTGACAAACCTGCTGATCTTCTAAGTTATCTTTAGTGTTTGGGCTGGGAGGTCTGGAAGCCACCAGTACTAGTGCTGAGGCAGAAATCCCTAAAACAGTTTCTGCTTTGCTAACATGGGTCTGGGGCTGAGACCAAGCAGTGTTGGCATGGTCTGCACTGGAACTGCATGCTGGGTCCCACCCTGCTGCCACAGACCTTTCCTGATGGCCTCCCTTTTTGTCTACAGCTAGAAAATGTTCTCCTCTTGTCTTTTGGGGGTGTTCTGATGCTCTAAAGTTTGTTTAATCATTATTTAAAGAAATTGAGAAGGGAGGAAGAGGTCAGGTGAGTTCCTGCCTTTATTCCATTATTTTGGCTACACTTCCAGTTCTCCTATTACTTAACCCAAACCCTCTTCTCTAAGGATCTTTTCTTTGTCCTCTTCTTCAACCATTTCCCCTTTCCCTTTTGTTTCTATCTGAATTAGAAGACTTTTATAGCCTTTGAAACATATGTGGAGAAGACAAGTGGGAGGGGTTTCTTTAACCTATTCCTGTTAATCTACATACCCTTTTATACTTTCCCCTTATCCTATTCACTCATTTTTTTCTTTTCTTTCTACTTTCCTTTTTCTTTCTTCCTTTTTCCCTTTCTTTTCCTTTTCCTTCCCTTCCTTCTTACTTCTCTTCTTTCCTTCCTTACTTCCTCCCTCCTTCCCTCATTATTCTAGCCTGTCAAGAAATTTGGAGATGGTAAATTGTTTTATCTAACCCTTCAAGCTTTGGATCATCTGACAAACATGTGATCTGTGTCTTCTTTTAAGCTATTTACAAAAATATTGAACATAAGACCAAAAAAGTACACTTATGATTTTCTTACCAATAAGTATCAACTTTGACTGCTTGAACAACACCTGGACTATTCTAACAGAATGCAGAATGCAGTTACAGAGGGTTGACTGTGACTGATTGGACCAATAGAATCTCAGAATGCTCCTATAAACATTTGGGGTAGCTTCTCTAACTGTGCATCTAGCATTTCTTTTGAGTTAATTCAATTCTGTTTTGTTCACAGAGCATAGCATCTTTTCTGATGAGGGCAAGCCAAACTGGGTGGAACTGTGTCAATATCTCCCATGTCATATAATCAAGTCTAAAATTCCTAAGAGAGATCTTGAGAGTATCCTTGGATTGCTTTTTCTGATTACCACATGAATACTTGCCATTTGTGAGTTCTCCATAAAATAGTCTTTTGGGTATAAATATCAGTAATTATTATTTTCAAACGTAGGCTGTTATCATTATTGATTTAAAATTGATTTTGTCATTGTTTAGATTCATGTTGTATAGGCAAAATCTTTTTCTTCATCAAAGGACATTCTTTTCCTATTTTGTGATTATAAGAATTTGTCTCAGAAATAGAATCAATAAAGAATCCTTAGAATTTCATGCTTAGGGTTGTAAAATTTGCTATTTTAGTTCATAGTAAAGTCACTGATGGTGTCATAGCAATGATCACAGCAAGTATATCTATGGACAATTAGACATTTATAATTCATAAGGTCAATATAAAATAGATGATCTAGAATTTAAACCTATATAAACAATTTGTACGCCACTTATAACCCAATAATCATGCATTATACATTTTCCAACAAAAAGAACAGGGAATTTCAGACCTTAGCCTATTACTTTAAAAAGGGAATATAATTCTTTTATAGTAATTAGTTTTAAAATGATACCTTAGCTATAATTCAATTAAATAGACATTTATTAAACATCTATTGAAGACAAGCATTGAGATAGAAGCTAGAGTTACAGAGATGAGAAATTAGATATTCCCTACCCTCAAGGAATTAGATGGGAAAAGACATAAAATAAAAAAGCTATTGAGAAGAATATGATAATGGCCAATGAATGGCCAAATTCCTTAAGAAAGTTTAGACATGAGAGATGATTTTCAACTGGGGTGAAGGCTTTCAATGGGAGGTGTTAGCTAAGATGAACCTTGAAGATAGAAAAAGATTTCAAAAGATTAAGGTAGGAAAGGATTGTATTTCAGTCACAGGGGAGGGTCCAAGAAAGAGCAAGATAGTAATAGGGGATGGAGACTAGTTTCTCTTTGGTAATAGGTGTAATATTTTACTGAGGAAACTGAAGCAAGCAGAATTCAATGATTTTCCCAGGATTAACAAGCTAGTAAATGTCTGAGGCTGCATTGGAACTTGGGTTTTTCTGATTTCAGATCCAGTGCTCTATCTACTCACTAAATTGACCCATTGCAAGTCTACATGGTAGAGAGAGTTTTTGCACTGGGTCCTCACACCATGGAAATCATATATTACAAATGTCATATTCCAGGCTATTAACTGTGCTAACTTCATGTATAATCAAAAAGTGAATTCCCCGGGTTTTGGCAGAAAATTAAAGAAGATAGTCTAACAGTAAAATTGACCTATTTATTTCATTTTGGTAGCTTGCTAATCCTGGGGAAATCATTGAACTCTGCTTGTTTCAGTTTCCTCGGGTGTAAAATGGAGATAATAGTAGCACTTATCTCCTATGGTTTTTGTGAGGATCAAATGAGATATTTGTAAAGCACTTAGCACAGTAACTAATATGCAATAGGTATTTAATAAATGTTTGTTCCCTCCATTTCCCCCCTGCTCTATAAGTAATAGTCTTAGAGGGTTTTTTTTCTGGGATACTGAAAAGTCAAGTGATTTTCCTATAGGAACAGTCAGTTTGTGTCAAACACAGGAATTGAATGTAAGTTTTCCTATTTTTAGATCTAGTTTTCTATTCACTTATCATGCTGTTCCTCGACAGTAGAAGAGGGACTCACATGTTTAGTGGTACCTGTAAGGCTATCATTGTGTGGGGTGCAAATGGAGGCAGACATTTCTAGATAGTGACATCTCCAACCCTTTCTCCCCTCACCCTTATCCAAGGATTATTTTCATTCCTGTCAAGAAGAGAAGTAGGAGTTTGGGACCAGAGGCCACTATTTTGCTCTCCTCAAGGAGAAAGGATACTATGCTAGAAGTATATCGAATGTATCAGCTTACATAAATATTATTTGTCTAAGGGGTATGATTGGGTTCTATCTAACTTTTGATTACTTTGTCATTTTGGGAGAAAAGGATGACCCTTCATTGAATATCCAAAGCTTGACTCCTTTTCCATCTAATATCAATTCCACATCAAAAATATATAAAAACTAGCAAAGAAAGTCATTTGTCCAAATCATAGCAAAACAGAGCAGAGAAGGTATACATATAAACAATACAGAATTAAGGAGCTCTCCTATTGGGAAGATGACTTTACTCAACCAAGAAAGAGTGTCTAGATCTCAGTTGAGGAGAAACTCCCCCAAATCTCTACTATATCAAGCCAGGACTGGAATCATGATAAAGATGGCCAGCTCCTCCATTCTCTGCCCATAATCTTTTCCTTCAACAACCCATACTGAAGTTAGCCTCTTCTATTTTTTCTCTCAAATCTGGAAGCCAGAAATGCCAGAAATTACTTGACCTCACCAAGACCTTCAAAGAGATCTTGAAAGGAATTCTTGCTTGGAGAGTTCCAAAAGGACCTGGCAAAAATTGAAGCCTTAGCCTCTCACTAGCTCTGCACTGGTCCTAACATAGGGCAGATCCTTCATGTCCATCAATAAGGGGAGAGACATAGATGTATGTATAGATATGGGCCTATATGGTAAAACCCAGAGTATATCCTATATCTATCTCTATCTAACTATATATAAATATCTTTATCTCTATATACACTCACACATATATATACAATACAATTTTATTATAATGACTACTAGTCATTATATATATATATATATATATATATATATAAGCAATATTACATATCAAAGAGGAAAGTTAATTAAGGAAGAGAATAGAAGACACAGAATTAAAGGTAAAAAATAGGGAAAAAAGGTAGATAGGAATGGTGATTCAGGAGTGAAAATGAATAATGTAGGAGTGTTCTCCAGGGTCAAGGACCACTCTTCCTTCCCTAGACTTCCAAAGTAGAACTGAAATTGGGACATTCCATGCCCCACTTGTTCAGCCCTAGCCCTGGATCCTGAGATCACCAATGGGATTTGGCTTATATTTCAGAATCAGTTTGACTAGTAGTTAGTTAAAGTCTTGTCTCCCCTGCCCCTCCACACTGGTGTGCAGGTGGTGCACTGAGGCACCATTCCTTCTCTTCAAGGTTGCAGGTGACTCGGGTCAATCCCAGCTATTTTCATTTAGATGCCTTGGAAAGACCACTTCTGGACAGCAGAATGCTTTTATTTCCTCTAAGCAAACAAGAAGGAAGCAAAAGACTTCATTTTTATTTCTTGTTATTCTTTCCACAGTTTTCCTTCTCTATCTTCCTCTTCCACTCCTTGCATTCCAGGAAAGACCAGAACAGATGTTATATCTCTCAAGCCTAAGCCTCTAAAGTTCAGTTGTTCTGATAAGTCCTTCTTGACCCCTTTTTGTTCTACCACATCTTGTGGGATGAACTCCATTCTACCCAAGTCATTTAAGAATCTTCCCAACTCTTGAGGCATAAAACCTTGGATCTGGAATGGGTTTTGTGTTTTGTTCTAACTTCACAATGGATTGTGGAAAAAAGGTTAAGTGAGATATTATGGACTCTTCACAGATGATGAATTGTCTCCTTAGAAGAGCAATGACAATTGAGCATTTCTTAGTTTGTTGCTGCATTTCCATTAACAAGGAGAATGAAAGTACCTAATTATTAAACATTAGTTGCTCTAAGATTTGTGCTGTATATCACCAGGCAAAGAGATCCAGGGAAATCCAGTCCAGGGCTAAAAAGAGATTTTTTGTTTCTTTTCTCCTTAAGATTATTTGCTTTTTCTCTTTTAAGAACTCCAAAGTAGTTATTAAGGAGTTATTAAAACTAAAAAGACATTTTAATTAATACAAACCTCATTTTTACATAAAGTCTTCAGCAGTAAGCATTTATTAAGCAACTACTATGTACCAGGGACTATAACTATCTCCTCCCCCAAAAAGGAAATAGCAGTCCCTACCTTCAAAGAATTTAGTCTCATGGTGGAGGAAAGATAATACTGTGAAGGAAGCTGAAAGGAGGCAAAGGAGACAAGGAAGAATGATGGGCAAGTCCAAAGGAGTATTTCCAAGTGATAAATGAAGAGATACTTATTTGGGAACCCTCCTTCTCCATCTCCATCTTCTGTAGTCAGAGGGAGAAGCACAAAAGGGTCAAAAATGAAGAGATATCTTTGGTTTCTGACTACTGAAATGTTTCATTCTCTCTGTCTGCCTCCTGAGCCCTGCCACAAAGAGAGCTCATTCTCAGACCTGCTCTCTTCCTCACCATCCCAGAGTGGTCCTCTTCCACTGTACACCGGAAGGGATGATGGATGACAATGTGATAACTATCATTGTCAGATTTTGTTCTCCATAACTGTTGCTGTCCAGGAAGTCCAGCAGTTAGCCTTGGCAGTTTTATTAGGGGAGCTTAGTCAAAATTGTCCTGTCATCATTGACCTCAGATGTTGCACAGGGCCTGCTCCCAGTTCTGTCGTAAAGTTATAAATATTGGGAAAAGGAATGGGCATGTTTACCACAAGGAAGAGAAGGTTGAGGGGTAACATGAAAGCTTGTCTTCAAATATTTAAAGGGACTCTTTATATTGAAAAGGCATTTATTCTGTTTGCCAAGGGCAACACCGGAAACATTGGGTGAAAGTTCTGCCGTATACCACTGGTACCTGGAGTGCTTGAGCCAGGTATTTCTTCATACCCATTAGCCCTTCCCCTCCTCCATAGGATTTATCCATAACTCCATGGATTTACCCCATTTATCAGCTCTTCCCAGAGGGAAAGAAAGGTCAATGGGAATCCTCCCAGAGCATGTACCCATGCTCTATCCATTATTTCACCCACCCACTGAAAGACCCATACAGGGGTAAAAGACAATTCAGTGAAATGAAAATGCTGTACAATGGTTTCAGGCTACCTGGGATTGCATCCTGACTGCCATTACTTAGTACTTTGGATAAGTCAGGATTGTGGGCTTAGAGTTAAAAGGGAATTTAAAGGGTATCCATTTGAAATCCTCATTTTAGAGTTCAGCTAACTGAGGATCTGAGAGGACAAAAGACTCACTCAATTTCATACAGCTAATAAGTAGTGGAGCCAAGATTTGAGCAAAGATCTCTGACCCCTTCTACTGTTGTTACTTAACCTTTCTTCATTTGTAAAATGGATGTAACACCTGAACTACTTGATCCACAGTGTTGTAAAGTTGTAATTCAAATAAAGAGCCCCTCAAATTGATTAGATTTGCACTATTCAAAATTACTAGAGAATTCCTGAAGCCATTTTGAACTGTCTTCTTAAAATACGCAGTATAAGTATTTACACTTCAGAAATTGGCAAAGTTCATAAATCAGGGCTTGGTTTATTATTTTGTTGATTAATTAGACTTAAGAAAGTGATAGAGAAAAATGTTAATAATTCAGATTAAGCTTTAAAGTATCTTTTTTTTTTAAATAGATAGCTAGTGGATGAATACTTGCCAACATACATGGTTATAACTATGTAAAATATGGTAACTGGTTTCAGACCAATAGAAATATGTAGGACAGATAGGGCCCATTTTAATATTCATGTTAATTGGGACCTGGCTAATAGAGATCAAATAATAATACCTGCTCTCCTATCTTCTATCTGTATGATCATAGCTAAATTACTTTAGCCTCTCTGAGAATTCATTATCTCATCTGTAAAGTGGGAGATAAAATATGAAGATAGGGTTGAAATCACTCTATTTCATTTAGTTCAGATTCCCTATTTCCTTCCATTGTTTACTAGATCTAGCAACTAGACTAGGAACACCTTCCTCAGTGTAATAAAAAGTCTGTTAACATTGGCTGAGGGGCTGGTTCCCTCTATGGAGTCTATATTAAATTTTGAACTTGAGAGAATTGGACTTTTCAACTTGTAGCAATCTAAAAGAGAAGGTTCCAGCCAATATCCTTGGATTCAACAGGAAGTATGTTTCTATTCTTTAATATGGTTTTACCTGATGAATCTGTTAGGACTGAATGGGATAAAATGATCTGGAACCACTTACACACAAAACATTCAGTATCTATATACCTACTTCACCAATTCTTGTGAGGACTGCACTTTTAAAACACTATGTAAATGCAATTTTTTTAAATGAAAAATTGATCAAAGTATAAATATTAACTAATAATATTTGAGAGATTCCTAATCAATGCAGAACAGTTGCCAGAATGAAGAAGCTGAAAGCCTTACATAGTAAACATTTAATTTCTTTTCCAAGAGAAAAGAGATGGAAGCTGTTAATTTATGATATAAGCCTATTTGCATGAGCTCAGGCTCTCAACAACTGTGGGCTCCTGCAAACTGCCTCAAATTCAAGGCATGCTTTGTGTCAGCATCTGTTGAAAATTAGGGATCATGAGCAATCATTGATATTTCTGTTTTATCATACCAAACCAAACATTAATTCAAAGTAAAAGTCATAATGTTAAATAGAATAATAAGCTAAATACACAAAGGCAAATGCATACACATACCCACACTCACACATACATGCAACACATTCACATACATAAAAGATGACACATTCTCCCATATACTTTTTCATCATCAATTTCTTATTGAAAAATAAGAAAATGGGAAAAAATAGAAAAAAAAATAAAGAAACTTTTGCATATAACTAAGATATCTTAACATTTCCAGGGCTATATGTATGGTTGTTAAAATTGTTCTCTACCTTCTAAACTGCTATTTGCTGATCTGGCTACACTATTTTTCAGCCTGGTAAGGTCATTTTTTTCTTCCACTGAGCTGCAAACTTTTTTATCTCTGCTGAGATGCATGCTGCTAAGGTCATCTATTGGGTTATTTTCTTTATTTTCTGTCCTGAGTTGTAGGCTTCTACTAATTCTCCACTAAGCTGCTGTCATCTACTGGTTCTCTATTGAATTACAGCTACTTATGGGACCCCTTCCCCTTAGGGAAGTGGTCATAATTCTTTTTTTTTTTTTTTTTTAACTATCTACCAGGGGTCCTCAAACTTTTAAAATAGGGGGCCAGTTTACTGTCCCTCAGACTGTTGAAGGACCAGATTATAGTAAAAACAAAAACTTTGTTTTGTGGGCCTTTAAATAAAGAAACTTCATAGCCCTGGGTGAGGGGGATAAATGTTCTCAGCTGCCGAATCTGGCCCGTAGTTTGAGGACCTCTGAATTTAACCTTGAGGTGCTATTCCAACTCCTTGTAAGTCAGACTCACAGCCATACTCAGATAGCCAGTAAAACCCTTAGATCATTTCTATCTTATAAACTGCCTTTTTTGGGGTGGGGGGGTTGGGGAGAGATAGTAGGGAGAACTCAGTAACAATTGCCATAGATCTACCTACTATTAAGGTTGAATGGAGAAAATTCTTTTCAACTTCTATTATGTCCCCATTACTAGTTTCAGAGCCATAAAAATTACCCAGATGCTTCATTTAGCAGGCATAAAGGATAGATGCAGACCTGGAGACTTCTGTCCTACATTTCTGATAGCATCAAAATTTCTGCTATCCTTATGAGTATGTGGATAAACATTGCAGATAGATTATGAGCTAATCCTGTAATTAAATAAAAGTAGGAGGTCAGTATGTGTTGTTTTTAGAAAACTACACTCTGCTTTCAATGATTTGCACATTGCTAACTACTGTTAATCCTGCCTCTTTAACACTAATACTGTGGTGTTGCTATATACTTAAGGCATGAACCATCATGATTTCATAAAAATTTAAATCACAACCCAAAGGTGATAAGCAAATTCCTAGTGGATTGAATAGGCAAATACCAGCATATTGTTAATATTAACTTTATATGCAAAGTAGCATTAAAGAAACAGTACTGGAAATTTTAAAGACTAGAAAAGGAACTAAAGCAGTCATAAAGCAAGAATGATGAACTAGGATATCTATCTCAGAGAACTTGCTAACTCTGAGAAACTAAGGGGAAGGAAGGACACAAACATTTATGAAATGCCTACTAGGTGCTGTATTAAGTGCCTTATATGTATTATCTCATTAGATCTTTACAACAATTTTGGGAAGTAGGAACTCTTATGTTCATTTTGTAATTGAGAAAACTGGGACAGACAGAGATGAAATAACTTGCCCAGAGTCACATGACTAGTGAATGTATAAGACTGTACATGAACTTAAGTGTTTCTGCCTTTAGGCCCAGCACTCTATCCACTGGGCCAAGTCTCCTAGTTTATTGTAGGCAGATGTTCTATATTGGATTTATGGGAAAACATGAACAAGAATTGCATGGGATTTTGGAATCACAGAATCTCTTGAAAATTGAAAAGGATCTCAGAGATTACTTAGTTCAATCTGATGAGAAGATGAGGAAGTTTACATGTGGGGGAGAATACAAGTGAAATCAAGGTCCAATCAAAGGCAAAATAGAACTTAACTTATTTCAGTAGCCCTTGAAGATTTACAAAGTACTTTTCTCCTACCAACCCATGGAGGGAGATAATGCAAATGATATTATCCCCATTGGGTATATGAGAGGTTGTCCCAAACTTGTCCTAAAGTTGTAGCCTAAGCTAGATAATCTTGAAGGCCTTTGTCAACTCTTTAATTCTATTATACAATATGTCCAGATTGCACAGTGATATGGGAGTGCATCTTTCTTGCTGGAATGTAGGAATCTCCTTGATGCAATTATTATCTTCATACCCTGACCTTGAGTTCAAGAAGTTTACATTTGAAATGGACATTGAAGATATATAAGAAGAGATATAATCTGAAAGGAAGATTTTTTGCTATTTTCTTGGCTTCTTTGCACAACTGGAGATTACTTGCAGCTAGGTGGTACAGTAGGTAGAGCCCTGGACTTGGAGTCAGGATGACTCATCTTCATGATTTCTTGTCTGGACTCAGACCTTTACTAGGTATATGATCCTGGCCAAGATATTTAGCCCTATTGCCTCATTCCTCATCTGTAAAATAAACTGGAGAAGGAAATGGCAAGCCACTCCAGTATCTTTCCAAGAAAACCCCCAAATGGGGTCAGCCATGACTACAACAAATCAAATAGCAACAACATCAACCATTGCAGTGTTGGTGATTATCTGAAGGATTTCCATGATCAGCCTATATACTAAATCAGTCTTTCCCAGTGATGATTCAGTCCAATCTAATCCAATATAACACACATGTTTTAAGTATCCACATTGTGTTAAGTTCTAGGGATATTAAAACAAAACTAGAAGAAATTCATATCCTCGATGAATATATATTCTCTTAGAACATGAGCTTTATGAGCTTTATAAACTTGGTTTAAAAAAATATTTTGATAAGTGCATTTCATCATGATTGGCTTCCTTTGTAATCCTATCCGTTTCATTTTTTGCAAATAAAAAAATTATTCTAGGATGATGTTCACAGACTTCACCAGATCACCAAAGGAGTCTCACACACACACACACACACACACACACATCACACATATGCAAAATTAAGAACCCACATCCTAGAGGGATGTACTTGATAAACAGATAAGTACCTCAGTGGTATTATGAAGGAAAGAGAACTATCAGGAACTTTTTCTCATAGGAAGTAGCATATAAACTGAACATTATAAAAATGTATAAATTTTAAGAGGCAAAGGTTAGGAGGACATGCATTTTAGGTATGGAGGATAGCTTCTACAAAGACAAAGGTGAGAGATAGAATGCTAAATTCAGATAATAAGTTAATTTGGTTGGGATATAGAATGTATAAAGAGGAGTAATGGACAGTAAATCTGGAAAGGGATCAAACTGGGAAGGACTAAGGAGTTTGTATTTTATCCAATGGATAATAAAAAACCACTGATGAGTGGATGACATAGATTTGTTCTTTAAAAAGATGCCACAATTCAGCCATCTCAGTGAAATAATTTCTACAATAGTCAAGCATTTCCAATAAAAGCATCCAAAATCATATATATTCCAGATGGAATTCTGTGTGCATTCAGCACATAAGAATTTAAGGTTTGACAAGTACATTGCTAATCAGCAATGGTGAGAAGTCAGATGTGGAAAAGTATTTAGAAATAAGAGTGTCTGTGAGAACATTTTTTTTCTTCCAGATTCCATTCAATGTCAGAGAACTTAATGATTTACACAATCATCACTACGATCGCCACCAGAAAAAAAAAATTAGTATTGTAGTCATTGTGTTCAGAGGCTATCTCTTTTTTAGCTCTTTATTTCATAGGATTTGTCGATTACAGCTATGAAGATATAGTCTGGTGGGTCTGTCTTACCCCAGCTCTCCTTTAATGCTTTTTGAAAGAGAATTAAACAGACTATAGAATGATGACTTCAGCCAATTTTAGAAAGAAGAGAAAGTAAGTGATGACTTCACTTCTTATACTAATCAACCAAAGCCTTCATAAATACAGGTCATATAGGGCTGTTATCAAACTGTATTTACTGAGAAATCATGGCATATATACCATGTCTATGTGGAGTAGGTTTAAGAAGAACTAGGTGAAAGTGATTCAAAGAAATTCATTTATCTTGGTTCTCCTCAGCTTGTTTCTCAAATGGTGGTAGAAATAATGATGTAGGATTTCCAGGAAATATTGTAAGAAACTTTTTTTTTCAATTCCAAATCATGATTTAATCAGCATGGGAAATTTTTCTGTCATTTAGATTAGTTAGTCCTCTATAATTTAGGTGTAAGAATGTTCCTTGATATATTTAGAATTTAAGAGACTTGCTCAGGGTCACACAAATAGTATATGTAAAAGGCTGGACTTGAACCCAGGTCTCTCTGATTCCAAAGCTAGTTGTGTAACCTTTATATCATACTGCCTATTATAAGAAACAAATTAATCATTGTAAAGAAAGTAGAGACTCAAGTTATATATTATTACATGATTTTTTTAGATTTTTAAAAAGATAGTTACTAAAATTCTTAATGCTCCCAGGTCATGCAACTATCAGGTCAACAATTTCAGGAAATGATTCTACAAACTGGAATTTGCCTTCCTCATTTTTTAGAGAAACAGATAAATTTGAAGGTCAAAACTATTGTCACATTTTCTTTCAATCCAAAAATAAAGCTAACAACAAGTTTAGAAAAACCTTGATTATAAATAAGACTAAGAATACTTAATGATAATAAAAAGAGGTCACAGTCTCCCATGGTGTTTTTCTTTATAGAGTTCATAGATAATCCAGTTATGGCCTTAGATCACTTCCTTTCTAAAAAATAATCTCCATTCACTTAGGATCATAGAGCATTGTCAGATCTATGGGGTAAGAGACATATATTAATATTGTTTAAACCACTTTCTGAAAAAGTTTAACCATGGAACTAGGAGAACCAAAGAGTTTAGACATCATTTTAGTTAATCTACATTAAAGGTATGAATGCCTTAGGCAACCTCTTTATAGTTTACCACCCTCAGTGTTTTGAGGTTATACCACCCTGGGGAAGGGGCACTTTTGGTTAGTATTAGGTTAATGAACTTGAATGGGAAAGAATTTTATTTTTTCAGCACATTTAGTTTTCCTTTTAATCTTGTACATTTTATTTTAGTCATTTAAGAATGTTGTTCTGAGAAGGGTTTCATTTGCTGCCAAAGAGGTCCATGATACATAAAGAATTAGATAGAGAAGGAGCATTCGAATTGAGCTTTGAAGGAAATTGATAACTCTAAAAAGTGAAGGGGAGGAGAGAGTACATTCCAGGCATAGAGCACAGCCAGGTCAGAAGCGTGGAGACAAGCAATGGAGTGTTGTATGTGAGGAATAGCAGGAAGGCAATTTGGCCTGATTGGAAGCTGTGTGAAAGGGAGTAATACATTATAACAGTACTAGAAGGGTAGATTAGTATTACATCATGAGGGACTTTCAAGGACAACCAGAAATCTGTACTTAATTTGAGAGACAATGGCATTTATTGAGCAGAGGAATGACATGATCAGTCTTTAAGAAAATCACTTTGTCACATAAGCAAAGGCAATGGAAACTGAGTCTTCCAGAGATTTCTACAAGAATCTCACCACTTCTTGGTATCTCATAAATCTGTTTTCTCTCACTCATAGTGTAAGGGAGAGGAGTAGAAGGATCTTTGGCTTTTAAATGACCCCAAATTGCTGCAAACACCTGCTCTATAATGATTACCAGAATAAAATCTTAGATTTCTTTTCCCCATCTGTCCAATTCCACAGGTATTTATTGAACATCTGCTATGTACCCTGTTGTCTTCACCCTGTCAATTTTGATTTACTTGATGCTACCAAAGTGTTTATTATTGAATAATTACTTGTAGTAATTAAGAACTCACTTTGTCAGCATAAATAATTAGGCTAAACAAGTAACTTAAAGGTCCCATAAATTGGGAGCAGACTATTAGAGATCCAGCCATTATTTAAGATGGTGGTCTTTTTTTAGTAAAGCTTTTTATTTTCAAATCGTATGCATGGATAATTTGACAATATTGACTCTTGCATAGCCCTGTGTTTCAGATTTTCTTCTCCTTCCCCTCACTCCCTCCCCTAGATGGCAAACAATTCAATATATGTTAAACATGTTAAAATATATGTTAAAATCCAATATGTATAAACATATTTATATAATTCTCTTGCTGCATAAGAGAAAACAGATAAAAAAGAAAGTAAAAGAGTAAGAAAACAAAATGCAAGTGAACAACAACAAAAAGAGTGAGAATGCTATGTTGTGATCCACGTTCAGTTCCTGTAGTCTTCTCTCTGGGTGTAGATGGCTCTCTTCATCACAAGATCATTGGGACTGGCATCAATCATCTCATTGTTGGAAAGAATCACGTTCATCAGAAGTGATTGTTGTATAATATTGATGTTGTCGTTGTACAATGATCTGGTCCTGCTCATTTCACTCAGCATCAGTTCGTGTAAGACTCTCCAGGCCTTTCTGAAATCGTCCTGCTGGTCATTTCTTACAGAACAATAGTATTCCATAACATTCATATGCCACAATTTATTTAGCCATTCTCCGGCTGATGGACATCCACTCCGTTTCCAAATTGCTCTCCAGAATGGCTGGATCCGTTCACAACTCCAACAATAATGTATCAGTGTCTCCTAATCAATATACTAGTTCATTCTCACTTAGGAGCACCAACCAGAGAGTAAACTCACACACACACACTCTCTCTCTCCTTTCTCTCTCTCTCTCTCTCTCTCTCTCTCTCTCTCTCTCTTTCTCTCTCTCTCTCTCTCTCTCTCTCTCTCTTTCTCTCTCATACACACACACACATTTCCCATTTCTCTCTCTTTTTCTCTCTGTCTTCCACTCTCTCCCTTCCTTTCTTTCTTTTGTCTCTCTCTGTATCTCAATCTATTTCTTTTTTCTCTCTCTTCATTTTGCAGAAAGAGAAGCTCAGGATGAGAATGAAAGAATACATTTTGACTCTTCCAAAATTTATGCTACTTCCAAATTTCCTTCTTTCTGTTGAAGGTATCATCCTTCCAGTCTCACAGATTTTCAATTCCCTCATTATCCTTGATTCTTCATTCAATCAAAATTACTTTCTTCAAAGTTATCAGTAAACAGTTACTAAATCTGGTCTACTTTTCTCTATCTCCATCTTTCTTGACCTTTCTGCAATACTGGCCACTATTGTTTACCCATTCCTGAATATCTACTTTTCTTTGGGTTTCCATATCAGTTCCTCTCTCTCTTGGTTCTTTTGGTTTTTTGACTACTACTTCTCAATCTCTTCTCATTATCAGTTTCCTTCCTCCCAAATATGGGTGTACTTCAAGGAACTATCCTCTTCTCTCTGTATACTCTATAATTTGATGACTTCATCATTTCTATGCTTGATATAAACATATCCACACTCACACCCACATCTACACATACATACATACATATACAAACACACACAAAGAGGAAGAAAGACAGAGAGACAAAGACAGAGAGACAGAAAAGAGAGACAGAGAGGGGAAGGAAGAAGAGAGAGAGGGATGGAGGGAGGATGGGAGGACGCATGTTTTGAACTGTTGCATATTTTGAACTGACTTTCTATAGGTATCTCAAACTCAACATGTCCTAAGTAGAATTCATTATGTTGTCATTCAAATCCTCTTCTTTCCCCAGCTTCATTATGTCTATTGAGGGTATCATCATCCTTCTGATCACTCAGGTTATCATCTTTGTCTCCTCATTGTTCTTCACCATCCCATATCCATTCAATTGTTAAATCTTAGCATTTTCTATACCCACAGCATCTTTTCTCCTTTCATTCTGCTCCATTCCTTGTTAAGGTACTCATCACCTCTTACCTGGATCATTGTAATAGTCTTCTAATTGTTTAGAGATCACTGATCCGAAGTACTTAATTTTAGGTATAGAATATTTTTATAAACTTAGTTTTATGCTTAATATGTGAATATATAATTTATTGATACATTTATTCTATAGATATAGTATATAACTATCATATATAAACTCCAAAATGTATAATGCATTGTTTTTGCTTAATATATAAACTTAGTTTTATATATAATCACAGAATCTTGAAGCTGGAGGAGAGCTTAGAAATCATATAACTACTTAAATGTTATTATTCTTCTAAAGAAACAGTATGAGCAAATTTCGAGACTGCAAAGGATCACATAACTTTTAAGTGACAGAAACAAGATTGGAATCTAGTTCTTTTGATTCTTACCTTGGTATTTATTCTCACCATGTAGCATTCTACATGGCTTATTCAGAGAAATACTTATCTACTTATGAAAAGGGTGATATAATAGAATACATATGTGTTTCTTGCCTTGCCAACAATAATAGCTAGCATTTATATGGTATTTTAAGATTTGCAAAGAGCTTTACAAATATTATCTCAATAGCCCTGCAATTTCCATTTTCAGAATGAACAGGAGATTAAATGATTTTCCCAGTCATTATGTTTCAAAGACAAGATTAATACCTACCATTCTGCTTTCAATTATTTAAAAAAAATTTTATACTGATTAAAAGACCCCAATAACAGACATCTATCTGTTAAATCAGAGGTGTCAACTATGAAGTTTGCAACACTCCTAAGTGTAGCTCCAACTTTGGAGTTCCTATTTGATTTTTATGTGTTGTTGTATTATGTGTGTGTGTGTGTGTGTGTGTGTGTGTGTGTGTGTGTATGTGTGGTTTCCTAAATCAAAATGTAATCTGTAGGAATCCTTATATATAATTTAGGCTTCCTATTTCTATTTGAGTTTGATATTAGGTTTTGAATCAGGTTGTTGAATAATGTAATAAGTTATCATGGGAAGGTATATAATTCTTTCTCTTAAAACAAGAATCCATTTTTATCTATTTAGAATGTTTTAATGAATTGGTGAGGCAATTTCCCACAGCATCTTAATGCCAGGACCCTATAACTTTTGCCACAGAAATGCTAGAGAGAATAAGAGAAGGCTGAGAAGTTGTGTAGGACGCAACTTCTTAAATTGTGGTTCACAATGCCATATGGAGTCTCATAACTGAATGTGAGGATCATGAAATTATGCTTTATTATCAGTAAATGTTTTATTTATATGCCTCTTTTATGTACCTATATGTCTAGAGTCACACAAAAATTTCTTGGGAGAAAAGGGATTGTGAGTAGAAAAAAATTAAGAAGCCCATATCTAGGGCACCTAGAATTGACCTTGTGATACAGTCCCCATACACACTTCTTTGATCTCTCCAAGTCTCCAGGAAATTTTAAGCAGGGGATAATATACAATATTTCCCCAGCGACACTCACAACATAAGGGATCCTAGTCTCTGTTACATTAAATCCTGTAATTCTCTGATATGACAAGGTTTCATTTAGTGCCTTTCTCTCTCTCTCTCTTTCTCTGTATCTCTCCCTCTTTTCCTCTTTTCTTCTCTCCCTTGCTCCCCTTCTCCTCCTCTTCTATAAACAAAAAATATATAAGCAACAAAATAATGGGCCAGCCTAAAATACCAAGTTTAGACTGTTCCTGCTTTTTGTCTGCTGTCTGCAGGCAGCCTCAAAGTGCTGATAGAGTCCCCGAGTCTTGGTGGGCTTTTACTCACATCGACTATTCTTGACCCTTTAGCTCGGTAACTCTGGCTTCATTACATAGAAAGAAGTAGAAAGTGAATTTTTAAGATTCCTGGGAGCTTTTCAGATCAATGATTTTGTATTTTTATACAATATTTAACAATGGTTGCAATTTTCCCACTTCCTTATTTTCCTTTTCCTCCCTTCTCTATCTTCCATATTGTGGTTTTGAGGTGATTAAGTATCTTTTTTTTTTTTTTTTTTTTTAAATGCCTGTCTTAGGGTCAAGAAATAAAAATCATATCTTTGTCTGCTGAATATAATTTCTTCTCTATTATAGGGAAAACTTCAAAAGTGAAATTAACATCTTGTTTAACAGATGACAAGGTGAGATGATCTACTCACTACTAATAGGAACATTCCCAAAGCCAGATCAAAGCACCTAATCCTTTAGTTAATTTTTAAAGCTGGTTGCTAGCTGAGAGCCCTGTATGTCCCTTTTGATAAATGCTCTCTGCAGCAGGCAGAATTCAGAGGAACCATAAAGACATTGCTGAAACAGCCATTGCAGCCCAGCAATTTTCAGCTTCATTTGTACAGGAATCATTTCAAGGGAAGGAAGGATGCAGTAAGTTTGTTCTTTATTCCAATTGATTACATTTTTCTCTTTAAGAAACTTGCTATGCAATTTGGAACTATGCTCAAAAAGTTATCAAACTCTGCATACCCTTTGATCCAGCAGTGTGTCTACTGGACTTATATCCCAAAAAGATCTTAAAGGAGGGAAAGGGACCAACATGTGCACCAATGTTTGTGGCAGCCCTTTTTTGTAGTGGCCAGAAACTGGAAACTGAGTGGATGCCCATCAATTGAAGAATGGCTGAATAAATTATGGTATATGAATGCTATGGAATATTATTGTTCTGTAAGAAATGACCAGCAGAATGATTTCAGAAAGGCCTGGAGAGACTTACATGAACTGATGCTGAGTGAAATGAGCAGAACCAGGAGATCACTGTACACAGCAACAACAAGACTGTACAATGATCAATTCTAATGGACATGGCTGGCTTGAAAAATGAGATGATTCAAACCAGTTCCACTTGTGCAGTGACAAAGAGAGCCATCTACACCCAAAGAGAGAACCATTGGAATAAAGGGTGGAATACAAGATAACATTCTCATTCTCTCTGTTGCTATTTGCTTGCATTTTGTTTTTTCTCAGTTTTTCTTTTTCTTCCTTCTTGATCTAATTTTTCTTGTGCAGCAAGATAACTGTATGAATATGTATACATATATTGTATTTAATATATATTTTAACATATTTAACATGTATTGGACTACCTGCCAGCTAGGGGAAGAGGGGAGGGGAGGAGCAAAAAATTTGGAATAAAAGTTTTTGCAAGGGTTAATGTTGGAAAAATTACCCATGTATATGTTTTGTAAATAAAAACCTTTAATTAAAAAAAAAAGACTAGGGTTGCATAAATTATAGCAGGAATCTGGGTTTTGTTTCATGGAGCCAAGGCATGAAAGTGACTTCTGTAATCCCTTTGGGAACTCAGATTCCCCCATTCTATCCTCATCTGGACTTTTTTTTTCTGTATTTGCTTACCAGAGACCAATACATGCTCTTGATAATGCAAGCTCATCTTATTGCTTACGTTTCTGGCCAATTGTCCGTAGTCACAAAGTTCACTTTATCAAGCCTCAACTGAATCACTGAGGTTAGTGCTGGTTGGAATAGGAGGAAAAATTCCATTAGTCTGAACTATGGCTTGATATGGTTATTCATGGCCTCATGAAAACCAGTGCAAAGACAAGACCAAAAACATAAGTGAGACATCATCTCCTCAATTGATTGCATATTCTAATGCCATCTGTGAATCTGGTGATGGTCAAGGACATGTAATCTATATGAAATTATCTTGGATTCTGTTTTAAGTCATTGATAGACATTATTAAGCACCAGTGTGAGATGCCTAATAGGTAGTTGGAGTTATGAGTTGAGATTAAAAGGGATGTTAAGGCTGGGTAAGTATATTTGAGTATCTTCAGCCTAAGGATGATAATTGTAATCCATGGAAGTTGATGAGATCACCAACTGAAAGAGTTTAAAGAAGGGGAAGAAACTAAAGGACAGAACCCTGGGGAACATCCATGACTAGTAGATGTGATCTGGATGAAGATCCAGCAATGGATATTAAGATGCAAAAGTCATATGGATAAGTGGAGGACCAGGGGAGAGAAGTATAATAAAGAGCTTGAAAGAAGAGAATTTCAAGGAGCAGATGGTGATCAACAGGTGTCAAATGCTTCAGAGAAAGATGAGCACAAGAAAAGGCCATTTGATTTGGCAATTAAAACATCATTGGTAACCTTGGAGATAGCAATTTTCATTAAATGAAGAAACAGGAAGCCAATTTTTTGGGTATTAAAAAGAGAATAAGAGAAAAAGAAATGAAAGCATCAATTCTAGAAAGCCTTCTCAAAAAATCTAGCCACCAAAAGAGGGGAGAGGTGAGATGATAGCTACTGGAGATTGACAGATAAAGTTAGAATGGGAAAAATAGGACTTTATTTGTAGGTAGTAGAGAAACATGTAGTAGACAAGGAGAAATTGAAGATAAATGATGCATTGGGGAAATGGAGAGGGAAATTTGCTAGACAAGATGGGATGGAATAAGGTTACTTGTACATATAAGGGACTTTGCCTCAGTAAAGAGAAGGGCCCCTTCTTCATGCGAGACAAAAGTGAAGGAGGAGTTAGTGGCAGTAGCTGTTTGGATTATGTAAAATGAGGAAGATGGAGAAGAGGGAGCTCTCAACAAATGACCTCAGTTTTTCAGTAAAATAAGAGGCAAAGTTTTCAGAAAAAAAGGACGAGGGGAGACCTAAGGAAGGTCTGAGTGATGATCCCATGTTGTGAATGGGATAATTCAGTTAATTAGGGTTGTTTCAAGTCATTTATTTACTCTATATTTGTAGGATTTGGGATAGGAATGGAGGAGGGGAGGGAGAGGATAACTTCAAATGCATTTGACTAAGTCTACTAAACATCATAGATAATTTATTGATCTTTGGTGTCTACTCATTTTGAAATTTTCCATTGAGAATGAATACTTTCATGTGAGCAGCAGCATGAAATGTAAAAAAAAGCATAAGCTTTCATGTCACTTGTTGAAGAAAATGCTATATTCTATATTTTTGTCACAAATTGCAGGACAAATTTTATAAATTAAATTTTAGGATTGTATCTTAGAGAAACAGAAATCCAAAGTGGCAAAGATATATCTTGTGCTTTAAAATTTCTCCAACCTAAATCATTGCCACTCACAGTTTATAATATTCTGCAATAAAAAGACAAAATTCTACAAGAAGATAAAATTTTAGCTTCAAAGTTCAGATAGACATTTTGATGCATCAAATAGAATATTGATGACAACTTTTGATGTCTCCTGGAGAATCATTTTTTTAAAACTACTGATACCCTCTTTAAGGATTTCCTTTAAGGAATCTCCTTTTTACCTGGTCAAAGATAAAATCAAGATATATTTGTCTTAATTGAATTAATCAAAGGGGCTCTTAGTCTGATCATTAAGTTAAGAAGTTTTGAGAAAGATTCTTTCTTGATCTACTTCTCTCCCTAGAGAAACTAATTAGGCTTTTAATATGAAGGATGTAAATAAAATTTCAATAGAGGATATATAAATGGCTATAATTAAGATATAGATATATAGATGTATATATGTGTTTATATGTATACATATGCAAATATACACATATGCATGTATATGGATATTATGTATGTATATATGTATATATACATATGTATGTATGTATGTATGTATATATAAGTGTATTTATAAAATAAGCACCAAGTTATCTCTGTTGGAAGTAGAAAAACACTAGCACATGGTGAAGGTGGAGTCAGGAAAGATCTTATGTAGATGGTGGTGCTTGAATTGAACCTTTCAGGAAACTAGGGTTTCTAAGAGGAGGTAATATGTTCAAAATATGGGGGACTTGGAATAGGGGGGTTAAAATCAATCCCAAGATATAGAGATCGGAGATGGAGTGTGAAGAACATTAAAAAAAAAACAAACCAATTTATTGGGAACAAAAAGTGAAATAAGGGAAAATAATGTACACTAAGACAGGAAAGGAAGTTTGGAACCAGGTTTTAAAGGGCTTTAAATGCCAAGCAGAAGAGTTTTTGTTATTTGACTTCAGAGGCAACGGGCCAGTGTTGCAGCTTTATCTTTCCAAGTGTTTCCCTTGTACAGGGAAGACAATATACATTCCCCAGTAGCACATCTGTTAAAACTTTACAATCTGGCTTCAGCCTCACTTTCTGAGTTACTTTTCTTCACCCCACTCCATGCCCAGACCAGCTAGTCCATCTTGGGGTAAGAGAGAAGGAAATAAGCATTTATTAAGGATCTCCTATGCGCCAACATATATGTATATATATAAGGACAATTAATTCATTTTTGTCTTTGTATATCCAGTGCCTAGGGCAATACTTAGCAGCTAGCTTATGTTATGGATAGAGTACTAGACATGGAGTAAGGAAATTATTTGGTTATTTCAGTCATGTTCAACTCTTTGTGACCTCATTTGAGGTTTTCTTGGCAAAGATACTGGAGTAGTTTATCAGCTAGGTAGCACAACAGATAGAGTACTGGGATAAGAAAAACCTGAGCTCAGCTCAGGTCCTTACTATTGTGTGACTCTGAGCACTAAGTCATTTATAACTTCTGACTTGGCTCAGGTTCTTCAGCAGTATGGTGGTATAATAAGAGCACTTACATTTCAAGATTGTTGTGAATATCAAAATGAAATAATATTTGTAAAGTACTTAACATTATTCTTATTGTTATCAAGATTATCATTGTTATAATGGAAGGAGAACTTTCTTTGAAGTAAAATACTTTGGATACATATCTCACCTTTGATACTTATTGAGCTGCATGACCATAGACACTTATTAATCTTCATGCTCTTCTTATATAAAAAAGGTGGGTTGCACTAGATAACCTTTGAGGTTCCTTATAATTTTAGATAATAGCCCTCTATTGATCCTTATATTAAATATCACTTTAGGATGTTTTTTTTTTTTTTCTGGCTTAATCCTCTTAAATATTCTCTTAAAAATTAAAAATAAATATCTTAAATTGCTCCTCAATGATGGTGAGTTTGTTTTTCAAATTTTACACTTGACCTCTCCAGATATCTATACAAATAACTCTCAAATGGATGAATCTGAATGAGCCCAGGTGAAGTTTTCTCAAAGAGTCTGTGAGAGAGAGTAGATCAGACTAGGATCTGATCCCTATTCCCAGAGGTCTGCAGATTAGGAAGATCAGGCCTTGGACCCAGGTTGCAGGAAGTCACATGATCTCAAAGCTTAAGGCAAGGAGGATCAGACCTTAGGTCCCAGCTTCAGGAAGGGGCAGAAGTGACATGACCCATTGGTCAATAATAGTTACTTCCTTTTAGTCTATCCAATGAAAAGGCTTGGGTCTTTTGCTATTTAACCAGATTTACTGTTTCCAGCTTGTCCAGTCTGGCACCTGGTGGGAGCTGGGATGGCTCCCAGGTGTGTATCTGGGCCTCTTTTTGCAGGGACTACATAAAAGCTTTCTCTTTGTACCTGAAGATGCCTCTGATTACTAATTTGGGGAAGGGGGTCTAGCACCTGCCCCACATAAATCTTTTCTCTTGAGCTTCAGTTCTATACAACCAGCTAGTTGTTGGACATATTCCTTTCACATTCTATCAAAATTTGGAATTCAACTTCTCCAAAATAGACTTCATCATTCAATGAACTCTCACCTCTTTCTGTTGGAGACATTGCTACCCTTTCAGTCAACTTGATTTAGGTATTCTTGGAGTTCTTCCTTGTTTCTTTTCCTGCCTCAAATATTTATTTATTATTATTATATTATTAGTTAGTTTCCAAGTCCTAAGTTTCCATTTTCATTACCTTTTACATATCTTTTCCATTGTCTCTACTTTTACTGCCATTAACATGGCTCATATTTTCATTTCCTCCTGCCTCAAGTCAAGCAGTGGCCTCCAGACTAGGCTCTATGCCTTGAAAGGAATGTAGTGGGTGTTAGTTAAATCCTTGTAGCCTACAGGGACATATTATTCATTTGCCCTGCAGATGCTTTCAATGAGCACAGGGAAAAGGAACTTAGATCCCAAATTGGATATTTAATTACAAAGAGCAGTTATTGTATCTCCTGTGTGTCTGTAGATCATAAAATATAAAAGATGAATAGCAGAATAGTCCCTTGTCCAGAATTATTTCTAGTTGAACTTCATGGGAAAAGAGGAGGATGAGATGGAAATAACAAGAATAAAATAAAAGAAGGATTTTTTAAAAATTTACTAATTCACAGGTGTCATTTACAAGTTCATGAATTATTAGAGATATAGAATTTCTAAAAATTCACTTGAAGTTCATAAGACTAAGATTTTTAGAGATAAGATGGGACTTAAAGATGGTTGGAAAACAAAAGAATAGATTTACAAGTAAAGAAACTGAGGCTCAATAGATGGTGTTATTTACCCAAAGTCACATATGGCCAGAATGCCAACTCAAGTTTAATGATTACAAATTTTGTTACTCATTAAACAACACTTCTGTAGAATATATTTTTTAATTCTTCTGTCTGCCTATTTCAGGCATATTATATGTTCATGTGTGTGTATGTATGTGTATGTATGTGTGTATGTGTATTTTCCTTAGAAGGACAGCAATAATATTATTAATAAAGCTTCCCATCATTTTGTCTGTGAATAAAACCAACCTGTCAGCTATGCAAAGAAAGATCTGTCTGCACATTTATTTTTCAACTGAGCAGCCAAAAGGCATTCTCTATTTTTCCACTTTTACTTTGAATAAATGAGCCTTGGACAGAATGTTGAAATGTTATGACTTAACTTATAAGGTATAGAAATCCTCTCCTTTCCTCTTTTAGCCCAATTAGTTTGCCTTTTTTTCTTTCCCTACTTATTCTATTGAAAAGAACATTGGTTTTCTGGGAAGAAAAACATTGACTATGAAAAGTGTGTATTGTGTGACTATGAAAAGTGTGTAGTGGGTTGCATGGATCCAAAAAAATCTTTGAAATTTTCCTTAAATAGATTTTTATCTTCTTCTAAATCAGGGAGATTGTCATTTCCAATTATGATTCCATGATAATGCATTAATACTATCAACCCAAACACAGTACCTTTGTGCTTCTAAGGTCTGTCTTAAAGATTAATTTTTATTTGAGAGGCCTTACAGTCTCACCAAACAGAAGAACTGGTCCAGACCACTCCATATTTGTTAGTAATGGTACTACTGATGAGATTAGATTTAGGGAACCAAAATGATGAGATTAGGGTTCCTGGTAGTCATGGAGTTAAATAATGAGGTTAGTAACAGGTTTGGGTTCAGGGAACCAAATGAAGAGGTTTGACTGCCCTAAATCCCCTTTAGGATTGGAGCAAGGTAGGGAGTTGTGGGAACCCCTTCTGGCCCGAGCAAAGGTCCTTCATAAAGAAATTTACAAACCCGAAAAGCTAGACTGATAAAAAGAAGTTTATTATAGGTATTTGGAAGTCAACCTATGCTATGCTATGCTATTCAGAAAGGCTGAATTTCTTAGTGGCAAGGTTCTGGCAGAGAAGTAAAGTTTCTAGTAGCGAGATCCCAACAGAGAGGTATAAAGTCTCATTAGGGAAATAGGTGAGGATAAAGAAAGGGAAAACACTCAAAGAGAATATTGTTTCAGTGGGCAGAAGTTTCCTTGGTATAGCATGGCAGAGCATGACATGTTGGGTCCTCTGCAAGGAGTTTAAAATTGGCTCTTTTTATAATAGAAGCCTTAGCTTCAAGCTGAGGCCTGCTCCTGATTGTGACTGGTCAGCTTGAGTTGGAATTTGAATCGAATTGAATGGGTCTTTCTAGGCTTGATCTTTAATTCAATGGGAAGCTTAATCAGTAGTGAGTGTTATCAATGGGGGTGGTACCTGTCTCTCAGGAAAAGAATGAAGCTGTTAGGATGTTTCCCTTAGGTGGGATCCCCTACAGAGGCCAGATTCAAGGAGAATCTGTCCTTCAAGGAGTTTTAGAGTGTTTAGATGTTCCCTTGTCAGTACTCCTAGTAGTTAAAGTAGTAGTTGTAGTAATAGCGATCATTTGAGAGAAATGGCTATTTCTTTCTTATGTTAATAACTAACTACTGAATTAAGATTAAACAATTTTCCACTTCCCTATCCAGAAACCTTGAGGAAAAATTTACCCAAAGAGTCTGAGAGAATTGGTAGATTCCTGTTCATTGTGTTTCCTTAGGCAAGTCTCTGTATTCCCTCTTTGATTTTATTAATGTCTCTGACCAAGATTTGGGTGATACAAGTCATCCTGAATACACAAGATTAAGGGCACAGCTCATTGTATTATTCATTATCTCACTAATTATTAACCAATCAGAATTTATTATCATCTTCAGGAACCCCCTAGCTTCCAAGGGCATATAAACTGTGATCCTAGCACCATAATTGGTCTTTGGCATTCAAGAGCATCATCGACTCTTTTATTAATAAAACAATTAATCATCCAGAAATTATGTCTTAAAATTTTTTAACATCACACATTTACATAGTACTTTAAGATTTGAAAAGCACATTGTATAATCGCATCTCATTTGATCCTTACCACAACTCTGTGAGAAATATATAATTATTATGCCATTTTACAAGGGAGGATATTATGACCCAGAGAAGTGATTTGCCCAGATCACACAACTAGCACGCCTGAGCAGTAGAGTTTGAACCAGATCTTCCTGTTGTCATAAGGATTTCTATTTCCCATGTAATGCTGCATCATGGTGATAAAGCTAGCGGGGTTATATCCTGTGAATGCCAGAATATTAGATGAGGGAGAACTGAGATACTCTTCTGCATGGATTCTAAAACTTGGCAGTCTCTGAGGGATGCTAGAAGCTAAAGAAAAAAAATCATGTCCTTGTCCTAAGTCCTCCAAAAGGCAGATGCAGGGAAGCCATCAATGAAACATCAGTAGTGTCTTTTTTGTTTCTTTTCTGGGTTCAGCTGCCTGGGAAAAAAAGCTCATTTAAAAAAATTAATTTTTGTAAGAATCCAAATCACAACACCAACATTGGACTGAGGGTGATTTCTCTTACACCAAGAAAAAGATGACTTAATGGTAAAGGATTCTGTCTTTGTCCATGTCTTGTATAAATTTATGTTTACTGCCCATGCCTCATACTATCACTGTAACTTTATTTTCAGGGAGAGCAAAGGAGAAAACAAGTACTTATTAAGTGCTTTTATATATTATATATATACATACATACATATATATATATATATATACATACATATATATATACTTTATCACCATCACCTTATCTCACCCCCATTCAGATACAGTGGCTGACTTGCTCTTCTTTACCTACAAAGCTGCTTTAGCAACTGTGCATTGAACTAGTTGTTCCCCTTCTTTGGTTTTCCTGACTTCCTTCAAGAATCAGATTAAGTCCCACCTTCTGCAGAAAACATTTCCTGCTCTCCAGATGTTAGTGCCTTCCCCTTTGAGATTCCCATCAACTTTGTAGAGATACTATATACATCTAATTATATATATGTTACTTCTCCCATCAGAACACGAGCTCCTTGAGATAAGGGAATATTTTTTACCTATCTTTGTATCCCTAGGGTTTACTCCAGGGGCTTGTATATGATAGATGTTTGATTAATGCTTGTTGATTGGTTACTCAGATGATTATTTTATTAAAGGGGGTGGGTACATTGTGCCTTCTTGGAACAGATTCCTTTTGCTACTTTGATTACACCCAATATGGAACACACTGAAAATAGGTTCTAGGGGCAGCTAAATGGCGCAGTGGATAGAGACTAGCCCTGAAATCAGGAGGAACTGAATTTAAATATGGCCTCAGACACTTGGCACAAACTATTTGTGTGACCATGGACAAATTATTTAACTTCAGTTGCCTTGTCAAGAAGGAAAGAGAGAAGAAGAGAGAAAGAGAGAGGGGAAGGGAGGAAGAAAGAAGAGAAGTAAGAAAAAAGGGAAGAAGGAAATTAAGAAAGAAAAAAAAGAAATTGGGAGGAAGAAAGGAAGAAAGGAAGGAAAGAAGGAAAAAGAAAGGAAGGAAGGAAGGAAGGAAGGAAGGAAGAAAAGAAGGAAAGAAGGAAGGAAGGAAGGAAGGAAGGAAGGAAGGAAGGAAGGAAGGAAAGATGGAAGAAAGAAAAAAAATTAGGTTCTAAAGCTCACCTGATGCATATTTCTGCACTCCTCTATTTCCCTCAGGTTTTGTGTGGGCCAGGTAAAACAAAGTTGTAAAAAGCATTTGACAGTTATGAAATCATACCCTCAAGGGAAAGGAGAAGAAAATAAACATTTATGAAGCACCTACTCCTTACTTACAAATATTGTCTTATACAATTCTTAACAATAACACTGAGGTAGGTGCAATAATTATCTCCATTTTACATATGAGGAAACTGAAGCAAACAGGTTAAGTGACTTGTCCAGGTTGCACAGCTAGTAAGTATCTGAAGACAATTTTGGTCAGAGGTCTTCCTTCTTCCAGACTTAGCATTCTGTCCATTGTGTCATGTAGCTATGGTTTGATTTTTAACTCTTTGAAATGAGGTTATGAGAATGTCAGAATTCAGCAGGAGAAGAAGGGTGCAATGAAAGGATCTTTGGCTCTATAGTCAGAGTTGAAATCCTGCTCTAATGCTCTATGATCTTGGGTAGCACATATGCCCCCTAGGCCTAGTTTCCTTGACTGTAAACTGAAAGGATTAGACTAGATGGTCTCTGTGATATGGTCCCTTTCTGCTCTTGATCTGTGATCATACCAGGAAGTTACAGCTATTTATGTCTGCGTCTATGTCTTAGAGCCAAATACTCCCCCATATGACTGCCATGTCCTGGAGCTGCTCCTGTTTAAGCCTTGTATTAAAAAAAGTAAACACCTTATCCAAGAGGAGCAAAACATTAATCTATAGCCATTTATTTTCATTATATTTGCTCAATGTCCACAGATAATAGGTAACTGACATGGGGCCAAGGACAGACAAGTTTTAATAAGGGAAAGGAAGTTAGGAAAAACTCCAATGCTTCACTGAAAGAAGAATAGTAGCACAAAAGAGGGAGGAATATAGCAACAGGAAGTAGAAAAGGCTCCAAGACAAACTTTTACTATATTCACAATTTTGCTTAGGGGATGTCCTGTTGAGTTGTTGTACTAGTACACTAATCTTTACAGCCACACCCAGGCATACAAATAGTTGTCACAACCTAAAAGCTTCAGACTTTTAGGAGGAGTAGAGAATTTATGCTTGGTGCAGAGAGAAAAGTCATATTGAAAAAATGGGATAATAAAAAATAAATTAATCAATGAATAAACAAATATAAAATATTTGCAGAATTTGAACTATTTTTTTCCCTAAAAGTGAAGAAGTTTTAAGGTGGCCTAATAAGAGCAATTAGAATGAAATTTCAGAGCAAAACAAATCTTTGTTTTTTAATGCATCACATGCAGTCAGAATAGGAAAAAATTATCATTCTAGGCCTTTCACTATCTGAACTTATTTATCTTTCCAGTCTTATGTTATATAATTGATTTCCATTAATTCTATATATATATTCAATGAAATCGTTCTAAATCCAGTCTTCTAAATGTGCAAAATCAGAGAATGTTATGTGGCAGTGAGGGCCTAATTCAATTAAATAACATGAACTTATAGTGAACTCAGTCACACTCCCCAAGGAACATGGAAGTAGGAGCAAAGAAAGCTGATAATGGGGGTGACACTGAGTTTAGTATTCACAGGCATGGACAGTGGAAGGACAAGATAGCAAAGGATTCAATTTGGAACATTGTGTGTGGTTAAACAATTCATCTGGAAGGTCAAAATTGAAGGGAAGAAAGTGAGACCCAAGGGGAGGAGGGGGAAGGGAGGAGAAAGGGAGACAAGACAGAGGGAGAAAAGAGAGAAAGAGGGAGTGAGAAAAAGGAAGGGAGAGAGACAAGGAGAGGGAGAAGGAGAGAGTAGAAGAGAAAGAGATGAATGGAGAGATGGGTAACTAGAGATAGATAATAGATTAGAGGGAGAGATAAAATGAGAGATAGAGAAAGAGCATTTATTAAGCATAATTGTATATATTATTTCTCTATTAGAATGTAAGCTTCTTGGGGATAGTATTTCATTCTTTTATTTTTTAATTTTTACATACATAATAATATTTATTATTTTTATTTACATACATAATAATATCATTTATATTTACACACATATTTATTTACATACATAATATCATTATTATTACAGGTATTTACTATGGTGACTGACACTTATTTTTTCAGTTAACAAATGCTCATCCATAAAAAAAGGATATCATGATCATAAGGAGACTTTTAGTCAGAGATGATGATAAATCTAAGGCAGGAGCTTCCCTATGAGGGACTGTAGTTAAAGGAAGATGTAGACCATGAGAACTGAAGATATTGTTGGGCTGGGAGATCCTATTTAAGAGAACAAGAAAATGTACATTGAAATTCCCAAGCATAAGGACAGAGGTTAAAGGTGGGGAGGAAGATGAAGAGCCAAGTGTTGACCTCCTTCAGAAAAGATGAATGACTTAGGGTATTGTCTATGAGATAATAGCAATCAGGATTCAGATGGATTGAGAGTTGAAAAGAGAAAAGATACCAGACATGCAGGACACCAGGTACAAAGAAATGGAAATAGAAGAAGGAATGTTATGTATGAAGAACAGCAAGAAGGCTGTTTTAGCTAGGTCATGAAAAGTAGAAAGTTGAATAGTGTAACAAATAGCTGTATGACTATATTAGGGCCAGTCTGGGGCTGTACAAACCAGAGGAGTTTTATTCTAGAAGCATTAAAGAGTCAAGGGAGTTTGTTGGGTAGAGGAATGTTATGGATAGACCTGTATTTAAGGAAAATTAGTGGATGGAAGGTGATTGGAGGGACTAGAGACTCAAGGCACCAAAGTAATGGTATATTGGGGTGTGATGAGAGTTTGAATTAATCTGGTGGCTTTACAATAAGAACATTATGTTAAAGATGGTGTTAAGGGAGAAGCATCAAGATTTAGCTATTGATTTAATATATGAGGTGAAGTTCCAGAACTGAGGAGTTGAGGATGTGTACCTGAGAGACCAAAAGAATGGTAGTGTCCTTAACAGAAATGAATCTTCAAAAAAGAATGAGTGTGAAGGGAAAGATAACGTTCTGTTTTCCTATATTGAAGATGAGACATATGTGGAACAACTGGTTTGAAATATCCAGTAGTAAGCCTTTGCTTGAATACCTTCATTGCTGAAAAACTATCCTTTTTATCACTTGGAAAGAGGGGTAAGAAAGATTTTCTTTTCATAGAGTTTGAAGTTTTCTTTTTGTAATTTCCACTCTTTTCTCTAAAGCCAGTGCTCTATCCCAGTGCCACCTAGCTGCCCAACCAGAGAAGAATATGCAGAACCATAATCTTATTCATCTTACTCATCATAATCTTCCAGTATTGCATGTTATCTCCTTACTTGTAAGGGACATTCAACTTTCCTGGTTTTCCAAAATTATGAAAGGAAGAAGGGAATTTCATTCCCTAGAAATCTTAAAAGGGTCGGAGAGGAAAGCTTGGATCTCTGATCATCTGTACTTGGTCATTTAGATGTCATTCTGATGTAAGGCACAAATTAATTTGAGAGAGGGAATTTTAAAAATTGAGCCAATAGGAAAAAGAAAGACTGTATCTTCATTATCTGCAAATGCCATTCATAGCAGCTATTTTTTTCTAATATGAATACTGCTTTCCATGAAAAATTGAAGGCTGGGCAAAAGGCAGATCAATTAATCAAATCTCTTTAGGAATCCCATGGCCTCTTTTAACCTGGGATTTTCACAGGTTTATATATTTTATGTCTTTCAGGTTAAGAAACTATTCCTGTGAATTGAGTTCTGCACACAGATTGTCAAGAGTTTTAAGATATTCTCTAGTTTCATGAAACCTGTGAGCTCAAAAGACCACAAAAATGCTATCATAGTAATTTGCTCAGAGATGAACATTTATATGAGTTAGAATGTATGTGCATTTTATCTTGGGAAACCACATAGATCGTTTTTCATAGACTTAAAGTAAATTAAAGATAGTTATTGCTAATAGCCTTGGTTAAGAAAATTTGTATGGTCAACTGGACTTAAAACCTTTTGGTCTACAAGAAGTGAAATTGTTCTATATCATTATGTACTTCATTATTTGAGAAATATTCTTCTGTGATATCATATGTATAGGTTCTTGCCTCACCAAATAGATTGTTTGCAACCCATATGTGAGGGTTATAGATTATGCATTAAAAAATCATTCTCCCTATTATTATTTTCTATGATAATCTATAAATCTATGTGTAATAGAAACTCATTAAATTTGTGGTGACTGACCAGTATCTGTGCAAGTTGAATAAATTTTATAACTTGGGTCAGTTTTCCAGGATACTGAAAAATGCTAGAGCTCTTTTAGGTATTTTGACTTAAATATGCTCATGGGGGAAAATGAAAAAAAAATGCTAGATGTTTAGTCAAAGAACAAGGGTCCAAATTCTGGCACTATTACAGCAGATCTTTCCAGTCTTCAGTTTCCTCAGTTATAAATTTGGATGGGTAGGCATTGAAGAGCTCAAAGTATCCTTCAAGGTCAGGAGAAAAATATGCATGTGATGGCTAATGTTTCACTCAAAGTTAATATAAAAATTAATAGCCTTACCTACTAGCTGTCCTATGTTTCTGGTAAATCAGCTATCAATTTAAAGCATATGTCAGATTGACACTTTGTGACTAATTTTTGGAGTACACTGTTGCCTGCTGTTCTTGCCTGGTAGTTTTAGCTATAGTTGAGATAGGCTGGTTAACATCAGAAGTTCATTTGAAAAAATACACATATATGCATGCCTGACAAACTAGCTGCCGCTGACCGGAGAGCTTGTTTTTATTAGAGCAGCTTATAATGTGCTCTGAAACTGTTGTCTATCTCTAACCATACTTAATATGGTCACAAACTCAGAATCCTAAGAGATGCTTCTTTAGTGAGAAGTTTTCTAAGTCTATCCCCAGGAATGTAAAAAAGCTTTTACTTTTGTAAGTAAAGTGAGGGGCTGGCAGGTTGATTTCAGACCAGGCAGGTGAAGAATGAGTCACCTATGTATGCAGATGGCCAATTGTGAATAATTTCCCCTGAGGTGTCAAGGATACACTCATCCACTGTATAAGGAATGGGGAGGTCAGGAACCCTCGATATTTATACTGGAAACCTTACTGTTTGTATGAGGAAATATCCTTATTAATCACTAGCCTGTCTGGTATTTACCAGGCCAGTGAAAGCAGGTGATGGCCTAAAATAATAAACATATTCTGTGCTTTGTATTTCATCTTTAGTAACATTAGGAGCCTAGCTCGTTGGGACAGCTTCAGGCTCTATTTCTGGGAAGGAGGGAGTGTAATAAGTCTCTATTAAGACAAATGATATTTAACTATGAATTAAAAAGAAATAGCATATGGGATCTCCTTGGACAATCATTGGCAAGTTTCAAAGGCAGCAGGTTACAGAAAGACCATTGGCTCTGAAGTGTGAGACCTGAATTCATATCTACTGGGCAAATCATTAACTTGTCTGAGCCTCTGTTTCCTTTTCTGTAAAAAGAAAGGGTTGGACTAAATGACCTCTAGAGTTCCTTGTGGGTCTGAATTGGGAAAGAGGTCTCTATATAGAAGAAAGAAGCTTTTTTCTGAAATCTGATAATCTGAGTGCAAAACTTGTCTCCTACTGCTCGTTACCTTTATGACTTTAGACAAGTCATTTATCCTCCCTACAATACTATAAAATGAGGACTTAGATTAAATGATGTCTGAGATTCCTTTGGGATCTGTATCTATGATCACTGACTGTCCTCCATGCCTACACAATTTTTTTCTTATTTCTGCTTCCCTGGCTTCTTTCATGTCCCAGTTAAAATCCCAACTTCTATCACAAGCTTTTCCCTATCCTCTTTATTAAGGTCCACATCTTTTCTAATCATCTCCAGTTTAGCCTGCATACAGCTTGTTTGTCTGTAATTATTTGCATTACATTCTGAGCACTTTGAGAACAAGGACTACCTTTTGCCTTTCTTTTGTATCCCTATCACATAGCACAGTGACAAGAATATAGTAGATGCTTAATTAATATCTATTAAGTGACTAACAAAAAGAGTTTGGGGCAGCCAGGTAGATAGAATACCTTGCCTAGCATCAGAAAGACTGCTTTCTGGGTTCAAATCTGGCCTCAGATACTTATTGGCTGTGTGACTCTGCATAGGTCATTTAACCCAGTTGGTCTCAGTTTCCTTATTTGTAAAATGAATTGAAGAGGGAAATAGCAATCTATTTCAATAATTTGCCAAGAAAACTTCAAATGGGGTCATGAAGTGTTGGACATGACTGAAAATGACTGAACAGCAACAACAAGAGTTTCAGGTGGGGCAAGTGCAGAATGAAAATGATTCACATTTAGATGAAAATGATCCAAGCTATACCTAGAAAGGATAGTCATGAGAAATAAGTGAAAAGGACTCATAAAAGATTTCTGTGGACATTGTAGGTTTTTTCCTAAAGATAGTAGCCCAAAATGGTTCTGTGGACAATGCAGGACAAGGTAGACAATGAGGAAGAGTATTAGAAATAAAATGAAAGGTAATGTAGCATAACAAATAGCTTGCCTCAAGTCAGGGAGACCAGAGTTCAAAATCTTATTTTTGACATATCCTATGTGGGTCAATCTGTTAAGAGATATTTATTAAGTTCCTACTGTGTACCAGATACATTGCCAAGAGCTAGGGAGATCCAAAGCAAGGAAAAAAAAAATAGTTCCTTTTCTCCAGGAGCTTACAGTCTAATAAAAGAGGCAGTATGAAAAAAAAAACCTATGGACAAATCTCTCTCTCTCTCTCTCTCTCTCTCTCTCTCTCTCTCTGTTTCTGTCTGTGTCTTTCTCACACATGCACACACACACACACACATACACACTAAAATGGAGGCAATTAATAGGAAAAAAAAAAGCAGTAGCATTAAATGGAACCCTGAACAAATCACTTAACTGCTCATTGCTCTGGAAAACTCTCTAATACAATGTACAATGTCAAGAGGGTGTCATTCTGTGTGATGACTGCATTAGCACCCAGGATACCTTAGAATCAGCCAGAGTCAGGATAAGCAAAAGTCCTTAGTCTTTATTCTTGGTCTTAAGGGGTAGAAGTGAAGGGGATGGAAGTAGGATCTCCGCAACTGCCTTCTTCCTCATCCATGGCCAAAGTGACTCTGGCTAGTCTTACTCCACACCCTAGTCCTTTCTACAATCCTCTGTATACACCCATCATTGAGCCAGCCCAGAATAGTGGGAAGGGCCATTTTCCAAGCATATGCCCATAGAATATTGTCCAATCGGTAGTTAGCCTCAAGTACTTGTCTGTCCTGACCTCAGTGCATTGACTCAAGAGTTTCAGCCCTCTACAAATCTGAATTCATAGAAAGACTATCTTCATACAACAGTTTCCTACAATAATGAAATCATCGATCCAGCCTCAACCTCTAGCTTTGTAATAGACTTCAATATGCCCCAAATCCAATACCAATAGCAATTTTTGCTACTACTCCTCAAGAAAGGAATAACAGAAGTAGAAAAGATCTAAAGAAAGGCAAGAAACAATAACTCAAGAGTTAAGGAAGCTTCTATCTTTTTAAAAATGGATCTACAGCCTAGGATAATGATGTATTAAAAAGGGGAAGAAAAAAGTTGATATACCCAGACATTTAAATGGACATTAACTTTTTCATCAAATTCCCAAGTCCTAGATTAAAGTGGCACCTATTGATAACAACTCAGATGTTATAAAATAAAAAGAGAGTTTTACTTGGAGTTTTTTACTTGAAGTCAACCAACAAACATTTGTTTCATACCACTGTGTGCCAGAAATAGTAGTAGGCATGCAAAACCAAAAAAAGGGCAAACCTGTTTTCAAGGAAATGAAATTCTAGTGGAGAAATAATGTATGCAATGAACTGATTAGAATTCTTATATCTTTTGAAATTATTTTCCTATAGTGTTGTTGCTACTAAATAAGTGATTTTTCTAGTTCTGCTCACTTCATACTTCATTGATGAAAGTTGTTATGTAAAAGATGACAGATTCAGGGTGTAGAATGGCACATTTTTTGAATATAGTCAATGACAGAATTTGTTTTGCTTGACTGCGTATTTGTTAAGAAGAATTTGTTTTCCTTTCCCCCCATGGGAGTAGACATTAGGAGGAAGAAATGTTGATTTCTATTAACTAAAAAATCCAATTTAATTTTAAAAAGAAACAACATGTTTGTATAAGTATGTATAAATAATAATAACAAATAATAAGTATGTATGAAACAACAAAGTTTTAAAAAGGTGATTAAAGGAGGAGATAGTAAGCTGGCTATGTCAGAAAAGACAATAGTACCCTCAGGAGCATTGTAGATGGTAACTCTTGAGCTGAGTTTTGAAAAATCCTAGGGATTTTAAGACAGAAATAAAAAGAAGGATATTTGAGGCAGAGAAGACCTTATAAATGCATAGAGATGGAAGATAGAATGTTTCACTGTTTATGAAAAAAGGCAAAAAGGACAGAAATGAGAGACTGTAGAATGTGACCCATGACTGTAGAATGTGTAACATGTATCCCATTCCATCAAGAGGTGTTTTTGGTTGAAAATAAAAAATAAGTTCAAAAAGAATTTAGGTAAATAAGTCAATGACATCATGAGATGCTAACAAGGAAATGTGAGGGATTTGGAGGTCATCTATACTTGGATGGCAAAAACAAAGAGGGCATCTGTATCTTTCTACTACATATCCCTATTTTGAAAGACAGAACATTACATAGAAATGGAATCCTAATCTCAGTGTGGCTATTCTTGATTTATGTTACAAATATAACAAAATATTATATGCCTATCCACCCCACCCCACCCCCAGTCCTTAGAAGCTTTACTTTCATACACAGCAAAGTAACAATGCAATCCAAAATTTATATAATCACATGCTTATCAAATAACAAGAGTCTAAGATTACCATCATGTGGCTGAGGATCTCAGACCAGATCCTTAAAGGAGGCTGGAAGTTTAGCTTAAAATGTTCTCTATAATCTGGCCCCTTTCTACATTTCCAGTCTTCTTATACCTTAATTCCTTCTTTATCTTCAATGATCCAGTGATGACTGATCTTCTTCCTGTTCTTTTCAGAAGGTACAACATCTTTTCAAGCATTTTCACTGTCTCTCCTCCATTCCTGGAACTCTGTCCCTTCTTATCACCACTTTTTGGCTTCTCTGGCTCCTTCAAGCCTCAATTTAAGTCTTACCTTCTACAAGAACCCTTCTTCCCTTCATCCTGTGAATTTCTCCAATTTCTCCTGTTTATATCTTATTTAGTAGTTTTCCTGTGGTGTCCCTTATTAAGCTATGAGCTTCTTGAGGACAGGGACTGTTTCCTTGTATCTCAGTGTTTAGCACAATTCCTGGCACTCTTAATAAATATTTGTTGATTCAACTTGGCTTAGTTTGACTGAGAGACATATCAGTTTGACTTGCGAACATAGTAACTGTGAAGAAGGTCACTTCTCCCCTGAGAAAATGGCACAATATTGTCAATTTTTAAAGTCTTATTAAGGGAATTATTCCATATATGACTTTTTAAAAATTATTTTATTTTTAATTTATGGAATAAAACAAGCATTTCCATAGTGTAATACAATGAAAAGATGATTGCATATGTATCTACAAATCTACGATTTACTATTCCTTTCAAATATACAAGAAAATTATCATGTAAATTTCTTTAACCTCCTTTTTTTTTCTTCCTTATTGCCCCCCCTGCCCTAGCAACGACTATCATTACATACAAATAGGTATATATAGATGTAAAATTATTCTATACCCACTTCTATTTATTGAATTCTTTCTCTGGATGTAGATAGCATCTTTCTTCATATATCCTTTATAATTATGTTGGATATTTATAAAAATCAAAATGACATATACTCAAACTCATTTTTAAAACAATATTGCTATTACTATATTCAGTGTCTCTTGGTTTTGTTCATTTTGCTCTTCATTATTTCATGAAATTCTTTCCATTTTTTCGAAAATCATTAATCTAACCATTTCTTTTAGTATAATAATATTCTATCACAATCATATACCACAATTTGTTCAACTGATGGGCATCCCTGCCATTTCTAGTTTTTTGCTGACTTTTTTCCTCCCTACCCTCCTCTCTTTTGAAGACAATAGGCAGTTTGATATGGCTTATACATGAACTCTCATGTAAAACTTATTTCCATATTTAGTTACAGTTGTAAAAGAAGAAACAGATCAAAAGAAAAAAAAAAAAACATGAGATAGGATAAACGAAGAGAAAAAGAACCAGGTCTACTGATGTCAGCCTTTGGGATCAGGCTATCTGGCATCTAACTTAGCTGGTTTACCAGGTAGCCTACACATAAAAGTTAAATTGTTGATGGTATAAATTTTTGCATATGATTAATTTATTTGATTGTTACAAATGTATCTATTATGTAAAAGTATCAGGTCACTTACTTATGCATCCTTTTTTTCTCCAGAGAATGCAGATTGAGCCAAAACTCATTTGCCATTTAGGGTATCATATATATATTAGCTCTAGTCAGAAGTTACTGGGAGATGCGGTCAGTTTGGGATCTCTTTAATTCTTAGATGGGCATCATGAAATAGCCGAAGATTTAGGATTAAGTAGGAGAAACAGTGAGACTCCAAAGTATCATGGCTAAGTCAATAAGAGGGCCAGACTTGGCACCAAAAAGACCTGGGTTCAAATTTTACCACTATCTCTTACTAGCAGTATGACTCTGAGTAAGTCACCTAATTGATGATGATGATGATAGCAGACATTTATGTGGCATTTATTATATGGCAGGCACTGTGCTAAACACTTTACAATTATTATCTCAACAACTCTAATCAATAAATGCTATCATCATCCCCATTATAAGGATGAGGAAACTAAGGTAAGGAAAGATTAAGTGACTTACCCAGGGTCACACAGTACATGTATGAGCTCAAATTTGAACTCGAGTCTTTCCAACTCCAGGCCTGGCACTCTAATTACTTTTTCACCTACCTGCACCTGAGCCTTAATTTCCTTAAAAGTTAAAAAAGAGGGAATTGGACTTGATGTTCACTTCCAGCTCCTACTCAGTGATGATATAATTACTGTCCACTACCTCTTCTTATCCAGATTCCCAGGATATCCCAGATCTAACATAAATCCTCAAAGATATTCCAGAAAAGGCTATTCTGAAAAGATGAAGGTGTTCCCATTTGATTTCCCCTTCAAGTACCATCTGATCCCGTTTGCTTATTTTCATAGTTCCATATTTGAATGCCTTGATTGTCCAACTAGATTTCAAGATCTTCAAAGGAAAAGCATTCCTTTTTTTTTTTTATTTTTTTTTATTTTTTTTTTTTATTTAATAGCCTTTTATTTACAGGATATATGCATGGGTAACTTTACAGCATTAACAATTGCCAAACCTCTTGTTCCAATTTTTCACCTCTTACCCCCACCCCCTCCCCTAGATGGCAGGATGACCAGTAGATGTTAAATATATTAAAATATAAATTAGATACACAATAAGTATACATGACCAAAACGTTATTTTGCTGTACAAAAAGAATCAGACTCTGAAATATTGTACAATTAGCTTGTGAAGGAAATCAAAAATGCAGGTGTGCATAAATATAGGGATTGGGAATTCAATGTAATGGTTTTTAGTCATCTCCCAGAGTTCTTTTTCTGGGCATAGCTGGTTCAGTTCATTACTGCTCCATGAAATGATTTGGTTGATCTCGTTGCTGAGGATGGCCTGGTCCATCAGAACTGGTCATCATCTAGTATTGTTGTTGAAGTATATAATGATCTCCTGGTCCTGCTCATTTCACTCAGCATCAGTTTGTGTAAGTCTCTCCAGGCCTTTCTGAAATTATCCTGTTGGTCATTTCTTACAGAACAGTAATATTCCATAATATTTATATACCACAATTTATTCAGCCATTCTCCAACTGATGGACATCCATTCAGTTTCCAGTTTTTAGCCACTACAAAAAGGGCTGCCACAAACATTCGTGCACATACAGGTCCCTTTCCCTTCTTTATAATCTCTTTGGGATATAATCCCAGTAGTAACACAAGCATTCCTTTTTTTTTTTTCCTTCCATTACCTGAAATTATAAGCTTTTAGGATCATGTATTCAAAGCTTAAAGAAACCTCAGGGTTTCTCAGGTCAATGCTTTCATTTAATTTTTTTCTCAATAGTATTTTGCTTTTCCAATACATGTAAACATAGTTTTCAACATTCATTTATATAAGACTTTGTGTTCCAAATTCTTCTCCCTCCTTCCTTACCTTCCACCTCCCCAATTCAGCAGGCAATCTAATATAGCTTAAATATGTGCAATCTTTTTAAACATATTTCCATATTTGTCATGTTATACAAGAAAAATCAGACCAAAAAGGAGAAAACCAGGAAAAAGAAAAAGCAAAAAAAATTACTATGCTTCAGTCTACATATAGTCTCCAGTCTCTTTGGATACGGATGGCATTTTCCATCCCAAGTATAATTGTCTTGAATTGCTGTATTGTTGAGAAGAGCCAAGTCCATCACAATTGATTATCACATAATCTTATAATTACTGTGTACAATGTTTTCCTAGTTCTGCTTGGTATCAGCTCATGTAAGTATTTCCAGCTTTTCTGAAATCAGCTTGCTCATTATTTCTTATAACATAATAATATTCCATTATATTCATATACTATAACTTATTCAGCCATTACTTAACTGATGGGCATCCACTCAATTTACAATTCTTTACTCACTACAAAAAGAGCTGCACATGTTATTTTTGCACATGTTATGTTTCACTTGATCTCTTTGGAATACAGACCTACTAGTGACACTGCTGGATCAAAGGATATGTAGTTTTATATTCCTTTTAGCATGGTTCCAAATTGCTCTCCATAATGTTTGGATCATTTCTTAACTCTACCAACAATGCATTAGTGTCCCAGTTTTCCCACATTCCTCCCAACATTAACCATTATCTTTTTTCTGTCATTTTAGCCAATCTGAGCTCTATGAATGATACCTCAGAGTTGTCTTAATTTGCATTTCTTTAATCAATAGTGATTCAGAGCATTTTGTCATATGTTTGTAGATGGCTTCAGTTTCTTCATCTGAAAAGTGTCTGTTCATATCCTTTGACCATTTATCAATTGGGGAATGGCTTGTTTATTACAAATTTGACTCAGTTCTCTATATATTTTAGAAATGACACTTTTATCAGAAACACTGGCTATAAAAATTCCCCCCAGCTTTCTGCTTCCCTCCTAAACTTGACTGCATTGGTTTTGTTTGTGCAAAACTTGGAAATTTATTGCAATTAAATTGCAGATTATTATTAATTGCAATCAATTGATTGCAATTAAATTGATGCAATCAAAATTGTTCATTTTGTGTTTCATAATATTTCCTAGTTCTTCTTTAGCCATAAATTCCTCCCTTCTCCACAGCTCTGACAGGTATACTATCTCTTAAGTACTAATTTGCTTATAGTATCTTTATGTCTAAATCATAAACTAATTTTAACCTTATCATGGTATAAGATGTGAGATGTTAGTCAATGCCTAGTTTCTGCCATACTGTTTTCCAAATTTACCAGCAATTTTTGTCAAATAGTGAGTTCTTATTCTAGAAGCTGGAACCTTTAGGTTTATCAAACTATAGTCATTGACTACTGTATCTTGTGTGCCTAACCTATTCCACTGGTTCACTGCTCTATTTCTTAGCCAGTACCAAATGGTTTTAATGAACATTGCTTTATAATATAATTTTAAGTCTAGTATGAACACCTTCATTTTAAAGGTAAAAAAGGAAGGTTTGTAGAACTGAAACCCAGAGAAAGTATGTGATATGCCCAAGGATAATACAGCTAGAAAGCATAGGAAGAGAAATTTGAACCCTTATGTCCAGATTTAATGCCCTTCCCATTATACATTAATAGCTCCTCTTAATTCCTTTGATAAACTCTTAATTATCTCATATAGAGCTAGGGATAATTGATAAATGTTTCTGGAACAAACAGTGAGACAACTTTCATATCCAAAAAAATTGTCAAGAAATGTGATTTGCAATGTTTGTAGTGGCAAGAAACTGGAAACTGAGAGGATGCTCATCAGGTGGGGAATGGCTGAATAAGTTATGGTATATGAATGCTATGGAATATTATTTTTCTATAAGAAATGATCAGCAGGATGATTTCAGAGATGCCTGGGAGAGACTTACATGAACTGATGCTAAGTGAAATGAGCAGAACCAGGAGATCATTGTACAGGGCAATAAATAACAAGATTATACGATGATCAATTCTGATGGACATGGCTCTCTTCAACAGTGAGATAATTAAGACCAATTCCAGTGATCTTGTGATGAAGACAGCCATCTACACCCAGAGAGAGGAATTGAGTGTGGATCATAACATAGCATTTTCACTCTCTTTATTGTTGTTTGCTTGCATTTTACTTTCTTTCTCGTTTTTTTCCTATTTGACTTGATTTTTCTTGGGCAGCAAGATAATTGTATAAATATGTATGTGTATATATTGGATTTAGTATATATCTCTACCATGTTTAACATATATTGGATTACTTGCCATTTAGGGGAGAGAAAACTGGAATACAAGGGTAAATGTTGAAAAATTATCCATGCATATGTTTTGAAAATAAAAAGCTTAAATTAAAAAAAGAAATGTGATTTGCCTGGTGATATTCCTTGTTATATACAAGTGTCTAATAAACCACTTATTTTCATTCTGGAAGACCCAGATTAGTTCTGAGTATAATATAGAATGGCATTTATATATGATAGGTTGTAAACCCTTGAGGGAAGGGACTGCTTGATTTTTGTCATTGTATTATCACCACCTAACACAGTGCCAACACATAATAATACTTTAGTAAATATCATCACTAAAATAATTTTCCTAAAACTCTGATCATATAATTCCCCCTCCCCACCTACCCCACTCACCAAGAAAACACAGGTACTCCATCAGCCAGCACCACATCATCCATATGTAAAAACATTAGTTACAGCAAATGGAGAAGTTTTGAATGCTGTGTATAAATTCACTTGGCAGTATACTTTCCAGGGTTGTATATACATTGACAATAAGGTTGACATACACATTACCAGAGCTCAGTGTTTGAAAGGCTCCGAAGGAAAATGTGGGAGAGAAGAGATACTAGATTGACTAACAAACTGAAGATCTACCTGATGAGTTATGGATCGTGGCAGGAATATGGGTTGGTCTCCTAGTTCTCCAAAACACCAAGTTATGGTGGGTTCACAGTGAGAAACACTACACAAAAGGCTATGATAAGAAAAGGCACTTTATTAAAGAGAGAAAGACACTAAGATGTTCACTTAGTGGGCAATATCAGAGAATTGCAAGGAGACATTTTCTCAAGCTTATTTATATACAGAAACAAAACAATTTGGTTTTTTGCATTCCAAAGGAACGTACTTGGGATGGGTTTGCATCCAAAAGGTGCATAGGTTTTACATCTGAAAGGGACATACTTGGGCTGGGTTTGCATCCAAAAAGGTGAGCATCTGAAAGGAACATTTTAATGCAGATGCTCTCCAGGGCGAGGCTGTATTGTCCTCATCATACCTAGCATTCAAAGACTTTCATAATCTAGTCTCCTCTTACCTTCCCAGTCTTCTTGCTTTTTACTTTCCAAAATATAATCCTCAATTCAATGACATGGGTCTTCTGGAAGTTGTGTGAACAAGACACTGCATCTCTCAGTTCTGGGCATTTTCTCTGTCTATTCCCCATACCGGAAGAGTTCTTCTGCTCTTTGAATAATGATCTTTCTGGCTTCCTTTAAATCCCAACTAAAATCCCATTTTCTACAGGAAGTCTTTCTAATCTCCCTTAATTCCAATAATTTCTCTTCATAAATTGTTTATAAATTATGTATGTATATATATATATATATATATGTGTGTGTGTGTATATGTATAAATACATATACATATATATGTATATAAATGGCATGTTCTCTCCCACGTTAGGTCGTAACCTCCTTGAGGAAAGAAACTGTCTTTTGCTTCTTTTTTGTATCCCCTGTGCTTAGCAGCACACAGCAAACAACTAATAAATGTTTATTGAATGAATGAATTACAGCAGGCTGGTCAAAATGACTTGCAAGTTCTAAGAATGTATGCTCTTTTTTTTTTTCCACAAAAAAGGAAATAAATTTAAATGATGACTGAAAACAGTCCATAACTGTCTCCACGGAAAAAGCCTATATTACATGTCTTTCTAATATATTCCAGTGTCTAATAATGCAAACAGTTGGGAAGATTGTTCCAAAATAGTCAATTTCCAGTGTCTTTTGTCTAAAATGAACAATAGTGTTCTTTCTAACTAAGTACTACATTGTATTTATTGCATTAACAGATCAGTTACTAATTGAATGTTTGGAAATGGTGGCCTGTTACATACAATAATAATAACAAAAAGGCTTTGTTCACAAAATATTCCCTAGCTGAAGGCATTCAGGGCTACATACGCATTTCAGTGATAGTGCTATATCTCCAAAAACTTACTACATAAAGCTTAATACCAATGAGAATGGCAAGAGTATCTGGTGGATACAAAAGGGCTGGCACTGCTCAATAACAATATCATTGTTAGAATTAGAATCAATTCCCGCTGCTTTTCAAAAGTTGGAAATGGAAGATATGGTGGATGGGCTGGAACTTGGGTCTTATGCTCCATTTATGAAGGAAATTCCCTGGCTCTGTCCTTCCTTCTCAAAGAGCTTAAGAAACCTGGCAGGCTAAATGAAGAGTTTTACAATGAAGAAAAATACTGATCACAGGGCTTCACCTGTTCTTTCTTGACAGCTCATCAAAAGCACAGCCAGAGTCCTCAGGACAAATTGCTCACATCAAATTTGTGCAATGAAATGCCAAACTTGTTTCTCTGCTTCAGGCTTTAGAAGGTAAAACTTCATATCCTTTCTGGCAACAGAGGAAGAAAAAAACTCCTTCCTTCTCTCTCCCTAATCCTCTAAGATGGATGGCCTTATCTTTGGCTTCCCCAGATAATTCCTTAACCACTGCCATGGGCATGCTTTTGAGTGAATACCAAATTCCAGAGCTGTTAAAAAAAAAAACGGCTAGAAATTCATGTGCAACAGACTTAACCCTGTGGTTTTTGCCCTGGAAGCAAGCAAAATCAATTGCCAAAACATTTAGTAGTAACTGGCCTTCTAGATTCTCCATCCCAAGCCTTTGTACCATTTTAAGTGGCTCTGAAGAGAAAAGGAAGTGGGTTGGGGATGGGGAGACATTTCTACAGCTCGAGTTCCCTTTTAAATGAACAGAAAATAAAAGAGATCACTGCAGAATCTTTCAAATACTTAAATACTAAGATTGAGATTACAGCAAAGGCCAGAGTTCGCAAAGTATAGGACAAAAACCTTTTCTGAAAATAGAAGGCTAGAGTGGAGTCCTGTTGCAAAGTTTGCCACTAACTCCTAGAATGTGGACTATTGGTAGGAAGGCAATCTGCTCCTACTACTTCTATTTTGAGTCTATGGCAAGTATTCCACTAAGAGTTTACTAAAGTCTGCTTATAAAATCCAGTTAAAATGCAATGGATTCTGAAAGCATTTTTTCATTTTTTCAGCCCAAAGTTACAGATGGATATTTTGGAATCCATCAGTCACCAAATGTCCACTGGCACTTTCTACATTTTTTTGTTGCCATAGATATAATGTTTCTACAGGTCTAAAGATAACTCTAGCAGTCAGAAGAATGTAAGCACCTAGAGAGCAGGGAACATTGAGTTTTGTCTTTGTATTCCCCAACCCCTAGAATGCTACATTGAATGAAGTAGTTAACATCTATGCATTCAGTAGTCATTTAATATATACTTATTGAATTCATTCATTTAAATTAGTGCCTGTGGTTCTGTTGTCAGGTACATAACTACCTCTGGTTAGAATTTTTTGGTTCCATTAATAATTTACAGATGGTAGCAGTCTCCATAGATTGATCCTTGTACAAGAACGCTCATGCATGGTTTGAATGGCATTTCATAGAATCATGTTTAGAAAAAGATCAACTAGTCCAATCCTCTACTTTTACAAATAAGGAAATAGACTCTTAGACGAATGAAGGCAAGAGTGTTTTCTGAATCATGATCCAATATTCTTTTCACTACAACATTGATTCCTGACTCCCATAGGACTACTGCCACTTGTTACTGAGGATCTATATCTTGGTTAAGGATTTCCTATTTTCTTGTCACTAATTGCTAATGTGTGTGGCATTCCTGTTAATGGTATAAGAGAATTTCAAATGGGTTATTTCTTTGAAATTATTTTTCCTCCTAATTAGATCCATTTTTATTATCACTGCTTAGGTCTTCTATTAGTTGGTAATGTCCTGAAACTCATAGTTTCATAGTTTCATAGTCAGACTGAACCAACCCGGACCCAACCCAGATGAAAGGGTGAAACTGTTTGTCCCTTGGGGCAGGGTCCCTTATTGAGGCAGAGTTGAAGGAAATTTTCTCCTTCAAGGATTTTCAGTGTTTCGGGGTCCCCTCTTCATTGGTTCAGTCTTTTTTTAATTGTGTCTGAGTCTCCATGATCTTATTTATAGTTTTCTTGGCAGAGATACCTCAGTGGTTTGCTATTTCTTTCTCCAGTTTATTTTGCAGATGAGGAAACTGAAGCAAACAGGATTAAGTGACTTTCCCAAAGTCATACAGCTAGTAAGGTTTGAGGCCAGATTTGAATTCAGGACAAGTTTTCTTGCTTAATAATCTATTCATTGTGCTACCTGCTGCTCATGTAACATTTATGTCTATATTCAAGAAATCATAGAATTTCAGACACAGAATAGAGCTTAGAGACTGCAAACTGAGCCCCAAACTGAATGAATATCCTCTATACATCACATCTAGCAAGGGGTCATCCAGCCTTCACTTGAAGCCCTCTAGTAAGATCTCAGCAGTCCATTCTACATGGGCATAGTTCTAATTGTTAGCAAGTTTTCCTTACATGATTCCACCTAGCTATACCTATTTCTGTGGGACTGTACCAAAGGCCTGCTTCTAAGTTGATATCAAACCATTATTGACTCTTCTCAAATCCAGAATACATCTTTAAGATCAATCCAAGGGATTTTGTGAAATGTTTTGATACAATCTAAGAAAACTATATCTGCACTATTTTCTCTCTTTTTAAAAAAATAATGTTGTTTATTTTTTCAAATATATGCATAGATAGTCTTCAATATTCACCCTTACAAAAGCTTTTATTCCAAATTTTTCTCCCTCTCCTTTCCTACATAGCAAGTAATCCAATATAGGTTAAACATGTACAATTCTTCTGAAAATATTTTCACTTTATCGTGCCACACAAGAAAAATCTGTCTGCACTATTCTCTTGATCTAGCTGTCTAATCTAAATCACCCAATAACTAATACATTGAGCCTAGATCCAGGAAGATCTGAATTAAAAATCTAGCCTTAGCAGTGTGACCGTGGGCAAGATATTTGACTTCTACCTATTTCCTCAAATGTAAAATGACGACAATAATAGCACATACCCCCCAAGTTTGTTGTGAGAATCAAATAAAATAATATTTGTAAAGTGTTTAGCGCAATGCCTGGCCTAGGGTAAGTCCCTAAAAATGCTTAGTTCTTTCACCTTTCTTGCCTCTGTCAAGAAAAGAAATGAGGTTAACTTGATAAGACACATTCTAGGCTAATAATGATAATAACAAACATTTATATAGCTCTTTAAGGTTTGCAAAGCATTTTACAATTATTATCTCATTTTCTCTTCACAATAACTTGGGAGAAAGGAGTGATTATCATCTCTATTTTCCAGATGAGAAAACAGAGGCTTTAAAAGGTCAAGTGACTTACAGTCTTACAGCTAGCTAATAAGTGCCTGAGTCTAGTTGAACTCAGACCTTCCTGACTCCAGGACAATGTTCTATCCACTGTGTCATCTAGCTGTCTTTCTTCATAGTTTTTCAGAGATCATCTTTTGTGATTCTGCTGTGTTTTCAATACCTTAGAATCTCATTCATATGACACTGAAATAAACTCATTAAGGGCAGCTAGGTTCTCTTTTACTATTTCAGATTTTATTTGGGGAACTAATTCCATATTTGCCCACTTAGTTTTGTCCTTTCCAATCCAAAGGTCATTTTCCTTGGCAGAGAAAATTGAAACAAACTATGAGTCAAATAATTCCTTCTTTCTGTGACCTGTTTGATCCACCCCAAAAACCCTCCTGTTTCCTCTTTGATCATCTGAAAAGCTAATCAAGAAACTACTTAAATGAAGTCTTCTTAAATACAAAATATGGCACGACATTTTTATATCCTGACAAGGTTTACAGAAAGCAATTGTGTTTTATTTCTTGAGTGCTTGGGGGTTGAGATGTCCTTGTTCCTTGTATGTAAATTGATCATGGAACACTAAAGTGAGGCTTCTTCTTCCATTAGTGACAAGCCCTTTTGGCTTAAATTGAGGCAATGGATTGTATTCATTAGCCAAGCTTTTGAGTGAATAAAGGGACATTTGAGCTTCTTCTCAAGGACATTTTCTTAAAGAGAAGTCCCATTTTTGAAAGTCATAGGATGAGAAATATCTGAAAATTAAACTGTGCAGTCATATTAGGAGTATGTAATCTTTTCTTTACCGAGTAAATCATTTTTTCCATGGTCTAAGGCTTCTTTAGCATATACAGTATTTCTGCCCAAACTGAGAAAGTTCATTTCTCAAGATCAGTGGGTGGCTGTTCTGTGCTCAGGTAAGAAAATTATATCTAGAAAAAGGATTCCAGGGACTCAGGTTCTACAAGGTAAGCAGACATTCCTATTGCTCTATGCTGCTAACTTCCTCCCACTGTTGTCAATGGCCATAAAGAAAAAAGAGAAAAATACCTGAATCCCCCCCCTACTCACACACACCCCAATCCCTCACTGGAAGTCTAAAATTTGCATAAGCCCTGAATCAGTCCCCAAACTGATTCTGTTTCTTCCCTGTTATTCTTTTAGATCATTGAGTGGGTGGCTCTTCCTGATTCTATGATCCATCACCTTTAATACAATCCCTGCCACTAGTGACCAATCAGGTGCTATCTCATCTCAACAACATGCATGTTTTTCAAGAAGAGTTCAGAGTATATACTGCACAAAAAGGGACCCAAACACTTGCCTCATACCATGGGAGGGAAAACTGGGGATTTCCCCAAGCACCTGTATTACATGTGTTACTTGCTTCATTATTTCAACTGTGCTTTCATCAGTAAGGCTACTCCTTCCTTTAGAGCAGAGTTCCACTTTCTACATGTGAGTGGATTATTTTACAAATTCTTTTGGATTGAAAAAAAGATGTTATTATTGCTAAGAATCATTTATATCATGTGTTAAGGTTTAGGGTTAGTATTCCAAGACTTTGGGCACACCCTGTATATTATATCATATGATTAACTGACAAACTCCTGAAGATCATAAGCAATGCAATTTACATCAGAATCAATAGGTTAAGTATCAATTGGCATATCATAAATATTAATATTAGAAGAAAACAATCTGTTTTCTGGACCACTTACAAATCCATTGCTGCTTCCACTGTTACTACCTGCTGCTGCTGCTTCTTCTCCTCTTCTTCTCTTTCTTCTCTTCCTCCTCTTTCTCCTTTTCTTCCTCCTCCTCCTTTTCCTTCTCCTTCTTCTTCTTTTCTTCCTCCTCCTCCTCCTTCTTCTTTTCTTTCTTCTCCTCCTCCTTCTCCTTCTCCTTCTCCCTGCTTCCTCTTTCTCTTCCTCCTCCTTCTACTATTACTTCTCTTATTTCTTCATCTTTTCTTCTTTTTTCCTCTCTCATTCTTTTTCTCCATCATTCTGTCTCTGCCCCTCTCCAGAACCATGTGGTCTTAGAAAATTGGCCTTGGGACAAGGAAGACCTGGGTTCATGTCCTGACTCTGACACAAAATGACTGTGTGACCCTGAGAAAGTCATTGAATTTCTTAGTGCTGTAGTTTTCTAAAACTATTTGCAAAGGAAATTCTCTATGCCAGCAGTTCTCAAAGCCTCAAGACTCTTTCAGCGGGTCCATAAATTCAAAACTTTTAAAAAATAATAATATTGAAATAAAAATAAATAAACAAAAACTCTTTGGGAGGGTCCAATTATTTTTAAGAGCATAAAGGGTTTGAGAATCACTGTCCTACACCAGTGACATTGCTATCTGGATCCTAACCCAGATAGATAAGAAAGATCAGAGATTTAGAACTAGACAACAGCTTAGAAGCCAACCCCTTCATTTTACAAGTGAAGAAAAAGAATCCAGAGAAGTGTTAAATGACTGACTCCATTGTCAGAACATTTTCAGCTATTTGATTAAGACTCGATGCTGTTATGTCATTAATGCTGACAAAGTTCACAAAATCTTGTCAATGAAAAATTAACATGAGAAGGTTTACAGAGTGCACCAGAGTGGAACTGTGTGTGTGTGTGTGTGTGTGTGTGTGTGTGTGTGTAGAGACTGAGTTTTTTTCTAAGGAATTATATCTGCGATGTCATTTCTTACCTAAGGCATATTTTATAAATAGTAATGCCATATGTTAGGTTCTTTATCATGAATGCCTGGGTTTAAAAACAACAATAACAACAACCTATCATATTTTAAAAACCTTCTTCAATTCTCATTTCGTTTCATGTATTCCCTGTGGTTGAACATTTTCCACTTCTTGGTAAATCACAATTAGGTACAGGGTGACATAGTGTATGCTGGTGACAAAAGAAATTTGTAGTCCACATGGCAAAGATCAGGCACATTGTTTAGGAAAGTCTGGGAGTAAGAGACAGTTAATCTTGATATTCATAATAAATTCAAACTCAACCTGGTTGTGTGTTATCCCAGCAGAGACCCCCTTCAGAATACATCCATTCCCTCAGCAAAAATTTCTATTCATCAACACACAGACCACTTTGGTGTAAACTGACATCAAGGGATTGTACCACCACTTGTTAGGAAATATAAAAACTGAAAATGATTGTTTTTGTTTTCTTCTATCTTGTTCCAACACCAAAATACAATTTGAAAAAGCAACAGCTTGTATTACTTCTAAGTCACAACATGAAATAATATTGTTATGGATTTTTTATTTTTAATTCAACAAGGAAACAATTTTCCATAATGTTTCTTAAAATTACCATTCAAGTCAACAATATTATTAATTGTCTACTGTGTGCTAATCTCTGGATTTATTAATGGGGGAAATAACATGCATACAACTCTGCACCCTATGAGACCCCATTTCTCCTTCCTAATTCTACAGTTTCCTTATCCTCCCTTTCCAAGTCTTGTTAGACTTTTTCTCATGACCTGTAATATGATGATCACAGTTAGTATACTCTTTATTCCATGACTTCCTAGCTCTCCCTCTACTACCATCACTCAACAACATTTTTTTCCTTTTAGGTTCATTCAAACTGTATTTATCACTCAGTCAAGATTCTGGAATCCAACTAACCTCCAGGATGTGCTTCTTCCTTCTTCCACAAGATCAGTGGCTGGCTCATAGCCACTGTATTCTCTCCCAACTCCTGCCCTCATAGTAAAGGATTTCAACATACATGCTGATAATTCTTCAAATATCTGACCTCCCAATTCTTCTTCAGTCTATTCATCTTCTATAACCTATTATTTCTCTCCACAAGAGATACACACAAAGATGATCATACCTTTTGCCATCACCCAAAAGTGTTCCACATTCAGGTTTGTGAACTTTGAAATTCCTTTATCTAATCATAAGTATCTTACCCTATGCCTCCCAAATCTAATACCTGTTGTTCATCCTTGTTGTGACCTCCAATCTTTCCGCCCCTCATTGCTTTCTAAGACTACCACTGGCATACTGGCTGTATACTTTTTCTCATTTTGATTTTTCTAGTTCAGTTCTACGCTGTCTTCTACTCTTTGGTCACTTTTACCTTTATCCATTTGAAGATCTTGCCTTGCCAAACCCCTTGTCTTGGATTACTATCACCATCTACTAGTTTTGCTCCTATTAATTTGCTCTTGAAACTAAAGAAAAATGACAAAAATCATGTGCCCATCTAACTACAAATTAGTGTTAACTAATCACAATTAGGCCCTTCTGTGGCAGAGCAATTCTTCTATACCTCCCCAATTGACTCACTCCCACTTACCACTTTTCAACTTTTCAAAACTTTTTCAACTCTCCTCAAACTCCCATGGTTCCCTCTCTCCTAAACATTTCAGCAAGAATCTTGCTTAATATTTCACTAAAAATTTTGAGGCCATTTGCAGGTATCTCCTCTTTTATCCTTGTCTCACACACACACAAAAATAACCTCTTCTTACCAAGGCAAACTTCTCTATGTGAACGTTATTCTATTCTATCCTATCTTCTCCTGCAGATTGCTCTCTTCATCATCCCCACCCTCTTACTTATCTTCAGTCTCTGCCCATTTATTGACAGCTTCCCTGCTGCCTATAAACACACCTACATCTCCCTTATCCTCAAAAAACTTTCATTTGATCTATCCAATTCCCACTAGCTATAGCTCTATAACTCTCTTTTTTGTGGTTAAACTCTTTGGGATCATCTACAATTTGGTTTTCTACTTTCTTTTTTCATTCTTAATTCTTTTCAGTGTGGATTCTGAAACTCATTGTTCAACTGAAACTGCTCTTTTCAGAGTTACAAATGATCCTTGATTGGAAAATCAAAAGTCCTTTCCCAAATTCTTATCCTCTGTGCAACTTTTGACATTGTCAATCACCTTCTTTTCCTTGATACTCTTATCTCTAGATTTTTGTGATATGGATCTATCCTGTTTGACTCTTTTTTCTGTCTCCTTTGCTGGGTCTTTGTCCAGGTGTGCCCATTAACTGTAGATGTTGCCCAAGGTTGCTACTGGTCCCTCTTCTATTCTCTATCTATACATTTTATTTGGTGATTTCATCTGCTCTCATGATTTCAGACATACTAGTATAGTCCCATTCTCCATCCTTACCAGCAATCTCACATTTCCAATTATCTAATTGACGTCTTATTGTTCCATAAGAAATGATGAGATGGTGGATTTCAGAAAAACCTGGAAAGACTTACATGAACTGATGCTGAGTGAAGTAAGTAGAACCAGGAGAACACTGTACACAGTAACAGTACAATTATTTGGATGATCAACTTTGATAGACTTAACCCCTTCTCAGCAATACAAGGATCTAAGAACTATTCCAAAAGATTCATGATAGAAAAGGCCACCAGAGAAAAAACTATGGAGACTGAATGGAGATCAAAGCATATACTATTTTCATGTTTTTGTGGTTTTTCCCTTTTGTTCTGATTCTTCTTTTACAACATGACTAATGAGGGGTGGGGTAGGAAATGATTTTCCTAAAACTTCCTAAACATAGGTCTAACCATGCATGTCACTTCCATTTTAAGTCAATTCTGGTATCTCCCTGTTGCCTCCAGGATCAAATATAAAATTCTCTGTTTGGCTTTTAAAGCTCTTCATCACCTGCCCAACTTCCCATCTTTCCAATCTCCTTATACTTTGTTCCTTTCAATGTACTGGTCCAATCCAGTGATATTGGCTCCTTAGTATTCCTCCTGACTCTGAGCATTTTCACTGGCTGTTCTTCATGTATGGAATTCTCTCTTTCCTCATCTGGCTCTTCTGGTTTCCTTCAAATCTCACCTAAAGTCCTGTCTTCTGCAAGAAGCCAGTCCCCATTCTCCTTAATCTTAGTGCTTTCTTTCTGCTTACTACCTCCAGTTTATTTGGTATGTACATATCTTATTTGGACCTAATTCTTTGTATGTTGTCTCCTGTATTATTAGACTGTGAGCTCCTAGAGAGTAGGAACTATTTTTCCCACTTTTTGTGTATGTAGCACCTAGAATATAGTAGGGACTTAACAAATCCTTATTGACCCACTAGTACCAATAAGAAAAATACAGGATACATCGGACATAATCTTACAGTAAAGGAAATAGTATGAAGAAAGACTGGGAAAGACTTCTGGCAGAAGGCAGGATATAAAATGGAATCTGCAGGAAGCCAGAAAAGCCAGGAAATAAGAAGGGAGATGATTCCAGGCACAGGAGATGACCAGTAAAAATTCCCAGTGTCAGGAAATAAAATATTGTATGACAGCAAAAGCATTGAAGTGAGTGTCACTGAATCATACATTGAGTAAGATGTAAAAAACAAAAAACAAAAAAAAAAATTGCAAAGATTGGAAAGGGCTAGATTATGAAAGGTTTTAAAAGCCAGGCAGACAATTTTATATTTATTCTGGAGACAATAGGGAGCCACTAATGTTTACTGAATAAGAGTAGTGACATAGTCTGATTTTAAATTAAGAAAGATCAGCATTCTAGTCATGAACTGTGGTAGAATTTCCAGTGGAGAAGTTCCCTCCACCACTTCAGAAGTAGCCCATCTATAAACCTGAGTCTGAGAAATGCCTGGGAGCCAAGGTCACATAACTAATACATAGCAGAGACAAGACAGGTGTTCCTGTTCCAAAGCTAACCCTCTATCCACTACTCTGCATTCCCATAATATTATATTAACTCATTTGAACTTAGCACTTAAAGGCTTCAAATATATCCTTGAAATTGTGGCCCATGAACTGCATTAATTCAATTACAGTAACAACACCTGCATGAAACATGTCTTTTGTCGTTGCCTCTCAACCACAATCCCTCTTAATAATATAAAATCAAATCCAAATATTTACCCTCACTTTCATTGCTGTGATGTGGACAGAGAAACATTATTCTCAGAAGCTGATCTGACATTGACCAGTTACAGAACATTATATCCTCTAGATGTTGCCAGGTTAGCTACTTCCACATGTTTGGAGAGAGTTTTTATGATTTTTTCTTAAAACTTTTTTATATAGTTGTTTTTTTTTTTATAATTCACATTTGCCAGATAATTGTGGCTGGTCATGATGATTCTGGAGTTAAAAATAAAGCTGTCTCAGATACTTACTGGACACGAGACCATGGGCAAATCATAACTTCTACCAACCTCAGTTTCCTCATTTGCAAAATGAGGATAATAGCACCTGACTCAGAAGACTGTTGTGAGGCTCAAATAAGATAATATATGTAAAGTGCTTTGCAATCTCAAATTATTTAAAAATGCTAGCTATTATTGTTGTTGTTATTATTACCATTTCTTATTATATCCTTCCTATTATCCTTCCCACAGAGTAATCTCTTATTATTACAAAGAGAGGAGAAAATAGTTGTGGGCAGGGGAAGTATAGTAAAATAAATGAACAGAATATTCCACAGTCCTCCAGCTCTGCAAAGAAAGAAGGAAGAGGGCACAGTTTTTCAAAGTTCATTTGGACTAGGTACTTCAGTAGAATGTCTTCTGATTGGATCATGTTAGTGGCAAGGAATGAAGAATAATATTTAGACATTCTCACTCCTTAGAGTAGAGAAATGGAAAAAGAAGATTTTGTCAAGTCAAATCTGCTCTGAAATTGAATTAATAAAGCATTTATTATGCATCTACTCTGTGTCAGGGACTGTACTAGATACTGGGAATACAAAAACTAAAGGAAACAAAAATAGTCTCTGAGTTCAAGGAACTTATATTCTCCTAAGGGGATGGGAAAAGACATATCACTTATCCAAATAAGGACACAATATAGCTTGAGGAGTTAGTCCTGGTGCTTAGGGAGATCAGAAAAGACTTTTTTTTCATTATTTTGGGTCTTTTAAATGTAAATAATATTTTATTTTTCCAATTACATGTAAAGATAATTTTCAGCATTCATTTTTATGATTTTGAGGTTCATATTTTTCTCCCTCCTTCCTTTTCCTCCCCCTCCCCAAATGGCAAACAATCTGATATAAATTATGTATGTACAATTGTATAAAACATTTCACATTAGTATTGTTGTGAAAGAAGAAACAGAACAAAAGGGGGAAATCCATTTTTTAAAAATTGAAAGGGTATGCTTTGAGGAAAAATTTCTTGAAAGTAGAATGTGGTCCCTGGATTGATCCTTAAAGGAAACTGAGGAAGAGAAGACTGAAGTCCAAAGATAGGGCATTCCAGGAACAAAGGATAACCTATCTTTCAAAAGAGAGCCTCCCAATTCCCATAGATTTGTTATGGAGAGAGCCATTTGCATCCAGAGAGAGGACTATGGTGACTGATCATAATATAATATTTTCATCTTTTTTGTTGTTTGCTTGATTGTTTTTTTCTTTCTCATTTGTCTCCTTTTGATGTGCTTTTTTATGCAGCATGATAAATGTGGAAATATGTTAAACGTATGTTTAACCTATATTGAATTCCCTGCTATCTAGGGGCGAAGGGGAGGGGAAGAGAGGAAGAAAGATTTGGAACACAAGGTTTTGCAAGGGTGAATATTAAAAAACTATTTTTGCATTATTTTGAAAAATTAAAAGCTATTAGTATAAAATAAATAAATTGAAAATTTTACACACACACACACACACACACACACACACACAGAGAGAGAGAGAGAGAGAGAGAGAGAGAGAGAGAGAGTGAGTCAGTCAGAGTCAGTCAGTTCCAACAAGATTGCTTAGCATAAAGGGTGGAAGAAATTAGTGATTTTCTTCCTTATTTATATCCCAATATACATTGCTTAAAGAGAAGCCCTAGTGGTTATTATGCCAATGGTCTCAAATGAGCAACCACTATTAATAGAATCACTTTTTAGTTCTAGTACTAGTAAAGCAGTCCTTGATCACTTAATCTCTCTGAATATCAGTTTCTTCTCAGGAAAATAATAATAATAATAATAAAGACTAAGAAGGAGGAGGAAGAGGAGGAGGAGGAGAACAAGAAGAGAAAGAGAAGGAGAAGGGAAGAGAAGGAAAAGAGGAGGAAGAGAAAGAGAAGAAGGAGGAGGAGGAGGAGGAGAAGAGAAAGAAAATTTATATAGTGTCTGCTATGTTACAGGCACATTAATCTATAAAATGAACTGGAGAAGGAGATGGCAAACCACTCTGGTATCTTTGCCAAGAAAATCCCAAATGGGGTCATGAAGAGTTGGATACTGAGCAGCAAGTAGACAACAAAAATGCACTAAGAATCGTGCTAAGTACTTTACAAAAAGTATCATATTTTATCCTCTTAGCAACCCATGAGAATCTAGTCATGGGAGAAAGCATCTATACTCACGAAATCACAGATCCTTGAAATGGTGAAATAAAAGAACAGAATATGAGCAGGACTGAGAGGTCATTTAGTCCAATCCCTTCATTTTATAAATGAGGATACTGAGACCCAGTTAGGAAGTATCCAAGTATTTAGTCATCTTGGAAAAACCATGATAACAAGCACATTTCTATGTGCTTCATTCATTAGATGGGATGTGGTTTATACTATTCTTAGATCACAGAGGAGAGTCCAAGTGACATGTTCAAAAGCAAGACCTCAAAAAGTCACACAGAGAATGTGTCAAAGGAATCATTTGAACCTAGATCCTCTGGGTCTAGAGCCATTGCTCCTTCTGCAGTGCTACTCCTTCTCCTTAGTTCAGCTATGAAATGTTAGCCCTTTCTGAACAGCCATAATGTGGGCTTCAAATGGGACTGATTATATCCTTATCCTCTGAGAGTCTATTTTCAGAGAAACTGCTATCTTAGATGTCTGATCATCCCACACCTGTGAGAATATATTATTACTCACTGGGAACCAAATTCTATTTGAAATTTCTGGTGCCAGAGGTTCTAAACAGACACCAAAAGGGCTGGCTTAGTATTTCCTTATAATGCTGCATTCATGGCAAATCATCTTCCACCTGATCTGCCTGGAACAATGGCTCTTTCAGCTGCCAGGCGGCAGTGAATAGGATACTCTGAATGGCATCTCTTTAGTATGGTTGTTCTTCTGAAATCACCATTATTTACAGGCTTTCTGGGCAGCTGGACAGTGAAACACATCTTCCTATCATTTTAGCCTTTTCCCACTTGGCAATCAGATTTATTTTTTTAAGTCATATGGTTTTTTTCCTTTAAAAAGAAAAAGGAAAACCAAAGGCAGCCAGAGTTGATTCCTACACACCTGCATTATTTATGCTTCCAGAAACACGAGACTAAAGACTGAAACTGTGATTGTGAATTGTAAGCAGGGGTAGTTGGGGGATGGTGCAAAGGGTCGAAGGAATTTCTTTAATGTCAGTGACATGAAATTCAAGTTATAGTTTGTAATGAAAATTTTCCAAAAAATGAAACCTTTAAAGTACCCACTAACTAGCTGTAAAATGATCATCCTCCTAATTAAATATCTTCCGTATTTTTCATAGTCTCTATGCCATGCCTATTTATTGCACTGATTAGTAAGAAAATATTCTGACTTTCAGCACCACCAACAAAGTAATTATACAAGGGAAACCTTTTCTAGTTTTTTAATCATTGTGGTAAGGATATAGTATTGCTGAGCATGAGACAAGAAAGATTGTATAGCCTTCCACTGAGTTGATCATTTTTGAGATGTACCATTTGAATGCAGTGGTTAAAATGGATAGAGTAAGCAGAAAAGGGTCATGAACTTGGGATCTTCCATCTTTATTTGTGTGTGTGTGTGTGTGTGTGTGTGTGTGTTTATATTCAGTGAAAGACATTAAATGTACTTGGAATTACATTGAACCAAAAGTGATGAGGACCAGAGATGCATCCTGAATGCTATCAATATTCCATATTGATAGGCAAATCTACACACTGACTCTTTACATATGCATACTACCAGGCTCAACATGGCCAATGAAAATTGGAATACCATGTGTTCAAAGGAAAAGAACATTAAAAATAGAAAACTTAAGGAAAATAGAATGCCTGTGCCATGGAGGAGAAAACATGATGTTGAGAGAGAGAACCCCAGGACAAGTGGTGAGGATAATTTTCTCAATCATGTTTAGTGACTAGTAGAATGTAAACTCCTTGAGGGTAGGTACTATGTTTAGATTTTTGTCTCTATAGCTCCAGAGCCTAGCATGGTACTTTGCATACAGTCTGTGCATAATAATTGGTTATGACTTGTATTTCATTGTTTGATACCTTTGCACATCAACTGTTAGGAATCAATCAAGTATTTTTCCATCTTGGTAAAGCCATGATAACAAGCACATTTCCATGGGTTTCTTCCCAACTTTATTCATTAGATGGGATATAGTTTGTACTATTTGTAGGTCACAGAGGAGAGTCCAGATGACTAATGTTTAAAAGTAAACCCCACTTTTTATTTTAACCAGATCTCTGGTAGTTAAATTTGCTTCTGATATTCTCCTGGCTTATTCCCCTATCCTGATCTCTGCAAATTTTTTATCCTCTTCATGGTAAATTTGGCCATTTCCTTTATCAATAGAAGAACTTTATATAACTGGAAGGAGCCTTGTGAGGCAATTTAGATCATTTCTCTGTTTTCAGGCAGGATCATTCTCAAAGCACAGCAGACAGGTGATAATAACTTGTCCCATGTTAAAATACCTTCAGAAAATGAGTTTTCTTTGTTGAACAACTTTCATTGTTAGAAAATCCTTCCCTATGAACTATAGTTCATTTTCCCATTCAAATCCAATAAGTTTATTTTTAATAGTATTTTATTTTTAAATTACATGTAAAGATAATTTTAACATATATATTTTTTAAAATTTTGAGTTAAAAATTTCCTCTTCTCCTTTCCCCTCCCTAACACAGCAAACAATTTGATATAGGTTATATATGTTCAATCATAGTAAAGGGTAAAACATATTTCCATATTAGTCATGCTGTGAAAGAAGAAACAGATCAAAAGAAAAAAAAGCCACCAAAAATAAAGTGAAAATAATATACTTTGATCTGCATTCATATTCCATCAATTACTTTCTCTGGATATGTATGGTGTTTTCCATCATAAGTCCTTTGAAATTGTCTTAGATCATTGTATTGCTGAAAAGAGCTAAGTCATTCATAGTTGATCATCATAGCATGTTGCTGTTATTATGTACAGTGTTCTGGTTCTTCTGATTTACTCAGCATCAGTTTTTGTAAATGTTTCCAGGTTTTTCTGAAATCTGCTTGCTTGTCATTTCTTATAGCACAAGAGCATTACATTACATTCATATAACACAACTGGTTCAGTCAGTTGGCTGAATTGATGACATCCCCTCAATTTCCACTTCTTTGCCACCACTAAAATAACTGCTATAAATATTCTTGTACATGTAGCCAATAGGCATTTATTAAGTTCCTACTTGTAAAAGGCACTGTGATTGAAAAATAAAACAAAATGAATCAATCAATCTTTGCCCTCAAGGAGTTTGTCTCTATAGTGAGTAGTAGGGAGAAAGAACATATTATAATAGAATTAATTATAAGGGCTACTGTAGTTTATCCTTGGTTCTTAAAGAGGACCATGACATTAGGGAGATGATTAAGGCTAGATATTAACTGAGGCAAAGAATCTCTTTCACTAGTTAAAAAAAAAAAAAAAAAAATCTAAATAAATAAATAAATCTGGAAGAAAAAGACCCTCAGGGTGTCTGGCCAAAGCCAAAATGGTTGCTGTTTACATTCAATATGAGTCAACCAGGACCCACACAACTACCAAATGGGGCTTGATGTGGAACCTATTGATGGCCAATTAATGAGAATCTGAGTGATTTTGGTTTAAGGCATAGAACTTAAGAAAGAAATCTCTTCTGTAAACCCCATCATATCTTGGGAAAGTTCAGAGATTCAAAAGAAAAAAAAAAGCTTTTAAGAGCATCTAGGTAAGGGTAGACCTTACCCTATGTGGACAAAAGGAAGGAAGGAAGGAAGGGAGGGAGGGAGGAAGAGAGGGGGGAAGGGAGGGAGGAAAGGAGAGAAAGAAGGAAGGGAGGGAAGAAGGAAGGGAGATGGGAGGGAGGAAAGAAGGAAGAAGGGAGGGAGGGAGGAAAAAAAGCAGGAGAAAGAAAGAAAGAAGAGGAAAAAGGGAGCAGAGGAGGAAGAAAAAGAAAGAAAGAGGAAGGAAAAAGAGAGGAAGAGAGAATGAAAGAGGAAGGAAGGAAAAAAGAAGGAGGAGGGAGCTAAAAAAAGGAAGGAAAGAAAGGAGGAAGAGAAGGGGGAATAAAGGAAAGAAGGCAGGAAGAAAAGAAGCAAGGAGAGAGAGAAGAAGGAAATAAAAATTTATTGAGCAACTATTGTGTGCCAGGTACTGTGCTAAGTGTTTTGCAGATGTGATTTGTTTGATCCTCACAATTCTGGGTGGTAGAAGCTATAATTATTTCCATTTTACAGTTGGGGAAACTGAGGTAGACATTGGTAAATGACTAATTCAGGTTTATACAGCTATGAAGTATCTAAGATCAAATAAAAAAGATTAGAGAAATTCCTGATTCTGGCACATAGTTGACAATAGGATGTGATGCAGAAAAATTTGTGCTATGTGATCTGTGCTGCTAAATGTGGCTGTGTGGAACCTTAATGCTATAAGTAGTGCTAAAAGCAACATTTTATGTTAGGACTTGTAAGAATGAGTAAAGGCAGACAAAGAAGAGAGTGTTGTTTCCACTTTACTATGGAAACATGTGATTCTAGACAATTTTTAACACTTGCCCTCCTCCATCTCCTACACAAATGTTTTACTCTGAATTCATAGATTCAGAAATTCTTGCCAATGATGCAGATCCCAATCTATCCATGTCTTCCCCAACCAGTAAGTCTTGTCGATGGTCTCCCATCAGATCCCCATAGAGAAGGCCCAATGAACTAGAAGCCTTCCATAATTGCTTCCAGCATCATGAGGATACCAGCCACCTGCCATCTTTGATTCTCAAAGTATGACCAGCCCATCTTCCTTATTTCTTATATAATTCTTTGATAGCTTTTTTTGCATGACAAGTGGGGATTAAGTGACTTGTCCAGGCAGCCCATTCCACTTTTCAATAATTCTAATTGTTAGGAAGATTTAAAAAATAATTACATCAAGCCCAAATCTGTCTCATTGCCACTTGAATGAAGGAGAAACATTTATTGAGCATTTATTACATGCCAATTATTGACCTGAAAGACCAAGGAAATAAGTACAAAAGAGTGACAGCATGTGCCCTCAAGGAGCTCAACATTCTAATGGGGAAATAACATATTCTAAAGAGTGATTGGTGGTTAGAGAAAGAAGTTTTACAGGGAGTCACCAGAATAGGGAAGGAGCATATGCCAGACAAGGAAGACATTAATGATAGGTAGAAGAATACTAGATTAAATATGAAATATGGTCTGACTTACTTGTTGGTCTGACACCGGCTAGATATACAGAGCTGCTTATCAATCAAGACAACTTTGTCCCAGGGTGGGAATCACAAAACTAAATGTATTCACTCTCCTCTGGAAAATGAGAACATTTAGCCCATCATGAGATCCCAAAGTGCTTCCTATTCCTGATGAGGGGGGAAGTGAGATAGCTGAAAGGTAGATGGCAAGAGGAGATGATTGAATGGATGTGAAGCAGGGTCTATAGTTTGGTCATCTGGGACCATCTAGATATGGTGAACTAGTTGAATCTACCTTAGCTTCCACTTATTATGGATATACTTTCCACACTCCAATTTTTCCCATCATGCTTTTGATATATTGAAAGTCAGCATAAGAAATTTGGGGAAGTTTTATAGAAGGTGCAGATGACATATGAAGGCCAGCAGATGACACAGAAAAAGTTTAGAAACTCAGAAATTTAGAAACCCAAATTTTATAATAAGGTACTGTAAATGTTCCATAAAGGAAAAAGAAAAAAAATCAGATTTTTTTTTTTTCTGGTACAGAGGGAGGATGAAAACAAATTTACCTGGATTTTCCACATCGTAGCTAATGGGGTGGAGGGTGCCATGCTCCTAACTTTACCTTTTCCTACTACCTTGAGAAATGGAAGGAATAACTGTACACCTTAGAGTGCTTGCTGAACCTGGAGTCAGGATGACCTGAGGTCAAAGTTTATCTCACATAATTTTTAGCTGCATGACTTTAGGCAATCATTTCACATCGTATGTTCGTTTGCCTAGTTGTAAAATGGACATTCTTCCCAGACTTATTGTGAGGATCAAATGAGATGCTTTTTGTAAAGATCTTAGCACAGTTACTGGCACATAGTAGACAGACATTTAATAAATACTTGTTTCCTTCCTTCCCCTGGGACCAAGCAGAGCAAGTCTAGCCTCCCTTCTTCCTGTTGTCTTTCCTTAAAAACAGTTGTCATATTTCCCTCTAAGTCTTCTCTTCTGCAAACTTGCACATCCTTCAACCTACCTTGATATGGATGACATGCTCTTAAGGACCTTCCTCTTTTAAAAATATTTCTAGAAATACTGTTTGATATTTTTTTCATGAACAGGTCAAGTCTTAAAACAAAATCTTCAGATTTAATAACTAAAATCTTATTAGTGGGTGAATAAGAATAATATCTCAATCAATCAATCAACTAACAAATATTAAATGCCTAATTTGTGCCAATAACTCTAGTAGGTGCTAAGGATACAATGGCAAAAATAAGGCTTTTGCTAGCTTCAGAGAATTTACCTTGGAAAAATTTCCAGCAAATGTCCAATTTTGCTATTCTATTTCTTTCCCCATTCACTCTTCTCTCTGTCAGTAATAGGGAACTGGACATTAAGCTAAGATTTTCTGTTGATGTTGCATTTAGTTAAAAATCATAAGATGCCCAAGTTGATAGTAACAAATATGAAGTTCTATGTTTTGAGTTTTATTAGAAGGAAGAGCACTAAAGTGTGTGCATTTTCACTGAATATGGTAAAGCAATTGAAGTATCATTAGTCATCTTTTGTAAGAAAAACAAACAAACTACTAACCCTACCACTAATTAGGCTGATTATATAACAACATTAGGCAGCTAGATATGTGGGTGTTGGTAGTGGATAAAATCCCTAAATCAGAAAAACCTGAGTTCAAATCCAGCCTAAGATAGACTTAGTAGTTATATGATCCTGGATAAGTCATCTGATCTCTGTCTGCCTGTAAAATGGGGCACCTACCTTCAAAAGTCTTAAAATGGTACAACAATGCTAGCTATTATTAAGCACCATCTACATGCCCACATGTGCAGAATATTCTGTTATGCACTGAGTAAAGCACAAAATCTAGATAGGACATTATCCCTGCCTTTGGGGAATTTACTGTCTAGTGGAGGAAAAAATATAATACCTACATTTCCATAAAAAGTGTGTAAGAGATCACTGGTTTAGAGTGGGAAAGGATCAGAAAAAGTACTGTAGTCCAATCCCTTCTTTCTATATAAATTGAAATTCAAGGAGATTAATTGATTTGGGCAAGGTCACATAGTTAAGAACCGTGTTTTCTTGATGACTTCAAATCCAGGACTAGTGTGTCCAATGGTACCAAAATGTTAAGTCAGATTTGAAAAGAGAAATATCAATAGCACTGTACTTATAACAGACTCCGTGATGACCAGGTTAGCACCCTGGATGCCTTAGAATCAGCCGGAGTCAGGATAACCAAAAGTCCTTGGTCTTTAGAGGTAGGATTGAATCGGATGGAAGCAGAATCTCCGTGACTTTCCTTCTTCATCTCACGCCCAGAAGTGACCCTGACTAGCTTTACTCTACCCCCTAGTCCCTCCTACAATTCTCTGTATACACCAATTATTGAGCCAGCACAGGATAGTGGGAAGGGCCATTTTCCAAGCATATATCCATAAGAGTATTGTCCAATCGGTAATTAGCCTTAAGTGCTCATTTGTCTGACCTCAGTGGATCGACTTAAGAGTTTTAGCCCTTTACAAGACTCAGTTTAAAATTCTTCCCCTCACACATATTAGTAATATAATCATGAACTTGTATGACGTGGGAAGTACTTGCACAGGACCTTGCAGCATGGAGTGCCTTTATCAGTGAAGGTGCTATAAGCAAAAGCACAATTGAATTAACTCAGAGGAAACATGAGATGTGCAAAGTAAGAGAAGCCACCCCAAATGTTCATAGGGACTATTTGTATTCAACCTGTGGCAGAGCGTTCAGAGCTTATATTAGTTTGATCAGACACACTAATTTGACTTTAACATAGTAATGACATTTTTGGCCTTCTTTGAAAATGCCCAAGCAATTATTGGTAAATCACTTACCTGCCTTCTGACTCACTATCCTCCTCTGTAAAATAGGGATCACAGCACCTACCTCAAAGTGTTATTTTGAGGCTTAAATAAGATAAAGTATGTAAAATGCTTCACAAAGCATAAAATGTCTATAAATGTCAAGCATTCATTATTACTAAAAGCCATAACTGAATGAAAGAAGATTTCCTAGAAGGGATGATATTTGCATTAGATTTTAAATGATAGGACAAGAAAAAAAAAAACAGTTGGAAAAAGGAAAAATGCTATTCTAAGCACTAACTAGTCTAGGGAATAACAAAAGGCAAAAATACAGACAGAAAGACACAAGACTTATTTAAGGGATAGAAGGAAGTATGAATAAAGCTGGATTATATATTAAAAGCTAGAAGGAATTCTGGGGCTATGTAGTATAATCCTTTTGCTTTACAAATGAGAATATGAAGCCCAACGTTAGGTTATTTATTTACCTAAAGTCATACAAGTAGTAAAAGGGCAGCTAGGTGGGGCAGCTCTGGGTCCTGAATCAGTTAAACCAGAGTTCAAATAGGGCCTCAGCCACTTATTAGCTGGGTGACCCTAGCCAAATCACTTATCCTGTTTGCCTCAGTTTCCTCATCTGTAAAATGAGCTGGAGAAGGAAATGGCAAACCACTCCAGTACCTTTGTTAAGAAAAACAGAGATGGGGGTCACAAAGATTCAAACATGATTGACAAAGACTGAACAGAAACAATACATAAAAGGGAGCTGAAAAGCTGGGGTGGCAAAGAATACAAGGTGGAGAAGTCGAAACAGTCCAGAAGAGAAATGAAGCATAACCATTCTAGGTCTTTTCCCAAAAGGGAAGCCTTCTCCCACCCCAGTCAGTATGGAAGAGGTACACCCCAGAGTGAGAAGACTGAGGGAAGTTACAGGGAGAGAAAGCAAAGGGTCAGATTGAACACATCTTTGAATGTTAAGGATAGGAACTTGAATTTCACTTGGTAGACAATGGGGAACAAAGCCATAGTCCTTTGTTTCCCTTGTAGTTTTCCTAGCTAACTATAGTATTGTGGCAAAAAATTTGAACTGGGAGAAAACTGATTCTAATCCTTGATTTCTAATTAAAGTGCTATCTTACTTGAAGCTGGACTCAGTTCGTTCATATCTTGGATCAAATCATTTCCAACCTTCCTTCTAGCTCTAATTTTTTTTTAAATTTTGGGAGTTCTTGGTTTAACCTCAGGTCATTCTACTCCTTATACAGAACACTCTGATTCCCTATTTATCATTGTTCTTTATAGCCACCAATGCTGATCTTTTAACGTCTAATCCTTTCTTCCTCCTAAGGGCCATAGTACTTTGACATTGTTTTGGGCAACCAGTTTTGGTTTGTTTGTTTTTGAACTTTTTTTTAATTTTAGGATGAAGGGCACTTGTTTTTATTAACATGTACTTGTTTCAGACAGTAGGATACTCTCAGCTGATCAGATAGCATATGCAAATTGGCTATGTAGACATATTGGAGCCATCTGTATCAACTCTGTCTGTGTTCCAAAAGCACCCTCATTCCCCATCCTCCCATCTACCCTCAGCCCTTCAGGAAAATTGCCATGATTTTCATACCTGAACAGAAGGCAGATCTGAATAATCCCCCTCCCCTCCCCCCCCCCCCCAGCAAGGTTGAAACACAAGAATTAAAGCAGTTTTTCTAAATCTTTCCATTGTCTGTCTTAGACTCCAAACATCTGGCAGCAGGTATTAAAAAAAAAAAAAAAAAAGAACAAAAGGAGAAGCACTGTGTTGTTCTGCCCCCTTAAATAATTTATTTGAAAACCTGAGACAAATCCAACCTGGCAGCTAGAGGGTGGGAAATTAATGAAAAGTGGACTGCTTACTAAAGTCTTGCATAAATGATATTGCACCCCAAAATAGCTATAACAGAGGAAGGAAACTTCTTGAATCAAGGTATATCATTTGTTCTTAATGGGGTACAGGAAGGAAGTGGGCAGAGTGATGCTAGCATAAAAGATTTCTGTGGCTGCCCAATTTGGTTAGTAGTCCCATTCCCTGAAGTGACAGTTTCTGACTCAGCAGAAGTTGGGTCACTTGCAGTAGCATTACTTAGTTTCCCCAGCTGCCTTTGTGCATCATGTCCCAAACAATTTTGTTTTAAAGAAAACCAGAACTGGGCATTTTGATTCTCCTTGCCCCACCCCAGAATGAAAAGATCCTTGGGGTTTTAACAAGTTTTCTTTCTCCCAAACTTGTTGATCTGTCATATATACTTATACACCATGTGTTCTCCTTTAAAACTCACTAAAATGTGGGTAGTTGGATGAGATGATTTCTAAGAAGGTCAAGGGACAGTGGGGTACAATGGAAGGAAAAATGGATCTGCAGTCTAACAACATGGATTTCAGTTCTCCTGGTTTTGTCTCTTGTGACCTTGGTTGATCTTGAAGAAATCATTTATGGATCTCAGTTTCTTCATTTGGGATATCTGGGGGTTGAATTTAGATGATATGTAAGGTCCCTTCCATCATTAAATTGCATTTATGAATCTGTAGGGTCCCTCTTGGGCAGGTAGGTGACTTAGTGGATAGGAGTTAGAAAGACTTGAGTTCAAATCTAGACCCAGACATTTATTGGCTGTGCAACTCTGGATGAGTCACTTGATCTCTATGTACCTTAATCCACTGGAGGAGGAAATAGCAAACCACTCCCATAAAATTTCCAAGAAAATTCCATGGAGAGTATGGTCCATGGGATCATGAAAAGCCAGACATAATTGAACAATAACAAGATTCTTTCTACTTCTAAATTCTGTGACCTGCTCAGAAAAACTTGACAAACATGTCAAGTTTGGAGGAAAGGGAAGAAGAGAGAGAAGGGAGGGAAAAAAGCAGAGAATTAAAGAAAAGAGATTTGTATTTTGTCAGGTTACACACATACACACACACACACACACACACACATTATGAAACAACTTTCAGTTACAAATTTTATGTGTAAGATAAATTTGGTGCTATGATCCTTGATGAAAAATAACATGTAATTTTCTTTCCTGCTTAACATTTCTTAATGTAACATATCCTAGAAATACATAGCTATCCTAGCAATTTAAATGCATATATATGATATATATTTTATCCAGTACCTAGCCAAATCAATCCTCTGTACACATAGTTGGTGTTTAATAAGTGGGGTTAAACTGAAGGTCCTCATCATGGGTTAACTTTCATTTTTTAAATACATACACAAAAGTCTCTTTCCCTTTCCTTCCTCCCATCTTACTCTCAAATACTGATAAACTGTAAAACCAAATGAGAAAGATAGGTGTGAGTAAAATTAATGCAAATACTGCATTATTCTTTTAATTCTTTTTAGATAATCTGATCTGACCATTTTTTCCCTGAGGCAATTTGTCCAGGGTCACACAGCTAGGAAGTGTTAAGTGTCTGAGAACAGATTTGAACTCAGGTGCTCCTGACTTCAGGGCTGGTGCTCTATCTACTGCGCCACCTAGCTGCCCCTATATCTGACAATTCTTGAAAGATGATCTCATGACAAGACTGTCTAAAAAAATTCAGTGTATAGAACAATTTTGCAATGTGTATGTATGTGACAGCAGTGGTGGCTACTTCATTCCTCTGCAAACATTTTATAAGATAGGAATACATTATCATCAGACTTCCTTCTCCTAGTTGGAAACTCAAAGCCACCTGCATTTTTTTCATCATTCCATGTAGCATATTCAAAAAAAATTAATAAGATCATAGCTTTGGAATTGGAAGAAATCATTCTTGTCTGGGTAACAATAACTAGCATTTCATATAGTACTTTAAGTTTTGCAAAATGCTTTATGGATGTTATATCATATGTTCCTCATATCAACTTTGGGAGGTAGGTACTATTATTGTCCTCATTTTACAGAGGAAGAAACTGAGGCAGACAACAGTTATGTGACTTGCCAAGGGTGACATAGCCAGTAAATGTATCTGGCTGGATATGAATTCAGACCTTCCTAACTTCAGGTCCAGTGTCCCATCCACTGCACCATCTAGAGACAAAACATTCTTCCTTCTTATCCCTTGAGTTCCAAGAGAAGGAATTTTGTATTCTTTTCTTCTTAATATTAAATTAATATTTTCTTCTTAATATTATCGATATTTTACTTGCACATCAATTTGGGTCAATTTCACTGTCTCTTTGGGCACTCTTTCCTTGGTTTCTTCTTTCATAAAACAATGAATGGGAAAGTGAGATAAATTTTCTAACGCACTTTACAAACCCTCAAAAAGCTTCATAAATGATACCTGTTATTATTACAACAAATTTAAAGCCATGACTAGAGCCTTTATATGACATCTCATTCAATTGCGTGGCATTATGGATGAAGAAGTCCAGGATCAAAAAGAAAATGTGACTTGCCCAGCATCACACAAGATACTAAGTGACTGAGGGAAGAGTCCCAGAGTCTTCGTGATTCAGAGAGAGAGAGAGACAGAGAGAGAAAGAGGCAGAGAAATAGAAAAGAGAGAGAGAGCCAGAGACAGAAAGAGCCAGAGACAGAAAGAGCGAGAACGAGAGAGAGAGAAAGGCAGAGAGAGAGAGAAAGGCAGAGACAGAGAGAGACAGAGACAGAGAGAGACAGAGGAAGACAGAGAGAGAGACAGACACACACACACAAACAGAGACAGAGAGAGACAGAGGCAGAAAGGCAGAGAGACAGAGAGGAGAGAGAGACACACACACACAGAAAGAGAGACAGAGAGAGACGGAGACAGAGAGAGACGGAGACAGAGAGAGGAGAGAAAGAGACAGAGACACACACACAGAGAAAGAGACAGAGGGAGAGAAAAAGACAGACAGAGAGAAAGATAAGACAGAGACTGTGACCGAAAGACAGAGGCAGAGAGACAGAGATTCAGAGTGAGTTCTGCTTTGAAAGTTTAGAGTTTCTTGTTCTGTTTTAGAAAGGGACACATGTTGCAGTCTGCTCAAGGAAAAGTTACAAGAAATCCACGAGTTACGACTTCTATTCGTTCAGGTTATCAGGAACTAGCTGCCAGCGATAGCTGTGCAAACGAGCGTGAGCGCACACTCTCTTACACACACACACACACACACACACACACACAGTGTGACAGATGACCTATTGAAATAATTTCAGAGCAGCTCCGTGGTTGCTACGACAACCAATGCTCTCTTGGCTTTCATCTGGCCATGTGACAGCGACTTTGACGTCAGCTGGAGGCTGAGTCTGTGGTTTAGTCCACCGAGCCAAAGACTTGTGAGAATCTGTTGGATGCTGGACTTATCTCCATTTGCTGCCGCTGCTGCTGTCTCTGCTGCTGCTGCCGCCGCCGCTGCAACCGTCGCCGCCGCCACAGCCGCCGCTGCCTTCCAGAGGTTGCCGGAGCATGGACTATTAAAGTCCTGCATTTCTTCCGTGTGAGGTAACCACTTTACTTTACATTCTAGACATATTTTTTAAAGCTTACTGTGGTGATGTTTCACCCCACACACCCCCCACCCCCGGCTGCTGCAAGTTTGTCTTGATGAGCAATTGAAGGAGTTTGTCTTGATGAGCAATTGAAGGAGTATCATTTTTTTTTTTAACCGTGAGACAATTTCCAGTGGCCAATAATATGTGCAGCCTCAGAGGCTCAGTTCCGTGGGGTAGGATGGTCTCAGCCAAATCATCCTTCCTGCTCCTGCATTTGCTCAAGGACCACACTGCCCCTCGGGGAGCAGCTGGTCCAACTTGGGCCAGATCGCCCTCTCCTGCATTCCAGCAGTCGTTTTCTCTGACATTGTTCGGGATTTCAAACTCCGACTCAGCCAGAACCGCAGCGTCTCTGGTTTGTTACTTTACCGACCGCTACCCTCCTTCGCCAGCTCCGGCGGAGGACACTTTGAAACTCGGTTTCTATTTTCGTTTGCAGGGTTCATAATTAGCAACAATGGGAACAGAGCGAAAGGAACACCAAACACAAACAAAAGTTTGTGTGTGCGTGCTTCCTTTTAAAATAAGGTCCCTTTCAGTGCACATTAGGTTTGGACAATAGGAGGGAGGGCCTTTATCAGTTCCTTAGCTGGTCTGTAAACTGGAGTGTGTGTGTGTGTGTGTGTGTGTGTGCATGTGTGTGCCCTGTACTGAGGATTGTCAACAGCTTCCTGTTAAAAAGTCACAATTGTGCCAAGGAAATGGTGCTGTGTATAACTGATGATGGGTGCCCAAGCATTTCCTTTCTTTTTTATCATGGAAGTGAAGAATCTTAATATTTCACTATCTCCCTACCCCCTTCAAAAAAAAAAGATTGGGGTAATAAATTCCAATTTCTTTTTTAAAAAGTAACATCGAGACTTTTTTGCCAAAGGGATTGGTAAAGCTATTTGGATCAAAAAAGAGAACTGATTCCTTATATAAGAAATGGATAGTTCTTATCCAAATCTAAATGTAAAAGTTTTTACTCAGATGTATTAATGTGAAGATCTATCCATTCAAGAATACATTGTACTTGACACCATCACAACTATAGCTTTTGGAAGGTAGAGGCAGAATTGATGATAGCTTATAAAAGTCCATTTCCTGATAACTTTCATTGCACCTGGGTACAGTCAATGGTTTAGGTTCCTTTTCCCCCCCATACTGTTGTTCCTTTCCCTTTGAACCTTGGTATTTCTTAGCAGTTCTGTAAGTGCCACAAGTAAATGATTTTTTTCAAGTTATGAGGGAAAAAAAAAACTGGTCTTGGGAATTCTTTAAAGTTGTGATTTTAGTGTTCACCTGACCTCAGAGTCTTTTAGCAATCCCACTTAATCTAATAGCATCATACCTAAATGCATTTTATGTTTCAAGGTTCGCATAAAATTTAAATGACTCATAATATGAAGAGAAAATGCTTCTCATCTATTTGTGTATGCTTTGTGAAATGTTAGATTTCACTGTGCCTGACTTGTTAGCTGGATTTTTAATGATATTCTGTGTTGTGAGAAATAGATTAATGATACTGAACTGTACTGATGAATGAGACACATTAGTATTTAGAGTAATTTTCACTGAGACTATGTTTGTATGTATTCATGCATATAATACATATATGCATATATAAAATACATGTGTGCATCATTACATAAATGTATATATGCCTACACGTACACAGCTAAGTGTAATGGCTAGAGAACCAGGACCCAAGTCAACAAAACTTATCTTTGTGAGTTCAAATTTGGCATCAGTGTGACCCTGAACAAGTCACTTAACCCTGTGGTCATGAAAAGTTGGACATAACTGAGCAATAACAAAATTATATGTGTGTGTGCGTGTATTCACATCACTCATTTGGTTTTAATATTAGCTCCAGACGAGGGTCAATCATGCAGGAACTTACAAATAGTATCAGGACATTCAAGCCTCATCTACAAAGACAATATATTATGAATTCACCATTTTTATAAATATAATAAACTATAAGTTAAACTCTTAATATTTGTAAAAATATATATTAATTGAAATGTTATACTGCAGTTCAGATTGGACCATTAATTTTGTCATTTAAAAACACAGTTAAAAATCCTATCATTGAAAAGGGTTTGCTTGATTTTTAGTGAGGGATTTAGATTGATTTGAATGAGAGAATTTTATTCTTCTGAATTTCAAGGATTCCAGATTGTTCTGAACTGTTGCTACTCTTTTCTTCATTTAGAGAGAAAATAAAATAATGAAGGAGTATGAATTTCAGAGGCATGAAATAAGAATACAGGAGAAGTTAATCAGTTTATCCTATGGATCAGTGAAAAAGTTTCTCTTGTTATGGACCAGCTACAAAGATATTTGTTGTTTTTTCTTGAGTCAAAAATAAGAACATTAGAGTTTAGAAAGCATATGAGAGATCATCCAGCCCATTTTTTTTATAGCAATGAAATATAGGTGTATCATGTTAGTGTCAAAAGTATTAGTTCAAAAGACATCAGATAATACCAGAGGCACTTCATAGAATTTCAAATCTCAATAGGCCCCTAGTGGTTATATTGTCCAACTTATATCTATCTAGGAATACTGTCTACTGATATCCCCAACATTCAGCCTTTGCTTGATCATTTCCTTGCATATATAAGTTGGTGAGAATGGTATGATTTATTCTGGAAACTGCTATGATTTAAACATTTGTATACAGCTAATTGAATTACATGTTGACAAAGCCAAAAGAGTTCATATAGCTCTTCTCCCTGCACTACCCTGTCATTTTCACCATTGCCAACATCCATTTTGATCCTCAGAGTTTATAATAACTTGCTCCCTCACATCTACTTGGAAATAAACTTGTGTGAATACAAGATTATTTTTTTTTAAAGTCCGCTCTTTTCTGAAACTCAGCCTTGCATACCTGTGGCTATTTGGAACGAAATACTCCTATTCAGTTGGATGGGCATTAAGAAGAACGGTGCTAATGTTTTAACTTAAGACAGTCGTTTTCAAAGTGTGGTCTGGAGAGTCCTTGGGGGAAGTAAGTGGCAAGGAGTCTCTGAAACCCTTTTAGAGAATCTACAAATTGAAAATTAGTTTTTATTTCTAATATGTTAAATATTTGTAAATATAATCTACATAAAAACTCTTTGGACAGATCCTCAATAATTTAAAAAATATAAAGATCCTGAGAACAAAAGTTTGAATACTACTGACTTAAAATATGAAAATCAATCCTGTAGTTGTATGTAATACACTCAAAAATATCTATAACTGTTCAAAGGATGCTGGTACCTACACAAACAATTCATCATGATAGGTGAAATCTGGACAGACAACATGAGAAAGGCCTCTTCTTTTCATTCCAATAAAACGAGAAATGAGCACTAAGGAGCTCAGTTGATAGCCCAGTTTTACATAACACACATTCATCTGATTAAACAGGTTAGCGGCCCTCAGTGCTCACTGGAATTTTACATACAACTCATCCAGAGACAACAATAGTGAAATTAATGGAAGTTGGGACTATGATTTATTTGTTTCAGTAGAATCTGAGGTTAGGACTGCATAGTTGCAGATAACAGAAAAATTCAAATAATGTTCAATATAATCCAAATCTTAATTCTTCCTCTTCCTCTATGTCCCTCCAAAACAATTTGTTTCAGTTATTGATAAGTCTAAGTAAGATGGAAGGGTTTCTTCTGAATTGTCTAGAGTCAATTCCATTGAATTCAGTTTATTAACTACCATTTATTAACAGTATTCTCTTTGAACTTATTGTCATAGCTTTGCACCTCTTTTCCCTACCTTATTCTGTGTGAATAGACAGCCTGAGTTTTTTATTTTTAAACTAACTACCCAACTTTTCAACTGGTTGGTCTTTGGTGAAGCCATCCTAAGCAGGGTGTCAGCCTTAACCCTCTTGATATAAGTACATGGAATGAGAGCTGTGACATTTTGCATAAGCTGTTATTTCAACTCCTTCCAGATACCTAACATTTGAGAATGGAAGCTTAGCAATTTCCCCCTGGAAAATTCCCTGGAGGATTGCAAGAGTGTTTCCTAAAATGGTTCTCATACTTTGGGGATAGAAAATCGCACCTGCTTAATGGGAAATGGATGTATTAGGAACCACTTGCTGAGGGAATTTGGGAAAGGGCTCAGAAGCTTGACTATTGTAATCCTGATTTTTAGTCCCTTACAGGACAAAGAGTCAGATTTAGGATAGGCAAAAGAGCATTTAATAATGGCACATGTCACACATTTCTTTTTAAGTAAAAACTGTGTGATTAAAAGTCAACTAGAAAATGTTTTGAAATAGAAGTACTCTCAGAACTCTTTCTAAAAGGTACCATGGAAAGACAGGGATCATCTCTGCCTGATATTCAATATTCATATAGATCTATGATCTTAGCAACCGGGAAGCTCTGCATGACTGATATTAATATTATATTCAAAATCTCCATAGTGTTAAGGCTTTCTCCCTCCCAAATGACATTATACATACATATCTGTATATATCTATCTACACATACATACATATATGTATGTAATATATACATGTATACACACATATATGAAGAACTATTTTTCTGGGTTTTTTTATCTTTTTATCTTCAATTCATATAACTTTACACATAGTAGGCATTTAGCATGTGCTTATTGAACTGATAAATTCAGAACTCAGGGGTAGTCAAGTCCTTTCCTTTAAAGACAATCTGCCCTTTTGGCTGTGCTGAATTTGAGCTGTTATTAGGACTTATGTCTTTTAAAAGCTTTTTAATAGCCCCCATTTAACACTGACCAGGATTTTTGCAGTTCTCTATGGTGCAGCAGGGTGAATAGAATTTGAAGGTAGAAAATGCCTAGGCTGGAAGTTACAGCATGGGAGGCAAGTGCACATTTTCCAGGAACTGCCTTGATCACCCCAGGAAATTTTTCCGTTCCCCATGACTTTTTGTTTTGGTGCAAGGATGACATTTTCTAGGGTGATTGGGATTTTACTTGCCTTCATGAGCTTAATTCCCATCCTTAGGGGGATAAATATTAAGCACTGTGTTTGCTATTTCTTGGCTCTTCTTTCGATTCTGTGACTCCCACAGCCTTTGGGATGATTCATGCTGCTAAAACCACGATCCAGACTCGGATGATTGGGTATTTACAACAGCTTTGCAGATAGATCAAAAAAGACCAGCCTACAAAAGTCATCCCACACCTGCTAGTGATGATGGGTTACATAGTGAACATTCATAGCCTGAGGTATTATCAATCAGCCCAGCAACAATTTTCTATTAACTAACTAGCTCTGTACTTTATGACACCAACCTGTTCTTTCAAATTTACCATGCTTTCCGAACATTACAAGCTGAATAATTGTATTAATAGGCATTAAGAAGTCTGAGGTTCTTGATTGGGGAAAAAGAGCCCATTAGTTTTGAAGAATCTATGTATAATCTTGGGGAAGTTAGTTAAGGTCTCAGGACATTCATTTCCTCATATAAAATGGATTCTTTAGACCAGATGTTTTCTAAATTCCCATCTTTTGAGTCTATGAAGTTTTATGATGAAATGGAGGATGAGTATGAATTTAGTAAACTATATTTTCAATTTTTTTTAAAATGTTACTTTTAAATTCAGATAACTTACATTTTAAACCCTGAAATTATAGGTTTGAAATTATAGCTGAATCAATAGATGGATAAATTTAAACAGAGAAGAGAGAATGAGAGGAAGGGAAGGAGAGAGGGAGGGAAAGACAGAGACAGAGATAGACACAAAGACAGACAGAGACAGAGAGAAAGAGAGAGAGAGACAGGAACGAGTGAATGAGAAAGAACATTTATTAAAGATATATAAAGCAAAATAAATATAAATAAGGAAAATAGTCCCTGCTCTTGAGGAACTTTTTTTCCTTTCCTCATTCTTTTTTTCCTTCCTTCCTTCCTCTTCTTCCTTCTCCTCCTCCTCTTCCTCCTCATCCTCCTCTTGTTCTTATTCTTCCTCGCCCCCCACTCTGTCTCTCTCTCTCTCTCTGTCTCTGTGTGTGTGTGTGTGTGTGTCTGAATCTCTGTTTTTGTCTGTCTCTGTATATCTGTATCTCTGTATCAATCTGTCCTTGTCTCTGTCTCTTGTCTCTGTGTATTAACCTATCTCAGTCTCTCTGTCTTTGTCTCTGTCTCTGTGTCTCTCTCTTCTATATTTACCTCAAAGAGTTCTCCTCAACACTTGGGGGACATAATCATTCCTCACCACCCCAGTCTCTGCCAAGGAGAGGGGCATTAGATTTACAGCTTAATTCAGTCCTCAAATAGCACAATCTTGCCAAGTAACCAGTTCAATGTCTGATCTCACCCCACCCCCCCCAAGTTTATGTCTTGGCACCCTGGCTTCTCAGGGTTTCCCTCTTGGGCTGGCAGCCACATATAGTCTGGAATCCTGTCTCTAGAGTTGCCAGGGCTGAAACTACTAAACTCCCAGATCCAGGGCTTCTGCTGCCTGCAAGCAAGTAGAATTGAAAAGAACAAACAAAAAGGACCAAAACCCCAAGCCTGAACCTCAAGGCCACATGGCTTAAAGGATGAGAGAGAGGGTACCTCTTTCAAGTGTAAGATACCAATGTTTCAGGTAGGTAAGATCCTCACCCCCTGGAAACAGCTGGAAAAAAAGAGAAAGGAGTTATTATTTTAATAGAGGAAGACATTACATAAAGCTAGTAAGGACTGTAGCATGATCTAGTGATGGTTGAAAAATGGTATGAAGGCCTGGCTCCAGGAAAGGTAAATAAAATTCACTTATCAGAGAACAGGGTGGTTCCAAATTTCCTGTGGGAAAGAGATAAGAAGGATATTTGGAATGGAAGCAGCATAGTATAGAGATGCACACAGTGTTTTTCTCATTAGAGATGTTTCAAGTTTTTAAAGGGCTAAAGAACAGCTCCAATCCCTTATAATCAGTCAGTCAACACACAGCAAGCATTTATTAAGTGCCCTTTGAGTGCCTCAGCACTGCAGTCTCTGTGATGAAAAATATTATGCCAATGGCCTTTTTGTGTTTAGTTAGTTGATATTTTTGGAAATCATTTATACAAAGGCCTTTTCCATTTACAGTCTTAACTTAGTGGAAAGTCCACTGAAGTGGGAATTATTAGCTCTATGTTCTAGTTCCAACTCTGTCACTAACTCATTGTGGAATTATGGACAATTCATTCACTTCTCTTAACCTCAGGGTCCTTTTTGTTAAAAGATGGACCTCTCTAATACCTCAGTAGCCTATATTTCAGCAATTTCTCTTTTACTAGAATTGAAACAACCAGAAAACAAAGATGATGACATTTTCCTTCAAGGACTTGCCTAGTGGTTAATGGAGGCTCATAAGGATAAGCCTGAGGCACTGTAGTAATCTAAAGTACTTTTTTGAATCTTCTATGAAAAATAAAATTAGGTTCTATATGGTCTTAGTTATCTCAGTATGTTCTAAGTAGCCCAAATTAGACTCATCGGACTAGCAGAATTCTGGAGTTACAAGGAAATTTAGAATCAATCTGTCTAATAATGGTCTAGATTTCACTTTGAAAAGCAAGCTGTTATTAAAATACGCAATGTTCATCTTTATAAACTTTTATCTCCTTTCCAACTCTAAAAGCTCAATCAATTCTCTTTTGGAAAATGGGTGCTGTTTTCTTTTTTTTCCTTTCCCAGGCCACAAAATTTTTTCATATACTATGACCAAAATGTTGGCATCCTAATAACTGGTAACATTCCTTAGTCCTTTAGGACTTTATGTATATTGCATTTCCTTCTCATAACTACCCTGGAAGGTAGATGCCATTATTATTCCTATTTTACAAACGAGAAACCCAAGGCAGATGTAAGTAATTTGTCCAGGATCATTCAGCTAATAAATGTCTAAGACAGAATTTGTTCTCAGATCTTCCTAGCCTCAGTTCGAACATTCAATACAATGTAACACCAAGCAGCTAGGACAAAGAAACTATTAACCATTTAGGAAATATTACTCTGCCAGCAAAAAAAAAAAAAAAAATCAGTTTGCTTTGGCAAAATAAAGAAATGCCTTATAAAAAACTCAAATAAAAATAGTCTCTTAGCCTCAATAAAGATTCTGGAAATCTTCAAAAGGAAAACTTACAGAAATTAGAGGCAGGTAAAGTGGTACAGTATATCATATTCCTCTTAAAATCAGGAATTCATATCCAGCCTCAGATATTTATTAGCTGTGTGATCCCAGGTAAGTCATTACCTTTGTCCCATTTTCTGCATCTGTAAAATAGGAATAACAACAGCACCTACCTCCCAGTGTTGTTGAGAGTATAAAATGGAGATATTTGTAAAGCAGTTTGTAGACCTTCAAGTGTTCATTTTTATAAACTTATAAATCCTTTGAATAACTAAATATTTTTTCTTACATGACAAGAGTAAGTTTTAAAAGCAGAAATGAAAAAAAAAACTCTCTGGTATCCTCTTTCTCTTGCAGAATTTCTATAATTAATAAAAGTAGCCAAAGAGTTGACCGTGGGGCCATGATGGTTGTATTCAAAGATCTGAAAGGCTATCATGTGGAAAAAAGATTAGCCCTGTTTAGCTTGACTCCAGAGAGCTGGGAGCAGGGGCTAGAAAATGCAAAGAGACAATTTTAGATTTACTGTCAGTAAAAACCTTCCTAAAAATCAGAGCTATCCAAGAATGAAATAGGCAGTCTCAAGATTCTTCAAGCAAAGGGCTGACTCTTCAACTGTTGGGTATGTTTAGGGGTATGCTGGTAAATGTTTAACAATCAGCTGTCCAGAAAAAAAGTATATAATACACATTTTCAAGTTTAATTTGCTTTATTAAAATTTACTCTATTGTTTTCTTAAATTGAAACAATTAACAAAATAATTAATCAAATCCCAATTCTTAGTATTTGCCATTTCCAAGGTGTAAATGATCACAATGAAAATTTAACAGCCAGTTTAAGTAGCTGTAGCACAGACTTGGGTATGTTTTAGTGTTATTTTTGTTATGGTATAGGTTAAGCTAGACATCCTCTAAGTCCCTTTTAACTAGTGAGATTCTGTGATTCCAAGCACCTACTTCTACTGGATTTTAGCCTTAGATCCTCATCTCCAAAACTGCTTAAGCAGCTTACATGCAAGTCTCAAGAAGTAGAAATTAGAGCTAATTATCCCCATACCACAAAAACTAAATATATACATACACACACACACACACACACACACACACACACACACAGGATAAGGGAGAAAATGGGAGTGAGTAGAAGGATTTGTTTTCATCCAATCTGGTTGCCTCTCCTCATCTTTATCCTTCATTCTGCCTATCTAGTCATCTCTATTTAGTGTTTGACTTATACAAATATTCTTACAGGATTGAGGCATGGTTTCCTTGGCAGGTAAAATCACAGCCCTAATGATTCTGGGATCAACATCTCAAACTCAACAAAAGTCATTGTAATATAGAGAGGGATGGTATTTTCAAAGTTAATTGTTCCAGCCTACTGTTATTCCTTGTTGTTGTTCTTCCTTCTTTCTTGAAGGGGACTAATGACATCACTTATCACAATGACAAGTGATATCTTGACTTGCAAATGAGTTAGATTTAATGAAGGCAGAGCTGCACAAAGTCATCAGCCTCACTCTCCCTTCTGGAATTGTTGGAATTCAGTAGTAAGACACATTGAAAACTCCTGTCAGTTTAATAATGTAGCTGACATTCTCATAGGGCACTAAGGTTTGTGAAGTATATATATATATATATATATATATATATATATATATATATATATATATATATATATATATATTATTTCCCTGTGTCACCCTATGAGATGGTTGCTTTTATTTTCGCCTTTTTATATATGGGAAAACTGAGGTTCAGGGTGTTAAATGACGGCCAGGGTCATGTAGCTGATAAATAATTGCAAGATCTGGACCTAGATCTTTCTGATTCCTCAAGCCCTGTGCTATCTATATAGCATCCCATTCTGCCTCTGAGATGAGAAAATTGAGACCCCAAAAGAAGAGGAGACAGGAAAGGGTTCACTGATTTGAAGTCATAGGCCGTGGGTTCTGGCTTACATGTCTTCTGATTTGGCAAATCATTTAACTTCTTTTGGTCTTAGTTTCTTCAACTATAAAATGGTCTGGATGATCCATCTCTGATTCTGTGATTTTATGTGATCAAGTGACTTGTTCAAGTTCATTCATTACTGAATGACAAATTAGGGTTTAGTCTTCCTCTAGTCTTTGACCACACCCCATCCTGGCCAGTCATGTTATAAATGCATGGTCTAGGTTCAATAGGATGGCACCAAGCAAGTTTAATGGGGATAGTTGCACACCAATCCATCCCTACTGCTGGGAAAAAAATACTTAAAGCATATTCCCTACTGAGAGCAGGAGAAGGGCTTCATCCTCAGATATGAAAAGCGGGACACTGATTCCGTAAGAACTAAATCTAAGTTGTTGAGAAGAGAGAAGAACATGATGCTTTTGATTATTTGTGCAGCCAGCTTCAGTCTCTTATCACAACCCCTTTCTTTTCTGAGTGGCAGTCTGATTACTGGGTTCTCACCAGCCTTGCCAGGTCAGTGAGCACAGATCCAATTAGGACAATTAGATTTCAGCAGAAACGCTGGTAGCTGTATTCTGTAGGTGTCAATCAAACGTCTGTTCCCTGCCTGCTCTGTGTGTTCCTGTGTTTGTGAGGGACTGTGTAATTAGAAATCCTTACTGGCCCTGGTTTTGGATTCATGTTACAGACTTTGCAAGTGCTTGCATAAAGTGCTACCGAGTGTTCATAACCCAGAAGTTGAAAGAGTGGTCAGAAACCTCAGATCCATAAACAGCCTCAAGGCTGTTGTGGTCAGCTTGTCATAGGTGATATATGAAAATCGTCAGTTAGAAAATCTTGACGCTCCCCCAAACCCACCAGCTCGCCACTTCCTTGATAATGTTCTGATATAAGATCTGTTGCCTTACAAGTGCTCCTCAGAGCCCTGTGGAACTTCTATTTTGAGTAGTCTGATAACCTTGCCTTCATTCCAGGGAATTTGGAAACACAATGATTCCTTAAAGCAGTTTTGAGGCAGCAAAATACAGTAGTAAATAGAAGATTAGACTTAAAGTTATGAAGACCTGAATTTAAATTGTGCTTTAAACACTTAATGGTTATGTGACTTTTGAGTAAGTCATTGAACCTCAATTATTTTCAATTTCTTCATTTGTAAAGCAGATATAATAATAGCACCTATCTCAAGGATGTTGTGAGGATGTTAAGAGATAGCATAAACAAAATGCTTTGTAAACCTTAAAATGCTATCTAAATGCTAATTATTATCAACTTTATTTCATTGAAGAACAAAGTATTTTACTAAAAAAAGACATTTTATAGAATTACAGATTTATTGTTGTTCAATTGTGTCCAACTGTTTTGTACCTCATTTGGCAAATATAATGAAGTATTTTGCCATTTCCTTCTCCAGCTCATTTTAAGATAAGGAAACTGAGGCTAATGGGAGTGAGTGGGATGCATTCCTATAATAAGTCTCAGAAGCCAGATTTGAGCTCACAAAAAGGAGTTCTTCTGATTTCAGGCTCTGTGCTCTCTTCACTACATCACTTAATTGCCCCAGTCAGGTACTTTAAGAAAATCATTTTGGTAGCTGAATGTGCAGGAATATGAGGTAGAGAGAGGTAAGATCAAAAACTTATTTCAACAGTCTAAGTGAGAAGTAAGGAGGGCATATACTAGGATGGTAGTCACTTAATTAGAGAGAGACACATGTGAAAAAATGTTATGATGGTAGAAAAGCCAAGATTTGGCAACGTGTTGGATGGGTGGATGGGTGAGAATAAGGAATGAAGGTTGATATCAAGTGGTGAGTCTGAATGACTGGAATGATAGGGGCAATGCTCCCAGCAATAATACGAATTTGAAAAAGGTAAAGTTTGGGATGGATGGAAAGATAATGAATTCAGTATGGAATAGTGCCAGACACATAGCATATGCTTAATAAACATTCATTCATTTGTTCATTAAATATGTTGACTTTAAGATACCTAAAGTACATCCATTTTGAGATGTCTCAAAGATAGAGACTAGAACTGGCTAAAATTACCTGAGAATGATCGGTATAGAGAGAATAATTGCGATTTTCTATAACTCTCACATATCAATTTTTTAAAAAAAATTTTCATGTAGTTCCTTCCTTTTTTGCCATGTTAGCTTTCCCCTTCATGTTTTGTCGAAACACAGCAGTCTCCCTGGTGTCTGTGGTCTTATGGTAATGTCACCTTGCTGACTGAGCACGCTTGTTAACAGGAAGAGTCGTTCCTCAACTGCCAAAGTAGAGACCCCACTCTGAAAGGAGTACACCACATCAGTGGCCCTAAGATTATATGACTAATCACTGCCTAGGTCCTGAGGAAGCCATAGAGTAGGGCAACTAGATCAGGAAATACATTGTAGTCCCCAGCAACCAAGTGATCATAGGCTTCTTGAGTCTAGGGTCTGTGTTTCATTTAATATTTTTTCTTACCTCCTAATATATAGCAGATACTTGGGTGACTGGTGCAGTGGATAGAGTGCCAAACTTGGAATCAGGAAGGCTCATCTTCTGAATTCAAATTTGACCTTAGGTACTGATTAGCTGTGTGAATTTGAACAAGTCATTTGACCCTGTTTACTTCATTTTCCTCATCTGAAAAATGAACTGGTGAAGGAAATGGCAAACCACTCCAGTAATCTTTTCCAAGAAAATCTCAATTGGATAGCATCATGAAGAGTCAGACATGACTGAACAAGAACAGTAACAAACAAAGATGCTTATTGAATGATTGAGTGAATGGACAACTGCAATGTACTCACGGAGTCTCCTGATTTTAATTTCAAATACAGAAAGTAGAGACTTAGAAATGTTTCGGGTTGCCTATGAAAGAGCCATATGTAGTTGTGGTCTGAGTCCAACATGTTATATTTCCACTCAATCTGTGTAGTTCATCTGGGAGATGAGGGTGAGAAAGAGCTTGTTCCATTCCTGTCCCAAACTGATCTGGGCAATTGTAGCAAGGTTTAAGGACTACTCAGCTACTTTGGCCTTGCGAGGCAGAGAAGGGCACAGAATCTGGCATCTAGTAGGCATTTAATGAATTTGTTTTGACTTGATGGAAATATCTCCCCATACAAAGCACCCTGGATGCTAAAGATGTGATTTCTTCTTCTGAAGCCAGGTTCTGAAGCCAAGAAAAGAATTCCTAGGCACCCAAATAATAGATAAACCTTTAAGTGCTATGCTTAACTTTGTAAAACCTCCATGTCACTAATTAGATACCTGGAAATATCATTTCTTTCCTTTGGTCTCAGCTGGCATTTTATTGCTCTTTAGCACTCTTACTAAGTTCTGTTTTGTATTCTAGTTTCATATATTTATTGTATTGGATTGCAAATGAGGTAATATATTAAAAGTACTTTATAAATCTTAAAAAGCCATATGTTAGCTTATTTTCCTGATTTCAAGTCTGGCCTCAGATACTTATTAACTGTGTAACTCTGAGCAAGTCATCTAACCTTATTTGCCTCCGTTTAATCATCTATAAAATGAGCTAAAGAAGGAAATTGCAAATCACTCCAGTATTTTTGCCAAGAAAACCCTTAATGGGATCATGAAGAAACAGATACAAATGAATGACTGAACAATAACTACAAAATAAGTGTGTGTATGTGTGTGTGTTGTATTTCTTTCCCTCTTCCCTCCCCCTTGTAAGAGCAAGAACAGTGTCTCAATGAACTCTGAATCAATCCATCAACATGCAATCAGACAATATTAAGCATATTTTATGTACCATACACTGTATTAAGTTCATAAAAAGAGGCAAAAGACATTCCATACCAGAAGGAGTTCATAGTGCATTGGGGAAGACAACAAATAACACATGTGCAAAAAAGGTATATACAGGATAAATAGGAAATAATTAACCAATAGAAAGTACTAGAATTGATAAGGATTGAGAAACATTTCCTATAAAAATGGGATTTTAATTGGCATTTAAAGGTAGTCAAGGAAATCAGGAAAAACTGAGAAGAGAGAGCATCTCAGGCATAGGAGACAGCCAGAGAACATGTCTGGAGCAAGAGGTGGCTTATCTTGTTCATAGAAGAGCAAGAAGCTGTTGTTACTGTATTGAGAGCATATACTGGGAAGCAAGATGTAAGAAGCCTGGAAAGATTGGAAAGGAATAGGTTATGAAGGTCTTTGAAACCCAATAATTGACTTTGGGGTAATAGGGAGCCACTGAAGTTTATTGAATGGGGGTAGTGGTGACACGGCAAAACGTTGTTTTAGAAAAATGATTTTGTCAGTTCATTACAGGATAGATTAGAGTGGGGAGAGACTTGAGGCAAGCAGATATGGCCATAGAATACTATAGTAGTCCAGAAGTGAGGTGATGGGGACTTGCTATATTAGAAGAGAGGAGACATATTCAAGACATGTTGAAAGTTGAAATCAAGAGGCTCTAGCAACAGATTGGATAAGAGGAGTGAGAGAGTGAGAAGTCTAGAATGACATAGGATTATCTGGGATGGCCAGATCTGACCTCATAAAGACATATCTTTCTGATACCAGGTCCAGTGTTCTACACACCACCTCTAAAGTACTGAAGATTAATGCCTTTTCTTTAGGAAGCACAACAAATCAAAAAAGATAAACAAAGAATGTTGTATGGATAACAATAAGAACAGCAACAACCCTGGTGATTCTTGGTCCCTGGACAAAGACAATAAGTGCTGTCAATTTGGTTTCTAAATACAGGTGTGTGTATTCTATATACTGATACAAGTAGGCCATTCACCTGGAACTTAAAATCTCAAAAAGTTGCCCCAGGAACTGATAGACTAAAACAATGGTTCTCCAAATATGTCCAGAGAATCCCAGGGGTCTCTGAAACTCTTTCAGAGGGTCTACAAATTCAAAATTAGTTTTTCTTTCTAATATAGTTAATATATATATATACATATATAAATATAACCCACATAAATAAAAATTCTTTGGACCAGCTCTTTAATCGATTGATTTTAATAGCATAAAAATTAATCAATTAAGGAGCTGGTCCAAATAAATTTTAATAATATAAAGATACAGAGAACAAAAATTTAAGGATCATTGAACTAAAAAACTTACCTTTAATTATATTTAGAACAATTCAGAAACAGCCCTGGAACCCAGGTCTGTCTATCCCTGAGGCTGATCATACTTCCTGACATTTGCCTAGTTATGCAAATGTTATTGTCCCCATTCTATAGATAAAGAAACTGAGAGTCTGAGAAATTACTTTTCCAAAGCCTTATATCAGATTTAAGAGCCAGAGCCAGAATTCAAATCCAGGGATCCTAAATCGAAGTCTATCTCTGTTCCTAAAGAGTTTATATCATCAAAGTACATAGCTAATACAGATTCATATATCCTTTATTTTCATTTCCACCAGAAATATGAACAGAAACCTTAAACTAGAAGGACACCTCCTATGATTTATCATTTAAAAGCATCTGTTAGTAACCAGGAAAACCACTTAACCACTCTTAATTTAGCACTTCTGTAAATTTAGATTTCCTTAAAACTTCGCATACTTAGCACTTAGTCCTGTGTCTGGCACATAGTAGGTACTTATGAAATGATTATTGACCTACACACTTGTATTTTTAGAAACCCAACTGACCTTTCCCAGGGTACCAGAAACCACTAAGGTTTGTTTTTGATGCTGTTCACAACATTCTTGCTTTTCTTTTTGGATTTATTTTTCCTAAGTGCTTCCTAGAGAAAGAATGCTAATAACAGCATTTAAGAGGAGGCAGGAGTATATTAGGCATTAAGTTTTTTAGATTTAGATTTTAGACCTTGAAGAAAGTTTTCTAGTATAACCTTTCATTTTGTGCATGAAGAAACTGAGACTATCAAGATAGTAAATGCTTTGTCCAAGGTCGTTATATTACAGATGCATAATTTGAACCCAGCTCCCCTGTCTGGAGCTATCACACTTACGGTTAGTAAGTAGCAGTCCTGGAATTTGAACCCAGGTCCCCTGATTCTAGCCAGAGCCAGAATTCTTTACACAGCATACTTACATCTACTCTACTTAAATTCCTTTCAAGCACTTTATTTATAGTTATTAGAGTTTTTGGCAATGTTAAATGGGATGATGTCTCAAATCTTTTTGCTTGTCATTAATAATAATGTTTTAAGTTTGCCTATTCAGTGCTCCAAGGCCATCTGAATCAGCCATTCATCATCACTTTGAAGCTGATTAGTATTAATTTCTTTTTGATAAGAGGAGAAAACAAAGGCTCCAGGAGGGGGCTGATTTAGCTCTAGGTTAAAGTGAGGCTCTTTTATGTAATCCTAAATCCAGCTAGAATGACTATTGTTATTCCTAAGGCAAATACCACAAGCTGGGCCTGGGTCAAGTGAGAATGAATGACACCTTCTCCAGAGATCTGGGCAGAGGAACAAGGGTATGACTGAATAGGCCACTAGTGAGGAGTTGGGAAGGGAAAAAAACATCTATTAAGTGCTTAGTATGTGCCAAACACTGCACTGAGCTCTGCAAGTATTGTCTCTTTTGATCCCCAATAACCCTGAGAAGTAGGCACTATTATTCTTCCCATTTAAAATTAAGAAACTGAGGCTAAATTTGGTGCATCAAGTCAAAGTCCTTTGGCTGTATTCTTCTTCACTGTAGCTTTGATTTTAAGCCCATTTGAAAATTGTGTCTGAGAGTAGGACACGTACATGGAGGGAGGGCAAAGAGAATGCATGCATACTTCATTAAATTCTGCAGCTTTTTTGTTCTTTCCATACATCCAACTTACTTGTTAAAAGTATAACTTGCAATATTTGGCATTTGTGTTACCTTGTTTATGTAGGACAGCATCCTACAGCCAAAGAGGATGCTCTTCAGAATGTCTTTATCTTTCACTGACTTATGCCCCAAAAGACTGTGCTCATATAATGTAATATGTTAAAGTGTTGTTCATTTCACTCCATGTTATTTACCTCCTTAGGTGGCTGTCCACATTGCCAGCCCTTAGTCACAGCTCTTCTTTAGTCCTTAGTTTAGTGGACTTGAGCTGTGTTTCATCCTGATTCTGAAGATGTTGGGGTCTTTCACAGACCTTGAGAGTTTATGCAGACCAGATTGTTTTTCTATCTTTAAAATGAATATCAAATTGTTTAATTTCTCAGTTAAAAAGTGCAAAACACATCCTTGTGTTATAGCTGCTCCATGTACAATATCCCCTGAGCACGTAAGAGAGATGGGCACTATCTTAATTATGCTATACAAAATCATAAAGGCAACTGTGCTGTCCAAGTGTTAATACAGAGCATGGGTTGGGAGAGTGAAAGAGAGCAGCAAGAAAATGAAGTCCAACTTCATTGGTGTCTTCAATTTTTCTATCATGATCTTCAACTTTTGAACAAGTTGTGTTGACAAAAGTTGGTTCCTAAGTTGCTTGGAACACGTAGCTCTATTTTTCATTGAAGCATCATGCTTGGTGGTTAGGATCCCAGACCAATGTGCAAAACCTTTTTTAACTTCTAATTTACCAAAAAGTATAGGACAGTATTAATAGATATATGGAATCTCTGACAGCTGCTGTTTCATTCTGCCTCTCCATCTGCCAGGGATTTGTAGGGCCCAAGAATTAACATTGTGTAGGCTCATTTCCATGCCCATACCACTCAAGACAGTGTGAAATCATAGACATCTTAGAATCTGTGAGCTTAAAGAATTGGTCAAGATCACCTAATTTAGCCCAATAATCATCAGATAAGGAAACTGAAAACAAAATTAGAAAGGATTTTATCTGAGTCATAGCTGTAACTGGGTTAGGCAATCAATGCATTATACAAAAGTGTCAAAATATACAGGGTATTGCTAGCACTTGTACTTCATCTGGTTAGAATTAGTAATTAACTTAAATATGAGAGTATCAGATGGCTCATTTTCTCTATCTACCAGCCCTCAGTCTGGGCCAGCTATACCCAGGTGAACTTCTTACTGACTAGGATCCACCATGCTCTCTTTCCCAGAACTGTCTTCTGCCACACTGTCCTCATTGTATCTTATACATAGAATTCTCACAGAATTTCATATCTTATAGAATTCCAGATCTACAGCTGAGAGAAATCTTAGAGGCTATGGTGAAGTTCAACAATCAGTATTTCATTTAGTTACCTATTATGTTCCAGGCACTGTACTAGCTCTTGGGATACAAAGATAAGGGAAAATGTTTCTTCTCTCTAGGAACTCAGTCCATTGGAAAAAACAATATGCAAACAACTATGTACAATTAAGTGTGTCCAAGATAAATTGGAAATAATCAAAAGAGGTTCTGCTTATTTCATTCTTCATTATTTTGTGAAAATCTTTCCATGTTTTTCTAAGATCCTTAAGCTCATCATTTCTTAGAGTATTCCAGTAAATTACTGGGGTTCGTTCATTCTCCATTTTAGAAAAAAAGGATACAAGTTTGGGAGTCAGGAATCTCATAATGTAGGTCTTGTTCTACCCCTGAGTTTATGGTGTGGTCTTGGCTAATTCACTGAAACTCCCTGTGCCTCTGTTTCCTCATTGGGCAAATAAGGAGGGTCATAATATCTATCCTCACAGGGATGTCGTGAGGATAAAAATGAACCAAGAAGTGTGAAAATGCCTTGAAAAAATTAAAAGTGTGATAATAATGGAAGGCACAATTCTTGTTACCACCTCCAATTGTGCCTTCTCGGGTCATTTTTTGCCTGGGCTTTTTTGGGGAGCTGGAGACTGAGAGTGAATATCCTACTGAGTCTGACATAGGAAATTACTGGATGTGAGGCAATAAGGGCTACTTCATGTCATTTGTAATTGCAGATGTTGCAAGTAAAACAAGAGAGGAAAAAATATGGGAGAGAAAGAATTGGAGATTCTCCTGATCTGTTTTTGGAGGAAGTAACATTTATTTTAATTCAGCATCTGATGAATTTTTAAGTGTTTTTCATCCATTCTTCATCCTTGCTGTAATTGAGCAATAAGGACTAGGTAATTGGTTATTTTAGAAATTGAAAATACCCTCCTTCCACCTCTTCTTTCCCTCCCTGCACATGCTTATTGACCCTCCCATACCCAAAGGCCAAAATAGGATTCAGAAAAAAGCCCTGGACTATATCGTAGTGCAGAAAAGCCTGAGGAAGCCTCTCACCACAGGCAGATATAAGACAGGGCCTGGTAATGGCTCTGCTGTTTGTCAAAATCATAAATTGTTGCTGCTTCCTCTGTGGTGGTTTCTTTCTCCTGCCTCACCCTCTAGACTTCCTGGGTGACTTATTGGAGGGGCAAAAAATAACCGGTCCTTCTGGGACCTGCATCAGGACTACTGCAGAACTGAAGAGAAAATGAAGGTCTTGGCTGTGCTTGCTTCTAAATTAATTTTATTTATGCAGATTAAATTTAAGGCCTGCATTACAGAAATTCCATATTATTTCTTTTATATATAGATGAAACAGAGTATATCCTATCAGAAATTTGAGTCTGGGAACCTTTTCTTAATTGATCATATTTACCTGTTAATAATTATGATAATAACATTTATATACATATATGTATTATATATCTGTATTAGAGAGAGAGAGAAAGAAAGGATAGAGACAGAGAGATAGAGATAAACAGAGAAAGACAGAGATGACAAAGAATCAGAGACATATAGAGAAAAGACACAAAAAACGGAGAGAGAGAAAAGATACAGGAGACAGAGAGAGATGGAGAGAAAGGAAGAGGGAGGAAGGTAGAGAAAAAGAAAAGAGCAAAAAGAGGAGAGAGAAGAGAAAGAGAAGAAAAAGAAGAGAGAAACAGGCAAAAGAGCAAGAAAAAGAAAGATAGAGAGGGAAAGAGAGAAGAAAAAAGAGAGAAAAGTGGAGAAGGAATAAATGGAGAGAGGGAGAGAAACAGTGAGAAAGGGAGGGAGAGGGGAAAAGTGAAATAAAAAGACTAAAAGAGGAGAGAGAAGAGAGTGAAAGAAAGCAAGAAAATAGAAGGGAAGGAAAAGAGAGAAGAGACAAAAAGAAGAGAGAAGAGGAGAGGGGAGAGGGAAAGAGTTGAGGGAAAAAGAAGAGGAAAAAAGAGAGAGGAAGAGAGACAAAAGAAAGAAAAGAGAAAAGGGGAAGGAAAAGAAAAAAAAAGAGGGAAGGAAAAAAGAGAGAAGAGAAAAAGAGAAAAGAGAGAAGGAAAGAGAAGAGAGAGAGACAGATACAGAAACCCACACAGACAAATTGATTCACCCAGGAAATTATGCTTCTTCTCACTTCATAGGATCATATTTGTAGAGCTGGAAAGGACAAAGATAATACAGGTTATGTGATCCAATTCCCTTGATTTATAAATTAGGAACCTGAGGCCTAGAAAGATTTGATGATTTGAAGGACACTGCATGGTCCAATGGATAGAGAATCAGCTTTGGAGTCAAAAGGAGCTGAATTCAAATGTGATGCCAGACACTTAACACTTTCTAGCTTGTATGTCCTCAGGGCAAGTTACATAGCCCCAATTGCCTTACAAAACAACAACAACAAAGAAACACACACATCAAAAAAAGAGGTTCAATGACTTGTCCAAGATCACAAAAATAATTTCATAGAAGGGGATTCAGGTCCTCTGATTCCACTACAGTGTTTTTTCCATGTATAACAGCTCTGGCAGAATTTGTTCAATTTTTTGGGCAAACGGCTGTTGATACTTTTGATTTAGCCTGACAAAGAACTGCAAAGTGTTGACAAAGGTACTTTCCCCACAGAAATGCTACAAGGAATAAAATTAATAAGCTTGGCATTTTCAATCATTTCCCCAGAATTAACTATTATTACTGTCAGAAAAAAAGGTGGATATTTTTGGAAAGATGAGCTTGAGTCTATATTAATTCTGGCAAATAATTTCTTGAATTAATCTCATTTCTTGATAAATATAAATGTACTTAGGAATGGTGATGATGGTTTCTGTGCTAACACAGTACAAATTCAGCTTTATAGTGGATTCAATATAAACAGCTGTTTTCGGTCAGAGAATACAAGAAGTCCAATGTCATAAAGATAGCAATAATAATTCTTTATATAATTCTTGAAACGTTACCCTTTCCCAAATGAAAGATCCCAAAACCTGGGATATCAAGATATAAGATTGATCTGCATCCATTCAAAATAGCTCATAAGCCCCCATCAATGGTTTATTTCTACTAATCAACCACAGGATACAATTAGTTCAAAGAAAAAAAGACAACAATGAAATAGCATAGTAAGAAAAATAACAATAAAACATGTTATTCAGTTGTTTTTCAGTCATGTTTGGTGCTTTATGATCCCATGTGGATTTTTCTTGGCAGGGATACTGGAGTGGTTTGCTATTTCCTTCTGTAGCTCATAAATGCAGTTCTTCTGTAGTTCATAAATGAGGAAACTGGGGCAAAAAGAGCTATGTGAGTTACCTAGAATCACATAGCTTACTTAATAAATGTCTAAGGCCAGCTTTGAACTCAAAAAGATGAGTTTCCTTGACTCTAGGCTTGTCACTCTATCCACTGTGTCACTTAGATGCCTGAAAATAAAACATCTCCTCCTCCAAAACTTGGAACGTATTTTCCCACAAACACAAATGTACATACACATCATCATCATCATCATCATCATCATCAATAGGGATCATATATGACAAATAAACATGAAAACACAATATGACCAAGGCATAAGCATGGAGGGCTAACTACTAAGATGCTGAGGTGTTCTGGATATTATCTTGATGTTCCTTTTGGTACTGCCCAGTGAACTGTGCTAGACTTGTATTTTCATGTCATTCACCCCCAAACCCCATCCCATATATGCACCCCCTCCTTTTTTTTCTCTAGAGCTTTACCAAGCATCCTAAGCAGAGATTCTACTTTCTTCAAAGCTAAACTAAAAGAGATTTGAATAGAATATATACAAATATAGGCTTCAGGAGTGTAAGGTTTTTGTTCTTGCAGTCTTAGTGTCTTGAATGTTTTAGGTGCTTAATAATGGTTGTTGAATGAATAAATAAATGAATAATTCTTGACCTTTTAAAGCAGAATACTCCTGCTGAGTCATAATGCTATAAAGAAAAAGCAAAGCTGCATACCTGCTCAGTGGAAGCTGTAGCAACATCCAACAGGTCTTTGAGAAAATCAAAGCTTGCTTTCTGAAATTTGTAATGATTTCCCCAGGAATCTCAGTCTTTTCTAGATTTTTAAAGTTGATAAACAGGGGATTCAAGATTTTGCTGGAAGTTCAGAAGTTCATTATGCTTTGTCTGTCAGAAAATAAAAAAATGCTGCCTAGTTTGATAACCACTACCTGTCCTTCTGTTTGCATTTAATTCTTGGATCCAGTTAATAATTGCTCTTTGATTACCATGTACCCATTTCCTGGACAGTCCCCCCATGAAGCATGTGGTGGAACTCAGACCCCTGAGCAAACAGTGCCAACCTCTCTACTTTGTTAATTAGGTTATCAGATTTTTTTTCATGTGGCTAATTTTGCTGCAGATTTCACAAGGCTTCTAAATGTGTGCTTGTAGACACAGAATGGCAGGTTCTTCCCCAACTTATTTCATAAGAACTAAAATTAGGCAAGCCCTTGACCTTCAATGTTATGAAGAAGATTAGCAATGCTTTTGTAGGTATATGCTGAAAACTTTCACAAATGCTCTAGCATAAAATAATGGAAATACTCAAGTCCTTTTGTTGGGTGGGTCCTTCAGTGTTTAATCTTGACAAGCTGATTTTTTTCCGGTTTATGAAAGAGAGTACATATTTCATTGCCTGAAAGATCTGTGATTTCCTCTATGTGACTATTCTCTCTACCTAAGGAGACTGTGACCCCACTGAAAGTCAGCCAGGTACCCCTTAGTATAAATAATGAATTCTGTAAAGATGTCACAGGTATTCAAAGTACTGTCTGAAATTATAATTATGTAAAATATAGTCATTGGCATCAGCACAATGGAAGTATATAGTGAAATTCAAATAATGCAATCATTTAATTCCTTATTTGTACTAATTGGGGCCTTGCTATAGACATTTTCTCTGAACAGAAAAATGAATCTTTGGGCTTTCAGGCAATGGGATCCTTGAAATTTAGGTGGCCTGGCCCATACCTGGAACTTTTCCAGTTAATAGGACCTTGAATTCTCCTGGCATTGAATTTGAGAATCTAGTTTACCCCAGAGCCATCACTGAGAATAACATCTGGGCAAATTACAATTATTTTCCCATTTATGGGATATAACAAACCATGACTAGAGCTCAAACAAGGTATTTGCCTATCTTAAATAATACCCTTGTCTTGTTTCTGACTGCTAGAGGCTTTGAATGATTCCCTAATGCCTTTGGGCAATAGAAATCTTTCTCTTTATGAAGCATCACAAAACATCATTTTATAGTTCTTCATTGCACTGATGATTTTTAATATAGTATATTACAGTTATTTGTACTTATGTTTTATCTCACTAATAATTGACATAACATTTTATGTACATTACCCCTAACAACTGTGTGATTATTTGGGGAATAATCTAGCAACATCTAGTAGAAATTGAATCTGGGTTCAATAATGTGGCTCAGTGGTTAAGAGAAAACTTGACTTCAAATACAGATTCAGATACTTAAACTAGTTTTTTTATAACAATACTTTTTTATTTTTCAAAATACATGTAAAGATAGTTTTCAACATTCACTTTTGCAAAACTTTGTGTTCCAAATTTTTCTCTCTTATTCTTTCCCCTCCCCTAGATAGCAAGTAATCCAATATAGGTTAAACATATGCAATTCTTCTAAACATATTTCCACATTTATCATGCTGCACAAGAAAAATCAGATCAAAAGGGGGAAAAATGAGAAAAAAATCAGGCAAACAAACAATAATTACAACAACAAAGCTGAAAATACTATGTTGTGATTTCACATTCAGTCTGCATAGTTCTCTGTCTGGATATAGAAGATTCTCTCCATCACAAGTCTATTGGAATTGGCCTGAATCACCTCATTGTTGAAAACAGTCAAGCCCATCATAAGTTGATCATCACATAACCTTCTTGTTATGTATGTGTCTTCTTGTTTCTACTCACTTCACTTAGTATCACTTCATGTAAGTCTCTCCAGGCCTTTCTGAAATGAGCCTGCTGGTTGCTTCTTATAGAACAATAATGTTCTATATTGAACTACTTGTCATCTAGGGAAGGGCATGGAGGAAGGGAGGGAAAATTGGAACATAGGATTTTGCAAAGGCTAATGCTGAAGAATTGTCTATGCATAGGTTTTGAAAAATAAAAAGCTTTAATAACAAAAGAACAATAATGTTCAATTACATTCATATACAATAACTTATTCAACCATTCCCTAACTGATGGACATATTTTCAGTTTCCAATTCTTTGTCACTACAAAAAAAAGGCTGCTACAAACATTTTTGAATTGCTCTTTTTTCCTTTTCAAAGGGTATGCACAGTTTGATAGCCATTTGGGCATAGTTCCAAATTACTCTCTAGAATGGAATCAATTCACAACTCCATCAACAATGTATTAATGTCCTAGTTTTTCCACATCCCCTTCAACATTTATCATTATTTCCTGTTGTCTTAGCCAATCTGAAAAGTGTGAAGTGAAACCTCAAAGTTATCTGTTCATTTCCTTTGACCATTTATCAACTGGAGAATAGTTTGTATTCTTATAAATTTGAGTCAATTTTCTATATATTTTAAGAATGAGGCCTTTATAAGAAACCTTGGATATAAACAGTTCTCCCTAGCTTTCTGTTTTCCTTCTAATCTTAGCTGCGTTGGTTTTGTTTGTATAAAACTTTTTAATTTGATATAGTCAAAATTATCCATTTTGTATATCTTAATATTTTCTAGTTTTTCTTTGACCAATTAATTCCTTCCTTCCTTCTTCACAGATCTGAGAATTAGACTATCCCTTGTTCTCCTAATTTGCTTTTAGAGATACTTACTAGTTATACAACCCTGGACTGAACTCTCCCAAGATATCTTGAGATTTACTGACTATATTTGTTTCTTAAGGATCATACCTTAAACCAAAACCATTCTGATTCTCCTAGATCTGAGGCCAAGTCCTATTTGGTCATTTTTGGGTCTTGATTGATTTAGACTGAATGTAAATAGCAATCATTTCTGCTTTGGCCAGAAACCCCGAGGAGAGTCTTCCCCTCCCAGATTAAATAATTTATTTATATATATATATTTGACTGTGAAAGATAAAAGAGGAGATTCTTTGTTTCAATTGTTACCTGGCCTTAATCACTGAATGGGTATTGGCTCAGTCAAACTGAGACCTATGAAGAAGACCTTAGCTTAAAAAGATCAAGGTCTCCCATTGCATCCAGGGCTATCTCCAATCAACCTGATCTATATCTGGCCACTGGACTCTGATGGCTCTGGAGGGGAAAGTAAGGCAGGCAATCTTGCACAGTCCTCCCTCACTTAAATCCAATTCACTTACATGTCATAGCATCATTTCCTGGCATCATAGTCCTCTTTGAAGGACAGTGACCCAGGACATGTAACTTAGTCTCTTACTGTCTTGTTTTCTTCATATGTAAACTGGGAATAATTTATAAGATCTTTTCCCAGACCTGTTGTGAGAATCAAATGAGATAATATTGGATTTAAATAAGGGTGCCATGGAGAATAGAATTTTGGGGAATATTTTTTCCATTTATGATAGGTCATTATATAGTATTCTCCTTCCTCTTCCTCATTCCCTCACTTATCTTATATATATATAGAGAGAGAGAGCTTACTTTGTATGTTTTTCTCTTTGCATGTTGTCTCCCTTAATAGATTATATGTTCTTTAAGGACAGGAACTGTCTTTTTTCTCTTTTTATAATTCCTAATACTTAGTAAAATATAGGTGCATAATAAATATTTGTTGAATTAATTGTTAATAATGTAGATTAACCTTTAAAATGTGGGTAGCTAGTTTTTTGAGACAGAATCTAGTTTTTAAACAGTTATCAACACTTTCCTATGCTAATTTGTAAATATTGTTTGAACTTATCAGGTATGCTCAGGGAATGAAATTATTACCAGATGAAGACCTGGAAACTGTAAACTAATAATAACAGACAAATATAGTAATAATATTAATAGTAACTGGTATTTATATAGCTCTTTAAAGTTTATAATCCATTATCTCAATTGAACATTATAATACTCCTGCATTAATTAAGATTATGAAAGCAAATATAACCATGTTATGTGAAAAACTCTTAGGTAACCCACAATAGTCTTTCTCTGTTCTTGGCAGAATTCAGTCAGTGGGAACAACAGTGCTAAAGAGTATTCAGTATAAAGATATAAGTAAATTGGGTTTGAGGAATTCTAGAAGGGATCCTGAATAATTTAATTATATTCTCATAGCGAGAGCAACATTGACATCATCAAATTAATTTTTTTAAGTTTTCTGCTAAAATTATCTTTCATTGTGTTTCTCATTAGCTCTTCTTATAAGTTAGAAGACATTAATTAGATAATCTGAATGCCTAAAATTTGACCATTTAGGAGGTAGATGATTTTAGGCACAACAGAGCCCTTTCCCAGTTGCTTTTAAGGAGAAAGCTTAGCTTGACCACCCATGTGTAATGCTTTGATCAATCAATCACTTAAACAACAAACATTTATTATCTACTGTGTGCCAGGTGCAATTCTAAGCAATGAAGATATAAAGATACAAAAATACAAATACCTTGCCCTCAGGTAGCTTACAGTCTATTGCAAGAAAACAATAGTTATGCATGTAAATAAATGTGAAGTATATACAAGATAATTTTTATAAAAGTAACTAAGTCCTTAAGGGTAGAAACTATAGAGAGAGCGGCAGGTAAGTAACATGGTGAATAATAACACTAAGCTTGGAGTCAGAAGACCTTGGTTCAAATTTGAACAGTGTTTTGGATTTGGAGTCAGGATGATCTGAATTTAAATCCAGTTTCACACATTTAATAGCTATTTGATTCTGAGTCAATTGCTTAAACTCTGCCTAACTCAATATCCTCAACTGTAAAGATGGGGATAATAATAGCACTTTTCTCACAAAGTTGTTATGAAAACCAAATGAGATAATAAATGGCAAAGGAATTTTAAATGCTTGTTTTCTCTCCTATAATTAAAAATCTAGAGCCAAAAATAGCCTCCTTACTTTTTAGATGAGTAGATTGATGAGATTTAGATGAGTAGGAAATTGACCAAGATCACATAGGTAATTAATGACAGAGGAGAGATTTGAACCCAGATCCTCTAACTCTAAAGCACTTATTGTTTTTTTTCCTATTGTACTGTGTTGAATACTTGCAAAGAAAATATAAAATAATTTGACCTTTTCAGGAGCTGGGGAAATTCTCTGGAGGGGGTTTCTACTTGAGCTGAGCTGTGAAAGGAATAGGGATTCTGAGAGGTAGAGATGAGGAGAGGAAGAATATCCCAACTTTAGGACTTTGTACAAATGCTTGAATGTAAAAGATGAAGTGCCAAATTGATGCAAAGCAAGTATATCAGTTTAACTGGAATTTAAAGGACATGAAGGGGATTTGTGAAATTAGTCTGGAAAGATAAATCAGACCTAGATTATGAAGGACTTTAGATACCCCAAAGAGATTCATAAGATGTGAAAAACTGTAAAATCAGACAATTAACTGCTACAGTGCTTCGAATAGGAGACCCAGCATGGAATCAGAAAGATAGAACACTGTGCTCAGAGTCAGATAGTTCTGGATCCAAATTCTCCAAAATAATTTAATTTAATAATTAGTTAAATTATATTATAAATTATTAATTAAGTAATAATTTAATTATATTTATATAAACCTTAGTTTTTCATCGGAAAAATAAATCAGCAAGCCTTTGTTAAGCATCCATCATTGGGAAGACATTGTGCCCCATGTGTATCTAGAGATACAAAGATGAACAGTTCATACCCTGAAGGTTACATTCTATCAGGTGACTCAGTATGTACTCACATAAATAGATCCAAAATTTATACAATGTAATTTTGTGCCTTTACCACAGCCTTTCATACCCAAAGTGAGAAAATCAAGAGAGACATTCATAGAGACCTTGGTGCTTGAGCTGAACTTTGATACAGATGTCTGTGATACAGATGTTATATTAACCTCTAGTACTTCCTTCACAGCTTTGTGAGAATCAAGTGCACCAATTTTTATAAAATGTTTTGCAGACTTTAACGAATAATATAAATATCAACTATTGTTATTTCTTGGCACTTTTCTTTAATTCTGAATGAAGGACAGATCTTTTCCCTCAGATAATAGCTTTAGTTAGAGGCAATTAGGTAGTAAAATGGATGAACCTTTGAACTTGGAAACTGAAAAACCTGAGTTCAAATCCTGAATTAGGTTCTTACTGAATCTTACTGGTTGTGTGAACCTGGGAAACTTCTGTCTGCTTAGTTTTTCTTATCTGTAAAATAAGGATAATAATAATCCGGTAGGTAGAGCACTAGATCTGAACTCAGGAAGAGCTGAGTTCAAATCCTACCTCAGATACTTTCTGGCTATTCCTGGGAAAGTAATTTTGCCTCTTTTCTTTTTAGTTTCCTCACCTGTAAAATCAGAATAATAATAGTACCTAGTTCCCAAAATTGTGAGAGCAAAAGAGATACTCTTTGCAAAGCACTTTGCAAACTTAAAGCACTATGTAGTTAGTAGTTAGTGTTATTAATTAGGGTCATTGGAGAGAGGAGCAGAATCAGAGTTCTTGTTCTGAAAGGGACCTGACATGCTCAATTTATAGATGTGAAAACTAACGTTCATAAAACATAAGCAGTTTACTCAAGGTCAAACAGATAAAAGGTGAGAGAGAAATATCAGGAACAGCTTTTTGTGGATAGGCATGAGCCTATCATTTAAGATTATAGCTGAGAGTGCAGCCTGTTAGCTGTTCTGAAGATGGATACTTATGCTTTCATGACAGTTTAAAGTACATTCATTTTTACTTTAAAATTGGAGCTAGAAAGCTGCTTATTTTTTGTTCCCTGATGGATGGGTTTTCACAATTGAGAGATGATTGCAAAGGCATCTCCCGAGAAATTTCAAAGACCTTCTCTTGGTTTTTAAGCCAAATTGCCAGATTTCTTTGTGCACACGAACTTTTATAAAGTTTATAATAAGAAGAATGAGAGAATGTCAGGGGGTGGGATGGTCCACAAAAATCATTCTTGTCACCTTAATGGGAATAGAAACTTTATAGAATTACTTAACATGTGCAGTATGTATTCAAAAGAGCTTCTGAGGAGTGGGAAAATCAAAATGGTCTCTATGGCTGATTATTGCACCTTGTGAGGGTTAATTAGGTTAATGCTACATTAAGAAGGAAAGAATAGAAAATGGATTAAAAATATTTACCCATATATAATTCATGAATTATCCTGCTGATTGGGTTAAATCCCACTGAGACCTTTTGTTTAAAATTACCTCTTAAAACAAAAACAAAAACTCATTTGACAAAAACTGCTGGGAAAACTGGAAAAGAGTATGGTAGAAACTAGGCATAGACCAACATCTCATACCATATGCCATGATAAGGTCAAAATGGTTACATGATTTACACATAAATGATGATACTATAAACAAATCAAGAGAGTATGTAATATTGTTCATCTGTCAGATTTATGGATAACAGAAGAATTTGGGACCAACAAAGATATAGAAAGCATTGAAAAATGCAAAATAGAAAATTTTGATTATATAAAATTAAAAACTTTTTGCACAAACAAAATCAATGCAATCAAAATTATAAGGAAAACAGAAAACCTGGGGGGGGGGGAGAGGAATTGAAGCAAATATCACTGATAAAGACCTCATTTGTCAAATATATAGAAAACTAAGTCAAGCTTATAAAAATACAAGTCATTCCCAAATTGATGAATGGTCAAAGGATATGAATAAGCAGTTTTCAGACAAAGACATTAAAACTATCTTTAGTCATTTGAAAAAATCATCTAAATTGCTTTGATCAGAGAAATTCAAATTCTTATAACTCTAAGTTACCACCTCATACCTATCAGGGTGGATAATATGGCACAAAAGGAAAATGGCGAATGTTGGAAAGGATATGAGAAATGTAGTATTGATGGAGTTGTGAACTGATTCAACAATTTTTCAGAGCAATCCAGAGCTATAGAACTGTGTACCTACCTTTTGATCCAACAATACCACTGGTAGGTATACATCCCCCCAAAAGTAAAAGGACCAGCTTAAATAAAATATTTATATCAGTTCTTTTTGTGGCGACTAAGAAACAGAAATCAAAAGAATGCTCATCATTTGGAAAATAGCCAAACAAACTGTGGTATATTATTGTGATGGAATATTATTATACTATAAGAAATGACAAGTGGGATGATTTCAGAAAAAACCTGGAAAGACTCACTTGAATTGATGCATAGTGAAATGAACAAAACCAGAAAAACATTATACACAGTAACAGCAATGTACAATGAAGAACTGTGAATAACTTAAATATTTTCAACAATATGATGATCTAAGACAATCCTGAAGAACTAATGATGAAGCATACTATCTGCTTCTAAAGAAATGACTGATATTGTTTGAATACTGACTGAAGCATCCTATTTTTCACTTCATTCTTTTTTCTTTTATTCACTTATTCATGTTTAAAATGACTAATATGGGGATATTTTACATAATTTTACCTGTATGATATGTCTGATTGCTTATTGTCTCAAGGAGGAGGTCGGAAAGGAAGGATTAGAATTTGGGGTTCAAAAATTTAAATGAAAATGTTTTAAAATACTACTTAATTTTGGAATGGAAAAATAAAATAGTAGAGATTTTTTTAAAATTACATTTAAGACTAATTTTGGCTTGGCTTGGCACTAATTGTATTGCTCTTTCTCGTGTTTTCTAATGTTTAAACTAACAGCTTATTGGTACTCTTGACCTGCTCTGCAGGGCCTATTTATAAAGGCTAGATCATCATCTTACATAGGAAAAAAAAAATGTCTTTAATGAATTGGGGATAGAGTAGTGAGTTGTTCCCTGCCTATTGGTTCCATGATAAGTGAAATAAAGATTGTCTGTGGTAAGAAAAAGGCTCCCTCTGTCACTGTTCAGGGTTCATAGTTTTCTTTTTCATTCATAAAGGAGTTTTGGTTCTGACTTATAAAGGGGAATTCTTGTTGTGACTTATATGCAACAGTCTTGATTCTGGGCACTCACAGATGAAACGGAGTAATCCCTGCCTTCAAAAGAATTTACATTCTATTGAAAAATCTGACATGTACATATACTAATATATAAAAATAAGGTAATTTTGGAAAGCAACTAGACATATCAGGAAGGACTTTATATAAAAAGTGGGGCTTGAATTGAATCTTAAAGGAAGTAAGAAATTCTATGAGATGGAATTAGTCAATGAATATTTATTAAGCACCTACCATGTTCCCTGGTACTGTGCTAAATGCTGGAGATGCAAAAAGAGGTAAAAGATAGTTTTGTCCACAAGAGATATATTGAGTTTGAAATGCCTATGGTACATCCACTTTGAAACAACTAAGAGGAAGTTGGTGGTGTAAAATTAGAGCTCAAGACAGAGACTGCATCTAGATGTATACATCTGAAAATCTGCATAGAGATAATAATTAAACCCAGAGAAGTTGCTGAGATCACCAATAGACTGTGTAAAAAGAAAACAATGGGCCTACATTGCATACATCTTTTGGATACATCATTTGGAAAATGATGCATACATCTTTAGCATACATCTGCCATTAAGGAACCATGTTATAGTTGATGATTCAACCAAAGAGTTGGAGAAGGAATAATCAGAAAGGTAGGAGGTAATAGGAGAGGTACGAGCTGGTAGTGTCATGAAAATCCAGAAAAAAAAAGAGAGCATTTGGGATGACAGCATGATTAACAGCGTTAAATACTGCAAAGAGATCAAGGAGGAAGAAGAGTGAGAAAAGACCAACTGATTTGGCAATCAAGAAATCCTTGGTAATATCCAAGAGGCCAATTTCAGTTGAGTGACGAGCTAAGAAGATACATTACAAAAGATGAAAAAGCGAGGGAGATGAGAATAAGTGAAATCAGTGACATTTTTTAAAGAGTTTGTCTAAAAAAAGTAAGAGAAATATGCAGCACTAATGTAAGGAAAATGGTAGAAGTGAAGTTTTTTTAAGCTGAGAGATTTTGGTATGTTGGTAGGAACCAATAATTAGGATGAGATTGAAGTAAATAGAAAGGAATGGTTGTGAGGAGGAAATCTGCTAGAGAAGATAAGAGGGAATGGAATGAAGGACATATACAGAGAAAAGATATATTTTATCCATGAATAAGTCCATATTTTTCTGCTTTATAGGATCATAGCTTTAGTACTAGTCCACCTATCTCATTTTAAAAATGGAAAAGAGATGGCCAGAGAATGAATTAGCTTAGTTTATACAGTGATAAATGGAAACTAATATCTTCTCTGTAGCTTTTGGGATACCATTCTGTCCTGGTTCTCCTCCTATGTATCAGATAACTCATTAGTCTCCTTTACTGGATTCTTATCCAGGTCATGCTCTCTAATCATAGGAGATCTATAGAGGGCCCATAGAGGTTCTAAGATCTCTTCTTTTCTCCTTTGTATTACTTCACCAGTGATCTCATCAGCTCCTATGGATTTAATTACTAAATCTATGTAGATGATTCTCAGTTCTACTTATCTTGCCCTAAGTTCTCTGATGACTTCCAGTTTTGCATCTCCAAGTGCCCTTCAGACATCTACAATAAAATAGATGATAGAATAGATAGATGGATAGATAGATAGATAGAATAGATTGTATATAATATAAACACAACATACCAAAACTGAAATCATTATCTTTCGCCTTAAAATTCCCTCTTCCCTACCTCTCCTGTTACTATAGGAGGCAATATCACTTTCCCAGTTCTTCAGGCTCACAATCTGAGTCATCCTGGATTCCTCACTATCTCTCACCCTTCACATGCAATCTGTTGCAAAATGCTGTTGGTTTCAATCTTTACATCTCTCCAGTCACTCCCTTCTTTCCTCTGATGCTGGCCCCACTCTAGTACAAGCTGTCATCATCTCACATCATCTCACACCTGGCTGTGAAATAGCCAGTTAGTTAGTGGATCTGCCTATCTCTAGTTTCTCCTCATTCTAATCTATCCTCCACTGAGCCACTAAAGTGAATTTTTCCTAAAACACAAGTGTAACCTTAGCACTTCCTCTGTCTCTCTGTCTCTTTCTTTCTCTGTCTCTGTCTCTCTTCTCTTTCTCTTCCTCCCCCTCTTTCTCTTTTTCTTCTTCGTCTTCCTCCTCCTCCTCCTCCTTCATCTTCTTCCTTCTTTCTTTTTTCTTCTTTCCCCTCCCCTCTCTCTTCTCCCTCTTCCTCTCCTCCAATGGCTCCCTATCATCTCCAGGATTACATAAAAAATGCTCTGTTTGACATTCAGATCCCTTTATAACCTCCTCTTGTTTCTAGTTTTCTTATATTTTACTCTCTCCTATATACTCCTTAATCCAGACACTGACATCCTAGATGTTCGATAAACAAAACATTTCATATCCTGATTCTGGGCATTTTCTCTCCTCATGCCTGGAATTCTCTCACTTTTTTATCTTTATTCACAATCTTCCCTGGCATCCTACAAGTCCCAGATAAAATCTTACCTTTTTTGAACTCTTTCCAAACCTTTCTTAATCCTAGTTTCTTTATTGATTATTTTTAATTTTTCTGGATATAGTTTGTTGTTTGTTTGCATGTTGTCTCCCCTTTTAGATTGTAAACTCCTTGAGAGCAGAAACTGTTTTTTGCCTTTCTTCACAAATACAGATAAGTACAGTGTAGAAGTTAACCACGTGGTAGGTGTTTAATAAATGTTTATTGACTGATTAAGAAAGAGGTTTGAAGCTATATTCTTTGAATCTAAATATAGTAGTCTTTCCACTGGTCCACATATCTTCCATCAATGGACTTTTTCTTAGATATAGCTGTGATCATAAATAATAAATGATAAACAGTGTGTCAGCCATGGAGTCAGAATAACCTGTGACCTTGGAAAAATTAATCACTTAACCTTTCAGTTCCCTAGACAGCTCCAGAAGATTTTAAGTTTTAAAAGAATTACTGACCTGCACTGGTAGGAATTCATTAATCAAAGAGCTCCCTGTTCCAATGAAATTATAAATAAAAATATTATTTCATTTTCTCCTTACATGAACCATGTGAAATAACATAGTAATGTAATTATGGTATAAAAATGTGAATCCTGTGAAATACAATAGCAATTTAATTGTGATATGATAATACTATTATTAATATATTTATAATTGTATATTATGATCAACTAATAGAACTATAACAATATTATTACTATTATAATTATAAAATAATTTATTATGCTGTCTTACTATTAATAGATAGTTATATTATCACTGATTAGTATGATTATAATATAATTATAATGTAATAATAATTATATAATAATATTATTACTACCATTTTACAGAGGAGGAAACTGAAGCTGAGAGTTTCTGTGACTTGTCTGGGACCACGTAGCTCACTTCCACACAAGGATCATGTAAATAATCCAAGCCTTCTCTAACTTGTTTTCATTATTTAGTTTAGTTGCCATTCTTATCTGGTAATTCTTATTCCCTCACAAAAGGTGGAATACCATTTTTAGTCCCCCAAAGGAAATACTAATGTAGCCATTCAGTGATTTTTGTGTGGGTAAGTGCTATTGTAGGATTCAACAAAGAACACCCAGTCCTTGGGAAGGGAGGGCAAGGGAAGGGAACTGGTATTTCTATAGCACCCACTATGTGCCAGGTATTGTACTAAGCTCTTTTACATTTATTACCTCCTTTGATAAAGTGCCTGGAGATTCTCTTATCTTAGTTGTTCTCACCCTCTTTCAGTATTCTACTCTTATAGCAAGTCATGGATGCTAATTAGTCTCTGTCTATTGAGATAGAAAAGATAGTTCTAAGTTCTAAATGGTGAAGTAGATAAAATACCAGGCCTGGAGCCAGTGAGTTCAAATCCAGCCTCAGATACTTACCAGCTGTGTGACCCTGTCCCTCACGATCCCTATTTGCCTTAGTTTCCTTATTGGAAAAATGAGCTGGAGAAGGAAATGATAAACCACTCCAGTATCTTTGCTTTTGCGACCCAAATGGAGTCACAAAAAGTTGGGCAAAAACTGAGCAACAATAATAAAATATACAGCTTAACAATCATAGTATACCTGGAACCAAGGAACTAACATTTCCTCTACTCTAGTATAATATAAGTTTCTTGAAGATAGGCACTGGTAAATTTTTTAATCTCCAGGTTCTTGCACATTGCAAGCATCAAATTAATGCTTTGTTAACACTTTATTGAATTGTTTAAAATCAGTATGTACATATAGACGTGATACCTGTAGGTATTTTTTATATACTGTTAGATTAGTTTTCTTCAGGACATGAAACTGGAGAAACAATTCTTGGACTACAGTAAAGCTACCCAGACACTTTCTCTGGACAGAGTGAATCTGTACTCAAGGTCATCAGATTGAGATGCACCACTAATATAGTAGATTAAGCTACTATACCTGCAAATGCTGATCTAATTTTGGAAACATTTTAGAATTAAGTAGGGTTTTCAGGCAAAATGAATTCCTTTCTAAATTCATCATATTTCCTGGGAAAGGTTTAATACTTGTCCTTCTCCCAGATAGATGAAAAGCATAAGGATGGTATCCTTTCTGATATCTAAAGAAATGAAAATAGAGCCTTCTAGGCAAAATAAATAGAACACTAAAGATTCTTCCTTGTAGACATGAACATCTGCTTTAACTTTCTACTGTCCTGGTGAGGTTCCCACAAAAAGCAAGTCTGGCAGCATATCATGGGATCTTTATCTAGGTCATACTCCAAATGATTGTCAGATTTATCCAGCACCAACCTCTCTCCTTACCTCCAACCTTACATTTCTAACTGCATAGTTAGACAATGTCTAACTATGACGATGTCCCATAGACATCATAGGTATGTCCAAAACAGAACTCTATCTTTCCTGTCAAACTGCTCCCTCTTCCTAATTTCCCTAGTTCTATTATGGTCACTACTATCCTCCCAATCACCCAGGATTTCAACTTAACTGCTACTGTCACTCTTGCTGCTCTCTAGCCAATCAACTGTCAAATCCTGTTGATTCTACTTTTACAACATCTCTTGTATATCTTTGTTCACCTTCCTGATGTGGATACTCATTGCCTCATGCTTGGACTACTACAATAGTCTGCTGTTGGGTATGTCTGACTCAAATCTCTCCCTGCTTCAATCAACGTTTTGTCCAGCTACCGAAACAATTTTCCTAAAGCACTAGTCAGACCATATAACTCCTCCATTCAATCCCTATTGTCACCAGGATCAATTGTAAAATCCTGTCTGACTTAAAAAGCTCTTCACAAACTGGCCCATTCCTATCTTCCCAGTCTTTTATATTCTCTGTGGTCCAGTGATACTTTCTTCTTTGCTCTTCCTTTCACAAAACATTCTTGTCTCCTCACTGTGTATTTTTTCTGACTGTCCCCCATGTCAGGAATTTTCTCCCTCCTCATCTCTCCCTTCTGGATTTCTCACTTCCTTCAAGTGTCAGCTAAAAATCTCATCTTCTGCAATAAGCTTTTCCAAATCCTCCTTAATAATAATGCTTTCCCTCTGAAATTTCTTCCAATATATTTTGTCTATATCTTATTTTTATATAGTTGTTTGTGTATTGTCTACCCCTTTAGTTTGAGAGTTTCTTTTTTCCCAACAGTATTCTGTTTTACAAAATACATGTTGTTGAAAACCATATACATTTTTGTAAATTTTGCATTCCAAATTTTTTCCTTCCCTCTTTTATCTCCCCCCTCTCTTAAGATAGCAAACAATCTGATATAGGTTAAACGTGTACAATTCTTTTAAACATATTTTCACATTTGTCAATATGGAGAAGAAAAATCAGATCAAAGGGGGAAAAACCCACAAGGAAGAAAAGAATAAGCAAACAAGTAACAACAATAAAAAGATGAAAATACTATGCTTTGATCCACATTCAGTCTCCATAATTCTCTCTCTGGATTTGAATGGCACTTTCCATCCCAAGTCTGTTGAGAATGCCTTAACTCACCTCATTGTTGAAAAGAGCCAAGTCCATCGCAGTTGATCATCACATGATCTTCTTGTTACAATGATCTCTTGGTTCTTCTCCCTTCATTCAGCATCAGTTTACTTAAGTTTTTCCAGATTTTTTCTAAAATCAGCCCACTCATCATTTCGTATAGAACAATAATTTCCCATTACATTCATATACCAAAACTTATTCAGCTATTCTCTAGCTGCACTCAATTTCTAGTTCTTGCCACTGCAAAAAGAGTTGCTACAAATATTTTTGCACATGAGGATTCTTTTCCCTGTTTTATGATATCTTTGGGATACAGATTCATAGATTGGGAGCTTCTTAGAAGTGGAAATGGATTTTTGCCCATTTTTTTTTTTTGTATCCTCAGTGCTTAGCAAAGTTCCTGACACATAGTAGGTGCTTATCTATGCTTGTGAACTTGAAGTCAGTTATGCTGAAGCCTCCTTACCATGAAATTTGTCATCATTTGTTCTACATAGGATCATAAGGAGGTACATTTAACCCGAGGGCAGCCTGGCATAGTGAAGTCATGAAGACCAGAATTCAAACTGCCTCTGAAACTTATTCATTTTGTGACCATGGATAAGTTGGTTAATCTATTTGTGCCTTAGGCAACTCTTAGACTTGATAACTATGTGGTAGACTGGCCTTGATCTCTGTGAAAACTGCTCCAGTGAAAGAAATCATGTTTAACTTCCTTATGACATAAAGTAGTTAAGGACTAGAGTACACTTGTATATAAATGACTACTGCTAATTAAAAAGGAGCCATCACTTCATTTAGAAAACAGTCCAGTGGGGCTGTTTAAGTAGTATATAGTTATAGTATACCTATACTTTAAGATTTTTCATGTAATTTTATTAAAGCAATTAAATGTATCTTTCACCATACTTATCATGAATTATCTACTAATCAGCCTATAGTAAGTATTTTGAACTAATAGCACTCCAGGATGGAGGTTTTCAGCTGGAACTTGAGCAAGCATCCCTCTCTCCTACCATCCTAAACTTACACTGTAGTTGTAGCCTGATTTTAATAGTGATCCCTATTAGCCTAAATGAAGTAGATTTTATTTAGCATATCTCACAAAATTACAGCATTTTAGAATTGGAAAGAACCTAAGAGGCAAGTGAATAAAAACCATACCTGAAAAAAAGACTCCTCTTTACAATTCACTGAGCAAGACGTCATTAGACTTTTAATCCAATGAAAATATCCAGTGTGGGTAAATACAGCCCTTCCTAATGCATCACCATTCCACTCTGGAATGCCTTTCAGTTTTTCAGTTTTTCCTGATACCAAGCCTAAATTCTTATGCGTGCAACTTATATGCATTTTCCCTAGCCCTTCTCTCTTGGGACAAACAAAATTAGTTTAATCTCTCTTCCATATGGCTAGCCTTCACATGCTGATGATGGCTAGCATGAAATGCACTGTAGTCTAGGGGACAGGATGCTGGAACTGGAATCAGGCGAGTCTGGGTTTAAGTCAGGCCTCACACATTTACAAGCTGTGTTTTCTGGGACTCGGTTAACTTTAAAGGTCACTCACAGCTTATATGCTTGTTTCTATGTGTCTCCTCTGACCCACTCCTGAATCTTCTCTTTTCCTGACTAAAAAAGTCCTCAGGTCCTTGAACCTTCCTCATAAGACAGAAATCTAAAGCTCTTTCATTATTATGGTTGCCAATCTCTAGGCATTTTCCAATGTATCAATGTCCTTTCTAAAATGTGGCCCCCAGAACTGAATACAATGGTCCAGATACAGTAGGACATAGTAGTATAGTAGAATAGATATAGTAGTATAAGTAGAATAGATATAGTAGGATATGTGTAGTAGGACAAGCATAATAGAACAGGTATAGTAGGACAAGTATAATAGGTTGAGCATAGTAGGACAGGTATAGTATAGTATACACTATACAAGTATAATAGGTATATTAGGATCAGCATAGAATATAGTAAGAGAAGTATGTAAGACAAATATATATTGAACAAGTATAGTAAAATAATAGGTATAGTAAGATAAGTATAGTTAGTAGGACAAATTAGTAGCAAAGTATAGTAGGTATAGTAGGACAGGTAGAGTAGATACTGTAGAACAAGATATTGTAAGACAAGTATAGTAGGACAAACAGAGTAGGACAGGTAAAACAAGTATAATAGGTATAGTAGAAGGCATAGTATAGTATAGTATAGTAGGACAGGTATAGTAGAGAAAGTATAGTAAGACAAGCATATAGGACAAGTATAGTAGGGCAGGTATGGTAGGAAAAGGACAAAAGAAGGATCTTCATTTCCATATTTTGCAAGCTTTACTTTTTTCAGTATAATCCAAAGCCACATTTGGGATTATTTTTGTTTGCTCACTTTTGGCTACTATATCATATTATTGATTTAAATCAAGAGCCAGTTGTTAAATTTTCAGTGTGAGCATGTACACCTCAGAAATCAGCAAACACTAAAATCAGAACTTGATTTAGTATGTTCTTGCTTGTCTATTTAGTTATCCTTTCCATATTGCAGGGGTTAGGGATGTGCTACCAGAAAATCCATGTAAAATTTTTTGGCCCTTCCTTCATACCAAAGAAGTCAGAATTATTATGGTATTAAAAGATAAAATGTGTTGATATCATATAATGAAACACATGTATTTTTAAGCTTTTCTGAGTTTCTAAACTTTTCTGTTATTTGCTAGTCTCCACATGTAATCTGTGGCTTCTGCAAAACTCACCCACTTTTCCATTTAATTTCTTATGCCAACAATGGAGAAAATCACTATGTGGAAGGGATAACTGTACTTAAGAAGGTGGTGGAGAAAACAATCATGGTGCAGATTAAACTTATAAGTGGTCATGCATAAATTTTTTTTTGAGAGCTAGCTAATAAATATTTACCAATCTATTAAAATCTCACTGCTTAGATTTTTTTTCTAGGCTCATTGTTAAAGATTTCTAACTATGTCTCACTCAAGTGAGTTTTTAAAACTCAATCATAAGACTTTATATTTATTCCTACTCAAATTTATATTATTATATTCAGACCAGTAGTCTAACTTTTCAGGATCTTTTTGGATCCTGACCCTATCTTCTAATAATTTAGTAATTCTTGAGCAAAAAGAAAATGGTATTAGTTTACCATGACATGTTGTTTTTAAAATTATGTTTTATTTTTAAATTAATTCAATGTCTAATTAAATTAGTTTTATCTTTTAATTAAATAGCATTTTTTGTCTCCCCAAAAGAAAGAAAAATAAAATCATCATCATAAATGAATACTCAAACAAAAAAATCCCCATATCAATCATATCCAAAAATGTGAATCTCCATTCTGCATAGTCCTTTATCTCTCTGTCAGGAATGGATAACATTCTCCCTCTAGAATCATGGTTGATCATTGTATTGATCAGATTTTGTTCAAAATTACTCAGTTTTACAATTATGTTGTTATAATAAAAATTGTTTTCCTGTTTCTGCTCACTCTGCATCAAATTATATCAGCCTTCACAGGTTTTTCTGAAACTGTCTATTTCATTATTTCTTATAGCACAATAGCATTTGATTCCATTCTTATGTCCTAAGTATTTAGTCATTTTCCAATAAATGGGCACTCCTTATTTTCCATTTCTTTACCATCATCAAAAATAACTGCTATATTACATATAAGACCTTTCCTCTTTCTTTGCTCCCTTGGAGTAAATAACTGATAATGGTTTCTTTAGAGTATGCATAGTTCAGTGATTTTCAAGGCACGATTTCAAATTGCTTTCCACATTGGCTAGGCCAATTTACATCCCTACCAGAAGTACATTAATATGTCCATTTTCCCACAGTTCTCCTCTACCATCTGTCATTTTCTTTTGTTATTAACTTTTAAAATGTGATATTTGTGAAGTAGATCCTCAGAATAGCTTTAATTTGAATTATAAATTTTTGAAGCATTTTTTTTTCAAATATATGTGTGTGTCTTTTTCACCCCTTGAGATCTGCCCTTTCATTCTTTGACTATCTGGGGAATTACACTCATTCTAAATTTAAATCCCTAGTTTAAAACAATCTAAGCATTGATATCTTTTTTTAGAAAAACTTATTGCAAAAAAATCCTCAGGTAACTGTTTCTCTTCTAATTTACCTATAATGATTTATTTCTGCAAGAACTTTAAAAAAATTGATGTATTCAAATTATCCCTTTTATCTTCTGTCAGCCTCTCTTCTTTATCCCTCATTAGTTCAACTCATTTCTTATCTATCAATCTGAAAGGTAATTTCTTCCTTATACCTCTAATTTTCTTATGGTAGGACCTTTTACATCTATGTAACATGACCTATTCTTAATGAATCTATAGCTTCATCATGATCCCCGGTTTCTTTTATTAGACTATGAACTCACCATTTCTTGACACTTTATTGTAATTTTGACCCTACTCTGATCCAGACTTGGGTTAAGTATTGCACAGAGGTAACCCTTTCCCCAACCCCTTCACCATCTCCAACTTTATTCTCCCAATATCATTATCTTCCATCTTTTAAGACAAATCCACATGTTCACATCTGGTCAGATGCTGTTCCCTTTATCAAAAGAGAAAGTGTGGGTGATGCTATAGTTCATATGGCATCTCTGCTGAGCCTCATGCTTTTCTTTCCTTCAATTGCCTGGCCCACAATCTCTAAAGACAGGTTTGTCAAGCTAAGTGATGAATACAGTGTCATAACAAACATTGTAAAAACAGTACTGATAAGCTAGATCAGGACAAACTGTGACATGGACAGTCAAGGGGAAGGGAAAAACTGTGATTATATATTCTTGGCATTGAAAGTTATAAGTAGATGAGATGACCCAAATAAAAATCCAGGAGGACACATATTCTCCTGTTCTAGACTAATTCTGGGAATGTTATCATTCTCTGTAGTAGTCATGTTAGGCAATAAAAACTAGAAAAAGTGCATTAGAGCCAAGGCTCTAAGTGGTATGTGGCCAACTTTTTTCTTACGCCTTACCATTCTGTCATTGTGAGATATAAGTGAGAGTGGCTGGTTGACAAGTTTATAAGGGTAATATTAGCAGTATTTTTTATACTAAATGATTATGTGGGATCCCTTAATCCCATAGTTGGAAGGATCTGTAAATATTATCTAATTCAAATCTCCCATTTTATAGCTGATAAAAAATGAAGCCCAGAGAAAGGGATATAAGAGTCCTACTAATAAAAGCTAACATTTCAATTTTTGCAATGTTTTACATGTTATTTGACTTAATTTTCACAGAAATCCTGTGAAATACATGCTATAATTATCCACATTTAATAATCTGAAAGAGGGGTATCCATAATTTGTGAGGCAGGATTTGAACTTGGGTCAGCAAACCACTCTAGTAACTTTGCCCAGAAAACCCCAAATTGGGTCATAAAGAATCCAACAGAATTTAAATGACTCAATAGCAGCTTATTGATTCCCAGTCTAATATATTCTAGCTTCTGTACCACCTTGCTGCTTCCTAGTTAGGAAAGGTGAGACAACTAGGTAGCGTCACAGTGCAACCATGATAATGAAAGAATTGTGGTCAGCTCTTCATGATCCCATTTGGAGTTTTTCTTGGCAAATATACTGGAGTGGTCTGCCATTTCCTTCTTCAGCTCATTTTACAGATGGGGAAACTAAAGCAATTCTAGGGTAAAGTGACTTGCTCAGAGGTATCTGAGGCCAGATTTAAACTCAGAAAGTTGAAGCTTCCTGAACAATTGGACAAGTTAGGAAATAAGAGCAGGAGCATTTGTCTTCCGGTCATCCTTTATGTAGTCCCTAAATTCCCTGCTCCTGCTCATCATTATGTATAACTCTTGACTATAAACTTGAACACTCAGCTGATGATGGGGTAATTATGCGTTTTGCAGTTTCTAAGAGAAGATGAGCAAAATGGCTCTTCATCAAGTATGCTGATGAAATTTTAACAACCAGCTCTCCCAGGACCCATTTTTAAATTCACTCTGCTTTAACATTTTTTCATCTCTTTCTTAAGTATAGGCAATCACAAAATAATAAACTGACTCTTAACAGCTGTTTATTTCCAAGATATAAATGTTCACATTAAAAATTTAGCCAAAAAAATAAAAAATTTAGCAATCAGCTACCTTAAACCTATGCAAGTCAACTCCAGAACACCCCTACTCAGAATCCCTAAAAATTCATTCTGTGTTGGTGGATGCATTCTGTTTGCTTTATTTAGGTAAGCGATGGACCAGAAGCAAGTTGCAGTCTGCCCCATGGGCATTGAACCTTGACATCGAGCTCATTTGCTAGCTCCCTAGGAATAAAGGCCAGTTGCCTTCCCATTGGTGCTGGTGTTTGCTTCTCTTGACCAGGGGAGCATTGCTTCCTCTCTTTTGCCTCTCAGCTGCTGATATTCCTTCCATTGAGCACTAGAAATTAGACCCTTTCTAAGTTTCTTCTGGGCTCACCACTGAACACTTTCTCTTGGAAAAAGAGGAAAAGTTCTATGGCCATTTGTGGTAAGTACTGTGTGATATTTATTGTTTTCTTGACAAATATTTGGACTTGGGGGATGTTGTGTGGGTGTGTTCATACATGTTTTTGTACATTTCGAAAATGGTTCCAGATTATGGACTAATGTGTCTGAGTGTTTTCCCTTTGAATGTTGGGTCAATGTCAAATAGTTAAGGATGATAATGAGAAGTCAATTTAATTGAGTTAAAATTTGATGAGGCAGTCTGGAAGACTGGGCAGTCATGCCCAGCTTCTTCTAGGAGCTCTTCAAAAGGCTGAGAATCCTTGAGTCCTTCATGAAGCCATTGAGTTGGGAGTAGTTACAATATAGAATGCCCAGATAGAGAATACCATAGATAGAATACTAAAATTCTTTTAGGTTTTTAAAGCACTTTTTGAATATTATCTCATTAATTTACTGGCAGGTAAATATTATTATCCCAAATTATAGAAGAGGAAATTGATGTTAACAAATTAAATGACTTGCCTGGGATCACATGACTTGGAAGTATCTGAGAGAGGTTTGGAAGTTGTCTTCCTTGCTACAAGTAAGGCAGCTAAGTGGCCCTCACTATGACCAGATTACTTAATTTCTCTCTACTTTAGTTCCCTCAACTTTAAAAATGAGCATAATAATAGTACCTACCTCTCAGGATTGCTGTGAAAATTAAAAGAGATAATATTTGTAAACGCAGTCTGTGGGATATAGTAGACACTTAATAAATGTTTGCTCCCCCTTCCAGTTCTGGGAAAGATTTCTTAAACTTTTTTCCACTCACAACCCCCCTTTTACCCAAGAAATTTTTGTGTGACCCTGGATATAAAGGTATATAAAACAATTTTACAAATTAAACATTTACTGATAATAAATCATAATTTTGTTACTTCCACATTCACTTACAAGACCTTGTATTGGATCAAGAACTACAGTTTAAGAAGCATTACATTACCACGTGGGTTATTGCATTTTGAAATGGAAAGTTGAAAAAAATAGGAAACTGGTTAGCTACTAGTGTTTATCATGGTGGGGCCTGCACATTTCTCACTTGTCTCTCTGGTCAGGTAGATGTATCTGAATTTATTGCCAATTGTAAACAAGGAGAAGTAGCTTTATATTGGACCCAGTGAAGCTCCTGCTATCATGGATTTGGTAATCAGCAAACAATCTCACCTGTCAGAGAAAGAATCTGTGTGAAAGCTTCTTAAGGTCAGGTGCTTATTACAGAAGCACAGATTTTAATTTTTTATGTATTTGATTGGCCTGGCATACTTCTCTCCTCCGTCAGGGAGGAGAACAGATCTCTTGCTGGATAAACAGGTCTTAGCTCTAGTACTGAAGTCTTCAGGTATCACTCTGAAGGAGCATTGGGCTTCATTGGACCTTCCTTGGAGATTTCAGTTTTAAATTTAGCTGCCAGCATGTGGTGGAAAGTTTTTTTAAAAATGGATACCCTTGATTTTAAAAAAGCTCATATCTCAATTTATGTTTGGGAAATATCAGGGCATATAGATAGTGCTGGGGAAAGGTTCTTTGTTTTTTCCCCCGTTTTCTTTTCTTTATTTTCTAAGTATACATTATACATGTACATTAATTTTTAATACACATTTCTTTATGAATCATGTTGGGGGAGAAAAATCAAAACAAAAGGAAAAATCACAAGAGAAAAAACAGAAGAAAAAAGAAAAAAGTGAAAATAGCATGTGTCAATTTACATTCAGTTTCCATGGAAGAAAGTTCTAAAGTGAATAGTGATGATATAAGGAGAAGGGGAGGAGAATAGAGGAAAGATACAGAAAGGAAGGATCCTGGGATATTGGAGAGAGATGGTTGATGAAAGGAAGCAGGCTAGTGAAGTGATGGGAAGCAGAAAATGTAGAAGTTATGCCATTCTAGAACTAAATCTGGTCTTCTACAGATACAACTTTCTTCCAATGAAGTAGCTGTTAATTTTAAAAATCATGTTTGTTTTTGCATATATTACCATTCCAATATGCCTCCTTCTTCACCTTTTCTTCCAAAGCCGTTCTTTATAATAAAGGATTTAAAAGAGAAAAAAAAAAGTTTAGCAAAACAAATTTATTAGAAAAATAAAAGTCTGAGAATAAATGCAGCTAGAGGGTGTAGTGGATACAGAGCTGGGCCCACCATCCTTAGGGACACCTGAATTCAAATCTAACCTCAAAAATGTATTACCTGTGGTGAACCTGGAGAAGTTATTTAACCCTGTTTGCCTTAGTTCCCTTATCTGGAAAATGAGCTAGAGAATGCAAACTACTCCAATATCTTTGCCAAGAAAACCCCAGATGGGGTCACAAATAATCAGACATGACTGAAATGAATGGACAACAATCTTTACCCATATTTCTTACCTTTCCAAAGAGCAGAGGGAGACATGGCTGTCAGAGAGACCAGTAGAGAGGGATTTATTGAAAAAGTTAGAAAAAAAAGTATTTGAATGAATTAAACAGCATTTCTGTAAGAAAGATAAACAAGATTTTTGTTTGTTTGTTATCGTTGTTGGTAATATTTGGAAGACATCTCTGGTCCCTTTTTTCAAGGTGATTACTATCACGAGGGTAGAATAGAATCCTCCTGGTTTTTTGCCTACTGTCGTCCATTAGCATTGTAGAAATTTGAAAGCATCTTGTCTGTGGGTCTGAAACAAATGGTTGGAGTAAAATGATTAATTAATAGTAAATCAGTCCACTGTAATGTTATTGAGCATCTGCCATGTGCAAAGCCTGTGACTCATTGATACACAACATCCTTGTGAAACAGAATTAGAGAATTGTCCGAAATACCGAGAGGGGAAATCACATGATCGGAGTCACCTAGTCAGTAAGTAAGGATTGAAATTTGACCTCAGATCTTCATGATACCAAGGTCAGCTTGCTTCATTCTTTGGGATTAGTCTTTGGGAGGGTCTTTAGATCACTGAATTGCTAATAATAGCTAAATCATTCACAGTTCTTCATAGTACAATATTGCTCTTACTCTGTACAATGTTCTCCTGGTTCTGTTCACTTCACTTCTGCATCAGGCTTTTCTAAAATTATCCTGCCTGTTATTTCTTATAGCACAATAATATTCCATTACAATCATATACCACAGCTTGTTTAGCCATTCCTCATTTGATAGGTATCCCTTCGATTTCCAATTCTTAACCACATCAAAAAGAGTTGTTATGAATATTTTCATCCAAATAAGTACTTTTCCCTTTTTTGTGTTTTTGAGATATAAACCTAGCAGAGTTTAAGAGTAAAACAAGACTAATTAACCCAATGACTTTTATCTAAACCTTATTCTTATTAAAGACAAACCTTATTCCTTCTGTAATCCTATTCCTGTCTAATTCACCCTTCATCTATCCCATTTCATGCTATCCTTTGGAATTCTTACTTTTAACAAACTTGTATCCGTGAACTTTTCCTCAAATATTCTTTCTTCCTCTTTGCTTTTACTGAGTAGGATGTTTTCTAAGAATATCACATCCCTTTCAACCTTCTCCATTCGTGGCTCTTCCTTCTCCAGCTCTCTTAAATTCAGAGCTGTTTAAACACTCATCCCTTGGCAAATATTTAACAAGATATATGAAAATACAATAAAATAGTAATGTTACATTTTAAAGTAAAATCATTATGCTGTCTGCTAGATTCTTTGTGTATAGATTAGTGACCTCTCTCACTATTTGAATTTGATACCACTTCTCTCAGAAGAAGCATATTCATATTTCTTACTCCTCAATATCATCCCCAAATCATTCTTTAACCTTTTTCTTCTAAGTCCATGAAATCCATTTATAATTCAGGGGTCCTCAAACTTTTTAAATAGGGGGCCAGTTCACTGTCCCTCAGACGGTTGGAGGGCCAGACTATAGTAAAAACAAAAACTTTGTTTTGTGGGCCTTTAAATAAAGAAACTTCATAGCCCTGGGTGAGGGGGATAATTGTCCTCAGCTGCCGCATCTGGCCCACCGCCATAGTTTGAGGACCCCTGAATATCATTCAATCCATATACTCGCTATTATAATTCAGCCTTCCAAGCACTTTCCTAGTTTTCCACTATCTAAATATGATGGAAAGAGTGCTAAACTTAAAGGCAAGAGAAATTTGTGTTTCAGAGTATTGTTATTATTTCACATTGGTTTTAACAGTTGGCTAATGGGTTTTTTCCTACCTTATCTCAGCCTCAATCCCTGAAGTCTTCAAAATCCATGTTGAAAAACATTCTAAAACTATGACCACAAAATCTATCAACCTGCTTAACTCAAGTGACTTGTTTTCTTAATTCAGTAACACATGGGCACAGTTTAGAGATTGCTGCCCCATGGAACATGAGGTAAAGAAAAAAAATATTAGTTGTTGCTTAGTCATTTCTGATTCTTTGTGACTTCATTTGGTATACCAAATGTCAAAATTAGTCCAGTCAATTCCATTCATCACCAAAAGTAGTGGATTGGACAATCAACAAGCACTTATTAAGCAGATGCTGTATTCTAGACATTGTATTTTATGAAGGAGTTACAAAGAAAAGCAAAAAACATGACCCCTGACCTCAAGGAGTTTACAATTTAATGAGGAAAAATGCAAATAATTATATATATATACACACACACATATATTTGGCAAAGATACTGGAATAGTTTGCCATTCTACAGCTCATTTTATAGATGAGGAAACTGAGGCAAACAAGGTTAAGTGATTTGCCCAGACTCACACAGCTAGTAAGTATCTTTGGCTAGATTTGAACTAGATCTTTCAAGCTTGTGCTCTATCCACTGAGCCACCTAGCTGCCTCCTAAAGCACTAACTAGAACTGTCAGGAAATGAATTGAGTTTCGCTGTAAGACAATGCATTAACAATTCAAGGTCTTTAGGCAGAGGCTGATGGATCATTTGTTGGAGATGGGCTCAGCACTTCTGAAATACTGTGATTCCTCTTTGCCCTGTCATATTTTGAATGTTCTGAGCAGTCTTAGACAGCCTCAGATTACTTTAGGAAGAAGTTCTTCTTATGTTTTTCTTACAGAACTCTGCTATAATTTGATGCTCATGTTTCATACTTTGCCTTTGCTTCTATCTTTAATTCTTGTCACTTAAAAAGTCTTCAACAATTCATGGCTCATCACTCATCAGAGTTATCAGTTGTCTTAGATAGTGCTTCTTTCCTCCTCACTAGAATTTTTTTCTTCTCTTCCCATACTCAGAAATTAATTCTTCTTTAATTCTAATTTAATTCTTCTGATCCCTCTTGGAATGACTTCTTTTGGAGAGTTTTAATCCGCGGAATCCTATTTTTTCTGATTCCTTTGGATTTTTCCCTCCCAAAATTAGGCATGGCAAATTATGCCTGACTTTTCTTCTCATCTATCACAAATGCTGTGATGGGCCCCCACATTCGTCTCATTTTACTTTAGCAACCAGTTTCTACTGATTTGTCAAAATCACTTCTGGAATAATAGATCTCCTTGTTGCTTCTTCTATCTTTTGAAGAAATAAATGATTTATCTCCAGTAACAATAATCATAGCTGTATTTTATATAACATTTTAAGGTTTGCAAAGTACTTTACATGTGTTGTCTTATTTGAGCTTCACAGCCTCCTATGAAATGGGTCCTAATGGTATTTAGAGTTCCATTTTACTGATGGGAAAACTGAGGCTTAGAAGAGTTAGGTGATTTGCTCAGTGACCACAGTGTCAGAGGTGGGATTTAAACCGAGTTTTTCATGATTCAGAGTCCAGCACATTGCTTACAAAGTGTTTCTATTTAAAAGTATCCTCATCTCAAACTCAGTGAGTCCAAAGCCTTGTTTATCTTCCTCTGCAAAACTCTTTCTTTTCTTATTTCCCTATTTCTGTCAGTAGTGTCATCATTCATTGCTATGTTCAAAACATTGGGGTTCTTTGATTCTCCCCCATCCATTACTTCTTATATTGGCTTTATATCCATTTGTATTCTCTACTTTCTTTGTTATTTCCCTAATACTGAACTTTTTTATGAGCCATCTATGTATTCTTCACAATAGCCCTTCTGGATTTCTCACTGTCTGATTTCTGTCCCACATGTTTTCTATTAGAATATATGCTCTTTTATGGCCAGGACTAATTTTCTTTTTGGCATTCTTAGTATCCCCAGTGCTTAGCACAATGCCTGATGCCTATGAGAACTTAATAAATGTTTACTGACTGTTGATTCCCCATTTCTGCACCTACACTCAGTTTGTTTCCTCTTTTTGAACTGCCCAGTCTTCCTTCCTTTCAAGCAGTTGAATTTCTACCCAGATTTTAAAGTCTAGCTCAAATGCCATCTACAGTAGAAAGGTATCCCATTTCCCCATCCATCTGCCCAAGTCAGGAAGAACATCCTGAAGTATTTTGCTTACACTTATCTCATTAATGATATTGTATTATATAGGGAATACCATGGTGTATGGAGAAAAAGGTGGCAAGTCTCCTCTGCTACATCCTATATAATTCTGGAAGATTCTCTCAGTGCCCCAAAGCAATCCTCAAAGACTAGAAGATACCAACCATTTAAAAGTGCAATCTGCCTTAATAGAGAGTCTTCAAGCTCCCCTATACCAATAAAATTATAGGTTCCATTACTACCCCTAAATACTATAGTTATCAGTATTATATACCTGTACTTTGGTCATTTTTCAGTTGTGTCTGACTCTTTATGACCTCATTTAGGGTTTTCTTGGCAAAGGTATTGCCATTCCCTTATTTTACCAACTTATTTTACAGATAAGAAAACTGAAGCAAATAGGTTTAAGTGACTTTCCCAGAGTCACACATCTAGTAAGTGTCTGAAACTAGATTTGAATTCAGGAACATGAGTCTTCTTGACTCCAGACTCAGGACTTTATGCATTGTACCACCTGGCTGCCCTATAACTGTGCTAGATAATAATAATACTAAGTAATATTTAGATAGTTATTTAAAATTTGCAAAGTACTTTCCATATCTCATGTCATCTCATCCTCATGACAATGCAGGTGCTATTATTATTCCTATTGTGCAGGTGGAAAAACTGAGACAAACAGAGGTAAAATGATTTCTCAGAATCACCCAGCTAATATGTATTTCAGGTAGAAAAAACTGAGACAAACAGAGGTAAAGTGACTTCTCGGAATCACCCAACTAATTTGTATTTCAAGTGGAAAAACTGAGACAAACATAAGTAAAGTGACTTGTCAGAGTCACCCAACTAATTTGTATCTCAGAATTTGGATGCAGTCTTCCTGACCCCAACTCCACTACTTTACTAATTTAGTAGGTCAGGGATAATTCCTTAACTAAACTGTATTTTGTCATGTATCTAAAAGTATAGTCTTCACATAGTAGACAATTAATGTTGTTGTTCAGTTGTGTAAAATTCTTCATGACTCCACTTTAGGGTTTTCTTGGCAAAGATACCAAAGTAATTTTCCACTTCCTCCATGGCATCCCATGCAGGAAGAACAGCATACACAAAGGTCCACATATGAGACTGAAAAATATATTTGGACGACAACGAGCAGATTATTTTGGCTAAAGCAGAGGATTAATGGGGGAGAAAAATAGAAGATAAGTTTAGAAAGGTAGGTTGAGACCAGAAGAGGGAGGTCTCTGAATTCTAGTCTAAGGATATAGGACACAGTCCTTTCAGCAGTGGATTCCCACTAGAGATTTTCCAGCTATCCCTTGTTTGCTACTATTTCAGCTTAAGAAGCATGGTGATCTTAGTGTAAATGGCCTTCGAAGGCCAGAGGATTTGGGAAACCATCCAGATCAGAACTCATTCCTCTAGGGACTTCAAAAACACAACCAGCCCAAGACTCCATGGTCTAACAATTGGAAGTACAAGTGTGAACTACAGATATTTTGGTTCCATTACTTAGCATCTCACTCCTTCTTCTACATACACACAACTGTGATCAGAGTGAGGAGCTGATCACTAAAACGAATTGCCTTCTCTCTTAGATAACATCCTATCTCCTCTACATATATCTACATTGTATCTGCCTAATTCATTACTGGTCATCCCTCCCATGTATGTGAGCTCCTTGAGAGCAGGGACTGTCTTTTTGCTTTTCATTTTGTCCTTAGTGTTCATTCCTATGCCTGACACATAGTAGGTGCTTAATAAATGCTAACTAACTTCCAAGTTTGTCTGTAGTAATTATATAAATATTAGGCACCTAATAATATTTGTTGTTGTTTGTCCTTCATTCTCAAAGAGAAAAATGGCATCAAGGAAGTGATGCCATGATGTGCAAGTGAATTGGACTTAAGTAAGGCAGGGCTGTGCAAGGTCACCTGCCTCACTTTCCCCTCCAGGGCCATCTGGGTCCAGGGGCCAGATATAGAATAGGACAACTGGGGTCCTGGAAGCAGTGGGAGACCTTGACCTTTTTAAGCTAAGGTCTTTCAAATCTCAGTTTGACTGAGGCAATGCCATTCAAGAGTAAGGGTAGGGGTAAATCAATGCAAAAAATGGCCTCTTTTGCCCAGTGAAAAATAAAATCCAGTCTGATAGGAGAAGACCTTCAGGATTTCTGGCCATAACAGAAAAAAACTGCAATTTACATTTATTAAATAAATGAATGAAATGCTTTGACTCCCTAATATAAATTGTGTTAGATTTGAAAGAACTCATGTCCATAGAGATCACAACTTCTGTTTGCCTACCAGAAGTGTCACTGTTTCTCAGTTCCAAATATGTAGTATATGATCTTTATTGGACTCTTTCTAGTGCTGTGAGTGTTCCCTTGAGCTATTGAAAAGCTTGAGAATAAATAATGAAAAATACTGTCCACCTCCAGAGGGAGACTGGTGAATTCTGAGTGCAGATTAAAACATACTTTTAATTTTTTTTTAATTTTCTCCTTTTTTTCCTATGTTTTCTTTTGCAATGTGACTAATGTGGAATCATGTTTTATATGTCTTCATTTGTAAAATCAATCTCAAATGGATTACCTTCTCGAGTAAAGGGAGTGAGTAGGATGGGAGAGAATTTGGAACTCAGAAATTTTTTAAAAAGAATGTTAAAAATGTTTACATGTAATTGGGAAATATTTAATGAAATAAGCTACATGGGGGGAAAACATTTGGGAATAGTCCTGTGATACAGTTAACTCAAGATGTGATATGATGATGAAAAAAGAGTCCACTAACTGAAGGAAGAGAAGGGCTTCCACTTTAAAGTCTTGATTAACTTTTTAAGGTTTACTGGTTTTATTTTAAATCTCTGAGACCTCCTATTTCAAAGCAAACCATGGGTTTTGCATTTTGCTCCATAGTGTCTGTTACCATGACAACAATCTTTAGAAAATTCTATTTTTTTTTTTACAATTGTTAATAGGAATAAAGGAGCCAGAGGTATAATTACTCCATTCCTATTCAGTTCCATGCAATTGCAGCTGGCAATCACATTTTTTCCACAGAGAAAAAAATATATATACATATATTTTTAACTAGGTATTACTTTTATACTTAGGATTATTTGAGAGGATTAAGAAAATCTACTTAGTCTAGGAAGCACTGGGGTAGAATTCACATATAATGGGTATATTGGATTAAAAGTCCGAGTTTATTTTTAATATTTAGTGACCAGAAATGTCATAACTGTATTTCAAGTAACCACAGAAAAAAATGTTATTGTTTCGGGTAATCATTTTCAAAGAGAGACTTAGAGGATTTCTAATCTAATGTGCTAAATACCGTGAGAACCGTAACATTTGTGTTCATAAATCATACACTGAAAATAAGGGAAAGAATTGTCTGGTAAAAACCCCAGAGGTGAGAGGGCTCAAGTGGCCTTTGAAAATAGGACTTCTGATTGAAGCTTCTTTTACTCTGGGGCATGGAGTCCCTGGGAATAAACAGAAACAATCGCCATGTCAATTATTTTCTAAGTAGGACTATTGTAATATGCTCTATTTACTGGGTTTCAACCACAGTATTGTTTCATTTGCTTTTATCTATTATCCTTTTCTGAGATAAGTCATAGCACAGTGAGTGTGCATGAATGAGTGCCAGATGTAAGAAGGGCTCCCTGAGGCACATACATGCATTTAAGAGGAGGGAGTTCCATTCAGGTGCTCTGCTAGTTCTTGTGGTGGCTTCATTATGCTGGAAAGGGGGGAGGGAAGGGGAAGAGGAAAAGAATGAAAAATGGCCTCGTTGGTATTTCTGGAAAAGGAACTGATTCTAGTGAGAGAGTTAGGAAGACTTGTATGACTCGAACTCACGAAAAGTGAAGAGAGCGTGTTCTTTGGACAATAGGTACGATGAATACTCTGCTAGAAATCATTGATTGGTTGTGGTCCTTCATTCCTGAAGAGGACCAAAATGACATCAATATGTCAGCATCAAGTTACAGTATGTCCAGCTGTGGCTGATCAGACCAATAGAAGCTCAGAATGCTCTGCCACGAGTTGGACACAGATAGTCTCTATGAATATTTGGGGTGGTTTTTCTAACTTTGCATTTCTTCTGAGCTAATTCAGTTCTGCTTTGCTGAAATAACAGCACCTTCTCTAATGAGGGTCATGCTGAGTGGTCCTGTGTCAGTATCTCCTATGTCATATAATCAATTCTAAAGTTCTTAAAAGAGACTTTGATTTTCTCCTTGTATTGCTTTTTCTGACCACCTTCCCTGGTGTGAGTTCTCCATAAAATAATCTTTTTGACATTTAAGTATCACATCTGGTATGTTTGGCATTCAAGAACTACACTAAAAAAGCAGCTGAACTCAGTTTAATTGCAAAAACCAACTTGATGTTTCTGAAAAGGTAATGTAACATATTTACCACATTTCCAGAGGTGGAGTGGTGGGGTAGATAATAAGGATTATGGGTGTGCCGTTCTGCATACACTTTCAGACCCAACAATTTCTATTGCTTTTATAACAATCACATAGCTTATTTAGCATGAAAGCACATTTACAAAGAGCTTACTGTGTGCAAGGCTTAACACCTGTGCTTAGCACTTTCTAATAATGATCACATCTGAATCTCACAACAAGCTTTAAGGTAGTTACTGTTATTATTTCCATTTTATTGATGGGGAAACTGAGGCCAATTGGCACTGTGCTAAACGCTTGATGTTGTTCAGTCATTCATTTGATCCAACTCTCTGTTACCACATGTGGGACTTTTCTTGGCAAAGATGCTGGAATGGTTTGCAATTTTCTTCTCCAAATCGTTTTACAGATGAAGAAACAGACAGAGTTAAGTGACTTGATTAGGGTCACATAACTAGTAAGTGCCTGAGGCCCGATTTTCTTTTTACTTTTTTCCCCCTCTCCCCAACTTTATTAAGACGTCACATGAGAAGTTAACCAAAACATTTCTATAAAAGTCATGTTATAAAAGAAAACAGATTTCCCCCCCCCCAAAAAAAACTCTCAAGAAAAATAAAACTAAAAAAACCAATCTTTAGTCTGTATTCAGACACAATTAGTTCTTTCTCTACATGGAGATAGTATTTTTCATCATAAGTCTTTGAGTAGTCTTAGATCATTATATTGCCGAGAATAGCCAAGTCATTTGCAGCTGATTATCCCACAGTTTTGCTATTACTATGTATACAATATGTTTCACTTTGCTTGAACTTTTAAAGGACTTTTCTGATTCTGCTAAGACTAGATTTGAACTCAGGAAAATGAATCCTTATTCCAAGCCCAATGCTTTCTATCCATTGGGCCACCTAGGTAATCCCATAATTATTTTTTCATTTAAATCTCACAACTCTTTGAGATAGCTGCTATTTCTGTCCCCATTTTGTATATGAGAGAAACTGAGGCAAATTAGTAAGTATCTAATGTTGGATTGAACTCAGGTCATTTGAGGTGCAGTGCTCTATTTGCTCTATATACTTTACCACCTAATTGCAGGTTTACTTAACTGGTTTTTCTTCTTACAAGGGAAAGTTCAGTGTATGTGTGTGTGCTGCCAAAGGCAGCAATAAAACATTCTAAACTGTTTTATTGGTGCCTTTTGTCTTCCATAAAACTTTTTTAAAAGGTCAAGTTAACTCCAGATGTTATAAGCTTTCCTGTAAAGTGAAATTCTGTGTACAAAGAAGCCTTGTAGGGGAGATCTGTCAGTAGAATAAGCCTCAATCAGTTGCCTCTGGTTCAAATCTAAATGGATCCTAAAAAGAAAAGCATTGCTTTCCCATATGTGAGAAGACTAAGTGATGCATCTCTGTATTTCCGTAGCATCCATTTTTGTTGAGAAAAGCCCTGATGGAAACTTTTGATGAGTATCTTGGCAAAAAACTCTTTTCTATCTATCTATTTATCTATCTTATCTATATACAACTCTATTTATCTACATATATCTATAGCTATCTACCTAAATCTGTCTGTCTATCTGTCTATCATGCCACAATGCTACTAGGTTACTAAGACAATGAGGTAATTTCAAAAAGAAAAAAATGAAAATAGGGTTGCCTCAGAGTAGATATCATATGAGAAGTTCTAACAAATCACTCAATTTAGGTAAATGCAACAATGTATTTCTTCTACTTACATAGGATCCTAGAAAGACTTTATTGAAATATCTCTCTTTCTCTCTCTCTCTCTCTCTCTCTCTCTCTCTCTCTCTCTCTCTCTCTCTCTCTCTCTCTCTCTCTCTCTCTCTCTCTCTCTCTCTCTGTCACATACACACACACACCACCCATTCTTTTCTAGAAGGGAGACTTTATGAGTTTTCTAGGGAGTCTCTGCTGTCCGTGGTGCCGATGCTCTCAGAGCCACTAGTGAGACTTTATTTAGAAGCATAATGGAATCAATTATGAAGTGTAAATTGGTTCTAAGTAGAAAACCCAATGACCTCATTTTCAGGGTAATTTAATTAACATTAAGAACTCTCTTTAATCAATCCAAGATTTGGGTACCAGACATGAGTATTCAAGAGCAATGAAACTGGCATGGAATGTTTTTGTTTTAGTTTGTTTTTATTGAAAAGCGTTAGTTTAAAGAAAATAAGAGTTGATGTGGGTTTTTAGGGGAGGAAAAAGGGGAGTTGTTCCTTGACCAGTGTTTTAATATTGTCAAGAAATCCCTACCTAATCACCCTAGAACATAAAGAGACAAAATAAAACTCATCTATGCTATACAAAGACAAAGTGTGCATTCAGACAGAATCTTAAGAAACATCAGTCCAGCCTGGACAGAAAACAATTATATCCCTTTAAGGAATCTTCATCAATACTATTCCCATTCCTTCTACTTAGGATCCACTTGGTCTTCTGTCTGTCTCTATCTCATCAAATTATTTTTGCATACCTCAATCTCTGATAAAGCCTTGGAATATCAAAAGGTCATTTCAAGGAGCCTTGCTTCAAGATAAGTTACTCCCCAAGCAACATTGAATTCAATTCTTCTCTACTGGGCCATTTTTCTGAAATATTCACAGTTACAGTCAGAAGAAGCATAAAGTGAGTCTCAATAAATATTGATTGATGGATTAATCTAAGAGGACAATACTTGGTTCAAACAATTAATATCAGAGACTTCTGTTTTGTTTTTATAGTTGTTGAACTGAAAAGCTCTATGCAACTATTACTTTAGAATATTCTATCCACTGAGGATTGAATTTGGAAACCTTAGGATCTGGATTAAAATATTGTCTCTGTCACATGTGTAACCTTGAATAAGGTCATTTGCCCACTCCTGTTCCCTTATCTATAATATGAAAAAACTCAATTAGATGACATTAAAGGTCACCGCCACCTTTAAAACTTGTGATCCTCAAATCTCCTTTCAAATCTTCAATAATCAATAAACATTATTAAGTACTTACTATATGCCAGATGTGGTGCTAAATGCTGGGGGCACAAATAAGAGAGAAGAAAGACACTCTCTGCCTTCAAGGAGCTTACAATGTAGTTGAGGAAGACAATACATAAAAAAGAGAAGACCCAAGGGGATCCAGCCATGGCATGATGTCTACTGAATCACACCAAGCAGAGTAGCTGATGGAAAGTGAAGAATCCTCTATTGAAAAAGACTTTGGAGGTTTTCATTTAATTGTGAGTTTTTATACTAGAAGCTGGGGATCTTTGGGTTTAACAAATACTAGATTGCTAAAGGCATTGACTATTGTGTCTTGTAACTCCACCCCCTGTCTTCCAATCAGAGGGAGAATCATTGAAACAAAGTTCATGATGAGATTCCTAATAGTGAGCTTATCCTAGGAGAAGCAGCAGAGCAGGTAATGGGAAATGAAGAGTTTCAAAGAGATTTCTATGGAAACTTAATTAAGGAAACTTTTGGCCAGATGGTCTTTAAATACAGATAGTCATAGTCTTTAGTTAGGTTTCTCCTCATAGCCTTTTAGATCTCATTTCTGTAGCACTTCTCAATTTACCAACAGCTACACTGCTTTTGGACTTCTATGGTATCTATCATACCTCTTCAGGTCCCTTCTCCCCCTTTACAACATTTTTGTGTATTATGTTCCCCCATTAGATTGGAAGCTCCTTGAGGGCAGGAATTGTATTTTCCTTTATATTTGTGTCCCTAGCACTTAACACTGTGCCTGACACATAATAGATGTTTAATAAACATTTATTGACTGATTGACTTTAAGATTTACAAGCTCTTTGCTTTTACTGTGAGGAAGGTAGGACGCATTATTATCCCTATTTATAAGTTAGGCAACTACAACTCAAAGGAGTTAAATCTCCCTATATACTCTCTAAAGGACACAGAACTAATAAGTGTCAAAACTGGGATTCAAAGCCAGGTTTCCTGACTCCAAGGCTACTCTTCTCTCAACTATACTATTCTATTTTTAGGATGGCTTTGATTAGATAATACCAACTTTCATTTAAACAGTACTTGGAACATTTTCTCAGTTGGTCCTCAGAACTACTCTATAAAGTAGATAATGAGCGTCATCATGGCCATTTTACTGATGAGAAAATTTAGGCTTAGAAAGGTTAAGAGATATCTCCAATGGTACAGAGGGAATAAGGAATAGTGCCAGCTTTCAAATCTAGATCCCAGAATCTTAGAGTTGGTAGCATTGGCATGTATTGGGTGTACTTCTCATCTTGTCTTAATTGTTTACTCCAACTCTTCCACTCACTGTCTATACATTGCACCCAGACTTAGACGTACTACTTATCAGTTGCGCTTTCCCTGAAGGCCAACAAGAAAATTATCATTATAAGACCAAGTTAGAAATCAGTAAGATTAATTCAGAATCTATTCCTTTTTTTGGAGGAAAACAGGAAAGAGAGTCTGAGAATTGATTCTGAATGACCTTAACTGACAGCAAGGAAGTAAGTGAATCTTGTATCTCTTTGTTTAACCTATAGAAAACCTACCTGTGTCATAAGGTTTCCCAGCATTCCATTAATGGTCTAAATGGAAGGGAAGGACTCCAGGGCATTTTCCATTAGTGACTCATTTTCAATAGATGAAAAGAGAACCAGAGAGAAATATAAGTATGGGGTCAGAAAGATCTTGTTTTTACCCCAAAAGACCAAGATTGAGCCACAGGATGAGTATGTATGTAGCAAATTGTAAGAATCTGCCTCTGTATTTTGTTCCTTAGTTCTTTGTGTATTATGGATGTCTGGATGTTGCTAATATATATATACCTATCTGATATGTTCTTCAGTTATGAAAACAACATATTAGCATGTTGTTGATGTCCAACATTCAGGAATTTATTTTGGATGTCTTTTTCTTATAAAACAGAGGGTTCTTAACAAAATCTCTGCCCAGGAGATCTTAGTCTCTGATACCGAGAGCTCACTTAGAGGTCCATGGATCCTAATCATTGCAAGATACATCCAAAGTTTTCTCTGGAAGCAGATGAGGGCAGTGACCATGTCTTACTCAAACTCTCTAGATAGTGCTCTGCATTCAGTGTTTGGGGTGTTCAGAGAGGACTAATACCAGTTTCATCTGAGGGCTTGCCAAGCCCTTTATAGGGCTGCTCAATTACTTTGGTGTCCACTAGTCTGCCAACTCTCACCTGTGGCTCCAAGAAGTTGTAGCATATATAACAGCCACAGTTAGGAAATTACAACTCATCCTCAGTAGTTTGGCTAAACCAGGGTGAGGGGAGCCAATAGGCTTCAAATTTAGGGGGATATTTAGCCCAAGTAGAAGACTTCCCCTGGGAAGATAGGTGGAAAAGAACAATTTATTCCATTGGTCATAAAAGCGGCTAAAATAGACATTGTGAAGTCCTTGGAAATCAGTCAGATATGGAAAATTCCAAGGTCATCCATTGCATTGCAGACCATCACCACTCGTCTTGATTTTTATTCTGCCACTGGACTTCAATGAGTGAGGAAGAGAAAATGAGGCTGACAATTTGTGCAACTCTGTCTCACTTAAATCCAGTTCACATACAAGTCAAGACATTGGTAGATCCTCTTCAGAAATGAAGACCTAACAAGAAACAACACAAAATAATAAATGGTGAATGAAACTTTGCAAGTTAGATAGATGTACGCATGCTTAAATGTATATAATCTCTCATTTGGAAATGCTTCCCAGATGAACATAGTATCCTGTGTTCATAGATCTAGAGTAAAGAGGGACATTGAAAACAATGTAGTCTGACCCCCTCATTTTACAGATAAGGAAACAGAGATCCAGAGAGTTGAAATAATGTGCCAAGAGGTAAGAAGAGGCAATCTATATGTCTGAGCTGACATGGAAGAACTTCTGTATTTATGGATAATCTGCCATATTTAGCATTATCTAAGTCAGAAATAAGAAAGGTTTTCTCTTTCCTCGGTCCCCATTCTATTTGTAGTTTTTATTTATTTAATGGACAGGAACATTTATTACAAAAGAATAAGTTTGCAAGTTTTAACAGAACATAACATTCTAAAGTTTCAACTTATTATTTCTGTATCTCACAAAGGATTAGGGAAATGCTTAATGTCCTTTTTCTGGGTTATAACAACTGTGGAGTTCAACCTGATAGACTTTATTGGTTCCCTTTATGTTCTTTCATTTAGCCTCAGATCCATTCTCCATGTCATAGTATCAAAGATCTAAAACTGAAGTGGACCTCAAAGGTCATATAGTCTAACCCTATTATTTTATAGATGAGGAAACTGAGGCTCAAGAAGGCTGTGACTGGTCCAGAGTCATTCAGATAGTGTCAGTTGCAGGACTGGAAACTTGGGTGCAGATTCTGATTGAGAGTTAGTGTTTTTTCTACTATCTACCAAGTAAATACCAGCTCAGAGAATTGATGGACTTCTCTATACCAATAAATGGTTGAACTGGGATTTGAATCCATATATTTTCCCCCCTTTTTTCAATAATAGTTTTTTTTTATTTTCAAAATATATATAAAGATAGTTTTCAATATTCACCCTTGCAAAACCTTGTGTTCCAAATTTTTCTTCCCCCACAGTAAGCAATCCAATATATGTTAAACATGTGCAATACTTTGATATGTATTTCCACAATTATCATGCTGCACAAGAAAAATCAGATCAAGGGACAGATAGGTGGTACAGTGAATAGAGCACAAGCCTTGAAGTCAAGAGGACCTGAATTCAAATCAGGTCTCAGACACTTAACATTTCCTGGCTATGTGACCCTGAGCAAGTCACTTAACCCCAATTGCCTCTGAAAAAAAAAAAAAAAAGGAAAAATCAGATCAAAAAAGAAAAAAAATGAGAAAGCAAAAAGAAAGCAAACAACAAAAAATTAAAAATACTATGTTGTGATTTACATTCTGTCTCCATGGTCCTCTTTCTGGATACAGATGGCTCTCTCCATCACAAGTCTATTGGAACTGACCTGAATCACTTATTGTTGAAAAGAGCCAGGTCCATCATAGTTGATAATTGCATAATCTTGTTGTTGCTATGGACAATGTTCTCTTGTGAACCTGTCTTTCCCCTCCAAATTCATTCTCCAGCAGAGATAAGCATAGACAAAATAAACAGCTGCCTATGGGCAGCTATCTGACGCAGTGAATAGAATATTGGGACAGAAGCCAGGAAGCTATTTTCCTGAGATCAAATCTGGCCTCAGACACTTATTAACTATGTGACCATCAAAGAGCAGACTAGAAATCCTTTATTGAGAAGAGAAAGCATGGAGCAGTGCTACAAGCTTTGAGCTGGCCATGGTAGTACTCCTTGATTGGTCAGTGACACGACCCCCAGAACTCACCGTCTCCAGGTGGCCATCCATTATCCTCTCACTTCTATGGCCTCTTCTCTCTAATAATCATTGTTGGTACTTTCTCTCCAACTTGAGCCATCTGTTATTTTCATCTTGCTGCTGTTTACTTTAAGTCAGAAATAAAGGAGTTAATTGAAGCCCTCCCAGACTTCCTCTTCCAGTCCCCTTCCTCATTGATTGTGGCCACTGAGAATCATAGCTTTTTTTGGTGGGGAAGGATGCTTCGTGCCGTTTGTGGCCTTTTATTAAAGGCAATGGAAACATATTTGATATGTACATGATTATGAGATGCTATATCTGATGTCTCCATTTCCTCATTTGGTTTATATTTCTAAGTGGGGATAGACCTTTTGGGACTGCTTAGAATCAGTTATCTTTATCTGAATTATTAACATTTTCCCCTTCACTTTCTTGATTTGTAGAGTTCCTTGTTCTTCTATACTTTCCTTCTAGATTTCCCCTTACGAACTATTCCAGCTGAACTGGCCTTGTTAGTCTGCTTTGTGGGTGACGATCCATCTCCTGCCCTGTGGCTAGGCTGACCACACGCAGTGCTCGGAATGCATCTTCTGCCACCTCTGAACACTTGGAATCCCTGGCTTCCCCTTAAGGCTCTGCTCAAACTTTACTTTCTAGTATCACCCCAGTGCTTAGTATCACACAAAAATTACTTGATATGAATTTTGTGTTCACTTCTTAGAGCACATTTTGTCTGCCCTTTTCAATACCTTCTCTTCAACACACACTCATACATCTCTAGTAGAATTCAAGCTTTTTTTAGTTTTTTTATTAAAGCTTTCTATTTTTCAAAACATGTGTGTGAACAGTTTTTCAACACTAGCCCTTGCAAAATCCTCTGTTCCAATTTCTCCTCTTCCCCCATATCCTCCCCTAGATGGCAAGTAGTCCAATATATGTTAAACATGGTAGAAATATATGTTAAATCCATTATATGCATACACATTTATACAATTATTGTTCCACACAAGAAAAAAAAGAGAAGTAAAATAAAATGTAAGCAAACAACAAAAGAGTGAAAATGCTATGTTGTCAACCACACTCAGTTTAAGGGTATAAATGGCTCTCTTTATCAGTGAACAATTGGAACTGGTTTGAATCATCTCATTGTTGAAAAGAGCCACATCTATCAGAATTGATCATCGTAGACTCTTATTGTTGCCATGTACAATGATCTCCTGATTGTGCTCAGTTCACTTAGCATCAGAGGATAAGTCTCTCCAGGCGTCTCTGAAATCATCCAGTTGATCATCTCTTACAGAACAATAATATTCCATAACATTCATGTACCATAATTTATTCACCCTTTCTCCAACTGATGTGTATCCATTCACTTTCCAGTTTCTTACTACTATAGAAAGGTCTGTGAATTCAAGTTTCTTGAAAAATGATACTATTTATTTTCATCGGTGCCATAGTCCAACCTTCCAAAGTTCTAAGTTGCAAATTAGATACCAATTTGCATTGGGAAAGAGAATTTACTCTTTCAATAAAAATACAAGTTTGATCCCCAACCCTACCCTCATACCTAGCACAGTCTACCCTAGAGTTAACACTTAAACAATGCTTATTTAATTCATTAAATCATAAACCTGGAAGAGATGTTAGAGCCCACTGAATCCAACCCCTTCATGTTGCATGATGAAGAAACGGAGGCATAGAGAATATAAAGCAACTTATCCAAGATGACACAAGAATATACAACAACTTTGTATAAATAAGTTATATTCAGGATAAAGTGGAGATAATCAACAGAGAGAAGGCATCAGAGTTAAGCGTTATCAAGAAAGGCTTCCTGGAGAAGGTGGGATATTAGTTGGGACTTGAAGGAAGCCAGAAGGCAAAGAAGAGGAAATAAATCACATTTTATCTTCCCAACAACTCTGTGAATTACATAGAAGCTGTATGTATCCTTATTTTACACATGGGGAAACTGAGGCAGACAAATGACATTTTCTGTGTCATATAGTAAGTGTTTGAAGCATAAGTAGAATTTGAACTGAGGTCCTCATTCTCTAAATACTGAACCATTTGCAAATGACAGAGCCAAGATTATCCCAGGTCTTTTGGCTATGTCTAATCCCTTTTTCACTGCAGTGCTTAAAACATATATTATATATATGTGTGTGTGTGTGTATGTGTGTGTGTACATGCATGTGTAAATATTTATGTATATAAAATATATGATATATAGATTGTGTTGTGTATGTATACATACATAGGTTTTTAATCTTATAATAATTTACATATTCCTGTGGCATGTAGGTACATGTTTAATAACTGGATCTCAAAAAAAAGTATGGGAGACCCGAACTTAAATTTAATCTGTATTATTAACATTTTCCTTTTCACTTTCTTAAGTCTAATTAATCAACAAATTAATAAATGAATTCCCAGTTTGTAGTGTTTGCTGATTTCTGAGGAAATTTAAAGGAAGCACACCCAACTTTTCTCTGTGAGAAGGCTTTTGTAATAAAGTAATTAAGGAGAACTTACAATACAGTGATTTCATCTGAAAGTATATGCAACATTCCACTTCTGAAGCCCTGTTCAATTATTTAAAAATTTGTTTTTCATTGGCAGAAATTTATTTTATGTTCTTTGCATCCCCTTTCCAAAGAGGAAATAAAAACAAATTTCTTGTAATGCATATTTAGTTAAGCACAACAATTCAGCATATGCTATCTTGTATTGTTATTTGGTGTTTACATGTTTGTTCTTTTGGCCAGACTGAGGCAGTCAGAAGGCTAGCATTTAAGGAGCTGCACCTGGAGTCAGCAACAACTGACTTCAAACTTAACCTCAGACCCTTGTAGCTGAGTGACCTTGGGTAAGACATTTAATGTCTATCTGCCTCAGTTTTGTCATCTATAAAATGAATAGCACCTCTCTTCTAATAGTGCTTTTCTCCCAAGGTTTTGAATAAAATTAAAATCTTCTTTGTAAAATACTGAGCACAATGCTTGGTATATAATAGGCACTTAATAAATGCTTATTTCCTTCCTTCCAAAAATGAGCTCCTTGGATCTTAGTACAGCATGGGGAGTACATGGCTATTGTTGAATCATTTACCATGTGGAGTTGAGTCATATGTCTTACTTTTCATGACCCCATTTGGGTTTTTCTTGGCCAAGATACTGGAGTGGTCACCATTTCCTTCTCCAACTCATCGTACAGATGAGGAAGCTAAGATAAACAGAATTAAGTGATACACCTAGGGTCACAAAGCTAGTAAATATCTGAGGCTGGATTCGAACTCAGGGAGATGGATTTTATCCATTCCAGACTTGTCATTCTGTCTACCGCACCACATAGTTGTCTATACTTGTCTTTTGAATTAGGGGAAATAGGAATCTTTTTTGGTAAAGACATTGCCTGTGCTCTTGCAAGCCTAGCTGAACAGTCTCCAAGTTTTTTCACCTCCCATAGTTTTTTTATTTGGACCAAGTTTTAAGTTTAAGTGATTTTCTGTTTTATGAACTTATTTCAGCATACATTTTTATAGATATCATATGAGTATCACATTATAGACACAATATGAGCATTGCCACATGGTGATTTAATCCACACATTATTGATTAATTAACTTAAGATTAATTAAATCCTAATTTAATATTCAAGTGTTCTTAATGCTTATAACTAAAGAAGCGAATCTGATTGAAACCACTGAACTGTTTAAAGCTAATAAGTGCTCTCAGAGCTTCATTAATTTTATTTCTTTAGTTCATTGAACCTCTCTGTGTAAGGTTTTCTGCTAGAAACTAGGGATGCAAGAACAAGAAAAACCAATAGTCTTTGTCACTGCCTTTAGCTTGTCGCCTACTGGAGAGATAGAACAGAGACACAGATACGTAAATACTGGATAATTAATTTGATAACAACTGGAGGGTTCCCTTCATAGAGGAAGTAGTGCTCGAATTGTGCATTAAAGGAAATATGAAGATCCTGATAGGTGAAGGGGGAAGAGGGAGTGTGTTCTAGTTGTGGGTACAGAATGTGCAAAGGCTTGGAGGTAGAGTGCAAAGGTCAGGGGATCATAAAAGTCCAGTTTGGCTAGAATGAAAAGTACTTAAAGAAAAGTAATGTGAAGTAAAACTAGAAAGATGGTGGTGCCAGATTGTAGAGTCCAAGTGCTAAATTGTTGAATTTAGAGTTTATCCTTAAGGTAGTAAGAAACCACTGAGGTTTAGAGTAAGACAGCAACATCTCAATGTCTTAAATGTAGTACAATTCTAATTTTGCAGAACTCTTCTTCCTGTGGAAACTTTTGGTCTTAACAGAAACAAAATGATCAATATAAAAGGTTTTTAACAATATTTTTATGTTTATTTTTTCCCCTTTTCTGAGACAGGGTCTCCCAAACTAAAAGAACAGAGATTATTCAAGGGTCCAGTCCCACTGATAACTGGTATAGAAACTCCAGCTTAGGCAAGTTCACCCCCTCTTTAGGTATTCTGATAACTCACCATTAACAGCCTCACTTTCAGAGACTCCCCATATTGGTACCCAATCAGCTTAGCCCAGTGTAGCTCAGAACATCAGAGTTCCAGCAATCCACGTGCCTCAATTTCCCCAATAGTAGGAATTGAAAGGGGGCTCAGCCATGCCTGATTTCTTATGTGTTTTATTAAACTTTTATGTCATAATTCATTCATAATGGGAATAATGAAGACAACTGCCAGGTTTGTCTCCTGTAATCATGTAATTATCTGATGCATATGTGTGTATGACAAGATAAGTAGATAAGTTATAATTAGATAAATTATAAATGTATATTTCAATTGGGGGTGGAAGTGACAAGCATTTATTAAGCATCTACTATGTGTCAGCCACTATGTCAAACTCTATAAATAATATCTCATTTGATAATTCATCATATTCTCTAGGAATCATACTAGTCCAAACCATTCCATAAAATCAGAATTTTGTAGTATAACTAAATGCATTTGAGAATATATATGTATGCATGCCCATATACATATATATCATATATATGTGTAACATATATACATATGTATATATATATTTGATATAATTTAGGTTAATTTACCTAAGGAGAATAGAGTAGTAAAAAGTATTTTGGACTAAGAATGTTGTTCTGGAGACCTACTTTCTCTTCTGTGCTTTTCATTTGATTCATTATATGACTTTGATTCAGCTACTTTCCATTTCTAAGCTTCAGTTTTCTCAACTATTAAATGAATATGTCTATTACCCCAGTGAAACTAAATTTCTTTTAAGGGACAAAGCCAATAGCCATCAAAAATCATAATTTCAGTGATTAACATGCTGCCAATTTGATGCTCATAGCTTCTGCTTTGGAAGGAAAGCCATATCTATGTCTCAGTGAAAATCAAGATTGAGAATAATTTATATTCGGTCCAAAAAACTCACTAGAGAATTCATATCCTTTTCAGAAAGAGCCACAGAGGCTTTCTTGGATAAACCTGCTATATTGACTATTAACAAAAATGTGTTGGGATAATTATTGAATACTACCCTATAAGCAAAAAAAAAAAAAAAAAAAAAAAAAAAAGACTCACTTAACAAAATAATTTTAAATTATTATTATTAGTCCTTAATTCTGATTCTCCCCATGATTTCCAGCAAAGGTCATCATAGATAGATTCTGACATAAAAGGTTCTAGGTTTCCTTGGTTGTAATCTCTTCCTCTAAGATAAACTAGAAAACTCCACTGAGTAGGATTCTCCAGGGGTGTTGATGAAAAAATGAAAATGTTTCAGAGACAAAGAAATCTATCACAATGCAAAAAGTCCATGGAATATTTGGGTTTTTTAGATGATGGTGATCATACTCTAATTTTAGGTGACTCTAAGGACTTAAGTAATTTTTCTTCTTTTTAACTTAAGCTGGTACTCTTATACTTGAACCTCACAGGAAGGTATTCTACAAGAACTGGAGAAAATAGCATAATGTAAAGGTTTTTTTTTTTTTTTCTTTCTCTTCCCTCCTTCCTTCTTCCTTCCTTCCTTCTTCCTTCCTTCCTCCTTCCTTCCTTCCTTCCTTCTTCCTCCCTCCCTCCCTCCCTCCTTTCTTTCTTTCTTTCTTTCTTTCTTTCTTTCTTTCTTTCTTTCTTTCTTTCTTTCTTTCTTTCTTTCTTTCTTTCTTTCTTTCTTTCTTTCTTCTTTCTTTCTTCTTTCTTTCTTTCTTTCTTTCTTTCTTTCTTTCTTTCTTTCTTTCTTTCTTTCTTTCTTTCTTTCTTTCCTTCCTTCCTTCCTTCCTTCCTTCCTTCCTTCCTTCCTTCCTTCCTTCCTTCCTTCCTTCCTTCCTTCCTTCCTTCCTTCCTTCCTTCCTTCCTTCCTTCTTTCTTTCCTTCTTTCCTTCTTTCCTTCTTTCCTTCTTTCCTGTACTTCATTTTAAATTCCATGTGGTCTTTGACTAGCATATTGTCCTATATATGTAACTTAACTGTTGGTATTGGATGACAAAAGGAATTATTAGAAGAAATGTCAGTGTAATTGGACGGGGAGATGGTAGGGGAGTTGTGAGGGGCAACATGGTTCAAGGACTGAATTCAGTCAGGATAGATTCAGTTGAATCCTTTTGGTGACACTTACTAGCTAAGGGGATAGATAGAGCATTGAATTCAGAGTCAGGTTAGAAACAATTAGAATCTTTCCTATAATACTTAGTAGTAGTTCTATAATTTCTCTGTACTGCTGACTCCTTGGTTCCAAGGCATAAATTATGAGGATAAAATAAAATAATGTAAGTAACATGTTTATAAAAATAAATGCACTATTAAATAATAATAGCTAGTATTTATAGAGGGCATTAAAATTTGCAAAATGTAAAATATCACATTTTTCCTCACAAAACCCTGGGAGGGAGATATTATTATCATCTTCATTTTCTAGATGAAGAAACTGAGACATACAGAGATTAAGTGGCTTGTCTATATTCACACAAACTTGTACATTGAGGACAAATTTGACCTTCCTGACTTTCAAGTTTAGCATATTAGCCACTGTATAATCTAGCTGCCTCAATTAAATATCAGTTAATTGTCAGCCATTATTCTTAGTGAGTGAAGGACAATGCAGCAGATTTAGAGTGTTGTTATTAATGTATAAATTCATCTCCTGATTTACCTTACTTCATTCATCAATTTATTCAAGTCTTCAAAACTTAATTAAAAAATATTGTTATTATAATGTAAATTGTTCTGATTCTGCTTACTTCACTCTGTGTGAATTCATAAATATCTTTCCATGTCTCTTTAAAATTTTCAGTTTTTTCATTTCTTACAGTACAATGGTAATACATCACATTCATGCACCACAATTTGTTCAGTTATTCTTCAATTGATAGGCAAACCTTGTTTCCATTTTTTTTTGCTACCACAAATAGAGCTATTAGACAAATAGCTTTGAAAGACTTTAAGAACTTTGATCAATGCAGTGATCATCTATGATTCCAGAGGACTGACAATGACGCATACTACTGCCTGTATCCTGACAAAGAGATAATAAATTCAGGATGCAAAATAAGGCCTGTATTTTTCATGTGACCAAAAAAGGAATTTTATTTTGCTTGATTATGTATACTTATTTAAAATGCATATACATATACAATATATATATATGTATATTTCTTTTTCTTTCCAGTAGGGAAAGAGGAAAAGAAAATACATTTGCTCATTAAAAAATTAAATTAAATTTAGGAAAGTATTTAGATCAAGCTAAGTTGAAAACATCAAGTGCCTCAAAGAAGTCCATGCTTCTTTTTAGTTAGATGCTTGTGGTACAATTAGATGTACTAAATTTGCAAAAAGGCAGGGTTAGACTTGGTGCTAAAAAGCAGACTTAGACTTTCTAGCAATCGAGAATAATCAGTCAACAAGCATATATTAAATGCTTAAGATGTGTCCAATTCTGTGTTAACAGCTATCCAAAAGAGAAATGAATGAGCTTCCTCGGGGATCAGAGGAAAGGGAGAAAGAAAAATGATTTCTCCTATATTGAACACCTTCATGTGTTCAAACAAAGACTAGTTTGATCATTGATTGTGGATATCTTGGAAGAAAGGATTTTCATTCAGATCCCATTTGGTGCTAGATGGTGTTTGAGGTCTCTTCTATCTCTGACCTTAAAATGAAGAAAGAAGAAATGGAAAAAATTATATGTTCTTTTTTATTTCCCGGAATACAAGTATGCAGAGAAAATCAAAAGCACAACTCTAAAACCATTACTAATATTAAATACTGACTTCTGAGAAAGGTCGGTCCCAGAGAGTGGTCTCAGTTATTCCATTTATTTTGCCTGAAAGCAACCTACATGGTTCAGTAGTTAGAACGCCAAGTCTAGTCAGAAAAACCTAAGATAAAATCCAGCCTCAGATACCTAATAGCTGTGTGACCTTGAGCAAGTTAAGTAACTTACATCACATTCATGTATCATAATTTGTTTTTCTTATTCTACTGGAGAAGGAATTAGCACAGTAAGTACTCCAGTATCTTTGCCAAGAAAACTCAATGGATAGCTTTGCTATGCTGTGGTTTATAGGTCACAAAAAGTCAAACACAACTGAACTGTACTTAACTAATGACTGAACAAATTGCATCTAAATGTGAGGAATATTATTGTGCTATAAGAAATTAAGTAATTGATTGCTTTAAAGAGACATGGAAAGACTAGCATGAATTGATACAGAGTGAAGTAAGCAGAATTAGAAGACTTTATACCACATCAGTATTATTGGAGCAGCTAGGTGATACAATGGATAGGGTACTGGCCTGGAATCAGGAAGGCCTAAATTCAAATCTAGCCTCAGGAACTATTTAGCTGTGTTACTCTGGGCAAGTCCCTTAACCCCTATTTACCTCAATTTCCTCATCTGTAAAATGAGTTGGAGAGAGTCACATACAACTGAAATGACTGAATAGCACAATCAATATTATCATATTTCTTATAGACAATTGCTTTCTGAAGGAGTGAATGCCTGAAGGAGTTATTCAAGTAGGCAACACCCAGAGGACGTTGGTCTTTGGAATAAAGCCCTCCCCCTTAATTCTGTTAGTTTATCATTCTTATTCAACTGCAAAAGGGGATTTACAGTAACAAAAGTCTTTATAAAGGTCCTCTCTTGCCCACCTTCTTGATAATTAGCTCTCAGAAGAGTCATTTCTTCTCAAGGCAGAGAGAATTTAGAATTTCCCATCAAACCACTTAGCAAATATTTGTTTTTAATATACTTGTTTATGATTCTGTATGAATCAGATAAATGTGACTGCATAGTAAAAAGGGATAACTGTTAAAAAAAAATAATTGAAGCAATCTTCAAATCTCTGTAGGACTCAAGTCTTTTTGCATTCAGACCAAGACTGTGTTAATGGTATTGTCACATAGACTATTCACTAATTGAATTGAATTGAAGTTCAATTGAAACTATATTTCCAGGTCTTATCCAAATAAATGCACTGGTCCCATCCAAAACTTCTTTAGTTTGGATCAGCTTGCTTTAAGGCCTACTAGGGAGAGCTCTTCCCTTTGAAGTTGGTCCCAGAATGATGGATACATTTTCAAAAGTCTTCAGGCAGAGGAAACTATTCAGTTCATTTCTACAAATTCCTTAAAGACTAGAATGGATTCCTTTTTTTTGAGTCATTTTTCCTCCAATTTCTGGCACATAGTAGATCCTGAGAGAAGGACCTATTAGATTGTGAGCTCCTTGAGGTCAGGAACTCTCTTTTGCTAGTGATTAGCACAGTACCTGGCACATAGTTGGCACCTAATAAATGCTTTTTGGCTGACAATTTAAGAATATTTCAAAGGATCAGACCGTCAATTTTTGAAGTGCATTTTTTATCCATAAAACAAAGAAAATAAAGATAGTAGAATGAAAAATTTTGTTTTAAAGTAAAATTATAATGTTTATTTTTAATTATATTCTAAGTACAATAAGAAATCATTAAAATTATAAACTAATTTTTCATCAATTCAGCACATGCTTTATGATTCTGTATGAATCAGTTAAATGTGACTACAGCACAGAGAGGGAGAACTGTTAAAAAAAATGTATTAAGTTCCAAATCTTCAAATCTCTGTAGGATTCCAGACCTTTGGCATTCAGAGCAAGATCCTGTTAATGATACTATTTCATAAACTACTCAACTAACTGTTGAGTTCCTTATAGTCCTTATCATGTTAAAAAGTACTTGTTGAGTGATCTTCTACTACCAAATAAGTATACATAGACACAAAGGTGTTGAGGCTGGAAAGAATGATACCCTACTTTTACTTAAGTTGTTTATAGACTACTAAAGAGAGGCAACTAGGTAGTGTAGTAGATAAAGCACTGGGCTTGGAATTAGGAAGTCCTGAGTTCAAATTTAGCTTCAGATACTTACTGGCTATGTGATCCTAAGTAAGTCACTTAACCCAGTTTGCCTCAGTTTCTCCCCTGTGAAGTGAGTGGAAAAGATAAACTATTCTAGAATCTTTGCCAAAACAAACAAACAACCAAAAAACCCAACTCAAATTGAATCACAAAGAATAGGATACAACTAAATAAAAAGACTACTCAGGATACTCTGTCATCTTTTGGTCTCCCTTTCAGTCATCATTTCCATTTTTTATACTCAGGTTGCTATTTGACTGGGCTAGAACCCAGATCTGGTTTGTTTTTTGATAGTTTTAAGTCATTCCTGCTAAGTAGTATGATAGATGGAGGTCTGGAGCTAGAATCAAAAAGACATGAGTCTGAGTTCTTCTGAATCAGGTACTTACTAGTTGTGTGGCCTTGGGACAATTCCATATTTTCTTGGTCACCTTCAGTTTCCTTATCTATAAAATGGAAACATTACCTGCAACACATTTCACAGTCATTAACAGATGAGATAATATATGCAGAGCATTTAAAATGTCCTAGTGCTGTATAGATGGAATTTCATTTATATTATATTCCATAATAATAATAACTCACATTTGTGTTGTGCTTTAAGATCAGCAGAGCAATTTTCCTCTATTGACTTTGTGAGGTAGGTAGAATAAATACTATTATGTCCATTTGCAATTGAGCAGCCAAAGACTTGGGGATCTTGGATGAACTTTTAGCATTGTGTAGTTGTGGAACCTGGCCTACAACCCAGTGATGACAATTCTAGTGAAAAATAAGCTCTAGCAAATCCAGTAAAGCTGAGTTTCATCTAAAAGATCAGGGGGATTTGCTCTTGGATATAGATTGAGCCTAGTCTCTAATGACTCTCAGTGGGATTTCTCACAGGCCACTTCTCTCTGAGACTCAGTCGCTTCACCTGTCGAATGAGGGGATTGAATTAGGAGATCTCTGCAGTCCCTTCCAACTTGAACACAGCATGTATGATTCTATGTTCTTGAAACAATATCTACAGCATCTAGTCTCATGAAGGGGCCATTAACACAGAAGTCTTCTAATCATCAACAAAAAGAGATTAGGGAGATAAATGAAATCCTCTTGTTTTTCTATTAGCTATTTTCTTTGCTGTGCAGCAAAATCATCCTGGTCAAATAATGCTGAGTTAAAGGAATGATTGACAGCTTGGGGACAACATTTAACACATGGGAGTGCTGGTTGGAAATACTGTCTGTAAATGCACAAATATCTGATCAACAATTAAGAAGTTACAGGCAAAGGTCACCTGCATCTCTCATTCCCATCTTTTTTTCATACTTTTGTCTCATTCTTTCTCTTACACCATATTACATACATATTTCTATTACACCATACATACACACAAGTAATTTAACTACTTGGTACTCTAAGAAACTGTGTAAAATTCTAAGTTTTAGAGAAGTTGCAAATCTGCATTGGTAAAGGGAGTTTCTCACCTGGGATTTCCATATACTAATCAAATCATACTGTCCCCTAAATAAGTAAATGTGTATATTTTGGGAGTAAAGACCAACCTTTTTTTTTTACTTATAGGTTGCAAAATCAAAATAGTTTGGAGACTCCTGCTCTAGAAGGAACCCTGGAGCCATAGAAAAGACAGAGAATGGGGCTCTACTAGGTCATTACATTGAGTTCAGATTTATTCTCTTCCATAGTTTATACTGTGTTCTATGCTCTGATCTGTGGATGCTGGTCCTTCATTCTCAAAGAGGACCAATGACATCACAAGGATAATAGCTTTTACTAAAGGGTCTCATGAGGAACACAAAAGCATGGTGTTGGCATGTGGTAGTTACTCGATAAATCTTGTCTGCCTTGGAGAATGAATTGATGGATTAATGTCCCCTTAGATGACATATGCTCAAACTGGAATTTCTCAGCAATTTTACCTTCTTTCTCCTTCCTCTCAATCTCACCAAAGGTATAGTTAATATAATATGTATGTTAATTATATTATACTATATTATATATTGTTACATTATATTAGATTATACTATATTATAACCATGCAATATAGTATAATATCATATAATATTCATTATATTTATTCATAGCCAGGTTTTTTTCCTAGCATTAACTGTTGGAAACTCTTGCCATGTCCAAAACAGACATCTGGCTTGCTACATCATTCTGTTCATCTTCATCTGAGATTCATGCTCCCGTAACATACTCTAAAGGACATAATTGTTTTGGAACATTTGATGATACAGACAGCAGGATGTGCAATGAATTCTAAAGAGTTTTGGATGTGTACTTACTGCTATTTCTATACTAGGTTGTTTTCTGAGTATGCGTGTTTTTTTAATCACTGCTAATATTCTGTTTTGATTCACTTTAGAAATATAGTGTTTAGCTTTGTATGTACAAATTTAAAAAACATAGTCATGCCTCTTTTAAAAAATAAATCTTGCTTGAGGGCCTAAAGACTGGCCCTCTTCAGCCTGGAATGCTTGCTTGCTGGCAGAACCGATCTTGACAACATTCCAAAGTCCTTGGAGACCCTACTACTATTCCAATAATTCTGAGCAAATCTAATGGATTTTCCACAGGCTCAGTTACAGAACATATTGATAAGACAGAAAAAAAAAGTCCTTCCAGCTGAGTAATTTTTTCATGCTAAAATGGCCTTTCATCCATTCCCACCCTGTTTTATCAGTAGAAGCACAAATGCAACTACCTATTATAGAGTTCACTATTAGAAACATTACCTCATAAAGAAGAAAAGCTATTTCAAAGAATTTATATTGAAAACTTATAGTAAGCAGGCAGCAAACACTATGAACTGAAATAAAGATATGGTTTGAAAAATCATACAATCCAATTACCAAGTCCATGATTTAAAAGGTCATCTTTGTGTAGCAAAGCCATTCTGTGTCTTAGAGAAGCTCCAGAGAAGTAATATCAATTATATTAAATTACCCCACTTTGAAATCTCTCTGGCCAAATGGGAACATTTTTCTGTTCAAAGTACATAATCATAATACTTATGTTTGCCTTTTCTTTCCTAATTTGTATCTAACTTTTCTCTTTGTGTGTAACTAGAGTTGTTTTATTTTATACTTTGTAATCTATAAACGTGTGTCTTCATAATATACAGGGTGTCTCAAAGTCTCAGTGCAGGTTTGTCTTAATAGATGAAACTTTCATGAAGACTCTTTGAGAACTTTGTATAATATAGACAGATATGCATTTACTTATTAACAATGGACTATGCCTGTTGTCCAAAGAATAGCTTAATTTACCATTTATGTAAAAATTGTAACCAAAAGATGATTTTTTTTGGCAATGAAGATGTATTTATATTGATATTGATATTGCTATAGCCAAAAATTAGAAGCAACTAATGGTACAGTGGAGAGAACTCTGAGCCTGGAATTAGGGAATTCTGAATTCAAATTCAGCCTCAATCACTTACTAGGAAAATCACTTAACCTCAGTTTCCTCATCTGTAAAATGAGGTGGAGAGGGAAATGGCAAATGACTCCATTATTTTTGCCAAGAAAATCCCAAATGGGGTCACAAGGAGTCAGACACAACCGAATAACTGAACAACATTATGCATATAATATATATATATATATATATATCACACACAAATGTATATACATATATACTCATATCTCCCCTATCACAACCCTTTGGGAGAAACATGTTCCAATCAGAAAAATTTGCTAAGACATTTTCAAAATTTTATTTAATCCATTTTGGGGCACACAGAAAAACCTCTATCTAACTTAGAAATTGATGAATTTTAAACTTCCTGTAAATGTTACATACCTAAGACAAGCCAATGCCCAAGTTATCCCAGGTTAACAAGTGATCCTCTTTGCCTGTGTCTTTTTTTTTTTTTTTTTTTTTTTTTTTTTTTTATAAATTTCTTCATTTAAAAACATTCCATGAGATGAAACTTCAAGTGGAATGTTGGGCAGCTGAAGTGCTAATGATCTGTCTAAACCAGTCTGAATGAACTAAAAGATCTCCTTGAACCATTCTCTCTCCAGGCTCATTTGAATCAAAGTTATTACCAAAATCTGTTTGCAGCCAATAGCATTTTGTGAAACTCAATTTAGGAGAATCAGAATCTCACTATCACTTTTATTAGTTCATTACCTCAGATGGTTACTAGATTGTCCAATGTAAGTAGTAGCCTTTGGCCTGCGAAAATCTAACTCTTGACTAGAAGGAAATATTCATAGAGCTTTTAGCATCCTGTGAGTCATCGCAAATATGAGGAGCACTAAACATCTCACTGAAAAAAAGAGAGAAACAAAGAAAACAAAGACAGAGACAAAGAGAGACATATACAGCGATATACATAGAAACAGAGAGAGAAAGGGAGAGACAGAGAAAGAAAAAGAGAGAGAAGGAAGGAAGGGAGGGAGGGAGGGAAGGGAGGGAAGGAAGGGAGGAAAGGGAGGGAGGGAGGAAAGGGAGGGAGGAAGGAAAGGAAGGGAAGAAGAAAAACATTCTAGTGGCTCGCTTCTCAACCTTAAACAGTCATTCTGGGTTGGTATTTTATTTTCTCTTTGTAACTGGAAAGTTGCTAAATACTTTAAATTCTTGATCATTATTGGCATGTTGTAGTTCATCATATTGTTTCTTTTCTTTTCTTCCTTTCTTTTGTATTTGTGGTTAAATTTTGCATTCATATTTGAACAGTAAGCTGATTATATGTGACCCATAATAAAATAGAAGGTCTGCTGCACCTGTCTTGGACTAATCTGCTCTGTAACAAGATGCCATAGCTTTAGTGTAGTTCGCTTCCAGAAACTCCAATGTGAACAAATATTCACTTTGTAAATGAATTCACTCAAATTTCTTTTAAATGATGAGATTTTTAATATGACTAGTTATTTTACATAAACTTTTCAGGAATTTTTTTTCCCACTCTGCTTACAATTTCATTCTTATATAGGAAGTGTTAAAGCACTCCTCCAATGCAGGTTAACACCTGGCCCAAAACTTCTAGTCATTATCCTGCCCCTGGTCACACAGCTAGGATGGACTCCAAGTCATTGAATAATCAATCAATCAACAAACATTTTTAAGTACCTCTTATGTGGCAAGCACTATGCTAGATGTTAGAAATATTAAGAAAAGTTAGAGCCCTCAAGAAGTTTACATTCTGTCAAATGAGACATAGGTATATATTATATACAAAATAAATACAAAGTATTTTTTTCTTTGATAAAATGGGGGTGTATGTGGAAAGAGAAATAGTATTTGGAGAAATCAGTAATGACCTCTTGTAGGAGATGATGGAAAAGGACATGGCAAACCACTTCAATATCTTTACCAAGCAAATCCCAAATGAAGTCAAGAAGAGTCAGACATGACTGAAATGACTACACAATGAATAACAGATGATATGTGAGCTAAGTTTTGAAGGAAACTCACGATTCTTAGAGGTAGAAATTTGGAGAGGCACAGTCTGTGCAAAAGGAAGTAGAATTTTGTAAAGATAGTAAAAACTATTCAGCCATATGTGGAAAAGAGATATATATTCTCAAGAAAAATATAATTCATACTGGAAATGTAGGTATAAAGAGCTTTAAGTGCTATTTGTTACTTCTAGGTAACAGGAGTAAGGTAAACCCACATAACATTAGTGTTATGGGCCAGAACTTGAAACAAGGTCCTAAGTCAGTGGAATTGATAGAGACAATGATTATTTAGCATAGTGCTTAACAGTTCTCTAGTTCAGTACATGTACTTAGTACTCACTATAGTTCTACAAGATTCACACCTTTAAGAGAGCATATATAAGAGAACTAGGAGTCTCAACCAGGATTCAGTTGGGGAGATTCAGAAGCCAAAGAAGGCAGGCAGGAGCAGAAGCTCTTGAAACCAAGGAGAGAGATAGGCCTCCAGAAAAACTACCCGAGCCCCAAGCGAAGGAGACAAGACTTTGAGGGAGACAATAAAGGATTTGAACTTTAATACCCGGCTACATTTGGGGTGATTGCTGAACTGAAATGAAGGCTGCTCCCAGAAGCCCCCCAAGAAACCTGCTCCCAGAGAACATTACATTTTAGAGAAGAATATTACACATTAGTTAATATTACATTAAATGTCATATGTGTATACAAATACATACAAATACATCTATACACCTATACGTATAGATATATAAAATTTTAAGGAAGGCTAGAGGAAATCTTGAGGGAGGGGGTTATTTTTGAGAATACCAGTTCCTGTGGTTCAGAATTCTAAAGAACAACTTACTCTGATTTTTTTAAAGTTTTATACACACACACACATTTATATTTACACAAATATAATTATGTGTCTGGCTCTCTAAGGAAGGGAATGTTTCTGTGTATCTATACATGCATGCCACACACATACTAAAGCATTATATATACTTTTGTGTCTCTGGATATTTCAACAAATGGTCAGATATTTTCAACAATTATACTAAATAATTTAAATAATTAGAACATCTTGCCTAGATGCTCTAGATAGTTTCTGGCTGTCACTGATATCTTATTTACTGTTGCTTAATAGTTAGGCACATTGTCATTATTATAATTGCTCAGGACATCAAGATCCTGTGTGGTTTTCTGAGTGGCACATAATGCCTGAGAGAATTTCTGTGGCACTCATCCTCATTAATATCCCAAGGGAATGGTGTAGATACTTACAACCTCTAATCTACTGAGTATTCTCAAATTCCTTTGGACATTTTTGATGGCTCCAGTGAGGAGGGTATGGTGTTAGAAAAAAGAAGTGATTTATGGTTGTTCTTTCACATATAAGCATGGTTGCCTTGGATTATTGTCAGATGTGACAGAGAGATAAATGTATAATAGCTGCTTTGCCTTGTCATCCCCTTTCCTTATTCCTTTAATTCTGTCTCCACTCCTTTCCTCCAAAAGGTTTCTCCTTTTATCATACCCTTTCTCCTCCTAATTTTCTTGTTACTATAAAAATAATTTCTTGGTACCTTCTTAAAAGTCACCTTTATCTCTAAATGAGAAAGCATAAATGGCGCAATCGATAGAGAACTGTTATTTGAAGTGAGTAGACCTGGGTTCAAATATTTCTTTTTCCACATATTGGCTATATAATTTTGCTGTAAATAACTTAAGCTCTTAATGCCCCTGGACAACTCTTCAAGATTCTAAGTTGCCAAGAGAAGCTGGTGGAGAGTAGTAGACAAATTTTCCCATGAGGAGCTTTTTATGAAAATCAGTGAATCACAGGACTGGTCACAAGCAAAGAAACAAAAAGGTCCAAATATATTCCTTACTCTCTACTTCTCAGAAAGCTATCTCTTATGACAAAGAATAAAAAACAGGGAAAATAACTTTGACCAAAAATAATCTGTATTTTTATGTAATATATATATTATATATATATATGTACATACATATATATATACATCTGTGTATATATCAGCTGAGTTTAAAAGTATATACAATGTTCCACATGCATAGTCCCTCACTTCTATAAAAAAGCAGGAACAAGACACATTTTCTAATCTCTTCTTGGAGACCAAGCATATTTATTTTAACTCTGTAGTTTAAAGTATGTGTGGGGAATTGTTTTTCTTTTTATTTACATTGTTTCAGGTAATTGCATATGCTGTTTTCTTGATTCTCTTTACTTCACTTTTCATCAGTTCATAGAATTCTTCCCATACTCCCCTATATCTTTTGTTAATAGCACAATAATATGCCACCATATTTAATTACTATCAGTTTATTTAGAAATAAATAGTGGATAGAGAACAGATGTAATGCTGGAATGAATAGTGGATAGTGCATAGTGGTGTAATGGATAGACAACAGGGTTTCCTCAGACACATACTGACTGCTCAGTTTGGGACTAGTCACATAACCTTTTAATGGTCTAAGGCTTTAAGCTACATTGGTAGATGAAGCTTCTTCACCTTATGGCAATGAAATAAGATCCTATCCAATTTGTTTAGTAATTCTGATTCTAATTGGCCACCAACAGGCCAATTAGACCAAGCCCCATTTGGTTATTTTTTGGGTCCCATTTGATTCAGATTTAATGTAAATAATAGTTATTTCTGAGTCTTCCCCTACTAGATTCATTCATTCATTTAGATTTTTTTTAAATCTAGGTGAAAGAGGAGATTCTTTATTTCAGTTGCTACTTAGACAGTCAGTAAATGGATGCAGCCTCAGTCAGACCTATTGAAGGCACTTAAAAAACCCAAGGTTTCCCATTTCCTCCACAGCCATCTTCAGTCATCCTGATCTATGTCTTGCCATTGGACCCAGATAGTTCTGCATGGGAAAGTGAGGCAGTTGTAAAGAATTAGAAATAAGTTAAATACCCATGAAGAGGTTGTGGTTGCTATCCACAATCTGTTCATGGGTATTTAACTTATTTCTAATTCTTTACAACTTTAAAATAAATATTGCTATATATAAACTTTCTATCTTTAATTTCCTTGAAATCTGTGCTTAGAAATGTGATCTCTGAGTCAAAAGAGATGTTGGTTATTTTCTTAATATCATTTCAAATTTCCTTTCAGAAGTTTGTCCAATTCACAGCTATATCAACAGATTTTTTTTAAGTAGATTGGTCTTTTTACAACCATTGTAACACAGACCTGTCTCTCTTTTGTCACCTTTGCAAATTTTATGGCTATGAGGTGAAGAATTATTTTGCTTTTTGCAATTCTCTTATTAATGATTTGGAAAACTCTTTCCTGCCAAATCAGAAAGCACTTGTTAAGTATTTACTTCGTGTTCGGTACTAAATTAAGTCCTGGGACTACAAGGAAAAACAAAAGTCTATCCTTTTTCTCAGGAAGGTTCAGCCTATTGGAAGAGACAACAATGAAAACAACTGTATGTAAACGATTTATTTTTAGACTAAATTGGAGATAATAGAGGAAAGGCACCAGCACTAAAGGTGGTCAGGAAAGGCTTGGAGTAGAAAGTGGGATTTTAGCTGAGACTGAAGGAAGCTTGGGAAGCCAGGAGCTCTGCATGAGGAGGGAGAGCAATCCAGGGATAGGGGACAGTCAGTGAAAAAATGCCTAGAGTTAGGAGATAGACTTTCTTTTTTCCCAGAACAGCAAGTGTTACTTGCTCACAGAATGCTTGGAAGGGAGTAAGGCAATGATCATTGAAAGTTTGTAGCTGATAATTGTTATATCCTTTGACCTCATATCTATCAAAGACCATTAATTCCAGCTTCTTTTTATCCACCAGCTTATTCCCTGGTGCCTACAAGAACAGCCAGATTTAGTAAATTTTAAATTTAACATTAGCAAATTTTTGGTAAATTTAGAATAATTTTACATATACATATATACATATGTGTGAATATGTGTGTGGACACATATATGTATATACATATATTTACATATCTTTATTTACAGATATTTACCTATTTATACCTAAAGGCAGCCATCTTTAGGGCTGGAGAGGGGGAAAAGAAGGAAAAAACTTTATTAATATTTATTATGTTATATATTATTACATACATGTTAATTATATATAAAATGTTATATTATAATATTGATTACATATAATTATATTATACAATATTAATAACTTTGTACACTTAAAGGGAATAGTACGTTGTACATAATAAATTTGCTGTTTTGTGTGCAATCATCTTTTTAAAAATTATACTGTCATGCTTATTTTATATCATTAATTTAAAATAAACAAATATAAAAAAAGAAGAAGACATGAATGTGGACTTGAAAAATGGTTGATTTCCCCTATTCTTAAAAAAATTCAGTTGATTCTACTATCCCTTCAAGTTATTGTTTTATTTCTCTTTTACTTTTTACAGCTCCAAATGCCTCTTTAAAAAAAAGTTTCATGTGATTCTTTTCTCTTCTTTCTCACCTGCCTCTCACATTCCCATCTTTTTCCATTCTGAGTTCTTTCCCCACTACCTATTAGGTTATACAAACTCCTTCATTAATCTAAACTTCTCACAGTGTGGGAAAAAAAGTAGGCACTTAATAAATGCTTGTTGACTGAGTCTCTGGGACCATTAGTGACCTCTTCATTGTCAATCCAATGTTTTTTACTTAATCCTCATAGTTTTTCTGCTTATTTTAATCCTGTTAACTACCTCCTTCCTTTTAGATATTTTATTTTCCTTGGCTGCTGGTAAAATTTCCCTGTTGGTAGGGCATTTATCTGTATGGCTAATCTTTGTCTCCTTTTTAGCAACACCTCCATTATTCCCTCTACTGAGTAGGGATTTTCTTTCCACCTAAAACTTCATATCCTCCTAATTTTCCTATTTCTGCTAGAAGCCCCACCATTCTTTCAGTCACTCAGGTTAGTCATCTAGGAGCTATCCTTGACCATTCTTTATTACTCTCTATTCACCCATATTCAATCTGGTGCCAAATCTTATTGATTCTACTTTCAGGGTTATTGTGGTGGCCTCCTTGATTGTTCTCCTTACTTCCAGTATGTATCTTCCTTTTTGAATCTAACCTCTATACAATTACCAAATTGATATTCTTCAAGGAGAAGTCTGATCATGACCAACCATGTCACTCTCCTAGTCAAGAACCTCTGGAGGTTTCCTATTTCTAAGTGGTTCACAATCTGCCTCCAGCCTCCTCTGTCTGGGCACCTTCTAATTATTATTAGAAGGTATTATTAGCATCCATTTTTCAGAGTTGTTGTGATTGATGTAATGTTACATTAATTCATAATAATAACAGTAAGAGTAACAACTAGCATCTGTATAGTGTTTATATAATGTGATATATTAAAATATTTAAGCATAGATTTAACTGGATGGTTTCTGAAGTCCCTACTGACTGGGAAATGCATTGAACTTTCTCTCCACTGACATTTACTGATCAGTTCCTTCTTCTGTATTTGTTACAGGTGACTTTTTTCTGGACTATATCATGGGGTGAAGTTGGATTTTACCATTTCATATCTTATAAAATATGCAAGATCCACTTCTCTCAATTCAGTCCATCGAGGCAATAAACATTTCATATTCCAGTTCTGATGCTTGTGTGATCCTGGGCAAGTTATTGAATACTTGTGGGTTTTCAATTTCTTTAGCTATAAAATGTAGGAGTTTGGACTAGATAACATGTAAAATCTTAAAACAGGAAGATAAACAATTTAAGCAAGATACTATAAGAATTCTTAAGACAGAGAGATTGTTTTGAGCTTCAGGAATTAGAGAAGGCTTTCTTAAGATGGCTATTGCCTGTGGTCTTAAAGGATGGCACTTATAATCAGAAGATCTGTTTTGAATCCCAGTTTTGCCATTTTTAATCATGAGCAAGAGTCTCAACTTCAATGTGCCTCAGTTTCCTCATCTTTAATTAATGTTAATTATTAACATGTAAATATAAAAATGCTTAACATGAAAACAGTAGTAACAAATAATTTTACAAAGCACTTTAAGGTTTGCAAAACTATACAAATGTATATATAGCATATATTGTGTATATATATATATATATATGTGTGTGTGTGTGTGTGTGTATGAGATTAGTGCTATTATTACTCCCATTTTGCAGATGAGGAGACAAGTATAATTTAAATGACTTGCCCAGAATCATACAGATAGTAAATGCCTGAGGCAGGATTTGAACTCAGGTTTTCTTGGTTTTAAGTCAGTACTGTATCCATTATGCTAACTTGCTATCCTCTATAAAAGAAGGAGGTTGAACCAGGTGATTTCTCAGGTCTCTTCTACCTACAGTAGGTCTGTACTTCTATAACATTTGAACTAGGGTTCCCCATTTGTACTCATATGGTTTAATCTTAGCTGTCGTTTAATCATTTTTCAGTCATGTCTAACTCTTCAAGATCCCATTTGGGATTTTCTTGACAAAGACTGCAATGATTTGTCATTTCCATTTCCCACTCATCTTTCAGACAAGGAAACGGAGGCAAATAGGGTTAATGTCATACTTGGGGTTACATAACTCAAGTGTCTACAGCCAGATTTGAACTTAGGAACATGGTTCTTCCTCAAAGTCCGACACTCTATTCACTGTACCACCTAATTGCAAAACCCAAGTCTTGAACTCAAATAGGTAGTTTCTTTCTATGGCTTCTCATCTAAACCTTGAGTTCTTCTGGGATGAGAGCAAAGAAGGAAGGAAGGGAAATACTTTTAAGACATCTTTTGAGTAGAATCCTTTAATGCCTCCATACACTTGTACAAGAGAGGCAGAAATCATATCTCAAAAAAAAAAAAATAGTAGGAAAGAAGAGGGAAGACTAGATTAAATATCCACAGAGATTTTTGTCATATAATCTGATAAAGTCCACATTCTTTGCTTGTTAGAAAAATGTGTGTCATTTTAGCATGAAATAATTCTAGATCTAATCACAAACTTATTTCCCAAGTCATATGTTCCATTCTCATAAGTTTTGTTGCTATAAGAGTCTTTCTTTACTAATGAATTTTTAAATGGTTTTTAAATACTATTTTTAAAGAAATAGTTCTACATAGTTCAGTCAAAGTGAAGGATTTAGTCAAAATGATGGGCAAATTGGAGATCAGTGTGGGCATTGTTCATTAAGGAGAATTACTTTTTAAAAGAGCTAAGTTCAGTTTGGTAGAAATAGTGTTTTGAGTTTCAAAGAAAACCTAATTATATCCTCTTTGAAGGCAGAAGATTTAAATATAAAATGGGTAATTTGCATTTTTTTAAAAAAAAACTATGATACTGATGTACCAATTAAAAAAGGCAGGGAGATTAAGAGAAACTATATTCTGATTTATTTCCCCAAAACAAACTCAAAATTCCTTTAATATTCCACAATTGGTGCTCTATTAATCTGTGAGCTATATCTTATCTAGGATTCAGAGGTGAAGTATGGATTCCCTGTTCTAGTCAACTTAGCACTGAAAGACAGTTTTAAATTCTAAGGAAAACAAATAAAGACATGTTTAGCTTGAAGGTAAACGAGTATTTTTCTAGGTCATAGAATCCCAGCATTGGAAAGGACTAAAGACATGTTTAGCTTGAAGGTAAAAGAGTATTTTTCTAGGTCATAGAATCCCAGCATTGGAAAGGACTTTAGAGACTATCTGTTCCAAATTAGAGCAACAACAAAAGATCCATTTTACAGAATTCGAATAAGTATTCAATCATCCTCTGAAGTGTAAATCTGCACTGAGGGAGATCCCACTCCTTCCTGGAGCAGTCCAATAAAGTCCACTTTTCAGTTCTACTACCCAGAAGTATGCAGGTAGATGGCGCCATAGTGTTTAGGATGCTGGGCAGGGAGTTAGAAGTCACATTTCTAAAGTCAAATCCAGCCTCAGACACTTTTTAGCTGTGTGATTTAGCAAAGGAGACAAACGAAGTAGTCAGAAGAATAAAAGAAATTCAATAAAGAGCAGTAGAGCAAAAATGTAGGGAAGAATGATATGAAGTAAGAGTTTCAAATACTATAGACAATTTAAACAGAATAGAGACTGGAAAAAAAGACAATGGATTTACTAGTTAAGAGACTTTTAATAAGGTCAAGGTGACATGGCAAATGACCAAGGAAAGGATTCTTGGAGAACAAAGTGGAATTTAAGCTAGTCCTTGAAAAAGAGATGGTTTTTTGTTTGTTTGTTTGTTTTGAGTCTATGTCTCTATTTCACCTGGGCTAGAAGTGCAGAGAGTATTCAGTCTCTATCCCAATATGAATCCCTACAGAAACTTTAACTTGGTCTGTTTTTCTGAGTTGGAATAATCTTCCCCCCCCCTCCCCGCCCTTAGGCAGCCTATTGGACTTCAGCTCCTCAGGATTCCTCATATTGGTACCAGCCTTGGTACAGACATCTATTGACTTTAGCTCTACCATAACTCAGAACTTCTAAATTCAGATGATCCACCAACCTTAGTCTTATTAGTACCAAGGATTATAGGTTTGTCCCTCCCACACTGGTTGACAGGAAGGATTTCAAAAGGCAAATATGGGTAATTCCCAGAGGTGGGCATCCCAGACATAGTAGAGATATAAAAACTAAAATGTATGGGACATGTTCATAGAACAGTGATCTAGTTTCACTGGAGCATGGAGTATATGAAGGAGAGTAGTATCAGATAAAGCTGAAAAGGATAGCTAGACCAGAGCTTCTTTTTTAAAAAATCATTTTTCCTCAGTTATTTATTTAAAAAAACTTTAACATTTTTTTTGTTTTGAGTTCCAGATTCTATCCCTCCCTCCCTTTCATCCTCTCTCTATGAAATGAATAGTATATGCAAGAATTTAAACCTTTTCTATATTTTTCATTTTGTGGAAGGAAGGAAGGAAGGAAGGAAGGAATTCTTCAGTCTGAATACAGATTCCATTAGTTCTTTCTCTGAATGTGGACAGCATTTTCTATCATCTGTGTTTTGGAACTGTCTTGGATCATTGTATTGCTGAGAGTAGCTAAATCCTTCACAGTTGTTCATCATACAATAATGCTTTTACTGTGAGTAGTATTCTCCTGGTTCTGCTCCCTTTAATTCTATATCAGGTCATGTAAATCTTTATGGATTTTTCTGAAATCATCCTGCTTGTCATTTCTTATAGCACAATATTATTCCACTACATTCATATACTTACATACATATACATACAACTTTTTTGTCATTCACCAATTGATGGACATACCCTCAATTTTTAAATCTTAGCTACCACAAAAAGGTACTATAAGTATTTTTGTACAAATGTATGAATTTTCCCTTTTTTGTATATTTTTGAGAAACAGACCTCCTACTGGCATTGTTGAATCAAAGGGTATCCACAATTTTAAAGTCCTTTGGGAATAATTCCAAATTGTTCTCCATAATGGTTGAATCAGTTCACAACTCTACCAATAGTTGCATTAAGTGGCCCAGTTTTCTCACATCACTTCCAACATTTATTATTTTCCTTTTTTGTCATGTGTGTGTGGGACATAAAAGGACCCTTACCCAAAATGACTACTCAGAGATCACTCAAAGTAGAAAGCAGAAAGATTGTTTGTTGAATTCTCATGAGGATGAGCAGTCCCACCACTATATAAGGGAAAGAGAAAGCTCAAGTTAAAAGGGCCAAAGAAGTAGTAAAGATACACAGCTTTTATGCAAGAGATTACATCACAAGTAAGAGAGCATTGAGAAGGAGGGGGGGCATCTAATTGATTGTTGCTATCTGGAAAGATTGGAATGGAACGTTTCTGTTTCCCCGAAATTACTTGATTTCTGGGAAACAGAAAATCAGGCCTTCAGGCTTTAGATAATCAAACAGACAGTAGTCAAGCTAATAGACTAAATATCGATCAATGTCAAACACTAATAAATGTCAGCAACTTAGGTTAAATAAATATAGGCCTGCACATATTGTATTTATGCAGGTCATAGGGAGACACAGAAATAATGAAAATAAAATACAGAAAAAGAGTTCACACATTACTGTAAGTTCTTCATCTTATCTCTCCATTCCACACAGTTATATTAACCAATCTGATAAGTATAAAATGGTACTTCAGAGTTGTTTTAAGTGGAATTTCCTTAATTTGTAATGATTCATAGCATTTTTAAAAATATAACTATAGATCGTTTTGATTTCTTTTTCTGAAAACTTTAGAATAGTGTTTCTTAACCTTTTTTTTGTCACGGACATCTTTGACAACCTGAAGAAAGCTATGTGTTTCTCAGTTATATTTTTAAATCCATAAAACAGAAATTCATAGTATTACAAAGGACATTATATTCAAATAAAGATTTTTTTCCTATCCCAACTTGATGAATATCCTGAAATCCCTAGATTATATTGGAGATATATGGACTCCATGTTAGGAAGTCCTGAGCAAGTGCTATATTGTGAAGGGCCCTGTATACCAAACTGGTGTTTGAACTTTATTGACAAAGTGACAGTAATAAGAGGCTATTTTAATTAACAAAACATATTTGCCTTTTTACAAAGTCCAGTCTTTAACATTCAACTTTTTCACTCAGTGACTTCAATTATTTCTCCTGATTTGATTTAGTTAACTGAATTTTAAATGGATATTCTCTGTTTGGCCCTTCCATAGTCTTGCTTATTGCATTCAGATGTTATTTGAATATTACCTTATTTGGAAATATTGTTAAAAAGTAATGAAGGGACAGGTGTTATTTTTTGTCATATTTTTCTCATCCTGGATTAAATATGAGCCGGTTGAGTGTTCTTCATTCTTATAAATTGATAGACCAGGGTTATCTTTTTTAGTGCATTGATAGCTCTTTAGCTTCACACTGTTCCCAAAGAGAATCCCAGAGATAATTCTTGGCAGGTCTTTGGTTAACCTTTTTAGATTAACATAACCTTCTGTTCCTTGAGCAAGACACTCCATTTTCTGACTTCTGGCATTTTCTCTGGCTGTCTCCCATGCTTGGAATGCTCTCTCTCTTCTCAAATCTGCCTCGTTGCTAAAATTTTGCCATCTATAGGAAACCTTTTCTAATATCCCTTAATACTAATTAGTAGTAATACAACAAAAAATACAACAAAATTCATCTTGAAGAACAAAAGGTCAAGAATTTCAAAGGAATTAATGAAAAGAAAAGCAAATAGAGGTGGCCTACCTCCCCTCTATCTCAAATTTAGTTTGCATATGCTATATTCATTGAATTCTGAATTTTTTAAGAGAAAGGACTATTTTTTTTTGCCTTTCTTTGTATCACTAACACCAAGTATAGTCTTGATATAAGCACTTATGTACTTAATGTTAATTGACTAAAACTTAAATGATCTAATTTTTCCCTTTCTCCATTTGCAGCTGAACTTCTGACACCAGGATGGGGAAACAGAACAGCAAACTACGCCCAGAGGTGATGCAGGATTTGCTGGAAAGCACAGACTTTACTGAACATGAGATCCAAGAATGGTATAAAGGCTTCTTGAGAGACTGCCCAAGTGGTCATTTATCCATGGAGGAATTTAAGAAAATATATGGGAACTTTTTTCCTTATGGGGACGCTTCCAAATTTGCAGAACATGTATTCCGCACTTTTGATGCAAATGGTGATGGAACAATAGACTTTAGAGAATTCATTATTGCTCTGAGTGTAACATCAAGAGGGAAACTGGAGCAGAAGCTGAAATGGGCCTTTAGCATGTATGACCTGGACGGGAATGGATACATCAGCAAGGCTGAAATGCTGGAAATTGTTCAGGTAGGTCTTTTTTTTTTAATCTATCTGCCCTCCTGAATTCTTGAACTTACACAACATCAGGAGCACCACAACCTAAATCATGTCCCAGATCAGAGGCAGAATGGAATAATCAAAGAGCAGGATTCAAATCTTGCCACACTTCCTAGCGGTGTGATCCTGTACAAGTCATTTAAACTAAACCTCAAGTTTTCTCATTTATAAAATGAGAAGGTTGGATTCAACAACCTCTGAGATCCCTTCCAGTTTTATAATACTAAAAGAAACAAGAACTATGAAGGTTTTTGAGATTTAAAATGTTTTGAGAAAGATCCTTTTATTTTCAGAAAGCTATGTTTAAGGGATAAGGGAGTATAGTAGCAGAGGAAATAGAGAGATGCTTATTACAAAATGTTTAAGGAAGCCAAATTCTTTCCTAAGTATCTGGGAACTCTAGCAGACACCAGAAGGTGAGGTAATGACATTGTAAAGCATCTCAGTCTAGCAGGAGATCTAGGAACATCACAAAGTTTTAGAGAGGAAAAAGTCTGCAAGAGAGGGAAGGTAATCAACAGTGATAAATATAGCAGAGATGTTAAGAAGGACAGATAAAAGAAAATCAACTCTGGCAATTGAGCAATCAGTCACAACTTTGCAAAGAGCATATTGAGTATTAAGGTCAGAAGTCAGACTGCAAAGGCTCACAATAATGTGAGGAGACTTAAAAGACAACTGAGTCCAAACTGTAGGCAAGAATTCTTTAGAAGATTAAAATCCAGCCTTAGGCACTTAATAGCTATATGACTTACTAGCTGTATGTAAGTCACTTAACCCCAATTGCCTTGCCAAAAAAAAAAATCACTTAGAAGAAATGGGATAGCCTTCGTAGAAAATAAAAGTAAGAAAAAGCAGTACTAGGGTATCATTTCAAAAATGATAGGATGATACCTGTTTCAAGCCATTCAACATCAAACTATTCAACACCAAAAGGCTGTGCTCTAGCCTTTGATGTCAAAGGTTAAAGTTATCTAACTCCCCTAATGTTACATTCATTGTAAGAGATTGAATGTTAAAGTAGGAAATCAAAAGATAAATATAATAACAGGCAAGCTTGGCCTTAGAGTACAAAATGAAGCAGTCCAGAGACGAATAGAGTTTTGTCAAGATAACTTGCAGGTGGTAACAAACACTCTTTTTCAATATCAAAATTAGATTGATTGTATACTCTGAAGCCAAAGGAGGAGAAGCTCTCTAAGTCAGTTAAAACAAGACCTTGAGATGACTATGGCTCATATCATAAGCTTCTTATTGCAAATTTCAGATGTAAATTGAAGAAAGTAGAAAAAAACATCAGACCATGCAAGAATGACCTAAATAATATCCTTTATGAAAATGAAGTAGAAGTAAAGAATAGATTTAGCTATTCAATCTGACAGAATGCCTAAAGAACTATGGAGAAAGATTTGTGATATTGTGCAGGAGACAGCAACAAAAACCATCCCAAAGAAAAAGAAGAGCAAGAAAGCAAATGGCTATCTGATGAGAAAAGAAGGAATGCAAAAGGAGAAAGGAGAAAGGGAAAGGCATAACCAGCTGAATACAGAATTCCAGAGAATAGCAAGGAGAGAGAAGAAGACTTTCTTAAATAAGCAATGTGAAGAAATAGAAGAAAACAATGGAATGGGAAAGATCAGGGATCTCTTCAACAAAATTTTTGTGATAAAAGACACAAATGGTATGGACTTAACAGAAGCAAAAGAGATTTTAAAAAAAGTGGCAAGAATATACACACACATAATAAAACAATGTACAAGAAAGATCTTAACATCACTGATAACCAGGATGATATAGTTACTGATCTGGAGCCACACATCCTGGAGAATGAAGTCAGGTGGACCTTAGAAATCATTGCTAAGACTAGAGAAAATAATTACTGACGATATGACTAGAGGAAGACTAACTAAGTCTAGAAAAATAGAGATGCCTGATGATATTCTTTCCATTTGGAGGGGATTTATTGGTGGATGGTTAAGGATTACCAATGAGTGTTATTGAAGTGTTTTCTAAAACTACATACGAAAAAAATATAATGAATGTCAGTAGGAAGCACAGATAAGATAAGCTTTGAAAAATATGATGAATTTATTATATATTTTACAAGAAAAGCAAGATGCTTATAATACAAAATCAACTGCCTGTGCAATCCTTCCTGTCCTACTTTGCATCTGGAAATGCTTGACTCATTTGCTGTTAGTGAAATTCAGATTTTTTTTAAAGAAAAATTAATTTTCTCTGCCCTTTAAAGGCTGAAGTTAAGACAATATAAAGCATTAGCTAATTTGCTTTTGGCAGAAGGAGCTTCAGAAGGTACCTGGATAATCAAAAATGTAATATCACTATTATATCATATACTTATACTAGGGTCGTGTTCCACCTTCCAAATTGCTTATCCAAGTTTCTTGTGATTAAGTTGTCTTTAGTATACCTGCATAATAATATCACCTCTCTGCTTCTGTTGATCTTCACCCAAATATACTCCACTATGTTTTCTTTCTCAGATTTCAGCACTTAGCACAATGCTTGACAAGTAGAAATACTTGACACACACTTTATACTTAACAAATAATAAATGCCTTTTTATTCATTCATTACTTTATTATTATTATTTTTATTTATGAAACATATGCATAGGTAATTTTTTCAACATTGATCCTTGCTAAACCTTCCGTTCCAAATTTTTCCCTCCTTCTCCACCATCCCCTCCTCTAGATGGCAGATAGTACAATACATGTTAAATACATTCATTACTATTTAAAATTTTATTTTATATTCAATTCACAGAACAAAACCAGCATTTTTGTTAACATACATAGCAAAAATGATTGCATATGAAATTTCAAATCTATTATGTACAATTTTCTATTTCCTCTAAATATGCAATAAAGCTATCGTATAAATTATATCCCCCCTTCCCTTCCTCCTAGAAATGACTCTTATTTGACACAAATAAGTGCATATATACACACATGTGAAATTATTTTATACATACTTCTATTTATTAGTTCTTTATATACAGAGAATGTCTTTCTTCATATTTCCTTTATTTTTAATTGTATATTTACATAGTCCAATTGACTTAGTTGCTCAAAGTTGTTTCTAAAATAATATTGCTTTCATTATACATGATGTTCTCTTGATTCTGCTTACTTTACTCTTCATTTCATGCAAGTCTTTCCAAGTCTATCTAAGACCATTGAGCTTGTCATTTCTTATAACACAATAGAATTCCATCACAACCACACTGTAACTAGTTCAGCTATTCTCTAATTAATGGGGATTTCTGAAATACATTCATTCTTATAGTATAGTACTACTTTAATCTTACAGTATAGTACTACTGCAACTCCATTTTTCCATTGAATAAGGTATATATACCCTTTCTAGAACTATAATCTAATCATATGCTCTATCCCACCCGAGTTTCAGTGACATCTAAGAAATAAAATTAATTTCCTTACATTAAGATCCCTTGTCACCTTGTTTGTTATACGTAGTCTATGAATTTATAAATCTGAGGACATGGATTTTTATTTCATTTGGATTTTGCTTCATGTAGATTACTAGTCATTTCTACTGTTGTTCTTTTGCCTACAGTATATTTATTCTCCATATTACCTAATTTGGTAAACATCCATAAGCAGTCTTCTGTTCCATTCCTTTTCAGTGTAAAACATGTTAATTAGATTAGAAAGATTCTAAGTAAGTATTTTACCAACCAGTTTAAGATATGTTTTATCTCTGATCAAAGGTTTGTAATGATCCAGAAAGCTAGATGGTATAAAAATACTAGACCAGATTCCTTGATGTCCACCTACATTCCTCAAGGATAACAGAATTCCTTGAAGGAAGAATAGAAAGTTGGCTAATTAGCAGGAGAACTGAACTTCTAAACTTACCTTCTAAGCAAAGAGAAAAAATGTGGCTTAAGCAATGGAGCAATATGGGGCAGTAATAAAGAATAGGATTACTTATAGAATAGAATCAATTATAAAATGATAGAGAATAAATTAAATTTTTTCACTATTGAGCATCAGAGCTGCCAGTTCACACCTGTTTCTTCACCCTACACAAGTTAGGGATCTCTTCTTGCTTATCCTTTAAGGGTGTCTGGTTTGCAATCCAAAGAAGTCTGGTCCATTATATAATTTTTCAGGTGAACTCTAACAATAAATATTTCTTAGTCTCAGGAGGGAAGGAAGGGGTTGTTGCTAGTGTTCCATTTCTAATTTCTTGCTAATTGTATTATCTCCCCAACCCTATAATGTTGCCAATTCTGTAATCAATTGAATTATTTCCCTCATTCATTTAGTTCTCTTCTTCATTCTGTTTATTAAAAGAAACTATGTGTTCTGTTCTGGGTCATTGGGCTAACTGAGGTAGCTCTTTATTGACAGGTTTGTGACCTGTTAATAAACTGATAAAGCTCAGAATTCTGTACCTCTGTTTGCTTTAATTAAATTTACATGAGACACCACCAAGTTCTAAGTCACAAATCTATGCTAAACCAAGGAGGGGATCTGCACCTAGGGATGGTGTTCAAGGAAAGAACTGGGTCACCACAGGGTCTAGGCTGTTTAGGAGGCTGTGAGAAAGATCAAAAGCTAACAGCAGCTCTAGAATTCAGACATCAGGAAAAAAACGAGGTCTCATCTCCAGCTTCTAACCCAGTCTAAAGCTTACAGAGAAATAGCCAAGATAGGAATCACAGACCAAAAGGAATCCTACAGTTCTGACACACTGAAGGAGAGCATATCAGCAGGTTGATAGCAGTTGTAGACGTCTAATAGCAGCTTACTAGAACTCCACACAAGGCAAACCCACAAGTTTACTGCTGAGACCCAAACCTAAGACTGAAATCAGACTTTTCCCTGGATCAGATTACTTTGGAAGCTCTGAAAATTTGTAGGTCCTCAACTTGAGCTGTCCCTAAGGGCTGGGAATAACCTAAGAAAGCAACAACAAGGTCATCCCAGACTTAACCTCAAGAAATATGCAGAACCCAACTCTAACATCAAGTCTTAATTTAAGAATTCAAAAAATAATTAATTTTTGTGTTTTTTCCCTTTTGCAAACTGTACATTTTTAATTAACTGTTTCTTCTCTTACAACATGACTATATGGAAATAGGTTTTACATTATTGCATATATATAATCTATATCAAATTGCTTACTGTCTCAGGGAGGGGGAGGGAAGGAAAGACAGAAGGAAATTTGGAACTCAAAATCTTATTAAAAATGAATGTTTAAAAATGTCTTTACATATCATTGGAAAAAGTAAATGCTATTAAAAAGGCTTTTAAAAAAGAAGTAGAATAGGAAGAAGATTAATGAAAATCATCTTACACAATCAGAACACACATATAGAAGTCTACATAAATAAGGAGAAAAGAGAGTGTATAGGAGAATAGGAATCTCACTTTTACCTGAAATAATCAAGAGGGAACACACACACACACACACACACACACACACACACACACACACAAAGTTGAGTATAGAAATATATTTCACTAAGTGAGGAAACAGGAGAAAAATGGAGAAGGGACATGGGAAATAAGAGGGAAGATAGATTAAGGGAGGGATTGCTATTTAGTCATTACAGTCACGTCTAATTCTTTGTGACCACCATTTGAGATTTTCTTGGCAGAAGTCCTGGAATCATTTGCCATTTCCTTCTCTAGATCATTTTATAGATGAGGAAACAGGCAAGCAAGGTAAGTGGCCTGCCCGGAGCCAAATAGGTTCTGGTTTGAGTCTAGATTTGAATTCAGGAAGGTGAGTCCTTCTGATTCTGATCCAGTTTCTGTTCTCTGCGCTTCCTAGCTCCATATTCAATAGTACTCTTGTATTTGACCAGATTTCTCAGGTTTCCTGATGTCCAGTGGCATACATCTGTCATTCATGTGGCCAGGGCTTAAGAAAGCTGTTGGCAGGAGCAATGGAATAAGGTGTCTGTCTGTCTATCTGTCTCTCTCTCTCTCTCTCTCTCTCTCTTTCTCTCTCTCTTTTTCTGTTTTTTTTCTCTCTCTCTCTCTGTCTCTCTCTCTCTCTGTGTATCTCTCTCTTTCTCTCTCTTTTTCTCTTTCTCTCTCTCTTTTTCTCTGTTTCTCTCTGTGTGTCTCTCTGTCTCTCTCTCTCTTTCTCTTTCTTTTTCTCTTTCTCTCTCTCTTTTTCTCTGTTTCTCTCTCTCTCTGTCTCTCTGTTTCTGTCTCTCTGTCTCTCTTTTTCTCTTTCTCTCTTTTTCTCTGTTTCTCTCTCTCTCTCTCTCTCTCTCTCTCTCTCTCTCTCTCTCTCTGTCTCTTTCTCTCTCTGTCTTTGTCTCTGTATGTGTATCTGTCTTTCTCTGTCTGTGTGTGTGTGTGTCTATGTGTCTGTCTCTATGATAAGGCAAGAGATTAGTGTTTAATTATAAAGGACAATAAGGTAGAAGTGCGCTTCTCAATTTGCTGGTTTTCAGAACTATTAGAAATTCTAATCTAAAGGAGCCCATTAGAGCCAATGCCTTTGATATGGTACCAATTTAATTCATTCATCAGAAAAAAGAAATGAAAACAATATGCTACCATTTAGAAAGCAGTGAGTCAGTAATGCAGAGAATCTTTCTGGTCCTTATTTGAACAGTTTTTGGCAGAATTTGGCAGAAATTCTTGTCCAAGAGTTAGTACAGTGGATGTTCCTAAAGCCAAAGTTGTGGATTAGCTCCCTTGATGAGATGGTTACTAACATGATGCAGGAATTCCTCTGGTTTGCCAGAAATGAGACTGTGCTTTCTGTCACTGAGCTCTGCTGTCTTAACAGATACAAAAATAATAGACAATGCTACCAAAATTGAGTGACTCCAAGTGAGATGGGCAGAGGTTAGACGGACTAGAGGAATGCCTCAGAGCAGAACCCTAAATCTGATGGGAAAGAATGTAAAGTCTTTATATCACTCAGTGATTAGAATGTAGTAGGTATTTAATAGGTGCTTAATGAGTCTAACTGAATTGGATTAAAATGAATTAAAAGTTCTTTGTAAACCACAAGGCTCATGCAGTTACAAGATATTTCCTCCCACCCCTCAACATATGGTGATCAGCTAGGCTTCTGTCAAAGAGAAAGACTGGGACTTGACTCTTAACTTTGGCTTGTTTATTTCATCAGTTTTGAACCATATTCATGTTGATTTGGCCTGGAATGCCTTTCGTGCTCAGTTTCAGGAGTCTGTTGCTTTGGGGATGAAAAAAACAGAAAACACAGGGAGAAATCGTGAAGGGCAGGGTACATGAAGATTCCCCTCCACATGCTTCAAGACTCAGTCTAAATCTGGCTGGACAGGGGTGAGTTAAACTGAGCAGAGAAGACCCCTATCACCCCACAGGGCTTCATTCACTCAGAGACAAGAATAGGATATTTCAAGTTTAATTAAAAACAGGATATCCGTGTTAGTCCTTTTTATTGGCATGGCTAAAAATAAAGTAGGGAAGCAGCTTGGCTCTCCCTTTCTCTCTGTGTCTCTCTATTTCTCTGTCTCTCTTCCCCCCTCTCCCATGCCTTTCTCCCTCCTTCCCTCTATCTTACCTTTCTTCTTTCTCTCTTTCTCTCTCTTCCTCCTTCTCCTCTTTCCCTCTCTCATTCCCTCCTCCTCCTTCTCTCTCCTTCTCCCTCTCTGTCTCTTTCTTTTCCTCCTTCATCCTTCTTTTATTATCTCTTTCTATCCCATTTTCCCTCTGTCCCCTTCTTGCTTTCTCTCGTTCCTTTCCTTTCTCTCCTCCTCTCCTTCTCCCTCACCCTCTCTTTCTTCCCCCTCACCTTTTTCCATTTCACTTTATTTTTTCCCTCCCTCCTTCCCTTGCTCTTTTCATGGTTTGATTCCATTAAAGTTGAAAAAAACCTGAGCTAATGAAAAGCATGATTTGTTTCATATTACTGCCTGGGGTTCTGTCCTTTCTTTTCTAGGATCTTGTAGCTATCACTTTTGAAGTCTTAATACAATTGTATCTCAATTATTTTCACTGTTAGAAGAAGAACAGAAGCTCAAATTATCCCCAAGTCATTTCTATTTGGTTTTGTAGAAAATAGTATGGACTCAAAAGGTTTCAAACTTGGAAGACTGGCTAAGTGGTGATGCCATTGACTGAAGGACTGAAGTTAGAAGGAGAAATGGATTTCTAGGACAAGATGATAAGCCTAATGTTGGGCATAAATTCCTACCTAGCCTCTACATCTTAGACCAAATGCTTTGCCATCCCTGAAACTTACCTTAACTTTTTGCTGAGCAATGTGGACTCCAAGCCCAAAAAGTACTACCATGTGTTTGTCTTATTCCTAATGAAAGTAATAGTAATGATAATAATAAAGATTGTAAGCTTCATTGTGAATCTCACTTGAATTTTATATCTTCCCAGGTACTTGGGGGTAGGTTCTGCAAAGAGCAGGCATTTAGGTTGGGTGAATTAAATTTGAATTGAGTTAAATTGGACTTTATTAATAGCAGCTAATTAAATTGAATTTGAGGTACTGATGGGATATTAACATGACTTGTACTATAGGGCTTGGCTATGAAAGCTTCATACTCAAAAATTCATCACATTTCTATTCCCATCCCTTTTTATCAATTGCAGTGAAGCTGATTTTTGTACCTGGATCCTATGATGTGAAATTTTAAGAACCCCAAATCCTAGAACTTAAATTAGATTTTCAGGAAAAACTCAAAGGCATTCGCTCTCTTTTTTTTTAATGGTATGACATATCTTTGAATATCTTTTTTTTTTATTTGACCTACCATAGACCAGTGCTTCTTAAACTTTTTCCAAGAAATGTTTATGCAACTCTGGTTGCATATAGGTATTTATGTAGGCATATAAAATAGTATATAGGTATATAAAATAGTTACACAAATAAAACAATTACTAATAATAAATCATATAGAAATTTATTTTAAAACAATTCTTTGGTATGCATATAATTTTGCAAATAAAATAAAATAATAATTTATGAATAATAAAAGCAAATTTCATACTAATGAGATGGATGTGCTTGTTTATTTTTCCATAAAATATTAATCTTTGTGAAAATTTGATACCTTTTATTGTTGTCAAATTTTTCACAGCCCCCACATTCAGTTACATGACCTCCTATAGAATTGAAACCTACAGTTTAAGAAGCTTTGCCATAGACTAAGAGGATGGAGAATGCCTAAATGCTACAGACCTCATCTGACCACCCAGGACATTTTTTTCCTCTGCTTTCCAGCCCTGTTCTAGGGGTAGGGGATAGAGATAGGGAGGCCATTGTCTCTTTAGATTTTCTTCCATTTTAAATAAAACCGACCCAGAGTGGAGGAGGGAAGCAAAAGTACTATTCAGTACTTAATCACAGAGCATTATTATTATAACACTGCCTAAAGAAAGAGCTCTCCTATTTGTGCTTCAAGTGCAACATCCACATCACCTCTGTCACTTCAGGAATCTGTGATCTATTGTTCCTTGATGAGAGACTGTCTGAATGTGAGAGCTGTGAATTAGTCTAACCATTTTGGAGAATAATTTGGAACTATGCCCAAAGGGCTATAAAACTGTGACTCAATAATACCATTATGACCCGTTGATCCAATAATATGACTATTAAATGTATAACCCTCTCCCCAAAATTCAAATTAAAATGAAAAGAATCTGTAGGTAAAAATATTTATAGTAGCTCTTTTTCGTATTGGTAAAGATTTGGACATTCATGGGATATCCATCAGTTGGGAAATGGTTGAACAAGTTGTATATAATTGTGATGGAATACTAATGTGCTGAAGAAATGAAGAAGTGAGTGGTTTCAGAAAAATATGAGAAGACTGCTAGAGTTCTCAAAGAATAAGTCTAAGATAAAAAGTAGTAGCTAGCATATATATGGTACATTAATATTCACAAAATTCTGCTGGAGAAATATATGAGCTGCGGCAAAGTGAAGTGAACAGAACCAGAACACTGTATATAATAACAGCAATGTTGTAGTGATAATCAACTGTGAAAGATACTACTTTGATCTATAAAATGATCCATCACAATTTCAAAGGACTCATGGTGAAAAATGCTATCCATCTTCAGAGAGAAGATGGATAAACTCTGCAGAATGAAGTATATTTTCTTTTGCTTTCTTTATTATTCTTGTGGTTTTTTTTCTTTCACAGCATGGCTATTGTGGAAATATATTTTTCATGGCTTTGTATGAAAATGGATATCATATTTCTTTCTTTCTCAATAGGTAGGATAAAGGGAGAGAATTTAGAACCAAAAAAAGCATTTTTAAAAGATTTTTAAAATTATTTACATATGTTATTTTCTTTGAATCCTACAACAACACTATGAAGGCAATAGTACATGTATAACCCCCCACCCTTTTCAAATGAGACTTAGTTTAGGTGATTTGACTATAGCCAATAAGTAGCATAAGCAGAATTTGAATCTAGTCCTCCTTACTCCAAGTCAAGCATTATCCTAAATCACATTTTCTGTCTAATTGGAAAAAAAAAACAATCTTTATCCTCATCTTAAATGTGGTTTGATATGACCTATACTACTATTCTCTACCCAATGGCTGCTTTCTTTCTATGACAGCAAAGCCTAAACTTAGGTAAAAATGAGAACACTCCTTTTCAGGGTAGGGAAAGAGTACAGGTATTTCAAGATTGACAAAGAAGTTTTCACAACCAAGGGTCAGGTAAATGGTTATATTAGTAATTTTCTGTGTTGAATTACATATAGTCAATCATCAAGCATTTACTAAGCATCTACAATGTGTTGAGCACTATGTTATGCAGAATACTTTCAATAAGCTTGCATTTTCTCTCCATTTTGTCAATTAGGCAATCTACAAAATGGTTTCTTCAGTAATGAAAATGCCTGAAGATGAATCAACACCAGAGAAAAGGACAGAGAAGATCTTTCGTCAGATGGATACCAACCGAGATGGTAGGTTCAAGATTGCAATTTGTTGACTCAATCCCAAGTGTGCCTACTGATAGCCTACTGATAGAGAGGATTGATTGGGTCCAACAGGAGAAATGGACCATGAATGTTTATGGCCAAACTTGAGGAATTTAAGACACAAACAAACCCCAAAGTAAACCAAAAACTGAATATGAAAGTCGAAAGGGCAGTCTTGATTCCCTAATTGCAATCATATATGTCCTTCCAGAAAGGACATTTTCTATCTGAATTTTAGAGTTAGAAGGGATTTGTATATAGGAAAAATGGAAAGGGGGAGAAGGCACTAACTTATTAAATATTCCTGTTATGCCTTCATCAAAGGGAGCCTTTTTTTTCTTTTACCTTTGGGGAGGTGTTCTATGTCTTGATTTTAGCCAATGATGATTACACGATGATGATTACTCAAATAAGTTGCTGGTTTTTCTCCTGATAAATGAACAGATTCATAGGGAAGAGCAGCTGAGTGGGCTTGTTGCTGAAAAGGGGTAGGTGGGAACAGAAAACCCATGATAAATCTCTTGGTTCTCTTTCTCCTAATCTGAGTCTGACCCTTAATCAAGAGATTTTTGGAGCAGATGATGCCTAACATGACTTACAGATCTTTCCCCCCTTCCTATGAGAAGTGCTCTATCAAAATCCAGCCCTCCACCCCACACATATACCATTCCATGATTGCTACAGTATGTGCCTTGATCTTTTCTAGGACACTACTTTGCTCTTGAAATTGCTATTCTTAGCTTTATTTTAGACTCAAATTTTATTCTACCTAATAAATTGTGCAGAATCAATAAAGATAACTAAACCAATAACTTCGTTCCTTGATACCTTAGCTTCTTAAAAATTAGATGATGCAATGGATAGAGTGCTGAACCTGGAGTTAGGAAAACTTGAATTCAAATGCAGTCTTAGTCACTTAATACCTTTGGCTCTAAACTGTGTGCCTCAGTTTTCTCATCTGTAAAATGGGAATAATAATAGCACCTACTTCCCAGGGTTGCTGTGAAAATCAAATGAGATAATTTTCTAAAGCATTTTACAAACCTATAAGTATTACATAAATGCTTGTTACCATTATTAATTTCAAAAAGGTTTGTAGTTTCCACTCTCAGACTATAACCTAGGAGTAGTTCAGATTTCTAGAAGGCCTTATCCTTTTAAGCACAGAATCATTAACATTATAGACCTAGAGAGGCATGAACTCAGAGACTATCATTTCACTGATGAAGAAATTTAGATTCAGGGGATCCAGGCAGTGAGACTTATAGATTGAGAACTTTAAGGGACCTTAGAAGCCATTTGTTGCATCCCCTTATTGTAGAGATGAGGAAACTGAAACCTAGAAAAGTTAAGAGCACACAGCTAGAAATAGCTGGTAAATAGCAGAGCCAGAATTTGGACCCAGCAAAGTGGATAGAGTGCCATGCCTGGAGTCAGAAAAACCTGGGTTCAAATCTGGGCTTAGACACTTATTAGCTGTGTAACTCTGGGCGTTAACCCTGTTTGCCTCCAAATGGAGTTAAGAAAAGTTGGACACCACTGAAAAGCAACTTAAGGACTACACTGATTCCAAATTCTCCACACTTTCCACTATAAGGAGCAGAGCAGATTGCATAATCCAGGTCCTCTCTCTCCAAATCTCTCACTCTGCTCTTTGGTACCTTTTGGAGAAGACTAGATCAGTCATGTCAAACTCAAGTAGAAATGGGAACCACCAATTCATACATAAGGACCTCTGCAGGCTGCATATTAATTGTAAAATGCAATGTCCTCCAAGTGTTGTTGTATTTTTACTATTTTGTTAAATATTTCCCAATTACATTTTGATCTTTTTGGGCTGCATCTGTTGCTGGGGATACGGGTCTGCCAGTCCCCAGTTTGATGCCTCTGGCTTAGATGAAAAGTTCCTTGTAATGAGACTGTTCGAGACTCATTTTTTTAGATTTTGAAGGGACCTGCATGCAGAAAAAAATGAAAACAAAAAGAGCATTGATTTATGAAACATCTCTCTTGTACATTCATCAAAGGGGGCCTTTTTTGCCCTTTTCTCTTTGGAGAGGTGTTCTGTGCCTTGAATTTGACTGAGTACATATTGATCAGTCAACTAAGCTGCCAGTCTATGTTTTTGCTTCTTCTCTTGGTTGATGAATAGACCCATAGGGAAGAGTACCTGGAAGGGTTTGGAGCTGAAATGGAGGTAGGAACAGAAAACCTAGATAACAACAATAAAAAAAATTCAAGAACAAAAAAAGACAAGGACTCTGATCAATATAAAAACAATTAGCCATAGTTTTAGAATTCTGATGATAAAAACATGCTATCCACTTTTAATGGAAAAATATCTTGAGACATGGCCAATGTGGGGATTTAGATTTTTTATTATGCATATATAAGGATTTAGTTTTTCTTTTTCTATTCTTTTTTTAAATGAAAGCAAAGACATAGGAGAGAGAGAAAATAAATGTGTGTTCATAAAAATGTTTTTTTAAATTAAAGAGGGACCCAGTTCATCCTTTTTTATACTTGAATTTTCTATTAGTTAAAATTATTCGGGTTGTTCGTGGAAAACAATTTTCTTTTTTTATTATAGCTTTTTATTTATAAAACACATGCATGGATAATTTTTCAACATGGACTTTGATGTCTTGAGTCATTCATTTCCATTTGTTCAGTTCTGATTTTTAACAAATTATTTTCTTCATTTACTCTTTTTTACTTCTTTTTATATTTGTCCAATTGAGTTTTTAAATGAGTAGTTTTGTTCTATGGAATGTTTTTTCCATTTCACAGAATTTTTGCGGAGTTATATTCTTTTTCTAATTCACAAATTCTGTTTTCCTGGGAGTTCTTTACCTTTTCCAATTCACATATTCTGTTTTTCAGGGAGTTGTTTTCTTTTTCTGATCTATCTTTTAATGAGTTATATGCCTTTTCCAAACCCTCTTGCAAAGCTTTCATTTCCTTTCCCCATTTTTCTTCTAGCTCTCTTTTAAGATCCTTTTAAATTTCTTCTAGGAGAGCCTTTTATGGTGGGGATCAGGTTATATCACCCTTTGGGCTTCATCTGGAGACAATCTGCTTTTAGTCTCCTCAGGGTTTGAGATCTGTTCTCTTTCACCAGAGAAGCTTTAGTCTATATGTCTATAGTCAGAGCTCCCTTTGCCTTTTTACTCATAAAAAAAAAAAAAAAGTTGGGATCTGCTTTTAGGGGACAGAAGTTCTAAGCTTCCTTTACAGACACCCAGAAATGGCTGTGCTGTGATCCCACTGAGTCATTCCTGGTATTGGGTGTGGCCACGTCCCATAAGACTCCAGTGCTTTTGGGTTCACTCTTTACCTTTTTTGTTTGTGTTGGAAGTTTTATAACTTCTCTGCTGATTTTTTGGCTTACAACCAGCGCAAAATAGCCAACACTGTGGTAAAGTCCTCCCTATAGATTCTCCACCCCGTAGAGACCACACCCCATGCCCCCGAGGCTCAGCATATGCTGACCTCCATGCTCTGTCTCCCTCCCTGAGCCTGGTCTTCTCCTGTGCCCCAGCCCGATCAAAACAGACATTTTCTGGCGCACTCCCAATATTCATGGATTCTACCTGTCCAGCACTATTTCAGAGGCTGAATTTTGTAATTAGTGTGAGGGTAATAGGAGAGCTCAAAAAGAAGTGTGTGTCCTCTCTGCCATCTTGGTTCTGCCCTGGACAAAGATTTTCCATGTATTTCCTTAACTGAGAAAATTACAGCATGAATTTTGGGTAAGGAATGAATAAAGATTAAGGTCTAGGGAAATTTTTAGTCCTTGACCCAACAACAAAAAGATTGCGGTTGTTCAGTAGTGTTTGACTCTTTGTTACCTCATTTGGAATTTTTCTAGCTAACAGACTAATTGGTTTGCCATTTCCTTCTCTAGCTCATTTTATAGATGAGGAAACTGAGGTAAACATGGTTAAGTGACTTAGCCAGGATTACACAGCTAGTTAGTATCAGAGAACAAATTTGAACTTAAGATGAGTCTTCCTGACTATAGGCCCTGCACTGTATCCATTGAATGACCTAGCTGCCTGTGCAAAAAGAAATTGCTTTACAAATCTCAAAGTGTGGTTTTTTTTCTTTTTTTTCCCCAGAGTATCCTTGCAGAATCTCAGCAATTACCAGATTTAAATCCCCATATTCACTGGAAGTATTTGTATATTAAATGCATAAATTATTTAATCCAGTCAACTTCTCAATATGCAATATTTTCTTATCTGAGCAGGAGAGAGGGACTAATGACTTTAAGAGCAAACCCACCATGGTGACCTTTGTCAAAAAGATCTTTTTTGTGTTTCCAGCAGCCCTAAAATTTCAGACTTGGCATCAGGAAGGCCAGGTCATTATTGAAAACTCATATAACAGCACCTCTAGGCATTGTTGTCTTCCCTATTCCTAGAATAGTTTTCCTCCTCTGCTTTGAATTTGGACCTTTCTGATTTCCCTAAGTCTCAACTAAAATTCCATGTTCTACAGGAAATCTTCCCCACCCCCTCTAAATTGTGGTGAATTTCCTTTGTTATTTTCTGTGTAGCCTGTGTATAGCTTGCTTTAATATGTTTATTTGCATGTTGTTTTCACCATTAGAGTTTAAGTTCCTTAAAGGCAGAAATTCTTTTCCTTTTTTTTTTTTTTAAAATGGGGGCAGTACCTCTAGGTTTAGCATACTTCTAGAAACACAATTGGTGATTTAATAAAAGTTTATTGATTACCTGATAGAACAGTGGGTGGGAATGTATAGCAAAGCTTCTTAAATCATGATGGGATTGTGTAACTGAATGTAGGGATTACAAAATTATGCTTTGTTATCAATAAATGTTTGATTTGTATACCTATTTCATATACCTATATACCCAGAGGTACATAAAAATTTCTGGGGCAAAAAAAGGAATCATGGGTGGAAAAGTTTAAGAAGCCCTGGCGTAAAAATACCAGGATGACTATGAGGTAAAATCTGTTAGAGAGCACACATTCTCATCTAATATTTTCTTCTTGTTTTCCAGGCAAACTTTCCCTGGAAGAATTTATTCGAGGAGCTAAAAGTGATCCCTCCATAGTGCGCCTCCTGCAATGTGACCCTAGCAGCGCAGGCCAATTCTGAACCCCATTTCCATTGTCTGGATGAATTCTATAGAGCTGCTTTTTTTTTTCCTTTTTTTCTTTTTTCTTTTTTTTTGCCAAACATTGGTGGTGATGTTGCCTCTGTATGGCCAGATATTCCTTCTTCTGTGACACCTTTTAGCTTCTTTTGTGGATGTGTTCATGGGAATGCCAATTGCTCTCATATGCTTGTCAAGAGCATGGACAATACTGTTCTACACAGATTTTGTGGTGTTTATTGTTTTGAGAGTTTTTTATTATTGTTGTTGTTATTTTGATTTAACATGTCTGTCCTTAAAACTAAGGATCATGGATGCCAGTTTAAAAAGTATATGACCCTGGAGCATCATGCCTGGGGGCTCTAAGAAATTTAAAAGGTATTTTAAAAAAATCAAAAAAAAAAAAGAGATTTAAAAAAAAAACTTCCCTGATGTCTATTGCTGAATATACTTAAGTGTTCCAAGTATAGATGTAGTTAAGGACTGTTCCCCAATAACAAGTTGTACCTTAGGCCCCATGTGTAGCCACTGAACAGGCCTGAACAATCAACCCATGATGGACCACTTCCAGTGTGGGCTGTAACTTCTAAGCTGTGAACATTACTAAGGATGAATGAGCAGAAAACAGGGGCAAGATGACTCAGCTGATTTAAAAAAACGAGTTTACACTAGTCGACATAGCTTTATTGAGGAAGTGAACAAAAAGCTCCCATAATCTCTTTCAAAACCAGGCCTATATTAGTCACTCTTTGTGTTAATAGACAAGAATGTTGTAAATATACAGTGATGGATGATGAAGACAAAACAGTATTCTGGAATGCTGACAAGAGATGCATGTATAATGAGACCTTGGGAAAAGGTGGTAGTGTTCTTCCAGTCTTGCTACAAAAGACTGTTTTTGTTTTTGTTTTTGTTTTGGTAGTTTATTGTGAGGTAAGCCAGCTCTAATGGATGTCTGATATCGTGTTTTGAAGTCATATATTCTGTCTGTACAGATGCACCAGTCAATAGGTGTATTTTATGTATTTAAAAAAAAAGAAAAAAAACTACCAAAAGGGCCCAGTTCTTCGTTTTATGTTTCCAAGTAAAGGACATTTAGGAAAGGGAAGGAATTTGGATTTAGCAGAGATGGGAAACTTGGGATATTACCAGGACCATAATCAATCAGAGTGGAAACCTAGTGCTTCTTTCATGCCTTGGAAAAGAAGAAAATGATAGATGCACATGTCCTTGGGATTTCCAGAGTCTTAGACCTAAAATCTGTGACACTTTCTGAGATGCTTATCTTCCCAGGTCAGGGATGTCCCTGAAAGGCAATCTCCAGTATCTTTGGCTCGGGCAATCACCTAATTCTTTCAGTAAAGTATCTGAAAGCACTGAAAAGGTTGGCAGAGGTAGTGATGGATGGGATAAGAACCTGGGAACTTTTGCCATTACCAAATACAACCAGAATCCTGATTTTGGTTTAGGAGTGATGCAAGTTCTCTACCCTTTTATGCAAACTACTAGTTAATTTAGATTTCAAATTAAGAATTTGAGTTTAACCCCAAGGCATTAAATATCAGTGAACAGCAAAGGAGGACTTCATTCTTCACACCGATTAACTGGTTAGTAGCTAGAGTTCTTGGGGAAAGACATCAAGCATGGCCCACCAAAGGGACAGGGTCCCAAGTCCAACACAGACTGCCTCTATACCAGAAAGCACAGAGGGCAAGCAGAGACATTGCATTTGGAAACATTAAGAAAAGCTATATCTAGGCAGCACAATGAGCACATAGAAATGAATGCCATCCTATATCATTAGCAATTCAAGAATCCATTCAAACCAGTAACCAAAAATAATATATATATATATATCCAAATTCATGCAGCTGGTGGAAATGGGCTGAAAAATCTCTGAATAAAATTTTCTCTGTATTGAGGGTATTTTAGCTAGATGGCTTTATATCCCATCTTGACCTCTTCAATGTGCCAGTCACTGTGTACTAAATATTGAAGATACAAAGAACAGTAAATAAAATAGTCCCCTGCTTCTAAGTTCACCACTGTCTAGTGGAGAGACAATATTCAAACAACTTTTTACAAATTAAAGAGAGGATAATTCAAAGATAATCTCAGAGGGAAAGCACTAAGATTAAAGAGAATCTGGAAATACTACCCTGAAGAAGATGGAAATTTAGCTGAGACTTGAGAATCTAGAAGTAAGAAGTAAGCCCCCCATCGGATGAAGGACAACAAAAGGAGAAGATAGGAGAGGAGTAATATGTTGTTATTTGTCTTTCATTCTCAAAGGACCAATAACTGGAAATGTGGGAAGGGGTCAGATTTGGAAGGACTTTAAAAGTCAAACAGAAGATTTTATGTTTCTATTCTTGTTAATTTGATTATACAATTTCCCCTTCTCCTTCATCCCAGACTAGAGATTAAGATCAAATTAGATAATGGGTTTTGGATTGTCTTCCACTCAGAAATCTCTAAAGGTTTTCTCTAGTCTAACTTTCTGTAAACTTTAAATCCTGTTGACAATTGAGCTTTATCTTTGAAAGGAAGTTCAATCCTGCCTCACCAGAGCCCTTCCCTGAGCTTTATTTTCATGATTTTGCAGAAGTTGATGTTTTTCTTTCCTTCTCCAAGAGGACCATGACATCAGTGAGGTGATGCCATGACATGCAAGTGAATTGGATTTGAGTGATGGAGGACTGTTTACTGTCATTTTCTCCTCCAGAGTCATCTGGACCAAGAGTATAGATCAGGATGACTGGAGATGGCCCTGGATGAAATGGGAAATTTTGGCCTTTTTAAGCTAAGGTCTTTAACAGTCTCAGTTTGATTGAGGCAACTGCCCAATCAGTGATTAGGGCTTCTCCAGAAGTACTTGTGGATCAGTAAATGTGTTTCTTTCTTTTAGTTTCTAGTTATTAATCAATGAATGTACTTGGCTCTTATAACTCTCCTTTCCAATTTCTTCCTATTCCTCTGACTCCTCTGAATCAGAAAAAAAAAGCTGGAGAAAGGTTCCTACGCTCTGTCAGAATCCAGAACCTCACCCCCCCTCCCCAGTACCTACTCCCTTCTACCCCCTGCCTATCAAGAACAGGGAGATAATATTCCTCCTATATCCTTTTGCCTTTCAAAGACCAGTTAAAGAAAATGGCCAAACTTCTAGTAAATAAATACAGAAAGGCTTGTTTTCTGCATAGAGTTGATCTAGTGCCCCGAGGATCTGACACACATTAGCTGAGAGCCTTTAGAGAAATCATTTGCCTCTTTGTATTCTAAGCAATCCTCTTCATAATCTAAGTTATAGAGAAAGTGCCAGCTTGCAATGGTAAAGGGTGATTCCTTTCTGAGAGTTCCCTGTATTAGTGAAATCATAGATTTAGTTCCTATTTATATCTCTGTTTCTACAGAGAACTCATTGGAAGGGGCTACCAAAAAACAGCTTCTACCTTCAATGTAGCTTTCAACTCTGGCCACAGCGACCCCAAGTGAGGGGTGTGAGGACATTGAGGGAGCAGGGACCACTCACCTCATTGTATACTGAACAGAAACCCTCAGAGAAGGGATGGGATTTGTTAAATGCCTTTGGCAATGCCCTTCACTCAATTGCCTCTTCTGTAAGAAAGACCTGTTTCTGTACAGAGATGTGCTAAGATGAGTAAAGCGCTTGTTGGGGAATGAATACCACTTGCCCTAGCTTCCATTATGGAGGACCCTTGGTAGCCTTGCCTGGTTTAAGAATTACAGAACCTAAAACTTCTTCTATTGTTTTTTTTTCTTGGAGAGGACATGATCAAATCAATTATTCTAAAGGACTTTAAAAGAGATGATTGAAAAGGTCTAGGTCGTGCCTCCTTGGCCACAGACTCTTACTAAATTGCAATTTTTTTTCTTCCAATGAAGCCCAGTGCTGGAGAGTATGGTACCTCAGCTGTACAGGACAGAAATAACTGGACATGTGGTGATTGTGGACACTCAACCAAATGTATCAAAATCATCTTCTCCCTTGCTTGCCACTGATTATTTCTGTTGTTCACATGGATTATATTTCTCCTTCTCCATCCCAGAAGCTACCAGTCAGTATTGTATGTAGTTTAATCCAATGCAAAGGGACTGTGTTAAAGGAACATCAGCATATTGAAGCCTAATAGATTTTGTTCAATATTTCTGCAAAATAACATTGAGTCCTGGAATCTCTGGAAAAGGAAAATGTCCAATCCAAAATAAAGATGATGTATGATGTTTGAGGGACTGGAATAAAATGGCTTACAACTTGAAGGACTCCAAAAGTGCTGTAGCTTTATTCATGAGGTGGGGAGAAGGGGGTAAAGGATGAGTCAAAGAGTGTCTCATCAGCATTATCTAACAGTTTATTTGCCACTAATGGATTCAACTAAACTGGTAGTTGTCGATCGTCTTACTGAATTGGCACTGCATCCATAGAAGATGTGTAAATCTCAGCTGGCAAGGATGCATTTTTGCAGTTAATAAAACCATCTAAAATCTGTGATCCAAAACCCATTCCCCCCTAACATTGGTACCTCCATCTTCCTGAGCAAAATGCTAATATTTCCACCAGAGGGTGAGAGGGATAAGTCAGTACCAGCCAGTTCACTACCTATGACCTACATGGAAGAGGAAGAATCATCTGGTTCTTATGAATTTGAGTGCTAACTCTATCTGCCTTTCTAAAAGAATGGATGGGGGGAGGCTGCACAGCACAGTGCTGACCTTGGAGTTACAAACACCTAGATTAAACTTTGCCTCTGATATTTAACTAGCTATGTGACTAAGGTCAAAGAATTTAGCTTCCCTGAACTTCAGATTTTTCATTTTTAAAATGGGTATGATAATACCCATAATACCTACCTCACAAGCTTGTTGTGACATTCAAAGGACACAATGCATGCAAAATTTATAGCAGCATATGAATGGCAATTATTATTTCCCACTCTGTGAGTAAATTCCCTTATCCTATTCATCTTTATTGCAAAGCTTCTATGTCTCCTCCCTTTCCAGGGCTTTTAGCAAATGCTAGCCCAGATATTTGATGCCAAAAATAAGACCTAAGCAAGGTCTTTTTTTTTTTTTGTCTGTGCAACATGCATTTGTGCATCACCACAAGGCTTCAGATATATTCCCATTCCATGGGAAAGGAATTTGGTGGAACCTTGTAGAATTCCCATCTTCAATCCAATCCAAGGCTGCTATTACTGAAATATCCAAGAAATTACTCATTGGGATATGTCCTTTAGCTACTTTTTCACAACTATAAAGAAGTCCATTCACTGAATCAATAGCAACTTCTCTTTTAGCTTTGTTTCTAGAATCACATAGCTTGATTATTGTGCAAACCTTATACTGGACTATCTCCCTCTAGCAGAAGAAAATTTTTATGTTAATATCAACGGAATGAAGAATTGAAGAACAAATGTTGGTGCATAGCTATAATCCCTGATGCCACAGGAAACTGAAACAAGTGGATAGCTTAAGTTTGATAATTCTGGGCTGCAGGGGAGCTAAAGTGAATCAGGCATCCACACTAAGTCCAGCTTCAATATGGTAAGCCCCTGTAGAGAGAGAACACCAAGTTGCCTAAAGAAGAGTAAATTGACACAGATCAGAGAACAGATCAAAGTTCTGTTGCTAATAAGTAATGGAATCAAGAGTGAAGGTCCCTACATTTCTACTTTTAGGCAAAATAGGGAGACTCACTTTCAAAAAATAAATGAATGAGTGAATAAACAATTGAATGAATGAATGGACAAGATATATATATATATATATATATATATATATATATATATATATATATTTTTTAAATGAATGAATGAATGTCAACAGAACCAAACTAATAGATATAGGAAGCTACAAGCCCAAGGCCTTGATCTGTGAGATGATGTCCAGATTCTCTGCTTCAAAAACAAAGGGTCACTTTTGATCTAATGAAGAACAGAGAGCCAAAAGAAGTTAATTTATAATGATGTCACCTAAGAAAGAAACATCTCATATCTGAGGTTATTATGTATTATATAACCTAATTAGTTTCTGCTGGAAATATATCTCTACCAATATCTTAATCATTTCTGTTATCTCCAGATCTGTAAAGAGGTGAGAGAGGGAAGGGGAGAGACAGACAGAGAAAGAAAGAGAGAAAGAAAAAAAGAGAGAGAAAGATGAGTTAGGCAAGAGAGGCAGAAAGAGACAGAGACAGAGAGACAGAAATTCAGACAGACAGAAACAGAGAAACAGAGAGAGACAGAGACAGAGAACAGAAGTTAAGTCCCTGCTCTATTAATTCCAAAGTTTGATAAATTCAGGTGAAAATATCATCACAACAAAAATCTCCAAATAGCAGAAAAATTTCCAAGTCTTCTAAGCCTCCACCAATGACTTACTTGTGTCAAACAATTTTCTCCACAACCAAATTGACAATAACAATCACAAATCACATTTCCACAGCATTGGAAGATAGATAAAGCCCTTTCCTTACAACAAAATAAAGAACTAGAACAGCCTCCTGGAGATTATTGTATTCAGAGTACAATTAGAATCTCAACACCTTTGAGTGAGATGGGGCTTAGAGATGATTCCTATCCAATCCAATCATTATGAGGACACAGACACAGAGAAGTTAAAAGATCACGCAGGTAGCTAGTAACAAAATGAGGAGAACCCAGATATTTAATTCAATAGTCCCAAACCACAGATTCAGAGACTCACAAGATTTTCATGGAATGTCCATATTTTCTATACCTTATTCATTTAAATGAATATCAAGGAAAAGTACTGATAAACATTTAACAATCAGCACTCTGGATGAATATACATGTATATACATGATACTTAAAATTTTTATTTGTGTCCTTTACATTTTCTCTATGCCTTCCTTATTTCTAGAATCTCACAATGATTAACAAAATGATAAAACTATGATTTATAGTGTTTGTTGACTTCTGAAGTATAAATACTCAGTAAAAATTTAACAACTGGCTCTGCCTTGAGCTATCTCTTGCACCTTTCCCTGTATGTATTTGGCTGTAGTTTCTCATTTCATGTCATTTTCACAACACAATTCTAGGAAATGGCTTTAGCTTGGTTAATCATAGGGCAATTAGGTGGTTCAGTAGATAAAATACTGGACCTGAAGTCAGAAAGACCTGGGTAAGATCTGTAGTCAGATACAAGTCACTTAATCCTTTTTGCTTCAGTTTTCTCATCTGTAAAATGGGAAGGAAATGGCAAACTATTCCAATAACTTTGCCAAGAAAACCCTCAAAATGGGAGTCATGAAGAGTCAGACATGACTGAACAACAATAAGAAAAATTTATGAAAAGACTTCAGAATTTCTGGAGCCAGTATATTAAATCAATTTCTGGCTTGTTACTTCTCTCTCATACCCTTTTCAAACAACAAGGAATGACTGTGTAATTAGTTTGAAGCTTTTCCCATGGTGTTTAGTATAATTTCAACCACCTGATAAGACTATAACCTCAAAAGAAAATAAATGGAAAAGAATGGTTGTAGGGTTGGGAAAGAGCTGGATCTGGATTTGTTGTAACAGATTCTGACTCTAATATTGATTCCCCAGGTGACCTTGGGGAGGCAATTAGGTGGCACCATAGTGCATAGAGTACCAAGCCTGGAGTCAGGAAGACTCATCTTCCTGAGTTCAAATCCATCCTCAGACACTTACTAGCTGTGTAACTCTGGACCACTCACTTAACTCTGCCTCAGTTTCCTCATTTGTAAAATGAGTTAGAGAAGGAAATGGCAAATTACTCCAGTATCTTTGTCAAGAAAATCCCAAATGGGTTCAACAAGTAATGGGGCCACCAAGGCTTGGACAAAATTGAAAAATAGCTGAACAACAATCAACAAAGATGATCTTGGATAAATTCCTTCATGTTTCCTGAACTCTGTTTGCCCACATGTTTTTTTTTTAAAAGACATTTGAATTGGATGGTCTTTGGGGTCACTTCTAACTCTTAGTTCTACAGTTTTATTATTTCTCCTCAAAATCCTATACTCTCATTGAGCTTAGATTTGGGAAATTCATTTTTTTAAACAATTAAAACAAACAGTAATATAGCAAAATATCACTGCTGGTGAGATCATATGATTCCAGGGAGAGTTTTGTTTGTACTGATAGAATTTTAGCCGTAGTACAGGCCACCTTCCTGACCCCAACCTCTGGAACATTATCATTTCACTTGATATTTTGATGTATCTTATTGATGTAGGTATCCCTTCCTATACAACCCACCTATAACAACATCATCTCTATCTCTCTGAATATATGCCAAGCAGGACTACCCAAGCCAATGGAGTACTTACTACCAAAAATAAAAGATATCTGATATTCTCACCCAGACAAAGACCATCCTATTTTTTCATGGAAATGATCCTCCAGGATGCCTCCCAGGTAGAACTGGAATTATTCCAAAAAAAGAAGCCTTTAATGTACTCTAGCATTTGAACAAATTATTAGGTTTCCTTATTCAAATGCACGGAAGTGATGACTTTGACCTAAATATTTTTCAGGACAGATTTTATCAATCTACTCCCTGGATGAAGGATTAGCCTTGTACTGCTTGGCCCAAAAGGCTATATTAGGAAAAATGGATCGAATTATAGAGAGCAGATTTTAGCTTACTATAAGAGAAAACTTTCTAATCAAGCAAAATCGGTCTGAATGAGAAACTTCCTCATTTTTCATTTGCCAGAGCTTTTCAGGCAAAGGCTGTATGACCCCTTCTATCTGCTGTAGAGGTAATTATTTTTCTGCTATGTGTTGGACTCAGTGGTTTCTAAAGTACCTATTGTATTAAAAGATTATAGGACCATATAAACATCTCAGTCTGGTATCTATTGAAGTCATATAGAGCTAAATGCTTCCTAATGATGTTGCAAGGGGAATTAGTAGCAAAATGTAGGTTTAATCAACTGAATGAATTACCTTTTTATTCTTATACTTGGGCTTGATGGTGCCATTAAGGAACCAAACATCTTGTATGTGTGTTGGAAGTCATGATCACATGAAACATTTATGATTTAGTGATGATGTTACCTAGATGATACTGATATATACTCACTGTCCTCTAACCTAAGGCATATATATATATATATATATACACACATATATATGTATATGTATAAGTATATATGTACGTATTATTGAAAGTAACATTACTGAGCCAAGATAGAGGCAACCCAGATGAATTCTCTCAACATTTCCCTTCAAAGAACAATAAAACAATACATCAAGTCACAGTTTGGACTGGCAGAGCCAACAAAAGGTTAGGATGAAACATTTTTCGGATCTAAAAATCTTAAGAGGTTAGCGGGAGAAGTTTGTGATAATAGGGTCTGGCACCGTCTGGAGTCCACATATCTGGTAACAGCAACAGTGGCTACAGCAGCAGAAGCAACTTCAGGAGCTCTCAACCCAGAAATGCTAAGAGGGTTAGACAGCTGCTCAGAAAAAGATACCAGGAGAACCTTTGCTGGCATTTGGTATAGCTAGCACTGATTGACAATTCTATTGCCTTATGTATTTCTGGGTCATCATTCCAGGGTAGAAAGAAGTGCTGGGGGTTGGTCACAAGATGGCAAGGGTCCTGATCACAATTCGAAGGAAAAGAGAGTGCTGATATTATGTTATAATCAACTATGACAGACTTCGCTCTTTTCAGCAATGCAATGATCCAAGAAAATTCCAATAGACTTGGGATGTAAAATATTATCTGCATGCAGAGATAAAACTATGGATACTAAATATGGATTGAGGCATAGTATTTTCACCATTTTTTGTTTGCTTTTTTTTCTTGTGGCTTATCTCCTTTTGATCTGATATTTTTGCAGCATATGACAAATATGGAAATATGTTTTATAACATATCAAATTGTTGTTTTGGAAAAGGGAGGATGTAAGGGAGGGAAGGATAAAATATTTGAAACACAAAATCTAACTAATATTAATGTTGAAAACTATATGTATTTGAAAAAATAAAATAATATTGAGGGGGGAAAAGGTTTAATTTTTTTTTAAAGGCACCTTTTAAATGAAAAACAAAAACACAAAAACACAAAAAGTGCTAGTACTTGTAGGTTGCAGGAAACCAGGATCTTTTTCTGGATAAGAAAGAGCGTAGCTCAGGAGAGCAGTGACCATACATCTCCTAAAATCTAACCACCATAGAAGCACCAAAAACTTGCAGACCTCTAGAACTAGCTCTGGAAATAGCTGCATGGGAAAAAGCTTCAATTTTAGGACAATGCCTTCCTGCTCTCAGCTGAGCAGAGCTCAATTTTAACATAAAGTTCAAAGTCAAAAAATAGACTGGAAAATAAGCAAACAACAACATAATAAGAATTTGACCAGAAAAATCTACTATAATGAAAGGGAAGACCAAGACTTAAATTAGAAAAAGACAAAAAAGTAAAAATAACTACAAGGAAAGGCTCAAAGAAAATTGCTAATTGAACCCCAGCCCAACTAGAATTCCTAGGAGATTTAACAAAAGAGATGAATGGTAGAGGAAAAATTGGGAAAAAGGAATGAGCAGTGACAAAAATTATGAAAAAAAGAATTAATAAACTAATAAACTAAAAAAAAAGAATTTTACCTCTTGGTAAAAGAGGTCCCTCTCCCCCCAAAAATGAAATCACCCTAAATAACAGAATTGGTTATTTGATTAAAAAAAGAGATACAAAATTTCCCTGAAGAAAAGAACTCCTTAAAAAACAAAAGAGGACAAATGGGAAAGGAAGTACAGAAATTCTCTGAACAAAAAATAACAGCAATAATAATAACAAAAACCTTTTTAAAAAATAAAATTGGCCAAAATGAAAGAGAGGTACAAAAGCTTATTGCAGGAAATAATTCCTTAAAAACTAGAATTGGACAAGTGAAAGAAAGATAATGACTCCATGAGATGTCAAGAAACAATAAAACAAAATCAAAAGAATGAAAAAAATAAAAGAAAATGTGAAGCATTTCATGAATGCTTCAAGAAAATAAATTAAGGAGAGATAATTTAAGAATTACTATATTATCTGAAAGCCATGACCGAAGAAAGAGCTTAAACATCATTTCAAATTTGAGATGTCAAAAAATATCAAAGAAAAATGCTCCAATATCTTAGATCCAAAAGGTAAAATAGAAATTAAAAGAATTAACCAATTATCTTATAAAAAAAGATCCTAAAATGAAAATTCACAGGAATATTATATCAATCTCCAGAGCTTTCAGGTCAAAAAGAAAATATTTTAAGCATCCGGAAAGAAAATATTAAAATACTATAAAGCCAAAGTCAAGATCACACAAAATTTATAAGACATTAAAGGAATGGAAGACTTGAACTATGATATTCCAGAAGGCAAAGGAATGACTACCAACCCACTACCTAATTATGCAAATTATAATCAATTACAATCAACAATAACCTACCAGCCAAACTGAGTATAAGCTTTCAGGGGAAAATGTATATTTAATTAAATAGCTTTCCTGGTGAAAAAAAACGGTGAACTAAAAAAAAAAAAATTGATATTCAAACATAATACTAAAGATAAACATAAAATGATAATCATAAAGAGTTAAAATTATTTATATACCTATGTGGGAAAATGAGACATGTAACTCCTAAGAACTTTATCATTATTAAGGCAATCAAAAATAGTTTACATAGAAAGAGGACATGAATGTGAGTGATTAGGTTGAAAGTATCTCCAACAAATAAAGGGGTGAAAAAGAGGGATGCACTGGGAGAAGGAGGAAGGGAGAAGTATAATGGAAAGTTTTCTCACATAAAAGAGGCATACTTTTACAGTGAAAGGAACAATCGATGGGGCATGAAATGCTCTACCCTTACTCTCTTTGGAATTGGCACAAAGAAGGAATTATATGTGTGTATGTTTTGTGTGAATATGTATGTATGTGTATATGTGTGTGTATAAATACACACACACACACACACACACACACACACACACACTTAGTTGTATATAAAAATGTAAAAAATGTAATCTACCCAGTAGGGAAATGGGGCAAATGAATAAGAACAAAAAGAGGATGATGATGAAAGGAAGGACAGGTTAAAGGAAACGGTGGTTAGAAATGAAATGGTCTTTTGAGGAGAGATGGGTTAAGAAAAGATAGAAGAAACAGATGAAATTGGGATAGAGAGAAATACACAGTAATAATAATTGTGAATATTAATGGGATGAGCTTAACCATAAAACAGAAGCAGATGGCAGAATGGATTGGAAACCAAAAATCCAACAATATGTTGTTTATAGGAGCCAAATTTGAAACAGAAAGATACACAAAAATAAAGGGCTGGAATGGGTTCCGATATACTTCAGATGAACTAAGAGGATAAGGTGGCAATTATGGTCTCAGAAAGTGAATGCAAAAATAGATGAGATTAAAGAGAATGATCAGGAAAGCTGCATTTGAGTAGAGTATGTCATGGACAATGAAATAATATCAAAAAAATATTTACAGCAAGTTTCTTTGATAAAGGCTTCATTTTTCAAATATTTATTGAGTTTATTTGAATCAAGTTTATAAAAATAAAAGCCATTACCAAACTGATTAATGATCAAAGTCAGTTTTTAGAAAAAGAAATCAAAGCTATTTAAAGTCGTATGAAAGCAAAATGAAGTGAGAAGAACCAGATCACTGTGCATAGTAACCACAAGGTTACTCTGATCAGTACAATGATCTAAGACAATTCAAAAGAACTCATGATGAAAAAATATTATCCACCTCCAAAAAGAAAACTGATGAACCCTAGGTACAAAATGAGATGTAATTTTCTTACTTTCTTTGCTTTGTTACTTTTTTGAAATATGACTATATGGTAATATATTTTCCATACTTTCACATGGATAATTGATATCATATTACTTGCCTTTTCAGTAGATAGTACTGAGAGAGGGAAAGAACATCCCAGAATATAAAAAGGATGTTAAATATAAATAAATAATAAATTGAAATATATTGTGTGAATATATCTATCTATATGTATGTATACATGTATATGAAAATGACATTTCTAAGGAAAGGTTTAGAGATGAATTTTAAGCTGGGGTTCAAAAGAGATAGAATATAAATGGTACAGAAGAGGAAGGGGCAGAAATATGCAAAATATCAATTAAAGACTTTTGGGATGTGAGTTTGCCTAGAGGGAAAAACAGCAAGAAATAATTCTAAATAGTTACTAGGGGAAAGTTGATAAACAGTTTAAAGTGCTGAGCTGTGGAGTTTTGATTTGTTTGAAAGACAAGGAGATACTGGGGGTTAACCAAATCACAGATTTAAAAGCAAAAAACATCCTAGAAGTGATCTAGTCCAACCCCCTTACTTTATAAATGAGAAAATTGAGGACCAGAGAGGTTAAGGTAGCTTGCCCAGTAGTTAAGAGTGCTGGGATTGAAGTTAGGAAGACTCATGTTCCTCAGTTTAAATCCAGCTTCAGACATTTACTAGCTGTAGGATTCTGAACAAGTCACTTAACTATTATTGCCTAAATTTCCTCATCTATAAAATGATCTGGAGAAGGAAATGGCAAATCACTTCAGTATCTTTACCCTCCCAAAAAATTCCAAATTGAGTCATGAAAAGTCAGACATGAAAGAAACAACACAACAATAACTCAGTGGGTAGTAAGCATCAAAGACAATGTCCCTGAGCAGAGAATTGATAGGATGATCTTTCCTTTTCAGAAACTTTATTCTAGCAACTGGGTTTCATTGGAAAACATTCTGGATTGAAGAGACAGTCCTGCTTTTCAAACCCAGTTCTGAAGTTTACTATTTTTGTGACTTTAGGTAAATCATTTAAACTTTCTCAGCCTCAGTTTCCTCATCATGAAAGAATTGGACTATATACCTTTGAAGGACCTTTCAAGGTCTTCCATCTATTATGCTATAATCTTTAAATAATGACAGAAAGAATATTTAGCAGGGTATCTCAGTATTCTAAGAAGGAGTATATTGTTGCTTAGACTAGGATGATCCTGGGAGGAATGGGGATGAAATGATAAAATTAAAAAGACCAATGTCTTTGAATTGAGAAGATGTGTTATCCAGTTAGAGGGGGAAAAAATAACATCTATATGATGAGATTATACATAAGTGAGTGGCAGAATCTAAGCTTCCTCCTCCCTGTCCTACTTTCTTCAGTGCCTTTTCTGTGTACACCATCAGGGAGGAAGCATTTAAAAGAAATTTCCTGATTGTGTCCATGCTGTGACCTGCCTCTGTGGGAAATCCAGGGGCAACTAAATACTCACTGCATAGGGCAGTCAATCTCCTGCCAATGGGCTGAAGAACCCAAGGCCTCACTGAAAGCACCAGACGCTTCTGTTCACTCTTACATTATGAATATTTATTTTTCTTCTTAAAAATGTACAAAAAATAAAATAACTGTATTTTTAGTTTATAGATTCCCCCTCTCCCATTTACAAAACTATTAAGTTACATAGGCTATTGGTGTGTTTTGTTTTATTTTTTTTTAACATGAAAGCAAATTGTACACAATGCTTCTTTTGCTTGCCATGAAGAAAGGGCCTTTCACAGAATTTGGCACAAACCCTCCTGTTTCTGTTGAGTTCGAGCAATTTTAAATAAAGGGAAGAATTTAAACATTCCATCCATTTCATCCACATCCTGCATCTCTGCAGAGGCTGATATGAAGGCATATGTGCCACCTGGGGGATGGCTCTGAAGGAAAATCAGATGGCATTTTCCCGACAGTCCCACTTCCAAACCAGCTGTGGCATAGGTTTAAATAGCTTAGCGTAAACAAGTAAAGCACTTATTTGAAGTGTCTCCATGGTCCGCGGATCAAAAACTTAATGTCTGTTTTAAAGTGACAAATAAGACAAGAAGAAGGGTCAAGTTCTTCTGTGTTTCTGGAGTGCATTTTGCCCATAAATTTCTGACACTTGGTAATTTATCAAAGCATTGCTAATGTGCTCCATAAAAGGCACATCAAAGCTAGTCCATGAGCTTTTCCTTCAGAGGAGGAAGCAGCAGAGAGTCTGCGGCATGGAGAAGAAGGAAAGGGATGTAGAATGGATGCAAGGAGGGAGGGAATTGGATGCTGATGGCTGCCTGCAGTAGGCTACAATGTCTAGGGAAGGAAATGGAACAAGCCCTCGGACCCACTCAGCACCCCTGAAGAGATACTGGTCACTATTTCTTTGGGGAATAAGTGATACAAATTTTTGCCCAAGAATAGTTACCATAAGGATATGGGCCACATCTCACCAACAGGAAATTATCACTAATACTTGCTAATGATTATACTGGCAGCAGGAGATGGTATTTGGGGAATTTTAGAACTGACTAGTCAAAGTCTTCACCACAAAATGGGAAAGGTGAATAGCAGGTAGATTCTATTTTTCCTAGAGGAAACTAGTCACTAAAGTGCCAGGAGTGGTTAGAACAAAGCTACTACTTCCCTGAGTTTGGGAACTATATCTTAATGCGGACAAGTTAGATGGATGTGAAGTAAAAATCACATCTTTTTTCATTTGGAGTTTTTTCAGCAATAAGTTTAGAAGTATTCAGGTCAAACCCATGAACATCATGGTGAGATGGACCAGGTGTGACATCAATCAGCTCCCTGTGTTGAGTGACACTGCGAAAAGTCACTTGGGAAAAAGGCGGATGTGATTTGACCTGTTGTATAAAAAAAAATTTGTTTAGGGTGTAATGGTACATTTGATCACAGTTTTATTTTCCTTCCTCTGGATGACCACAGAGAAAGAATAACAGATTTGCAAGAGAAACACAAGTGAATTACCACTTTATCTTCCTCCCTACCTACTCCCCATTTTTAGGCAACTTCTGGATTCTCTTCTATATTCTTCTAAGTAAGAGGGGCTTGGAGACTATCCAAGGGAGGAAACTTAAATGGGAGCAGATGATAGTCCAGAGTGGGTCTGGATGCAGATTTGGGGCAGCTCCATGGAGGGGTTAGATCTTCCTTGTGCTGATTTGCAATGCTCATTGCCAGCGCTTGAAATCCAGGGTGCCTTCCATTGAAGACCTCAAAGTGCTTTGTGTATGTCATCTAGTGGCAAGATATATTCTAGACAAAGGGGAAACTGAGGCAGGGGAAGACTAAGAAATTCATACTGGGACACAAAGCCCATTCTTCTCATTACAGGGACTCGATGCCCTGGACTCTCTGGCCAATCACAGAGAGCATGTTTATTGAAAAATGTGGTCAGATTCCTTTGCCGTTTTAAGAGATCATCTACAAAACATTTCTCTTCCTCTTCATTTCCCAGGAGCTCTCTCTCTAAGCCAGATCATTGTTTTTGGAAAGGACTCCCAAAGGAAAAGAGTGCAGCTCTGGAGGTACAGGGACCCTTTACACTTTCATTTATTTTCTTAGCATCTGATGCCAGTGGAAGGAGGCTGAGTTAAATTTAACCCTTGCAAGTGCCTATGTTAATTAGATCCAGTTATACCTAAGAGCTCATTGCAGTGGTCAGGCCCCAGCATGGGTAATTTAAATTTTTAAAAAATTAACCAATAAGGTACATGGAAAGCATGTTACAGTCTGGTCCAAATCCTGCAGTAACTTGATGGGATATAGAGTTGGTACCGAGAGGGACCCTCAGATGCTCACAGGGTTTTTGGCATCAGCATACTAGAAAGGCACAAGGAGCCCCTTTGATTTTTCTTGAGAGAAAACCAGTAGTAAGGGGACATGAAAGAACATAATCAGGGGATACATGCAACAGGTCCAATGAAAGGGAACATAGTAATAGAGGGGGAAAGGGAACTCCCTGAGAACAGGGAAAGAGACCCAGGGGAGGGGCTGTCTAGAGACTAGCCCTCTCCACTGGCAGCAAATTCTTAGGCTCACAGCCCAGGAACACTAGCTGACTTCAGGCCAGTCTGCTGCCCAACACTGTCCCTGGGGGAGGGGCAGGACGAAAACTCTTGAAGAAAAGTGAATTTCAGGGCATGCACCCCACCCCCCAAATACAGTGGCAGTAAACATGCCCACATACAGTAGGTAAAATATATTATTGCAATATTATAAACATTATATACAGATGCTAAAGAGGCATACTTTTCAGGTCACTTACAAATTACACGGTAGCTGAACATCTTTCTGTACAAGTCCCCATGGGCTACTTGCTGGGAGCTTCCAGAGGTATTTGACAAGATTGCCTTCCCCAGGACAATGACGGGGGGTTTCTCACTGATGAATGGGACTGTTGGACTCTCTGTTCCACCTGGGTTAGGTCTACCATGGAGTAGCCCACTTTGTCCGGCCATTTAATGGGGAAAGAGGAATAACTAAAACGTTCCAGCCTTCCCCAACTGAACCATTCAGATGCTTTTCCCTCAATGAGGAAGGCCCAAAGCTGTCTCATGCTGAAGATGCATCACTCCATACCCAGGAGTGATCTCTAGAGCCCAGACACTAGCTGGCTCTGGAGAGTGGTGGGCAATAAATAAGAGCCAAGGGGCTTTCCAGCTGGGGGTCTATCAGAAAACCAGGCCTCCCTCAGCTCTGCCCCAGCAACCTGATTAATGGGCCAAAGGCCCCACCACACTAAAAAGGGCATTTTTTTTCCTTTTTCCCCCTCCCCAAAGCAGTCTTGTAACAGCATTTCTCAGATAGGTGACTTGGGTCTGCAGGGTTCTTGGGGATGGAGTGGAGCATGTTTTTCTCTGGGAATGAAATGCAATGACAGTTCCTGCAGAGGGGGCTTGCAGGGTCAGTCAGATTTCCATCAGAGTGATCTTGAAGCCATCCACCATGCTCTCCATGTTAAGAATGAAGGTGTCCTCATTGGAATAGTGCTCGATGATGTTATCATCCATGTTCACCAAGATGCTGGAGAAAAGGGGGAGAGAATGGCAGCTGTGAGAGAATTCAAGAGCTCAGCACAAGGGGTGCAATTATGGAGATGTAAAATGACATCTTGATATCTTGAATCCATACCTGGCCTCTAAGAGAGGAGACAGGCTTTCTTTATGCTCTCAGGGCATAAAGAGCCACAATTAGGGTTTAGAAGCTTTAATATAGTCTGTCTTTTCTCTTAAAACAAGGATTGTTTAGTTTGTGGTCTGGGAATTAAAAAAAATATTGATAATTGTTATTTCAATGTAATAGCTTTTCTTTGTATTCTATTTTATGTATTTAAAAACATTATTCTGAAAAAGAGTCCATAGGACACCCAAAGGGAAGCCAGGAAAACCTGATTTCAAATATCACTTCAGATACTTACTAGCTACATGACCTTGGGCAACACTTAGCCTCTGCTTGCCTCAATTTCCTCAATTATAGCATGGAGGTAATAGCTCCTACCTCCCAAGGTTATTGAGAGGATAAAATATATAAATATTTATAAAACCCATAGAAGGCTTTACATAAATGATAGGCATAGTGATGGTGTCACAAAAAAGTTAAGAACTCTTATTTTAAAATCATTTAATAAATCCTTCCTTTTTCTCCTCTCTCGTTCCCTCTATCTCTCCTTCTCTCCCTCCCTCCTTCCTCCCTTCTTCTTTTCCTTCCTTCCTTCCTTGCTTCCTTCCTTCCTTCCTTCCTTCTTTCCTTCCTTCCTTCCTTCTTTTCCTTTTTTTCTCCTTCCCTCCCACCCTCCTTGCCTCCCTCTCAAGAGAAAGGTCCAGGAAGAATGTTTGGGATTTACTTTTTCATCCTACCTATCCTCTCACATGAGTAAAAATTATTAAATTTTTGGTGTGAGCAATTACACGTCAGAAATCAATAAACCCTACAAATCAGGCTTGATTTATTGTTTTAGTGATTGCCTAGATTGAAGGAAGTGATGAAGAAAAAGTTATTAATGCAGATTCATAGATTTATAGATTTATAGCTGAAAGAGCCCTTGGTAGCCATTAAATCAAACTTTTCATTGGTGAGCAAACTGAGGTACTGAATGATTAAGTGATGATTAAGTGATTTGCTCAGGATCACCTATACTAAGTGTCTGAGGACAGGATTTGAACTTGGATCAAAGTGACTTCAAGTGCAGTGTCTCAGGCAACCTTTCTAAATAATTTGAGGGTGTGTGCATGTGTGTGTGTGTGGGGGGGGTTGTTGTTGTTTTTGTTCGCTTGGTAGAAGAGAGAGATTTTATGAAAAGTGATCATATTTTTCCTTACCCTTTTTTGCTTTTCTTGTAAAGTTTAGTAATCTTCTCCACTGGCAACCCATATTTTTCAGATATCTGTAAACGCCAAAAAAAAAAAAAAAAAAAAAAAAGGCAGAAAATGAGTAAGTAGAGAAGAGATTGCAGTCCAAGATTAGGTGATATATTTAAGACCTTTTGATTTCTTTCCACTGGGATTTCTACTGAGATGTCAACATGCTCCATTAATGAGACATTTTCAAACAGCTCCACTTAGTGCAATTTAGCCCAGGGGCCGGAGAAAGTGAAACATTCAAATCACTCAACCAAGGTCTTTTGGGGAGCAAAGCCCAGGGCATTTTCTCAATCCCTTCTTCCAACAAGTCAAATTTTCAATTCATTTCATGTCAGGAAGAAGTTAAAAAAAATTCGAATGTCTTCTTTGGGCACTATTCACAAGCTGAAATGTCTCTTACCCTTGGCTAAGGTATAAAGGATTATATCCCCCATGACACCCCACTCCAGCCTCTGCCCCCAGCATTATTCAGATCTACTGTTTGATGTGACAATGAATAAGTCTTCACTCCCTAGAGGAGAAAAACTATTCTGAACACATCAGCATCTTGATTGATTTTAGTCCGGGAAGGGAATTTAGGGGAAAAACAGATTATTTTAGATTTTGAGCCAAAACAGACTTCAGAGTTTATCTAACACAACCTCATTTCATAGATGAGGAAACCAAGGCTCCCATCACCCAGGTGAAGCTCCCATTCCTCTGAAAACACAGTATCATTTCCATTACTAATTAAGGAGGTTATTGAAACTATAGTAATAACTATATCCCAAAGTACTTCAGCACTATTTTCTCTTCTTTTGCTGAAGTGGTCCTTCTTCAAAATATTATCCTTTCTTCTTGAGCCCCTGAACACATCCCCTCCTATTGCCTTTCTTTAAGACTATTCCCCTTCTCCCTAATTTTCAATATTCCTATGCCTGCTGAGACCTTCATTATTGCTTACAAACATGACCAAATATACCTTCTTTCGATCATTAAACAACCTTCACCTTTTCTTATCATCCTATAACTTTCTTCCATTCATATCCAAACTTTTAGGAAAAAAGCTATTCTTGTTGCCTCCATTGTTTATCTCACACTCACTTCTCAATCTCTGCAGTCTAGGTTCAACTTTGTTATTCAGCTGAAACTGTTCTCTCTACAATTATCAGTCCACAGATGGTAAATGACTACTTTTCCCTCTAGCAGCAAACCTGAGAGGTTTGAAGATTTCTAGTTCCAGGACTCATGAATCCCTGTGCTCCCTGAAGACTATCAATTAGCCATCCAGAGTTAATCAACTTTTAGAAAGTAGTATTTAATTTTAAAAAAAAGTATTTGTCACAGTCTCCCTACCCCAAAGCTAGGGGGGCATACTCTAGGCTGAAACTTAGATCAAGTTGTCTGTATCATTTTCTATATTCTTGTTACATAGTATATACTTAATAAATCTTTACTGAGTATTAATATTAAGTTGAAAAATTTTTCCCTCTCAAGAAGAGATCCAAATATAACTTTAGGACTTTTTCAACAACTTTGGTAAGCTGGTACCTTCATTAACAGCTGAGATATATCATTCAAAAAGTACCTAAAATTTGCATCTGAAACCTGAGGGGATGGAACTCTGTGATAGAAATAGTTTGACCAGTAGAATTTAGTTAATGAGATTTGTCACATTGTTATAATAGCATAAATGACATCATACGGGAGATGTACAATCAGAAAAGGAAGTAGTTCAGTCATACAGTAAGCAGAGATGACAGATTGTTGATACATATATAATGTGTTTTTTAATTTGTTAATTACCTATTTTATTTTTTAATCACATACATCTTTGTAGTTTTATTTTCTGCAGTTATTTCTTCTTTTAATCATTTTTTCTCAATAATATTTATTTTTTCCAAATACATATATAGTTTTAAATATTCATTTCTGAAAGATTTTGTGTTCTAAAATTTTTCTCTCTCCTCTCTTCCCTCCTTCCCTCCCCAAGACAGCAAGCAATCTGATATAAGTTAAATACGTACAATCCCTTTAAACATATTTCTATATTTGTCAAATACATGCGTAATGTTAAAAGACTAAAAAGAAGAAACATCTTGTTCATTAGCTTTACTGAAAGGAAGGCAGGAAGGCAGGAAGGGAAGAAGGCAGAAAGAATGAAGGAAAGAGGGAGGAAGAAGCATTTCTAAGTACTATGTGCCAATCACTACATTAAATGTTGGAGGATACAAAGATACAAACAGAAAAATTGAGCCAGTCTCTGCCCTGAAGGAATTCACACTATATTGGGGAAAACAACATCTAAAAAAAGTTCAATTATAGAGCAGATGAAAAAGCCTGGAAGGTCTAATGGTGAGGAAGTGGTATGGGTGGCAAGAGCCAAAGTCATTTGGTCCCATAATTAGGACAAAGAGTAGTGTCAGAGAGCTTCAAGGAGCAGAGGCAAAGCAGATAGTAAAGTCTGAAGAAGGTAGTGGCAGGACAAGTGGCAAGAAACATAATATGTCCATATATGGACAAGTAGATAAGAAAGTATGGATGGATCATAATCTGCACCTTGCAGAGAGCATATGCATTGATGAAGTCAAAAATCCATTTAAATATTGAAATTTAAATAATACTATTCATATTTTAAAATATGAATAACATTTCCATATGCTAGAAAAAATCTTTCCTAAGTCTGGGACAGATGCTAGACCTACTTGAGACTGCTCTCAATATGACATCCCACCACTACCACCATCCAATCACTACCATGGCAGCAGATATTATGAGGATCTTTCTTCTTTTATACAGGTGTAATCAAATTAACTATCTTCATTAAAACAAAATACTGATAGTCAAGGTTAATACATTCAAAGCAAACACAAAATGTGAGTTTGATGGTCAGTAATTTGATGTGAATATTTTACCAAGCAAGGACTATCCTCACTCATAGTAATGATTTAAAGCACAGTTCAGCCTCTTTTGAAATACCTTTAAATTACCTAGATATGCTCCAGATATTCAACATGGGAATTCTGTTCATTCCTTCAGCATTTCCACTCTCAGCAGTTAAAGATTCATAGACTTCAGGTTGTCAAATTTGCCCTATGGTCTATAATTGAAAATGGGTTGGTCTAACAGCTGAGGGTGCTATTTTGCTCTTTTGATATGGAGTTCTAATGTAAATTTCTAGCTCTTGGACTACTTGCATCCAATAATCAGATAAAAGCTATTGCTTAGGAGGGCCCATATTTCTTCCTAGTTTGTCAGCAGATATTTAGTGTTCATGGCTCCATGGGATTCTCTATAAAATCTCAAAGAAACTCTCCACTGTCCTCAGAAATCAGCAATAAGAGCTTAAATATCACCATCAATTCTACAGATCTGATCCTTTTCTAAATTTCAACCTGAGCAAAAACAGAATCTTTTGGGCAACACTAATAGTAATTATCATTATCTTTATTTTTGTTGTTATTCAATAACTTCAATCTTGTCAGAATCTTGTGATCTCATTTGTTTTTTGTTTGTTGGTTGGTTTTGACAAAGATATTGCAATGGTTTGCCATTTCCTTCTCCAGATCATTTTACAGAAGAGGAAACTGAAGCAAATATGGTTAAGTGACTTGCCCAGGATCACACAGCTACTAAGTGTCTGAGACCCAATTTGAACTCAGGAAGATGAATCTTCCTGACTTCAGGCTCCGCACTCTATCTATTGTACCATATTTAACATTTTAATATAAATTATGAAGTGATTATTGATAAGGTAAATTATCAAGAATTTATATAATCCAATAAAACAATTTCCTGGGAGCATGGTCTAGTAGACAGAGAAAGTCAGCCTTGGACTCAGGAATATCTAGGTTCAAGTCTCTTCTCTGACATAATGACTATGTGACCTTAAACAAGTCACTTAACTATTCAGTATTCTTATGCAGCTCTCTAAAACCATAAGATGCAAAGCAGATGCCATCTGCATTGACATAAAGAGTTTTTCATTATGAGTTCCCTATATCAAAGAAATTAGAGGTCTAAATGAATAATCTTTCTACCTTATAGTCCAAATGTACACCAAAAATCCAGACATTGATAGGACACTCAAAATATATAATGGGAAATTCATAGTGCAACACCATGTGTACATTGATCATACATTTAGAGCTATTAGGAAACCTTAGAAGTCATCTAGTCCAACCCATTCATTTTACAGATTATAAAACATAATCCCGGGTAGGTGAAGTGACTTACAATCTTAGATGTATAACTTTTGGCTTTAGAAGTCATTAAGAAGTCCTCTGTATCTGTTGGGTTAAGCCATATACCTATCCAAACATCTATCCATTTCCAGCCTCTAGGATAAGAATATCCAGAGTAAGGTACTCTGATGCCAGCCTAAACATGTGATGAAAATGTTTCTGAATGGAACAGGTCTCTAGGTTGGCTTTATTCAGTCCTTTTGCTTCTTAGGTGGAAGACTGAGACAGCATGGAGGAATAATAGAGAACCCCTAAGAAACAAATATTCTCTAATACATGCCACAGTGGTATCTGCTAACAAAAATGTTACTAGACAGTATTTTGTGAATTTCTTTGGAAATATGCCATTGTTATGAGCACCATCATGACTAAGTAGGAATTAATAAGTAGGACCAAAAATAATGAACATTATACCACAAAACCAAGACTACTGAACAAGATAAAAATCACATAAGTCTTGTGAGGTAGAGATTTTTCTTGATTGGTGTGGCTCTGTATTAAGAGAGTCAATATGATAGAAGGGAGAAATGTACTAGATTTAGAATCAGAGGTCCTAATTTTGAATGCTGATTCTGCTAGTTACTTAAGTCAGCATAGTATCATAGAAAAGATACAGTGGAACCAAGATTTGGAGAAGCAAAAAGAAATACAAAGGGCTTCCTCTCAAATTTCTATAAATAGATCTTGAGAAATGCATCAGAATACATCTGGATGGGGAAAACTCAGAAAAAGTCATAGCGAATCATTTTCCCAGCCCAGGTCAGTATAGGGAGATAGACAGAGAGGTCTATAGACACTGGGGAGGAAATTTAGACTGGACAAACATTCCAGCAGAGGAAGGAATTGTACAGTAGAACACAAGTAGGTCCCAGACCCTTAACTGGGCATTGTGACAAGAACAGATGCCAGTTTACAACTTTATCAATCACACAATATCCATTTCCAAGTTGCAAACCCAGAGTAGACTAAGGAAGGGATTTGTGTTGCCTAGGATGGGCATTGCAATTTCAGAAACAAGTAACAGAAGTGTGGCAGAGGAATAACCAAGACAAGAATCCCAGACCAAAGGAGAATCTGCAGTTTTGTGACTCTGAACTAGTTGCTTAGACTCAAAATTAGGTTAAGAACTTGATGAGCACTTTGCCCTGGATCAGACGACTTTAGGGACATTAAAATCTTGTAGGTCCCTATGTTAAACTGTTTTTGAAAGCCTGGAATAATAGAATAATCAATACCCTAAGGAAGAAGTTAAACAAACTCAGATCTTTCTTCAAGAAGTACACAGCGTTCAACCTCAGTATAAAGTATGAATTTAGAAAATAGGCTGGAAGAATGAGCAAACAACCAAACAAGAGAATTACATCATAAAAAGCTATCTATTATGGTGACAGGGAAGCTTAAAACGTAACCCAGAAGGAGAGAATGATTCTAAAACATTAATAACCAAACTTCAAAGAAAAACACTGCTTGGACACAAATTTAACTACAGTTACTGGAAGAAATGAAGCAAACTTTTTTTGAGTTGCATTTTTTTTTTCTGGTGAAGAATCAATTAAGGTTTATTGACTTGCCCAGGTTTCACAAAGCTAGGAAGTGTTAAATGTCTGAGGACACATTTGAACTCAGACTCTCCTGATTCCAGAGCCAGTGCTCTATCCACTGCATCATTTAGCTGATTTGCTTGAAGCTTGAATTGCAAATATCCTTATAAGTAAAATGGGAATACTAGAGGAAAAAATTGGAAAATAAATGAAAGAATTGGAAAGGGAATTAATATCTTATTTAACACATCAGATGCAAAATCTTGCCCAAGCAACAAATTCCCTAAAAATCAAAGTGGATGAAATAGAAGCCAATGATTCCATGAAAGAACAAAAATATTAAAATAAATTTAAAAGACTAGAAAAAATTAGATGAAAATGTAAGATATTATGATAGCAAAAACAACTGACCTAGAAAACATATTGAAGGAAAAATTTAAGAATTTATCTATCATAATCCTAGACATCATATATCAAGAAATCTTGAAAGAAAACTTCCTAGATTTCTTAGAACCTAAGGGCAAAGTAGAAATATAACTACCAATTACCTCCTGAAAGAAACTTCAAAATGAAAACTCCCAAGAATTAGGATATAAAATACAGATCTTCCAGGTCATCTAGAACTGACTTGTATTCTCTACAACACAATAGCAATTTTACTTTATTTTTAAATTGATGAATACCACAAAACATTTCCATATGTAAAATAGAATAGAAAAAGTAAATTATTACACATAAAAATGCAAACAGCTTACTTTTTAAAAAGCAAATAAAATTCAACATTTTTTGAAAGGTGCTCTGCTTTTCTGTGTTTTGCGTGAATAGTCACACTTCACAAAAATAACAAAAACAGCAGGATGTATAAAGATTATTTTTTTTAAAATCTTTAATATGATTACTTCAACAAGCATTTATTAAGCACCTACTAAGTGCCAATCACTGTGATTAGTGCTAAGGATTTAAAAAAAACAAACAAACAAAAAACCCTGTCCTTTAAAAGCTCATAAACACACTAATGATTATGACCCACTTTTCTTCTTTTTTATTGACCACTCTATGGTTAACTTCCCTATTTTCCTCAAATGTCAACTTCTCTTTCCATTAAAAAAGGATATAAAAATAAAAAATAAAACAAACATCTCCTCAAAAATCTTTAGTGATGTCACAAATAATGCCTTCCACAATCTGACATAGTTGATTTTCAAACCTTGCCACATCTTACTCCTGTCATGTATCCCAGATCTAGGCAGATTAATCTCTACACTCCAAACACACCCAAGTCTTTCCTGCCTTGATATCCTTGCTCACATTTTCTACTCTGCCTGAAATCTGCTCCCTCCCCTTCTTCACCTATTGAGTTCCTGCTTATTCTGAAAAGTCAACTCAGACAAAGACTGCATCCTTCCTGAAATCATCCTAAATCCTACCTTTGGGGCCAGATCTCCCAGAGTGCTTTGCAGCTCTTTAATGTCCTTAGCATGTGTTACAGTTCCTTTTGGATGTGTCAAGTTCTTACTAGTTTAGCACAGTGCTTATCACTGTATCCTACACTTAAAGAAACAAACAAATTGCATTTGTGATTTCATCGGGGTAGAAAGTAAGGAGTTCTCTCTATTAATAAAGATCTTCACCTACCTTGCAATTTGTAGACTTAGAGAGCTACTCAAGGCACTGAGAGATTAAATATAGCAAACGTGTCAGGAATGAGATGTGAACTTAAATCTTCCCAATTCCAAGGCCAGCTGGCTATTCACTATGGTACACTGTCTTGAATACAGATAGTAGCCCTATGAATAGTCTGCATTTAATTAAATACCTGTTGACATAAAACTAAAACTAAATGGTTCTCCTTTGGTCTTTTGTAAATGAGCATGTACAACTTCACAGGCTAGTCATATTTTGTATCCTAACATTGTCTCAATAGTCATATATTTGGGAACTGTTCATTCTTCCAGGTTTTCTCTTTCTCTCTATAAATGGGAAAAAGCAAAGCCTTTACAAAGCTTGATATTTCTGATAAAATAGTTTCCAAAAATTGCCAAAGCTGCATTTTGAGAAATGGTTTTAAGTTAAGAAAAATGTAATGAGGTTTCCTGGTTGTTGAAAAGAGCTCACTGCTTACCGCTTCCATTAGTCCTTTTACCGTGGGTGATTTTAACATCAAAGCATCAAACACATCATCTGTCTCTTTCCTCACGTACAAAAGTACTGCAAGAGAAGGGGAGAAGGGGAGAAAGTGATTAGATTTGCAAGGAAATGCTACAGATGAATGATTCCCACTAAACAGACCTTCAAATGTGGATTGTGAAGGAACGATGCCATTTAAGGTCCTGACCCCTCTTCCAGCCACCATTTTGCAAGAGCAAATAAAGCATTCATATAAAGTTTGTGCAGCAGGAATCATGGAAATAAATATTTAATGCCAAATAACCTAAGCATGTCTCATAGCATGAGCTCATGAAAGGCTGACATCTTGTTTTCTATGCTTTCAATACTTACTTAAGGGCAGGAACCTCTCACCCCAACCCCAATCCTGGCCCAGCACAGTGCTTTGCTTATATTCTAGAAATGGTACAGTATAATGGTAAAAGTAATTTCTGTTGTTGTTATTGTTCATTTACGTCTGACTCTTTATGACCCCATTTGTAGTTTTCTTGGCAAGGATACCTGAATGGTTTATCATTTCCTTCTCCTTTTCATCTTACAGATGAGAAAACTGAAGCAAAGAGTTAGGTGACTTGCCCAAAGTCCCATAGCTAGTAAGTGTCTGAGGCCATATTTGAACTAGGTCTTCCTGACTCCAGGCTCAGTGCTCTATCCTTTGCCCAACCCACCTGCCCAAAAGTACTACTCAATTATAAAATGAATGAGTTGGACTTAATGACATTACAGGTCACTTTCAATTCTAATACTGTATGATTGAACATTAACAGAAATGTGTTTTAAGGATTACTTGATCCTTATGATGATAATGATAATGGGCAGAGGAGGGGGGAGTTATGGTAATTAAGAAATAAGGCAGCATGACCTAGCAGAGAGAGTTGGCTTTGGAGTAAGCAAGACATGGATTCAAATGCTTCTAAAATTTACAGCCTGTATGACCTTGGGCAAGTTATTTATTTCTTGGTGCTCCAGATTGCTCTCTGTGGTATAGAGATAGTGACAAACATTGGTAGAGGGACTTCTCCTAATCCAGGAGACTCATCTGTCAATGAGATCACAGTTCCAGTCTTTATCCAATAATAAGTACAACAAGTATTCACATTTTCATGGAACTTTAGTATTTACAAAAGTTATTTCTTCACAACTCTATGAAATAGGAAATGAAATGTATCATTACTTCTAATTTGCAGATGAGGAGATTAAGGGTCAGAGAAATGAGAAGTCTTGTCAAGGTCATATAGTCAATAAATGACTGAGCAGGGTTTATTCAAATGCAGATCTGTCTCCTAAGCCCAGTTTTCCCCTCTAGATCATCCTGATTTTCCAAAATTATAATCTATGAAAATGCTTTGAAAGCAGTAAAGTACTGTATCATATAAGTTATTGTTATAAAACAGCTTTGTGGAATATGTGCTGACATATTCTGGGGTCATATATATTTTTCAGGATTGATATTAGTTTTGGTTAGAGTTTTCATGAAAGACTATACAGTTTTATCCACCACTTGTGCATTAATCATTAATTAAAACCTCACATTGCTCTTTGGCACAGAGACCCTAGGCAGGATCATGAGCTACATGAAATTGGGGTTCATTCCTAGGAAGCTTCCATATGTTCATTATAATTTTCCTATGTTCCCAATAAAGCTGGAATTAATATAATTTTTTTTCTTTTTGCATTAATCAATTGGCTTTATTATATTCATATTCACAGATTATTAGAGGTAGAAGACTATCACAATCAGATTCTAGTCCAAGCCCCCATTGTACAGATGAGAAAACTGAAGTCTACAAACTAAGCAATTTGGCCAAAATCAAACAGCTATTTAGTGGCAGAACTGGGTTTGGAACCTTAGTCTCCTCACACAGTTCAGGGTTCTCTCCACAATACCATATATTTCAATCCATCCTTCTATGTTTCAAATTCAGCAGTTACACTGTGGCTCAACTCTCCCAAGATTCTGGAGAATTTGATTTTCAGATAAAACTTACTGGTCCTAAATTTATTGCCTTTATTCTCTTCCCCAGTGATATGACTCATGCTTCCTATTTCAGAAGAAAGAAGAGGTGAAATTAAAAAAGAACAACAAAAAGTACAAAAATCAGTAGTATGTACAATTAAAAAAAACTGTTCAGGTCCTAATCCCAACTACAATGAGGACATCACTTTGAAAGTTATGAATGTCCCTAGACCTGTCATTAGAAAGGGGTAAAGGAATGAAAAGACTCAGAACTAATATATAAATTCCTAAGTCCCAACATATAAAAGACTAACTTTGGAAAATGGAAATTTACTTGAAATACAGATGGACCCTGCTTGCATTTTATTCTGTTTTATACAGGATACTATATAGGAATATTTTTGAATTACCATTAATGAAAATTTATTTTCTTCTTCAAACAGAAAAAAAATAAGACAAATTGCAATAGACAAATCACACTTTCCCTACCACCTCCATCACCAAATATACACAGATTAATCTCATCAACAAATATTTTAGGAATATCATTTCATTTATTCTAAAAAAAAGGATCTAAGTAATTATGGAAATATGTATAGAAGAATTACACATGTTTAACATATATTGGATTAGTTGCTGCTTAGGGGAAGGAGATGGGGAGAAGGAAGGAAGAAAAAATTTTTTTGGAACACAAGGTTTTTCAAGGACCAGTGTTGAAAACTATTTATGCATGTGTTTTGAAAATAAAAAGATTTATATAAAAAGATCTAAAAAGATTAATTAAACTAATGATTAGTGAATTAAATAAGGGGAGCCAAAGGAAACAAGTAGTTACTAAGCAACTACTATAAGCCAAGTACTGTGTTAAGGAGTTATCAAATATTATCTCATTTAATGTTCACAATAACTCTAGAAAGTAAATGCTGTTGTTATTCCCATATCACAGATGAAGAGACTAAGGCAAATAGAGATGACATAATTTGCTTAACGTCTAGCAAATGTGAGAGATCAGATTTTAATTCAAGTCATTCCAACTCTAGGTCCAACTCTTTATCCACTGCCTTGCCTAGATGCCAATTCACATTGAGTCACAGTTCACAAACTGTTAGGGGTGGATGGGAACCTTTATAATCACCTACTGGTCCAAATATGTCTGTTTTATAGATGAGAAAACTAAGGCCTTGATCAAAGGCTGAATTGTTATTGAAACAGAAGGAAATAAATACACATGTAGGTTATAGAAGGCATTTAATTAAATCACATGAGAAAATAACTTGAAAACTAGTTTTGAATAAATGGGAGGTAAAGTCATTATATGCCTATTGAAGGGAACATTTATGCTGATGCATTCCTTTGGGATTTATATGATTTCCTAAATCGTAACAGACCCACAAGGAAGGTTGTGGGCAACAGGAGAAAGGCAGTATCTTTTTGAGTCGAAGGATATGAATTCAAATTCTGACTTTCCTACATACTGCCTCAGTCACTTTAAGTTTTATTTCTCTCTCTTTTCTCACTGTAAAAAAAAATGAGGCAGTTGAACTAAGGTTTCTTCCAGCTTTAGATCTCTGATCCTAAGACAGAACACAGAAATGATGCCCTATCATAATGGACAAAGTTTCCTCTGTTTTGACCAGGGGTCTTTTAAAGCCTCAGCCTCTAACATGCCACTGTTAATACTATCTCTGGTGTCACTGTAAAGGGTTAAATGAAACATCCAATCATTGAATCTAATCATCCTGCTCAGTTGGCACAGAACCAAAGAGCAAGGTTGTTCAGATGTTCTCCTGCTGAGTGTGTTGACAGCTGAGCCTTGACATCCTGGGTCTATGAAGCTCTCCCTGCTGTTTTCTTAGGGAGCTAGGGCTTTATTAACTAGGGTTGTATGACAGGATAATAGCCATAATGACAATTCTAACAACAACAACAACATCAGGAAGAATCCCTCCATCATGGGACATTGGGCACCACAGGCAACTTCATCCTGCTCAGTGGGAAAGGATCCCAGTTGTCCTAGAAGGAACCATGCCTATAAGTAAGTATCAAGACAATGCTAACAATAGCTACAATTATGATAATAGTTCCTTTCAGAACTAATCTACACTCAAGAGTTTCCAAGGGGTAAACAACAGATAACTTCATGGAGCCTGGCCAGGGTAACTGCACATTTGCATGAGGAATGAGTGGCCAACCTGTTCGAGAGTAACAGTCAGACGGTGTTGCTGGCAACCAGCTGCTGGAATTTGTTCCTATCCATACTCCTCCCCTTCCTTCAAAACTTTTCTTGCTGTGAAAATATTTTTCTCCTGAGTGTTGGTTATGGTACCCACATCTGTGATGCTGAAGATTTAGGGTTTCAGTCTTTCTCTATCTCCATCACTTTGACAAAACATTTTAAAAATTGCATCAATACATAACACAAAGATGCTTTTTTACCCCTTTGTGTTTGTTTCAGGGTTTATACATGAATCTCTAGTGGGTCAAATGATGATGTAGGCCTCCCCTTTACAGAAAGAAGCACTGTATGGGGATGAATGCCATGGTTAAATTCCTGTGAGTGACCTTTATAATTACAATAGTATAACTTATTTTTATTAACAATAATTATCAAGTATTTGTTTTTTATTTTAGATATATTTGTTATTAGTACTAACTCATACCAGAGGGGATATAGGTTAAACAGGTCTGTATGACCTTTTTGGTAATCTAATGCCCCTCTCCTCCAATAGGTATGTTGCTCTGAGATTTTAACCAACTATACCATTAAAATGTATTATATTACATGAAGAAACAAACAAAGACCTTCTGATTGTAAAAGCTTAGGATAAAAAATGGCAGATTTCCCCCCTTAGGAACTGGAACAAACAGTAGGTCATGTTATGGCATTAGATTTTATGGATCATAGGCTTATGGAGACTGAAAGGGATCTTACAGATCATGAATATATAAAATGAGAAACTGAGATCCAGAGAGTTTAATGCTATATAGCAATAGAACTAGTTACAGAGCCAGGTTTAGGATCCACATATCTGGTTTTTTAGTCTAGAGCTATTCTTACAACATACTGATGTAAACATTTTCAGGAGTCTAAATAAAAGGTGCTCAGCTTGCCCAGTTCAGGAAAATCACAAGAAAAAGGGCTTGGTTTGTCTGTCAGCAAATCCCCCTAAATTTATCTAAACAGAATTGGGAAATTTAGAGAGAAAAGCTTTGCATGGGGGAATTTTTGAGCTTTCATTGTTAATCCCTTCACAGAACAGCAAAAAGGAGAAGTAAATTAAGCTATAAATAGCACCAGAGTTTGGATAGTTACTTTCCACAGTTGGAAAGAAATCACCAAAAGTTGAGTAGTTCTCTTTATTAAACATGCTGAATCACAAGGACATGGAGAGGTCACCTAGTCATGACTGCCTTAATGTCCTCATACTGGGTTTATCTATATGATTTTTTAAAAAGGCAAAAAATATCCTTCTGTAACTTCTTTTGAAAATCAGTTTCAGAACTGACCAGCTTCCATTGTCAGGAATGCTTCATTAAGACTAAGCTAAACCCCACCTGCTATAGTGGTTCCAGAAAATCTCTACAGCAAAGTTTCTTAAACTGGGGATCTCGTATGGAGTCTCATAACTGAATATGGATGTAGTGAAATTATGATTTATTATCAGTAAATGCTTGGTTTGAATTCCTACATTATATACCTATATCCTCGGGGTCATATAAAATTTACTCAGGTGAAAAGGGTCACAAGTAGAAAAAGTTTAAGAAGATTTGCTCCACAGAGGTTGTGATTCAATTCACAAATGACCACCCAAAAGTTGTAAGTTAAGAAACCAATATTCAAATACTATAGGCAGAGGTCAAAAAGCAAAGACCAAAAGTCAATAAGCAGAGACCATAACCCCAGTGGCAGGTTAAAGATATTTTGGTATCTTGGACTTGAGTGAGATTAGGCTTGCCTCCAGGGAAATCAGGTCCATGGGGTGACCTGCATATTGAATTATTACTAGAAGGAATAATCAAAAGCATTGTTATGGACATAGTTTGAAACTTTCCAATTTGCTTAAGCAACTTTGAGTCAGTCAGATCTATTTACAAATGATATTCAGGTCCCCTGAGACTGAATTTTTCCCCATGTTTAATACAGATGAATACTTTAAGTGTTTTTGTTGTTGTTGTTGTTGTTTTCATTTAAAAATAATTAGCAAGTTTAAAATCCTGTTGCTTCATATAGTACCATAGAATTTCCCTAGTGTAGATGTATGTGTAATGACAGTTTTATTATATTCTTGAACCTATTTTCCTTAGGTCATCCTATGTGGCCCAAGTGGTCAGTGTTTTACTAAGAACCAGACCCATAAATGACTGAAAAGACTGAGCTATGGTGAGTGTTGTTCCTGGTAAACTCAGATGGGTGAATGTGAACTGCTATAACCATAGTGACGATGATGGATCATGGTGTCTTTATCTGTCAAGTACCTCTCTTCATTCCTTCTTCTTTCATCTGCTTAGAAGGTGGTGGTCCAAACTCCTCCTCCATTGGCCGGAACATCCTTTTAACAAGGACACTGCTACTAGAAAAGAACATAAGCAATTTATTGATAAAACATACAGAGAATGATTAAACAAAAGCATTTGAAATGATAATATCCTAAGTAATAGGTTTGTTTTGGGATTTTTTGGTATCCCTCTCCATCTCCATCCAAGGATGAGGAGCAGGACTGCCAAAGGGATGAAAGTTTCATTTCTTTAACAAATGGCTGGTATGAAAAAAAAGGAATTCAATCCTCAGCCTTTTGGGAATTCTTGGGATCAGGCACAACTAAGAAAGAAGGTAGAACATGTTGAATGCAGGAGGGGAAGAGGACAATGAGGAGAAAGAAGAGCAGGGACATATACTAACTAGTAGAGAGTTGCCATTTTGTGCATAGCAGAAACACACGCCTATTGCAGCATTACATGTAGCTCAGAAGCCAGAGTAGAAAAGATTGCTCCCAGAATGGGGTCTTTTTGAACATTACTGGTACAAAGAAACCTACAAAAAGCAACAATCAAACCATGGTAGTAGAAGTGGAACACTAATGTAAATTATATCTAGGTATGCTCTAAAAAGTATTCTATTAGTATTAGGACTCAACAATGGTACATGGAAGGTCCTCAATAATATGAAATGATGGTGAATGATAATAATAGAAAAAGTCATTCTCTCACTTCTTAAGTAAGAAATTGAAAATTAAGGCTCAGAAAAAACATCAATGATAGATAATAATTTTCATTTATAGATAGCACATTAAAGTTCACTAGGTACTATGCTCTTAACAACTTATGAGATAGGTAATAATATGAATTCTCTTATTTCTATTTAATAGCTAAGGACAAGGCTCAAAGGTGGATTAAGAAATGACAAGAATAGCAAATATATAGACCCAAGATGTGAACCCAGTTTTCCTGACACAGGACCAGCATTCATTCCATGGTGCCTGTCACCAATATCAGAGAGCAGAAAACATCAGAAAGTCCTGATTGGATGAGGAAAGTTTGCCCCATTCTCACTAGCAGTCAGAAATATAGTCACAAGGACAGGCTTATTCCATCAAATAGTTTGAAATCAATCTGCAGAAGCCTAGTAAGTTACATAATTACCCTTTTAAGATATAGAAAATCCAGTCTTATGGTTATTAATGGTCAATCAATTTCTTGTTGCTAAATAGAAAATTTATTCCTTGATGCTTTTCTTTGCTGGTTGGGATCTCGACTTTTTAATAATTAAACCTGCTTTATACTTTCTTAGACCTGCTGATTTCTGATCAATTTTTCCAGATATAAATATACGGTTTTCCCACTATCTGGATTTTGCCAACTTGTTATTACAAGAACATCTTGAATTATTATTATGAATAATAGCATTTATATAGCATTTTAAGATTTACAAAAACTCTACATGTGTTACTGCATGTAATTCTCAAAGCAACCCTATGAGGTCAATGTTATTATTATCTCTATTTAGAGATAAGGGAATTGAAGCTGAAAAACATTAAGTGGTTTGCCCAAATTCACACAGCCAATAAATCTGAGGCAAGATTTTAACTGAGGACTTTCTAATTTCAAGTCCTCTCACCTTGATACCTCAATGTGCTTTTAATTTGTCATATCTTTAATCCTTCAAGATGCTTGCTAGACCTTCAAAATCTACTATCCTGGGCATCCCAAGGCATTGCTGCCTCCATTGTAAAGGTGCAAAAACTTAGGATCTGAGAATTTTAGGGTCTTATCAATTAAGAACATAGTTAAGTCAGCAAATAATCCAGGATACAGTTCAAGCTCAGTCTTAGATGATTTTATGATTTCTGTGATTCCAAAAAGTATTGTTGGTTTTATAGCCTTACAATGTTTTCCCACTGTGCTCATGATGAAAGAGGTTAGGCTTAATAAAATTTTAATATTTTGCATCGTGGCTTGCTGGTTCTTAATTTTAGTTTTTCAAAAGAAAATGTAATTCTAGGATTAAGGGGATGCCACAGACACTTTTACAACTGGATTTCAGCAAGGCATTTGGCAAAGGCTCAGATTATGTCCTTATATACAAGAGAAGACAAATATAGACTAGATGATAGTATATTTTAGTGGATTTGAAGCTGACTGAATGACTGAGCCCAAATAGTAACCATTATAGATTAATGCCAATCTGGAGAAAAGTATACCATAGAGTGCCATAGGAATCTGACTTCATTTCATTCAACAATTTTTTTCAATGATTTTCAGGAAGGCTGAGATGGCATGCTTATCAAATTTGTGGATAACAGAAATTCAGGAATCATAGCTTACCATATTGGATAACAAAGTCAGAATCCCAAAAGATCTCAGTAATAAGTCAAATCTTATAAGATAAAATTTAATTGTAATGAGTCTTATGATCTTTTTTTTTAAGAAGCAACCATACAAGTAGAAAATGAAGGAATTATGACTGGATGACAGTGTGGTGGAGAGCTAGGTTGTTTTAGTTTTTGGTGAGTTATAAGCTCAACATGATTAGTAGTGTGACCTGGAAGTCTAATATCATACCAGGCTATGAGGAAGGGTATAATATTTCTGTCGAATAACTGAGGAGATACAGTATTGCTGTACTTAGCCTTGATTAGATCACATCATAAGAACTGTGTTTAGTCTGACATTCTAATTTGAGAATGACACTGAGAATCTAGAGCATATCCAAAGGCAGGAAATCTGGATGTGATGGGGAGGTAGTGAAGACCATGCTATTAGTAGTGTAAGCTCCCTATGCAGTCAGATTTTTTTTCTTTTTCCACTCTTTTCCTTTTGCTTATTTTTTTCTACTCCCCTTCTTCTCTAATGTGGTAGAGGTATTCTGTAATGGCTCAAAAGAGTTAATCTATCTTCTCCATGAGTAACTTAATACCCAGATGGAATTTCTGCATTTTGGAGAACCTAGCTCATTAAACTTAGTAGGGCAAAAAAGCTAAGGCTGGGATTCTGTAGGAAAAGTCAAACTGAGCATTTCCTGTATTATTTCAAAAAGCACCTAACAATCCTTGGTGATTTTATTAGGGTATGGGTGACTGGTTGCCAGTTGCTTTCCACTCCCATGTCCCCTTGAATTTCCTTTTTTAATTGCATTCATTATTGCTGAAGCATCTGTGTGAACAGCATTTTCAGTGATGAGAGAGTCCCTACGTTATGACAGTGCCTCACTAGGAGGTCTCTCGGGGAAAGACTTGAGTGTTCTGGTATGGGAATCTCATATCACCAGCTGGAAGTAAGGCTGGGTGTTAATGCAAATCATAAAATGACATGCTATAATTCATGGAGATTGGTGACAGTATAAAACATAGCATTTTGTTCTCATTTTAATGATAGTATTGTTGCGTTTAACAAGGAAAGTCAAATATAGAGAATTTGTTAGGAAAGCTGATTTCAATACCTTTAAAATAAATGTTCTGCTCAAGCCAGCAAAGGCCTGGGTTTTGAAAGATTAATTCTTCAGGTGGCCACCAGACTGATCCAATTGTAAATGTCAATAGAGAATCCCCAACATTCTAAGAATTGAGCAAGAAAAGTCCCAAGTCTCTGAGATTTGAGACGTGATATTTGAGTAAATCATTGAACCTCTCAATGAAGGAGAATAAAGTTAACCCCATGGTGTGGAAATAAAAGAGAATCATGTTTGATGTCCACTTTTCTGATTTACTGATATGAGCTGCTTGATCAGCCTCTGGACATTTTTTATGAGGAAGTTTGGTATAATAGAAAGAAGTGTGGGACTTGGAGGCAAGGGAAACCTGGGATCAAATCCAACTTCTTCTATTTTTTAGCTGTGTAACCATAGGAAAATCACTTAACTTCTCAGATCCTGTTTCCTCATTTGTAAAATGGGTATGATCATAATTTTTAGCATCCAACTCCTTAGGTTGCTTTAAGTATTAGTGAGAAAATGTAAAATGTCAAATATCTATAGAGCACATTAGCATGTGCAGAAGAATGTGGATGGAGATTAAAACTAAATATGTAAAGCACCTTAGCATCTAATAAAAATAGGGTGAAAGCAACCAGGAAACTCCAGGGTGACATAGAAAAAGTGGTTGATATATCTGAAAATGGTCTGATGTTCTGAAGCACAAATTTCAGAGATAGGTTTGTATCCCTCATGCCTAGCACAGTATGTAGCACAGAGAAGGCATTTAATAAATGTTTATTAATTAATGAGAGATAAGACTAGGGGCTGGGGGAAAAGAATAGATGTATTCACAAAGAATCCTGAGTTTATTTCTCAGAGTACTGAGAGTGAGGCAATAGTAAAAAAGAATATCCTCTAGGTCCAGACCTAAGATTTCATTGGATCATTTAATTTCTCATGAGCAAATCCAACACAGATCTGCAACTTATATTCTTTTAAAGTTTTTTAGGAAAGAGGATTACTGAAAGGTTAAATTATTTGTCTGAGGACTCACAAGCCAATAGATAGAAAAGACAGGACTTGAACTCAGATCTTCCCATACCTATTATGGCTCCTAGATCCTATTCTCCATTGTTTTCTGCATCAAGGGTGTTAACAGTACTAATCACACTTTGCTATTAAAACTAATCATAAATAATGGGTAAACAGATAAGTGGATAGAAAATATAGATACCAAACAGATAAACTTGGATATAGATTATTGATGAAAGCCCTAGAGGTAAATAGCTAGAGGTCTGTGTACAAATCTTGACTTTGTAACTAACTAGATGTGTGATTTTAGTCATGTCACTTAACTCCAGTGAACCTCAATTTCTTCATCTGAAAATAAGAATAATCATATCTGTCCCAAAACTCAAACTCAATTTCAATTCCAAAATTATAAGTTGGATAAAGTCATGTGGGGAAAGACAAGGAAAATGAGGTAGAGATTTAGTTAGCATAAGGTTATTATGGGCTGAAATGTGATGGAGCTACTGAAAGCATTAGAATTAATGGATATTTCTTTTCTAGATCACAGAAACCAGAAGTACTGTACCTAGTTTTGGTTATCACGTTTGAAGAGAGGTATTGACAATTAGCCACAGTAGGAAGGTAATCAGGGTGATAAGGAGTATGCAAATCTCCTCTTAGAAGACTCCAGTTACAGATGTTCGTCCCCAAAGAGAGAAGGCTTAGGGTACTTAGGATAGTTTTTTGCAAATATTTAAAAGTTGTCTGGCAGAAGAGTGATTAAGCTGATGGTTTGTGGATTAAAAGGGCAAAATGAGGACAGGAAAGGTGAGAAGAGAGACAGACAGATAGACAGACAAATACAGAGACATAGAGACACAGGGACAGAGAGAGAGATAAATGAAACAGACAGCAAGAGAAAGACAGAGATGAGAGATAGAGATAAGAAAGATACATGAAAGAGCAAGAGAAATGAGACACACAAACACACATACACACACAGAGAAACAGAGAGACAGAGACAGAGAAAGAAAGAAAGAAATATTGTATTGTGGCTATACATAAGAAAGAACTTTCTCACATTTATAGGTCACCAGTATTATAATGTGCTGACACATGAGGAAGTGATCTCCACTCCTATCAGTGGAAATCATCATGCAAGATGCTAGATGATCAGAGATGCAGAAATGATTCCTCTAAAGTCCCTTCCAACTTTTAAGCTTCTATGGTTCTAAGAAATGAAATAATGAAGACTATGGTACTTGGAAAGTATAAAATGCTATATAAATGCTATAATGGTAATAAATGATAATAATAAAATCTGGAATTCTTTGTTACCACTACTTGCTTTTTCCTCTCTTCAAAAAAAAAAAAAAAAAAAAAAGTGAAGCTCCTTCCACTCTCTTACTGACTTCCTGGAAACAGTCATCAATGAAAGTCTAGAATCTCCTAAAAGGGCAAAGAACTAAGTTCACTTGCCCAGGATCTTGGCAGAAAGAGAAGAGTTTCTCTGCTTTTGTTGCCTTTGTAGAACAGAAAATTAAACTATGGCATGGGTGAAATAGACAGGTACCTTTGTTTTTTAGTGACAAATAAAAATACTTAAGACTATTTCCACTCTCTAACTTTACTTTATCCTCTTTTCTACTTCACCCACAATTCACTAATTAATATCCCTGAAATGGAGGGTGCTTATATGTGAGAGAGATGTTAAAGATAATCTAATGACTATTTGCATTTTAAGAAGTATTATTCATAAAGTACTTGGCATTCTGATTGTGCAGGAATGACAAATGCTTATCCCATGCTCAAATAAAGTAGGGTGGATGAGCTTAGATGAGCAGAAGATCCAAGTGATTCCCTTCCTTCCTGTCTTCCTTTGGTACCATGAAGTGTCAGTCATAAGCAACTTGAGGCCAGGGATTGTATTTTTTTTTTCATCTTTTTGATTCAGCACCTAGCACAGTGCCTTGCACCAAATAAATAATTGATGAAATCTACAATGTAATCTAAATACCATTCAGAACAATCACATTCTCTGCTGCCTCTTCATTTTCCTTTAAGATTCTATTTGAAGAAGAAAGGCTGAGAAATTAGATCATCCAGGATAAAACAATAACAACACCACAATAACCCCAAGTTAGAGAGGAAAATAAGAAATATAAGAGTCAGAAGAGGAAAGGCTTGCCTCCCAAATGGTCATTAGTATCAACTCCATCAAAACTGGGAATCAAAAGCAAGAGTTGGAGAGTTTCCATCCCCTGCTAGAAATACACAGATGGAGCATTTTCACTGGCATGAACTAATTGTCCCTTATTTCCCTCCAAGCTTTGAAATGAAAGAACTAAATGTCTTACCCTTCTCGTTCATCATCAGTGTTGTAGTATGCCTGCAGAAAAAAAAAAAAAAAACAGGTTTACTTTACCCCAGCCCTATTATCCCAACTGAAAGAACATCATTCAGAGAAGAGAGATGAAAATATGTTGTGTGAACCTCAATCTTCCCTAAAATTCTCTCTCTTCCCCTTTCTCATAAAAGGCAAAACTTAAGCATAGCATGTATACATGTTTTTCTTTAAATATAAATCTAAACAGAACGATAATAATTACCCTCCCCCTGAAAAAAATTATATCTTAATGAAAAAACATTTAAAACCTAAATATTTTATACTGTACAGAATTATTTTAAATGGATTATCTCAAACTATCTTTTCTTATAGGGTTTATCCAAAGTAGTTCTGGTTATGTTACCTAGAATTCTAAACAAATATTGTTTCAGATCTACTCTAGTCCAGATATTACTTGCTTTGTTAGGAGACTTTTTACAGAACAAGGTCTGTAAGCCACAAAAAATGGTAAAGTGAAGAGACTTTGGGTAAGTGTCTGTATACTCTGTGAGTAATGTATTTAAAAATCAATACCTGAAGGAATTGACTTCTGTATCAGCTGTGATTTGGGGTGAAAATGAAAACATGGACAGAAGGAGGGGCATATCCCCTGGACCCAGAGCATCAACTGCTGGCTTCTTAGATTATTCCTCAAGGAGAACAGAGGTTCCTGACATTCCTCAACAAGAAAAGCCCAAAGTCAGTTGCATTTGAATTGAGCAAGTTGACACTTGCACATGGTCTTCCTAATCACCAAGGAGACCTTCTAGATTAGGTTTGAGGGAAAATCAATTTTATTATGATGCTCATGAAAAAACAAGCAGAGTAGAAATGTCAGTGTATCATTAAAAAATTATGACAAATACTCAGATGGTTTTGTTTGCCTTTGTTGAGATTCTCTTTGTGAAGCAGAAATTATCATATGTGCCACAGATACTTGAGCTTTCAGGACCAAATAAATTAATGAAAACAAGACTACTTTACACATCCACTTCCTAATGATCTGTGATCCTTTTAACTGAGATATGACAAGATGCTTGCACAGGTCATCCACTTCTCATCTGATACCCAATCTACTTGTCAACTAAATCTACTTGAATTCTAGAATGCTTAAGTCACTGCTCCCTCATCAGCATTCTGGAAAGGGAAAGTCAGTGGTGGTTTGGAAACAAATCTTAATAATGGCTAGCAAGCCTAGAAGTTGTTCCATAACAAAACCTCAGATATCTTGAAGCTTTAGGGAATAAATTATTCATGATGATATTTTCCCCAGATAACTAAAGGTTATCCCTTTAAATGCTAGACTTTTTAAAATTTAACTTTTATTTTTTAACTGTTATCTTTTATAAACGTACACTATTCTTTCCTACCATCTTAAATAGGGCACATGGAACATAATTTAACTTTTTCTTGATGATTCAAGTTCCTTCTAATAAGCCTGGATCATTTTAATGAATCAAATAGGGCAATGAAGTGATCCCTAACAACAGAAAAGCTCCTGATATGAGCTTGCCTTGTGGCAGGGGATGATAGATTATCCTCTGTCATAAATGTACAGTCAAATAACTTACTAGGTAAAAACTCAACAATAAACAGACAACCTGTCCATCTCTATGCAAAATAAATTTGTAAATAAGAGAAACATCCTTTTCCAAAAGAGTCTTCTCACTCTACAAAAAAAAGTTATAATTGTCTATTTATCCTAATTATTCATGTTCTTAGATTTGTCAATTTTAAAACATTATCTGTGAATACTGCACTAAAGATCACAGGTACCTCCTAGTCATATTCACCAACTTTGTTCATGGAGTGTGAAAGGGAAACACTTGTCACCACTCTAATAATACCTGCTTGGGAGAAGATTAATTATAGAGACTGATCATTCTTTATCATTACCTGATAGCAAGTTGCAAACATGACACCAAGCCAAAACTTTCTCTAAAATTTTTGGTCACTTCTAATTCCCACTGTTCTCTTCTTCCTCTTCTTTCCTCCTATTTGCTTCTTTTATATTTCTTGTCTTCTATCATTCTTCCTATGGTTCTTAATTTTCATAAAAAGGTTGGTCTTCTATTGACATCACCAATTATATGCTCATGGCTTACATTTAAATAATAGACTATATAATATCTCTATATAGACTATAAACAATATTTTATAAATATTATAGCAGTATATACTATAGTGAAGTATATACATGTATACTATACTACTAATATATTGCTAATCTGCTATAAGCTATTATATACTATATAAACTATAGATTATATAATCTTCTGTAAACTATAATCTATAGGCTATTACCAACTATTGATTATTATATGTTTTATATATATGTTATACTATATAATATTTGTTATACATATTGCTCATATAATATTATAAATAATGTATGTTAGTATATTATTATATTATAATATATACCATTTTATATATACTATATAAAATAGAATCTGTGATATATAATATATACTATACTATAGAAAGTATATACAATTTTAATAATATACTACTAACCTATTATAGATTATAATATATAAACTGTAATTTGTAATCTACAGACTATATTTTATGTGTGTGTATATACGTGTGTGTGTGTGTGTGTGTGTGTGTGTGTGTATGTGTATGTGATATAGGCTACATAATATAACAATTTATTTTTCTGACTGTTTCCTGTTTTGTTAGTTTGTGCTTATGTGCCCAAGATCAGTTCTTTCACTACCACAGTTCTTCACCTCCCTGCTCCTTTCCCAGTTGCTTCTAGGGTCTAGGCTTCTTTTGGAAGCCTGAGGGTTGAAGAAAGTTGGTCTCAAGAGAATTGATGTGTTATGACTTTGTGGGTTTAGTCTAAAGAACCACAGCTTTAGTATCTGTGATCACTAAAATATTCTAAAGCTATTGCTGTCTCATCTTCTCAGAACTTTGATTACATTGGGTTTAGGGAAATCAAAAGAGGTAGCAGCTACAGCATTGCTTTGATGTAGAGGACCGATAGGCATAAGGGGTCATGTTTAGCCAAAATGTTCTGCTTTCCTTCTATCCCCAAATTCTTAATAATGGTCCCAAAACTATATCTTCTCCAATCATACTCTTGACCTACACATAAAAAATAAATTGTCTTTCTTCCTTTTACAATGCTTTATGACTTTTTAAATTACAAAGGTAAGTTGTCAAGGTAAAAGCTAGTATTTAGGGTTTTAACAGGAAACCAGAACTGTTAGTAAATAATAATAATGACAATTTCCCCACAATTGTTCCCTGTCTTAGACAGCATGAAGTGAGATTTTGTGATGGCAAAAAGATTGCAAACATGGACAGTCATTCTTTGTTTTAGTGTATAATATACTTCTGTCCTATACAGAGTCATGTAACTGAATTTAAACAATACTTAAGATAGGTTTAGAAAAACTCAAGAATGATTAAAAAAATTTTTTTAATGATTTATTTAAAAATACTGAATTCTTTTGTACCATTCAAACATTTTCCCTGATTAATAAATGAGCACCTGACTGGTGATGATGAAATGGATGATGATGAAAATGATAAATGATGAAGATGGTGAATGATGAAAATAGAAGCAAAAGTTTTGTTTCAACCTGGCTCTTTGCTTCTGAAAGACTGATACTTCTCTTTTCATGAGCCAACTCTAAACCTCTTCACTCCATTTCTAAATTCTCACTCACAAGGTTACCGTGTCATATAACTTAAAATGAGGTTTGGTGTGAGGATTATTTTGTTAAAGGCCCAGTATGAACTGTTGTGCTCCTATATTTGATTTAAAGGGCTCTTTATAATTGAATCTTCACTAATATCAGCTTGGTAAGGAAGAATTATGTTTCTAAAACATTTGGAAGACATATCCAGAAGACAAAGAATCGTTAAAAAAAAATAGTACACATTAACTCCTTCTTTCTCATTAAAATGAATTTTTTTTCTCATTAAAATTATTCCATTAGTCTGTGTTTCTTATAGTAACTATCTGTTTGACACTTTGGATTCTGACCCACTTACTTATGAGAAGAGCAGGAATTAATGAATGAAAAAACAAATGGAGAAATGTTCAGATTTCCATACTGAACTTGTAGGCTACTTCCTTAGTGTGCTAAGTTGGAAGGCTGTGGTCATGTCTTCACTTCTTATCACTAGGTGGCATTCTATGGCATCAAGCCAGTTCAGCAAGGATCAGAAAGTTTGTTTTTTTTAATCCTCCCAAAAGTCTTCAAACATTTTTATCTTTCATTGTTCTGTCTATTCTTATCCTTAATAGAGTAATTTCTATTCTTATGCTCTTCCTCTCTTCCCTTCCTCATTTAAAAGGAAAAATTTACTTTCAGTAAACAGAACTATGTCCTTTTATCAAGTTTGGTACTTTAAAATAAACAAACAAACAAAAAACAAAACAAAAAACAAATCCCCAAACAAAAACCAATATATTGTTATAGTTGATTTCCGCTATCTTCAGGTTTTGTGACTAATAACCTACGGATCTCAGATGCATCGTACCTGCCCAGTCCTCTGTAAGTTTCCAAAATGAACATCTGGTATGAAGAGAACAGGCTGAGAATCCAAGTCTGTCATTGTCTTGAAGTAGGTGATATCACTCTTTTTTTGTAATGGTATTGCTGTCAATTTCCCATCAGTGGCTGAACAGAATTGCAAAACTATTAGTAATTGAAGTTTATATTTGATTTAGAAATCCCAACCACAGCCCTAGCCCTAGATAAAACTTATTAACTTCCTGCAGAAAAAAAATGCTTCTCCAAAAAGTAATATGGATTAAGACAAATATGAGGTACCCATTTATCCATCCTATGTAGATTATGTCTTTAACAGGGATGAGGTAGTCAGTAGGTGGCTAAGATCTAAAAAAATTCAAGACACCCCTAGTATATATATATGGCTTTTTCTAATATAGACTCTTTTTTCAGCATCTTAATGATTATAATTCTCATTACATATATTATCTGATTTGAGCATCAGAACAACTCTTTGAAGTAAATGGCAAGTTAAAATTGTCTCCATTTTACAAGGAAAGAAACTGCAGCTCTGAGATAATAAGTAATTTTCCCACTACCCTATCAGCAAGTGTCATATGCAAAATCTGAACCTAAGTCTTCTTAATCCCAACATATTCATTATATCACACAGTCTCCCTTAGCCTTCCTTTCCTTAATGAGGTCCTAGTCCTTAATGGCAAATACCAAGTTTTCCAGTCAAACTCACAGTTGTTGCACTGCGTTTGTGCTGCTTGGCCTTTTCCTTTCTTTCTGTTCTGCTTCCTTTCTTCATCACGAATTTTTCTTTCTGCTCCCTGTCAGTGAAAACAAACACAAACAATTCCAGGCATGTGAACAAAACACCCAGAGCTATCATCTCCATTACAAGTCATGGTGAATGTGAAACAAGCCAGAGGAAAGAGAGACACAGAGGAGTCCATCCCATGTCCATTATTCAGGAGGGTCCAGGGTTTCAACTAGAAAAGCTTTATGACATATTAATGATCCTTGGAAATAAGAAAATTAATTTGTAGACCACATTCCTGACCTCTGCATCATATTGACACTCATCTTCTTATTGGGAGCCACCCCATCCTTTCTCTTTTATTTTGTTTTCTTTTTTTGTGCTTTGCAATTTGGAATCCACCCAGAGAAATAGGTTCAGTTTCATAACCCACTGGACAATGATTTGTATGAAATGTATTCGTCTTAAATTATGTTTTAGTTACTGGTAAATGTAAGTAATGCCAGTAACTAAAACATAATTTAAGACAAATACAGATAGCAGATTAACAGAAACGATAAAAGAAGCAGTGGGTATCAAGTATCACACTTGTTTTTAAGTGGCCTATAAACATTATATTAACTGATGGTACTCTAAATATAGGCTGTCTAATGACAAGTGAGTTAACGGAATTGTAAAGGAAACAAATTACATTAGTATTGATATTTTTGATATAAATGAAACATGAAAGTACAAGGAAGTTTCACATGGCTCACAGATTTCCCTCGGTACATCAAATAAAGAAGTTGGCAGTGGTAGTTACTCAGGCAACAAGAAATAATTTTACAGGATACTTGGTTATTAAGAACATAAGCAAAAAAAACCAACATAAAGATAACTGAAGTTTATAACCTAATACAGAGAAGAATACATGGAAATTCTACAAAGAATTGAATAACTTCCTTAAAATTCAGCCAGCATACATTTTAATGTTTAGTCACTTCATTGCAAAGCTAGGCAAGTATATGGAAGTACAATGAAACTATGATTCAGAAACAAGAAATAAAAACCAAAGTTTTATTGATTTTACAAACATCAAGACCCTATACATTAAGAATAAGAAAAGCATAGGGGTTGGATATGATAAACACTAAATGATATCACAAATATTTAACTGGCTATGTCTGAATAGATAGGAAATGAATGGTTACTAACGTGGGAATCCTTCCTGAAACAGCTATCTATATCAGGTTGGATCATTAATTTTGGAGCAAAGATCAAAATCGTCATATATTAGAAGAAAAAATAAACATGAGAAGATATAACTAATATAATTTTAAAAGCCTGAATGTGACATATTTAAATGAGTTTTCAACACAGGAAATATCCAGTCAATAAAAGAGCATGCATCAATGTGGATTAAATCATTACCTATTGAAATTCAGCATATATAAAGCAATTGATACAATGAGGAGGCCAAAAGAATTCTGAACCTATCTCAATCAAGAAACACTTTATTTCTTTGGCAATATAAGGCAGCCAAAGGCAACACCAATGATAAATGTAAAGTCATTTGCAAAATCTGATGGGAGAATTGTTAGAAGCAAAGTCTTACAAAAAACAAAACAATTAGTTTATAATCTTATTGAGAAAATAAGATAATCCTCAGAATATTTAAGGATGACACTAGAAAGACAATAAATGGATGCAAAATGGAAATAACTTAATAAAATTTCTATAATGAGCCATTATCTATATCAATGATAATAGAACCACCCATCTGAACTCTAATTCTTTGTCATTGGAGGGATTTTCCATATGAGAAGGTTTTAGAGCAGTTTTATTTATATATTTACACACACACACACACACACACATACACACACACACACCTGGATCTTTGACTTAATCACTATAGGAAATTCCTAGTGAAAAATTGTATTCTTTAATACATTCCTACAACTCATCTGTGATTTATAAAGTTTGGGTGATTTGTCTGTGGTTACCTAGCTAATATGTGCCAGGGCAGGTTTTGATAAAAACAGGTCTTTCTGATTCCAAAGGCAGCTCTCTATCCAATCTACCATATGGCTTGTTGAATAAATAAATGAAACAATATCGGGAATCATAGACTTGTAAAACTATAAGAGACCTGAGGGAAATAAGAGCCAAGAATTGAGTCACCACAGCATTTCACAATAACAGTGAGTATTTTGGGGGACATACCTAAATTACATAATTGTGCTTTATTCTTCCTCGTCCCAAACATTCAGATTTTACTTTCACGACAACAATTGGAAAAAAAAGATATACATTTTCAGATAGAACCAGTCAAATAGTAGTTTACTCTCAAGCCTGCCTTTGCTCACTTAAGGGAAGGCCAATGACATCTGAGTTAAAACAGGCTTAAAAACAGCAGAGGTACATGGATAGTCTTCCATTTCCCCCACTCCAGTCTTTTCAAATATCCTTTAAGACAATTCTATTAACCTATATAACAACTAACTTGAACTTTAATGATTTAACACTACCAAATCTATTAAATAAATACATATTAGGCTACTATTTGCCATGAATTAGAGATGAAAAGATAAAAATGGAAAGAGGCCTCAAGGAGTTTGCATTCTTTTGGAATTTAAACCAATGACACTTTTCCTCTTGTTTTTCTTTCCTCATAACTAGAAAAATGCATCTTGTTCAATGTATGAAATGGTTCCCAGATCTAAAATTTTGCATATCAAATTTTGTCTTAGAAATTTTTAATCTAAGACAATCTCCCTTTTACAGGTAAAGAAATTGAAAATCAAAGATGCTAATAGTATGAGTATGAGTGTATATTTAAAAGAAGCCCCAAGAAAGTAGAGAGAAATAAGGGAAAATGGCTTTAAGAAATGAAAATGAGATGGGGCTTTGAACCATGAGTAAAATTAGAAAACTCATCACATGTGTAAATAGTTTGATACTTTAAAATTAGGGTTATTATTGATTTACACAATTTCTTTTTGTGGCTAGAGGGATCTGTTGTATACAATAAATGTCAGTAAAGTTCTTGAAAAAATTAACATGATATTATTAATGCTTGAAAGACTGGAAATTCATATAGAGACATAAGAGAGACAGCACTATGTCCTTAAACATGTATTCCCAAAAAAATTGTTTCCACCACTTTTGTGCTGAAAATAGCAACAAAAAAATGAAAGCATCTCCACTCTTTCAGAGTCTTTTATTATAAGACTAGCAGAGAATGCTTGTGGCAGCCCTGTTGTAGTGGCTAGAAACTGGAAAATGAATGGATGCCCATCCATTGGAGAATGGTTGGGTAAATTGTGGTATATGAATGTTATGGAATATTATTGTTTTGTAAGAAATGACCAACAGGATGAGTACAGAGAGGCTTGGAGAGACTTAGATGAACTGATGCTAAGTGAAATGAGCAGAACCAGGAAATCATTATATATTTCAACAATGATACTGTATGAGGATGTATTCTGATGGAAGTGGATTTCTTCGACAAAGAGAAAATCTAACTCAGTTTCAATTGATCAATGATGAACAGAAGCAGCTACACTCAAAGAAAGAATACTGGGAAATGAATGTAAACTGGTTGCATTTTTGTTTTTCTTCCCGAGTTATTTTTACCTTCTGAATCCAATTCTTCCTGTGCAACAAGGGAACTGTTCAGTTCAGCACACATATATTGTATCTAGGATATATTGTGACATATTTAACATGTATAGGACTGCTTGCCATCTGAGGCAGGGGGGGAGGGGTGGAGGGAGGGAGGGGAAAAGTCAGAACAGAAGTGAGTGCAAGGGATAATGTTGTAAAAAATTACCCAGGCATAAGTTCTGTCAATAAAAAGTTATAATTATTAAAAAAATAAGACTAGGTGAATTAAAAGAAAAAGAAGAGCCAAGTTATTAAGTTCATAAATATTACCATAATTAATTATCCTGAGAACATAAACAATAGTCTCCAGAAAAAAAATCAAGGTTACTTATTTGCTCCATCTTTGGTAAAATGCCAATGCTGACACATGTTTGATGGTTCTCTTAATACAACTCTCATCTTCTATCTAAGTCTGCGTTTTTACTTATATATTTTTCTAAATCACAACCTGGACAATGAAAGAGATATATGAGAACATTTTATTTGCAAGCAAAGTCTTGTTCTGCATTATAAGTGGAGAAAGAAAGTCTGAAATGTATCTGGCTTGATAATTTATATGTAAATGATATAGTTAAATCTTTTTTCCCCTTTGTTAACTAATTTCAATTCAATTTGATTCAAAAAATTTTTATAAAGTACTTACTCTGTGCCAGCCACTGAGCTAGGTGCTGTGGATTCAAAGACAAAAGTCAAAGTCAATGTTCTCAAGGCACGTATAGGGAAGAAGCAACAAGTATACAGATAAGCACACATAAAATCAATATGAAGCAATCTGATTAAAAGAAATGGGAAAGGGGTCTATTAGGAAATCAGGAAAGGTCTCTAGGGACAGCTAGGTGGTGCAGTGTATAGAGCACTGGACTTAGAATCAGGAAGACTCATCTTAATGAGTTCAAATCTTGTCACCCTGGACAAGTCACTTAGCACTGTTTGCCTCAGTTTCCTCATCTGTAAAATGAACAGGAGAAGGAAATGGCAAATCACTTCAGTATCTTTGCCAAGAAAACTTCAAATAGTGGGTCATGAAGAGGTGGACATGTCTGAAAGAACTGAATAACAATATGAGGCAGAACTGAAGCTGAGTTTTGAAGGGAACCTGGGAATCCAAGATGAGCCCAGGAAGATTTCAGATATCAGAATAGCCCCTGCCAAGGTGTGAAGGTTGGAGAGAACATAAATAAGTCAATGTAACTGGAAAGTAGAGTGTGTGAGGGGAAATGATATATAATCAGTCTAGGAACATAGTTTGGAATTATATTGTGAAGGACTCTAAATGTCAAGAGGAATTTTCTTTAGTTCTAGCACTAACAGGAAGTCCCTGAAATTTCTTGAGAGAAGGACTGATATGGTGAGGCTTATGTTTCAATAATCAGTCTGGCAACCATGTAGAGTATGAATTAGGAGAGAGGCTGTTCCCAGGCTGTCTGTCTAGGGGGCTTTTGAAGTAGTCCAAATGAAAGCTTGAATTGGAATAATTCGGTATATAAGAGACTTCGTAAGAGTTGTAATCCATTCACTCAACAGCCCTTGCCCCTCTACAAGATAAAAACAAAATTCCAAAAATCTTTTAAAAAATAAAACTACCTGTTTACATCAAAGGGGACTTAATAGTGTCCTTATACATATATATATATATATGTAGATTGTTTATATATACATATATGTACATACTTACAGATTTCTATTACATATATTATATGTGTAATAATATATACTACACATATATGTATATATTACATATAGATAGAAAATTCTCCATTCCTTACTCACCACTACTATTGGATATTACTTAATCTGAACAACTTAATCTGGATATTAACCAAACATCCTTGGTTTTAGATTTTATTTTAGTTCCCTTTTTTACTCATTTGGAAGTTTCTGACTTCTCAATCCTAAAAAGAAAGATGCTAAGTTTTGGACATGATAATGCAAAGGAATGTTGGATTGGGTCATTTCAAAATTTCTTTTTTTGTAGGATTACATGGCATATATTATAAAAGCAAATTGTGAAATGAAGTTTCTTTTAAAAAATTTCTTTTTCAATTGTCCTTAAAGAACAGAAGCACATATCTCTTTCATGTGAGTACAATTTGCTATAAATACCAAATACATTTATCTGAAAATAGCTCTCCCACTCCAAAATTCACTCTAGAAGGTGGGAATACTTTTTGCTATAATTCCTTTTTTCACCTCTTGAGAGGTGAGAGCTTTTTTCCTTGCTTGTTAAATGAGTATTCTGTTTGCCTAGATTTATTTTGAGAAAAAATTTCAACTTGTATGTAGTATATACCTACTAGTTGCTGTAATTACATATCTCTTATCCTTGGGTGACTATGAAATTGATTCAAATACATTTTTTTTATTCTGAAGACATATTTGTTTGCTCTAAGTAACAGTATCAAATGTATAAGATTTTTAAAAGATAAAAAGTATGCAAGAGCCTTATGATGGGAATCTGCTGGTAAACAAGAAATCAAAATGAAGTTTTGAAAACAGGGGGAAATTCAATTTTCCTTAGATACAACAAAATGTAGAAAACCAGCAACTTTAAAATAGAAAAAAAAAAGCATTCTGACTTTTCTGCTGCTGCAAATAACTATAAATGGACTTTCTTTTTTTAGACTTTTGAGTTTAAGGAGTCACTAAACAACAACATTTTGACAAAACCCCACTGCCTCTTCAGCAGTGTAAAGAAACAACTACATAGGTCTTAATTGACTTAGAGCTAGGGAAGTCCTTATTCCATGGCAATAGAGGAAGAGGAAAACTCAGCTTCCTTCAGTTCTGCCTCTATTGTCTTCTTTACTATTGTGCCTTCTACCTTGAAACTCTGTATCATACAATAAGCAAGTCAAAAAGATCATTTGCCTTTTTTTGGGGGGGGGGGAGATTCAGGATTCCTCTCTGTTCCTGGTTTTCACAGTTATGATGATTACATATGTAATGTAATTGCTCATAATGAAAGAAGAGGAAAAATATTTTACTATGTTTAGGGAACTTAATGCCCTATATAATATCAATTTGGGTAATATAGGTTCTTTCTTCTTCCAAGGGTGGTGTCTCTTACTTTTCAGTAATTTTTCCTCTTAAAATGTCTAAGTGAATGAAAAGACAATGATTTGTATATTTAAATCACCATTTCTATGTGAAAGTTCTCTGATGGGATGGTTCCAGAAAAACCTGGAAAGTCTTACAAGGACAGATATAAAGTGAAGGAAGCAGATCCAGGAGAACATTGTAAACAGTAACAGCTAATGACTTAATTATGCTCAACACAACAAGATAATCCCAAAAGACTCGCGATGAAAAATGCTATCCACCATCAGAAAAATAACTGATGGTATCTGGATATAGACCAAAGCATATTATTTTTCAGCTTCTTTTTTTCTTTTTGGTTCTAGTTTTCTTATACAAAATGACCAATATGGAAATATGTTTTATATGATTGCACATGTGTAACCTCTTTCAGATTGCTTATCATCTCACAAAGGGGAGAAGGGATGAAGGAAGGGATAGAATTTGGAAATCAAAACTTTAAAAAATATGAATGGTAAAAATCATTTCTACATGAAACTGGGGGAAAATAAAATATTAAAAAAATTATCTGAGGCAAGGATATATAATTATGGTTCTATAATGATTATTTAACCCAGTCAGGGATAAGTTACCCATGGAATTTCTGACAAGAGAAAATCAATTACTATTATACATCAATGAGTAGAGGGAGCTGTACAAAAGCCAAAGTTTCTTTGTTTTCCCCTCCTATGCCCTTGCAAGAGATTTATTCAATTATTTGCTTCCATGTGGCCAGAAGGAAAAATGAAGAAGGAATAATGACCTAAGTTGACTGTTGTTGATGCTGCTAATGTCACCAATGTTACTGAGACACCGTTGCCCGAGATGGGGCAGATCCTGGAAAGCTGTGGTGACTGAAATGGAAAACCTGAAATGCAGTTGAGACCAAGGCACCATGATGACAAGACAGAGCAACAAGTATAGACAAAGACAAAGTAGGATGGGATGGGTGACTGCAGAATCTGGTAAAATGAGGTCAGAAAATAAATCCCAACCCCCCAGTGATTCTTTCACTTCCTTTGCAGAAACCCCAATTCTCCCTTCTTCCTAATTTTACTATTACTGTTGAAGAAACTACTATTTTCCATCTCATCTAGGATCAAAAACTTAGGGGTCATCCTGGACTTTTCTTCATCTCCTTCTTTCTTACCCCTGCCCTTCCCACCTACACCTCTCCCCCCTCCTCCCGCCTCAATCACACTGTATACACTGATACACTAAACACATTAACAGTTTCTGTTGCAACTGAGTGACTAAAGATAGGATGAAACAATGTTTAGCAATTTCAATGTAGTGCCACCTGCTGGCAAAATGTTGTACTATGTCCATTCCTGATTAATTCATTAATAAGTAATAATATACATCTATACAGATTTGTAGAAAAAAGGGACACCATATGGGTATGGCATTCCACTATTATTGAAGTACTTTGAATGGGACCTAGTTCATCCACCAATTCTAATATACCAATCAACAGACACTATGTTCAAGGTATTGTGCTCTGCAATGGGAAACAGAGAAAGGTAGCATAAACTCTGTACTTTTCTTGGACACGTAATCTTTTCCAGTCTAAAACAGCAGGAACAACAAATAATCCAGAAGCAATCCTGATCTAGCTTTTATATTCCACATCTGATTTAGTTACAGGGCACTTATAGAAGTGACTTTGCTGATTATTTCAGAGTATATTTGTAAACACACACACACACACCTGCATATATATGATGCAAGAGGCAATAGTAAATAAAAATCCATTTAATTTTAGCCATTTGTGGAAATCCATCTAAAATATATCTTTTAAAAGCAGGTCCTTCCCTTAACAATTTAACCTTTACTTGTAACTTAAGGCATCATTAAAAGCGTCAATGATTTACTGCTCATAGCTGTAGCTTCAAACATTGTTAAAATGGATCAGATATAAACCGGAATTTTCTTTCTGATAAGGGTTGTTCCCCTCTCCTGACTATAAATAAATAAACAAATAACAAAATAAATGAATGAATGAATGAAAGAGCATGCACAGAAGTGAAACGAAGTTCAGAAGAAACCCAGATAAACAAGACAGCTTTGAAAGTAGCACTAAATTTATTGTATTTTATATAAAGCATACTGTACATAAAAGATTTGCATGTTCATATATAATCCTCTTGATACTCCTTTCCTGCTTGATTTGGCATAATTTTGCATGTTCATTACATTCAGAATAAAAATACAATTTAAAATGTTTTACAAAAAAGGAAAAAAAAATCCCTGATAGCACATTTTTTTTAATCCCCCTTTTTTTCATTCAAGTGAATGAAGGGTATGCATTTAGGAAATGGAACACGGGCCTCATTCTGCACATTTAACTATGGAAGTGAATGCTCTAGAAGCTATTTGGCAAGAGGCTTTCCTTCCCCCAACAAAGTCTTCTTTATTGTCTGTGTCTGAAGGCCTGAACCACAATTTCTGGGTCACTGATGCTATAACAACCTCTCTATCAGCCTCAAACAGCACTAAGCTCTCATTTATAGACTCTGTTCATGAGGTGTGGAAGAGTCCTTCACCATTTTGAAAAATAGGCATAAATCTATTTTGAGGATGCCCTTCTTTGTACAACAAATTTTTCATTGTGATTGTCTGAAGGACCCTTTGCAAAAGTAAGACTAGCTTTGATTTTCTATGAGTTACCTCTGCTATTTGATTTCTAACATAATTCTATGCACAAACTGTATTTGAGTCTACATACCTCTTTAATGTGAAAAGGAAATTTAAATGATCATGTAATGGATGTCTGAGAAATGAACTTTCTCCTTTCTACATAAGTATCTCCTACTGGCTATAATAATATTTGATTTAGACTACTAAATAGCCTAAATCAACGAGGCAACACTGTCAGAAAGTTGGTGAAAATGGGACTAGACACAAATTTTGCTCCCTTAAGAATGAGGTTGATAATAGGTTAATGATAAGAGAATTTTGTTATGCTTTGTTAAAACTGGGGATATAAAAAATTCTTCTACTTTAAGTGCAAAATATGATAGAACCCAGATGAAAATAATTTATCTGTCTATCCAGTCAACATTTGGTATTCTGGAACTGATAAGCAAAGGATGTCTTTGAATGAGCTGTCATTATATTTTCTAATCACGAAATCTTTTATTAAATTGTATCATATCTTGAAGGGCAATTAAGTAAAAATCTAACCTTAAATTCTGATGCTGCCTACTATTTCTAGGGTCATATAAATTCATCTATTGCCATTTAAGGTCCTTCCCACACTGGCTCCAAATTACCTTTCCAGTCTTTTTATAGAATTTTCCCTTTTTTGAACTCTATGGTCCAGCCAAATTGATGTTCCTCATCCATCTAACACTGCTTCCCATCCCTATTCCTTTGCAGAAGCTACTCTCCACATATGGAATAAAATCCCTTTTTACTTCTATCTCTTAGAATATGTCCCTTCAAAGCTCAGACAGAGGGTTCCCCTCTGATACCTTTAGCAGCCTCTCACCATCAATGACATTATATTTTGTGCGCGCGCACACACACACACACACACACACACACTCATATGCTTGCTTCTCATTAAATGTAAGTTCCCTAAAGCCAGGACTGTTTCATTATTGTCTTGGTGCTGAATTACTTCATTAATACTTAAGATAGATGTATATAAACCTAGGAGTATTTGATTCACAGGTACCATGAATTTTATGCTGCTAATGAAACTGCCAGAAATTTATTTGGCTGTTCACAAATTAAGTTTTCTTTAAAAAAAAAAAAAAGGCACAAAGTTTTTTTTGAAAATTTTGGAGTTAATGATTGTTTTTCCATGGGTTAATAATAATAGTTTGACATTTAAATAGTACTTTAAAATTTATAAATGATTTACATATTTATTCCATCTAGATTTCTGCTACTGTATCATTTATTTGACTTGACTGGAAAAGAAGCATGGCCTTTGCCAAAGAAAGAAGAGTGATTCTGGAGTTGGTAGATTGGAGTTCAAATAACATCTAGGGTCACATAGTTAATATGTTAGAGAGAAGATCTGAATCCAGCTGAAGGTCTTCTTCAATAATATTCTATGTACCATGTCACACATATTTACTGACACCTACCATCTAAGTGATCTTGACCAATTTCTATGTCCACAATAAGCCCCAATTTCCAATTTTTATTTATTAAAATAAAAATAAGAGAATTAGACCTGCCAATGTCTTTTCATTTGTGGCTTTCAAATCTTATTCTCTGGTTTAAAAAAAAAAAGATTACTCTTCAGAAAATATACCCATCTTAGTCAAGTGCACCCGACTCATAAAAAATATTTTGCTTTTTCAATTAACAATGAGTCAGAAATAAGGGGATATTTTTATTTTTGAGGCACCATGAATAGAATGTTAGTCCTGAAATTAGTCAGACTGACTTCAAATGTGGCTTCAAACATTTACTAGCTGTTTGATCCTAGAGAAGTTACTTAATCTCTAATTGCCTCACCTACGTCACAGGGTTTATATGACAAGTAAGCTCTTAGCTTACACATGGCTAGCACATAAGAGGTGCTATGTAAAATGCTTACTCTCTTCTCAGTCATCTCCATATCTCTCCAGCAAAGTTAAAGTCACATATCCCCTTAAAAGAGGCACACATTTATCTAGGTGGTCTTGATAAGGGAGAAGAGGAGGGGGTTATTTCTACTAAGGAGCTTGTAGTATGCCTTATGATTAACAAGGAGGGGATATGTTAAGGAATGTTTGTTAATTTATCTTAATATGATAGTGTGAGACCAAGAAGAAAGAGGCTACTGAGAAACCTCTACTAAGGTTTGAGATAATAATAGGGAAATCCTGTTGACAAATTATAGGAAGTAGGTAGTGAATGGGCCAGAGATTGCTTGATTCTTGGTAACATAGAAGCCCTGGTAGCTTACACACACACACACACACACACACACACACACACACACACACTGTCCATAATGTAAAGTCCTGTGGCATAGGGATGCAGGCTTGTCATCATTACCTTCTGCTCCCCTTCCTCCATTTTCATTCATTTCATTTAGCTGGCTATGAATACCAAACTCACCCCTTTCTCTATGACCAGAGAACATTTTAAATTCGTCTAGGTCTCCAAGTAGGAGACACACCCTAAAGTAGTCCCAGGCCCTATTGGATACCCTAAGATAAAGGTACTCTAGTTTAGCCATATTTACTTGCCCAGTAATTTGATAATGCCTCCTAACATTGAAAACAATTTAAAAGCTGAATTGGCCACTATTAGAGGTAGAGAAGTCAACCTTTTTCCATGATCAGTGATATATACAAGTACAGTCCCTATGTACAAGATTCACAAGTACTCCTGATGTTTAAAGTTCTGGACCTCTGAGCACCAGGTAAGTGAAGCATTGTCATAGCTTTAGAATTCTAAATAGAATCTGTTTCAGCCTTTTTTTTTTCTTTAAATCACACTCACTTCTCATTCTTAAATGCCTAAAAATAAATCCTTTCTTAAAATGAGATTTTTTATTAGGAGACAATCTCAAATGTCCATGTGGGTGCTATTTGCCTTCCTAGATGACATCTATACATTTCTGATCATCTCTAAGTGATTTTGAGAACTAGACTAACTAGTCAAACCATAATTTAAAGTCCTTAAAGCAATGTTTTATCACCTTAATGACCAAATAAAAATGTTGTATAATTAATAAAATTCCTCCTGCACAGTTGGAAATAAAGACATTTTAAAATTGCTGAATTACCCATACCAAATTCAATGAGGTTAATTTATAATCAAAATTATCTCTAATCAGATCAACCCTTTCAAGCCCAGACTTTGAGAAAATTAGACAAGATAAAAAGAGTTTAGCCCAGAATCTGGAATCCTATCATGGCTAATTATTGAGGGGCCACTTGTTGACACAATGAATAGAGCACTGTGTCTGGAGTCAGGAAGATTTGAGCACAAACACAGGCTTAGACACTTATTAGCTGTGTGACTTTGGGCAGGGTCACTTAATTTCTCTTTTCCTCAATTTCCTCATCTCTAAAATGGGGATAATATGTAGCATTTCCCAGAATTCTTGTGAAGGTCAAATGAAACAATTGTACCATGTCTGGCACAGTGTCTGACACACAGTATCCAACATATAACTGTTAGCGATCATTATTTTTATTTCTAATAAATGTTTTCAGGTGCTATCTGTTTTGGGTCCAGAATGATTGGCTTATGAACTCTTCATTCCTCTGTCCCTTTCCATGGCTGTTATTTTGAGTTCCTGTAGCTCCATGTTGAGCCCTCTAGGTACTTGCCACTATTCTAGACTGCCTTTAGCAGGTACTCTCTAGAACACTTTACTACCTGGCTCCCTCCAGCATGGAGCTTCTATCCAGGAACCTTGGTCACTGTCTATTTAACAACTTTGATCCCCACCCTCCTATCTTCTACCTCCTACCTGTCACTGTCTAGATATCCTTTCTCCTCTCAGTCTCCATGTTCGGTCTCTGAGTTTTAAAGACTGAGTCCAAGATTGCAGCCTGGGTTTATAAACTAGTTATGAATCAATCAAATATTCTCAATCTATTATCAAATTGAGCTGTCACGTTTAGGAAAGGACATCCATTTCATCAAGGAGTTAAGATTATCAAGGGAACTGATATATTACTAATGGTACAACAAAGTATTCATTGATAGAAGAAATGTAGACATTCAATCCTTTTTTAAGGAGTTTAATACCCAAACCAAAGCATTGCCAGAGTACAATACACTATCTATAAATAGTAATAATAATTATAAAATAGTATCTATAGGATAGTGATAATAACTGGCATTTCTGCCAAGTTATAAGATTTATAAGGTACTTTTTCCATCTTCGTGGTATTTCCTATATTATCTCATTTGACTCTCATAGCAATTTTATTAGGTCTATATTATAAATATTATTATTCTCACCGTGCAGATGAGAAGGCAACTAGGTGGTATGGTGGACAGACTGTCAAACCTCGAGTCAGGAAGATTCATCTTCATGAGTTCAAATCGATCCTCATATACTTACCAACTATGAGATCCTGGGCAAATTATTTAATACTATTTGCCTCAATTTCCTCAGCTATATAATGAGTTGAAAAAGGAAATGGCAAACCTCCAGTATTTTTGCCAAGAAAACCCCAAATAGGATCACAAAGAATCAGACAAGACTGAAAGAACTGAACAGTCACAGCACTTAAGAAAATGAAAATTTTGAAGGCTTAAGAAACTTGACTAGGATCATTAAGTTAATTAATGTTTGAAGCAGGATTCAAATCTGTTTTCCTGACTAAAGAACAATACATGAACACATTAGAATATTTAGAGTTACTGTCCCACTCGAGCATTCCCTGGTCCCAGCTAGAAGTACGTCTTCTCCAATCCCCTGCATTTGGACATTTTATCATTTAAAGAAAAAAAAACAAAAAACTAAGGAGGCATGGTATCTTTTCAACTATCTAAAGGGTTGTTAAGTGGAAGAGGAAAAAGACTTATTCTGCTTTGTGTGACCATGGGATTCCATTAGAAAAGACTCATTTACTTAAAAACCACAAACTAGTGTTTGGGATATTTAAGTGACTGAAGCACATCGGATTTGCAGATGACACAAAGCTGAAAGAATAGCTAGTACAAAGTTTGATAGAATCAAGATCCCAAAATGATGTCAGAACACAAAGAATTTGGATCTAATTGAATAAGATGAATTGAATATGAGTAAATTTAAAGTTGACACAGGTTCACAAAAGTAGTTTCATAAGCGTAGGTGTGTAGAGAGAGTCAGTATTTATCATATCATGCTTTCATTCTTGACCCAGTTCTATATATACTTATGCTCACAAGTATATCACTGGGGAGGTTAGATATCAATTCAAATGAAAAAAATCTCTACTTTTAAGTGGACTGCCAGGTCAATTTAAGGTAATAGTATGATATGGCAGCCAAGGAAGCTAATGGAATAATAATAATAACTAATATTTATACAGTGCTTTAAATTTTGCAAATTATTTTATACAGCATCTCATTTGACCTTCACAACAATCTGGGAGGTAAATGGTATTATTATTTTCATTTTAGAGATGAGTAAACTGAGGCCAAAAGTGACATTTCCCAAGGTCACAAAGCTAATGTCTGAGACTGGATTTGAACTAAGGTCTTCTTGATTCCAGCACTCTAATTATCTAGGACAATGATAGCACTTCTGAAATCTACTCTGGTCAGACCACATGTGGAGTAATGTGTTTAGTCCTTGGTGTCACATTTAGGAAGCACATAGATTAGTCAGAGAACCTCGAGAAGACAATTAGAATAGTTAAGGACCATGAGTTCATGCTGCATTAGGGTCAGTCAAAGGAATTGTGAACATTTTATCATTTGAAAAAAAAAAATAGAGGGGGCAGGATAACATTACAAATCTCATATGAGAGAGGGAATAGACTTGTCCTGCTTTGTGCCAGAGAGTAAGAAGACTAGTAGAAAAGAGGCAGAATTTTCAAAAAAGCAAATTTAAATTTTACCTAAGAAGAAAATGCGTAAACAATTAGAGGTACTTCTGAGTGGTATGAGCTTCCTGAGGAGGGCTTCTGCTCTTTTAATCTAAAGGCTTCTATGTACAGACTGGATAACCAATCATAAGATAGGAGACAGGAAGGATTCTTGTTCAAGCACAGACAAGTTAGCTTAATTGGCCTCTGATGAACCTCTCAGCTCCTATACTGGGTGAGTCTGTGGTTGAATAGAAGCCAGTCATTAATGGAGCTACAATAGTGACTGACCAAGAAATCAGTTGATCAGTGAGGGTCTTTATTACCACATCCTGACATTTTGTAAAGTAGTAAGCAACAGCAAAGCCTATTGTCACAGAAGGACTGTCTGGGAGATTACTTTGACACCAACCTCTCAGGGGTAATAGGAAGGGAGCGGAAATTCCATCATGAGTAATATTTACATGCAAAGATTTCTCCTGTCAGATTGTTATCTCCACTCACCTTGTCACAGAAGACCTTGATCTGGCAGTAAGCTCTGTGAATGGGTTTATTGCTTCGATTGTTGTAACTGTACGTGTCGATCTGAATCATCAAAGGAAGCCCTTTCACTCCTTTTTGGGAGGAGAAGTCTGTACTTAGGCAATTCACAGTGATGAAAATCTGAGGGAGAAAGAGAAAAAGAAAGAAAGGGAGAAAGAGAGAGAAAGAATGCATAATGAGAGAGCACAAGTTACCACAAAAATACATACATATCTAGCCTAAACTCAAAATGCCAGACAAACCTATGAGAGGCAGTATGTCAAAGCAAGACCTGAGTTCAAAACCCCACCACAGAACTAATAGCTGTGTCATCCTGGGCAAGTCACTTAACCTTTCTTTGCCTCAGTTTCTTCATCTGTAAAATGAGGGTGTTATTATACTCAACATCTAAGATCCCTTCTGTCACCTCCCTCCAAAGGGTTTAGAAAAAGATAATAGGAAATCTCTGAACTTGAAAGAAAAAACCCTTATATCTTTACTCTCATTAACCTCTAACTGACATTTAGTATTTCCTTCAATTATTTAAAAATACTATTTTGAGAAAGGATACATGGCTTCACCAGATTTCCAAAGGAGTCCAAGGAAAATAAAAAGATTAAGAACTCCTATTCTAAATCTATTATTCTATGAATATACTGTATCCTAATTTGTTTAACCTGATCAAAAACAATGTCTGACATTTACATAGCTTATTTATTGACATTTATTAAGGCACCTATTATGTGATTAGGTAAAAATTAGATACTATAATTATTACTTTATCCATTTGATACATGAGGTTATAACTTAAGAGAAAAGAAATATTGTGACTTGTCTAGGGCCATAAACTCAGAGCCATGATTAGAGCCCAAGTCTCCCGAGACTCCAGAATCACTGTTATCATGCTGTCTCTCTTAATAGGACAAGATGACTTATATTTTTAAAAAGTTAATGCTCTAAAATAAAAAAAAAATTTGCAAAGGTCCCCCTACTTCTCCCATTTTGAGTCTTTAAGCTGGAAACAATATTAAAAAAATTCAATCTAAGATTGTCTTTTACATTATATCAGCAAGTTCATATTCATGGAGCTTTGAGGGGGAGAAAGAAGGGAGAAAAATAAGAAAGAAGTTATTTGTTTTCTTTAAAAGCACCACAAATTATATTTTCTTTCACAAATGGATTCCAGTCCCAGTTTTGTGACCTTGAGCAATGATCTTAAGTAAAATAATCTATTCTCAGAATATTATTTTGGTATAGACAAGGGTTTTTAACCCCTTTTTCTATTATGGATCTCTTTGACAATCCATTTTCATTTTACATATGAGGAAACTGAGATAAACAAGGTTCAGTGACTTAGCTAATAAGTATCTGAGGTCACATTTGAACTCATGAAGTCTCTTCCTGATTCCAAGCCCAGTGCTCTATCTACTTCACCACATAGCTATCCCCAAGGAAGACTATGGACTCCTTTTCAGAATAAAAATTTTAAATGAATAAAAATACCCATGTTCACAAAAGAAATCACTTCTATTGAAAAGCAGTTATCAAAATATTAAAGCACACAACACCACCAGCAACAATAATCCCCATTAACAATTCTTAATGGAAAGGCAAAAAATACTGGATTTGGAATCAAAGAACCTGGGTTCAAATCTCATCTCTGCCATCTAATGACTAGTCATTGTGGCCAAATTATTTTGCTTCTCTAAGCCTCATCAGTTTTATCACTTGTAATATGAGGACATCCAATGACAAGATGTCACTTCTGCCTCTAAAACTAAGATCTAGAAAATGATGATATTGGTGACATGGATTTTTAAGATATTTTTTCCATATCTTGATTCTATAAATAAACCTTTAACTTACTAGCTTAGCTTTATTTAGTTGGATCCTATTTCCTATTTTCTTTGTTATAAATAATCATGGAGAAAAAATGTAAAGGCATTATAAGTATTGTCATAATTAATAATAATAATGTCATGTTTTCATTTCTTAACAGTAAACTACTGATATTATTTTAGCTTATAACTTGAAAATAAAGAAACATATTCTGTTAATATGTGTTACATAATGGGCAAATATCACCTATATCAAATTACTTACTGTCTCAGAGAGAAAGGAGACGAGAGAGAAAGAGACAGAGACAGACAGAAACAGAGACAGAGTGAGAGAAGAAAAAAAGAGACAGAGAAACAGAAACAGTGAGAGAGAAGGAGGTGGGGAATAGTCCCTATCTTCAAAAGGCTTATATTCTAATAGGGGAAACAACATGCAAATAAATAGGTACATATAAGATATACAAGACACATGCACAGGAGACAGAAATGAACCAGAGTGGGGAGGGCTTTAATTGCTGAGTGAACCAGGGAAAAAAGTATACTTGAGATGATTCTTAAAGAAAGTTGAGATTCCAAAGGTAGCGGTTAAAAGGAGTTGTAATGAATAGAGAACTGAATTTTGAGTCAGGAAGATGAGTGGATTTTATGATTCTGGACAAGTTATTTAAAATTTAATTTTTTAGTTTTCCTCAACTGCAAAATAGAAGAGTTAGACTTAATGATTTTAAGGCCCCTTTCATTTCACTAGTCTATGATTCCATAGCTTTATGAATATGTTTCAGGCAGGGGAGCACAAAGTCTAGAAATGGACCTCTGTGTGCAAGCAACAGAATAAAGGCTAGTGTGGCTGATTCATATAGAATATGGAGAAGAGTACAGTGTTAGAACAAACAAAAATAACCTATGATTGAAAGAAAACAGATTGTAAAGAGCTTTAAAGTATCATACAAAGGATTCTATATTTGATCCTTGAGATAAAAGGGAATCACTGGAGTTCCTTGAGTAAGAGGGGTGATATAGGAGACAAACTTGAGGTAAATCATTTTTTGGCAATAGTCGTTATAAATCTGTTTCACTTATATTCAACTTTTTGTGACTCCATGTGGTTTTCTTGGCAAAGATACTAAAGTGTTTTGCTCTTTCTTTTTCCTATTCATTTTACATATGAGAAAACTGAGGCCAGAAGGGTTAAAAAAAAAAAAAAAACTTGCCCAGAGTTCATAGACCTAGTAAATATCAAAGATTATATTTGAACTCAGGTCTTTCCAACTCCAGGTTTGATTCTCTATCTGCTGTGCCACCTAGCTGCCCTATTTTAGCAGCAGTATAGAAGATATATTGGAGTAGAGAGAAACTTGAAGCAAAAAGACAGATTAGAAGACTTTTAGAGAAATAGTGTTATAAATAAAAAATGGGGAATGATACCCATATCAGTCACTGTTGTACCCAGAGTCCAGGTTCTGCTGCTACTTCAGTTCACACTATTATTACCACAGTGCTCAATAGAAAAGTTAAAGGATGCTAAAGAACAGTAAAACAAATATTAAGGAAATTAACACAATCTGAAGCCAGAACACAAACCCAAAAAGCCATCGGCAAAAAAAGTGGGAGTTATTCAAAGGGAAAGGTAGATGCTGGTACAGATGGGAATGACTGCAAAAAGCAGAGACACTACAAGAAATGGTTCAGAAAGCTTAAGAAACTGAAGTTGCCAACTGAATTGTATTAATTTTTGTTAATTGTACTTCTAGCAATGATACAATTTGAAATATCTTTATCAAGTCTTGTCAAAATGCAGAATTTTGCTTCTCTTTTTGTCTAAGTTATGCTGTTAGCAGAGAGAACACTTACTTTGAGAACAAAGAATATGTGTCGCTAATAGGATGACTCAGAAGTATCCATTATCATTTTCTGTTGAAATGGACAGTAATTTCTTCCCTTCTAGTTCTTGAGAAGATTTCTTCTGGACACCAGGAAAAGATTCCCTGACCCTCCCACATATATGCATAATCAGATGTACTCGTTTGATTACTGATGCCCCCAAATGGCTGGTGGGGATAGAAGTTACCTACTTCTATCTAAAATTAGCTTGTACTTCTTCTCTAATATCATCATAAATTTATTTCTTAGAACTTCTCAGGACCTGCCCTCATTTCCTTCCCTTTTTTCATATACTGCATCATCACATTGGGTCCCCTACCCCCAATTAATTCTGTGGGATATTACAGTCTTTTAGGCAATCTGGAGTTAAGTAACAGAGCTGAGATGACTTTACCAAAAAAAGTGACAGCTCCTTTCTCTGATTTGGGGGATTCTGAACAAGAATTTCTTCAAAGTTAAAATAGACTTATGAAAAATTATTAAACAATATGTGCTAAATGTAAAAATGCCCAACTTTACTCCAAAATAAATCAAATCAGATAATATGTGCAAAGCAGTAAATAGAATGCCTGGCACATAGTAGGCTCTATATAAATGTTTATTCCCTTCTCCCCTCCCTTCCCCTTCCTTTCCCTTTTCTGCTTAACTTATAAAATGAAGATTTTTTCACTGTTTTATAATCACTTTATATTTTGGGTAGTCCATGGAAGAAAGGAGTTTGAAAGTTATTGTATACTGTTGCTAATAATAATCTATGTCTGCCTGAATTATTGTGATTGTTTAGGAAAAGAATTTTCAATAAACCTGAATATAGTTTGAGGGTTGGGAGGCGGATGACTATTGTAATCATCCAGGCAAGAAGTGATGAATGCATAATTTAGGATGGTGGTTTTGTGAGCTGAGAGAATGGGACATATAAAAGAGACATTGTAAAGATAGTAATGACAAGAGTTGGCAGTCTACTAGATCTGTGAAATAAATAAGAGTAAGGAGGTGGGGGTATCACTAAGGTTATATACCTGAGTTGCAGCAAGGATGGTTAAGAACCTCAGTGACTAAGAAGGTGGTAGTGGCCTCAACAATAATAGAGAAATTCAACAGATTGTAGAGTTTAGATTCTAGAAATTTGTATACTATATTTACTAAAAAACGAATTATGCTTGCAACAGAAATGAGTATAGTCCTAACAAAATGGGAATGTTTGGGGGGAAAACAATTTTAACTATATTACAAGTAAATTTAAATGTTAAAAAAATAGGAACTAAATGGTGAAGAAATTTAATTTGCAAAGTTATCAGGTATGACATGTGCCCATTTGAACTCCGAGCTGGAATCCCAGAGCATGTCTCTGGGGAAAACCTTTGTTCATGATTAACAGAAAAACATCAGAAGCAAGCAAAATGTACTTGATCTCTTCTGTCAAGGCTTTGATTCTTCATAAATCAAGAAATCCTTTCAATCAACAAATTGAATATCTGCATCTATTTTCTAACTAAGGTCAGATGTTCAAAAGCTCAGATGCAGAGGATATTTTCATGTAATAGAGTCCATCTGTCTTTTCATTTTGTTTTCAGAGAAAACCAATTGGTTGTTTCAACACTAAACCCAATGGCTTATTGGGGGAAAGGCAAAATATATGGTGAGCATCAGGCTGACCAAGTTATGACAATATCTATCTTATAGCAAATAACATAATTCAGAATTTCTCTAACTGGGTTTATAATGCACGAGAGCACATTGGGAGGTTTCAAAGGCAAAAGCTAGTTAGAATCCTAAGTGTCACAGCTATGATTTAATTAATACAGAGCTGGCCTCAGCAAGAATACCTGGGTTTAAGTTTTGGCTATGACACAGACTGGCCATGCTAAGAAGTCAAGTCAATATGTTTATGATGGAATATTCTTGTTCCATGGGAAATGATGAGCATGATGTTGTCAAGGAAAAAAAAAAACCTAGAAAATCCTCTACCACTTTAAGCAAAGGGAAATGTACTGTATACAAAATAATACCAATGTTCTGGGATGATCATTTATAAATGACTTTGCTATTCTCAGTAGTACAAACTGAAGGACTTTATGATGAAAAATCCTTTTCCAGAGAAGGAACTGATTGTCTGAATATAGACTGAAGCATTCTTTCTTTTTTTAATTTAATTTTTCTTGAGGGTTTTTAGGGTGGGAGATTTATGTTCTTTTTCACAACTTGACTTTTATAGTAATGTTTTGCATAACTTCACATATGGTTTTTTAATTTGGGTATGGATAGAAGAGAGAACCTAGAACTCAAAAATTCAAAAAATAAATGTTTAAAAAATTGTTTTGAATGTAATTGGGAGAAAATATTAAATAAATAAATACAAAAAAGAAGGAAGAAGTCAATAAGCATTGCCTAAGTGCATATTACGTGCCAGACATTGTACTAAGACCTGAGGATACAAAGAAAGGTATTTTCTTTTCTCAGTATCTTGGGTCAGTGACCCCAAGGGGCCATTTCAAGACCATAAGAATTGTATGAGCTTTCTGACCCTTGAACACCTAACCACCATATCAGTGCCCCTTTCCCCTTGATGAGTTCCTTCTAGAAATCTTCATTTTGAAGACACAACCAGACAAGACTTGCTTTACTTCCCTCTATGTGTGCTCCAAATCACTAGACTTCACGACCAAATCTTCTCATGGATACCTTCTCCCAATCCATCTTTTCATCTCCCTCTTTTGTGTTATCTTTCTGCATCAGGATGTAAACTTCTTGATAATCTTTCTTTTTGCCTTTATTTGTATTCCCAGGATTTAACACAGTGTTTGACATGTAATAAACAATAAATGCTTGTTGCGAACTGATGCTGAGTGAAATGAGCAGGATCAGGAGATCATTATATACTTCAACAACAATATTATATAATCATCAATTCTGATGGACCTGGACATCTTCAGCAATAAGATGAACCAAATCAGTTCTAATGGAGCAGTAATGAACTGAACCAGCTACACCCAATGAAAGAACTCTGGGAGATGACTAAGAACCATTACATCGAATTCCCAATCCCTATATTTTTGCCCGCCTTCATTTTTCATTTCCTTCACAAGCTATCTGTACACTATTTCGGAGTCTGATTCTTTTTGTACAGAAAAATAATGGTTTGGTCATGTACACTTATTCTGTATTTAATTTATACTCTAATATATTTAACATGTATTGGTTATCCTGCCATCTAGAGGAAGGGGTGGCGGGAAGGAGAGGAAAAATTGGAACAAAAGGTTGACAATTGTCAATGCTGTAAAATTACCCATGCATATAACTTGTAAATAAAAAAAAAACTATTAAAATTTTAAAAAATAAATAAATGCTTGTTGCCTATCTGCCTGCCATAGCATGACCAATAGGAGTTCTCACTTCTGCCATAAGCAACAACCTCTTTGCCAATTAGCATACCAAACTCTCTCCTTCTGTCCCTTCTCAGTTGCTGTTCCAGTTCTTATACTCTCTCCTTCTCCACCAGTTCCCAGCTAATTCAAAGTCAATTATAACCTAAACATATCTAAGGTACCTATACCAGCAGCTGTATGGGACAAAGTCTCTTGGCCACAGTGTGCCCCATACTCTGTGTCTCAAATCATTTCATGGTTGTAGCCTGGCAACCCCTCAGAAGAAGGGTTTGTGTGTCAGGGTAATACTTAGTAATAACCATGCTCCTCACTCCCCCACCTCCTAACCTTCACCCTCTTTTCTTTTCAATGGGAAGGAGTAAGCCACACTGAATAAATATCCACAGATAAGTACCAATCTTCATTAAAAGATCTTATCACACTGGCTTTCCCAAACACATCCATCTTCTTAACTTCCCTATTTCTATATGAAACACCCACATACATACAGTATCTAAGCTCAAAATCTTGGTATTAGTCTCTTCTCATTTTGTTTCTCCCATATATCTCAACTATTGCCCAGTACTTAGTGCAGTGTTTGAATGTAGTAGGCCAGGCTTAAAAATGTTTGTTGATTGATTGCTTATTGCCAAATCTTGTTTCTGTTTTAAAATCTTTTACATCTGTCCCTTTTCTCCATTCATACCCCCATAACCCAGTTTTTGAAACTAGACCATAACAGGCTCCTAATTGGCTTCCTTGTCTTTCAAGTCTCCCATTCCAATTGATTCTCTACATAGCTGCCAATGCAGTTTTCCTAAGTTCAGACCTGAGCACATTATAGCCTTTCTTAATAAATTCCAGTGACCCCCTATTACCGCTAGAATCAGTTATTATTTCACCTTTTGCTTAGCCTTTTAAAAATTCTCTTTTTTGTGTAAGTTACAAGAATTATTTTCACAGAAAGGCATTCCCATAAATTAGCAAATGGGCACATACTAGAGATGCAGGATCATCATGTTTTAATGATGGGGTGCACATCTTTTAAAAGTCAGGGGATCAATAGCACTAGCAACTCTGTATGACAAGTTGCAAAACGAATAATTTCTGCATTGGCAGAAATTACCTCACTGGAAATTTCCTCTGTCAGTGTAATCACAGATAAAACTTTAATGAAGAATCCTACAGTATTTCCCAGGTCTTTTCCATCCATACAATACTTGTGAACTTATGTCACATTTGCTTCCATCCATCCATCTTTCTAGAGCACTATCTATACTGATAATATGAGAAATTATGGTACAGGAATTGGAAAGTGAGTATCAGATCTGATACCATCTTTTGCTTATTGTTGATGAGACTGGGCTGGGGTGAGGAAGCCAGAAAAGAAACATCACCACAAACAAGAAATGGTGGAATGGATAGTTTCTGAGAAAATTTGCGTGAATGATGCAGAGTAAAGTGGAGCCAGAAGAACAATCACAGTAACAATATGGAAAAAACAACAACTGGAAAGACTCTGCTCAATGCAATGACAAGCTGCATTGTCTAAATGCAGGACTAAAGATGACTGCTCCTCTGAAAATTAGCTGAATCAGTCCAGTGATACTTGTTTTCTCTTAAATACTGAGAGGACAGTAGAGTTAAAGGGAATTAAAATGCAGAATGAAATATATATTTCCAGACATGACCAATATGGGTTTATTTGATTATGCATATTTGTGCATCTTTTTCTTTTTGTGTATTCAGTGGGAAAGGGGAGAAAATAAATTGTTAATTGAAAAATAAATAATTTAAAATTTTAATAAAATGTTAAAATATATATAATAAAATTTACTAAAAAGAAAACATTTTAAAAATCTGTTAGCCTCACTGAAATTTTTATTAATCTTCAAAATTAGTGTTTTACTATTATTAAAATTAAAAGGTCATAATTAGCAATAGCCCAGCAATGTCAGAATAAGCAGAACTAGTGGAAAAAGTAAAGTACTCCTAACCATCCATGGTATTAAATGCTACTGAAATTTTCAGTGGTCCTAATTTTCTTAGGACTAATCTAATTTATATTGAGACTTATTCTTCTTGGCCCATGTTAATTTGCTTAGCTGTAATTTGTTGCTAGCTCTGCCCTTCTGTGAAAATTTTATTTTAGGGAGAAATCAGTTCATCACTTGGGAGGGTGAAATAATTGATAGAACAGCATATCAACAGACCACCAGTGATGAGTGAAGGCTCTAATTGCAAACAACTCAGATGAGCCAACTCTCGTTTAACCCTGTTAGAATGCCTTATGAGGTAACAGTCAGCAACTGCCTTCTTTCATCAATGAGAAGATGGAAAATTAAGATTCTAAGTTACTCAGGCCTCTGCTATTTTAGCAGCAATCATAAAACACATGTGATTGACTGGCAAAATTGAGATTTCAAGTGAATATGTAGAGATGTACAAAGTACTAGGCCTTTGGTGTAGTCATCAAGTTATTTTTTTTTACTTCTGTCTGACTTTTTATGATCCCATTTGGCATTTTCTTGTGAGAGATAATGGAATTTCTTTATCCATCTCATTTTTTTTAATAGATGAGGCATTAAAGCAAAGAAGATTAAATGACTTGCCCAGGATGACAAGGCTAGAAAAAGTCTAAGGGCAAATTTGAACTCATAAAGATGAGTTGTAAATCAAATGTTCTATTCACTGGGCCACCTTGCTGACCCAGGGCCTCTCTGGTAGATACTTAATAAATCAATGTATTTGGTGATTGCCCCATAACTGAGGAGAGGTTTAAAGAAATCTCTAATCAGTTTGGGTTCCTCCTCAATTGACATGACAAGATTTCTGTGCATTAAGTTTCCTTTGGAGGCAAGTTAAGGAAGGATCTTTTTTTTTTAATGGTGTGATTTGAGCATACTCATTAGCACCATATTCATTGGGTTCCAAAGACTGGACAAACCATGATGTTTGATTGAATAACAATCAGACAACCTCTCCCAGGTCTATAAAAGCTCTTGGCTATTGCAGTGTACCCACTCATACTCTTTTCTCTCATCCTGCAATATTTTGTTTCTAACCTTCAGAAAATGGACAACACAATAGTGTGGGCTGGGTCCATGTATACCATTTCTCTTTTTTTTTTTTTATTTAATAGCCTTTTATTTACAGGATTTATACATGGGTAACTTTACAGCATTAACAATTGCCAAACCTCTTGTTCCAATTTTTCACCTCTTACCCCCCCCACCCCCTCCCCTAGATGGCAGGATGACCAGTAGATGTTAAATATATTAAAATATAACTTAGATACACAATAAGTATACATGACCAAAACATTATTTTGCTGTACAAAAAGAATCAGACTCTGAATTATTGTACAGTTAGCTTGTGAAGGAAATCAAAAATGCAGGTGTGCATAAATATAGGGATTGGGAATTCAATGTAATGGTTTTTAGTCATCTCCCAGAGTTATTTTTCTGGGCATAGCTAGTTCAGTTCATTACTGCTCCATTAGAAATGATTTGGTTGGTCTCGTTGCTGAGGATGGCCTGATCCATCAGAACTGGTCATCATCTAGTATTGTTGTTGAAGTATATAATGATCTCCTGGTCCTGCTCATTTCACTCAGCATCAGTTCGTGTAAGTCTCTCCAGGCCTTTCTGAAATCATCCTGTTGGTCATTTCTTACAGAACAGTAATATTCCATAATTTTCATATACCACAATTTATTCAGCCATTCTCCAACTGATGGACATCCATTCAGTTTCCAGTTTCTAGCCACTACAAAAAGGGCTGCCACAAACATTCGTGCACATACAGGTCCCTTTCCCTTCTTTATAATCTCTTTGGGATATAATCCCAGTAGTAACACTGCTGGATCAAAGGGTATGCACAGTTTGATAACTTTTTGAGCATAGTTCCAAACTACTCTCCAAAATGGTTGGATTCGTTCACAACTCCACCAACAATGCATCAATGTCCCAGTTTTCCCGCATCCCCTCCAACAATCATCATTATTTTTTCCTGTCATCTTAGCCAATCTGACAGGTGTGTAGTGGTATCTTAGAGTTGTCTTAATTTCCATTTCTCTGATTAATAATGACTTGGAGCATCTTTTCATATGACTAGAAATAGTTTCAATTTCTTCATCTGAGAATTGTCTGTTCATATCCTTTGACCATTTTTCAATTGGAGAATGGCTTGATTTTTTATAAATTAGAGTTAATTCTCTATATATTTTGGAAATGAGGCCTTTATCAGAACCTTTGACTGTAAAAATATTTTCCCAGTTTATTGCTTCTTGTCTGCATTAGTTTTGTTTGTACAAAAACTTTTCAGTTTGTATACCATTTCTCTTAAGAGAAAAATGGATTTCCTGTTGTAATGTGTCCCTTGGAGAAAGATAATAAATCAACAAGGTTCCTGTATAGGATTTTACCTAGAAAGCAAATCTACTATGATACTCAGGTTTGATTCAGGTTTGATGGGAAAAACAATTCAGGTTTGGTGGGAAAGGGGTTTGTTTGTTCAGCAGCTCTCAAAGTATGTACATCTTTGTCTAAACTACTAAACTACTACAAGTCTTAAGAGAATTTATACAGGACTTTGTGGGAAAGTGAGATTCATTTGAATTACAAAGTGCTGTCCCAATAACAACCCCAATTTCAGTTTCTTTCCAAAGAGTCCTCTTAGGTCACTTGCTCCCCCTTACCAATTATCTCCTCACCCCTACCTTTTTTGCCCTAGAGGAACTTCTACCATTTTTGTGCTGATCTCCTGCTCCCAGAACATATTTTTTTTTTATTCCCTCCTCAAAGGTCACCTCCTTTACAATCTCCTCTCCAATTGTTTATCACCCCACCTCCAAACTGGATATTCATGAACTATGATCTAAAGAATTCTTTCATTGCTCTTGGATAGATTGTCAGTCTACTCCCCTATAGCCAGTAACTTTCAGAATAAAATTGTCCCTTCTCACCCACTCTACTCTGTTGTTTCCCCCATTAGAATACAGGGAGTTTTTTTTAATATCTCCAGCACTTAGCAAAGTGACAAATTACAAGAGATTAATACATGCTTGTTTTCTAATTTAATTATTATAAGTCTCACTTTCCTCCAAAATGCAGTTTGAGTCAAGAGTTTTCTTCTAATGAGATAAAAGTTCTTCCATATTACCTATTAAGTAGTCATGATGAAGATGAGAAATTATTCAAATTTGGGAAAATCTAGAGATTAGCCTTATTTTTGTAACCATCCAGGGCAAGGAGTAGGCTTTTGGGGATTTGTAATTCTTCCTATCTGGGGAGAAAAGAAACTAATGAAGGTGGGGATTGGGGGGAGCAGAGCAGAGGCCATATAAGATAGAGAGGCCTTTCTTAATAAAATGTTAGATGCTAAGATTGTAGCCCATTGTTAAAAACTCTGCTCTGTAATTGGAGGGACAAATATGAGTCATTTTATAAGAGTAAAATTACTATAAATCTGAGTCCTGTAGCATAAATTTACTTCACAGATATGAACCAAGGGTGCATTTTCAAGATCTCCAGAAAGTAAAACCCCTATAGTAGGAAATGAGCCAAAGAGAGAAGAAGCTCTCCTTTGGATCAGACTATCAAACCCCAAGAATAAATCCAGTTCATATGAATAGGGACTTGGAGGGGTACCTAAGGGAAAAGAAGGGTGAGAATGAACACGTGCAATTTGATTCTATCACTTGGGTTATAATGGGAAGTAATTTAACTTCAACAGTGACAGAGAGGATGAAATAGTGTCTACTGATTCAAGTTGGGAGAAGAGGATCAATTTCCCCCCCAAGTATGGAAACCTTCAAAGATTGTCCTTTCAATGTTGTAATGACTGCTCCTCATAGAAGCAGGTGAATTAGTCTAGCAATACTTGTTTTCCCTTAAATACAGAGATTGTCAAGTTAACAGTCCCAAAAGGTCATTTGTGTAAAATGTATCATAGGGGAGAGGAGGGGGCTGGAGGAGAGAGTAAGGCTTTGCACAACTCTGCCTCATTTAAATCTAATTCATTGCAAGTCAAGACATCATCTCCCTGATGTCAGTGGTTCTCTGTGAGAACAAAGGACAAACAGAACTTATAACAACAGTCAGCTCTGATAAACTATATTGATGGGGGGGGGGAGTTGGCTGTGGATTTCATAAATAAAGAAATTATGGAAAACCAGAAAAAATGGACTTTACATGAAGATCCAGCTTCAAGTTATGTTCCTATTACCTTAGTAACTCTGTGACCTTGAGAAAAATTACTTCAACTCAAAATTCCTTTGCCTATGAAATGGCATTTTTGTATCTCCAAATCTCTTGGCATAGTTTTTTGCAAAAAGAAGAGACAATGTAGATATTTCTTGAATGAACAAGTGTTGAATACTTCTAAGAACAAGTGACAATATGCAAAAGTTCTTATGATCTAAGTAAGCAAGCAAAAGCCAAAAAAAAAAAAAAAGGCATTTAAAAAAATACCTGAAGGCCACTGAAACTCATCAAAAAACAATGTTTAAGAGGATACAAGCTTCAAGTAGGGGTGGGATTCATCAAAATCAAAGGAATTTGGTATCAAATAAGGTTTAAATCCTGGGTCTCCTCCTCTCAGTTTCCTCTAAAATGCAGAGTTTGAGCCAGGAGTTTCTGAGGTCCTTCTGTGCTTTTAAGAACTCCTAGGACATTTCCAATTTGATTCTATGGTTTTATGAATATTAGCACTATCTATCTCACAAAATCTAATAATATCCACATAGTCTGTCTAGTTAGTGAGATCAAATTGCATGGTGATTTATAACTGTGTAGCCCATTATAGATGTGAACTATTATTTTGATAAAGAACTTTGCTTACTGGTGGCAGCTGGATTATAGGCAGTCAGACGTATAGGCTTAGGTTTTTTCCACTTGCTGATATCAGCCTCACTCTACAGGGCCTGGTAGAGTTCTAGTGGATATTTCCTAAACCATTATAATTCACAGTTGGCTCCCTGATTTATCCATATATCAAATTAGGCATCCATTCTGATACACAGAGAAGGAAGTTAATTGTGTACTCCTCACCTCGAAGCTTAAACTGCAGGACATAGGGCAATTGATCATAAATATTTACTAAGACTACTTTTCTGAGAGAGGCACAGAAAAGCATACTTAGTGAAAATATACCATGAGAGGAAATGCAGCCTTAAAGGCACTATAAAAATCAGTCAAGCTAGAAGATGGTCTTTAAAGGTCAAACCAAAAGCATTTGGGAATCTACCCTGAGACCCTTGGGGTAGAACAAAGGACCCTAGTGGAAAGATTGAAGTAAAAGTGAGGGTCCTCAGTATGTACTGAATTGATTATAGCACCTACATTTTATATAGAGTAAATAAGCCTGAATCTGAGTTTAGCCTCTCCAAGATTGTAAGGGGAGGGGTGAAGTGGCAAAAGTTAAATGGTGTAGAGCTGGGTAATTAATGGCACTCCTGGCACTGGTTCTCCCTGCTGACTTGCCTGCCTGACCTTCCAGCACAGTATGATATTAGTCCTTGATGGTATCAGAATCTTGGTGAGCCAAACCTACAACCAAATGGTTAAACGTTAACTGAAGCCAGAAGGTGGGGGATGGGGAGACAGGTAAGATACTAAGTTAAACCAGGACTTAGAAAACCAATTAAAAAGGATTCTGCTACATCTCACAACCCTAGCTGAATCCTTCACTCCCTATGCAGCTGGCAAATCTTTTGAAAATGTATCTAGTATGTTAAAAATTGTCTTTACATGTAATTGGAAAAAAATTAAATAGTACTTAAAAAGGGAAAAAAAGAATTGTATCTAACCAAGTCTTACAGTTTTTTTAAAAAGAGCATCAAGTTTACAGAGTACCAGCCCTGAAGTCAGGAGGATCTGAGTTGAACTCATACACTTAACACTCACTAGCTGTGTGATAATGGGCCAATCACTTAACTCCAATCGCCTTCCCCCCCTCCAAAAAAAAAAGCTCATTAAGTTAATTGAAGTCAGGGGGCAAATACCCAAATCCACATGCCTTCAATGGTCCTCCTCCAACAATTTCAGTCTGGGACTCCCTATATCTACTTGAGCTCTCTGAATGTCAGTCAGTTATGAGTGTGTAAAGAATGAAATATGAGTCTGTCACCTAAAAGTTTTTAAATCACGCTTGTAGGATCAATTCAAATCCACTATTATTTTCCTGTATTCTCACCACTATATCCCTGCCTTGTAGGTGACATATTCATAGAGAGGTGTCAATTGTGACAGATGAAATATACAATTTATTTTTAATACTGTTGAAGATTTCTCCAGCTAGAAACATTGTTTCTATAAGCACAAAAATAGATGTTTCCAAAACTCTTCTCCTATGAAAATTGCCTTTTACATCTCCTTTGAGTTCTAAATCTATGATCCCATCTGCTTACAAAAATGATATAAATGTTTTAAGGCATTATTTGAATGAAAGTTTCAAAAACTGAAGAATTTAGTTAGTAAATCATATATGTGTTTAAAAGATAGGATAGTATAATGATGAGAGAGCTAAACTCAGGGTTAAAAGTCTTGGTTCAAGACCAGTTTTTGATATATAATATGTGAGATTGAACAAGACATTTTATCTTTCATTGTGTCATGTATGTCTTCAAAGCTAAATTTTGCAACAATTGTTTTCACAGGTAGAGAAATTCTCCACTTATAAGTTTCCTATAGTAATGAGTTCAGTCTAAACCAAAAATAAACCTTCCCCAAAAAACCTTTTTATTTTTAAGAATATGACAAATAGACTAAGGGAATGCACAATAATACACTGGTGCCTATAATTTTCCAACATATGGAAAACTGTTTTGCAATTAAATTAAGACAAAAATGGACAAAAGTATTGGATAGTTGGGATCAAGCCCTGGATAGCTGTCTGGGTTTTCACAAGTCACTGAATCTTAATATGCCCATCTCTAAAATGTTTTGCTGCCTCTCTGTCTTTTTCTCTATCCAATTTCAGTCAAGCACCAAAATAGTTACATCTTATGATTCACCATCTATTAGAATAATATCATCATTAAACCCCAAAATTTGGAAATTACATTCTCTCTGCCCATTGCCTCCTAACCTTTCACCTCTCCCAGACATATTATTGTGACCTTCATTTCATTTGACCCATCTATATTCTGCCAATCTGCATCCCTTATTTTGGCTTCCCTTACCTTCGTGTCCAACATTGAATCAATCCATAGTTATGTCACTTTAATGTCTCAGGAGATAAAATCATTTACTGCTCCAACCTACTATTTCTAAATGGGAAATCTTCAGTGTTAGGTAATCCCCATCATCTGATATTTTTGCTCCTGCTCCAGGTCTCTTCTAAGTGGTGATAGAAAAAGTCACGATTTCTAACTACTTTCTCCCCACTACCACACTTACACTGAGCAGGGTGTTCTTTGTTGTCTAACAATACTCTTTCTCTACCTTTTTCAGCTCTTTATTTCATATGGCAAAGTTTTTCCAAAATTTTTCTTCTTCCCTCTTATCTTCTTCTTTTCCTCCAACTATTACCAACAATTTATCTCCATATTTATTAGCAGGTATCTCAGCTTCTTATTAAGACCACCCAGTGTGAAGGAACTCTTTTCACAATCCCTCCTCCATTTACTAATACTTTTTTTTTTAGCATCATCTTTTCCTCCTCTTTCTTTATTGTCATTGTTATATGACACATCCCCCACTATCCACTTAAACTAAACCCTCTGCCCATATCCTTAATCTCAAACCTTCTTGTCTTTTTTAGAACCTTACCTTCCAAATAATCCCTTCTTCCTCATGCATATCCAGTAACTTTTTTCCCCCAATGGTTTCTTTCCATTTGCCTACAACCTGCTTAAGTCTCACCAATCCTTTAAAAGCCCTGATAACTATCTTACATCTTTTCTCCCTTTTACTGTTAAAACTTTTTTGAAGATTTTATCTATATAAGCTCACTATTTTAAGGAGGTAAGATCAATAACACATTAACAAATCAGGCTTCGTAAGCAGTTCTGTTCTAACATAGAAAACATTTCTTCAATTTTCACTTTTCTAAGTCCTTTGTATTTCTGGCTTACCCAACCATTATACTGAATTTGCTTTCTCAAAGGTCACCAATGATCTCCAAAATAACTACTACAATGACCTTTTTTAAATGTTCATGCTCCTTTTCTTTGTAGCATTTAGCACTGTTGACACTACATCTTTCTTTGGTTTCAGAAATCTTCTACTAACTACTAACTATTCTACTAATTCTTCCCTTCATCATTTCTCTCTGTTTTCCTCTTCCTCTTCCCTATTAAGGTTGTGCTCCCTCTCATTCCTTTCTCTTAGAAATTCTTTGCATTGTTATTAGTTCAGCTATCACTTCCTTGTAGATGGCTTCTAAATCTAAATTTTTTTAGCAGGAACCTGTCTATTTCAAAATCTGCTAGCTGAAATTCTGAGCTTTTTTTAATATTTGGCTCAAACACTACCTCTCCCAGAAGAATTTCCTAATGACCCTACTTCATCCAACTTGAAAATTTTTTTTCCTTCCTTGGACATCATACACTGCTCTGTTTGTTAAAAACAAAAACAAAAACAAAAATCCTCTTTATTCAGTCAACTTTGTAATATCTGGATATATATCATATTTTCTTACTATACTATAAGCTCTGTGAGGAAAAGAACCATTTTGTATTTAACTTTTCTATAGCCTTCAGGCACAATGTTCTGAACACATTAATAATGGCTCATATTTACAAGGCATTATTTTATTTAGGAAACACTTTCCTTATAACTAACATGTGAGGTAGACCATATATTATTATCTCTATTTTAAAGATGGGGAAAAGATAAAATAATATGTCAAAGGTCACACAACACTAATTTATATAGCCAAATCTTGATTCCAAACCTTCTGACTCCAATTCCATCTTTCACTTCATAGAACTGTTCTAACTTAAGTAGGTATTTATAAAGTAAAAATAAAATAAACATAGTTAGTGCTTAGTCAATATTTGATGATTTGAATTAGAGATTGAGATACAAATAGACCTAGAGTTGTTGGGAATTTCAGAGACTACTTGGTTCAACCTTTGTTTTATAGCTGAGGAGACCCCAATCCAGACTGAGGAGACCCCAGTCCAGACCCCAGTGTCCGTTTCCTCAACTGTAAAGTGAGGTAGAGTAGAAAATGGGAAATCACTATCTTCGCAAAGAAAACCTCATAAAGAATTGGGCATGACTAAAAATGGCTAAACAATAAGCAACATTAGGAGTGCTAGCCACTACAGGTATGTACATTTTTTAAGAATAGCAATACCATGTTGATGAAATGAGAAGACTAAAGATAAAGGCACATAAGAAACACATTTCCTATTTCTCTAATATAAAATAAAATATATAATATGATCCCAAAATATATAATGAGGCCATTTATTCACTTCCCACCAGCTGTACTTCTTGGTCTAGACTCTACCATACATAATTCTCATCATTCTGTGAGATTGCATTTTGGTATTTACCCTTCATTAATCCTCTCAATGACCCTGCCTCTCTTATTTGAAGGGCTGCTCAAAGAACTTCTAAAGATTCTATTTAAAGGGGACTCTGAGGTTGTCTTCATTTTCTACCAGTTGCATTTTGGATTGGATTATATCATGCCCCTGACTCAGGCACCTTCTTTCAGGCACTCTCTTTTTCACTTTCCTTTTGTATGCTATCTTCTCTGATTAGATTGTAATTTCTGGTGAAGGCAGAAACTATCTAGTGCTTAGCACATAGTAAATACTTAATAAATGTTTGACCAACTTTTTTTATTCCTCGAGCAGCATAAATGTTCATATTTTTGCAGACCACTTATGAGCTACTACTCAAATAATATCATGTTCTAATAATTCATCCAGAGATTTCCCCAATACTAGATGATTATGTGAGTTTTGAAAATTCCTCTGAGAAGGGTTATAGCATCTGTAGGGGAGTTCTATACCCAGTAGGAACAAAATAAATGCTCTTTACTAACTGAATCCAAATATATGTGTATATATTTCACTCAATGTAAGCTTATATTGAATAAGGATGGCTTCATTGTTTCCACTAGTAACCCCAGAGTCTGGCACACAGTAGCAATTTGTAAACACTGACTAATTGAACATACAAGGTGTCCCAAAACTTTCAATGTGGATTTAAAGCTGAATCGCTTAAAACTACATTAAGACTTTTGACAATCAGTATGTGTGTATGTACACACACACACACACACGTACACACACTTAATTTTCATGTAGTACTACCATTCAGCCAGGAGGGGCCGACACAAGCCCCTAGCAAACCATGTACTAACAAATCTTTTAAGCGCTTTGTATATTTAAGTCTTGAGACTGAAATCAAACATGAACCACAAAAATTTAGCACGTTATATACATTTTTTAAATCAATTTTTACTTTCTCTTTCTTCTTTTCCATTTTAGGAATGACAAAAATTTCAGGAAGAAGCTCTCCACATATTTATGTATGTGTAGAAATCTGAATACATATTTCATATGAACACAGATTGCATTAGTATTAGTATGGAAGAGGCTTGGTGAATGTACACAAGCAATTCCAGTGCTGCCACAAAGATAATTACGATACTGATTTAAATTTACAATGTTTTAGTTTTTACAAAAGATCCCAGAGACATTATCTTTTTTAAGCCTCACACCAACCTCCAGAGGCAGAATATACAAGTATTATTATTCCTATTACAAACCACTAATACCTACTGGGAGGGTAAGTGGATTGCCCAAAGTCACAAAATTAACCAAGTGGTAGAATCAGAATTTGAAACCAGTTTTCTTGACTCAACTATAATAATGATCTTGCACAAAAAGGAGCATGGGCAAGTCATTTAACCCCATTAAGATTCTGCTATCAAATACAGATAGTAATAGCACCTATATCACAGGGAAGTTGTAATGATCATATAAGATAACCTATGTTAAAGGGCTTTGAAATTCTTATAAAGTACTATATAAAAGTTGTGATAGAATACTATTGTGCTATAAGAAATGAGCTCAATAACCTTAGAAAAACATAGAAAGAATTATATGAAATAGTGAAGTGAAATGAGCAGAACAAGAGAACACTTTATATAATAACAACAATATTGTTTTAAGAATGACTTTTAGTGAGTAAATTATTTTGACTATCATAAATATTCAAAGTAATTATGAAGCACATAGGAAGTTGTGGAGATATTAAGTGACTTTCCAATAATCACATAGCTAGTAAATGCTCAGTAAAGAGAGAGCTTCCTAACTTTAAGTCAGTCACTTTGCCCTAACCACACACTAGACCTTTAAGCTTTCAGGAATGCCGCAAAAAAAGATTCTGACATTGGGTAAGAGATTGAAGAAATGACATCGGAAAGTGCCTTCTAATGCAAGACTCCTTTTCTGAATCATGTGCTAGGTACTTGGCTCATTATAAGAACAAGTGAGATGAAGATGTAGGAAGAAGTCAGATGAAGACATAAGCTATTCTTAAGGAGATAAAGACACACTGCAAGTAAAGGGAACAGAATAAAGTCTGTAAATTACATAAAAGAGATACAAAGAATCTAGTCAATGTTTTGGTTTAGGAAATATATGAAATCCCAGACTATGTCATCATTTCTCTCCCCAAAACCAACAAGGCAAGCATGTCAGATCAAAGGTCTTACGTCGGAATCAGGTGGTGAGCCATGGAAACCCCACGTTCTGACAGAAGTTCAAGCTCTTGTTCTCCTCTGTAAGATGACTTCTGAGATCATTCCTTCCATATAAGGCTTAAGTCCAGCTTAATAGCTTCTCTTGCTATCCATTACCACATAAAACCTGAACAAAGGCATGACTTTGTTTTAAGTCCAATACCAGCAGGCTCCAGCAAATGTTTACATTTCCCTTCTGAAGCTTCCTTAACCCATACCACACCCTAGCAACTACATAAAATACCATTTACCCTGACTCCCTATTGTATGCTTCCAGAGTACTCTGGGTGGCTTTTAAACTTTAAGACACTTTTTAGAAGCATTTGTCTCCCATTTCAGTCTCTTTGCTTCTAATTCATAATTTTAATCCAGACATTTTATAGGTTAGTGTGGTACAAAGAAAAGAACAATGGATTTAAATTCAAAGGTAAAAATCTTTCCTCAGAAAATCATTTAACTTCTCTAGATCCTAGTTTCCTTTTTTTTTTTAATTTTAAAGGGAACTAGATCCTCATTCTAAGTTTTTATTATTCAATTGTATCAGCTTCTTGATGGACCCTATTTGAGGTTTTCTTGGCAAACATACTGGAGTAATTTGCCCTTTCTTTCCCCAGTTCATTTTACAGATGAGGAAACTGAGGCAGACAGGATCAAGTGATTTGTGCAGGGTCATATAACTAATAAGTGAAGCCAGATTTGAACTCATGAAGATGAGACTTCCTGATTCCTAGCTCAGGGCTCTATCCGCTGCACCAATTCTACCTAAGCTACTTTTAAAATAACGAGAAACTAGAAGTTGTGGTGCATCACATAGTCACTTTTATAGTGAAAAGTCAAAATCTAAATTTCTGTCTAGGATAAATTCAGGCTGACCCACATGAGATGATTTAAGTTATGTTTCATGACATAAAGTAAAGCTTCTCAATCACTGCATCATTGAAGATATCAAAACCAAGAACAAATGCCAAAGGCATCTAAAAGGAGAGTTCTCTAATAGGGTTTGTGAGTTTCAGAACTGTTAAGTATATAGCTCTCCCATTTCATCCATGGCCATTTTCAGTCATCTTGATCTATATCTTGCCACTGGAGCCAGATGGCTCTGGAAGGGAAAGTGAAATAGGTAATTTTGAACAGCCCTACTTCACGTAAATCCAATTCATGGCATCACCTCCCTGATATAATGGTACTCTTCGAGAAGGAAGGACAAACAACAATGAGGTGGAAACAACAAACCTTAGTACCTAGTTAGCAATGATGATTTGTTAGTGTTGATTAGGTGTTTCCTTTTGTTCAAACTCATTCCAACTCCAAGCTTAGATTCCTTTCCCTGACTTCATCCTATTCCCAACCTTTAGACAAGGAAGGTGAGTAAAGGAAATTTTCTCCTTACAAATGACTTTCTAAAAAATTATCTCCATGCTGTTGATACTCAGTTTAATTTTTCCACCCTAAGATTTCATTAAAATTTCAGATATATCTTCAACTGCTTTTCAGATCTTCCAAACTGGATTCCCATAGATATATTAATCTGAACATGTCCAAAAACTGAACTCATTATCTTTCCCCTCAAGCTCTTCCTTTTTCCTTACTTTCCTGTGATTGTTGAGGGTACTATAAACGTCCTAGAGATCCAAGTGTATAATCTGGATATTATTCTTGACTCCATTCTCTCTCAAATCCCCACTTTCTCCATCCTACTCAGCTATCAGAGTGATCTTTCTAAAATTTAGGTCTGATCTCACTACTAAATATACTCTAGTGGCTTCCTATCACCTTCAAAATCAAATGCTGTCACTTCTGTTTGAAATTCAAATCATTTATAACATCAATCCCAAACAAACACATCTTTCCAGTATTCTTATACCTTTACATCTCTCCACATATCCTCACCCTGTCTTCCTTGTTATTTCTTACTTAAGACATTCCATTTCCCAACTAAGGACATTTTTACTGACTGTCCTCCATACCTGAAACACCTTCCCTCTTCTTTTTTGCCTCTTGGATTCTCTGGCTTCCTTCATGTCCCATTAAAATCCTGTCTTCTAAAGGAAGTCTTGCTCAATCCCTAATCCCCAGTGCCTTTTCTCTTTTGAGTAGCTTCCATTTATACTCTATACACCTTGTTTGTACATACTTGTTTGCATGTTTTTCTGTGGAACCATGCTGTGTTCCCCCAGATTGTAAGCTCTTTAAGAAAAAAAGATTGTCTTTTGCCTTTTTTATATCCCCAATGCTTGCCACAAGATTTGGCATATAATAGGTACTTAATAAATGCTTTTTTACTCCACTCACTCTTGTGTCCATAAGCCTGGGCTTTCTTGAGTCCTCAAACACACCCTAAATGAATGTCTTAAAATAATGATTAGAGGGAGAATTTGGCCTTTGGACCTGTTTGTTTTTCTGATTCCAAGGCCAGCATTTCATTCCAACACGCAATCCTAGGTAAGTCACAATTTTTCAATGTCTCAGACAACTCTCTATTATTATAAGTTGCAGAAAAAGCACTGATTTGCATTATTCTAAAGAGTTCTTCACTTTTCACCAATGTTCCCTACTGGTGAAATCAGAGATTGAGTAAATATATGTGTATGTAAATTAGGATATAGAATATAAATATGTGTAGGTATACATAAAACTATATACATAATTTGTATGTGTATATATATATGTGAGTGTGTAAATACAGATTTATATATATCTTATATATATATATATATATATATATATATGTTGTTATATATGTGTATATGTGTGTGTATGTGTGTGTGTGTGTGTGTGTTTCTCCTGATAAGAACATAAATTCTTGGAGGACAGGAGCAGTTTCATTTTTGATTCTCTATTCTTAAAGCTTAATATAGTACAAACAAATAGAAGATTCTTAATACATGTTTTTTGATTGACCAACTGATTATCTCATGGTTCATTTTATAATTCAAATCCAGGTCAGAATTTCCAGTTATGCTCTGAATGAGTGTATGTGGTTTAAATAACCTTCATTTTCCTCTTTTTATAATGAATTTTAAAAAATATTTTAAAATATAATTAACAAACCTCATCCTTTGTTTTCCTCTCTCTAGATTCATATTCATTTCAACTGTCAAATAGAACTATTGTACTTTAATTACTTTTATTCAGAACTAACTCAAGATCAGATATTGACTTGATATACACTGGCAAACAAGGAACTTTTTTTTGCGTAATAAAGGAACTTCTAAAAGTTATATGGAAATTCAATCATATTTTAAACATACTAAGACAGTCTCACTACTTAAAGAAAACCAAATTTTAAAAATCCTTCATAAAACTAACAGACACATATACAGTGGTATAGAGCAAAGCACAGATGACCTGACTTCTTCTGGTCAACTACTTGTTCTAAATTCCATTTTTGAACATTTGAGCAATGATAACATCCATAGACATTTCTCAGCTGTCTAGGTGTGTTGAACTTAGAGGTCCTTAGAGAATGATGAAGCCATTCTATTATTGATAATTAATCAGGAAGACTCAGTGGACCTCAAAAAAGGAGTGACCCAGCTTTATTTGCCTCTTCTTTTCCTAGTGTAAATCATGTTAATACTATTTGGGTCCAAAATTGGAAGGTTAAGAGAACATGGTTCTTCCTTTCATTCTGGCATTCTGGCACATAATTCCACATGGCAGGCAGAATATAGGGACTCGGGAATCTTTGAATCTAAGCTGCTGGCTGCCTTTTATTTGCTTTATGTTTTTTTTTCTCATCTGAGTATAAGTAACCAAACAATAATCCTAGATGATCAGTTTTTGAGTCCATGAATCTGACCAAGAGGTCCTGGGTTTATTAATTGGAATTGACTGCTAGAAGGGGAATTTCTGCATTGGAGAATATACCCCTGACAGGAAAAGTTTGACCTCTGGACTACTAGAAGATATGGAATTGGAAGAAATTCTACAATAATGAATCCCAGAAAAATGTAAAAATACTATTCAAGTATCCTATAAAATGTTTCATGTTTGTATTATGTTAAATATAAGCCACTGGGAAAGGTGTAACAGTAGTTATAAGCTACTGAATCTTGCTTATAAGTTTTTCCATCAAAACATTCTTGTGGGTCTTGGATTTGTTAAGCATTTCTTTTGCATGTGTGAAGAAATGAATAGCTGTCCTATAATTGGTTCTTATTGCACACTGAATGATTTTCAGCTTCACCCTTTTAGGGAGACTCTAGACATGGGCCAAACATAAACTTTCAATAATTTATCTTCAAGGTACAAAGATAAAGATGTAAAGGAGCCAAAGAATGAGAAAAGGTATATAGCCTTTCCTTCAAGATCCCCCATGGTTGAATATAGTCAATATATGCATAGGTCCAGAATAGAAGTATTCCTGTGGTACATCAGGTGAGCTTACAGTGCATCAGCCCCTTGGTTCTGGCATAGGTTATTATTGATCAAATGTATTCATATAATACTAAAGCATCAGCTTGAAAATTGGGGTGTTGAGATATGGATAGATATAGATATATCTATATCTATAATATATGCATGATTTTTCATAAAATAACTTGTGTGTCCTTGGCAGACTTTGCCCTCTCTAACTTTCATTCCATAGCATTAAAAAAGAAAAGGCACCTGAAAGAAATAGGTGTGTAAAATAGGTGCATATAATTGCATAGAGCTGGAGGTAGAAAAGGAGGATTAGAATATCAGGTACAAATGAAGAGAGGACAAAGATGGCCTTAAATTAGTATTTTAAATTTCTCTGCCTGTTTGTTATTCTGAATTGGGGACTTAAAGGAACACAAAAATGTCACTTACAGGATCATAACCTTATAGTAGTAAAGAGATGGAGAGAGAGAAGAATCACAGCAAGGAAAGAGACAAAGGGCAGGTTTTGGAGTGACAAACTGATTTTAAGTCTAAATGTAAAGGAAGAGAACAGATTCTTTCATAAAAGTGATTATGCATATAAAACAAAACTTCTTCCCCAAATACACACTCTGCTGACAGGGAGAGTGGAAGCAGTGCCCATTACAAACACCTGCCCCTTCCTGTTGGCTAAACTAGAGGCATGATACATGATGGGGAGGGTGTTCTTGGCTCGCTTGACTGACAACAGCTGTTATTCCAACAAGCAGAAGCATTCCTGCAGAGGCAACATGCTGTTAATCATTGTTTGCAGCAAACAAGCAAAGAATAGGAATAAGAGTGAACTGTGCTGGCTAAAGAGATGTGGCTTCCTGAATATTTACATATTTTCTTGCCTGTTGGCTCCCTTCAACAATCATTTAGTAACAACCTACTATGTGAAAAACATGTGCCAGATGTGAGGGAAGGAACAGAGATTAATAAATCATCATTCTTGATCCCAAGGAGGTCACACAAAAGAAACATTTAACAAACCAAAAGCCCACAAATATGCAGGTTCTGTAGAAGCCTAGGAGACCAGAAGCCAAGATTTGAAGGCTTTTAGCTGAGTCCTCATACCTTATTTGCCATATGGGATCAGGCTTAATGGCGCCTCTTATCTTGCCACTGGACTTTGATGACTGGAGGAGAAAGTAAGTGATGCTGACAACTTTGTGCAGCTCTTCCTTATTTAAATCCAATTCACACACAAGTCAAAACATCACCCCATGATATCATTGGTCTTCTTCAAGAACAAAGGAATAATAACAACAACAATAACAACCAGAGTGGAAAGGAGAGCCATTTCTCTTTATTCCTCCAATGATAGACTAAAATTGCATTAACATAATCAAACGCTACTACAGTTAAGAAGAGAATAGGCAACTTGTCGGTCACTCTCTTTTAGAGATCCACCAAATCCTCCTTATTAGTAGGCAATAAGGGAATTGCTTCATCATTCCCTAAGAGCCTGAGTTATTCTTTATACATGTAGGCAGACTTTCTCTGGGGGGAGGGAAGGAAGAAATCATAACATATTTTGGTCTAAAAAGACAAAACATTGCAACAAATATCTGGTGTGTCAATGTCATTTGCTAAATTAGTTTTTCAAAAAGGATGAAGTCATATCACTCTTCTGTGCTAAATGACAGAACTGAAGTAGATTCTCCATTCCAGTTCCATTATATATCTTTTAAATTTTTTTTAAAAAATTTATCTATTTTTAATTATTTATATTTATTCATTTTGAACATAAATATAAAAAAGATAAAAAAGAACATTTCATGAACAGAGCATGACATGAAAACAGGCTTCAATATAAAACTATGAATTTCCACTTCACAATTTTTATTTTTTTAAAAACTATGTAATAAATACCAGACATTTTCAAAGTTAGGCCACTTTTCTGTGCTTCCTTGTTTTCTTTTATTTTCTGCAATGTACTTTTAATTTTTTTCTCCATGTTTTATACACACACACATTTTTCTTCCTATTGAAATGTGTCAGAGCTGTACTTCCATACCAGATAGAAATGTCTGACAGGAAACTACTTCTACTTTGGAAAAACAAATAAACAGATAAATATGGATGATACTTAGAGAAATCTATTATGTTTTCAATTGCAATTTTTTTCCCATCGGTATCATTCATTTTAAAACTTATTTTCATCCATATCCAAGTGAAAGTTGCCCATCTTATAAACACAATACAATAGAAACAGTGCTAAAAGCAAAGGAACCATTTTCCAAAGAAGGCCCAAAGCTCACAGGAAATCAGACTGAAAATAAACACATTATCCAATAAAATAACAATATGACAATCTGCAAAGTTTTGCTTATTGTTTGAAGCTTGTATTTCAATTAGTAAATGATATTCCTTAAAAATCAGTGATTCCAATTGCTTCAAATTTTGCCTTTAGCTTCCCTATGTGTGGCAAATTTAATATGAGGGGACAATAATTTCTTCATAGTCACTAGTCCAAGGCTTTGTTCCATCGGAAAAAAAAAAAAAAAACTTTTGTTTCACCTTTGCCCTCACAAATACCTTCTCAATTATGACATATGCTAAAAAAAAGAGGCAAAGCTTTATCATTCTTAGTTCTTGTTTCAGATTTACTCTAGAATATCTCAAAAGAAGATAAGGTTAGCACCTTTGGAAGTATGCCTCAAAGGAGTTTTTCATCAAAATGTTTAAGCCAAATAATGTGGTATAGTATAATTCAGAAGTATTCACATTCTGTAATCTAGCCTTTCTGTTTATAAATGATGATGAAATTCACACAGAAATAGTTCACTTACTCTAAATACCACCAATGCTAATAGCATTGTGATTTTACACACACAAACACACATCTCACACACACACACACACACACACACACACACACACACAAATGCACAAAGTTTTCCAATTAGGCTATAGATTCCTTATTTAACTCTCAGCCTCCAATTTTAAATATACCTTACAGTCTAAAAGGATAAGGAAAATTGTCAGAAACACTGGAAAAAAGTATGACTAGGTGATGTTCAAGTGAGTAATTTTTCACTATGATTTGCATTGAGAAGAAGGATATCAAGAAGGACATTCTGATTATTCAAACACAAACTATTGTGAAACATTTCAAACTTTGTAACCCCAGAGCCCAGCACATTGCCAGGCATGGAGTCAGTACTTAATACAATTTTGATGATTGATTGACTGATGAGGAAGAAAAGAGGAAGTTATCTAAACAGAAACAGGAAATCCACTGCCAAGTTCTTATTAGAAGATAGTATGTACAGGAGACATAAAAAGACTGAATGAAGTAAGAAGAAAATAGGATGACTAGGGTTAAACATCCAGCCTCACACAATGGCTATAAGATCTTGAGCTAAAAGTTACTTAACCTCCCTAATGCAGATCTGCATTGGAAGAGTGGAAATTTTTCCTTGGGAGCTACTTATACCAATAAAATGACAGTTCTGGTAATAATAATGATGACAACAACAACAATAACAATAACAATAGTATGCATACAGACTATGTGAAATGCTGGAAATAACATTAGCCTTTGAATTCCAAAGACCTGGATTCAAATCCTGTTTCTGATATTCCCTGAATAGTCAATAACTTCATATTTGTTGTTAAGTCACTTCAGTTGTGTCCAGCCCTTTGTGACAATATTTGGAGTTTTCTTGGCAAAAATATTGGAGTAGTTTGCCATTTCCTTCTCCAGCTTATTTTAATAGATGAGAAAACTGAGGCAAACAGTGTTAAGTGACTTGCCCAAAGTCACACAACTAGTACGTGTCTGAGTAAAACATATTTGAACTCGGGAAGATGAGTGTTCCTGACTCCAGGCCCACCACTCTATTCACTATACCACCTAGCTGCCCCTTAAGTCCATATGCCTCAGGCAAATTTACTTAAGTCATGTATGTTGCTGATCAGCATTGATAGAGGGAATCCTTGCCCTAGGAGAGTCCCATACTAAATGAAATCCCAGTTCTCTGAATGAGTCACATTCTTATAGTTATTAAAATTTTACAAGGTACTTTCCTTACAACAGTCCTATGTTGTGGTTAGTGACTATATTAGTGTCCCCATTTTGCAAATAAAGTGACTGAAACTCAGAAGGATTAAGTTCCCTGGCTGGTATTTGTGACCTAGAGACAGTAAATGATCCTAAGTCATCTGACTCTGAGAGTTAAACCTCTTAAACTGCCTTTTTGATCAGAATGGCATAATCATAAAGAAAGACATCAGGAAGGTGAAAATTAAATGAAATTTAAATGAAGATTGAATGAAAAAATATTTATAAAGAACACAGCACAATGCTTGGCACATAGTAGGTGTTACATGAATGCTTATTCCCTTCCCTCTCCTCATAAAACTTAGTAAGCACTGAGGTTTGAATTCAGGTGCTAATAACAGAAATTTTTTAAAGATATGTTGAACTATGAACCAAGAGAGAATTCCAGATGCCCAACACTGGATAAATCTAGCAACGGTCTACTGAGACAGCAAATACACAAGCCTGCAGGTCTGTTGCTCAGACCCAAATATAAGTCAGGAACTTAGAGAACTCAGACTAGAGTGGAGCGGTGGGAGGTAGAGAGAGGGAAGTCAGGATCAGACATTACCCTAGATCAGACCCCTTTGAGTACACTGAAAGCTTATAGGTTCCTAGCCTAAGTGGTACCTGAGATCCTAGAATAACTCAGCATTTAACAGCCCAAGAAAACAGGAACAGAACTAGCCCAGATATTTACACCTGGTTCTTATATCAAGCCCAAAGTCAGGAAGTAGATTGAAAGAATAAGTAAAAATAATTATAATAATTCTACTATAAAGAGTTATTTTGGTGATTAACATCTCAAACATAAAAGAAGAAAATGATTCCAAAATATTTATAAACAAAGCTTTAAAGTGAGTTTTCAATTAGTATTCCTTGAAGACATGAAGCAAAAGTTTTTTTTTAAACTTTAAAAAAATTTTTTTAAATGAAATGAGAGTACTAGAAGGAAGAAATGAAAAAGAAATGAGAGTATAGAAGAGAGAACTGGAAAGAGAATTGTTTAGAATAAAACTTTGCCCAGAAACAAAGTCATAAAATTAGAATAAATGAAAGGGGATCTAATGATTCCATGAAACCTAAGATATTAAAAATAAATTCAAGACTGAAAAAAATGCAAGAAAATATAAGGTATCTCATGATTTTAAAAAAATTTGACTTTGAAAGCAGAGGAGAGCTAATTTAAAATTTCTTGAAATCTGTTTTCCTTGATTAGACATGTTTGCAACATGGGTTTTATTTTTCTTTCTTTCTAATTTGGGTTTGAGGTAGAATTTTACTTATTGGAAAAAAAATTAATTAAAAAATAGTATAAACCCCTCTGAATGTCTTTCCTGATCCTCACACTTTCACTGACTTCCCTGTCTTAGATTACTTTTTATTTATACTGAATATATTTTATATGTAAATAGTTATTTGGTTGTTGTCTTCCCTCTTAGAAGGTGGGCTCCTTTAAGGATGGAGGTTTTTTTTGTTTTTTTTTTTTTTGGTCTTTTATGACCAATGCTTAATCAATGCTTGTACTTGCTTGCCTGATTCTACCACTGGACATTTTCAAGTAGAAGTTGAAAGGAACACCCACTATGGGTGATGTTGTAGACAAAATTCATGTCCCAGGCAGGAATTAACTTTGATGTCTTTTTAAAAATTATCTTCTAATTTAATTTTTTAAACTTTGATGTCTTCTGGAGTACCTTTCAATTCTAAGCTTCTATAATCTGTCAGCCCGGGAAACACCAGATAAACATATTAGCTTTGTCATTTATTGCCTTCAAGCAAGTTAGTTTTCCTCTCTGAGTCTCAATTTCTTCATCTACCAAAGAAGGAAGCTACACTGGATAGCCTCTAAGATCCCTCCCAGTTCTATGAGACTATGATCCCATAAACTTGAGAATGAAAAAAGAAAACATTGCTTAAAATTGCATTTTGATACTTGAAAAATCTCAGTGATAAAGGAACATATTAGTGAAGTTTTGGTGCATTATCATTTGATAAAGGCAACCTAGAGGACCAAGATGGAGAGGAAATAAAAGGCATTCCTGGAAAGATGATTTTTTCAATCTGGGGCAGCTTATCAATCATGGGAAGGGTGGGGCATGGGACCAAATTGAGGGGAAAAACTGATATAGAATTACTTTGAAAGAACACAAAGAAGGTGCTTGTTCCTTGAATTTTGTGAAAAAAAAATCCTAAGAAGCATCTTACTGCTCTGGTAATGTCTCCTCTTTTGGTATTCTATCTGGGTTGTATAAGAGAGGTCTTTGTAGCACTGAGGTTAGTTTAATCTTGAAATTATTGTGAAGAGAGTAAATGACATTGGGTAGAAACAATGGGTCCAGTTTTAAGAATATCCTTAGAAATCCGGAAGAAAGGAGAGTCTGTAATTAGGGTTTGAAGCTCCCCTGCTCTCCAAAATGATGTCATTTTCAAGTGAAAAGGGAGCCTTCAGTGAGAGGAATCTGAGCCTGCTAGTCTTTAATAGCTCAATAGGGTCTTGTGTGAAGAATTCCCTGCCTTTGGTATTAATGAGCAGTCAACAACTTTATTTATTCATTTTTTTATGTGAGCTTGTTTAAGGGGGACAATGAAATAAAAGTTTTTTTAAAGTACGGCTTTAAGTAAGCTGAAGAAAGCTTTTCCTGGAATCATAGAACTGCAGAAATGAAGTTCTACAGGTGGGAAGCACGCCTTCTTTTTACTATTCCTTGACTACTTTGCACATGGAATCTGCTTGATAATGTTTAGTGAACTCAATCATGATCTCTGAGGTTCGACTCTAAAGCTCTAGAGTTCCATATTCCTTCCAATTCCACAGTTCCATGATTTATGATTTCAATAGGCAATCTTGCCCTAGCCCCCTCACTTTACAGATGAGAAAACAGTGGTCCAGAGAGGTTCTGTATTTTGCCCAAGGTCACTTAGCTAGGAGTAATAATAATATTTTTGGCATATAAAACTTGAAGATTTTCAATATACTCTCCTCAAAATAATACTTTGAGGAGGGGAATTTTACAGAAAAGGAAACTTAGACTTATAGAGATCAAATGACTTGTCTTTAATCACATAGGCCCACTGTAACATCTGGCACATTTTTTATTCTTGTTCAGTCATTTCTAATTATGTATGATTCTCTGTGACCTCATTTGGGGTTTTGTGGGCAGAGATAACTGGAATGGTTTGCCATTTCCTTCTCTAACTTATTTTACAGCTGATGAAACTGAGCCAAACAGAGTTAAGTGACTTGTCCAAGGTCACACAGCTGGCAAGTATCTGAGACTAGATTTAAACTCAGGAAGATGAGTCTTCCTGACTCCAGGTCTGGTACTAAAAACACTGCACCACTTAGCTGCCCTCTAGCATGTACAAGGCACCTAATGATTTTTTGAAAGAATTGAATAAATAAAATATTGAAGACTGAACGTCATATCCAAATCTTCTTCACTTCAAGTTCATTATTCCTTTCATTACACGAAATGTAATTTTGTGCTGCCTCTCATATTGAAATTAGTGTTGTCCTCAAAACAGATACTTTTGGAGGCTAACCATTCATTCAAATATTATTTTCATTACTCGCAGAATTTCTGAAATTCTTATATGGAAACTATCTCCAGAGCCATGAAATAATAATAGTCTCATTGCATTCTAGTCACACTTAGTGTGGGGGTTAAGGAAAGAAAGAAAGAAAGGCTGACTTTAAATATTTAAAGTTACTTATTTAATTTCTCAAAAACTATTTTATTGCTACTGTTGTCTTTACCACAAGTCATTTCCCACTTTCCACCCACACCTAGATTTTAGCCAAAATTCTTTTTTGCAGTTTGATCCTTTTTATTTAAATAGTTATCATTTATATAGTACTTTGGTGTTCACAAAATACTTTTAAAATATAATTTTATTTGATCCACACAATAACTGGGAGGTCAATGCTATTACTATCCCCATTTTATAGGTGAGAAAACTGAGGAAAACAGAGGTCAATTGACTAGACCAGGATTACATATCTCGTAAATGTCTAGTTACATTTCCCTCACTCCAAGTCCAAGTATAAGAAATATTCCAACTCAACTAATGAAATGAGGGGAATGAGGGAAGGTGCAAATGGTATTGGAACAAGTGAGCAAGGAGGCTATGTCACTGAGGACAGTCAGATTTCTGTAATTAGCTAGAAAAGATTTAGCACAAAGAGAAAGCTGCTGTCTATGGAACAGGCATTCCAGAGGGCACAACACAGAAGAGCAAGGCAACACTTGGTTGGAACTTCAGGGTTAGAAGGTTGAGGGAGATGGGAATAAGGAATTATATGGTAAAAGATGGGGAATGGGCTTTGTATGATGATGTCTTAAGGTTCAGAATCATTGGGAAATAAAGATCTCCATATGACTTCCAATCATGGAAAACTATCATCTCAGAATATCTAAAATTATATATAACCTCAAAGGGCAATGGAAAAACACATGATGAACATAAACAGGCCACAAAATATCAGCCATGGCTTGCAAATGAAAAAAGTCTAAAAGCTTTTATATGACTAACTCATCTTCATTTTTTTTTAATCACATATATAATGAGAATGGCATATAGACTATCCCAAACTGATATTCCCAAAATAGTAAAAGAATGAAAGTCTTATGTAGATCTTCTAAGAGGGGGAGGGGGTTATGAGAAAACATGGGCAGGACTCATATGGGATGAGCAAGCTTAGAATGGATGCCATCTATATCAGACATAATGAATATGTATATGATATGTAATATAACTATCAAAAGATAGTCAGAACCAACAGTTTTCTTTTTAACTCAACCCTCATTGTCTTAATCACTCTGGAGGGAGGACCTAATGGACATATGCCATTGTAAATATTGAATAAAGCTTCAGTAAGTGGCATTTTAACAAATTTTTGCTTCTTCTCAGAGGAACTCAAGGCACTTATATTCAGATGTTAGCAATGGAATTAGAAAAGGAAACAAATGACTCTAGGGGAAAGTACTGCAATATTAAAATCACACCCAATTCTAATATAAGGAAGGGAGATTTTCCATCTGCTTCCTGCATTTCTATAAATCTATTTTCTTTCTACTTCCAGATTGTATTTTTTATAGAATTCATACTATGAAGTCAGTAACATTTTAAGGGAAAGACTTTAGCTCTGCTAATCTCCTTAATGAAACAGATTTAATTTTTAGGCCCTTTTAGGAGTTTGAAGAAAAGTTTTCTGTAGCCTTTTATTATGTATTGATTCAAAGATTCCTTGCAACTTCATGCATCAAGTAACAGTGACTATGAATGGATAAAACAAGCACACTCACTGATCAGAATCAGGATAAGCAAAGAAACAAACTACATAAACCTTCCTCCACTGTCATATACCAAAACATATGGGCACATAAACTTGTTTTCTGTGAATAATAAGTTGCATAAGACTGAAACAAGAAAAATGAACATAATTTTCTGAAGGCTTCTAAATGGAATGCCCACCCCTCCCTCAACTGCAAGAGGAACAAGTCAGAACTAACTACAAACTAAAAAGTAATTTTCAACCATTTGTCCTATTCAATTTTCCCCTCCTCCACTTTTTATTTTTCAATTTGGTGAATAGAAACTAACAAATATGGCTGTCTTCTAATACTATCAATTCAGTTTTAAAAATAAAAACTATATGCCACTAGTTCCTTTAAATAATATTAAACTTGATGCGCAGAGACTCTTCATCCAAATCCAAATCCAAATCCAAAGATTAACTCCAAACTCTATTATAATTTTCAAATTTCATAAACCAAATTGAATAGGGAATCCTTGAAGTATTTATAACATTATACTTCTTTTTTTTAACTCAGAAAATTTTGCCAGTTCTGCCTAGATATTACAAGTATCCTTGACTTTGCAGAGTGTCATGACTCTAAAGGGAAAAAAAAATATTGTAAAAATCAGATTTTTTTAAAACACTGGAAAAGCTAGTCATTTGCATAAACCCTTGACTCTGTGAAATAAAAAATTTACAAATATAAATTTATAATGATGAGATTTCAGTTCAAATCCCAACTTTGGCATTTACTGCTTCTGTGAATTTGGATAATAGCTAATATTTACTATGTAAACATAGTAAATGAAACATTTACTATGTTTCAAACATTATGCTAAGTGCTTTACAATTGTTATTATCCTGTTTGATCCTCATAACAAAACTAAGATGTAGGTGTTAATTATTATCCCATCTCATAGATAAGAAAACTGAGGCAAAAATTAAGTGACTTATCCAGGATCCTACAGCTAATAAGTCTCTGAGGCCAGATTTGAATTCAGCCCTTTCTGACTCCAGGCCTGGCACTTTATCCACTGTGTCACCTAGCTGCAAGTCATCTCATCTCTCCTGGCTTTAATTTTCTTCTCTGTAATAAAAGAGGGATAGACTAGATATAAGTCTCTCACAATTCTTTCTATTTTAAACTATCCATTCTCTATGATTTATCTATCCTCTGATTTTTGCCACCATGCATTAGTCTTTTCTTTCCTCCCCATAGTCCCTTTCCCCACTAGTGAACCTCCATTTTGGAGAAATCTCCAGACCTATGAGATCCAATTCTCCAGGCTTTGCTACCATGTCCCTACTCCACCTTCTTCCCACTTTCCAGCTCCCTTTTTTGTTTTACCTTTTCCTATTATGTAATATGTTATATTATATATATAATATAATAATATATATTAATCTCCTTGAGGATACAAATTATCTTCCTCTTTCCTCAATGCCTCATACTCCTTTAATACTAACCCTTCTGGACCTTTTTTTCAAGGACATACCAAGATAAATAGTATAGTATGCTAGCAGAGAGTTCACGCTAATGCCTTTTGGGCCATAGAAGAACTAAAAAGAATTTGTATGGAAAGAGGTAAGTAAAATAAATAGCAAGGGTACTATAGACACACTTTTCCTATGCTATTCTTTTGCCTGGGATCTACTCTGTAACTGCACTACAAAATGTGCTTTGCATTAGAGTAAGTGCCTAATGAATGTTTACTGAAATAGGAACATTCAGTCACTGGAATAACTCAGCATATTTCTCCAGGTGCTGCTATGACTTATTTTGGGGGTTGCCTTTCCTGAGCCTAAAGCCATCTTCTATACACAATGAAATAAAATACTCTGCAATTCATGTTTTTTGATGTCATGCCCTCAAAATTCCAATTCTTCTTCTCTCAAATATATTTCTCTCCTTTATAAACAATACCATATTGAATCAGTTATTAAGCTGTTCTCATTTGTTTTAAGACAATTCTCCCTACAAAAGATTGATTATTTAACATTTTTATAGAAATTATACAAGTAACCAAATTTAGGTGTCACTCAGCACCCAATGACAGTCTATAGAATGGTTAGGAATTTGGAATTGTGAACATTTGGGTGAGGGAGAACAGAAAGAATAAATATAATTGAATATGATTATGAAATGTACAATTTTCATGAAATCCTGGAAGGATTTTCAGGTACCACACAGTTCACTCCCTTAACTAAACTGTCAGACTTAGCTAATATGTTGGTTAGTTTTATTGAACTGCTTTTTTTCTTACAAGAAAATGGCTATTTGGGGATGGAGAAATATTTGTAATTAAAAATTAAAAGACATAATTTTTTAAATTAAAAAGAATAATATTTTAACATATAAAAAAAGAACAAAGAAAAAATACTAGCACTCAAGAAAAAAAGAAAAGTATTAAATGAGCAATGAGAAAATAATCAGCTGAGTTCTCTCCTGGACATAGGGTACACCATCACATCCTGTGGAGGGAAGAAAATCTGCCCATCTTCTTCCTCCTTCCCCCTGCCCCCAGGTTCTTTGTGTCTTAATCAAGTAAAGTAACACTCTTCCATAGCTGTCAAATTATACATATTTTGGTTAAATTATTCCTCTGGAAAAATGCCCACAGGGCATTGTATCCTGCTACCAGAAGAATGCTCTGCAATATAGTTAGACAACCCTGCCCCAGCTTGAGGCCCCCCATAAAGCCTCGAGACTTGGGGAAATCTGGGATGTGGATCTGCTCTGATAGAGGAAGCAGATTTCCTGTTCCACTTCCAGCATCCTCCAAATAAGGAAGGAAATGAATTACTGAGTTCTGAAAGGAATAACAATGAGCCTGTTTTCCTATTCTGTTGGAAGACTCTCACCCCATTGGTCCTTTGTAATAACAACATTGCAGTCACCTTGTCAAGGAAAGAAAAGAAACTTTTGAATTCCTATGAAAGAATGAGCCCAGTTTAATCAACCCCTGCTAGTCTTGACACTTTTACTTACTTTTGCCTCTTCGTTGACATCCCAGGTGAAAGAAACAGCATTGTATGCAATTTCTTCAATGTTTCCAATTGTATTAAAACTTTCCTTGTAGTCAGCTGTAAAACACACACAAAAAAATTAAACAAAATTTGAAGAAATGCTTTATATAATTGAATTCTGTATCACTCTTCCACTGACTAGAACAAACTTTGCTTGTTCTTCCATCTCTATGGCAACAGGAAAAGGATTTTTTTTTCCTTGCTGATATTCCATTATTGCTACAAAAATGAAAAACACATTGCACTATTAAGGATAATAAATGCAAGCAAAGCAATATTCTTAGCCAATTTTCATAAGTTTTGTTTCTTCACTCTAAGTTTTTATTATGATCTATGAAGATTTTTTTTTCTATTCTTCTTGACCTTGAATTTTCCTCCTAGCTACCCACTCATGCTGCAACTCCCACTTTCTTACAAGCCCCATATGGATTTCTTGACTAAACCAACTCTTGTAGAACTATAGACTCAGTGCCAGAAAGGGTCTTAAAAATCATCCATCCCAAGTTTCAGATAAGAAAACAGAGATTCAGATTGTTTTGGAGATTTGCCTAAATCTAAAATCATCCAGCTTAGATAATGGAAGAACTGAGATTTCAATCCACTCTCCTGCTCCCCAATCTAACACTATCTCCAACAGTATCCTGCTTCTCCCACCAAAATTTGTGTTAACTATAAATACCATATGCATCATATGAGAATAAAGCTTCCCTGACCACAATAATCTCTCAATAATATCTTTAATATATTATAACTATGTCCTACTATAATATTATTCAATGACAACTTGATTTCTATGATCCTAAGACATCATTTTATTTAACACTGTATTGTCATGGAATCAGTGAAAACACTGAATGGGAGAAACCAAAGGATTTAAGAAGTTAGAAGAAAATGGCATGTAAGTACACTATACTTAGATTCAGGAAGATAAAGTTTCAAATCAAAGTTTAATTATGTGTTCTATACAAATTCCTGAATCTTCCATTTGTAAAATAGGGATAATCATTTGATCCTGTTGTAAGAATCAAATGAAATGATGTAAAAAAGCCTTTTGTAAACTGTAAAATATCATCTAACTGGAAGTTCTTATAATTATTGCCATTACTAAAAAATTATAGAGAAAGAAAATATTTAAGATTAGATGAGATATATCTCAGCAAAGGAAGACAACCTTTTGCTCATCTGTGACTTGGAGAATTAGAACACAAAAACCTTTCAATTTAACTATAAAATAAATCATTGCTTTTGATATCTTCTATCCTTGAGTGGCTAGATTCAGCATCCAGGCACATTTTCCCTGAGACCAGAACTTTAAGGTTCTCCAGGGAGCAATATTTAATTTCAAGAAAGCAGTTGCTGAATTTTACCACTGTTTGGTTTTGCAGAGATCAAACCCATTCCTTTTTTTTATTTTATTTGCAACTTTTTTATACTATCATAGCAAAGAACTAAAACATTGTTAAGGCCAAAATATAAGATAGTATTCCAGGGTCATTTTAAGCAAGGAAGCAAATAGCAAAGTTTTAAATGAGGATAAAAAACAATATGGGTGAGTTCAACATTCATGAGGGATATCATAATGCTTACTTAGTATGTTGGGGTTTTCTTTTTCTGAGTTGCTCACCCTGAAATATTCTCCCCTTTTCCTTTTAAATAACTATTGCTCTAAATCTAGGACAAATACAGGAGAGAAGTTAAACATAAAAACCGTTTTATAGAAAGGATAGTTACTACAAGGGTCATCCATTGTGTTACTGAAAGGTTGCCCATTAATTAGAATTCAGATGCTAATGTGAAAAAGAAAATACAACTTAATAACACTTAAATTTTCTTCTATAACTTTCCAAAGTTCACATATATTGGCTTCTTTGATCCTCAAAGTAATTTTCTGATAGATAAAGCAGATATTTTGATAATCATTTTACAAATTAAAAAACTGAGGCAACATATTACATATTATATTCTTTATTACATAGATTACATAGATTCTTTATTGGAAACATCTCTTTTTTTTTTCATTCTCCCTTCTGCCGCCATCCCCATGCAGTTTCTTATTGCTTCACACCTGTATTATTTATTGCATCAAATTTCTAATTGCCCTTTCTGATTATAATCTCTCTTCTTTTCAATAAACTCTGCCAGATTAATCATGTTTAAACACTACTGTCATCACAGAACTCCTCAGCTCAAAAAACTAGCTTTCCTGCTGCCCATCCTATCATGTCTAAATTTGACTTTGAACCCCTCTGTATAATGTTATGTCTCCCACTATGCTCAAGCATAGTTTTTCCTCTCCAGGAACAAAAGTGTTTTACAATCCTACAATTAGATCATTTCTTTTCCTGTATTTATTCAAATTGATCGCCTAACTGGTTCTTAGGCCAAATATATATACTTCCAAAATGCCCCAGTCCTTGCCAGTCTTCGAAGTTCACCTTATCCCATCACCTCCTTGAAATCTTTCTTGGTTCTCTCTTTCTCTGAACTTGTATAACTCATATAATCCATTCTCCACAATTTTATATTTAATTATGTATCCTATCTTGTAGCAGTCACTAATCATTTCATATGCAATTATCCTTGTCTCTGGCTAGACTGCAAATTCTTTGGAGGCAAAATCTCATTAAGTACTTATACTTCCACATCATCCATAACAACCAGCAGCAAATACTTGTCAAGTCAAGTCAACCAGCATTTTCTTTGTACCTACAATGTGCCAGGCACTGGGCTAACCTCCAGAGATACATAGAAAGGCAAATGTATTCCTAATTCTCAAGAAGCTCATGTTCAAATGAGGGTTAAACATGTAAACAACTATGTACATGCCCATTATTTTGGTGATGATTCTGGTTGCCTTGGGAAATTGAGCCAACTCATTCAGAGAATCATGTAAAATGACCTGCAGGTATCTTTTGGGGATGAAAACATAGTTCAGAGTCCATCATCCAAAAAGTGTTGGGTGGATTTTATTTGTTCCTAAACTCAGTACTTTACAGAAAGGCATTGTGGTAGCCTTAGAGCCAGAGTAAATTAGAGTTAATCTCAGAGTATAGATATCAGCATTGAGGAAGATTGGGAATGTTTATTGTTGAAGGTTGTAGCCATCTCTGGGATGGGGGAGGGGAGGAGAAGGAACAGGGAGGGAAGAAAAAAAAAGAAATTTACATGATAATGTTGGACTTTAGCTAAAATTCAAAGGAAGACAGAAATCAGGAAGATGGGGGTGGGAGTGGAGGCAATTATTTTTGTCTTAGAGAACAGCTAATGGAAATAGAATAGAGAAATAGAAAGAGCAAGGGAGGGCAGTGGGTCTTAAAGTCACTAGATCAGAAAATACATGGAGGCAGTAAGAGGTTAAAAAGACCAGAAAGCTGAAAAAGTACTAGGTTATGAAGGGCTTTAAAAGCTAAACAGAGGATTTTATATTTGATCATGGAGATAACAAAGAATCATTGGAATTGACTGAATAAGAGTGGTTGATGCAGATATATGTGGGAATGACATGGTCAGTGTTTCAGGACTGATCTATTACTTTGGTATTGAGTGGAGGGATGGACTGGAGTGAGGAGAGTGGAGAGATCCACTGGGGATCTCCACTGGAGGTGGAGAGATCAATTAGAAAACTATTGCAGCAATCCAAATAGGAAGTGAAGATGGCCTGTACTTGCTGGCTGATTACAATTACTTTGCCTGAGTTGAACAACTACTCAGTGAGACATACAAGTTGTACCCAAGCTCTCCTAATTCCTAGTTCAGCACTCATCCCATTATATCACATTTGCTCTCAGTGTTTATTGGCTGTGAGATTGCATAGTATATTACAAAGATAAAAAGGTGTGGTAGATGGGGCACTGGAGTCTGGAAGAGTCTGGTGAATTATTTGTTTCCGAGCTCAGGACCTTGTAGAGAGGGAGTGGATAAAGAGTTTGTTTTAAAGCCAGGAAAATTTGGGGTCAGGCACTGCCTCTAACACATCTTGGCTGTGCAATATAAATCACTTAAATCCTCAGTACCCTGGTAGCTGTCTAAAGCTATAAATGGCAAAGAAGGTGTTAACCTGTATCGACAAAGGAAGCTTTACACTGGGAGAGTCCATCACTAATAAAATCACAGGTCTGGTCCTTATTCTTATCATTACATTGTAGTTACTCAAAATGAAAATCCATCTGTAATATCTCTGCTTAAGCATGTGGGCTTGAACATTGTTCCTGAAACTTATTCGCATTAGTATAATGTTTTGCTTCTTGGAAGAATTTTGTGTCATGCAAAAAAAGTGATAATTTTACAGGGCACTATCTCCTCCAAAAATCTTTGCATTTTGGCTTCTGATTTCACTATTCAACTGAAGCTGTTCTCCCCAAGTTAGCTTTGATTTTTTTATTGGAAAATTTTATGCTCTTTAATTCACTGTTATCCAAGCATAATGCCAGGCACAGGGTGGGTGTTTAATAAAATGCTTGTTGATTAATTTATTTAAAAAATTAAATAGAACTAAGTTTACTATTTATTTCTAGGGTCCCATTCTTATAATTTTCCATTAAAAGAAGTTTCTATACTTCTAAGTTGCTCTTACTCAAACTAATCAGGAACTTGCAGAGAACTCAAATCGAAGAAGGACAGTGAGCTAACTTTTCTCTGAATCAAAACACTTCAGCAGCACTAAAAGCTTATAGATTCCCAACCTGAGATAGTCTCTGAGAATCTGTATTAACACAACACACAATATCCGAAGAAAGAAACAGCAGGATCAACTCAGACATTCCTTCTAGAAGCATGTATATAGAACCTGACACTAACATTAATTCTAAAGTCACAAAATAGATTGGAAGAATGAGAAAACAATAAACAAAAAAGAACTTCACTATAAAAACATATTTTAATGATAGGAACACTTAAGACATAAATCCAAAAGGAAAGAATGACTCTCAAACATCTACAAGCAAAACTTCAAAGTAAAAGACAGTTTGGATACAAATTTAACTAGCGTTCCTGGAAGAGATGAAATAAAAGCTTTAAAAAAGAATTAAAAATATTTTTATAAATGCAATGAAGACACTCAGGGGGAAATGGAAAAGAAATGAGAGCTATGGAAGAAAAAATTGGAAAGAGAACTAATAGTTTGACACAAGGGGTACATACCCTTGCCCAAGAAACAAACTCCCTGAAAAGTGTAACGGATCAAATTGAAGCTAATGACTCCATGGAACAGCAAAAAATATTCAGACAAAGGCAAAATACTAAAAAACATAGAAGAAAAGTGTAAAATATCAGATAGCAAAAACAACTGAGCTGAAAAACAGATCAAAGGGGAAAATTAGAATCATTGGACTACTTGAAACTCATGAGAGAGAGAGAGAGAGAGAGAGAGAGAGAGAGAGAGAGAACGCCTAGACATTTGATTGCAAGAAATCTTAAAAGAAAAATGCCCAAGCCCTCTTTGTAGTGGCTAGAAACTGAAAACTGAGTGGATGCCCATCAATTGGAGAATGGCTGAATAAATTGTGGTATATAAATATTATGGAATATTATTGTTCAGTAAGAAATGACCAACAGGATGATTTCAGAAAGGCCTGGAGAGACTTACACGAAGTGATGCTGAGTGAAACGAGCAGGACCAGGAGATCATTATATACTTCAACAACAATATTATATAATCATCAATTCTGATGGACCTGGACATCTTCAGCAATGAGATCAACCAAATCATTTCCAATGGAGCAGTAATGAACTGAACCAGTATGCCCAGTGAAAGAACTCTGGGAGACGACTAAAAACCATTACATTGAATTCCCAGTCCATATATTTTTGCCCACCTGCATTTTGGATTTCTTCACAGGCTAATTGTACAATATTTCAGAGTCCGATTCTTTTTGTACAGCAAAATAACGTTTTGGTCATGTATACTTATTGTATATCTAATTTATACTTTAATGTATTTAACATCTACTGATCATCCTGCCATCTGGGGGAGGGAGTGGGGGAAGGAGGGGAAAAATTGGAATAAGAGGTTTGGCAATTGTCAATGGTATAAAGTTACCCATACATCTAACCTGTAAATAAAAGGCTATTAAATTTTAAAAAAAAGAAAGAAAGAAAGAAAGAAAAATGCCCAGATATCTTAGAATTATAAGGGGAAAATAGAATCCACAACCATCTCCTGAAAGAAGCCCCCCAAATGAATATACACACAGGTACAATATAACCAGAATCTAGAACTTCCAGTTCAAAGACAAGGTACTGTAAGCATCCAGAAAGGAAGTCTTCAAGGACCAAAAAGCCACAGTCAGCATCACACATGATTTAACAGTCACAATTTTGAAGAGAAGGACAGCTTGGAATACAATATTCCAGAAGACAAAGTACATATGTTTACAACCAAAAAGAATCTTATCCAATAATCTTACATGGGGAAAATAAAATTTTAACATAACATGGTACTTCCAAGAATTTCTTTTGAAAAGACCAGCTGCATAGAAACTTTGAGGGCAAATATAGGAGTTAAAAAGAAACATGAAAAACACGAACATGGATAAAATAATATCTTACAGTAATATCCTAAACAAGGATAAACAAATTATATCCTAATATAGGTAGATGATGTATGTGCCATCTTAACATTGTCAGGGGTAAAAGAAGGAGTCTAATTTAGACAGAGACTAAGAGTGTTTTATTACATTTTGATGATTTTTTTTTCAAAAAAGAATGGAAAAGGAGGGTAAGAAGAATATACTATGAGGAAGTAAGAGGAAGAAATATTAAAGGAAATTATCTCACATAATTGTGATGTATAAGTAGAAGTCCATACAAACAAATAAGGAAGAAGTCGAGGAACAGGCTGACACTTAAACCTCACTCTCATATGAACTCCTCAAAGTGGAGAAAAATATACAATCAGATGGTTATACTTCATCAACAGGGAAATGAGAGAAGGCAGAAAGGAGAATAAGTAGAGTAGATTAAGCTATGGATTAGCCCTAAACAAAATTAGCTAACAAAAATTATATTAAAATATTTAGTTCTTCTTAAAGAAGAAAAGAATTATCTGAAGTCATAGCCCATCAAATGTGGAATGGCTGTACAAGTTATGGTTTATAAATGTGATGCAATATTATTTTGCTATAAGAAATGGTTGAGGATTATTTCAGAGAAACCTAGGGAAAGGTATGAACTAATGTGGAGTGAAGTAAATGGAACCAGGAGAATAGTTTATGTGATGACAATGAAGGATAAAGAGAAATAATTTTGAAAGATTTAGGAAATCTGTTCAGCATAATGACCAACCATGATCCCACAGAACTATTGATAAAACATGGTACCAGCCTTCCTAATAGAAGTAAAAAAAAATATCAGAGTGCAGAATGAGACATATATAAGAGAGAGAGAGAGGGAGACATAAATATATAGATAGATATAGCAGGGATTTTTTTTTGCTTGACTGTATACATATATATGTGTGTAGGTGTATGTTCTAATATCAGAAGATGACAAATGGATTACCTCTGAACCTTATTGACATCAGAGGTAACAGAGAAAGTCAAAGTTAAACAGAAGACCCAGGAGTAGTTCTATTACGTTTTGAAGATCTAAACAGAAGAACTTCACACACACACACACACACACACACACACACACACACACACACACACACTTTATATCTATATCTATGTGTTACAGGTTTTGTTTTTCTTTCATTGTCAATTTGGAAGAAGCAGATCTTTTGCTAATGGAAAAAAGTTTTTACTAAGGTGCTGATGATCAACAATAAATTACTGTGTTGCCCCTCTGAGGGATATGTGCATTTTAATGTGGAGGGAGTGAGAGTAAGGCCTCCATTCAAATTTTTATCAAAAAGTTGAATCAAAGCAGAAATAGTAGATTTTATTTACTCATGATTCAAAGATGGAGAAAGAGCCAATATGAAACAAAAGAATCGGGAATGATTGAATGTAAGAGAGATAAATGTAAAATCCTGGATTTGGTTTCAAAAATATCAGTTGCACAGATATGAGAGTCTTTGTTAGTAAAACTTAAAAAGGAAAAAAAATATGGGTTCTGATATATTATAAAATCAACTTTGAATAAGAATTTTGACGTAGTAAAGAAAAAAAGTTAATGTGATTTTAGACTACATGGGGTTTTGATTGTATACAGAGTAAAGGAGGTAACAGTCCTCCTATAACATATCCTACTAAGACTATATATCTATTCATTTCCTCCTTTATATGAGAAGATGTGTTCCTGAAAAATTATGTGTAAACTTATATTTTGCTAATGTTCAAAATGTATGAGGGAACACAACACCAAATTCTTTTATGAAATGAAGGATCCTTTTGTAATGCAAAATATTATTCTATAGTTTGTTTTTTAAGTTCAGATTTTTATATATTGAGTTTTTTAAAGAACTAGTTATACATGGATATGTAATTCTGAAATGGCTTAAAGGAAAGGTTAATTCCTGTGCTTTAATTAAGTGTAGCATGAAATGTTCTTTGTAAATTATTTATAAGTAATGCTGGCTTTCAATTCTTTTTTGTATATCTTGTTGGAGATTTAGAAGAGGAGTATAATTATAATAAAATTATTTTCCCTTCTGAAGGGATTCTGTCTGGACTAGTGGAGCAAAGTGCTTGGAATGCTTAAAATGGCTTAGGGCTCTGTTAATAATTCAGTGAGCATACTCCACAACTCAGTGAGATGCTTCCCAATTAGCCAGACTGAGGAGAGTTTATGTATTATAGTCTAAATGCAGAAATCTCTTCTTTTCCAGAGTTAAGATCCATCTACAAATGGTCAGATGAGCCCCATCTAGATTCATCTGAACAATTTCAAATGACTTAAAATCATTAGAATGATGAGCTTTAACTTGAGATAAACAGATTAATAAGACTTTTACAGAAGTGGATTTTGTTGATTTTCTCCTCTGCTTTTTAAAGTCATAAGAGCAGTGTCCAAAGCCTGAAATATCTCACAAGTAACTTGAAATTGATTATTTTAATCCTAAAACTTATCATATTGTCAAAGGTAATCTGATACTGATATAGCTAATAGCTTTTTTTTTTTTAAATATGCTTCTCTGGGCAGCTACCTGGCACAGTAGATAGAATCCAGGGACTGGAGTCAGGAAGATCTGAATTCAAATCTGACCTCAGAGTATTAGAAATATGTGACCCTGGACAAGTCACTTAATCCTCTTTGTTTCATTTTCCTCATCTATAAAATGAGGTAGAGAAGGAAATGGCGAACTATTCCACTATCTCTACCAAGAAAACCCCAAAAGGGGTCATGAAAAGTCAAATAACTATGACTCAACAACAATAACATCTTTATGCTTTTTACCTGAATACCAAATCCTGCTTTTGAATTGGGTGACTGTATGTTTGGAATCCAAGAGTAGGACTATACATTTATCCCTGCTCCATTTTATATTGTTAGGCTTCCCAAAGCCCATAGGAATTCTGGCATATATTGGCTGTACCTCTCAGCTTTGTGTCATCAGTAAACTTAGTAACTCTAAGATATACCACTATATTTTTCCCTTCTCATGTCTAAAGAAGAGACTGAACTGATAGTATAAAAGGTACCAATTTGGTGTGTTATTGAACACAATATGCACTATGCCAACAGGATGTCAATTTAAGTAAACTGGAATGGATTTGAAATGAGATCTTTTGTTTCGTGCTTGTTCCTATACATCTTGATTGTTGAAATTTAATTCTAAATCTGTTTGTCCCTGATTCATCCATTTTATTTGGGCATTCCTCAAAGACGGTACTTCTGGAAATAATTTATAGTGATAAAGGCAAGAAATTTCTCAAACTGGAAAGCATACCCCATGGATTCAACAACAAATGCAGTTCACATTCTAATGAAAAACAAAAGTACCTTTCCATTTATCCCATCCTTCATTTCTTGATTTGACTACAATTGACCTTAGGGGCATAAGGTATGGAAGAGAGGATGGGAATGAAATGGCTCAGAAGATTATAAAGCATAGTAAATCTACTTTACCCAATAAGCCCAATCTGTAACAAAAATTTAATCCCCAATAAGTATTCTCAACTATCTTGGTTGCTTCCAGGTTATCTCTAACTGCAAACCATTTTCCTCAGTAGAATTCAGATACTAAGTCACATAGACTTTAAGAATTTTAGTAATGGAAGATATTTTAATATCTAGCAAAATATAAATAGGAATAGCTGAATACACATAAAGGGCATTATAGTAATAGATACTTATTTGATTGATGTATAGAATATCTTTTGTCCTATATGTTGTTTTGATTTATTGAAATGACTTTCTTTCATATAAAGGATGTAGTCAGGTACCTAGGTAGTGGAGTAGATAAAATGCTAAGGCTAAAGTCAGGAAAACTCACCTTCTTGAGTTCAAACCTGGCCTGAGACACTTACCAGCTGTGGGATCATGGACAAATCACTTAACCCTGTTTGGCTCAATTCCTAATATGCAAAATGAACTGGACAGTGTCACTACTGGGTCTGCATCTCAAAGAGATCATAAAAGAGGGGAAAGGACCCACACATCTGCAAAAATGTTTGTAGCATCCCTTTCTATAGTGGCAAGGAACTGGAAATTGAGTGGATGTCCAACACGTGGGGAATGGCTGAATAAGTTATGGTATATGAATGTAATGGAATATTATTGTTCTCTAAGAAATGATGAGCAGGCTGATGTGAGAAAAGCCTGGAAATAATTACACAAACTGATGCTGAGTGAAGTGAGCAGAACCAAGAGAACGTTGTATATAGTTACAACAAAATCATATGATTAACTGTGATAGACTTGACTAGACTCTTCTCAACAATGTAATGATTCAAGCCATTTCCAATAGCCTTGGGATGGAAAATGTCATCCGCATCCTGAGAGAGAATATGGAGACTGAATGTGGATAAAAACATATTATTTCACCTTTTTGTTTGTTTGCTTTTTTCTTTCTTGTGTTTTTTTTTCCTTTTGGTCTGATTATTCTTGTACAACATGACAAATATAAAAGGATTGTATATGTTCAACCTATATCAGACGGCTTGCTGTCTTGGGAGGGGAGAAGGTAAAGCAGAGAGGGAGAAAAACTTGGAACATAAAAATCTTATAAAAATGAATGTTGGAAGCTATATGTACGTATATTAGGATAAATAAAACACTATTGAAGAAAAAAATAAAATAAAATGAGCTGGAAAAGGAAACTGAACCACTCCAAGAACTTTACCAAGAAAACTCCAAATGGGATCACATCTAGTCAGACATAACTGAAAAACAACTCAATAATAACAAATAGATGTAGTGAAATGATTTAGAATGAGAAGACCTGGGCTTTCCTTCCTACTCTACCATTTGTAGTTGTGTGCCTATGGTCAACTCATGTAACTTCCCTGAGCCTAAGTTGACTTCCCTATAAAATAGAGGCATTAATTATGCAGATAAAGGATATTTAAATGACTTGTCAACATGCAAGGAATTAATTATAGATCTGGGATTTGAATCCAGGTCCTCTGATTTCTGGTTCAACATTCTTTCCTCTACACTTTACTCTCCTTCACAACCCTGTGAATTTAAACTTATGGAATATATATTCCACTTACATTTCTAGTTGCTTTTTTCCAAAAAAATCAAAGCTTTATGGGTTTATTAATCTGTGTACTATGAAATTATATATAATTATATGTAGTCTTAAATCATTTCCATGTCTTTTCCTAGGACATGATTGCTTTTATTATTTTCAAGTAATTACAATGAAATATATTGAAAATATAGTTACATCACCATTATCCAAACTTGCTAATTATATATGACAAAAATTAATCCTGTATTAATATTAGTGGTATTATTAACAATAATAAAATATATGTTATACATATAGTAGATGTCAACAAATGATATATTAATATTAGTGATATTAATATCAACAACAATAATATATTATATTTTTGGTCACTGACAAACCATGAGGTTAGTTAATAGTCCAGCTTTTTAAACTGTGATTCACAACCCCATATAGGGTCTTATAACTGAATATGGGGATCATAAAATTATGATTTACTATCAGTAATACTTATTTTATTTCTCAATTTTCTTTATTTTTTCTTTCTTTTTTTGGTGAGGCAATTGGGATTAAGTGAATTGCTTGGGGTCACATATATACCTATTTTACATACATATATATCCAGGATGACATAAAAAAATTTTGGAAAAAAGGAGTCATGAATGGGAAAAGTTTACGAAGCCCTGAGTGCTTAAAAGGTTCCTTTCAAATATCTGTCTTTTCAACAGCAGAAAAAATAAAGAACAGCCTTACATTTCTGGAGAATGTTCAAAGTGTTTTGTTTTTTTTTTAAGTTTTTTTTCTGACTGGCTCTACCTTATTTTGGCCTTTATAACCTTAAGGTGTTTAAGCATATTTTGGGAAAACTTTTTCTTGGCAAGTTTTAGGCTTTGTAAACAACAAAAAGAAATTTAGAATTTGCATAATTTCATGCCTGAGTGTGTTGCTGGCATTTAAATTCTTTGTGTTGAAAGCTTTAATGAGAAGACTTGTAATAACTGCTATAAGAATAAATCTGTAATTTTAATCAATATATTTCATCATGGTTCCAGAATCTAATAAGATACAGATAACAGACCATAAAGACACTATGGACCCCATTAATTATAATCTATTTAAAGATAATTGGACCAAGACCTGTCAAAAAATGAACTTAAATGGGACTAGTGAAAGAAATAAAAGTATTTTCCATGTGATTGAGAGTAATGAGACAACTTATCTAAAGTACGTTTAAAGTATTATGAAGAAGAAATAATATGTGAATATTTCTCTGAAGAAAAAATTATGTTTACAGAAAGTGAATGATAATGAAAAAATTAAAAAATACATTTTAAGAACTAGAAAATTATCCCACTGGATCATTCTAGCTAATGAATTTTTTCATCAAAAAATGATCATTTGCAATGTTCTAAGCCAACAAACTTCTGAAAGACACTTTACTACTTTGTCAGAGAGAAACTTAACAAATTATAAAACCATAAGCCTATGAAGAGCACAAGACCTCATTTGGGAAGATTTGAGAGAGATATAAAATAAAAAGAAAAAAAAACATAAAATAACATGAATTTCTGTTTTCTATGTTCTAATATAACATATATTTGAAAACCTGGTATTCACCCCAAATCCCCTTCCTTATTTTTTTGCATCCAAACTGCTTTAACATTTTAAAAGATAAGTTTTTCAGTATAAGCATTCACCAATACAATTTGCATTCTGTTCTTCCACTATTCTCCAACTTAGTACCTGATTTTTAGGTACTAAAAACTTTATCAATCTGGTGCCAATCTAAGCCTTGGAAAACAAAGCTAAACTAAACCTGGGTAAGTCAATATACCATCCACCACTTGTTCTATACTGGAAATCTTTCCAACGTGTTAGAACCTGACAAAGCTTGTACTCTACCTTCAACAGCCCAACTTTATAGTTATAACACCATGGATGATGAGAGGCTTCATTCTAAAAAAAGTAGCAAAAATTTGGTGATACTGCTATTTTTAAATTGTCCTCCCATTAGTTTTTATAAGAGCAAATAGGTGGTACAGTGAATAGAACACCACCCTTAAAGTCAGGACGGTCTGAGTTAAAATCCAGTCTCAGACACTTACTAGATGTGTGACTCTAGGTAAGTCACTGAACTCTGAGTTTGCCTCAGTTTCCACATTTGTAAAAGAGTGGAGAAAATGACAAATCATTCCAGTATCTTTGTCAAGAAAACCCTAAATGTGGTCAAGATTGAAATTTCTGAATAACAACATTTTCTTTTTCCACATGATAAATTTGTCTTTTTGATGTAGATAATTTCCTAAAGATGGAGGATGCTCTGTTGGGGGAACTCCCCTTACAAAGGCAAATTCTATGTTATATATATATATATATATATATATGTGTGTGTGTGTGTGTGTGTGTGTTATATATATATATATAATATATATATGTATATATTATATATATATATATATATATGTCTTAAGATGGTGGCAAACTCAAGTAGAAATGGGAACCACTATTACAGAACCTTCTAGGTCACATATTGACAATTTAAAATATAATGTTCTCTATTTTATTATAGTTTTATCTATTGTATTAAATATTTCCCAATTACATTTTAATCTTGTTTGGTCATATATTTGATACTCTGCTTAATAGTAAGTAGACAATACCTTGGGAGATAGTTCTGATCACAAGTACATGCTATTCACTATATTGAGAGTTCTAAACCTTTTTTTGTGACATGCCCTTTTGGTAGTTGAGTGGAACCAATAAATCTTTTCTCAGAATAACATTTTTAAGTAATTGAAGAAAATGTTAAATTTCAATTGGACCTTGAGAAAAATAAAGATGTAACTTTTTTCCCAATCCAAGATCACTGACCCCATTCATGGATCCTTTAAGAGTCTATGAACTCCAAGTTAAGAATCCCTGCCTTCCAACATGTTGCTTCTAATTTTCTTACATTTGTGAAATTGGCTCACCAAAGAAGGCCACAATACATTTTTTTTGCTGAGACAATTTGGGCTAAGTGACTTTTCCAGGGTCACACAGCTAGAAAGTGTTAAATATGTGAGACCACATTTGAACTCAGGTCCTCTTGACTTCAGGACTAGTGTTCTATCCACTGCACCAACTAGCTGCCCCCACAATACATTTTTTAAAAGAAAAAAAGAATCAATAAAATCCAATTATCCTGTTCATATTCAATAGGACACTATCAACAATGGTTCTCTTTTCCGCTTCCTTTTCTTATGCTTGTCCTGAGATATTGACTGACCATTGCCTCCCCAAAAAGCTCTCCTGTGCAAGAGAATTCTGAATATAATAGAAGTTGGGATGGCACTAATAGCACAACCATTGGAATCATATACTCTCCAACTTCACTCCTCTCTGCCCTGAAATATTCTGGATATCTCTTCCTCTTAGGGTATCATGCTCTGCCAAAGTTTGGTAGCCAAGCATACTTGAGTCTCAATGGTATAGAGAAGACATCAGGGAGTAATTCTCCTCAACATGTTCTGTTCTTCAATTAAATCTGGATATACTGAGATACACACACACACACACACACACACACACACACACACACATATATATAGGTTGATGAAGCTGAATTGTGTTTTTCCTCTTAAACTAATTAATTTTTAAGAACTGCATAGGTTTTTACTACTTCTTAAAAGAAATCACTGTTGCAACCTGTTCAGAGTTGACTGTGTAAATGTTTCCTCAACCAAATGAGAAGAAAAGGAATTTTTCCTTGTAATGGCCATAATATTTCTCCATAAATCAGGACATGCTTTACATTATGCACAAATGTGATAACAGGGGGTGGGGAAAAGGTGATGAAATTTAGGGAGAGCAACAAACTTGCTATTTGGTAGTTCCTGGCCATCCTTCAGATTCTCCATCAAGTTCAGTCCTGTACAGATAGTAGCGATAAGCCTCTTTTTCTAATTTGGTTGTGACTCACTACTATGAGTTATCAGTTAGTCTACAATGTTTTGTTTTGTTTTTTGAAATGTCAGGGACCTTCAAGAGTTTCCGTTTTTAATCATGAATTGTCATTAATCACTTCCAGTGCCAATATCCTAGGATTCTATTAGTACATTTTTTCTCTGAAAAAAGGCACAGAAATCATCTAAGAAAGAAAAATGTGAACATCTAATTCCTAGATGTTTTTTCCCCCCAAAGAAAAGCCTAATTTTCTTAAATCTAAAGAGCAGGAAAGCTATTGTAACTCTGGGAAGGGTTAACTGGTTCTCTGGGGACTATTATTTTGGGGGAGAAAATGTAGATAACATGCTGGAGAAAGAATGTCTGGTCCTCTTAGGGAAAGTGCAGAAGACTTACAGGCTTTCTTCAGCTGACATGAGGTCAGTGGTACCTTTTGTAAGGGAGGGGGGGGCTCCTTGAGTGTAACAACACAGTGTTAGGACTGATAATTGTACAGAATGCAGTAGAATAACCTAATCAATAACCTCCCAGATGAGATCATGGAGGAAAAGTGGGTATAAAAGCAAATTAACTCATAATCACAGTTCCTTTCATGGGACTGAAAGAGTAGATACAATAAGAAGAGAACATGGACAGAATTTTTTACAATGAACCTAACTGCTTGTCAATATGTAAAGGTTTAGAGAATCACAGATTTAGAGGGAACTTAGATGCCACCTAATTCAACCCCAAAATTTTATAGATGAGGAAAGTGAGATACAGAAAGATGTGATTAAGAATCACAAATCATAGGGGCTATCTAACCCAACCCCTTAAAATTACAGATAGGATGAAAAAATTAGAGCCAGTGACTTATGACACTTGTCCAAAGTGATTCACATAAAAATTGGCAGATCCAGAAGTCAAACTGGGGATTTTTTTTACTCTAAAAACAGTACTCCTTCTATTAATATTGGTATTTTAAAAGTGTTCAATCCCAGAAAAAGAAAAATAATGGAAAATAAACTTAAACTATTAATCCTTATGTTATAATGTAATAATAGCTTTTCAGGACAGGAAAACTTTGCTTTAAAACAGCTAGAATTTATAGAGTACTTCCAGATGGACTATTGGCATCCATTAAGATAGGGCAGAATTTATTTGTGTCTACACTAATCTGCCTTCAAAGGAAAACAATTTTCCCAAAGATAAGCTGCTTTATAATTTTACCTTTATAACATCACTGGGAAATAAATGCCATTATCATTACTATTTCTACTTTACAAAAAGAAATTGAGGCTGACCAAATTTAAATGGCCTACCCAGGGTCATACAGTAAGTGTCTGAGACTGGATTTGAACTCAATTATTCCTAACTCCAGATCCATGCTTTATCCAGGGATTTATTATAGGGCAATAAAGAAAATTCCATAATTTCATTGTGTTAACTATACTAGTACTATATTACTATAGAAAAAAATATGATCATTATTAGACTAATATATCCTAATTCAGAGGAAGATTATTATGAGCCCAAAACAAAAATGATTATGTGAATCCTTTACCCAATTAAAAATAAATTAAATTCAGAAAGTACATTAGTGAAGGATTACATAATGTTATTTGTTATAAGAGTAACAAGTTTCCCTTTTAGATGTGGCTTATAAATGAGTTGCAATGTATTAGAATAAATTTTAATAGATTTTTTTAAAAATCAAAAAGTGTGATTTTCAACAGTTTGCACTCATTTACGTTTTCAATTAGTTTCTAATTCTTGATCAATTCAGTAGAGGGAGGACATATGAATATGCTATAAAATAATGCATCTTTGTGGTTTTTATAATAACTCATACTTAAATAGGAATCTATATGCATTACCTTATCTTAAACTCTCAAGAATATTGTAAAGCAGATGTTACAATTATTCTTATCCACATTTTGCTGATGAGGAAACTAAAGCTCAGAGTGATTAAGTCTTTTACTTATAGTAGCAAATATTAAGACAAGAATTTGAAATCTTGTCTCTTTGAATAAACATCCCAATACTTTATCCATCATACCATGATTCTTCTCAGGCATTGTTAAATTAGTTTCCTTTTATAAATGATAACAGGTTACTATGTAGTGCACTTGCATACAAGTGTAGCGCACTTTCTATGTAGTGTGGAAAGAATCAGGTTCTATCTAACTCCAAAGTCAGGTAGACCTGAGTGCAAATGTGGCCTCAGACTCTTACTAGCTGGGTATACCTAGATAAGTCACTTAAGCCTCATTTCAGTTTAACATGGGGGAACAGTGGAGAAGGAAATGGCAAACCACTCTACTGACTTTGCCAAGAAAACCACATGAATAGAAGTCACATAAACTTGGACCGATCAAAACAATCACATAAAAAAAGTGGGATCTTATTTATCAGTCTTATTTGAAAAATAAAATTTAAAAAGAAAGCTATCTGAAGGAAATGGTTTTTGATTTATCTACTTATTTCACCCCCCCCTTCTATTAGCATGGATAAGAAAAAGTTAGCTTGACCTCAAGATTATTTGGGCCTTTTTTTTAATAAGCTAGAAAATGGCAAATTCTTTAGAAGATGCTGTATACTTCATATGAGGTGGCTGATTAATGAATCATGTCTTTGGGATTCACAGTACTTACATTAGAAGCAAAATCCTTATGATTCAAGGGATCAGGGAACAAATGGACACAACTGAAAAGAATTCCACAAAGGGTGAAAATATGGTTTTTCCTCTGGTGATGTCCCTTTTGGATGGCACTCAACTTCATTATAACTCCATGCTATGCTGTTGTATAAATTTAACATGTGGTATAATCCTGAAATGAATTTTCTGACGTTGAAGACTTAAGCAGGAGGTTCTTTTCTAATCCAGTGTGACTGGACCAGAGAAGTGGCATCCATTTAAGACAGGACCATATTTTTTTGTCTTCTACTAATGTCTTCTACTTTGTCTACTAATGTCTTCAAAGGAAAATAGAATATTCCCAAAGATATGTCGATGGCAGGCCTAGCTAAAGGAAGCCCAGAAGTTTGTGGAGAAATAGAATCTCAAATCTTATCTCATTTTCAAACTCTCAGGAACAAGCTGGCTTCTGAAGTGCAAGGTAATAGAGAAAGAAAATCATTAAGTAACTAAAATAAACCAATTAAACTTGGTCTCTCAACTGAAAACCAAGGAAAGGGTAAGAGGATCTGACTCACCTTTATCTTTTTTGGCCTCTCTCTACCCCTAGTAAGATCAGAATATTTTTTTTGTTGTTATTGTAAGCTAGGGTATATGAACTTGATTTTTTTTTAAAAAAAGTTTAATTATATAAAATGTCACTGATTTCCTTCATAATCCAAAGAAATTTTATTTGATGCATTTAAAAAACATTATGCTGAGGAGGGGTCCAAAGGCTTCAACAGACTGTCATAGAAGCTCATGTCATACAAAAAAAGAAAAATCTGAGAATTTCTGTTGTAGCAAAAGGACTCAGTTTCTCCTATCTATCTACTTGCCTACCTATTTATTTATTTATCTGTGGATCTACTGATCTATTATTAGTTCAGTAAATGCATTCTTCTGGTTTCAATAAGGGGGGGGTGGGGAACGACAAGAAGACAGACAGAGTCAGAGGACAGAGAGATAGAGAGAGTTAGAGAGCCAGAGTCATATACAGAGGCAAAGAGAGAAAGGGAGAAAAAATGTGAGATTTAAATCATGTCATCTATCAAAATGGGTTATAGAAAAAGGAAAGATTTCTTGGGTTTACAGGATAGATCTAGAGAAAATTTGATCATGTCTATTTCTATCATCTCAACCTGGACTAAAAATGTAGCAAATCAAAGAAATCTTAGGACCTGTAGTTTGGAGAAACAGAGGAAATAGGTGAAGAGGTGATTCCACAAAGTTGTTCTTAAAAATATATATATTATATGTGTATATACATATATGTATATGTGTATATGTATGTATATATGTGTATATATATGCATATTATATATATATATATATATATATATATATATATATGGAGAGAGAGAGAAAGAAAAGTGTAATTTCAAATATTTGTTCTGTACCCTGAAATCACCTTAATGTTTCAACTATTCCTAGGTTCAGTTACCTAGTTGCAAGCCCTGATAAAAAAGAAAATTATCAGGTATTAAAGAAAGGTGAACATTATTGAGGTTTTCAAAGTGACTATTCAGAATTGAAATGTTGATGAAAAAAGAGACCATACATATTTGTTAGATACATTTAATTAGAAGGGATCTCAAGTCCAAGACTCTCATTTGACAGAGGAAGAAACTAAAGCTAACAGAACTCAAGTGACTTACGTAGAGAGATAGCACTGCTAAATGTCTGAGAGAAAATATGAATCCATGCCTTCCTGACTCTCAATTCCAGTACTTCATCTACTACCCAAGCTGACTTTCACATAAAAGTAAATAATTTTATGTGGGTAACCAACATAGAGAAGTTAAAACCTAGGTACACTTTCCTACAAAACAAATACAAATTTGAATACCCTGTAAATAGCAATATATTCTTCCTCAAACTGGTGCTTAAAAAATGAAGCCCTGTTATTAACACAGTGTCTTATTATATAGAGGTTTTCACTTTTAAAGCCAAGTCAAACATAAATGTATTCTCAGTGGCTGCTTGACAATGGAAGTTGCAAAGAAATGTTGCTAAGGCTACAAGAGGTGGTAAAGATGGCTGACCCAGAATGGGTAATTGGGATGCTCCTAATTTGACTTCCAGGGGAATTTGGAAAAATAACAACAATGATAGCACAGGATTTGAAGTAGAAAGGACATAAAAACTCATCTAATTCAAACTTGGCATTTCACAAAGAAACTGAGGGACAGAGAGTTGAAGTATTGATTAACCCCAAATTATACACAAACAGTAGTCTATATAGCAAGTACAAGTAGCAGACCTCAGGCCATTTGATTCTATTAATCAAGCATTTATTAAGTATTTATAATATATATCAGGCATTGTGCTCCAGATGCTTGGAATACAACTACAAAAATAAAATTTTTGCCCTCTGGCAGGTTACAATCTATCCAGTGTTCTTGCTTTTGTATCCCTCAAATAGTCATCACTACCTAAAGTGTTACAAAGATTCTTAGATGCAGGAGGAGGGACATTCAACTGTGGGTTTTGTTCAGAATTCCTCCCTCACATCAATGAGCCTCAATAACCAATTCTATTGTATAAAGACCAGAGACCATATCCTACCCCTTTAAAACCTAGGCTAACATAGGTGAGCTTTTATGTAACCTAGACTGGAAGGAAGCCACACTGCCACTTGCAAGTCAGCTTCAAACCTTGCCATGGTGTGCATACCCTAATCCCACCCATTTCCACACAAGCTCCCCTATATGAATTCCATGAGGGCAGGGGCTATCTTACTTACTTATATTTGTATCCCTTGTGCTTAGTATAATGCCTGCTTTAAAAAAGTAATATCCTATCTCCTTCCTTCCCTTGAAACTTTATCTAAGTTGTTAGTTTTGTTTTGTTTTTAAAGCATTGAAATGGTCTGTGAGACTCAATTGGCTCAGGCTCTAGATACTGATACCAATTCCTGAGGGCCCGAGTACAAAAAAGCCACAAGGAATTTTAGGTGCTTTTTGATAGTTGCTTGGTTGACAACAATAATAGGAAGAGGAGTTATACTTAGCTGAATCAACTTAGGGTGTCCTCAGTGTGTATCCTTCCTGAAAATTCTCTTGATATGGCTAAACAAATCTAGGAATAACCCTACCATGAAGGATACACATCTCATACTTGATACTCTTATCTCCCAAGCTCCCATTGGATGGTTTTCCAATTAAATAAAATCAATTACGAAGATATCACTGATGCTTAAAAAGGAAATATTTACTAAAGGCTGCCATTTAAGCACAACTAATCATACAACTTACTGAAAAGAAGGCTAAAGCAAGAGCAATCAAAATATAAATTATCCACTCAAAAACCTGGATTACATTCTCCCTTAAATGTATAGTTTTCACAAAGGCAGACTGACCACAAGCTTAAGAGAAACCTAGCAGTAACGAACATCAATAGAGATGATGCATAGTTGTAGCCTGAAGGTTATGAGATCTGATGATCTTTTTTAGTTAACAATCTAAAAGTGTCTTCTGGTCCTCTTTCGAGGTTCGAGGTTCTGGTTAGACAAATTTACTTCTATGTTACTTTACATTTCTCAGAAGCCCTCAAAACTGTTTTAGTCTTTTTTTTTGCATAAAAATGACATTTTTTCTGTCCCTTTCAGTAACTAAAAGTTACATATTAAAAAGTGTCTTGGATTTCAAAGAATACTTACTAGATAGCACATTTCAAGGCACAAATTAGTATATTTAAGTACAGCTTTTTCTTAGCACTCTTTACTTTATATTCTCTCTCCAATTTCATTCACTCCCATGCCATCAACTATTTCAAACATGTGTATGATTCCAAAATCTATGTCTCCAAAATGAACACAAAACAACTATATCCCCAGCTTTGACCTCGTTTGAGCTTGACCCATATTTTTAATTACTTAAAGGATAACTTTACCTAGTCATTCTCAAAAATCAACGTTTATGAAATCCTAAACTTGTTCCCCTTCGATATTTTTACTTTTATTGTTCTCAGGATTGGTTTATTTTATGTTTCTTATCCTATACCTTTTGTTTATAACTAATCAGTTACCAAGCCCCTTCAGTGTTATATTTATATCATCTCTTGAATTGTCCCATCCTTCATACTCCCATTTTTGTTACTCTTATAAAGGTCTTTATCACTAGATTCCTGCACAGTTTCACTAGCCTCAAAATATGTATTCACTTTTATTTAATTTATAAGTGAATTCAATCACTGGAAATATTATTTGGTATAGCCAAGGTAATTTTAGGGGGAGGGAGAGATCATATGAGCATCTGAGGGAATCCTGATGGGTAGGTCCTGATTGGAGTGTTGAGGCAAATTAGTAATTCTGCAAAGCTAGAATGAGGAGGGAGGTTGTGCCAAGCATAGGGAGCAGGCTAGACAAAAGTATTCAGACAGGAGATGGAATGCCAAGTATGAAAAAATAGAGCTGACCATTTTGGCTTGAAATAGAGGTATGGAAGAAAAGAATGTGTGATAAGCCTAGAAAAAGTAGGCCACAAGCAACTTTTTTTCCCTTTTATTTTGTTTTTTCTCAATTACATGTAAATTTTTTAAAAAATATTCATTTTTAAAGTTTTGAATTCCAAATTCTCTCCCTCCCTATATCCTTTCCCCTTAAGAAGGTAAGCAATATGATATAGATTATACCATGGAAGTCATACAAAATATATTTTCATATTAGCTATGTTCCCCCACAAAAAAGGGAAAAAAAGTTTAAAAAATATACACATTGATCTGCATTCAGACTCCATCACTTCTTTTTTTGGAGATGGATAGTATTTTTCATCATAAGTTCTTCAGAACTGTCTTGGATCATTGAATTTTTGAGAATTGTTAGTCATTCAGAGTTGATCATCACACGATTTTGGGGTTACTGTACACATTGTTCTTCTTCTTCTCACTTCACAACAGTTCATATAAGTCTTCTCAGGTTTTCCTGAAAGCATTGTACTCATTTCTTATAGCACAAAAGTATATATCACAACTCGTTTAACCATTCCTCAATTGAAGGGCATCCCTCAATTTCCTTTCTTTGCCAACAAAAAAAAGAGCTGCTACAAATATTTTTGTACACATAGATTTTTTCCCTTTGATTTCTGGGATATGGATGTAGTAGTGGTATTGTTGGATCAAAGGGTATACAAAGTTTTATAGCCCTTTGGGCATAATTCCAACTTGTTCTCTAGCAGTTCACAACTCCACCAAAAATGTATTAGTGTCTCAGTTTTTCCACATTCCCTTCAATATTTATCACTTCCCTTCCTAGCTGTGTGACCCTGGGCAAGTCACTTAACACCAGTTGCCTCAGCAAAAAAAAAATATATATATATATATATATATATATATATATATATATATATATATAATTTCCCTTTTCTTTCAGATTAGACAATTTGATAGGTTGATAGTTATTTTACTCTAATCAATAATGATCTCAAGATTTTTTTAAAATATAGTGTTAATTTCTTCATCTAAAACCTGCCAATTTTTATCCTTTGATCATTTATCAACTGGGGATTGACTCATATTCTCATAAATTTGACTCAGTTCTCCACATATTTGAGAATTGAGTCTTTATCCAAGAAACACCGTGTAAAAATCCCTTCCCAGTTTCCTGAATTCTTCTTTATCTTGGCATCATTGGTTTTATTTGTACAATGCTTTTTTTATTTAATGTAATCAAAATTATCTATTTTATATTCTATAATTTTCTCTATCTCTTGTTTAGTCTTCCCATATTCATAGGTCTTACAAGTAAAATTTTCCATGCTCCCCTAACTTGCTTATGATTTCACCTTTTATATCTAAATCACATACTCATTTTGACCATATCTTAATATATGGTGTAAAATATTTTCCGCCAAACTTTTTTCTGGTTTTCCCCACATTTTTGGTCAAAAAGTAAGTTCTTGTCCCAGAAGTTTGAACCATTGTTTACCAAATGCTAAATTACGACAGTCATCTAATATAATGTTTTATGTACTTTATCTTATTCACTGATCCACTATTCTATTTCTTAGGTCGTACCAGATTTTTTTTTTTATAATTACCATTTTGCAATATAATTTGGGATCTGATATGGCTAGGCCATTTTTCTTCACTTTTTTTTTCATTGATTCCCTTGATATTCTTGACTTTTTGTTCTTTTGGATGAATTTGGTTATGATTTTTTCTAACTGTGTAAAATAATTCTGTAGTAATTTAATTGCTATGAGACTGAATAAATAAATTAATTTTTCATTTTTATTGTATTGGCTCAGTCTACCCATAAACCATTAATATTTCTTCAGTTTTTTTTTTTTAAATCTGACTTTATTTGTGTGAAAAGTATTTTGTAATTGTGTTCATGTAGCTTCTGAGTTTTCCTTAGTAGGTAGATTCCCAAGTATTTTATGCTGTCTATATTCATTTAAGTAGAATTTCTCTATCTCTTCTTTCTGGACTTAGTTGACAATATAATAAAGATGCTAATTATTTATGCAGATTTATTTTTTAATCTTGTTAATTATTCAACTAGTTTTTTGGTACATTGTCTAGGATTCTCCAATATAACACCTTATTATCTGCAAAGAGTGATAGTTTTGTTTCCTCATTGCTTATTCTAATTCCTTTAATTTCTTTTTCTCCTCTTATTTCTATAGCCAAGATTTCTAGTACAATATTGAATAGTAATGATGATCTTTGCATTACCCCAGATTTTATTGGGAAGGCTTCTAGCTTTCTCCATTACAGATAATACTTGCTTACGATTTTAGGTACATACTACAAAGCATTTTAAGGAAAGGCCCTTTTATTCCTATACACTTTTTAGGAATGGGTGTTATATTTTTTCAAGAACTTTTTCCACATATATTGAGATAATCATGTGATTTTTCTTGGTTTTGTTATTGATATGGTCAACTATGCTGATATTTTTCCTAATATTGAACCAGCCCTACATTCCTGGGATAAAAATCACCTGATCATAGTGTATAATTGTGATATATTATTGTAATCTTTTTGTTACATTTTATTAAATTTTGCATCTATATTCATTAAGTAAATATAATTTTATTTATCTGTTTTTTTACTCTTCCCAATTCAGGTATCAAAGTCATATTTATGTCATAAAAGAATCTGGTGAATCTACTTTTTTGCCTATTTTTCCAAATGATTTAAATAGTATAGGAAATAGTTCTTTAAATGTCTGTTAGAATTTCCTTGTGAATTCGTCTGATAACTTTTTTTTTTCTTAGGGAACTCACTGAGTTCAATTTCTTATTCAATTTCTTTCTCTAAAATAGGATTATTTAAGTATTCCATTTCCTCTTCTGTTAATCTGAGCAACAGATTATTAACAGACAATATTTTTGTAAACATTCTTCCATTTCACCTGGATTTTAAGATTTATTGGCATATAATTGGACAAAATAGCTCCAAATAATTACTTTAATTTCATCTTCATTGGTGGTAAATTCACTCCCTTTTATTTTTGATAACTGTTAATTTGGTTTTCTTCTCTCTTTTTTTAAAGTAACATTAACCAATGGTTTACCTGTTGTGTTTTTTTTTTCCTATGAAACTAGCTGTTATTTTTATTTATTAGTTCAAAGGGATTTTTTTTTTTATTTTCAACTTTGTTAATCTTGTTTGGATTTTCAGGATTTCTAATTGTTAACTTGGTGGTTTGAAATTTGTTCTTTTAATAGTTATATTTTTTAAATTAATTCCTAATTCATTGATCTGTTTTTTCTCTATTTTATTGATACATCTGTTTAGAGATATACATTTTCCCCTATATACTTTTACTAAATACTACACAAATTTGGCATATTGTCTATTGTCATTCTCTTTAATGAAATTATTGTTTCAATTTTGATCCACTCATTCTTTATTTTAGATTGCTTAGTTTCTAGTTTATTTTTAATCTCCATTTCCACAGCCCTTTATTGGATGTACTGTTTTCGTTTATTTTTCTGATTTAGTTCTGAGGTTTTTAATGCTCTCATATATAGTTCATTTTTGTGAAGATGCCATGTACAGCTTTTTTTTTTTTAATTCTTTTTTCTACTGTATAATTTTCTCCAAAGGTCTATGATAACTAATGTTTATAAATTCTGTTCATCTCCTTAACTTTATTTTTGATTATTTTATAGTTATATTTTTAAGAATATAGATGCTATGCCATTTGATGCAAATATGTTTAAAGTATTGCCAAAATGTAATTTTCCTACTTGTTTAAAAAAAAATAAATCTATCTTTGCTTTTGTTGTGTCTGAGATCATGATTGCTACCCTCTCCTTTTTTTAAAACCTCAACTGAAGTATAATAGATTCCACTCTCACTTCTTATTTTTATTATCTGTGTCTCTGTGTTTCAAGTGGGTTTCTTGTAAACAACATAATTAAGGATTCTGGCTTTTAATTCATTCTGCTCTCTACATCTATTTTATGAGAGAGTTCATACCATTTGTGTTCACTATTATAATTACAAATTGCCTATTTCTCTCCATCTTATTTTTTCCATTCATCCTTCTCTCACTCTTTTTACTCTATCCCTCCTCAAAAGTCTGTTTTGCTGCTCTGTTAATCCTTCCTCCCTTCTATAATGCCCCCTCCCTTTTTTATCCTTTCCTACTTCCCTGTTGGGTTAAGATGGATTCCTGTACCCAATTGAATGTATGTTATTCTGTCTTTAAACCAATTTCAGCAAGAGAAATCTTCAAACTTTGCCCATCTCTACCTTCATCTTTCCCTCCACTGTAAAAGTTTATCTTTTCATGACTCTTTTATATGATATAATTTTCCCATTCTAACTTTTCTCTCTCCCTTCTCCTAGTATATCCCTCTTTTTCCTTATTTTTATATTTTTGAAATCATCTCATCATAGTCAACTTAAACCCATGCCCTCTTAAAATGTAAACAATTTCACTTTATTGAATCCTTTATGTTTCTTCTTTCATTTTTACCTTTTTATTTTGCCCTTGAAACTTATATCCAAAAGTCAATGAATTTTTATTCAGTTCTGGCCTTTTCATCATTAACAGTTTTCATCTTTCTTCATTTCATTAATATCTTTTCCCCCTGAAAAATGATTGGTATTGTTTGATAGATTATTCTTGGCTATAATCCTAGCTCCTTTGTCTTCTGGAATATCATATTCCAGATACTCTTATCCTTTAACGTAGAAACTGCTAATCTTGTGTGCTCCTCCTTATGGCTCCACAATATATTTGAATTGTTTCTTTCTGGCTGTTTGCAATTTTTTCTCCTTGATCTAGAAGCTTTAGAATTTAGCTCTAATATTCCTGGGAGTTTTCATTTTGAAATTTCTTTTGGAGATAAATGGTGGATTTTTTTCAACTTCTATTTTGCCTTCTGGTGCTAGGATATCAAAGCAACTGATTGATAATTTCTTGAAACATAAAATCTCTGCTCTTGCTTTGAATATAATTTTTAGATAGTCCAATGATTCTTAAGTTACATCTCCTCAATCCATTTTCAAGATCAGTTATTTTTTCAATAAGATATTTCACAACTTCTATTTTTACATTCTTTTGATGTTGTTTTTATTGAGTTTTTTTGATGTCTTATGGAATCATTAACTTCCATTTGCTGAATTCTAATATTTAAGGAACTGTATTCTTCAGTAAACTTTTGAATTTCTTGAATTGGGCCAATTCTATTTTTAAAGGAATTCTTTTTAGTGAATTTTGACATCTTTTCCATTTGGTCAATTCTGCTTTCTATGGAGTTCTCTATGGAGTTAGTAGTGGATTTTTGAGTGCTTTTCACCATTTAGCCAATTTTAAAGTGTTTTTTTCCCTAGTATTTTTGGTGCCTCTTTTACCAAATTATTGACTCTCTTTTGATAACTTTCTTGCATCACTCCCATTTTTTTCCTGGATTTTTCTCTCTCTTTCTTATTTGTTGTAGAAATTATGTTTTAGCTCTCCCAAGAATTCTTGTTGGACTTGTGTCCAATTCACATTGTTTCCCCTTTGATGCTTTGTGGATAGCTGTTTTAACATCATTTTCTTAGTCTAAGTTTGTATCTTGATCCCTATCATCATAAAAATTCTTCATGGTCAGGTTCTTTTTTATTATTGTTCTTTTTCCAAACCTATTTCTTGACTTTTAATTTAATGTTAAAGTTAGGCTGTCCTTCTGGAGTAGACGGGGCACTGTCCCAAGCTTTAAATTTTTTGTACAAGTGTTTTCCAACCTAATTCTGGGGCTCTGGTTTTCAGGGTCCTGAAGATCATATAATTTAAGGTAAGGTATAGTCACATTATAGGTCTGTGCTCTGGTCTTTACTTAAGAAGGAACCTTGATTCTTAACGACAAGTGCTGGCACTCATGGCCCTAGAAATGTGATCAGGTCTCTTGTTCTCTAGCAGCCACAAATGCTAATGCTCCTTTCTGCCTTGGAACTAAGACCAGTATCCTTTTGAGCAATAAGAAGTGCTCCTCTCTGCCCTGGAACTATGTAACTCAGAGTCCAGTTTCTCTATATCCACAAGTGTTGCATTCCTTTTAACCCCAGAAATGTGACTCAGGTCCTTATTCTCTTACTCCTTTCTTTTTTGGAATTGAAAACAGTGCCCTTGCTCTGTTGTAAGTAATGACAAGCACTCTTCTCTCCCCAGACCTGCAGTCAAAATCACCAGTACTCTTCTTCACCCTGGGACTGCAACCCCAAACCATGACTAGGCAATGCAATAGGGTCATGAATCTAGCACCAACAAAGAATCCACTGTAATCTTTCTCTAACGAGTTGGCATACTCCCTTACAACTCTGTGAGTTGAGCTCTAGAAACTCCCAGCACCTCTGATTTAGCCAGCTCCAAAACCTACTGCTAGTTTTGACAGGATAGAGACTGCACTGCATTCTCAGGCTGACCACCACTCCAGTGTGATAGATCTTTCTTTTTTTTTCTTTTTGTGGGGAAATTGAAGCTAAGTGACCAGCCCAGGGTCACACAGCTAGGAAGTGTCAAGTTATCTGAGGCTTGATTTGAACTTAGGTCCTCCTGATTCCAGGTTCAGTGTTCTATCCACCTGGTTGACCCTTGATGGACTTTAATTAATGACTCCTATGTTGTCTTGCCCTAGAAAATTGTTTTATTCCAACCTTTTGTTGCTTTTGCAGCTCCAGAATTTGATTTAAGACATTATTTTAAAGTTGTTTGAAGGAGAAATTGGGAGAGTTCAATTGAGTTCCTGATGCTACTCCACCACCTTGGCTCTGCCTCTACAAGCAGATTTTAAGAAGTGTTAGGTCAAGGAAAAGAGCCTGTATTTTAACTTTATGGAAAAGGAAGACAGGGGAACTATTTGAGCAGGGGAGTACAAATGTATTTCAGAAATACCAATTTGGCAGTTGTGCTGAAGCTGGGTTTGAGAAAGAAGAGACTGAAAACAGGGAAACTAATTGGAAGATTATTGCAGTCATCTAGGCTAAAGGTGATATAAAAGTCTGTGGTAGTACAATTGGAAGAGAAAAATTGCACAAAGACAATCTTTAGAGGTGGCATTTACAAGACTTGGCAATTAACTAGATAAAGAAAGCTGGGGGAGAGGGAAGGATGTTTCCTTGGTTGTGAATGGAGTTGAATAAAATCATCTCAACCAACACAGGAAAGTTGGGAAGAAGGGAGTATTGATTTATAGAGAAAATAATGAGATAGTCAATTCACTAGCATTTATTAAGTACCTACTATATACATATCTCATGTGGTAAGTTTAAAAGATATAAAACTACAAATGGATGTTTTTTGTTTTTGTTTTTTACATCAAGGAGTTAATTCACAGCTGTTCATGACCTTGGACTCAAGCTCTAACTCAATGGACCCCCAGCCAAATAGTAAATCAGTGGTAATCCTGTTTTTAAAAAATAAAATCATGGAACAGGGGTAGAGGAGAGGGTAGTGAGAGATGAGAATGGGGAGACTAGATATGAAAGCCTGTGAAGTCAGTATAAATGTTCTGGTGTTAGGAAAATAAACCCTGTAATAATATAAATGTTGAACCAACAGACATGTAGTTGAGATTCATTCACTTTTTGACTTATTTGGAAACAATCCATGTTCCCATTTAATTGCTTCTCTTATTTTCTTGAGTAATAATTACAATGTTGTATTTTCAAATAAAAAAGACTTGTGCCTCTGTTCTACAAAAGTTTATTGGTTCTTCAACAGGTTAAGGCAAATAGTCACAAATTCTTTGTTTAATTAGCATGCACTAGGAGCTGTAGTAAGAAGAGTTCTAAACTATATGCCCAAAGATACAAGTTTTATTTCTCTTTCTAAAAAGTTCTATGACCTTGAATCTCTCTCACTTTCTCTTCCGTAAAATGAAGAAGCTATACTCAAAATTTTCTGTAAAATTATAAAAATAGTTATCATGGAGAAGAATTTTTTTTAGTGAGTAGATATATATTTTGAACTGAAAGAATTTTTTAAAAGACCATTTTTCTTCTCACAATTTTTCAGATTACACAAGAAAAATAGAATTCATTCTAACCATCATATTCATAGTCTACCTCCAAAATTACAATTGTTAAATCCAGAGGTCTTTTTGAAGTCCATCTGATGCTGTTGTTGTTTTTCACTCATTTTTCAGTTGTATCTGAATCTTTATGACTCAATTTCCTTCTCTAGCTCATTTTGTAGTTGAGCAAACTGAGGCAAAAAGAGTTAAGTGACTTGTCCAGGATTGCATAGCTAGTAAGTGTCTAATGCTAAATTTGAACTCAGGTTTTCCTGACTCCAGGCCTGGTGTTCTATCCACTGTGCCATCTAGCTTTCCCACACTCTCTGTTATGCCATAGTTATTGTTTACATGTCTTTTCTTCCCCCATTGAATTGTAAGTTTCTTGAGACTAAGGTCTGAGCAGTAACTTTCACTGAATCCTGATTGTGTAACATAGTACCTTTAACAGAATAGATCATTTAATAAATGTATGTTAAATTAAATTGAATTGATATGGATACAAATTGTATCTTTAAACTCCTGTCTTTATTTAAAATATGATGCAATCAATCCATTTTCGATAAAAGTTTTCAGCAACTTTTTTGTACTAGCAATGATGTGAATATTGCTTCAAAGGGACTTACAAGAGCACATGGATATTTCAGTAAAAATCCATAGCCAATACTGAATAAGAAAAAAAAAAGAGCAAATCCCCTATTAAGGGAGAAGTTATATTCTTTTTGAATTCAAAGAATAGCACATTGTAAATCTAAGTAATAGATCTGCTTCTTCTCCTTTATCCTCAGTTTTCTGACCTACAACATAGGTTAATAAGTATTTTTAAACAATAACTCCCTCATTATTCTTGTGAATTCACAAATAAATGAACTCTTATCCTGTGCCTTAAGTGGAGAAAAATCAACTTAAGACACTTGTTGAATCCTACACTTTTCCCAAAATACCAGCTGACATTAAGTGTTTAAAACAATATGAAAAGGAGCTTCAAAGGATCCTTCAAGCAACAGCACACTTATTAAGCACCTACTATGAGCTCAACATTAAGTTAAGCACGTGGAATACAAAGATAAGCAAAAGAAACTTCCTCCTCTGATGGAGTTCACAGTATGATGGGAGAGATAATGTGCAAACAATTATGTACAGACAAGACACAGTGCATGTAGGAAAAGTTGAAAATAGAAGGAATGCATTAGCATTTAGGGAGGTTGAGAAAGGTATCTTGCAGGAGGTGGTGAGATTTTGGTTAAAAATCTAAAGAAAACTAGGGAAGGCAGGAAATAGAGATGCTCATGAAGTTCAGACCCTACTATATAAGCAAATATAACTGGGACTCTATTACAATAAGCTCTAGATGAGCCTTTTCAGTAGAGAAAGAGAAAGAATTCATTAACATGAAATTCATTGTTTTTTTGTGCTTTATGAATTAGGTTCTATATGTCAAAGGGTCCCTTATTACTCCCAAATTATATTCACAGAGATGGAAGAGTAAACTCAGACTAAACTGTCTTTGAATAGCCACAAAGAACTCAAAACCAAAGATTTTATTTTCAACTGCAAAGAAAAGTAGAGCATAAAGACTTAATATGACTTGCCAGGATGGTGGTCTTCCCTGCACTCATTCTCATAGTGAAATAGTCCATATGAGTAAACTCATTTATATAATTGAGAAGAAACTATTTTATTAGAGATCATGTGTTTTTAAAAAGGTTAAGAAAGAGAAAAAAACCAAAGATTAGATACCCAGCTTTAACTAAATATCTAAAGAGAGAAATAATAAAAAGGTAAAAAATGCATCAAAATATTCAAACCAACACTTTGTATGGCAGAGGAGGGAAAAATTTCACAATTAGAAACAAAACTGGTGTCCATCAGTTGAGAAATGTCCAAAGTATGGTACCTAAGCATAATATGCTGGGGGGGGGGGGGAATGATGCAAAAAAAACTTGGGAAGTATAAATTCAACAAGTATTTACTAAGAATCTAGTATGTGTCTGGGACAAAAAAAAATGAAAACAAACAAACAAAAAAAGCCTAACCTGAAAACAGAACAAAAAGAACAGTATAAACAATGGCTACATGAAGACAGCTTTAAGAAGCTGAACCACATTGAACAACTAGGTGGTGCAGTTTACAGAATACCAGACCTAAAAAGAACTGAATTCAAATTTGACCTCAGACACTATCTGGATAACCCTGGTTGCTTCAGTTTCTTCATTTTGTCAAATGAGTTGTAGAAGGAAATGGCAAAGTCCCCCAGTATCTTTGCAAAAACAAAACAAAACAAACCCAAATGAGGTCACAAAGAGTTGGATACAACTAAACAATAAACAAATTAAAAGCAATGACCTAACTTGTCCCCTAATGATAGAACATTTGGTAGACTGTGGGGGACCAGAGGGACAGAATGTTTTATGTGCAAAGGCTATTTTTCTCCATATATAGAGTATACTTGTTGCTTATCTCAATCTCTTATAATATCTTGCTTTCTTCAAGGTTCAGTTCACTTACCACTACTTCTTTCAGGAAGTTATTCCTAACCTTCCTTAGAAAAGTTCTCTCTCTTTTAAAAAAAAAAAATCATCCTGCATTTCCTCATCTGTTTACTTGTTTTCTACCAGAAGCAAATTTCTTTAGAGCCAGAAAATTTTGTTTTTATATGTTGCTTTCTCATCAGGAAAGGACTATGGGAGAGGGGAGGACAGAACATTAAAAAAGTCACAAATAAAATTTTTAAAAAGAATCCAACTTCAAGTGGGGATAAAACAAGAAGAATTAGCAAAAATTGTAAAATGAACAGTCACATCAATAGTAGCATGGTAATGTCTGTAGCATTCCAGCTCAGTAAATTGAAGAAAAAAATAGTTTAACCATAGCATCAAATAACTTTTTTTCCCTCCTTATTTTAAGGAATGATCAAGATGAGAATTGTAGATGGCAGATTTGTCCTACATTCATTGATATTCCCAGGTCTTTCTGTTATGAACAGTTTTTAAAAATGAAAAAGTTTCTTGGGAAAATGGGTCCCAAAGAGAGAATGATGCCATCAGAGAGCTAAATAAGAGTCCTCAGATGAGATACATAACAATCAAGTTTTCACAAGTTCTTGTAGGACTGACAACATAGCTGCTCTAGAATCATAGGATCTTGGAGCATATACTATGGAGAAGGCTGGTTACGATTAACTTCTTATTAACAAGGTTAAACCCATAAAACCTTTGTTCTGAGTTGTAAATATCTCCATTGACACCACATTTTCACTCTGTTGTGGAACTCAGGAATAGCTGACCTCATCTTGGCAGAGTTCACAGGTAGTTATCGCCTAGTTAACACCTCACTGCAAATAAATTAATGACAGAGACACCTTGAACTTAGCTTTTAAAAGAGCAAAACAGACAAATGTGAAGAAAGACACAAGGAAGGAAAGAGAGAGGAGCTATATTCAAAGAAAGGAGCTGGTGGGAATGGGGAATGAGTGGGGAGTGAGAAATGGGAAGTGGGGAGTGGAGAGTGGGGAGTGGAAATTGAGCTGTGACCTAGCTAAGTCCAAAGTCCATCACAAAGAAATTCTTGGTAATAGAAATGGCAAGTAAAAAAGTTAAAATAATAAAGTAGTAAAGACATTCTTAGATAAGGAAATACCTGAACTAAGAAGAAGTTAGAGGGAAGGCACATCAAGGAAGAGCCATGAAGTGAAGGAATAAACTAGGACCTTACACTTCATATATTGTGAGTTATGTACATTATTTGGCTCCAAGGGGAAAGGGATGAACTGTTTAGTTACTCCCAAACATTTCCTTCATCCAAAGGTCCTCAAGTCTAGAAAATTGCATATATTGCTGGGGGAAATGAAGGATCTCTAGAAAAATAACTGTTTACTATTTACAAGCTCAAGATGAGTCCTTCTATGTTAATTGATATAGAATACATCAATGTCTTTTCATGTTTTCATGTTTCTTAAGCTAGATGCTCTCTTGGGAAATGAATCTTTTTGGGGGGGATTGGGTGGGATTTAAACATAAGCCAACTTCTAATGTACCTGAGGTCACAAGCCAAAAAGAAAAAAAAGTGATGAATAAGAAGCCCCAATTAGTTCATATAAACCCACAGCTATAGTCCTGGGCTATGGGCAGTGAGATTATAATTTAAGAGTTAAAAGGAACTTTAGATTTCATCTAGTCCAACAAGGAAACCGAAACCCAGAATTAGGGAAATCACTTATCCAAAATCACACAGCTTCTTGTGTGGAGGCAGAATAGAGACCAGTTCATAGGTCTTGACTTCTACTTCAGGATTCTCTTCATAATATGACACCACCTTATCAAACAAAGCAGACAGAGCCAGCAAACAGTGCTTGAGTCATGAGCAAGCTGAATATCGTCCTTGAATCACGAAGGCCTGGAAATCCCTAACTCTTGTTACTTACTAGCCATTTCACTATAGACAAGTAATAATAACCAATCTAACCTCATTTCTTTTCTGTACAAATGAGATTAGATGATCTATAAAGTTGTTCCAAACTAAAAAGTCCATGAGGCATCATTATGTAGAAGAAATCATGCTAGATTTAGCAACAGGAAAATTTGGGTTAGAATTTGATTGTTGATACTGAGCCTCATTTTCCTCATCTGTAAAATGGAGATAAATAACCTCAGCTGAGGTGGTGCTTTAAAGTTTGCAAAGCAAATGGCCTTCATTAACATGTGATGTAATATTGATGGTCCTACTCACAAGGGTAGGAGGCACAAATGAAATGGCCACATAAATGTCAAATAGGATTATTGTCCACAAGCAAAAGTTAATGTGGAGAGGATGTTCTTAAGTTTTCTATTACTTACAATTCATTTTTGGCTCTTTTCTTATGCTTTTTTTTAATCCAGAGAAAAATTGGAATTTAGTGACTTGCCTAGGGTCACACAACTGGTAAACATCTAAAGCTACATTTGAGCTGATTCCTTCTGATTTCAGGGTCAGTGCTCTAATCCACTGTGCCACGTAGGTGCCTTACTTTGTATTTTTTGAAAGTTTGACTTTCCATTGTAATGGTTGGTTAATTTATTTTAATTTTATTTTAATTTATATTTTCATTTAAACATTTATTGGCTCTTGAATTTTATCACATCTCTTAGTCATCCATGCCAAAAATAAAAAATAAAACAAAAAAATATATAGACAGTGAGGTTATAGAGAAAACAGAAGCACCACAATCTAACACATAAAAGATAATCAAGATATAAGACCCCAGAAGAGCTAATCAGATTCTGGAGGAAAGACATGAGTTACAGCAGGAACTTATTAAGCTAGGGTCCATGAACTTGTTTTTAAAAATATCTTCCATTAATAACATTAACAATAAATGTTATTTCTATAATACCTTAAGGTTTTATAAATATCATCTCATTTTATCCTCACAACAACCTTGGGAAGTAGGTATTATTATTCCCATTTTTCAGATGAGGAAAATAAGGCAAGGATTAAATGATTTAATCTTAGTAACATTTCAATGTAATTGATTTCCTTTGTAATCATATGTGTTTCATTTTATGTATTTAAATAAAGTCAAATCTACAAGCATTTATTGAGTGCTTTCTATGTGTTAGGCACTATGCTAATTTTTTTTTTTTTTTTTTTGAAAAGGAACATATAGATTTTACCAGATTGCCAAAGAAAGTACTCTACATCATAACTATCCCCAAACTGTGACACCTTCTGTTTTACTGGGTCACATACAATGGGTTCTCAAAGTGTGGTTTGAAAGTCCCTGGGAGTACCCAAGACCCTTCCAGGGGATCCATAAGGTCAAAATCATTTGCATAATACCAAGATATTTTAATTTCCAATACTGCAAGTAGTGATAGGTACAAGTCATATAAAGACAAGCTCTTTGTGATTCTCAATTTTTAGGAGCATAAAGCTGTACTGAAATCAAAAAGTTTGAGAACTGCTACTTTGCATTAATAAGTGATTGTGAATTTTCCTCACAAGGGAATAAAAATGCTTCCTTCTTTCAGATTTCTGAACTGTCAGTGTTTGTTACCTGTTGGTATTCATCCTAACTTCATTATTACAGCTCTCTATTTATCAAAGCCACTTGAAGAACCATCACCTACTTACCAATGTCAAGTACCCTCTGCTTAGCTGTATGTTGCCGAGAGTGCCAGTATTTCCAGTACTTCAACTGCTCGTCTCGATTCTTATCTTCACTGAAAACAACCATTACCACACTCTGTCAAGTCAAAGAATGATAGAAATTACTTCTTCTACAGGTGGGAAAAAAGAAAAGAAGGAAGGGAGGGAGGGAAGGAGGGAGGGAAGAAGGAAGGGAGGGAGGGAAGGAAGCAAAGAAGGAAGGAGGGAAGGAGGGAAGGAAGGAAGGAAGGAGGGAAGGAGGGAAGCAAGGAAGGAAGGAAGGAAGGAAGGAAGGAAGGAAGGAAGGAAGGAAGGAAGGAAGGAAGGAAAGAAAGAAAAAGTTCTAAAAGGAACTGGAAATTTCATTTATCACTAAAGTCATAAACAACTTGGATTACCTGAATACATCTTAACCCAAAGAATCATAGACTATCAGTATTGAAAGGGAATTTAGAAATCATCCAGTCCCACCTTTTCATTTTACAGGTAAGGAAATTGTGAAGTCGCTGAAGTTCTATATGATGAACTATATCCCATAACATATTTTTAAAAAATAATCCCTTCTTTAGAGCATAGTGGCAAAAATATAGCTTCTGCTATAGTTTTTATTTACTAATAGAGAAATCATCTGATATCTAGTCAGCAATACCATGTTCCCTCTATCTCTTGAAATTACTTTAACTACACTTTGAATTCCCTTATTTTTACATATGTTGTAGTCCCTCCTCCCCAGTAGACTATAAATGCTCTAAAAGCAAGGTCTTTTTTGCCTTTGTAACCCCAGCCCTTGGTAAAGTCTTTCCCTGGAGTAGGCACTTCTAAAATGTTTGTTGGATTCAAAAGCTGAGTTTTCTTTCATGCATTATGGTTTTTCTAACTGTGCTGAAAGGATATACCATTTAATATTTTCTCCCAAGTTTCCATTTGAACTCTGGCCCAATTTCAATCTATTTTTGTACAATAGGAAATACTGTACAAGGAAACAGATTGCTCTGACTAAAGGTTTGTATTAGTTAGGAAAGCTTGCTACGTTAACACAATTTAAAAATAAACATTACTCCAGCTCGAAGGCAGAGCCTATTAAACTTAAAAGAAAACAGAAAAATTACAAAGAGAAGTCAACATGTGGTAGGTTATTCAATTTATGAGCCTGCCAAGCTTCTTGTTTTCCCTTTGCATCTCAAAACTCTGTTCTTTACACATAAAAGTTTACTGTGTGGTGTTTCTGTTTCTGGCTGTTCCCAAGTTAAAGTCTCATTGCAAACAAAAACTCTTCTACTAAATGAATAAAGTAATATCAATAATCTTGTATTGCTGATCTAGAAATGTATTTGAATTCCTTACCCAATCTGAGGATTTTTTTAAAAAAGATATCTGAAATTTTTCTTTAGTTATAAATGTTACCCTACACTTTTGACTGGATTTTATAGTCCAAATTAGGTTAAATGTGATCCTAAGGGAAATATTGCCAGTGATTGAGGAAAATATCCATTCTTTTCCTCTTTACCATTGTATCAGATACAAGTAGTAACTGTTAGATTTGTCATCTTTCAGCCAAGAAATAAATAGTACATTCTGAATATAAACTTGAGAGTAGGTACTATATTCTTTTTTTTTTCTCTACTTCTTCAATGCCTAACATAGTAGGCACTTAAATAAATGTGAACTGGATTGAACTGAACTGAAATCCTAATGTAATATTTTATATAGAACATTTTTCTCCTTGTCAAAATATAGCCCACTATATTCAATTAAACTTTAATCTGAAAATAGGAGGTAAAAGAAATCAAAGAGTCAAGATTAATACTGGGGAAAATGAGTAATAGTACCCTCCACAAAAGGAGAAAGTTTGGTAGAAGAAATGATTTGGGAAAGATTGTGAGTTTAGTTTGGACATGTTGGGTTTAAAATATCTCTGGGACAATCAGTTTGAAATGTCTAATTGGCAACTGGTAGTGTGGGATTGAAATGGGGGTGGGGTGGGAAAAAGAGAAGGGGACAGATATATAGATCTATGAGTCATCTGCATAGTGATGATAATTAAACCCATGGAAGCAGATGAGTTATCCATGAGGGGGTGTATAGAGATAAAAGAAGGCACAGGACCAAAGAACATCCACTGTGCTGTATAAAGTAGATAGGTGCTTAATAAAAGCATTTGATTTTTGATTTGATTTTTTTGGATTCGATTAGATTACCCAGAGAGAAGTTGAATAAAATAATATGGAGAGGAAATGGTCAAATTAGTAACCTTTCCTAATTTCTCACACTAAAATAAAGCAATTAAATACAATTATGACATTCAAGTTTGTGCCTTGTATCAAGAAAAACAGAATAAACTTTTCCCCTTTTTAAAAATAATGCAATGATTGGATTTTCATGGGTATTTTTTATTTTAGATAAACTCATTCTATAGCTATTTGTATTATAGTAATTTAGATATTAGCTATAAGCATGTAATAGTGTTCTTTTATTCCAATGATTCTTCCAATGACAGGTTAAAGGTATGAATAAGATAGAATTGGGAGGCAGTAATTAGTCACGACTGATAAAGATGAATAACGATTTTACCAGAAATCCTGAAGATTTTTTGCAACTTTCTTGGTAGGGGGAGATTTGATACAATATTCCTTTTCAGTACGAAAAGACTATCAGTCATTTACCTTTTTGGCAGCATTGTGGATTCTAGAAGTTGGTAGTGTTCCAGTGTGAGGCTTAAACTCAAATTACATTTTTTACTGAAAGGACTGAAATCCCCCAAATAATTCAGACATATTTGAATCCCATCTCTTGAAAAGGGACTGAGGCCATGAAACTTTTAGATGGAACTCCAAGTTCCCAAATATATTGACTAAATCATACCCTCCCTTTCTGAATCTAGTAGCAGTTCTTTCATGCTCCCAAATAGGTTTCAACTTTACAGCTACACACCTAATAAATTAAGATTAGTTGATAAGAAGCTATGCAATTCATATCTGACTAATGAAGCAGGGAAAGTCCCTCTGATATATTCTAAAACTATGTATGTTGTAGATCATAGTCCTTCCTTGGAGTTATTTTGGCACCTGACTAGAATGATAAGCCAAAATCCTCAGTTTTCCTTTTATTCAAGGAAAAAAAGAAAACAAAAAATTAAAGCAATGCTCCCCCCCCAAAAAAAAAACACATTAAACAATTCATCTCTGACTTTTAGATATCTGATTTCTTTGTCTTTAATATGAGAAATATTCATACCCTGACTTTACTGATGGGATGTCTGAAGCACTTGTTGTCTCCTGTCTCACTCAGAGTGATGGCATAGAATTGTCCTTTGTTTAAATAGGTCATGGGTCCCTCTCCTTGCTTCTGACGAAGGGATTTGGTAGCTTCCAAAGTATACTGAAATGTGCTACTGAGGAAAAGGGGAAAAAAAAGAATAACAATTAGTATTCCCACCTCCATTTTGTTAATGTTCATTTTTGGCACTTAATGAATATAACATCCCTTCTTATGAATATTGACTTGAATTTGTTTAAATTTGACCCTAAAAGTCAATGGGAAAGAAGATGCCACTTTAGGATGGAAAAGGACAAAGGTCATTTCTAATACTGTATATATTTCTTTTTTAATTCCCAATAGGAACTTATCTGGCAAATTTTGTTGTTGTTGTTAGAAAGAAAGTCCATAATATACCTGGTTGCTTGTGCATGCCTCTGGTCCATGGGGAATGCAGACTACATCACATGACCAATATGATACAATATCTAAGCTTCTTTAAATTTCACTAAGCTCATAAAATATAGGTATGTCCCACTTTAAGATAATACAATATACAAATATAAAAACTTAGAAAATAGATACAGTAGAAGATAACTTTTCCTATTATAAATTAATTGTTCACAAAACATTTTTTTCACAAAAGAAATCATGACAGGGTTTCTTCAAAGAACCAACTTTTCTAAGGCATTTGAAATACTGTGTTTATATTAAAAATTATTTATAGCACTTTCAGGAAGATATATATTTTATTAAGTGAAATATATTAAGGTAGTCTTTTTGAAGTATTTTTTCTGCATTGTAAGCTAAGTGTAAGTTGAAATTTTCTGCCTTAATCTTTTCAATGGGGCCATCTGATTTTTTAGTTCTTTATTTCATGTAGGCTTAAAAAAGCCAGGCAAAGAGGTGACTTTCAAAGTTAACTCTTAAATTGCCTTCTTGGGACAATAAAATCTTAAACCAAAGTTCATAATAAAGAGAAATCCAAAATAAATTTCTAAGAACATTAAAGAACAAAGAATATGGTTATTAAATGTGCCTAGTAGAGTGACTGGTACATAAGGCATTTAACAAAAAATTGTTTATTAATTGACATGTCATGAAATCAAGGAGCTCTCATTCCAGTAAAAGGGCAGTTAGGTGGCACAGTGTATGGAGTGTAGTGCCTGAAGTCAGAAAAATCTGAGTTCAAATCCAGTCTCAGACACAATATGACCCTTTGTATCTATTTCCTCATTTGTAAAAGAGAGGAGGGACAGCTAGATGGTATAATGGATATAATATTAAGTCTAGAGTCGGGAGTTCAAATCTGGCTTTAGACACTTCCTAACTGTATGACCCTGGGCAAGTCACAAGACCCAATTTATCTTAGTTTCTCATTTATAAAATGAGTTGCAAAAGGAAATAGCAAACCACGACAGTATCTTTGCAAGAAAATCCCAAAAAGTGGTCAAGATAAATTAAACACGACTGAATATGACTAAATGGTAGAATGTAAGCTTCTTGAGGACAAGAATTATTTTTATTTTTGTCTTCATATCATGGCACCAGGTACAGATTAGACACAATCAACACTTACTTAATTGAGAGGATTTAATTTTGTTGCAATGAATTGAAATGAACACATAATTTTTTCCTGAGAAAACAAGAACATGGTATCATCATAGAATGACAGAATTGTAGAAATGAAGGTGAACTTGAAGATTTTGTTTTCCAACTCCATCATTTTACAGGATCATAAAACTGAGTCCCTGGAATGAAGGGACTTGCTCCAGATCACACAGCCAGCTGAAACTAGAACCCATGTCTCCTGACTTCATTGATCAGCACTCTTCCCATTCCATTTGAAAAATGATTAAAGTAATTGCCCATTTTAATATTAGACATAGTATGCATTTTAGTCAACATTTCATCAGATGATTAGAAATTATTTTGTTTCCACTAAATGTCCTATTTTAATCTTAATCAGTTTGTTAAACAGTTCCTGTTAGCTCATCTCTCATCAACCTACCTTGCTGTTTGTTCATAAATGTATTCTTCAGCCCCCACTGAAGCACTCCGATATTTCTGAAAAATTTAGAAATGTTTAAAAATTTAAGTAAATAGATAAGCAACATTATAAGCAAACCTCAGGTTAAAATAAAATTCTTTCAAAATATTCCCAATTGTGATAGTCCCAGGAAGAAATTTTTAAAGTTGTGTGGATCTCTTTCAAGTGTAGAGGAAAAGGTGCCATTTGTACATGGAATTTGCATACAAGCTTTGACAGATTTCTCCATTTTGTGCAAGCTTCTCCAAGTATAATGGTCTAATTAGACACATTTAATTTTTCTTAAACCAAATTCTCACTTATTTTGGAAAGGAATATTCCTATGCCACTGTAAATTGAGACCCAAAATTCACTAAATCCTGGCAATCTTATTCATGATTCATCATACCTCAGACAGGCAAATTCTTAGAAGTGATTTATTCTCTTCACACTTTTATTTCTTCTATTCTATTCCTTTCTGCAACCAATCTACAACCAATTCAGGCCCTCATTTTTTCTCTACTGTATTAAAGCAATAGCCTTCTAGCTAGTTTCCATGTCTCATCACTCTCTCTGCTCCAAATTATAAATATACAGCTATGAGAATGCTCTTCTGATCACATCATTCCTGTGCTCCCAAAATCCCTATTGTTAACTAAATGAGATCTCAAGCTCCTTTCCTAGCATTCAAGGTTCACCACACTCTGGCTCTAACTTCTCTATCCAACATATTTTGTACTGCTTATTTCAGTCAAATTGGCTTACTCATCATCTCCTAATGTCATCTTTCTTTTCTGCTTCTTGTTCATGCCATTGCTTAGATATGGAATACCTTTCCTTCTCTCCCAAATGTCTCTCTGCAAAATTTATTGCATCCTACCTAGCTTAGAGAATAGCTACAAGAATGTACTTTATAAACTACAAAATGCTACATAATTCTAAGACATAAAAAAAATTGATCATTTTTTCATGTCTGGACCTGAATACTTCTTTCAAGAATTTTTTTATTTATGACAAATATTCTATCATATCCCATCCTATCCAACCCCACTCATAGATACCAAAGTAGACTCACATGCCTGAAAATTTTCTTTCACATAAGTCATCAATTCCACAAAAATGTATAAATGTCTATTATGTGCATGATTCCATGTTAGGATACCAAATATGTTTTTAAATGACAAAGTCCCTGCACTAAACAGAACTTTTGTATTCTACTTGGGGTGGAAAGGATATGCCATGTATACAAGTGAACAGAATGTCCCCAAGGTCTTACTACAATTTTAAGCTTTAATAGTTTTTTGGGACACCTCATTCATAAAACGGAATTTGACACCCCATAGCACATAAGATGGAATTTGAATTCAAAGCTTTCTATTGCTACCTCTTCTGTGCCTTTTATCATATTCTAATTCATATTGTAATACAAATTATTATATATAGTCATATCTCCAAAGCCAGATTATAAGCTATTTTAGATCAGAGATACCATTTTAAAAAAATTTTTCAATAGTATCTTACTTTTCCAAATACATATAAAGATAGTTTTCAATATTCATTTTTGAAAGACTTTGTGTTCCAAATTTTTCTCCCTCTCTCCCTAACCTTCCCTCCCCAAGACAGCAAGTAATATGATATAGGTTAAATATGTATAATTCTTTTAAACATATTTTTCATTTTTATCATGACATGCAAGAAAAATCAGACAAAAAGGAAAAAAAACATTAGAAACAAACAAAAAGGTGAAAATACTATACTCCAGTTCATATTCAGTCCCCACAGTTCTCCCTCTGGATGCAGATAGCATTTTGAAATTGCCTTGAATCATCACATTGTTGAGAAGAGCCAAGAATGACATTCATTTCTGCATGGCTAGTCCTTAACAGAGCCCTTCTCTGCAATTAGCAAGGACATAAATCTTGAATCAATAAGAATATGACAGAGTTATGAAATTTCCAAAGACCTAAATTAAAATCATTCCACTGATGCTTAATACCTATGTAACATTGGGGGCAAGTTAGTTTTCCTCCTCAATCTCAATTTCCTCATCTATTAAAAGAGGGAATAAGAGTTAATCTAAATAAGCTTTGATAACTTTTTTACCTGTAGATCAATGACACTATGTTCTCTGAAATCACATTTCACTCCCCCCCCAGAAAAATGAGAGCTCACATTTATAGAGTATTTTAAGAATTACAGAATACTTTCCTTGTAATGATTCTACAAGTATTAACACCTTTATTTTACAAAAAAGGTAACAGAAATTTAGAGAATTGAAATAATCTGCTTATGGCCACACTGGTAGTTGGACACCAATCTCCAAACTGAGTGCTTTTATTAATTATATAACTGATCTTTCTAATAATTTACAAAAAGCTTAACCTTCACACTTGCACTTTAGAATAATTCTAATGCCCTTTCTCTGTTATCTCCAACTTACCCTGCATATATCTTGCTTGTAGGTACGCACATACACACACACACAGAGACACATATATACACACTGTATATATGTCTAATGTATATATACTTTGTATATCGTCTCCCCATTATACTTTTTGAGATTTACTTGAAAGCAGAGGCAGTTTTTTGTCTTTCTTTGTACTCCCAGTGACTAACATAGTGGTACATAGTAGTGCATAACAAATATTAAGAAATGCTTTTTTAGATTGAACTGAATAAATTCATAACCTCAGATGACAATAGGTAGCATGTATAAATTAGTTTACATACACTAACTCTTTTGATTCTCAGAACAACTCAATGAGTTAGATACTATTTTTACAGATGAGGAAGCTGAGAACAAGTAATTAAAGCTATTGTCCTAGATCATATACCTAGCAAGAGTCTAAGGCATAATTTTTTTTTTCTCTAAGGCAACTGGGGTTAAGTTTCTTGCCCAGAGTCACACAACTAGGAAGTGTTAAATGTCTGAGGCCACATTTGAATTCAGGTCCTCTTGACTTCAGGGCTGGTGCTCTATCCCTTGTGCTACCTAGCTGCCCCTAAGGCATAAAATTTTAACTCCAAACTTCTTGACACAAAATCCATCCATGGTGCCAAGTTGGAAGCAAAGCTGTGCTAGAGTAAGCTGAATTTACTTAAGAGAGCTAATTATTACATTTTCCATGTGAACCTCAGTATTGATAAATGCTAAAATCAGGGCTTGATTTATGATTTTGCCAATTGTCTTAGACTGAAAAAAATAACATGGAAAATGATAATAATGCAGATTAAACTTTTAAAATGTGTCATGCATCCTTGTTGCATGCTTGTTAAATATTTTACCAGTATGTCACTGGAAGGGATATCAATGGCTAAGTCAACTAAAAGTAAACAAAAATCCCTTATATAACATAAGAGTACTTATCCAGTCTTTGCTAGAAAATCTCTAGTGAGGGGAAGTGGATCACTTCTGTGGATTGCCCATTCCACTCTGAAATAGATTTAGTACCATATTTTCTCTTACATAGAACCTAAATCAACCTATATGAAACATCCAATTGCTCCTAGTTTGGGACTAAGCAAAAATACTTAATTATATTATCATCTAACTCACATGATTTTCCACAGGAATAACATGAGAGGACAGAGAACTTTGGAGAATGAATGTGGATCAAAGCATATTTCACCTTTTGTTGTTTGTTTCCTTGTTGGGTTTTTTTTTCTTTTTTATGTTTTTTCCCTTTTGGTCATATTTTTCTTTTGCAGCATAATGGAAATATGTTTAGAAGAACTGTACATGTTTAACGTATAACCAATTGCTTGCTGTCTTGGGGAGGGAAGGAAGAAGATAAATTTGGAACACAAGGTTTTGCAAAGGCGAAGGTTGAAAGTTACCTTTGCATGTATTTGGAAAAATAAAATACTATTTTAAAAAAAGTATGACATGAGAGATTTGGGGTTGCTAAAATCTAATTAAACTATATCCATGCTATTTTTCTGATATACCATTTTAGTAACCCCAACAAAACAAAGGAAGCAAGGGTATGATCTGACCAACTTGATGCTGGTGATAAGTGTTTGGACAAATGCAAGTTTCTTGAGGGCAAGAACTATTTGTCACTTTTCCCCTCTTATTCCCACTGGCTAGCATAGTACCTTACAAACAACAATAAAAAGAGTATTTATATGTCATTTTAAAGTTTGCAATGAGTTTTACATTATCCTCTCATTTTTATCCTCCCCAAAATCCTGGTAGTATTATAATTTTTCTTTTATAAATGAAGAAACTGAAGCATACAGAAGTTAAATGACTTCTTCAGGATCACAGAGCTAGAAAATGTCTTAGGCACAATTCAAAGTAGAGTCTTCTTGATCCCAGGATTGATGCACTATCTACTACCCACTCACTGATTCTTTTTTTTTTTTTTAACTGTAACTTTTTATTTACAAGCTATATGCATGGGTAATTTTTCAGCATTGACCCTTGCAAAACCTTTTGTTCCAATTTTTCCCCTTCTTCCCCCCATCTCCTCCCCGAGATAGCAGGTAGACCCATATATGTTAAATATGTTAAGATACATGTTAAATACAATATATGTTTATATATCCATACAGCTATTTGCTGCACAAGAAAAATCGAACTTAGACATAAGGTAAAAATAACCTGAGAAGGAAAGCAAAAATGTAAGCAGACAAAAACAGCCACTCACTGATTCTAAAAGAGGGAAAACAACTTTCCAGGTATGGGAAACATGGTTCACCAATCTCATTTCAATCTTAGCCTTAATGCTCTAATGCTCAGAATACTATTCTTAGATTTGAACAGTCTCCTCCCCAGCCAACTCTTCCTTTAAGGGAGTTATCCACCCCATACTACTAGATTTTTAAATCTTCAGTTCTGAAAGGACTCCTTTCATGCACACATACACACACACACACACACACACACACACACACACACATTCTACAGGACGTGACAAAGTCTTCTCAACCAATTCAATCACATTTCCTGTAGATCACCAATATTGAGGACATCTAAATTGATAAAAGGTTATCAAGAAAACCCAAAATGAGATTAGGAAGAGTAGATTAGAAATCAGGATTAAAAGGACTCTGACAACAAAAGCAACAATAATGAAGTTTCTCACCTGGTTATAGAATCAGGGTCTAGCATCCTGTCTCTTACTTTAAATAGGAATGGAATGATTGTCTAGGATGACTCCATCTTTCTATGTAGATAGACAGATGAAACCCTGAGCTTCATTTTCTCTTCTTTTCTCGGACTTTGTCTCCTAGTTTATGTTATAACATTGTAACCATTCTTTATGGCAGAATTCCTTAATCTTTTCTATTATAGGCCAGTTTAACAATCTGATAAAGTCTACAAACTCCACAGAAAAATATTTTAAGTGTACAAAATAAATTGGATTAAAAGAAAATAAATTATGTTGAAATAAAATAATTTCAAAGTATGTTTTAAAAACAAGTTTACAGATTGTCCCCCTTAGAGTAGCTTCAATCTTTGGTATCTTGGTATCTTGGGAATATATGAGTTTGAATCTTATCAGACATTTAATAGCTGTGTAACCTTAGACAAATTATATGAACTCTCTTGGCCTTAGTTCCTTACATTTAAAATAAAGACAATAATAGCATACACCATGCAAAGTTGTGATGATCTGTGTATCTGTGTGTAGTAGTTGTTGCTGTTAAATAGTTTCGGTCATGTTCAACTTTTCATGACCATGTGGTCACACAGTAAGTTTCTGAGGTGGAATTTGAACTCGGGTTTTCCTGATTCCAGAAATAGCACTTAATTCACTATGCCAACTAGCTGCTACATGCTTATATACATTTCATAAACATTAAAGTCATTTATGATTTAGATGGTAGTGGTAGTGGTGGTAGTAGTAGTAGTAGTAGCAGCAGCAGCAGCAATAATAGTAATATTGTTATTATACATGGTCACTTTTCCTCCTGCCTTTTCCCCTTTTTTTTCTATAAATTTAAAATACTTTCTATCAGATTTCAAGACTCCAGGCAAGTATATTTTTACTAGCCAATCCATTTTTGGATACATGCCATCCTTAAGCAAAAGTTTGTTATTACTATATTGTATGTTGTGATTTAGAAATCCAAAATCTAATTTTCAGATCCTATTTTCATTTTTAAAAATTGAAATTTATTTTTATCCTGAATTTAAACCCTAAATAAAATAGACACTTCCATATACATAGTAGAACAACAAAAAAAAAATAATGTGGAAATGGAACTGTGAATATCATTGCTTTTAAAATAAAATATATAATGAATTTAACCTATACCCTTCAAAACCTGAGAAATCATCTTCTGGATCTCTTATTCACTTTTTATGATCAATTCTTCTGGACTTAGTGACTTGAAAAACAATTCACGCTCATAAACCCTAAATTAGAATTTGTTTTATAGAATCCTGAAGATTGATGCCACCTTCTTTGTCCCTCCTGTTTTTAGGTCTTTCTACATGTTATTACTCCTTAGCTTCTTTGAAAAATGAACAAAGGAGAAATGCATCTAATATCCAACAAAGACAGGCTTTCCTTCTTTGCATTAGTCACTTCATTGTACTGTATTATTATGGAGTAGGGGGAATGATATGAACTTGAGGAAAGCATATTCATTCCATCTGTCAGTTACAATTTACCTGAGTTTGGATACAGAAACAATCATAGCAAGTGTAGATAGCTTAATAAATACACTAAATAGAAAATCTTTTTAAAAATTATGAATTTTTGATTATCCAAAAGACCTGGCACATAAAAGTGTTCAATAAATGCTACTAACTGCAATAAAAAAATATGGATTTTCTTGACAAAATGGAAAGGGTTTTGGCCACTAAAGATAAGTTATTTTAGGGAAACCTCACTTATCAATTAATAAATAAAATGTCTTCTGCACATACTATGTGCCCACTATTATGCTAGAAGATAATTAGAGGAAAGTCAAATTTGAATTTGTGAAATGCTGACCCAAAGGATATTGGTTCAGGAAACACAAGTTTATTATTGTTACATCCATACAATATCTCCAACTAGGTTGATACATTTTTTTAAAAATTCATTCAAAACAGTCACTTTATTAAAATGTCTTATGAGAAATATTTGAACACATAATGCTTATTCATAGGATATAATTTTCATGTAAGCAGGTGTTTTTACTATAATAATGTTAGCTGATAATTATATGAAATGTTAATGTTTGCAAAATACATTACAACTCTGATCTCAATTGACTCTCATAATCTTCCTGTGAAGTAGGTATTCCGGTTATTTTTACCCCCATTTTACCAAAAAAAAAAAAAAAAAAAAAAATTGAATCTCAGAGAGATTGTGTCATCGGAGGCAGAATTTGGATTTGGAATTTTAGGACTCTAATTTTAGCTTCTTATCCATTATACCACATTGTTGCTTTAAATATTTTAACACTGTTCTATAAGTTTGTTTACATTGGTCATTTGTACTGTTTGTTAGAACAAACAGGTAAGCAACATCAATTTCAATTACTGAAAATTCTAATTTAGTGAAATCTGCAAAAATTCATTCTTATTTTTTTTAAAGAAATACTATTACAAATAATAGTAATGTCTGGAATTTAATAAAAGCTTCTTTCCAAAAAACTTTAATTCTTGCAATAGTCTAATAATAGGTTAATAGGAGTACATGAATAGCCCAAAACCATATGAAAAAAAAAAAACCCAAATTAAAAAAAAAAAAAAAAAAAACTTGAGATCTTCCTAAATCACAAAATAATATACTAATGAAGCCTAGTTACCAGTCTATTATTTATTGTTATTGAATTTATTGAGAAGAAATATATTAGATTTTTTCCAGAATTCAAAACATTAACAAAAGCTTTGACTCAGGTTCTGAGAGAAAAATACATTGCAATCTGAATTTAAAAAAGAAAAAAGAGAGGGTGCCCTAAATATCTGGGCTTTCCTCTTGACTTTTAAGCTTTTTTCAAAATTGTTGTTTGCATAATGCATTTACATAGCTTTAAGGTTTACAAAGCACTTAACATATTGTCTTATTTGATCCTGCCATCAACCAGGCTATATGACCCCAGACATGTCATTTTACTCCTGCCTGCCTCAGTTTTCTTATCTGTTCCATTTTATAGATGAAGAAATTGAGGTAGGCAGGGGTTAAATGACTTGCCCAGAGTTACACTGTCACAAAAGCATTTAAGGCAGGATTCAAACTCAGACCTTCTTTCTAGCTTTCCTGCTTCTTTTCAAAATTCAGCTCAGATAAATCTCACCTTCTGCAGCGCTTTCTCTAAAAACTAACATTTTCCCTTTCAGCTACCTTCCATTTACTTTGTATATATGTTGTGTGTACATAGTTGCTCTCTTTGCAACAGAGTTCCTTAAGGACAGGGTCTGAATTTTTGTCTTTGAATCCCAAGAACTTAGTGCCTAGAAACTAACAAGCAATTAGTATATACTTGCTAACTCACACTATTGTTTGAGGTAGATTGGAAGGGTAGAGCAATTATTTATCTCTCACTTAAAATAACATGAGCAGAAGCCCTTTTTTGAGGTCTCCCTTGATAGAAGACATAGGCTGGTAGCCAGTGTCCGTTTATGACAGGCTGCCATTAAAAAGCACTGACTTTACTGAATTGACTAATAATAACAAATAAAGTGTAACTTGAGGAAAAGACATACTAATAAAACATTTATGCAGGCCCATAAATTCTTCCTTGCCAATCAATTTACAAGGAGATACAAGAAAGTTTTGGTGCAATACAGGGTTCTTTCTACATTTAAGATCCTCCATAATTTGGCTTCACCTACTTTTATAATTTTATAATTTTATTTCCTATTATTCCCCAATCCACATACTCTATGTTCTAGTAAAATTGTACCACTTGTCAGTCCATTTTGGATCATACATTCTCTTACATTTGTATATACCTTGGACCTAGAATTCACTCTACCTTCATTTCAAACTATCCTCTCTTTCTATAAAGATTAATACAGATATATTTTTGGACATGACCAATGTTTTGCTTGATTATGTTTATTTGTTACAAAGATTTTTCTTTCCTTTTTCTTTTCAGTGAAGGAGGACATGAGAATGCTTAACTGAAAAACAAATTACTCAACAAAATAAAGGATAATTTATGAATTGGAATATTGAAGCCTTTTTTGATTTCCCTGCCCCTATCACAGCTGAAACTATGTTCTCTCACCCTGGATATTCCTAGTGTGGGAAATCTTTAAATCTCTCCTATGCCACTTGTTTGTTTTTTAGTTGTGTCCAAGTCTTAGTGACTCCATTTGGAGTTTCCTTGGTAATTCTTAGATTGGTTTGCCGTTTCCTTCTCCAGCTAATTTTATAGATGAGGAAACTGAGGTAGATAAGGTTAAGTGACTTGCCCAGAATCACACTGTCACCAAGTATCTAAGGCTAGATTTGAATTTAGAAAGATGAATCATCATGATACCCTGATCAGTGCTTTATCCATTGTGCCATATAAGTACCCCATCCCTATTTTATTTCTTTTTTTTTTCATATTTATTGCTGGAAAGCCACATTGAACAGAGCCATGTCCATTCATCATATAACCTTCTTGTTGCTGTGTACAGTGTTCTCTTGGTTCTACTCACTTCACTTGGCATCAATTCATGTAAGTCTCTCTAGAACGCTCTGAAATCATCCTGCAGATTGTTTCTTATAGAACAACAATATACCCTAACATTCAGGTACCATATTCAGCCATTCCCCAATTGATAGGCATCCATTCAATTTTCAGTTCCTTGGCAGTACAAAAAGGACTGCTACAAACATTTTTGCACATATGGGTCCTTTTCCCTTTTTTTATGATCTCTTCCCACAACACATTTTAAACCAATTGTGGCTATATTGGCTAATCCATGCTTGGAATGCACTCTACTTCTAGCTCTTGAACTCCTTAGAAATTCTCCCCTGATTCAATTCTGTATGTGTATATACACATACATAGATACATATATACACATATAATATGTCTAGGTGTATATTACACATATATACATATGCATACACACATGCTATTTCTCACAAGATTGTAAAAATACAATGATTTTGCTGCCCTCCTGGGATATTCATTTCTCACTGAAAGATTCAGAGGTATGCAAATACGAATTTTCTCTTTGTGATGACCTTGCATAGGGTTTGTGGTGCATATGTTTTGAAAATAAAAAGCTAAAAAAAAAAAAAGAAGAAGGTGGGAATTTAGCTGAGACTTAAAGGAAGCCAAGAAGGCCAGGAGACTAAAGTGAAGAGGAAGAATATTCCAAGCATGGGGAGAACCAAGTTAAAATTGCCCACACAGGTATTATGGCTTAAAGCTAAGTTCTGAAGGCAGATCTTCTAAGTCAGGAATTCTATGAAATATATTACACTGTTTGTTCTTTTTTTTTTTTTTTTTGAATGTATGAACTTTTTCCCTAAGCTGAGAACAGCAATTGGATTTTTAAACTTCACTATATTTCTCCCTCTAACCATTGTCCATGTCTAGCACAGTGTGTTTAGGTACTTTATTAGGTAGTTTGATAATGGTTGCCTTTTTTCTTACTGGAGAGAAGGTCAGTAAAGGATCAAATTTTCTCATAAATTGTGCCTGCATCATGTTGCCATCTGAAATATTTGAAGCTTATGTGATTATTTATGTTCCACTGTTACTGGTTTGTTAAAAGTTATTAGTTTGACGCTACAGAGAAATAACCCTCCCATTTACCTATCCAGGCTTAGCAGAGAGCCAGGGAGATCCAGTCTCCCTTGTATATATAGACTGAGGCATGCTGCATTTAGCAGTAGTCTCCAAACAATTCAATAATCCACTAGTAAATGTAATAGGTTTCAGTCAAGGATTTATACTACAGGGATTTCCTTAACAACATTATACAGAGGTCACCTAATCATATGACCAGCTGGCAGTACTATAACAAAAGATTATAACTAGAATACATTTAAAAAAAAACTCCCATCAAAATAAAATGCAGCAGGCAAGCTAAAGTCGAATGCAAATACTGATTTTAGCTGCAAAGATTAAATCCCACATTGCAGTTAAACCAAAAACATTGGTGCTGAACCCAAACCCGGTCAAAGAATTTCTTTACTCCCCTTTCTCCACTTTGAAATAAAAAAAAAATACAATTACCTCTTTTCAGAGGACTTTTATCTGCAACACAAATACAGCTGATAACACACCATCTAGATATCATAACCATTCCATTGCCATTGGACCACGTGCTCAAGTCCTTTTGAAAGGCAGTGTGGGAAAGTGGTTAGAAAAAAAACTGAACTCTGAGACAGTGTTCCACTGCTGCCTTCACTAACCAGTAGATTATGTCACCTTGAGTTTAATCTTTTTCAAGCCTGTTTCCTCACTTATAAAGGGAAGATATTCATAGTTGTACTACCCAGAGATAGTGTGGTGGCCCAGTAGACAAATGGTTGGGCATGGAGACAGAAAAATCTGTGTTCTAATCTGATGTCAGGCACATGTAATATCACACTAATGTATTATTACATCTGGGCAAATAATTCCACTGCCATCCGCCTCAGTTTTCTCAAATGTAAAATGAGGATAAGAACAACATGTACCTTTCATGGGTGAAATGAAAATCAGATGAAAGAATGTTTGTTTAAAAAAAAAGTGCTCAGCACAGTGCCCAACACATAGTAGATGCTTATTCCCTTCCCCTACCTCACAGGGCTATTCTGACCCTCAAATTAAATAATGTATGTTAAATCATCGTAACTTCAAATTATATAAAAGCCAGCTATTATTAATATGCAAGAACCAAATGAAAAGATTCATCTAGGGTCTAAAAATATTGAATATCTAATAGAAGTAAGGGTCTGTTTCTGTTTATCACTTTTCTCATAGAAACATCTGCTACAGTAGAATATGTATTAGATGTGAAATCAGAGGAGTTGGATTCAAATTCCAGTTCTTACTACTTCTGTGATCTCTGGCAAATTATTCAATCTCTATGGACTTCAGTTTCCTCATCTGTAAAGTGGCTGATACAGATGATCACAGAAGTAAATCCAGCTCTCAAACTATGATTTCTTTTATTTATTGACAATCAACATTTATTAAGTGTTTATCAACATTAGTTGAGTCAATCAACCAAGTAGGCATTTATTAAACACTTACAATGTGCCAAATACTGTATTTTGTGTCAAGGATACAATGATAAAAATAGGAAAATTACATTCTAATATACTGAATGTCCATAATGACTGAAACCAGCACAGTCTCTTCATTAAAAATTTTTTTTCAATAAGTACTATTGAAAACATCAGGCAGAAAAATAATTTTAAGTACATTATGTTAAAATTAGGTTAAGAATCTCCACAAGAAGGAGAGGTAATAATTCCCAGGATAGAGAATGAAGTCACTGAATTCTAGCTTTACTATATATGCATACAGTGGCCATTCATGACCATCCTCATGCAAAAAGAATTTCTTTGGGCAAATCAATGGACAGGAACAGCCAGAAGAGAACCTTGGGGTATGTGGGGCATGACCTATGAAGTCTCTGCATGTACTCATTCAGAAGTAACTTTTGCACAAGCAGATCTGCCTCCCACATCTTGTTACCCCTATATTGCATGCATCTTCTGGAATTAATAAAAAATTAACAAGTACCACCTTATACACCTGAGTTACTACAAATAAGAACATTCAAAGGTTCAATTTTATGCATATTAACTCAATCTTGTCTTCTTATTCAAATAGTAAAACAATATGGGAGTTTTATAAAAAGTTTATAAAACTTTTGAATACAAAATAGAGAAAAGGGTAAAAGTCTCTCTAGTTGAAAAAGGTAAAAAATCTCTCTAGTTGCTTCTGTGAGTAGAAATGACCACCCTGCTACATTGTATCTCCCCTCTGCCTAAAAGTTTAGGTAAATATCTGCTAGAGTTTAAGACTTATGCTGTTAGTCTTAAGCTAAGGTTGGAAAATCACAGAAATACTCTCACAGTAAATTAATCTTTAGAATTGGAATGGGAAATTCTGGCAAATTCATTTGGTGTTAGGGTGTCAGGGGTACAAAGGTAACCTGTTCTTCAATTCTCAGCCCCCAGCCTCCAATCCTTCAGGAGGAGAATGCAAGAAAAATAAGGCGACATGTGTCTTGCATAGGGAATGGGAGGAAAGGTGATGAATATTAGAGTATTAAGAGCCCTATGATAATAGGAGATAGGCCACAAGAAGAAACATAGGTCTCTAGAAGAAGGGTTGAGGAGAAGAGAGAATAGAGATTCAAGGTTAGCAACAGACCTCATGGGACCTTGAACTGGCAGGGCTCCAAGGCACACCCCAATCATGTTGTTCTTCAAATTGTCCTAATATTAATCATAACCTTGGTGGTCTTAAAAGCAATAATTTTTTTTCTGAACTTTAAAGATATCTATTTGATTTACTTGATAAGCACAATCAAATACAAGTCAAAAACCAGGTAGATAGCAACCTTAATTCAAGCAACATTTGGAATGCTTAATAGCAAACTATAAAAGATAACACAGATTTCATATAATAGTCCTAACCTTAAAAATGAGTATTTCTCATTTCCATAAATAATATATCTAAATTTAAAAGCTAAAAATCCAAATTAATTTTTAAAAAATGAATGGACTAAGATTCCAGAAATAAAAAAAAAAAAACAATCTCTCTCAAATACACACACACACACACACACACACACACACACACATACACATACACATCAAGTTTATTCCAATACTGAAAAATGCAAAATACTCAGTTAATTGTGTACCTACCATTTGCCTTTTGAAAACCTAAACTGGATGTCCACTAATCAGAAATTCATTTACTAACTTGTGATTGACTCACCTCTGGAGCTCCATCTTTGAAAGTCTCACTGTAAGTGCTGTCTGGTGTGCTTCGCTGGTCATCCTTGAGATAGTTGGCATGGGGAGCCATGTTAGGTACTTCATATTGATTTTGCTCAAAGATGACACCACGGGGCTCCTCACTTTCTCCTCTGGGGTAGTGCACAGATGGGGCCATGAAGACTGGTGTAAACTCTTCAGCTTTCACCACAACTACTCCTGCCACACAGCCTGCTGAACCCTCAGACACATTTGCACTGTATTGTTCCCTTTTTAAAGTCTCCAGGTGATCTTGATTCAAAGAAAGATTAACTGGAACAGTCTTTAAAACCTGTACTCGGTTTTCTCCTCCTCCACTGAGGTTGTTCTGGGCTTCACTAGTCCCAAGGCAGTTTCTGTTCATGCCAAACCCAGAAAAAGAGGGGAAATGGGGGGGGGAGGGTGGCAAATAAAGAAGGAAAACATAGTGAGTGACTCATTTTTTTAAAAAGGATTTTTTTTCTTTTTCTAAAGATACCACTTAGATGAAAAAAAGTTGATAGTTGGGCACAAATTTTTTTAGCTAAACCAAGGAAACAATTATGGATGATTAGGGAAGCCTGAGAGTAAAGTAGTTCCCAAAGTTTGGAGAGATGACACAATAAAGCTTGATTCAGGAAGAGTCTCAAAGATCTCACATATAATAGATATCAGGCAGAGGGAAGGAGCTGATGAAAGAAACGACTATAATGTGAGTATGAAGGACAGGCTAATGGGAAATTTAGGAAGCAAAGAGATAACTGGGAAAAACTGTTGGAGTCAACTACATTATAACCACTAAAGAACTTTTATTTCCCAGTGAACTACCCATGAATGTTGAGAGTCAGGAGCAGCAAATTGATGTTTTATGAGACTGAGCCAGGTAAAGTGCCATCTACTTCATAAAGACTTTCCCAGTCCTCTAACTATAAGGCATTTTTCCCTCCCTGTATTTCTCACAGCACATTTTCTTATCACTCCTATACTCCACCCACATCCTAAGCTATATTATACTTATTTGCATTCCTGTCTTACTGACCTTAATAGATTTAAATACCTTGAGGTCTAAGAGATGTGTTTATTTATCCTCAGCATGACATCCCCAGCTCAATAAAATCCAGTGCTTCCTTTTTAATTCCAGGAGCAAATATAAAATCCTCTTTGGCTTTTAAAGTCTTTCATTCATAATGTAGCCCCTTTCTACCTTTGTAGTTTTCTTCTGCTTTGCTCCCTTCCACATTCTCTACAATCCACAACAATGGTCTTCTTGTTCCATACTGCATGCTTCATACTGACTTTTAAATCTTCTTCTTTCTCAATTCTACCTCCTGGTTTCCTGGCCTTCTTCAAAATTCAATTCAAATTGTACCTTTTGCAAGATGGATCTTTCTCATTTATACCTTTCCACTTATTTTATCTTCTCTCTGATAGTCCATCTCATTTACACTGCTTATATCATGTGTGTACAAAATTGTCTGAACTCTTAACAAACATTTATTAAGCAACTACTTTTGTACTAGGCACTGTCCTAGGTGAAGAAAATACAAAGAGGCAAAAGATAGTCTCTGCCCCTATAGGAGCTCACAGTCTAATGGAGGAGACAATAAAGCTTCCTGTAGAAGATGTGATTTTAATTGGAACCTAAAGAAAGCCATGGAAACCATGGCAGAGATGAGGAGAGAGAGGCAGGGAAATAGGTAGAGAAAATTTCAAGAACAAAGAAAGAGATTGTCTTGTTCATAAAACAGTAAGGAGGCCAGTGTCATTGGTAGTGTAGAGCATGAGGTATAAGAAATCTGATGAGAAAGTAGTAATAAGATTTTAGGTTCTAAAGGTTTTTGAACACCAAGAAGAGGATTTTGTATTTGATCCTGGAGATAATAGGGAGCCACCAGAGTTTCCTGAATAGAGGAGGTGATTGACTGAATAAAGGATGTATTAGAATATAGAATGAATTAAGACTTGAGTTCTTTGAGGATATGGATTGTGGGTTTTGTCTATCTTTGTGTCCCAGACACCGAGAATAATGATAGCACATAATAGGAGCTTTATAAATGTTTGTGGACTGAATGACTAACCCAAGTCAAGTGGGTACTGGTTTTGACTCCTGTCTCTTGACACTTACTAGCTGTATAACTCTGGTCAAGGACTATAAGTCTGATTTTTTTTTTTTTTTTATTCATTTTATAGAGTCCATGTGGTATAGAGAATAAGGAGCTAGTCAATTCTGACGGATTGGCTGGCCTGATGCTGTGCATGTCTCAGGGTTCTAAGGCAGAAATTCACAATCTTTGGTCCCAGGATCCAAATTTTACACTTTAAAAAATTATTGAAGACCCTCCCAAAAAGCTTTTATTTGTGTAAATATTTTATCTATCAATATTTACTGTATTAGAAATTAAAGTATCTTAATATTATTTAATTTTTTTTTATTTGCAGACTCTTGGAAAGGTCTTAAGAACCCCCAAAGCTCCCCAGACAACATTTTGAGAACTATGCCCTAAGACATTAAGTTTCAGAGAAGGTGTAATTCAGCATTGATAGAGGAAATGATTCTTCAGATATCTCCATTTCAATTAAATTGTGCCTCACAAGGAGGTTCATCCTGATTGTGAAAAATATTCTTAATGGAATCTCCATTATATGAGTGCCTTTGAGAGTTGACTAAAACTCCCCTACTTCCCCCAATCTACCTCCCACCCCTATGGTTTTTGGAAATAAAAGGCACTTAAGGGTTCTTTGGTCCCACTATCAAGTAAAAGGAAAGGAAGAGGAAGGAAAAGGGGAAAGAAGGGAAAAAGTAATTCAAAAGGCTCAGTCCCATTAGAACTCCCACAACATACTATAATGTCTCTGAAAATAATCAAGCTTCTTCACTAATGTGACTTACTAAAGCTGTGACTACATAGCACACATAGTGAAGATGTGGAAATGCACATGTCTAACTTGATCAACAGAGACAGTCAAATGGGATAACTGGAGCCAAAAGCCTCAAGGAACTGCCTACTCTGATGAAATTAAGAACAGACCTGCCCAACCTCCACTTTCACATGTACCATGTAGAAACAAGCCCTAATTGGATTTGCCCAAACATTCACCACAATTGACCATCTTTTCCACAAACTATACGAGGGCCCAGATGAAGCTAACCTTCACTTTCTCCACTCACATATCCCAGACTCCCCAGTTCTATTGAAATCCTAAAAGTGCTGTCTCTTTGGCTTCAGTTTGTGTGAAGTTTGCTTTGACATTCCAAATTTGTCTAATGCCAGAATTCTCCATAAAGAAAAATCAAAAATTTTAAAATCTATTTAAGTAGCAAAAATCCAGAGAAATAGAAACTGCTGTGCTCAGTTATAGCTGCCTTCAAAAAAGATTAGACTAACTAATTTTATAAATCTAAACCAGGAAGCTGCAAGAAGACATTTGAAATTTATTAGAACTAAGGAGATTATTTAAACACATTGACTCAACCTGGGATAGAATTAAAAATTTACCTAAACATCATACAAGTAAAAGAAACCAAACACTGGGGAGATGGGGGAGGTTTAAGAGTAAAGAGAATGAAAGTTAGCTTGCCAACTGGGTAATGACTGAACAAATAATGGTAGATAAATGCAATTGTGTTATATCATAGAAATGATAAATAAGAAGAAATTAGAAAAACTTGTGGAGACTTTCATGAACCAATGCAGAGCCAAAACAATTTACATGCTGTCCACAGTAATATAAAGAAAAATAATAATGGAAAGACTTCAGAATTCTGATAGATGTGGTACCTGAATTATAACTTCCAGGATTTGATGATGAATTATGTCTCCTGCCTATCTGTAAAGGGTTGATGGGAAATTAAGTGCAGAATAAAGCATGCATTCAGAACTAATCAACACAAGGATATCTTTGGATTAACTACTTTTTGGTCATAAGAAAGAATTCAGTTGTTTCAGGGAAAGGAGATATTTGGAAGTAAAAGTGATGTTTTAAAAAGGGGGAAGTCAATTAAATATTTAAAATAAATTAACATTAGAAATAGCATATTATATCTACTATTTTCAAAAAATGGAACTATATTGCTCCAATTTCCTATTATTTTAACCAAAGGAGATCTTAATATGCAAATAGTTACAATATAGCAAAATCTTATTATAACACTACTCATTATTGAATGGACTTATCTTTAGTTGACAAAGCACTTTTCATCCATTAATTCATTTGAGTCATACAACAATTCTGTAACATAGAGATTATTGTTCTAATATTATACTATTATTACATTATATATTATATATTGCACCTATTTTACAGATGTGAAAATTGAAGCTTGGAGAGTTTGACTTGTTCATGGGCACATAGCTTATGAGTGTTAAAGATGGAATATGAACCTAAGTTTCTTCTGGCACAAAATCCAACATGCTCACTAGTCTTATGATATGCCTTGCTTCGATAGGGGCAAACTATATTCTCAAAAAAAAAATAAAGAGCTATACCAAAGTCCATTATAATAAGAATTATGTCACTTTAAACCCCTTTGGACATCATTTTTCCTCATCTGTAAAATGAAGGTTTGAATGAGGTATCCTGTGAGGTCCCTTTCAATTTAGGATAGTAAAATATTATATTGGGTAATATATAGTATTTCTGTACTAAGCACTTTCCGATTATTATCTCACTTGATCCTCAATAACTATTCAAGATGGGTATTTCACTTTACACATGAGACAACTAAGTCAAACATGGCTTAAGTGACTTGACCAGAGTCAAATAGCTAGAATGTGTTTGAGGTCAAATTTGAACTCAGATTTTCCTGACTCCAGGGTTGGCATTCTGTCCACTGAGCCACCTAGCCATGAGTCTTTGAAGTGCCAAATAAAATAGTATTGGTCTCATCCTCCAATACCAGTATTAAAAGGTTTCCTTTGTAATTTTCCAAATAACACTTACAATTGAATTGATGACACGGATATGCTTTTAAAAGATATCTGAGAAGTTAGGGATGCATAAAATCACCTCTCTTCCTCCTTAGTATTGACATACCTTGGTGTTGCTATGGTGCTTTATGATTTATAGAATCCTTCCCTGAAGATCATTTCATTTGATTCCCATTTTACAGAAAAGGAAACTAACAAAGAAGTTCTAGAAAGATTAAATATTTTGCTAGTGATAGAATTGGTACACAAATTCATGACCTCTGGCTTAATCTCCTTAGGCTCTTCCTACTGCTTCACAATTAGGACTTATAAAACATATCCTTAATGTGTTTTACATTCCTACACATGTATATAACCTATGTCAATTGCTTGCTTTCTCAGTGATGAGGGAGGGGAGGGAGGGAGGGAAATGATTTGAAAAAAAGAATGTTAGAATTATTTGTATATGTAATTGGGAAAAAATAAAATATTAAATTAAAAAGAAGCATAATAATGTATTAATCTTTCCCCAAAATGTATCTCTTTTCTAAACCTTACAATGCTAATTCTAAATGTAGGTTTTAGCAGATTGTGGCTCATTTAGTACAGGATCAATAAATATAGATAGATTGGTAGAAAACATCACAAACCTTGACCCTGACATGATACTCATATATAAGATAGAGAAGGTGATTTGTCTTCACTGAGAACGCATGGCCACATAGAATTTCCAAATGGGGCAAAAGAGTTAGATTCACAGAATGTATAACACAACAAGTAAGATAATTCAGTAGGGCAGAACAGGCATTCTGTATCCCAATAGCTAAGTTTTGGTGGGAAGGGGTCTTATGTATTATTAAGAGAACTGCTATCTGTAGAAGTGAAAATATTATGGAGATGTTATATTGGGATCAGAACGGCTTCTAGCCAAAACTGTGAAATAAGTGAAGTTTGTCTTTGGTATCACTCCATCCTAATTCAATGCTCACTACCTGCTTATCTTTCCTTCCTCAGAGGCCCAAAGTGCCCTCCCAGGTTTCTAAGAAGTCCCATATGCCCAGACACTGAAGTGTCTCATAAAACCTGGACAGTAATGGAACATTAAATATCTTCAACCTACTTTCTCTCCTCTTCATGACAGGATCAGAGATTTAACACAGGAAGGGACTTTAAAGACTATTTAATCCAATCTTCTAACTTTAATGATGAGGAAACTGAGATACAGAAAGGTGAATTGATTTTCTTGAGACCAATCAGTCATAAAGCTGAGGCTTGAACCCAACCCATCTGATTCCAAATGCAATATTCTTCCTTAAGTTGTGTCCTCTTCCTTCGGGGTCTTCCTCTTGTAATAAAATATAATTGAGATAATCTAATCTCAGTTGATATGTCATCCCTCTTAGGACTGAAGCTAAGGCTGGTAATCTCATATGACAGGAAAGGGAGGACAATATTGTGGGTCAAGAAAGTCTTTCATTACCTTTCTCCACTTAAATGGGCAGTTCTGTTCCCAAATGAAAAAGAAAAATAAAGGAGAACAAAACTCCAATCTCTATTCTTTTCTCAAGAGTTTTTTTCCCATTGAATACTGCTCTTTTCAATTAATATGGATCAAAAGTTCCTATAAGAGTATTAGGAAGAGCATTGGACAAAAACAGAAGTTGAGAGCTGAGCTCTGCCTCTGACTTGCTGTATCACCTAGTGCAACATCCTTCATCCTCTTTTATTGCCTTAGTTTCCTCATCGGTAAAATGAAGCTAGTACATTATATGTACAAAAAATATTTATAGTTCTTTTTCTTGTGGCAAAAAATTAAAGAGTAAGAGAGTACCTATACGTTCAGCCAATGGCTGAAACATGAATATGTTTATGAATATGTATATGAATGAATAGAATGGAATATTATTGTAAGAAGTAATGAAAGGAATGTGTTCAGAGAAAATAGGAAAACTTGTGTAAACTGATGTAGAGGGAAAGGAGCAAAATTAGAAGCACAATTTGTATAATAATAACAATACTGTAAAGATGAACAATTCTGAAAGACTGAAATATGCTGATCAACCCAATAACCAATCATGATTCCAGAAGATCCATGATCAAACATGTTACCTACAAAGAGATAATGAACTCAGGGCTAATGTATATATTTTTTGGCCTGAACAATTCTGCAATTACTTTTGCCTGACTTTGTATATTTGTTTTGTTGTTGTTCAGTCATTTTTCTTCCATGTCTGACTCTTTGTGATCCCATTTTGAGATTTTCTGGGTAAAAATACTGAAGGAGTTTGCCATTTCCTTCTCCAGTTTATTCTATAGATAAGGAATTGAGGCAAATAGTTAAATGAATTGCCCAGAGTCACACAACTAATAAATGTCTGAGGCCAGATTTGAACACGGGAAGATGAATTTTCCTGATTCTAGGTGCTACTATTTGGGGGATAGGGGAAGAAGGTTAGGAGAGGTGAAAGGGAAAAAATATATTTTTGTTAATTAAAAATGTTTAAGATAGCTTTTTAAAAATTTTTTTTTAGAATTAGGAGAGTAGATTAAATGATCTCTAAGTCCCTTCTAGGTCTGAAATTCTACTTTTGAGAATTTCTAAACTCGGGAAGTATATATGTTTATAATATATTACATATAATATAACGTAGAGAATATCTTATTATAATAAGATAATTCCTTACCTTTTATCTTGATCTTCTTGATTGTCTGTAGTTTTGCAAACAGTCAGCAACCTTTTATCTCGAGGAACCTGCAAACAGTATCATCCAGAGATAACATGTGACATGGAATACTAAGTACAATCTAGCAAGGAAAAAACTAAACTTTCTTTAAACCAAAATGTCTCAACCATATGTCAGGCTGACTTTTTAGGGGCAGTGCTATAAGATACAGTAGTGCTATCTGTGTCACTAAAAGAAATGGTAAGACCAATAGTCAGATTCGCAGCTCAAGGATCTGCTACTTGCAGTCATAGGTAGCTTTGCTTAGGCCTGGATTCTCTCTCCTGTTAACCTCCTCTCACATCCCCTTGACTACTTCAGAATGGAAAAGATAAGAAAGGGGAAAGTGCATATTAAATTTGGGTGGCTCATTTGTATTTGACACACTTGGAATTTTTTTTTTTTTTTTTTTTGCTGAGGCAATTAGGATTAAGTGACTTGCTTAGGGTCACACAGCTAGGTGTTAAGTGTTTGAGATCAGATTTGAACTTAGGTCCTCCTGCTGACTTCAGGGCTGGTGTTCTATCCACTGCACCACCTAGCAGCCCCCACACTTGGAATTTTTATTAGAGTACCTATCCAGGAACATATATGCATCCTCTCTTCCCTACTGTTTGAATTCAGAAGGGACCATTTCATGTACCTGTGTTACTTATGTATCTTCCCCACAATTTCCAGGATATTGCTTTACACATAATAGGTACTCTATAAATCCCTTTAGATTGACAGACAGATTTTTGGAGTGGAGGGAGATTCAAAACATCATGGTTTAGCATAAGCCAAACATAAAAATCTTTTCTAGACAGGTAGACCAAATATCTGACTCACAAAGCTAATTGTAGTTGCCTGACCTAGAATTTAATACCTACAGTTTTGATCAATCTTTCATTTATAATCATATACACATAAAAATAAATAAACATACATATATCAAATATTTAAAATGTGTTTGTGTGTGTGATCTGCAGGTACAGTCACAAAGAAAACAAGTAGTTATGATATACCCAATTTGTAGTAGAAGGCATACCAGATTTGGAGACAGAAGTTTGAACTTTAAATTCCACCTCTACTATTTACTAAATGACCTCAAAAAATGATTTTAATAAATACAGAGATCTGGATGAGATGACAATAAGCAGCTTTCATAGCTGGCTGAATGGCCCAAATCAGCATAGTTGCTAATGGCTTAATGTCAATGTAGCATAAAGTCTACAGAGAAATACCCCCAGATTTTGTACTTGGTAAAGAGAAAGTCCTCAAAATAGAACAGTGGGGTGGATTGCAATGCCCAGAGCTGTTATATAGGTTTCTAATTAAGGAGAGCCTGGCCCATGCCCAGTAGGAAAGGGAAAAAGACTTGCGTATGCTGATATAGTGGGGATTCTGAGTTTATTTTGAAGTGTCAAAGAATTGGAATCTGGAGGTTGGAGGGGACATACTCCTCAGTTTGGGGAATAACTAAACAAATTATGGAATATAAATGTGATGGAATACTACTGTACTATAAGAAATGAGGGGAATGGTTTCAGAGAAATTTTTAAAGATTTCTTTGAACTGATGCAGAGTGAGATGAGCAAAACCAGGAGAATAATTTTTACAAAGACAATAATATTGTAAAGACAAACTACTTTGAAAGACTTAGAAATTAATTAACATGACTAGCCATGACTCTAGAGAATTTGGATGAAACATGCTACCTACCTTCTGATAGAGAAGTTAAGAACTTAAGAAAGAGGCTAAAAAGTGACTTTTTTATGGCCAGTGTAAAAATTTGTTTTGTTTGACTACATATGTTTGTAACAGGGTTTTGTTTTTCTTTATTTCTCAATTTTGAGAGAAAGGGAAAAATATCTGCTAATTGAAAAATATTAATTAATTAATTAATTTGTTGATCATTTTAAATCACTGCACAACGTTTCTTCCCTTGCATTTTAAAGAAACCTAAAGTAGTATTTCATGTGAATAATTAGAATGTGTAAAAGTCAGTGCTAACAAAAAAGCAAAATACATAAAAGTCAATGCTAACAAAAAAAAAGCAATAATAAAATTTCCACAATTAATATGTGGAAATTTATTAAGTTGGTACATAATGTTTTCGTGTGTCTTGTAGGATTTATTGTCTCTGTCTGAACTGAAAGTTAAGCATTTTATGATCATTTCCATTTTAGATAAACAATATGTTCTTTTCCCTGGCAAAAACTCAGAGGTCATAGAATTAATTGGTGCCATTCCTTAAGAATTCCTTATGATTCTTCTCAAATCAACATTTTAAGGAATCATTTCTCTTTTTAGAGGGCAACTAGGTGACACAGTAGAGAACTGAGCTTGGCTGTGTGACCCTGGGTAAGTCACTAAATTCTGTTTGCCTCAATTTCCTCATTTATCAAATAAGCTGGAAAAGGAAATGGCAAAGCACTTTAGTATCTTTGTCAAGAAAACTTGAAATGGAGTTAAAAAGAGTAGACACAACTGAAATGATTGAACATACATATATTCTCTTTTCAGAAATAAGTTGCAATCAGAGATGTAATCAGATTGCTTCTGCTTTGAAAATGCAGAGGATACAGTTTTTGAAAAGCTGAATGGCAAAAATAAGGCTTAGATCAATAACTTAAATGTTATATTCCACAACAAATGCAAAATGGACATATGTATTCTGATTATTAGAAATTGTTACACATATATACTAGCAGAGAAGTCATATATTTTCACAACTATGGATTAGAGATTAATTCTTACCCAAGCCTTAAATAAGATAATAAATTAAAAATACAACATCTGCTATTTTTTCCCACCTTGATGCCTTTGTACATGTGGTCTCCCAATGGATGAAATGCAATATTTCTTCTCCTCTACTACTTTCTTCAAAATTTGGAACTATTTGGCACCATTTCCTATGGAAAGGTTTTCTGATTCTCCATTCTTGTTGGTGTTCTCTCCCTTGAGTTATTATGTATTATGTATTAGTTTACATGTTGTATCTATGCAATGTTATTACATTATAACTGTTATAATGTTATAATGTGTTATATCAATATATTGAATTGATATTATATAAATGTTATAATGTGTATATTATATCAATATATTGAAAGTTCCATGAGATCAAACACTATTTTTCTATTTGCATGCTCAGACTTCTAGTTTTAACAGGCACTAGACTTGACTTAGGGACGTTTAACCCAGAAAAGAGAAAACTTGAGGAGATTATGATAGTTAATTTTGAATGTCACATAGAAGAGGGATCAGACATGTTCTGGAACTAAGATCAATGGGCAGAGTATTTCAAAAATCATATAGAGGTTATTGAAAGGAAAATAGAGCTTTCCAAGAGGAAAAGGGGCAATCTTGGATTTTTTTTTACTAGAGTCTTTCAAGCAAAAGCTGGATAACTACTTGTCAGTAGCATACCCTCTTCCTCTCCTAAAAGTTTATATGACATATTTATTAAAGGCAATTTTTTAAAAAATTGAATTAAAAAAAATTAATTACATCTTTGTTGTGAAAGTTTTCTGAAATGACAAAGAAAGAATCATAGAATCATGGACCTAGAGCTGGACCTCAGAGGCTTTCTTGTCCAAATGCTTCTTTTTTAAAAAGGGGGAAACAATTCTAAATAAATTAAGGGCCTTCCCCAAAGACAAATCGATAATAAATATCAAAGATGGGGTTCTCTGTCTCCAGAACCAGTACTCTTTCCACTGTAACTATGTTGCTTACACACCTTGCAATTTCACAAATCAAAGTTGGGGATCATTGTGCCACATCAAAACCCTGAAAATAGAAGTTCACCAGGAAGAAAATAAGGAAAAGAAGGAAGGAAGGAAGGAAGGAAGGAAGGAAGGAAGGAAGGAAGGAAGGAAGGAAGGAAGGAAGGAAGGAAGGAAGGAAGGAAAAGAGAAAATAAAGCTTACATCTCTAAATTGTGGTGTTCAGCCCAGAGTGATGAGTACTCAAGGAAGCAGGAGAGAAAAGGTGAATGTAATTTTTTTTGTAGTAAAAAAGTAGAAACAAATTGAGGAATAAGAAATATGTTATCTACCTTATAATAATCATACAGTAAGCCCAAAGCAGCAGCACTGTCCTCATCTCCATTGATACTCATCATTGCCTTGGTGGCAGCAGTCAGGGGATTTTCAAGGTAGGATTTCCAGGCTTCATCTTCACTGGTGTAGGCCCGGCGGGTGTGGAATGGTGTGTCATTTGGCATCGGCACTAAAGCAACGAGTCGTTTATTACTGTAAAACATAAGGTGTGTGATCATCATTCATGGAAATTTTTCTTTTTTCTTCTGAGCTTCATATATCTCATTGAATTCATAGTCCTCCATTAGTCATGGAATAGGAAAATTATGCAACATAAAACTCACTATTACCACTGAATAAAAAAAAAAAAACAACAGTAAGAGCTTTATTGACTGATTAATTGACTGGCTTTCCCTATCTCACAAAGATTGAAAAAAAAAAAGCAGCCACCCATGGGTCTATTGCAATATTAACCAGCATAGAAGCTTTGATCTGCTCTGTTCTTACAAACTGTGCCAGTTTGTTCCTCCATAGGCAATCTGATGGCCCTCCATACCAAGGGGTTCACCATACTGGTGCTAAACTCAGCTCTACTTAGCTCTGCTAAAACTCAGAATTCCTGAGTTCAATGGATCCACCAGCCTTATTGTCCCTCAATAACAGAGTACAAACTTATACCACTATGCCCAGCAAGAAGATATTTAAATATATATATTCCTTTCTTATAAGGAATAGCTCCAGGGGAGGGGGAAAAACAGGGAATAAGGAGAAAATTTAAGCTACATAAAAACATAAAAAAAGAATAAAAACTTGAATAAAAAAGAAAAGAAAGAGCAAATGATCTGTCTTTTAAAAATTGGTTAGCAATCTTTTAACAGCAGTATATAAAAATATCAGTGTTACTATGTAAAAGAGCAGGTTTCACTTAACTTCATTTTCCCTGAGTTATTAAAAATATTCACTACATTATATGTAACATCCCTCACTTCCTTCAAGTGTCAATTAAAACCCAATCTTTTGCAAAAAATCTTTTCTAGACCTCCTTAATCTTAGTACCCTTCCTTATACCATCCCCAATTTATCCTGTATCTATCTTGTCTAAACATAGTCACTTATGTTATATCCCTCATTAGACTGAGCTTCCTGAAATCAAGGTCTATTTTGGCTTCTGCATCTCCAGTTTTTAGTATGTATATCTAGTATATAATAGGAGCTTAATCAATATTCGATGTATTAAATTGGTAAATAAAACCTTTATTAAAAGCAGGGTTTCATATCTATTCTAATTTAGACTAGAAATCTGTAATAAACTATGCACCAAATTCAAATCTTTTGATTTACACAAAATAAAACCATTTTGCAAATGCTTAGAAACACATAATAGTAGGGAACAAATGGATTGAGATAGGTTTTCTAAGGATTTTTAATGTTTTTAGTTCATGAACCAGATTGTATTTTAGCTCTCCAGTTATCTTTTTAAATTGGACATCAGTAGAAATAGAAAAGGTGGTTTGGTGGAGAAATTTTTACAATGAGAGAGAAGTTATAAATCACCACATATATAAATGGTCTCAATTTGACTCATTAAAAAAAAAAAAAATCTGTGGCAAATAATAGAATCTTACTGCATTTAATCTCTTCTGATTCCTGTAAGTCTATGAAGTAGTTCCTTAACCTCCAGCACTAGTGAACTACAACGGATTTCTGCTGTTGCTCAATCATATATAAACCACAGGTTAAGTGCATTAGGGAAGTAGTGAATAGAAAATTAGGGCATCCAGTGTACTTTATATTTACACAGTGTGAGGTAAGAGAAATTTGTCACTCACATTGGCCAATTGGGCAACACAGGCTCGTGTGAAGTGGAGATGGACAATGGAGATTTTTTTCCCATAAGGATAGACAGACAAGGATTTCTCTTTTGGTTAAATGAACATTGGTGTAGATAACATCACATGTTATGAGGGTCTCATAACAATAGTTTCCTAGCCCTGAAATTTCAGCTACCAAATAAAAGACAGATGTAGATGGAAAGTTCGTTGGCACTCCAATCCCTCTGCTGTTTTATTTGTTCAGTGAAATGGAACTGAAAAAGAACAATAACACATTGTATTTCAGGAACACTTGTTAGCAACATAGTTCACATGACAGGCATATGGGACACTTTTCTTGACCTATCTATGTGACTATCAACTATTAAGGAACTTCTTCTGCATCACAAATGGTGGAACTTCTCAGTCACAAATGACTTTGTAAAAAGCTCCTCCCTTCCCTCTTTTTTTTTTTTTTTTTGGATAGTTGTTGGGCCTTTTAAAATGTAGTGATTTATAAGCTGATTCTCTCCTAAGAAACTGGTAAAGTGTCAAGAAATGGCAAGGTCTTTGCTAAGCCCTTGTTTGATGAAAAATACCAAGGTAGAAAAAATATCCAGACAACACATTTTCTTCATTTGCCTTTGTTTTGTTCATGTGTCTTTTGATTACATGATTATGTAGAAAATATAGAAACTATAAGACTTCCCTGTAAGGAGGTCTCTGAGACTCTACAAGAAGAATGGTATTTTGCTTACAGAGCATACCTCCACACTCTGTCTCTCCGTGTAATGGTTTTTCAATTTATGTTATTGAATTTCTTTAGTTTCAAGTACTACTTCCTCTTAAATGATTGTTCATGTTCTAAATATTCCTTTTCCACCCCCTCTGAGTTTATAAATCTCCTAGACCACTTCAACACTTGCTTTTTCTCCTTCTTCACTCCTTCCTCTCTACTAAGGATCTCTCATATCTTACAACCTTCTTTAGTCAAGTCAACAGATACCCATTAAGTACTTCCTATATGACCAGGCCCTCTGCTTGGTGCTGAGGACACAAATTCAAGCAAATTGTGTGACAGTCCCTATTCTTAAAGATCTTACATTCTTTTGTTTTTTATTACTTATTTGATTTTTTTAAAATTTCATCATTTTATTTTTACTTTGGAATAAAATAAGATAGCAATATCCTTCATATGTCCTTTGTAGTTAATTCAGGTATTTTTAATAGACAAAAAAGATAAAGTGCCAGGCCTGGAGTGAAGAAATTCATCTTTTTGAGTTCAAATCCAGCCTCAAACATTAAATGATTATGTGACCTTGGGCAAGTTCTTTAACCCTGTTTGCCTCAGTTTTCTCATCTGTAAAATGAGCTGAAGGAAATGATAAAGCACTCCAATATCTTTGCCAAGAAAACACAAATAGGAACATGAAGAATAAGACATAACTGAAAGTGACTGAACAACAACAACAACAACAGAAAATAAAAATAAGGAAAGGTAAGAGGAGATAAATACAAAATCTTATCATAGCCCTATAAGAATAGCATCAGAAATACTAATGCTCAGAAGGAAATGAGACTTCTGTAGAAAACAAAGATTTCTAAATATGGTGTATTGTTTGTTGGTCATTTTGCTATATTAGTAAAAAAGGAGTTCAAAGAAAAGACATAAATGCTACTTGAAGTAGATAAGATGATTTTAACTAATAAGAAAGAAAAAGCAGAATTCTTCAGCTCTTATTTTGCTATTTTATTACCAAGAAGAATGCTTGCCCTGAAAGCAATAATGCAAAAAATATTTAGCAAGGAGTTGATACCCAAGGATATAAAGAGAGTAAGAAAGCACTTAATTGCCAAGAGGAATTCAAATCATCTGGTCCAAAAAAGGGCATCACAGAAGACATGTATAAATGGATCATCTCATGTGTTAAAGAACAATTAATATCTATGCTATAAAAATTATTCTCATTACTATAAGGCACTCTAACAAACTCCTTTTATGAGACATATATGTATATATATATATATATATATATATATATATATATTAATAAAGAAACTGTGGAAAGAAAAGTAGGGGAAAAGACTTACAGAGTAATGTCACTAATGAATATAGATGTAAACATTTTAAATAAAAAGAGGAATCCTACAGAAACACATTCATAAAATAATTCACTACCACCAAGGTGTATTCATGCTAGTTATACAAGGTTGACTCAGTATTAGAAAAATAACCATCTTAAGGAATCACCTAAATAATAAACATTACAAAAATCACATGATTATTTTAGAATATTTAAAATAATTTAGAAAAACATAGACTTCATTTATTTTTCTCTAAAAAAGCATAAATATGTTGTTCACTCATTTCAGTCATGTCCAATTCTTTGTAGCCCAAGTTGGGTTTTCTTGGTAATGATACTGAAGAGGTTTGCAATTTCCTTCTCCCTGTCATTTTACAGATGAGGAAACTAAGGCAAACAGGGTTAAGTAACTTGTCCGGGGTAACACAGCTAGTAAATGTCTGAGGCCAGATTTCAAATCAGAAAAGTGAGTCTTCCTGATTCTAAACCTAATCTATACAATGGACCACTTAAACATCTTCTAAATGAATATGGAAAGGCCCTTTCTTAAGAGGATCAAAAGTATATATTAAAAACAAAGAGCTAATATTATTTGCAATGAAGAAATAATAGATACTTTGCAAAAAGGAATAAAATAATGCTGTCTCCACTCCTCACCATTATTTGATATATTCCTAGTCAAGAGAACAAGATTAAAAGTATAAACTATAGCAAGGAAAGAATAAAATTATTCATCTTTGTAGATGACATGATAAATACTATGGAAACCCCAGATAATCAGCAAGGAAGCTAAAGTAATTGCAATAGAATCATATCAGAATACAAAATATATCCAAAATAATCATCAACCTACCTATTGTTATTACAAGAACCAGGAAGAAATAATAGTAAAAGAAATCATCTAAAGTAATTATCAAACGTTAAGAAGATAATCAACTAAAATACATGTAAGGCTTATACAAATATAAATACAAAATATTCCTTACAGAAATAGAGACAAATAATGGGAGAAATATTTTATTAATGATTAGACTATACCCATATGTTAGAGTGAACATATTACTCATATTAGTTTACAAATTTGGAGTTGCATAAGTCAAATAACAAAAAGAGCACTTTGTATAAACAAAACAAACAAAATCAAAATTCATTTAGTAATTCCCAAAGGGCTAGACTTGAAAAGGATATAGTGCAAAAAATACAATAGCAGATAATAGCAAACCCCAAATATTTGATATTCATTCAAAACAAAACGATCAGTGGAAAAGACATTATTACATATATTGTAATAATAAGCAATAAACAAAGTAAAAGCAGCCCAACAACACACATTAATGGGTAAAGGAGTCCATTTTGACAAAAATAGCTTGGAAAATCAGAAGACAGTTTGACAGAAATTAGAACCAAGGGAATAGACTGTCATGGAGAGAGAGAGAGAGGGAGAGAGAGAGAAAGAGAGAGAGAGAGAGAGAGGAGGAGGAGGAGGAGGAGGAGGAAGGAGAAGGAGAAGGAGAAGGAGAAGGAGAAGGAGAAGGAGAAGGAGAAGGAGAAGGAGAAGGAGAAGGAGAAGGAGAAGGAGAAGGAGAAGGAGAAGGAGAAGGAGAAGGAGAAGGAGAAGGAGAAGGAGAAGGAGAAGGAGAAGGAGAAGAGGAGAAGGAGAAGGAGAAGGAGAAGGAGAAGGAGAAGGAGAAGGAGAAGGAGAAGAAGAAGAAGAAGAAGAAGAAGAAGAAGAAGAAGAAGAAGAAAGAACAAGAAGAACAAGAAGGAATGGGAGGGGGAGAGGGAAAGGGAGAGGGAGAGGAAAAGGGAAAGGGAGAGGAAGAGGAAAAGGAAAAGGGAGAGGGAGAGGGAAAGGGTGAGGGAGAGAGAGAGGAAGAAAAAGAAAAGGGAGAGGGAGGAAAGAAGGATAGAGAGGGAGAGGGAGAGAAAGAGGGAGGGGGGAGGGAAAACAAACCTCAAACACAAAGTGAATACTAGATCATAATATGAAAGACCACATCATTAAAAAATAAATTAAAAGATATTTAGAAAAAGAATGGTTCACACTTAATGGCTAGAAAGTGAATTCTTAACCAAAAGAATGTTCACAGTCAATAATCAACAAGTATTTGTTAAAATACCTTCTATGTGCTTGGTACTAGAGTTAGAAGTAGAAATAATGAAATGCTCCCCACTGGCAATGATCTTCTATTCTAATGGGGGGACAAATACATGAAAAATATATACAGTGTAAACATAAATGGAATAAATACAAATAAATACATGTGTATATATAAAAGAAATACATATTAGGTCATCAGAGAAAGAGGACACTAGCACCTAGGGAATCAAGAATGGCTTCATACAGATAACACATAGGCTGAAACTTAGAAGGATTCTGTAAGGCAAAAGTAAGACATACTAAGCACGAGGGACCACCAATGTAAAGACACACAAATAGGAGATAGAATGTTCTACATGAAGAACAAAAAGAAGACCAGTTAGGTATCCCATAGCATAACAGAAGAAAAAAAAATCCAGTGGACTTAGAAAGATGGATTGGAGGCAGGTTCTGTGGGTTTTAAAACTAAGCATAGGAATCCATTGGAATTGGTTGAGTAGAGGAGTCAAAATTGGCACTTAACGAAAATTATTTTGGCAGCAGTGTGTAGGATGGAATAAAAGATCATTTCAATTATATGAAATTTGAAAGTTTTTTCATGAAAAAATTCAATCTTTTTATACAATTTTCCTCCACACATTCTATGCATCAGACAAACTAGACTACTTTTTCTGCTGAAAAGAATCTATTCTCTTCTGATGTTTATACCTTTCTTCACAATGTTTCAAATGACTTCCTTCCCTACTCTTCTTTGTCAAATTTCTCTCCATACTTTAAAAACTAATTGAAATGTCACTTCCTCTTCAGTTCCCCATTGGCAAAAAAAAAAAAAAAAAAAAAAAAAAAAAAAAAAAAAAAAAAATCCTTAAAATTCACCTAGTATTTTATTTGACAACACTGCAATGGACTTATGTAGTACCATTACTTTGACAAGTCTGCTTATGTGTTAGAGCTCATAAAGTATACATTTTGTGATGGTTCCATGAGAGCAGAAACTATTTCTAATGTAAACATTTTATCTCACAGGTTCTACTAGCTTGTGCTCTACAAAAGGTAATAAAAAGTCAGTTAAGTTGTACAATGGATAGAATGAGTGGCCTAGAGACAGGAAAATGAAAGTTCAAATCCTGCTTACTACTTTTACTAGTTGTATGATCCTGAACAATTCAGAATCAGGATCAGGAACAAATACCTTCAGATTTTTCATCTGTAAAATAGGAATAATATTAGAACCTACTTTCTAGGGTTGTTGTAAGGAGTAAAAAAAAAAGAAATTTGTAAAATGCTTCAAAAATTTTAAAGTATTTTTAAATGCTAGCTATTACAATTGTTGTTGGTTTTCAGTGAAAAACAAATGAAGAAAAAGATGAAAACATTGTAGTGGGAAAAAATGCCAAGAACATCTGATTCTGAGAACTCCCTCAAGTGCAGCAATTTGTACAAAGATGTTCTGTTAGAAAGAACAATGGAATTTTTAAAACAAGACAAATTGATGATGAGTAAATTTATAAAAATTTTTAAAATATAAAGTAATCCCTAAAGACTCGCCAATAAAATGTTAAAATTCAGGGAAGTAAGGATAGGGAAGACTACAAAGTTTTATACTGTATCTCTTTCATATTTCCCTCTTACTGTCAAGAGCACTGCCATCTTCTCAGTCACTCAAAACTGTACCCTCAGAGTAATCCATAACTCCACACTTGTATTCATTCCACAAATAAAATCTGAAGTCTCTTTCCTAGTTTTCTTGTTTGCATCATCACATCATCTCTCCTATATATTACCTACCCTCCTTTCAATAAAGTTGCCATCTTGATGTAGGATCTCATCATCTTACATCTGAACTGTTCCAATAGTATTCTGGTTGTTCTCTCTTTTTCAAGCCTCTCCCTATTCCAATTCATCCTGAAGTCAACCACCAAAATAATTCCCTAAAAGCAACGATTTGACCATGTCCCCCCACCCACACACACACACCCCTTCATTTAATAAATTCCAGGGGTTCCCTAATATCTGCAAGTCAAATATAAAATTCTATTTGGATTTTGAAGCCCCACACAACTTGGTTTCTTCCTACCTTTCCAGTCTTCTTACGCAGTATTCTCTGACACATATTTTATATATTTTATATTTATTTATTTTGGCTTTCTTGCTATTTCTACTCCATTTAGAGACATTTCCATTCTAAATGTTCACATGGACTATTTATAGCAGACCTGTGGCAGAACCTTCTGAGCTGGTGGGATCAATCACAGTCAGACACATCATATCTAGCCCCAACATGATGATGTCATTTAGGTACTCTTTAAGTACAAAAAAACCAGCACTGTCCCCCTTGGCTGGAGTGCACTTCTTTATCTCTTGGCTTCCTTCAATACTCCATTCAAATCCCACTTTCTGTAAAAGGCCTTTCCCATTTCTTCCCACTCTATTTCCAGAATGCCTTACCTTAGCTTATATGTATCTTGTGTGTGTATATATTTATTTGCATATTGTTTTCCCTTTTGGAATACAGGGTTTAGAATCTTTTTTAGATATAGGCTTTGTTTTGGCCTTTCTTTCTATCCCCACCCCTTAGTACAGTGCCTGGAATATAGTAGGCATTTAATAAATTCTTGCTAACCCATCAAAACACCATGTCCTTTTTCTTTTTCTAAGTTTCTGAAATCTGGTTCTCATCTTTCTGGGTTTTTTCCACCTTCTCTTTCTCCTCCTGACTTCCTCTCTCTGTCTTTATTCTCTTTGCCTATTCCACTCTATTTTTACTCTGGTAAACAAAATCAGCTAATAGTGCAATGGAAAGAGTGCTTGGGTTCAAATCTGGCCCCAGACACTTATTGTGTGATCCTAGACAAGTTATTAATCCCTGTTTGCCTCAGTTTTTTACCTGTAAAATGAGCTGGAGAAGGAAATGGCAAAACACTCTAGCTAATATATTTGCCAAACAAACCCTAAATGGGGTCATAAAGAGATGGACATGACTGAAATGAATAAACAACAACAGTCCAGACAAGAGATGACAAAGACCTAAATTAGGTGGTTATTATGAAAATAAAGAGAAAGGAATGTATATGAGATGCTATGAAGCTAGAAACAAGATATGGAAACTAATTGGAAATACTGGGTGAATGAGAACAAGAGTCAAATATGATGCTGAGGTTATGAATTTGGGTTATTGGAAGGATAGTAGTATCCTTCTACTTTGATGGGAGTGATAATAATCAATTATTATCAAGTGGTAATAATGGGGAGGTTTAGGAAAAGAGTCGGAGGTAAAGAGAGAATGAGTCATATTCTGGACATGTTGAGTTTGAAATGCCTATGAATCATCCATTTGAAAACATTCAAAAAGTTACATAAAGAGACAAGCCCCAAATATATAAATCTGGGAGACATCTGCATAGAAAAGATAATTGAATCTCTAGTAGCTAAGGAGATAACAAAATGACAATGTGCAGACAAAAGAGAAGAGTTACAAATGGAATTTTCTGACAGTGGGAATACACTTGTATTAATTTTTGGTATTACATTAGGATGATGTACTTAAGAGATCATAATGATAAAATAATATTTTTATAATTTAATAGATGTTTGGTCTGCTATCTTCTGTATGATTATAGAATTATATCAGAAGGCAAAGAAAGTAAGAATATTTCAGCGTGGGGTGGAGAGGAATTGGAATAGAATAAGGAAAACCAAAAAAAAATGGGGAGAAAGGAAATAAAAGAATGAGTAAGGGGGTGAGAAATGACAGTAGATCTTCCAAACTCATAATCATTTACTTAGAAAATGTTTTTAGATACTTACCTAGATATCTAAGGCTGCTGGATAAGCTGATTGATTCCAAGTAAATCAAGATTTTGATCTTTATGCCGTAGTATGGATTTGGAAATCAAGCCATTTGATTCAAATAGCTAGCCTTGGTTCTAATCTCCAGACTTAATACTTTGGATAACTTACCTATAATTTCTTTGAGCCTCACTTTCCATATCTGTATATTAGAGTTTTGAACTACATAATTTCTAAGGCCTTTCTAATATTAAATCTGAGGGTCATATGAATTTATTTAGGCTAAAGGAAGATATTCCTCTCACTCCAACTCTAATAGCTTGCTGTTCAATGGCTAACTCTTTCACAATGTTCCCATAGTGAATGATCTATTATCTTGAACAATTTCAGTAATGAAAGAAAACAAAGAATTTCAAAACAAGTTCATTCTACAGGTGTACTGTTTAAAAAGTGTCATTTAGTTTTTTTCTTGTGTTATACTTTCCAATATAAATAAATACAAACAGGGAGGTCATTATATTATAATTATCATTTCCCATACACTGAGAAGCCAGCAATTAGCTAGCAAGGCAAACCCAATTGTAGGCTTGATCTAAAATATTTCTGGGCACTTCTCCCTCAACTTCCTTTGCACATGTAAGGGATTACTGGTTTGGAATACTACAGATGTCAGATTTTTAAAATTATATTGGTTAGTTTTATTAAATTCCTTTTTTTTCTTTTTTATTCTTTGTTATAAAGAACAGCTCTTTAGGAAGGGGAATGGGAGGGATACATTGGAAAAGAAAGGTGATTTTCTTTAAAAAAAAAAAAAAAAGAGCACCAGTAAAATGCTAATAAAAACAAAAATAAAATTTAAAAATACTTTCCATTTGATAAATGTTTACTTGATTTTTCTTGTGAAGGAAAAACTGCCTACTCATTCTTGCTATCTACTGGATTCAATTCATTTGAAGTCCACAACTCACTGATATCAAATTACTTTAATATTATAGGTCATAAATATCTTCTTGCAGGACAAATCTAAGTGATCCTGGATAATGCTAAACAAATATTGAATGAATGAATGTTCATAAGCCTCTCTAAATTAGCTAATCAATTTTTAAAACAGCAGGGGAGGGGAAGAGTAGTAGAGAGTAAAAAGGAAGAAACCTGAAAAAACAGTTTCAACCATTCTTTTCATCTTGTTTGATGACTAAAAAATTTTTTTACTATTATTTTCTCTTTCTGTGTATAACTTACAGTTTTATTCATGGATTATAATCTCTCTGGAGCACAACACTGTTGACAGATGTTTTCTAATGAAAATGAAGCAGTCTTTCTGGTTATAATGAGCAAGAGTGTTGGGAGTTATGGGAGAAAAAAAGAATATTCAGAGTTGTTTTTACCAAAGTTAGAAAAAGTCATTGAAGTTATCATCTTTCCATCTATATTTGGTGTGCTAGAAAGAGCATTGGACTTAGAATTAGACTCAGGAAGACCTAAGTACAAATTCCTGATAACATACATGTAATATAATTCACTAAGTTCAGCTTTCTTATCTGTAAAGCAGGCATAATAATATAATGTACTATCTATTTGACAATATGAGGAATTCAGAGGAATTTGGGAATATTTATATGGACTTATACAGTCCAAAATGAGCAAAATGAGGAGAATAATATACACAATGACTACAACAATGCAAAGAAAAAGCCAATAAAAAGAAGATGAACATTGAGTAATGGGGGAAAACTAAATAAAGTGATAATGAGGCAAAAAAAAAAAAGTCAAGAAAAGAAATCAATGAAACATTAACAACTATACTAAGAAGAGCATAAGGAAGTTCAGAAGGGGTCATAATAATTTTGTTCTTATCATGTTAAATTTAACATACAATTCAAAAACTATACTATAAATTTACATTTTCATGTATAATCTTTTCTGTTTTTCATTTTATATTGAAATGTTGGTTGGTACTTGTTAAATTCATAATAATAACTAAAGTCTTAGAAAAGAGACAATAAAACATGTCTTCCCTGTTATCAGAGAAATAAAGAACTACAAAAAGTAACATACTATGTTTCTGTTTGATGATCTTTAATTTTGCTAAAAGATTGTCCTCCCAGAAAGAAGGCTTCATCCTGATGGAGAATAACTTCAATATAAAGACAGAAAACAAGCACACACACAAAAAAAGAATTAATATAATAATCCTGATCACACTAACTTTTTCTCTTAGGAAAAAAATGATGGCTACCATGTAGTTCAGAAGAGTGTTTAAGTCATGGAGTCTCAGTTCTTACACCCTTTTCCTTTAGATCACTCACCTGAAACTTATACATGGGAAAGGAAAGGAACAAAACAGATGTATACAACTGGCACAGTACAAGGAAATTACTTTAAGACTTGAAATGACCCACAAACAGCTACATTTCATTGCACCAATATCACCATCTTGTTAAAAAGCATTATTTAATGTCTAGTAAGATGACACTATTTGAGTAGAAATACAAAAAAGAACTTTACAGATTGCCTTCTAAGAATTTATGCAATAATCTAAGATAAATACTGACATAGATAAATATATAAAGAATATTCTAATTACAAAGAAAATCCATACTAAAACTTAGACCATTTCCTTAGTACTCATTTCTTCCGTAAGCCCTTGCCAACTGGCTTTTGTCCCCTATGTTCTAATGAAACTATGTTTTTCAAGATCACACTGACCACTTCTCCAAATCCAGTAACCTTTCCTCATTCTTCATCTCCTTAATATTTACTGCATTTAAGAATTTTGATTAGCCCCCTCCTTTGGGAAATGTGCTCATTTTGCTCCCATGACATTGCATGTATCTTAGTTCTCCATCTATTTTCTGATTCTTTTCTCCTCCCCCTTCCTAAATTGTGGGCATCCCTTCATGTTTAGTCATTGATCTCTCTGTTCTCTCACTACACATCACTAAACAGCAAGAGCTATGATAATTCATATATATCTTAACAGTTGCCAAATCTTTGTATCTCTAGATAGTCATCTGACTGTTTCTCTAAGAAACTGTGGGGCCTTTTTTCACACCTACTATAAGAAGACTAATTCCCCAAAGAATCAATTACTCTCAGCAAATCCTCCCAGAGCTAACAGGGCTAATTAACAAAATTGCTTAATAAGCAAATTCAATTACAATTTATATTTTTAAAAAATATGAAATACACAGAATTCCCTATGTCATAAAATAGTTTTACCCCCCTATTAAGACTTTTAGTATTATTGAGGAATTTAGAGGGGGAAAGTCTTATTTTATTTTAATTCATTTATTGTTTTCATTATTTTTCCCTTTATTTTTGTTTTTTTTTTTACTTTATTGTTATTTTTCCCTTATCACATTTATTTTATTTTGAAAAGGCAATGTTTCTAGTCATCAAGATAAAGTTTCCTACCATTTCTGCCAATGCTTTGGGAGAAGTACAAAAGCCAGGGACCTGAAACAGTGCCATGAAAATGATAATTGTTCCTCTGTCTATTGGGTTCATCTACTTCCTGTTTGGGTGGTTCATACCAATTGCCAAATGCTTGCTATTTTTGATGTTTAATATTGCCCCAAAGCAGATAAATTTGCTTTTTCAAAATCCAAAAACTTATAATCCACAACATAAGACCTTTTTAAATGAAAAGAGCTTTGAATATATACTAATTTTTTGCAGACAATGGTAAGACAACAAAAGAGGATAAAAATATGTTTTAAAAACAACTAATACTATCCTGCTATTATTAAAAATACTTTTAATTAACAACATAGAAATTATATGCATGTATATGCTCTTAAGCAACTTGACTAAAAAGACAGATAAGAGTTGGGGTCTATGGATTATTCCCACCTCATTTAAAATAATACCTTTGTTACATGAGAATACTTCTATACTTGAATCAATTAATCAGGGTGTATAAATAAGATGTAGTTTTCCCCAAATAGCCAATGAGGGAATTGTTTTGTTTGAATATGCATTTTTGAAAAATTAAAACTTTAATTTTAAGAAGATAAATGCTAGACTTAGGAGTCAGAAGAGACTTGAGTCTGAATCTTGCTTCTAATATTTGCTACTTGTGTGTGATTAAGAAAATAACAAAGTGTTGCTGAAGCTGTGAAATCATCCAACCATTCTGGAGAGCAATTTGGAACTGGAACTAAGCCCAAAAGGCTATCAAACTATGCATACCCCTTGATCCAATAGTGTCTCTAATAGGTCTATATCTCATATAGATCATAAAAGAAGGAAAAGGACTCACATATGAAAAATGTTGTAGTAGCCCTTTTTGTGGTGGCAAGGAACTAAAAATTGAGTGGATGCCCATCAGTTGGGGAATGGCTGAATAAGTTATGGTAAATGAATATAATGGAATATTATTGTTCTATAAGAAATGATGAGTAGACTGATTTCAGAAAATCTGGAAAAGACTTACACAAATTGATACTAAGTGAAGTGAGCAAAACCAAGATAACATTGTACACAATAACAACAAGATTATGTGATAATTAACTCTAATATACTTGACTTTTCATCAGTGAGGTGATTCAAGGCAATTGCAATAAACTTGGGATAGAAAGTACCATCTACATGCAGAGAGAGAACCGGAGACTGGATGTGTATCAAATAATAGTGTTTTTATTTTTTTGCTGTTGTTTGCTCTTGAACTAATTTTTCTTGCACAAGATGATGAATATGGAAATATGTTTAGAAGAATGACACATGTTAACCTATATCAGATTCCTTGCTGTCTTAGAGAGAGGAGAGAGAAAGGAGAGAAGGAGGAAAAAATGGAACACAAGGTTTTGTAAAGGCGAGTGTTGAAAATTATCTTTTCATGTATTTGGGAAAATAAAATGCTATTGGAAAATATCAGAGAATAAATAGTTTAAAAGGAAAGAAAGAAAGAAAAATACCTGTCTTTGATAAACTCCAGTGAGCACACACAGATAAACTAGATTCACAAATATGAAAAGAACTAGCAGTAATGATTAATGAGCTTCAATCAGTGATCTTTGAGAAATGAAAAATAGGAGAGATTGTTGTTTTTCATCCTTCATTTTTGAAGAAGACCAATAGTACAAGATTAAGTAACGGAAATTATCTTTCTTGAGGGTTTCGTTTAAGTGGGAAGATCTATGTTTTCTTTCACAACATCACTTTTATGGAAATATTTTGCATAACTTCATACATGTTTTCTTAATAGGATCTGGGGGTGGGGATAAGGGAGAGAATCTAGAATTCAAAGTTTTAAAAACAAATGTGAAATGTTTTAAATGTAACTGTGAAAATAAAAATATTTTTAAATGGCATCCAGTCAAAAAACAAAAATGAGGAGATAAAGCTAGTGAGTCTGTTTCCAAAATGAGGAGAAACAAATATAAAGTGTATTAGTCAAATTTACAAAAAACGTAAGTCATGCCCCAATTGATAAATGATCAAAAGATATAAACTATGCCCAAAGGGCTATAAAATCATGCATATTCTTTGCCCTAACAATACTACTACTAGATATGAATCCCAAAAGAATTTTTTAAAGGATCTATATAATATTTATAGCAGCTCTCTTCTCAGGACAAAAAAAAACATGGAAATTGAGGGAATGTTCATCAAGTGGGGAGTGGCTGAATAAATTATGGTATGTGATTATGAGCAGGATGGTCTCAGAAAAACTTGAAAAATCCTACATGAACTCAAGCAAAGTGAAATGCACTCTGTACAAAGTAATAGCAATATTCTGGGATATCAGCTGTGAATGACTGATAGTCTCAGCAGTATGATGATCCATGACTACTCTGAGGAATTATGATAAAAAAATTCTATTCATACCCAGAGAAAGAACTGATTATGATATAGATTGAAACATTCATTTTCTCTCTCTCTCTCTCTCTCTCTCTCTCTCTCTCTCTCTCTCTCTCTCTGTGTGTGTGTGTCTGTGTCTGTGTGTGTCTCTCTGTCTCTCTGTCTCTCTCTTCTCACTTTCTCTCTTGTCTCTTTTAACTTTCTCGAGGATATTTTTTGAGGGAGATCTATGTTTTCTTTCATAACATGACTTTTATAGAAATGTTTTGCTTAACTTCATATGTGCTTTCTTAATAGGAGCTGGAGGTGAAGATAAGGGAAAGAATCTAGAATTCAAAGTTTTAAAAACAAATGTAAAAAATGTTTTAAATGTAACTCGAAAAATAATTTTTTTTAAATGGCATTCAGGCAAAAAACAAAAGTGAGGAGAGAAAGCTGGTGAGTCTGACTTTAAGTCCTGGCAAAATTCTGAAAATAATTTTAAAGAAATGGTCAGCAAATGTCAAGAAAACCAGTGGGTATAACAAAAAATAAGTATGGTTTCATAATAGGCAATGCTAGACTAGCCAAATTTCCTTTTTGACAAGGTTAATAGTCTAGAGTGCAGGAATGATATAACTACAGTTTCCTTGAATTTAGTTATTCTCATATACAAGAGATATAATCAATACAACAGTTAGGTGAATTTGAAACTAGTTAAATGCCTGGATCCAAAGAGTAATGTTTAATGGTTTAATGTCAGCATGGAAGGAAGATTCTAGTCATGTGTCCCATGGCTATTTGATTAGCCCTATCCTGTTTAATAATTTTTACCTTAGAAAAAGGCAAGGATGACTTACTAATAGACTTTGCAGATGACACAAAACTGGGAAAAATAACTGACACATTGGATAGTATGGTAAGGATCTAAAAAGATCTAGCAATTTAGAACCTGGCCTAATGAATTAAGATGAAATTGAATAGTGATACATTTGTGATGTTTTTTTTAATCCACATCACAATTATAAGGAGTAAAGTGGCTAGAAAGCTGTGCATCTGAAAATAGAAATAAATTTTTTATAAACTAGAAGCTCAATTCAAGTTAATACTGTAATAAGATGACCCTTCTTCCCAACAATAATTGATTCATTAATTACTGAGTGGCATATTATCCAGATTAGGAATAATATAGGTTCACTCAACACTACATTGGTCAGATCAAATCTAAAATATGTTCAGTTCTGGATGCCATATTTTAGAAAGAACAGTGATAAGCTGGAAAGAAGCCAAAGGAAGAAAATCAGGATGGTTAAGGGCTGTGAAATCATGTCATATGATTATAACCAAAAGGCCATCAAATTGTGCATTCACTTTGATCCAGCAATACCACAAATAGGTCTGTATCCCAAAGAGATCACAAAAAAAGAGAAAGGAACCATATGTACAAAAGTATTTATAGCAGTTCTTTTTGTGATGGCAAAGAACTGAAAAGCAAGGGGATGCCCATCAATTTGGGAATGAATGAACAAATTGTGTTATGATTGTGATGGAATACTGTTGTGCTATATGAAATGATGAGCAAGCAGATGCCAGAAAAGCCTAGAAAGACTTCCATGAACTGATACAAAGTGAATTGAACAGCACCAGGAAAACATTGTTCAGAGTAACAACAACAACATTATGCAATGATCAAATATAAATAACTTAGCTCTTCTCAGCAATATAATGATCCAAGATAATTCCAAAGACTCATGATGGAAAATGCTATTCTCATCCGGAGAAAAGACAAATTTAGTCTAAATGAACATTGAAGCATACTATTATCACATTTTTTTTCTTTTGGTCTGTTTCTTCTTTCACAAAATGATAAATATGGAAATATGTTTTTCATGATTGTGCATATATAACCTATATAAAATTGTTTACTGTTTAGAGGAGAAAATATACAACTCAAAAATGTTTCTTAAAAGAATGTTTAAAATTGACTTTACATGTAATTGGAAAAATAAAATAATATTTGTTTTTAAAAAATGAGATCATATCATACAAGGACAGATTAAGAAATATTCAGTAGTGGATATGGAGTTGGACTTTGAGTCAAGAAGACCTATGTTCAAATCTTGTTTCAGACACTTACTGTGTGATTCTGAGCAAGTCACTTAACCTATGGGTCTTAGCCTCCTCATCTGTAAAATGAAAATATTCTCTCTCTCTTCTAAAGCTACCACACAATGAATTTGGGGTCATATAATAGAAATGTTAAGGCAGATAATGCTTGTTCAAGTATTTAAAGAGCTGCCAGGTTTTCTTGTACTTTTTCTAAAGAAAAACAACTAGAAGAAATGTTTTTAATATTCAGAGAAGTAAATTTAGGACCACCAGTTGCTAGCATCTTCCCCTGCAGAATCACCTTGAATTTGCTTTGTATGCTTTATAAATGTCTCTTTAATAGAATGTAATATCCCTGAGAACAAAAACATTACTGACTTGTATGCTTGTAGATTGAGATCTAAAATCAGAATGTCAAGAAAAAACTATATTCAAAAACAGCAGCCAATCTTCCTAGAGGCATCTTGCAGTTAGCAGTGATCTTTCCTATTAGAATTTCAGCTTTTAAAGTAGTTAATCTAGCAGTGAAGAAAGTCTCTCAATTGGAGACTAATGAAGCATTTATCCCAGCTCAGGTTAATGTCACAGGGTAATTATCACAATTTAAATGCCAAGGGTGTTAATCATTTTACTGCTGATTATCATCAGTAATCTCTTTCTGATGTGCTTGCTAGGGGTAAACCACAAAAAGGACATAGGCATGTTCTCTGTTGGAACGTGGACAGGAACTTTATTCCAAATTCACCCTTATGCCTGGCAGATAGTCCTTGATAATTATAACCTTTTGCCCTTGATTTTGTCTTAAAACAAGGTAAACAACTGAGAGAGACTTCTCCCAATGTGCATAAACAAGCCCCAGAGCACTGGTTCCCCATTTATAACTTTTCCTTTGTCATCTTTATCACAGAAAGCTGATATTAGTGATTGTCACTTTCAAGAATCTTTCTTTTAACGATTAGCAGAATGATTTCAAAAAGACTGGAGAAACTTATATGAACTGATGCTAAGTGAAGTGAATAGAATCAAGAGAACATTGTACACAGCAATAAGATTATATGATGATCAATTCTGTTGGATGTGGCTCTTTTCAACATTGAGGTGATTCAGGCCAGTTCGGATAGACTTGTGATGGAGTCTATTCCTAGAGAAAAGACTGTGGGGACTGATTATGGATCACATAGTATTTTTACCTTTTTTGTTGTTTGCTTCCTTTTTCCCTTTTTGATCTGATTTTTCTTGTGCAGCATGATAAATTGAAAATATGTGTGGAAGAATTGCACATATTTAACATATATTGTATTACTTGCTGTCTGGAGGAGGGGGGCAGAGGGAAAGGAGGGAGAAAAATTTGGAACATAAGGTTTTGCAAGAGTGAATGTTGAAAACTATATTTGTTTTCTTTCTCAGTTTTTTTCCCTTCTTGATCCGATTTTTCTTGTGCAGCAAGATAACTATATAAATATGTACACATATATTGGATTTAACACATGCTTTAACATATTTAACATGTATTAGAATATCTGCCATCTAGAGGAGGGGATAGGGGAAAGGGGAGGATAATTTGGAACAAAAGGCTTTTCAAGGTTCAATGGTGAAAAATTACCCATGCATATGTTTTGTAAATAAAAAACTTTAATAAAGTTTAAAAAAAGAAAAAATATTTTTGCATGTATTCTGAAAACAAAATGCCATTTTTTTAAAAACTATAACTGGGGAAATATTAAATAAATAAAAATTTTTTAAAAAGAAAAAATAATCTTTTAAAGGACACAAGACAGATACAATTATAGCAATACAGCAAAGCTATTTCTTCTAAGAGGGCAAGTAAATCTCTGCTTCTGCTCATATTTACTCTCTTTCACGCTCCATTCCTGAAGAAGAAGGGAATAAGATAATAATGAGAGAGAAATATGAAAAGAGAGGTAACTGAAAGAGGTAAGACAAGAGAAATTTTAGGAAAGATGTAACAATATAGAGCAAAGGACCAAAACTATACAAAAATGAGATTCAATTCAACAGAAATATATATATATAACACCTACTATGAGCAAGATAGGCAGATAGGCAGCACAGTAGATAGTATGCGAAGCCTGAAATCAGGCATACCTGAGTTCAAATTCAGTCTCAGACACTGCGATCTTAGGCAAGTTACTTAACCCTGTTTCCCTCAGATTCCTCAACTATAAAATGAGCTGAAGAAAGAAATAGAGAAAGAAAGATACTCCAGTATCTATGACCAAAAAAAAAAATGGAATCAGAAAGAGTTGGAAATGACTGAACAACAACAATTTGCTAAACACAATACCAGGCACTAGAGACACAAAAATAAAATTGAATAGTTCTTGTTTTAAGGTAATTTATATTACATCTAGCCCTCTTTCTGCTATACCCCCTCAAATGTCACTGAAAGCTTGTGAAACATTCCTACAAGTCTACATAGAGGGAGAAGTAGTGATGTCAGTGACCAGAAGATACTGAATTTGTTAGCATTCCTTTCCCACCCCAACAAATCTTAAAGCCTTTAGATTATTTTATTCAATCAGTCATTTCATTAAAGAACTCCTCTAATAGAGTAAAGGTAAAAGGCTGGAGCAAAATCTATTATGCTTCAGGTGAAGTCAAAAAAGCAGGGGTAGCCATCCTTATCTCAGATCAAGCAAAAGCAAAAATTGATCTAATTAAAAGAGATAAGGAAGGAAACTACATCCTGCTAAAGGGTAGCATAAACAACGAAGCAATATCATATTAAACATATATGCACCAAGTGGTGGCACTCAACTTCCTAAAGGAGAAGTTAAGAGATTGCAAGAAGAAATAGACAACAAAACTGTAATAGTAGGAGATCTCAACCTTGCACCTCAGAATTAGACAAATCAAACCACAAAACAAATAAGAAAGAAATTAAAGAAGTAAATAGAATATTAGAAAAATTAGGTATGTTGATCTTTGAGAAAATTGAATGGAGATAGAAGGGAATATACTTTCTTCTCAGCAGTTCATGGAACCTATTCAAAATTGACCATATATTAGGACATAAAGACCTCAAAATTAAATGCAAGAAAGCAGAAATAGTAAATGCTTTCTTCAGATCATGATGCAATAAAACTACATTCAACAAAAAGTTAGGGAAATAGACCAAAAAGTAATTGAAACTAAACAATCTCATCTTAAAGAATGATCGGTGAAGCAGCAAATTATAGATACAATTAATAATTTCACTCAAGATAATGACAATGATGAGACATCATACCAAAATTTGTAGGATGTAGCCAAAGCGTAATAAGAGGGAATTTTATATCCTTAGAGGCTTACTTGAATAAAACAGAGAAAGAAAAAGATTAATGAATATGGGCTTAAACTAAAAAACTAAAAAGACCAAATTAAAAATCCCAATCAAATACTAAATTGGAAATTCTAAAATTAAAAGGAGAAATAAAATATTGAAAGTAAAAAAAACTATTGAACTAATTAATAAAACTAAGAGTTGGTTCTATGAAAAGCCAATAAAATAGATAAGCCTTTGGTAAATCTGATTAGAAAAAGGAGGGTGGAAAATGAAATTAGTAGTCTTAAAATGAAAAGGAGAACTTTCCACCAATGAAGAGGAAATTAGAGAAATAATAAGGAGTTATTTTGCTCAACTTTATGCCAATAAATTTGATAACCTAAGTGAAATGGATGACTACCTCCAAAAATACAGACTTCCTAGACTAACAGAGGAGGAAGTAAATTGTCTTGAATAGTCCCATTTCAGAAAAAGAAATAGAACAGGCAATTAAACAACTCCCTAAGAAAAATCCCCAGGACCAGATGGATTTACATGTGAATTTTACCAAACATTTAAAGAACAATTGGCCCCAATGCTATATAAATTATTTGATAAAATAGGAATGAAGGAGTCCTACCAAATTCCTTCTATGATACAGACATGGTACTGATACCTAAACCAGGTAGGCTGAAAACAGAGAAAGAAAATTATAGACCAATCTCCCTAATGAATATTGATGCTAAAATCTTAAAAAGATATTAGCAAAAAGACTACAGAAAATCATCTCCAAGATAATACACTATGATCAAGTAGGATTTATACCAGGAATGCAGGGCTGGTTCAATATTAGAAAACTATCATATAATTGGCCATGTTAATAACCAAATTAACAAAAACCATATGATCATCTCAATAGATGCAGAAAAAGCATTTGATAAAATCCAACATCCATTCCTATGAAAAACACTTGAGAGTATAGGAATAAATGGACTTTTCCTCAAAATAATCAGCAGCATCTATTTAAAACCATCAGTAAGCATCATATGTAATGGAGACAAACTGCAACCATTCCCAATAAGATCTGGAGTGAAACAAGGTTGCCCACTATCACCATTACTATTTAATATTGTATTAGAAATGCTAGCTATAGCAATAAGAGCTGAGAAAGAGATTAAAGGAATAAGAATAGGCAATGAGGAAGCCAAATTATCACCTTTGCCGATGACATGATGGTATACTTAGAGAACCCCAGAGATTCTGCTAAAAGTTATTAGAAATAATCCACAACTTTAGCAAAGTTGCTGTTATAAAATAAACCCACATAAGTCATCAGCATTCTTATATATCACTAACAAAATCCAACAGTCAGAGTTACAAAGAGAAATTCCATTTAAAGTAACTACTGATAATATAAAATATTTAGGAATCTATCTGCCAAGGGAAAATCAGAAACTTTATGAGCAAAATTACAGACCACTTTTCACACAAATTAAGTCTGATCTAACCAATTGGAAAAATATTAAATGCTCTTGGATAGGACGAGCAAATATAATAAAGATGACAATATTACCTAAACTAATCTATTTATTTAGCGCTATACCAATCAGACTCCCAAAAATCTATTTTAATGACGTAGAAAAAATAACAACAAAGTTCATATGGAAAAACAAAAGGTCAAGAATTTCAAGGAATTAATGAAAAAAATCAAATGATGGTGGCTTAGCTGTACCAGATCTAAAATTATATTATAGAGCATCAGTTACCAAAACTATTTGGTATTGGCTAAGGAATAGATTAGTTGATCAGTGGAATAGATTAGGTTCAAGGGATAAAACAGTCAACAAATATATCAACCTAGTCTTTGACAAACCCAAAGATCCCAGCTTTTGGGATAAGAACTTACTGTTTGATAAAATTGCTGGGAAAAATTGGAAACTAATATGGCAGAAACTAGGCATTGATCCATACTTAACGCCAGACACCAAGATAAGGTCAAAATGGGTTCATGACCTAGGCATAAAGAATGAAATTATTAATAAATTAGAGGAACACAGGAAAGTTTACCTCTCAGACCTGTGGAAGGGGAAGGTCTTATGACCAAAGCAGAACTAGAGATCATTACTGATCACAAAATAGAAAATTTCGATTATACCAAACTGAAAAGTTTTTGTACAAACAAAACTAATGCAGACAAGATTAGAAGGGAAGCAATAAACTGGGAAAATATTTTACAGTCAAAGGTTCTGATAAAGGCCTCATTTCCAAAATATATAGAGAATTAACTCTAATTTATAAAAATCAAGCCATTCTCCAATTGAAAATGGTCAAAGGATATGAACACACAATTCTCAGATGAAGAAATTGAAACTATTTCTAGTCATATGAAAGATGCTCCAAGTCATTATTGATCAGAGAAATGCAAATTAAGACAACTCTAAGATACCACTACACACCTGTCAGATTGGCTAAGATGACAGGAAAAATAATGATGATTGTTGGAGGGGATGCGGGAAAACTGGGACATTGATGCATTGTTGGTGGAGTTGTGAACGAATCCAACCATTTTGAGAGTAGTTTGGAACTATGCTCAAAAAGTTATCAAACTGTGCATACCCTTTGATCCAGCAGTGTTACTACTGGGATTATATCCCAAAGAGATTATAAAGAAGGAAAGGGACCTGTATGTGTACGAATGTTTGTGGCAGCCCTTTTGTAGTGGCTAAAAACTGGAAACTGAATGGATGTCCATCAGTTGGAGAATGGTTGAATAAATTGTGGTATATGAAAATTATGGAATATTACTGTTCTGTAAGAAATGGCCAACAGGATAATTTCAGAAAGGCCTGAGAGACTTTACATGAACTGATGCTGAGTGAAATGAGCAGGACCAGGAGATCATTATATACTTCAACAACAATACTATATGATGACCAGTTCTGATGGATCAGGCCATCCTCAGCAACGAGATCAACCAAATCATTTCTAATGGAGCAGTAATGAACTGAACTAGCTATGCCCAGAAAAGAACTCTGGGAGATGACTAAAACCATTACATTGAATTCCAATCCCTATATTTATGCACACCTGCATTTTGATTTCCTTCACAAGCTAATTGTACAATATTTCAGAGTCTGATTCTTTTCTACAGCAAAATAACGTCTTTGGTCGGGTATACTTATTGTGTATCTAATTTATATTTTAATATATTTAACATCTACTGGTCATCCTGCATCTAGGGGGTAAAGGTGAAAAATTGGAACAAGAGGTTTGGCAATTGTTAACCCTGTAAAGTTACCCATGTATATATCATGTAAATAAAAGGCTATTAAATTTAAAAAAAAAAAAAAAAAGAGAAAAAAAAAAGAACTCCTCTAAAAATGAATGTACACTAAGAAAGGTGGCAGGGACCATGATATTTCTCTTGAGTGACAGACTACTAGATTCCCTTTTAATGTACTGGGTCATTCAGGTCACTACTACCTTTAGTATGAAATATCAAAGTTTACCTTTAGTAGAACTTTGACAAGCCTCAAGGATTTCCTATGCTGAATTTATTTAAAATTTCATTTCATTTAATTCTTTCCTTCCTACTACTACTCCCACATCCATCAAGAAAAATAAGGAAAATTGGTTATAAATATTTATAAAGTCAAGGAAAATAAATTCTTATATTAGCCATGTTCAAGAAAAAAATGTTTCAATCTATATTCTAGGTCTATTACCTTTATCTAAAGGTAGGCACTCTGGAAGTATGGTTGGATATTGTGTTGAACAGATTTTCTAAGTCTTTCAAAGCTGTTGCTTTTTTTTAAAAAACAATACTGTTGTTATTGTAAATATTGTTCTCCTGATTTTGCTCATTTCACTTTGCATCAGTTCATACAAATTTTTTCTGAAACCATTCCCTTCACTATCTCTTATAGTACAATAGTGTTCTGTCACATTAAGGATAAATTGACAGTCCTCAAACCTATTAGTTAATTAGGGGGATGTCTACCCCAAGCACGTGAAGATTTTTCCTGATGGAATGAGTCTTTCCAATATCCATAAAGGTGGCTGAAGCAGCCACTTTGGAGCACTTAGAGTCAAGGTCATCTGCTACATCTTGAGCCAGTCATCTTGACTTTTATCCTTCAGTGACTCAGGAACATGGAATGAGGTTGACAACTTTTGCAACTCTGTCTCACATAAATCCCATTCACTCACAAGTCATCACTTGTGATATTACTGGTTCTCTTAAAAATTAAAGGACGAGAGACAGCTAGATGGCCTATCAATTGAGCATCTACTCATTTTCCAAATTCTTGAGCAAAGTATACTTCATTTTAATATGACTTTCTACTGTCAGTGTCATATCTTCAAACTATGATGAGAAGGGTCAAGATTTGAAAAGAGGAAGAAAGGTCAATATGAAGTGACACTGTGTCTCTCTCTGACAACGGAGTATGGAATACTTAACAATGGGAATTGATTATGACAGTATGAACAATTGTGAAGACCGTGTATTTTTAAATCAGCAGGAGTCAGGAATTCAGGTTAGGGGAAAATCGTCAATCTTTATTCTCAGTGAAGAAGGATCGGAGGTGGAAGAGAATTGGCGATAGCAATGTGTGCAGCTGAGTCAAGAAGCTAGCTAGACCCGCAGCCACATGACCAGCAGCTAGGAGAATGGAACCCAGGCCCAATCTCTCCCAGCTTCTCTTCCCGTTCCTCTCTCTGCCTCCACCCACCAAAATCGTCATTTCCTGTACAACACATCAAGACTTGCACAGAGAGTGGGCAGGGACCATTCTTTATCCAATCATGTATATTAATAGAGTATAGTCCAATTACTATTTAGCCTCATGTACTTGGGACCTCAGTGCATCAACTCAAACCTCAGCCCATTACAAACAATGACTTGAGCATCTGAAAATGAAAAATATGCAGGGATGTACCTGGAAGAAGTGTTCTCTCCATTACTAAAAATGCTAAAAAAAAAAAAAAAAAAAGATGAAATGCAGCTCTTCAAAACTACCAGGAGCTGAACTAGATCTAAAAAGAGTTGCAGAATAATTAGTATTCTCATCACCAACCCAATGGCTTACATGTAGAAGCAACTTGATGTTTGTTGATTGAATTTTCAATGACTGATTGATAAGTCATTTAATTTCTCTCTCTCCCTCTTTCTCCTTCTCTCTCTCTCTCTCTCTCTCTCTCTCTCTCTCTCTCTCTCTCTCTCTCTCTTCCCCTCTCTCTTCCTTCCTCCCTCCCTCCCTCTCTCATACACTCAAACATATACACATTCACACACAATCTTAGAGATGGATGGGGCTTATATCTAAATAAGAATCCTCTTTACACCATTTCCTACTTGTTTTAGCCAGTCTTTATTTGAAGACTTCCAGTGAAGGGGATCCCATTGTCTCAAAGAGGCAGGAACAGACAGACAACAAACATTTAATAAGTCTTTATTGTGTTTCAGGCAACCCAGACCAGTTTGGAATAATTTTATTCCAAAAGTTTAAAAGTTCTTTCTTTCACCAAATCTAAATCTTTCTTTTTAGAACTTTTTGTACTATGCAAGCCATTCTCCAATTGATAAATAGTCAAAGGATATGAACAAATAATTTTCAGATGAAGAAATTAAAGCCATTTCTAATCATATGAAAAAGTGCACTGAATCACTATTGATCAATACAATTCTGAGGTAGCACTACACACTTCTCAGATTGGTTATGATGACAGGAAAAGGTAACTGGAAATGTTAGAGAAGATATGGTGGATTGGATAAATTCACAACCAACAAACAGGTACATCCGCCAACTGTTGGTTGGTTGTGAATTTATCCAATCTTTCTGGAGAGCAATTTGGAACTATGCTCAAAGGTCTATCAAACCATACATACCCTTTGATCCAGCAGTGTCTCCACTGTGTTTGTATCCCAAAGAGATCAAAAAAAAAAGAGAGAAAGGGACCCACATGTGCAAAAATGTTTGTAGCAGCTCTTTTCATAGTGGCAAGGAACTGGAAACTGAGTGGATGCCCATTAGCTGGGGAATGGCTGAATAAGTTATGGTATATGAATGTTATGGAATATTATATATCCATCATCAGCAGGATGATTTCAGGAAGACCTAGGGAGAATTACATGAACTGATGCTAAGTGAAGTGAATAGAACCAAGAGAACACTGTGATGATCAACTGTGACGGACTTGGTTCTTTTCAACAATGAGGTGATTCAGGCCAGTTCCAATAGACTTGTGATGAAGAGAGCTATCTGCATCCAGAAAGAGGACTATGGAGATTGAATATGGACCACAACAAAATATTTTCCTCTTTTTTGTCATTGCACTTTTTTCCTCGTTTTTTTTTTCCTTTTTGATCTGATTTTTCTTGTGCAGTATGATAAATGTGGAAATATGTTTAGAAGAGTTGCACATGTTTAACCTATACTGAATTATTTGCTGTCTAGGGGAGAGGGGAAGAAGAGAGGGAGGAAGAAAAATTTGGAACACAAGTTTTGTGAATGTTGAAAACTATCTTTGAATGTATTTTGAAAATTACAAAAATTACAAAAATTTTTAAAAAATTCTTGTTCTATACCTTGAGTCCAAACTGAGCAAGTCTGATCTCTCCTTTTGAGAGCTCTTCAAATGCCTAAACAACTCTTTAGTCCTTGAAGTCTTCTCTTACAGATTAAACATCCCTAGGTTAAGCACTTCAACTATTTCTCAAATGGCATAGGCTTGAAGCCTTTCATTATCCTTCTTAGCTGTAAGTCTATGTTCTTGTTATTTTCATGGAGAAGTATTAAACTGCAAATACAGGACTTAATTTCTGTCATTTAAAAAACACTACTACACAAATCCTGAAGTCCAAATGTTGTCACATAACAGTGCTCTTCTTATCCAGAGCAAGTATACTTTCTACTGTCAGTGTCATATCTTCAAACTATGATGAGAAGGGTCAAGATTTGAAAAGAGGAAGAAAGGTCAATATGAAGTGGCACTGTGTCTCTGACAACAGAGTATGGAATACTTAACAATGGGAATTGATTATGACAGTGTGAACAATGATTTGAGCATCCTCCTGAAAATGAAAAATACGCAGGGATATACTTGGAAGAAGTGTTCTCTCCATTACTAAAAATGCTTTAAAAAAAAAAATGAAATGCAGCTCTTCAAAACTACCAGGAGCTGAACTAGATCTAAAAAGAGTTGCAGAAATTCAATCAAAAATGAAAGAAATATTTCATAAAAATACCACCCAAGCTGATTTAGGCATTAAGCAGATAAGCCTGTAAGGAGAAGAGGCTACTCTATCATCACTTGGGAGATGACTTTATTTAACAAAAACATAGAGAGAATCAATAACACAAAAAGTTCATGGATGACTGAAAATCATTCAATAGGATTCTCTTTGAAATGCTTTTATCCTTGTGATTCTTTTTCCAGGGAGCCTAGGTTTTTTCACATTTACTTTTTGAAAAGTGCAAAGATCTTTTCAAATAAGTAGAAGTGCAGTGATCAAACATAATTTCAGGGAACTAATGATGAAATATGTTATCCAACTCTGAACAAATAGCTGACAGATCCAAAATGAATAAAAGAACAAGCCATTTTTAAAAACAGACAATGTGGGAGTTTGTTTTTCTTGACTATGCATATTTGTTGAAAAGATTTTATTTTTCTTTTTTCTCCCTCTCAACATAGTGGGAAGGTGGAAGCAAGAGAAAATAATTTCTTTTTTTGTTTGTTTTTTGTTAAAGCTTTTTATTTCTCAAAACATATGCCTGGATAATTTTTCAACATTAATCCTTGCAAAACCTTGTGTTCCAATTTCCTCCCCTTTTCCCACCCCCTTCCCTAGATGGCAAGTAGTCCAATGTATGTTAAACATGGTAGAAATATATGTTAAATCCAATATATGCATATATGTTTATACAATTATCTTGCTGCAACAAGAAAAATCAAATCAAACTGGGAAAAATGGGAAAGAAAATAAAATGCAAGCAAACAATAACAAAAAGAGTGAAAATGCTATGTTGTGAACCACACTCAGTTTCCATAGTCCTCTTTTTTGGGTATAGATGGCTTTCTTCATTACAAGATCATTGGAACTGGTCTCAATCATCTCACTACTGGAAAGAACCACATCCATCAGAATTTATCATCATATAATCTTGTTGTTGACATGTACAATGATCTCCTGGTTCTGCTCATTTCACTTAGCATCAGTTCATGTAACTCTCTTTAGGCCTCTCTGAAATCATGCTGCTGATCATTTCTTACAGAACAGTAATATTCCATAACATTTATATACCATAACTTATTCAGTCATTCTCCAACTGATGGGCATCCACTCAGTTTCCAGTTTCTTGCCACTACAAAGAGGGCTGCCACGAACATTTTTGCACATACAGATCCTTTTCCCTTCTTTAATATCTATCTCTTTGGGATATAAGCCCAGTAGAAACACTGCTGAATCAAAAGGTACAAACAGTTTGATAATTCTTTGGGTATAGTAATGCTCTCCAGAATGGTTGGCTCCATTCACAATTCCACCAACAATGTATTAGTGTTCCAGTTCCCACATACCCTCCAACATTCATCATTATCTTTTCCTGTCATCTTAGCCAATCTGAGAAGTGTGAAGTGGTATCTCAGAGTGGTCTTAATTTGTATTTTTCTGATCAATAGTAATTTAGATCACCTTTTCATATGACTAGAAATGGTTTCAATTTTATCCAAAAATTTTCTATTCATATTCCTTGACCATTTGTCATTTGGAGAATGGCTTGAAGAGAAAATAATTTCTTAACAAAAAAGTATCTTAACTACTATATCAAATAAATCATCATTTACAAATATTTCCACTTAACAGAAAGCATATATTTTTGCTAAAAACAGCTCAGCTGACTCTGTTAAGCTATTTATTAAGACTAATGAAAGGGAAGAAAGGGGTGGATATTAGAGAGAGAAATTCGCTAAGGAAAAGGATTGTAAAGAAGATGAGAGAATATATGCAATGTAAATACAATCTACCTAATAGGCGAATTTTGTAATATTTATGAAAAATTTCCCAGAAAATTATACCATTCTAAACAATGGCTTCAGTCCCACATCCATTTCCTCTAGAAATACTTCTAAGAAAATTAATTTTAGAGGCCAAATGTGGGCAGCTGGGGGAAAGCAATTAGTAAAGGGGGAATTTAATCTCTTCAACAGTAAAATGTTAGTTACAAAAATTATTTTCCATATTTTTCTATATTTTGTCTGTTGTACCTTTCTAATTTCATCCTCAAATACCCTTGAAATGACTTAATTTTACTGAGCTCTATCAAGGCTTTCTTTTTAAATATCTTCTGTCTCCATTCTTCATTGTTTTATGAGGCAATGTTATTCATAACTTTATAGGATAATAATCTTATAGAGACAGTGTTGGCTTAGAAGATAGAAAACTGACCTTGGCCCAAGAAGACTTCACTGTGTGACCCAAGGTTAGTCATTTATTCTCTCTGTAATTTAGAAAACTCTAAGAAATATAAAATGCAGAGAAAATGCTCAACTCCTATCAAACTGTAGCTGATCTAGAAGGTATATTGCTTTCCTCTTTAAAAAATCCAACCTTAACCCACATTGTATTTTCTGTCTAATTTCCTTTTTTCCCTCCATCTATTTCTTTTGAAATCCTATCAGTCCTTTACATGAACTGATGCTGAGTGAAATGAGCAGGACCAGGAAATCATTGTATACTTCAACAACAATACTATATGATGACCAGTTCTGATGGACCTGGCCATCCTCAGCAAGGAGATCAACCAAATCATTTCCAATGGAGCAGTAATGAACTGAACTAGCTACGCCCAGAGAAAGAATTCTGGGTGATGACTAAAAACCATTACATTGAACTCCCAATCCCTATATTTATGCCCACCTGCATTTTTTATTTCCTTCACAAGCTAATTGTACAATATTTCAGAGTCTGATTCTTTTTGTACAGCAAAATAACGGTTTGGTCATGTATACTTATTGAGTATCTAATTTATATTTTAATATATTTAACATCTACTGGTCATCCTGCCATCTGGGGGAGGGGGTGGGGAGGTAAGAGGTGAAAAATTGGAACAAGAGGTTTGGCAATTGTTAATGCTGTAAAGTTACCCATGCATATAACCTGTAAATAAAAGGCTATTAAATTAAAAAAAAAAGAAAAGAAGAAAAAGAAAATGCTCAACTCCATTAATTGATTAAAAAAAAAGAAGTTTCCTCATAGGATCACAGATCTAGGGCTGAAGGGGACCTCTGAAATATCTAATCCAAAGAGGTCATTTTACAGAGGAAAAAACTGTAGCCCAGGGATGTCGTGGCTACCTTGGGGTCAAACAGAGAATAAGCATAGGGATGAGAATTTGCACATGAATCTTCAGACTCCATAGTCTCTTTCCATTGTATGTGTTTGCCTCCCAATATCATCATTCTCTGTGAGATTTTATAAACCAGTTAATACTCTAAACTGATGGTATCTTTGGCTGACATATATCTCTGGTTAACATATAAGAATCTGTGGTTGAAGAAAGTTCTCCCTTATGTACAGAAATTCTAAATGGAAAATTAAGTTGTTGCCAAAAGAGTTAAACTGGAGAGAGAGAAAGAGCAGTCTAAATCATTTTTGATGAATTGCCAAATTAGTTTAATTATTCCAAGTTTTTCCCCAAAACAAAGAGCCAACTTTTTAACACCAATAAACTTCCCCATGTATTGTACAGCTGTGAATAATGGAACAATACAGTCTCGAAAGAAAGGAAGTTGATAATGAACTAAAGAGCAATGAAGAGGCACACAATATATGTGATATATATATAGCTTGTGTCAATAGAGCAAGCCATAATACATGAAAAAACAAGTAATTACAAAGAAGTAGTGTTAATGATGTCATCAACAACGTGCACAACTGAAAAAGAAAGACAGGTTGGGCACATGTCAATCATAAAGAATTTTGAAAAATCAGTATTATATGACATGGTTCTCTGGCAGGATTTAGGGGAAAGGATACAAGGGGAAATTTAAGTGATATAAAAACAAAAGATATTAGTATACATTATTTTTTAAAAAGTGATAGATAAACTAATGCATAGCCTATGAATTCCACTGTTATCCCAATGTCAACAAAATGAAAGAAAGACACACACATATACACAATCTATTGAGTGGTATCCTTGTGGCAGACTAATAGAGAATTTATACAAGAGTTGTACAATATACAGAGGAATGGATGAACTCAGATCTGTGTCACTGAAGGGAATACTTGCATTGATAAAATCACAGATCTACTGAAGTACAGAGGTATAAAAATGTTTTAACATCACCTGCTAGGCGGTTCAGTGAATAAAATACTAGACCTAGAATGAGGAAGACCTGAATTCAAATACAACCTCAGGCATTCACTTGCCGGGTGACCCTGAGCATTAATTTTACCTCTGCCTGTCTGAATTTCCTTATTTTAAATGGGAAAAATGATAGTATATATTTCTCAAGGTATAATGGGATAGTGTATATCTTAACAAACTATATAAATGCTAGATATTATTATTTACATGACATATCTATAAAAATTCAAAAAATATATATCCTTCCATGAATGTGGTCTACTAAAGAATGGAGTATTAATCTGCATTGTTGGAGTACCCACAGAAATGAAATATTGTATCCTTTTAAGTATGGAAGTTTTCATAACCAGACACAGAACTTTACTAAAAGAGACTAAGTCAATAGAGAAGAATCAATATTTCCTGGCCATCCAATCCCACATGCATTGGGTAGCCAAAACATAGCTAGTGACTTACCCTTTTTTCACTGTGGTTGCAATAGCTTTCAGAATTTATGTGGCTTTGCTTGGTTACTTTAAAAAAAAAAAAAAGTGATGCAATTACACAGTGCCAAAGCAGTAAAGTGGAAGATTCAGGTACATTCCATCTTCCCAGCTGTTTTACTTTATGTGACTACACTCTTAAACTTAGATGCTTGATCAGCCTCAAAAATCCTGCAGAGCAAGTAAATTCATAGGAAAATCCCCTGAGGCTCACTGCCTTCCATAAAATGGGTTGGTAAGACTGTTGATACAGAAGTGACAGTGTGAGGTTGGTGGTGGAATGAGTCCTATACATAGAGTCACTGGACCAGAGTTCAGATATCCACATCTCCTACTTACTATCTGTATAAACTTAGTGACCTTTAATCCACTTACACTGGACCTTCCAGCTCCTGTACTCCTAATAGCCTCCTCCTTTACCATAAGGATCTTTTCCAAGACTTCTGTTACCAAATTAGAATATCCAGATTCAAGTCTTAATCCCTAATCATCAACCAATTCTACCACTCCACCTCTGTTTTAGAGGTGCCAAGAACAAATGAAACCCATTCTAGCTTCCCTATAAGTTCATGGTATAAGTCAAATCTCAGATGTCACTTTTGATTTTAGATATCAGGTTTCTACTGTCCCTTCTTCTGCCCAAGATGTTAGAAGTATGTGCTGAATAAACCTGCTCATTTGATCTATTCCCTTTCTTCTCATGTCTTGCTAATGTCTAAAGAGTTTAGTAGAAATTTCCCAGGACATACCTGAGCTCTGTCTCTGTAGCTAGGAAGTTCTCCCTGATCCCACCCACCAATCTTCTAAACCAGCCGGGAGGGGTGAGAAACTTCTCTGAACCTCAATATTTCAGCCAGTAAATCAAGGAAGTTGCACTGGGTTATCTGAATTCATGATCTCAAAATTTGTCCTGGTAGTTCCTGATATTATGATTATTAGTAGTAATCTCTGGTGAGTTTACATCCAATTAAATCCATATGCATAGGATTTATCTGAATGACACTCAAATATTATTTCAAACTCCTTGGATGGACATCTTTGCTTCATAAAAAGGTTCAGTAAGAAGGAGGAGGAAAAGAAAAAAAGAAAAAAGAGAAGAGTGATTTATGCACAGATACAAAACTAATGTCAAGATCTGACCCAAAATGTGCCTTATAAGTGAATATTTGATACCATAAGCCAATAGAGTGAGAATGGATGCCAACCTCAGAAGGTAATAATATTCTATGGCAGTATTCATATTATTGCTGACCCAATAAATAGGAAGTATGAAGTTTTGTTAAGAATAGTCTACGTATATGAGAAGAGAGGAGGGAGGAAAGGATAGAGGAAAGAGAAAGGATGAGGGAAGGAAGGGAAAAAGAGGGAAGAGGAAGAAAAGGAAAAAGAGAAAGAGGGCAAAAGGAATGAAATGAAGAAAAAAGAAGGAAAGAAGAAAGGAAGGGAAGAAGGAAAGGAGGAAGGAAGGGAGGGAGGGAGGAATAAAGAAAGGGAGGGAAGAAGAAAAGATGAAAGGAAGGAAGGAAAGATGAAAGGAAGGATGAAAGGAAGGAAGGAAGGGAAGGAGGGAGGGAGGGAGAAAGGAAAGGAACAGAAGGGAAGGGAAGGGAAGGGAAGGAAGTGAAGGGAAAGGGAGGGAAAGGAAGGGAAGAGGAGGAGAGGGGAGGGGAGGAGAGGAGAGGAAAGAGGAGGGAAGGGAAGGGAAAGGAAGGAAAGGAGAGGGGGGGAGAGAAGAGGAGGGGAGGGGAGGGGAGAAAACAATTTTTTTAAAGTAGCATATTGTATATTTATTATCTTCCAAAAAGTCTACCCATCTATATTATATTTATCATAGAATAGCATTTACCAAAATATATTCAATGAAACACTGATATTCCACATGATGAGAGTTCCACAAGAACATTAAGATAATGATAAATGTTGGAGGGCATATGGAAAAACTGGATTCAAATGCTTTGTTGATGGAGTTGTAAAATGATTCAACATTCTGGAGAACAATTTGGAACTATAAGCAAAAGGCTAAAAAATACTGGATCCCTTTGATCCAGCAGCCTCAATACTGGGTTGATATTCCAAAGAGATCATAAAAGAGGAAAAAGGACCTACATATGCAAAAATGTTTGTAGCAGCTCTTTTTGTAGGGGCAAGGAACTGGAAATTTGTTGATGCCCATCAGTTGAGGGATGGCTGAATAAGTTATAGGATATCAAGGTCATGAAATATTATTGTTCTATAAGAAATGATGAGCAGACTGATTTCAGAAAAACCTGGACTTACATGAACTGATGCTGAGTGAAGTGAGCATAACTAAAAGAACATTGTATGTTCTAATCACGATAAGATTATGTGATGATCAACTATGATTAAGTTAGCTCTTCTCAGAAATCCAAGACAATTGCAATAGACTTGGGATGGAAAATGCCATCTAAATCAAGAAAGAAAACTGTGGAGACTGAATGTGGATCAAAGCATAGTATTTTCACCTTTTTGTGTTTGTTAATTGGCTTTTTCTTTCTCATGGTTTTTCCTTTTTGGTCTGATTTTTCTTGAATAATATAACTAATATGAAAGTATATGTAAAAGGACTGTATTGTATAACCTATATCATATTGCTTGATGTCTTGGGGGGGGGAGTAGATAAGGCAGAGAGAAAACTAGACTCAAAAATGAGAGGAAAGAAATAACAGAAACAATAAATACAATTCTCAGAAGCAAAGGTGGATTTCTGTTATACCAGATTGAAATGCCTGTGGATTGATGTTTGTTGACAGCCAGTTTAAGTTCACATCTCTGATTTATTTAATAATCTGTATTCTCATGTGATAAATCACCTTGTGAGTATGTGGATGGGAGGTGGAAAGTATTGTAGAAGATAGAATTATTACTTGACTCAACCTACTCTCACCATTATGCTTGTAACTAAACACAAAAAGTATTGGGAAAAAGACATTGGAAAAGAAGATAGATGTGGTTTATAATAAACCCAGAAGTCATCTAAAATTGCATCATTTGATGCAATAGTTTCAACCTCCTACTCCCAATATTTTTTTAATGTGAGAAGCCAATAAGAATCAGAACTTGAATTAAAAGCTATCTTTCTTGAATGCTAGTATTCTTTTTTTGCCACTCCCCAATCCAAAATGCATGGCAAAATTGGCACAGGCATTGTTCCCCAGGGTTCCTTCCAGACCTCACTCAGCAACTTCTGCTTTCATGTTCTTCCTACCTGTCTATACCATTCTCTTCTAATCCTTAACAATGTCTGTTCTCTATCAATCTCCTAGTTACTCTTTCCTCTCTTCATGTAAAATACTTTAAAATTTTGAAATGCTGCATAAATTTCAGTTTTTAGAATGGTTTTAGGATAGCACAGCAGATAGAGTGCTAGACCTGGGGTCAGGAAGATTCATCTTCCTGAGTTAAAATCTAGCCTTTAGACTGCTCTAACTATGTGTCTTAACCCTTTAACTTAACCACTTAAACTTATGTGTCTCCAATTCCTCATCAGTAAAAGGAACTTGAAAAGGAAATGCAAACCAAGAAAACCCCAAATGGAGTGAGAGAGTCAAACGCCACTGAAAATGACTGAACAACAGATTTTTATTTTGGTACCTGGCCCACAGTTTTCTTTTTCTTTATCAATCCCTCCACTCAGTAGACTATATCAAAGTAAAGGAGTGGTAAGCACTTTTAGTTTGGTTATTGATATAGTCAAATATGCTAATAGTTTTCCTAATATTGAACCAGCCCTTCATTCCTGGCATAAATCCTACTTGGTCATAGTGAATTATCCTGGGGATGACTTTCTGTAATCTCTTTGCTAATATTTTATTTAAGATTTTTGCATCAATATTCATTAGTGAAATTGGTCTATAATTTTCTTTCTCTATTTTTACCCTATCTGGTTTAAGTGTCAGTACCATATCTGAATGTCATAAAAGGAATTTGGTAGAATCCTTCTTTCCCTATTTTTTCAAAGAGTTTATATAGTATTGGAATTAATTGTTCTTTAAATCTTTGGTAGAATTCACATGTAAATCTATCTGGTCCTGGAGATTTTTATTTAGGGATTTGATTAATAACTTATTCTATTTCTTTTTTTAAAATGGGACTGCTTAGATCATTTATTTCCTCTTCTATTAACCTAGGCAATCTATATTTTTGTAGTTATTTCTCCATTTCACTTAGATTATCAAATTTATTTACATATAGTTGGACAAAATAAGTAGTAGACATTTTTTAAAACTGTTTCACTATTTTCCTTTTTCAGCCTGTTCTCCTGGACTTGGAAAAGGGGATTTTTATATCTAAAAGAGGAATTGAATGAGGAAAGAGAAACCAAGAGTCTGGATAATGAGCAAACAAAGTAATAAGCTCCTGATTCATCAATAATCACAGAATCTTAATATCTGGAAGCAACTTCTAAAACTATTGAGGTCCACTTGTACATGAATAAAAGTTTCCTCAGCCATAACCAAAAGAAAAAAAATTTTGCACAGCTGGTCTTCTCTTGAAGACTTCTAAGGAAGATCCAACTCTTTCCCAAGGCTACTCTTTCCACTTTGGTATATCTCCAAACATTGCCTTTAGTGAGGATGTTTTACATTAATCTAAAATCTGCATCCCTTTAACATTCTCCTGCCACTTGCTCTACTCTCTCTACTACAACAGGCTTAATCCTTCTTCCAGATAAAATCTATACTTGAAAATAGTTATTGTGTCCACCGTGAATTTTTTCTTCTTCAGTCTAAATATTCTGCATCTTTCAAACAATCCTCATATGAGATGGTATTGAGGCACTCCCCCCCCCCCTTATTGCTTTCTTCTGGACACTTTCCAGTTTAGTAAATGTGGCAGCCAGAACAGAACACAATTCTCTAGGTGTGGTTTGACCAGGGCAAAGTGAAACAAGCTTACCATCGCCTTTGTTCTGAACACTATGTTACTCTTAATGCAACTTAAGATCACAGTAGGTTGGTATTTTTTGTTTTTGTTTTTCTTTGTGTTTTTTTTTTCTTTTTGTTCCCCTTGTACATTTTAACTCATATTGTAGCTACAATCCACTAAAACCTTCCAAATCGTGGAATAGGAGAAAATAATGGATTTGTTATCAGGTCTAAATTCCAATCTTGGTTCTGGCTTTTACTATCTCCTGTGAACAGGGAAGATGTCAACTCCCCAAGCCTCAGTTTCTTCATCTGTTGAATGAACAGGGTGTATCCCTAAGGCTACTTCCTACTCTAAGTTTACTAATCTTTTGATCTGTTTTCAAATACAGCCATGTCTCCCTAACAGGAACCTCTAAAGATATTCCTTGAACTCTAAATATTGGGCTCGGGCCCAATATTCTAATCTGAGAACTCAAGGTTAACCAAGGTAGTAAGTAGCAGAGATAGAAGTTAAATTCAGGTCTTTTGGATTCTGTAACTCATGCAGATCCACATATCATGCTGCTTATCAATAGTTTGTTTTATTTAGGGCAAAAATTCTATTTTTGTTTAAAACAATACAATAATGATGGCTACATGAATAGTTATGTTTCCTCCTAATTTAATTCTCAAAAATTCAGAAAGTTGAATGCTGAGTCCAAATCATGACTTTCACTAGCGAAGGAAGAAGGGTGTGAATCAGGTACTGTTCTCTCACAGTACGAGCTGATGTCTTGGAAAAACAGAAAATTGACATTCTGAGATAACAAGAGAATTCACTAGATAGTATTAAAGTTTGAAGCCCTGAATTCAAATCCTGACCTAGTTACTAGCTGTATAACTCTGGACAAGTCACTTAACCTCTATTTGCCTCACTGTCTTCATCTGTAAAATGAAGATAATAATAGCACACATCTCATAGAGTTCTAGGAAGGATCAAATATATGCCAAATGTTGGCAAACCTTAAAGCACTACATACATGGTGAATTTATCCATACCTACCTCTAACTCCAATCCTACTTTTCTCTAATATGTGTCTTTTGAAGCTTTAGATTTGTTCCAGTGGGAAAGGTTAGTCTGAAGCCTATATAGGTAGGATAGATTAAAAAAAAAAAAAACCTAGAGTTCTCCTGGATCAAGGAAAAAATGGTTTTACCATCTATGTATGCATCTTCCTTTCTTATTCTTTTTCACAAGAACAAGGATGTAAGAATCAGTAGGAAGACTGGGCCCAAAGCTTTCTAGATAGCTTCAAAAATCTAATTTGTATTGTATCATGACTTCAATAAAACCATCACTTCTACACCTACTTAAAATAAAGAGCAGGATTAATTTGTCCCTTCTCCCCCCAAAAATCACCAGACTGATCCCAGTCCTCACCCTCCAATGTTTTCTGGGTTTATTTTTCTTTTGAAATCCATCCAAGGAAGATTAGACTCTAATAAATCTAAAGTTGAGGTTTTAGACTGTTATTCTTTTAAATCTGAGACGTAAGGGAGCAAGAATAAACTTTATCGAAAGAAATCATTACTCTCACATTTGAACACATATTTAAAGAGGGAATGTTCTTTCCATGTGTTATATAGGTGCTCGGTGTTACAGATTGTCATTACATTGCATCTCTGTCCCTGCAGGGGATTTTTATTCTTTAATTCCAGATTCTTTTTCTATCATGAGGTTTCTGACAACATCTAGGCTGATTTTCAATGCCAGGTCTTTAGTGGGCTCCAATTGTGTGCTTTTGTACCCCTAGTATGTACTTTACTATGGATTTTTTTTTAATGACTTCATATACACAAGTAATTGGCAGAGATATTGAAGTAGTTTGCCATTTCCTTCTCCAGCTCACTTTACAGATAAGGAAATTGAAACAGAGTTAAGTGACTTGTCTAGCTAATAAACTAGCAATTGTTTGAAGCTGGATTTGAATTCAGCTTTTCCTAATTCTAGGCCTGACACTATGCACTGCCCCATATACACTTATAACGCCATTCAACATGCCTACATCAAATCAAGTAATAAAATACTAGCAAGGTTTATAAACTAAGAGACACAAACTCAAGTGTGACTTGATTTGTGCTCTAGCTTATAGGTTTAGCAGCATGTCACTTAACTCTTCCTTCAAGGTAGATAAGCCTACATAATATAAAAACTATTTTTCCTTAAACTTCACAGACAATCTGCCTTATGCCTTCCAATCATCTTCATCTTTTCCAATTCCCAACCAAGCAAAGTTAGATTGCTTTCTAAAAGAATTTCATCTTAGCTCTATGATGAATTTTTTTTTAAAAAAGGAAGAACACAAGGTCAGTTTTGCAAGAAAGGTAGCTAAAGTACATATCAGACTAATGAGTAGAATAGAGTGGAATGGAATGCTAAATTTTCGTTTCTAAGCCATTCTCCAGATTGAAATGCTATGAGTTTTTGGAAACTCCCACACATATTCTAATTAAAAAAAATAATTGGTTTCCCAAATTGCATTCCTTGTATACAAATTATAGAATAGCATATAGAATATAGAATGAGCTGAGACAAAAAAATTGAGACGTATTCTAGATAGATTAGGCTGAGTGGAATTTAACCTGGCCAACCAAACAATACCCCTAAATTACACATTTCAAAAGGAAAAGGGCAAAAATCTTTTTTTTTTCCTTGAGTCAAAAAAAATCTAGAACAATAGAATAAATCAGGGTTTAGATTGGTATGTAATATGTGTCCATATTTTTAATGCTCCCTGAGCTGAATATCTTTTTTTTTTTTAAAGCTAACATCAAAAATATAATGAAGATGGGTAAGAAATTACTTCCTATACAATTGACATAATTGCTACTTTGGCCATTCTGAGTCATGTACCAAATTCCACCTTGAAGAGGTACTTTTCAGTGGGTAGGGCCCACTGTCTTAGATATCTGTTGCCCTCCAAGTAAACAGTAAGACAATATTGTACTGGACAAGGAAATTTTATCCTGAACATAGTAAATGATCCCTTGAGTTTTGCAGTATAATAACAAGTGAAATTGTGGATACTATTCTTTTCCATTGAATTTTCTAATCCCTTTTCTGAAAACCTGAAAAAGCAAGTTTACCTCACTAATATCCACTAATAATAATCACTGATATTAAGGTTTCCTCAAAAGATGTCAAATTAAAAATAATTTAAGGACTTCCTTTCAACTATTTAAGATTTGCAGCTTTCACAATTATATTCAACATTCCCTACACTCCTTGCATTGCCTCACTTTTAATTGCAGGTGAAGAGAATCAACCTTAAGCAGTCCACTTCCCAGGCTCTCCAAAGACAATAATTTGCCAACTTTTTTCATCTGATTTTGTTGCTTGTTCTATGAACTCACCCTGGCCTGTCCCAAGAACCTCTTCTGTTTAAACAATTTATTTTGTTTTCTATTTTTCTTATGTACTTCCATCTGGCCCTCTTAGTTTCTCTGAAATGCCAATGGAAATTGTATCATGAAGACTGACATGTTTTAGATTTTCAGTTTGTAATAGGAATCATAGTTTATAGAGTTAGATTGGAAGGGATCTTAGAAGACTTTTAAACTTTTTTTAAGTTATTTTACAGATGAGGAGGGAGAAACTTAGGAAGGTTACGTGACTTGCCCACAGGCTAATCAGTATCTAAATCAGAATCTGAATTTAGGACATCTTTTCCAGCTCTATCACTTTATCCACTGAACCACCTAACCATTCCAAAAGATCAAAGAATCATTTAGAAAGAAATCTTGCAGACCTAAAGACAATCGATCATCTTTATTTTAGATTCTCCTGACACCAGGAGAGGTTAACTGAGGCAGTTAGTAGTAGAACTGGGATCTGAACAGAGATCCCAGGAGCCTAAACTGAACATTCCAAGTTCAATACTTTTCTTACTGCATTACGATTCATAAAGTAGGAGAGGAATCAGAGAGAGGAATCTCTGATAAAATCATGGATTATCTAACTTGACCTAGGTTTATCCCCTCAGTCATTTTCAATCTCATTTTGCTTTTTATGACCCCAATTGGGGTTTTCTTGACAAAGATACTGGATTTGCCATTTCCTTCTCCAGCTCATTTTACAGATGAGGAAACTGAGGCAAATAGGGTTAAGCGACTTGCCCAGGATTACCCAGTTCATAAGTGCCTGAGATCAGATTGGAACTCAAGAAAATGTCTTCCTAATTTCAGGCCCAGCACTTTATCCACTGTATCACCTAGCTGCCTCTAGTTTAAGCAATGAAAAAACTGGACCCCTAAGGCAAATTGAATTGTCCACTACCTAAGGTTCTCCTAACTCCTCACTCTTATGTGTGAGAAGGGCTTGCTATATTATGCTGACTCATGCTTGCTGATATTCTCTCAAATAGGCTACAAGTGATATTGCTGATCAAGGTTTCAAGATGAAAAAAAAAAAAAAGAATGTATCTGATCTTGTGTTAAGTATTCAACTTGTCTTGCAAAAAAAATCAACAATGAGCTACTCTTTTTTTCTTCTTTGAAAATGGTGCATGTATGAAGTATAAAAAGCAAGTGTTTAATAAAACTTATGGAACTCAAAATAAAATGTTTTAATTGGGAATTAGGAAAGGTAGAACACATTGGATAAGAAAAGCATCTGTATCAACCATTTTTACCTAAATAAAATAGCTGTGTTTTAATAAAATTATTTTAATAAGATTACTATGATAGCCATCTCCAGAGTGGGCAAGGGGAAGGAAGAAAAAAAAAGAAAGAAATTTACAAGCTAACTTTATTATATATTTAAAAGGAATACCATGTTGTGCATACTAGATTTGCAGTTTAATTTGTAATCATCTTTTTAAAAAAACTTTTGTTATGGAAATAATTTTTTAAAAATATCAACTACAAGAAAAAAAAGACAGAGTATATCATATCATTTTCATACTTTTTTTAAATGCCCAGTTCTCTTTATCCTTTAGAGAAAAAAGGTCTGACAGCCAGAGGCAGAAAGCAGAGGGGTTGCATTCTTTACCTTAAGACTAGCCACAAGCTAAAACCATGAGGTTATCAAGGCAAGCTCACTTATCCTAAGTATAGCCTGACTCCTGATACAGAATTTGGGAAGAAAAGCCAGGTACATTTCTTCATCCATATCAAACACATAGATCTAAACTTTTGTAACCTATCAATCAGATGATTCAAGACTTTGAAGAATAATTAACCCCTCCTTCTCCAAGCAATTTCTGGCTGACCAGGGCCTAAGAAGGAGATGGAGGGCAGATAATTAGGGACAGATACGGTACAAACCCCTCTGGGGTTACAAGGAGAAGTGCTTAAAAATCAAGACAGCACAAGATTCTCCTTTCCTTTTTCTTTTTTGGAACCTAAGACAGGCTATAGGCTGGAGTCATAGAATTCTGATCTAAAACTAGAAGTTATTGGATCCAATCCTTTTATTTTACAGATGAAAAAACAAAAGAGCCAGAGAGATTAAGTTTATCAATCATTAAACATTTAAGTGCCCACTATGTGCCAGACATTGTGCTAAGCCCTGGAGATACAAAGAAAGGCAAAAAGTTGTCCCTGTGGCTCCTTGTCTAATAGAGGTGATAACATGCAAACAACTATAAACCAACAAGATACACAGGATAAATTGGAGCTAATCAATAGGAGAAATAAAAGACAGTTTTAGCTAAGTGAAAGCTATGTGAAAGAGATGAAGAAGGGAAATATTCCATGCAAGGAAGACAATCAGTCAATGGAAATGGAGAAAGTTGTTTGAAGAACAAGAAGAATACTGGTGTCACTAAATCGGAGTATGTAGAAGGGATAGGGGAATGCATGGTAGAAAACTGGAAAGGTGGGGGTGGATTGGGGATCAGAGATTATAAAAGAAGATATAAAAGGAAGATTATTTAAAAATCTGAATGGCTGATTTTATAGTTGAGCCTATATAGGAACCATTGTTGGGGAAGAAGTGGGAAAAGTGATATTGTCAGACTTGATCTTTAGGAAGACCTAGTTGAAAGGAGGATGAATTGGAGAAAAGATAATAGACAGGCCACAAGATGTGAGGTGATGTTTTAAAAAGAGGGTTTGATGTTGTGAAGGTAAAAATCAATAAACCTTGGCCACAGATTGGATATGGTGAATGAGAGTAAGGAGTCCAGGATGTCACCTATGGTACAATCCTGGGAGACTGGTATCCTTAATGGTAATAGGGAAGTTAATAGCAGGAGGAGGAGGTGGGATAATGAGTTCAATTTTGGACATATTAAATTTAAGATGTCTACAAAACTCCAATTTGCGATGTTCAAGAGGCAGTTAGAAATGTGAAACTGGAAATCAATAGGTCTTTGTTTTTGCTTAATAACATTTTTTTAAGTTGTGTCCAACTCTTGATGGAATTCCACTTGGGGTTTTCTTGGCAAAAATACTGAAGTCATTTGCCATTTCCTTCTCTAGATCATTTGATAGATGAGGAAACTGAGGATAACAGGGTTAAATGATTGGCCCAGGGTCCCTAGCTAGTGAGTGTCTGAGTAGAAATTTGAATTCAGGTCTTCCTGACTTCAGAGCTGACATTCTGTTCACTGTATCACCTAGCTTCCTTAACAGCAAGTCAGGACTGGAAAAATAAATTTCAAACTTATCAGCTTGGAGATAATTGAACTGATGAGATCATCAGGTGACAATACAGAAGGAGGACAGAGGGGTTCAGGATAGAACCTAAGGTTCCTCCTTGCTTCAGATTCATAAGTATACAATTAAAGTTCTGGATGAAACCTAGAGGGAGGCCCCAGGGTATAATGGAAAGATTATTAGGTTTAGGTCCCTACTCTGCTAGTACAATTAATAAGACCCTCTAGGAAGTCTCAATTATCTTTTCCATAAAAAGAGAGAGTTGGACTAAAGGATCTCTAAAGCACCTAATGCCTCTAAATTGATGATCCCACAAAGTACTTATAAAAGAGAGAAACCCCCAGGTCCTGCTTTCCTTTTCTACTCCGGGGGTAAGTAGGAATTCGCACTTGTAAAGAAAGCATTTCCAGGGAAAAGAATTCGAAGGAACTTTACTTTAAAAGTGCAGTCTTCCGAAGGTCATTTCCATGTGCATCACAAAGTAAAATAAAACACTTTATATCCAACAGGCTGAAATTCTTTCTACTCAATACCCATTCAAATGCAGTAACATCTCCATACTCCTACTCTCCAACCAAACCAACATGCATAGAAATCCACTGAAATGTGCTTCCTACAGAATTCTGAAAATACTGCAGCAGATTCCAAGAGTCCGTTACCATGTGCAGGATTTATGCAGACACTGTGAATTCAGCAAGCCCTGAGAAATAACTGCTCTCTATATATACTTCATGGAAATACAATGTATATTTTTAAAGAAGGAAAAAAGGCTAAACTTTTGCCCACCCCCCTCCCCTTTTCCTTACTAGCAAAAAAGAATACATCATTTTCTTAGCCTTCTCCCTGGTCTTCAAACGTTCACACAATCCATATCTTTAGTTAATTCACAAATGCTAGAAGAAGGGTAAAAATCTCACCAAAGGTTACCATGCAAGATATTAACTTTTTTCTTCTTTTGATGAAAAGGTTTTCATTATAAATTTTAAATTCACGATTAACACAAATACACTAAATAATAATAAAATTGTAACAAATTAAGAATGACACATTTGCTCTGTGGTTTCCCAAATCATCTACATACTCATGAAACTCGTTTCAATTACTTTTAAAAATATAGTTGGAATCCCTTCAGAGTTGACCTTATTCAGTTAGGCTGTCTTTGTGTCATGGTGTATTTCTCTAATCATTTCTTTGTAGTCTTCATATTTGCCTTTTTTATGGCATCTAGATATCCCATTATATTATTATACTATACTTTATTCAACTATTTCCCCAATATTTGAACAGAGTTTGTTTCCAGTTTTTCACTAATACAAATAAAGCAATTCTGTTTATATAGATTTGTTTTTCTTTTTTTTAACATAAAAAATATCTTCTTGATGGCAACTCCTATGATCCAATGGCATTCCAGTCCATCTCAGTTTTGTTTTTTTGTTTTTTGTTTTTTTGTTTTTTTACCATTTTTATCAGTAAGAATCCTAAAGCTAAGCTAATTCCCCAATGGGGAAGAAAATATAATTTTAATCGAGCAAGAAAAAAGTCAACATCAGAAGTAGTGAGGATAAGTTCTAGTCTAGAAAAAGTAATGTATCTAATAGGGACACTATTCCTCTTAGACACTAAGGTATCCACTCAGGAACACTGAGACTGGAGAGAAGCCTTCTAGGTAGCAAAATGAAGTCAACTGAGGGACTCCAGTGTAGGTGTTATTGTTGCCAAGCAACCAGGTAGGCCTCCAGGGTGTGTGGCTAGAATTCCTATGGAGCCTGTCTCTGCTTGCTCAAGAATTCTTACTGGGACATACTTGCCAAATCTATGGGAACCTTCTCTCAGTTTAGACCTAGTGTTTTTAGAACCCGTAAAATTCCCATAATCCCCTTGAAAAGAAATAGAATATTTACAACCATTTATTATGTAGAAAGACTTCCTTTATTTAATTTAAAATTTGCCATTCCAGACTTTGAGAAAAAAAAGAAAATGTTTCCTTTGGAAGTTTAAATTCAACTTTGAGCCTAGCCATCTCTTGCTGAATCATACAACATCTAGTTTGGAGAGCCGGGATTGACTTATGAAGAGTCTTTAAGATGAATCACCCTCAAAAGCCAAAACAGGAAAGAGTACAGTACCTCAGGTGAAACATGGAGATGAGAACAGATTTTGAATTTATAGGCAGACATCAACAGGGTTCTACAAAATGTAATCCTCTCTCACCCCCATGCAAACAACACATTTTCACTCAAGTACTTTGGGGGGAAGGGAAGAGTTAGTTCAAATGCTTGACATCACAAAAGCTACCCTAAAAACTTGTTTCCTATTTTTTATCCTGTTAGGAATATCTCCAAAAGAAAAAAGCTCAGCTGGTATCATATCTCACCCAACTCCTTTTCTAATCTTTCAAATTGCTGGTGCCTCCCATCCTTGTAAAATTACTTAGAAGGATTTTTGTTGTTTGCCACCTAGAATGTAATCTCTTTGAGGGCAGGAACTGTTTGATCTTTGTTTCAATTTTTTTGGGGGAGGAAGGGTCAGTTTTATGTTAGGTGTACAGCAAGTGTTTAATAAATATTGATTGTAAACCTAAGAACTGAAGCAACTGTTTGAATTATCTAAGTCCCTCCCTCCCAAAGGAAAGTGGATTTCTATTGATTTTATATTATATTCTCAGGTAGCTAGGAGACATGGTAGAGTTTTAGACTTTAAGTCAAGAAGACCTGAGTTCAAATCTTGCCTTAAAATCAGCTTTGTGACCCCTGACAAATTTTACTTCTGGCTCCATTTCTTCATCTGTAAAATGGGGATAATAACACCTAAGTCACAAGATTGTTGTGCTTTGCAAAACTTAAAGTACTATATAAATGTTAGATATCATTATTAGTAAACCCTTTGCTTATGTAGACAGCAAACATTGGCTTATGAGTGGAATACTCTGTATTCTGTATTTCACATCCCATTTGGGCTGAATGGTACTAAAGGACCCTCACCTATCTACCCACCTATTCAAATCCATGCTTATCCACAGGTTTAGAGAATGACAAACAACATCCTCTTACTGGGCAAAAGAACTGAACTGAAACCACCGAGTCATTTAATTAGGAGCAGAGACCAGGCAGGAACTGATTATTTTTGACAGAGAATGGTATCATTGTCCTCAGATTACAAAATGGTATCTTGATGAGATGAATGAAATAGCAGCCTTTAGAAATATGAACAGCTAGCTTTCTTGTATAATGTGAGACAGCAGAGGACTGGGCTGGCAGTCTAACTTTAGCACAGCTTTCTCCAATGTGTAAGCTCCAAGCTTGAAACTTGAGCCTGAGCCTTTGCTGCAGCCCTGGCAGTGAGACATTCAGGTGACATCACTCAGGAATCAGTTTTTTAGGGAAACTCTTTTGGGATTAGGTGACTTGTTTGAAAGACCCTTCCTCTTCTAGAGAGGACACTTTAATATCACCTGTAAGGAAGAAGGATTGAAGAAGCTTCTTTGGGATGGGTATAATAATAAATTTGAGAGTCTTGAGAGATCCTATGATCTAGACAGTGAGTCCTTTCAGGCATTTCTGATTCTTCATGACTTCATTTGGGGTTTTCTTTGCAAATATATGGGAGTAGTTTGTTATTTCCTTCCCAGCTCATTTGACAGATGGGAAAGATGAGGCCAAAAGTTAAGTGACTTTTCCAGTCTCACACAGCTAGTAAATATCTGAGATTGGATTTGAACTCAAGAAAATGGATATTCCCAACTCCTAGCCCAGTGCTCTATCCACTGGGTCACCTCCTGCCTCAATCTGGAAGAATTCAAACACAAATTAAATATACCAAATTAAATATCCAATTGTAGACATATCTCTGAAGAATTATGAACTAATCATTTGAAACATTCAAGTAAAATTCAGGGCAAATTAATTAACCTTTCAGTTTCCTCATCTGGAAATAGATTTTAAGCCTTAATTTCTTTGTTTCAAGAAAGAAATGTGTATGCTACAAAGTTTTATATAAATATGAATCACATATCAGTTTAAAGTGATTTAGACTTCTTGCTATTTTTGCAGTCAGTCAACAATTATTTAATGAGCATCTTATATATGCTAGATACTATGTTAAGCACTAAAAATACAAAAAAAAGTCAAAAAAAGTCACTGCTCTCAAAGTGGGAGTAACCACACAAAGAAGTGTATACAAATAAACTACACAGAGGATAAATTGTAGATAATGTCAGAGGGAAGGCATAAAGATTAAGGACTGAAAGGCTTCTGACAGAAGACAGGAGTTTTAGATGAAATGTGAAGGAAGGGGTGGGAAAGACAATCAGAAAACAAAGATGAGGAGTGAGAAAATTCTAGCTAGGCATGAGGCATATTGAGGGCAAAGTCCTAAAGTTGTAAGACTGAAGTTTCATGGGAGAAAATAGTTAAGTAAAGGATGTTCTCAAGTAGGGAAAGACTGGGCAGAAGACCAACCAGAAGAACTAGTGAAATAAACCATGTGTAAAGTGAAGGCCTGCACTAACATGGTGGCAGGGTGAGAGAAGAAAGAGGGAGAGTATTAAATGAATATTGTAAAGGTTGAAATGGCAGGGCTTGGTAACCAATTGAATGTGAAAGTTGAGAGTGACCCTTAGAGTGCAATCTTGGGTGACAAAGAGAATAACGGCAATCTTGACAGTAATAAAGTCAGGAAGAGGGAAGGAGTAGGATGGGAGAAGAGGAATTCAGTTTGGGGAAGGTTAAATTTAAGATATCTACCAGATATTAAGCTGGAGATATGCTAAGGCAATGAAAGACGTGATATAGGGGGTCAAGTTAGTTAGGGATAATATGAGATTCATCTGCTTAGAGATATGGTATATGTTTTACCTTTATGTTTACTTTATATATCCATGAGTGTACTTCAATGCAGAGGCAATTAAGGGCAATTAACCAAATCACATTATTTATATAAAGTCTTTCTTCTAGGAAGCTGGGAACTCTTTGGAAATACTATCTTGGTCTTGGTTATTTGACCAATGGAACTGTTAGGGTGGGGAGAAAAACAGAAAGATTTATTTGACAAGAGTCTAATTTTAAGCTATTTTGATATGGAATAAGATATGGGTAAGAATAAATTTAGTTAAGAATTATTTGGAGAAGGGGACAAGTTCTATGGTTCCCATTTCTGGTTCCATTGAGTGTCTTTAATCTCTTTATTTTTGGTTTGTTTTGTTTTTTCTTAGGTTAGCCGGAAATATAGTTTATTCCATTCTTCAAGGAAACCAGTGTCTAGATATTAATTGGAACTTAGAATGAGTCTGACAGAAAAAAGGCTATTTAGGCTAACATTTTATACATTGAATATTTTACAATCTTTTGTCAAGATCTTAGGCAGGTAAGTAGTACAAGAGAGAATAGATGCTGGAAGTGGATGAAGAAAACTCATCTTTTTGAGTTCAAATCTAGCCTAAGACACTAGTTGTATGATCTTAGAGATGTCACGTAAACCTGTTTACCTCAGTTTACTCATCTGTAAAATGAATTGGAGAAAGAAATGGCAAACCACTTCAGTATGTTTGCCAAGAAAACCCCAAATGGGATCACAAAGAGGTGAACACTGCTGAATAAAGTCTGAACAATCTGAAATCTGTAAAGTGCTTTGCAAACTAGAAAGTGGGATATTTTTATATTATTATTATTATCATTATGGCAATTGATATCTTTATGACTACATGGCATTTCTCTTTTATAAAAAGAATATTATATAAGTTTCACTAACAGTTACTTTGATTTTCTTAGGAGAGGGGTAAGATATGATGAATTATTTAATATTTATTGTTTCAAAAACTATGTACAATAATACTAACACACATAGTACTTTGGGAGTTGCAAAATACTTAGATGTTATCTGTTTAGAATAATTGCACATGTTTAACCTATTTTGAATTACTTGTTGCCTAGGAGGGGGAAGGAAGGAGGAAAGGGAGAAAAATTTGGAACAAAAAGTTTTGCAGAGGGGAATGTTGAAAACTATCTTTTGCTTGTATTTTGAAAAATTTTTTAAAACTATAATTATTTTTTAAGTTATCTCATTTTTTCCCTCACAACAACCCTGGGAGTTAGATATTAGTATTATTCCCATTTTGCAGATGAGGAAACTGAGGCAGATTAAGATTAAGTGGCTTATCTAAGGTTACACATATGAAGTAGTTGAGGCCAAATTGGAATTTATACTCTAGACTCCACGAATATTTTACAATCCTAAAAATCATCTTCTTGAGTTCAAATCCAATCTCAGACATTTACTAGCTGTGTGATTCTGGACAAGTCACTTAACTTTTGGCCTCAGTTTTCCCATTTGTCAAATGAGCTGGGAAGGAAATGACAAACTACTCCCATATATTTGCAAATACTAAATGTATAACAATCAAATGAAAATAATTTTTTTCTTTAATTAAGGACTTGAAATTTTACAATCCTAAAAATCATGTTTATATGAAATAACATCAAGATTACCAATTTGGGTTATTTTTTAAAATACATAATAACTGATGCTAAAAATATGCTGAATAATTAAAAGTAATTATACTTACTTATAAACTATGATGTAAAATCATCACATTATATAAACTGATGGTGCTATAACACTTTGTACCATTCGTATGATAAAAATATGGGCATACTCAGATCATGGTTGAGAAGTTAAAAAAAAAAAGATGCTCTTTAGAAATTACAGACTATAATTATTAAAGCTATTCACAGACAAAACAGCCTTGTTCTTCTACTAGAGGGCAAACTTCCAGAAGGCAGGAACTTTTCTTTGTGTTTCTGCATTCCCAGACTCATTAATATGGTGCCTTCCTCAAAGAAAGTATTCAACAAACATCTGGTGAATTAAAAATTCTTTTTACTAGCAAGTTTAATATTTTGCTATATTTTATTTCTTAAATTTACAATAATGAGTGTTTACAAATATGTGTAAAGATGAAAATTAAGAAACTGAACAGAAAAATACTTTGAAAGAGTCAGGGCACATACAAGCAAGGATGTACCATGGATGTAAAACATGAAACATTTTTTGGTCAGGAATTGTTATTTTATTGGTGTAAAGTAAAAGTGTCAAACATCATCCCAATTAAATTAAAATGTAATTGGGAAATATTTAACAAAATAAATCAATAGAACAAAATACTGTTAATATGTGGTTTTCTAAGTCAATATGTGGCAGGCAGGGATCCTTATGTACATATAGGTTAATAGCCACTATTTGTATTTGAGTTTGACACTGCTGGTGTAGGGAACTCCCAGTGAGTAAACTCCCCTAATGAATGCAGATTGGTAACTGTTGGACAATTTATGGCCTTACAAAGTTGCCTAGGGCACTGATAAACCGAGTGACCTGCTCAAGGTCACATAGCTAGAGACCAGACCTGAAATTAGGTCTTCCTGACTCCAAGACCAGATCTTTATTCACTAAATTCCACTAGCAACTTCTGAGAACACATCCTTTTCTTTTTTTCTTTTTTTTTTAATTGAAGAGTTTCTAGTCATAAATGTTTATGTATATACACTAGTTTGGATCCAGAGTTGGCTTTTTGTTTTGTTTTGTTGTGTATTTGTTTCTGTTGATGTTTACTCATTTTATAAACTAAACTTGATCACCCAAAGGGCAAAGGAGAAGACTGGTGGGCATGACCAGGCTAGAATCATTCAGGGGGAACCCTTGTAAATAAGATTATGGGAGAAGAGAGTATGAGCCGCCCACAAAGCAAGAGTAATGAATGATAAAAAAAAAATTAAGTAGAATGGTATTCATGCTATGTCAGATCAGGAGGAGTACAGTCCCCATCTCAATACGTGGATTTTCCTCTCCTGCTCCACTAGATTTTACAGTAGAAAATAAATATGATTTGAATATAATGGATGTACATGGATGGATTTCAAACTGATAATATTCACATAAATTAGGAGATCTTTTATATAGAGGCAGTAGAAAATGTTTGGAAATATACAAAAACATAATGTCCTCAAAAATACTGTTTTATTAGTGACAGCATCAGCACAGCAGAGTATAAAAACAGAACATTTCAATCTGAAGTTTACAACCAAAGTTACTTAAATGCAACTTTCCTAACTGGAAGGGTCAACTGTGGTATTCAAAGACTTTCACAGATTATAGCAAATATCAATCAATCAACAGGCATTTATTAAGGGTCTGCTTTTCAAAGGTGATTCAGTTTCTTTCTCAAGGAGCTTAATCCTACAACAGAGTTACAGATACAGAACTTCTCTATCAAGGAGGGCTAACACCTTTTCAGCAACTTAGCCTCAGAGACTCCTGTGGAGAAAGAAATTAAATGCTTCACTGACAGTCATCCAGGAGTATCAGAGACAAGACCTGATCCACATTTTCCTGGTTATGAAACTGGCTCCCTATCCTGTACACCATTCAATAGCCTGCGGCCTTGTACATAAGGACTGGGCCTGGAGTCAGGAAGGTCTGACTTCAAATCTAACCTCAAACACTTACTAACTGTGTGACCCTGGTCAAGTCACTTTGCATGTCCTCAATTTTAAAATGAAGGTAATAATAGCACCTACCTCCTAAGGCTGTTGTAAGGATGAATTGAGAAAATATTTGCACATAACAGGGGTTATGGCATATTCCACCCTTCCCATGATGTCTCTCAAAGTGTAATACACAGTTGAGATATAGAGGAAGTGGCAAAGGGAAAAAGAAACCCTACTAATTGGGAAATCAGTGAAACCCTAATGAAGGAAGAAAATAGAACTGGTTAGAGCCTATGTACTGGTTCTAAAACTGTCCCTCTCACCAAAGGTATACAGGCCTACTTTGAAGCATTCTCCATTTAAGAGAGAAAGAAACAGAGACAAAGACATAAAGACAGGAAGAGATACATTATCAAGAAAAATTACTTTGCTGTTGAAAAAAAGTTTTTTTCTCAATAATTCCAGTTTAGAAACACATTCATAACATGGTTTATTGCTTTGTCTTCATGCAATATTGTTTGCACAATTAATTTTCTCCAGACAGAAAAGAATTAGAAATTATCACCCTACCAAGTCCCTGCAACAGCCCTACACATAGTATGTGCTTAATAAAAGTATGCTGAATTAATTTAAATCCCACTGAAAACTAAAATATTAAAACATTCTGCAAAGCCAATCAATTTGTTTTGAATAGTAAACAAAATGTCCTTGTTGGAACTGAATATAATTTGTTGAAATAAGTCAAAATGTTTTCATTAAATTTCTGTGACTCACACTAAATAACAAATAAAACCAAGTTGCTAGGCGAAATGGTCTTCATACCACATAAATAAAAGAACTACAATACAATAAAACACTAAAGTTGGATACAGCAGACGTCAAAAATCCTACCCTCCTACCACAAATTGGTAAACATTTTATATACATATGTGCATACACACAGACACAGACTCAGACACACACACACACACACACACACACGGCATTTTGATCCCGGACTAGAAGTTTTGAAATCCAGGAAAAACTACATTCATCTGCATGAAACTGGTATTTCCCTAAAGGCTGCTAAGAAAGAACTAATTTCAGACCAGACCCATTCCAATACATATATACCAATCTACACCCCCACAATTTACCTGCAGCTACAATAACTTGCAGTCTTTGGTGCCCAATATATTTGTGCTATAAATTTAATAAATATTATCATTTATTCAGTGCCTGTGGTTCACGTCAGAGACGACGATTAACAACTACAAGACTGCACATATGTCCTAAGGTGAGGTCACCATTGCTCTAGAAAGTCCTGGCTCAAACTCTTTCAACTCTCTCCTTCGGAAGTCTCTCCACACCCCCGCCCAACCTCACCTCCCTCCAGGGTCCCTAAGCAAGAGTGGGGCCCCTGGCAAATTCTTCCAAAGAGGTGCAGGCAGCTGGCGGCCTCCAGGCGCTAAGCTGCTTGGCCCCTTAATGACACAATCAGGAAGGTCTCTGCTTCGGCCACAACACAGGGGTAAAGTTACCAGCGAAAGCAAAAGGAAAAAAAAAAAGGCACCGCGACGCTTTTCCAATTGGATGAAGATCTTTCTAAGTTGGGGACGCAGTGGGGAGGGGAGAGCTGCCACCCAAGCCAATGAAATGTACCTGCACCAACCCCCAGCTCCCTTTCTTTCCAGCTTCCCCCTCCCCCTTCCCATCACAAAGCCTGAAGAGAGGGCGGGGAACAAGCTGGCTAGGGAGAGGCTGCAGCGACCAGCAGCGCGCACTAGTCTGTGTGTGCTGGGCCATCGACCGCACAGGAACCCAACTGGAAGCCCCCGGGACTTTTTAGCTACAGTCTTCAGTTAGTTACAGGCTGTCTTAAACACCCCCACCCCTACCCCGCCAGCGGCCCCACCCTCGAGGTGTCACAAGAGCCATTTCTTTATTCTTTTTCTGCAAAGCAGACGTGCGTTTCAACTGCAGGTTTTAAAGGATATTTATTGTTCTCTCCTTGATAATAATACACCTGATTCACTTCCTTCGGGTCTTCCAATTCTCTAAAGCGGATTTCTATTTGTACAGGCATGAAGGACTTTCATGAAAATAAAAATTGAATTAAAAGAACAACGCAAGCACCTGGTTTTTTAAAGGCCTCCTAATCTATAATCAAAAGGTAGCAGGGACTTAAGTTGAGCAGCAGGTAGTTTTGTGGTAGAAGTTGGACCGCAGGGACATTTGGGGAAGGAGGTTTGGGGGAAATACTTTGCTTTAGTGATTTCGTGTTGACAAGACGTTTAGGGAAATAGGAGTCAGTGCCATCGGCCACTGCTGGGAAGCAGGTTCTTGTCCGGAATCAATGCCTCCCACTTTTGAAAGGCCCCATTCCCAGGGCACAAAGCAGAGAGGGAAATCATAAAGGGAATTGGGGCGGCGGTGGGGGTGGCGGGGCGGGGGGAGGAGGTGGAGAGAGGAAGATTTAGAAGTGGGGGAGGAGATGGCGCCATCCAGTAGCACCCCCTGGGGGGAGGTTGGTCTCCCCAAACTGCTGGCGGCTTCGGAGAGATTTCGGAGAGTGCACGCACTCACGCACGCGGGCTCACGGTCACAAAGCACACACGTACACACACACATACACACATACTCGGGGTGAGGGGAAGATGGCCGTTAGTGCTTCAATATAAAAGCTCTTTGTTGCTCTCACACAAAAGCGAAGAACCTCTTTTTGTGGCAGGGCCTTCAGGCAAATCGAGGAACCTCAGCTGAACTTTCAAAGGGAAAAAGGGCCCCCCAAAAAAGTTTTCGGGGAGGGGGCGAGGAAGGTTTATCAAGTCAGGGAAAAGACCATTGTCCCACCACTAAAAACCCTGCAAATGTCTATAACTATTTTTAAGGGAATGGAAAATATTCGTTTTTAGAGAAAAGCAAAAAACTAATTTCGTGAGCAAGGCCCAAAGGAGTTCTTAACTTTCCTATATTCTTGTGGCTTTTTTTTTTTTTTAAATCTTTTTCCCCCTCATTAGGGAAGAAAACACAATCCGAAATGGTCCGGAGGCACACAAGAGGGGAAAAAAACCAAATATAACAACACACAACAAAAGCCCCAAACGACAAACCAGTTGCCATCAGCCCAGAGTAGTAGGAGCGGCGGCAGCGGCGGCGGCGGCAGCAGCAGCGTGTGATCCACTTACTTGTCCGACTCTTGTGACATGTTTGATCCAATGAACTCTCTCCCCTTTTCCTGGTGCCTCAGTCTCTGGCGAAACTGGACTTTCAAGTCTGTGCAGGTGAAGGTGTGTGCGAGCGCCCGAGATGGCAGAACAAGAGGTACAGGTAATTCTGCTTTTCCGTTCCCCCTCAACCACTCTCGCTCGCTCGCTCCCTCACCTAGCCGGAAAGGTGGGATAAGGAGCGGGCCCCCCTCACATGTGGCAAGAGCTCGGAGGCGGCGGGGTGCTGCTAGGTTCTCCTCGCTGGTGGCAAAGGGGAGGCACAGAGCGGGAGAAAAGTGGCGGACTTGGGCGGCCACAGGTAACTTTCTCGCTAGGAGCCGAATTCTTTCACTAAAGGGTACAAGTCTGAGGGACGAGCTGCACGCTGATTGGCTGCGGAAAGCCCTCAGGTGAGCTACCATTGGCAGATACGCGCTCAGGTAAGGCCCCTCTCCAAGAGCAGGTAACTCTCCAAAGTTTACCTGAGCAGTAGCAGCAGCCGCAGCCGCAGCCGCAGCCAGGGCGGCAGGGGCAGCGCCGGGCTCTGGAGCAACTTCAGGAATACCTGATTGGGTCGGGGCGTTTCAAGTCTCCTTCATGCTACATTTCCCTTGTTCCTTAAGGCCGTGGAAGAAAACAGCCAGCACCTGCAGACTCGTGGAATTGTCGGTCAAACTAAAGACAAAGAAAGTTAATAATACTGAATTCAGGTATCCTAGGTCAGCTCTGAGCAAAAGAGCAGACAATTCACAGGGGAGTTACTTTAAGGCCACATTTAGAGAGCTGGTTGACAGAGGCAGAAAACAGGGAAGGGGAGAAGATACTTTATTCTTTCAAAAAAAAAAAAAAAGACGAAAAAAAACTAAACAAGGAAAAATATTTACTTTCTGCACAACTTTGTCTTGAAGAGAAGAGACCAAGAAGATTATGGAACTAAACGTGTGCATCATATTATTCTTGGCTTTGATCAACTTGAGATGGAGTGGAAATATTGTTAGACATCAGTGTGGGCCCCTGAGTGAAGACTTGGATTCCAGTACAGCAACCACTACCAGATCTGGGTTCCCCAAAGCCTCTCCACAGCACCCCAGCACCTTGTTGTCATTTGATGTTTCCCAGGGAGACATCAACATTTACATTGTAATTCAATAGAAGCAGCCACTACAAAGGTGCTTTATCCCTTCAGCTTAGTAAGGTTGCTATGGTAACAGTTAAGGATGAAACTACATTTTTCATAGCAAGATTTCTAGAAGCGGGAAATAACTTTGTACAACAAATACGTAGTGCACTACTGTATATTGTTAAAATGTGACACCTTTCATATGGACTTCTTTGTAGGTGGCTTGGGTGGTCCAGCAGGAAGAACTCAGCCAAAAAAACATGGAATATCTCTAGATAAGTATGAAGAGCATTAGAAAATTCATCCTTTTATTTCAGGCTGTAGTCAAAGCTTGTTTAAGAAATTATAATTTTATTTTATCCTTCTGGATGATATAGTCCTTGGAAAATACATTATGGACATTGAAATAGGACTTCATCCTACGAAGAAATATAGATTTACATATAACATTCTAAATACTTTGACTAAATTGTTTATGTCAAACATAGTGATGCACCCAAACAAGACTTTATGACAGGCAAACTTTATTTCAGTAAACTATAATAGATGGTCAAGCTTTCTTTCCCTTCCTGTCTCTGATGTTTCTGCCCTGCTAACATTCAGCTGGTTTTCAGGAGATTCATTGTATTTCTTATCCAATTATTATCATTTTCAGCTAGCCCTATGTAATCTGAATAAATGGAGGAAAATCAAAATGACTTGTTGAAATTGAAAATTCAAAAATTTAATGCTATCGAATAAATTAAACTTTCTCTGTTACTAAGTAATTTGAAAGTTAATAGTAAGTACTAAAAGTGAGTGTTTATTTAGATTTTGTCTGTATTTGGTAGTCCATACGAAGACAAAGATAGTAAACCATTAGTGGATCTGCATAATCCCCAATCTAAACAATCTAGAGTTTGAATTACATTCAGTTAGGTTTCATTTCTGAGAATTTTGCAATTGTTAAGAGGTGATTTCCAATTTATCCCAAGGAAGTGGGGGAGGGGAGAGGGAATGAGAGGGAAAGAAATAACTACTTATTCTTAATCTGAAACAATTTAAATGAAGCAGATTTGTTCCAGTGGGATGCAACAGGTAGAGTTGTGAATGGGCTGGAGAGAGTGGATGCTATGGCAATGTATTTGCAAACATTGTTCAGATCTCATTGAAAAAGTAAGATTTAGGTTTGCTGACCACACGTGCCCTTCGAAACAAATAACTGAACAGCAGTTTATGTTGAGAATATTCCCCAAAGAATGACTAAGGAAGCAGATCAACATATTATAATCATTAAATTTTGTATAGTTTTCTTCACTTAATGGAAGAGAGGCAATGCTGTTTTGCAAAGAATGCTATAAAACAAATTTATGGAAAATGAATCCTAATTTTTCATCAATTTCAATGATAAAATCAAAGATAGATTCCATTAAAAAAAAAAAAAAAGGTTAGAATCATACTTAAGGCTGTAGCAAACCAAACCTTTGAAGATTAAGGGGAAAGAGTATTTTTTAATAAAACATTTAGAAAAAAAAACAACAGTACTCAAAATATTGACCATCAAATAAATCACATTTTTTTTTAAAAATAATAAGAGCAATGTGTGAGACTCAAAGAAAATGGAATTCTAACCCCAGTTTTGCCATTACTTTGTTCCATGATCAAGTTCAATAAATGTCATCTCTCCCAGATGAAATCTCTACATCTGTAAAAATGAAGGAGAATGGGCTAAAAATGATGTTCTCTAAGTATCACTCCACTATTAATTAGACTACCATTTCCCATTGTTGAACTGAAAAACAATACTCCTTGTTGCCTCTATGATCAAATAGAAATATAAATCAAATGTAACTATCTTTCTTTGTCCTTTAAAACTCTTTCCAACCTGACTACTTCCAAAATGTACTCTATATAGTCCAGTCATACTGGTCTACTTGCTGTACTTCATACACAATGCCTCATCTACCATTTCTCAGCTTTTGCACATTACCAATACCTGAAATAGTCTCCCTCTTCATTTCTAATTCTTAGAATCTTTGGCTTCCTTCAAGACTCAGCTCAAGCCATCTTCTGTAGGAGGTTTCCCAGTTGTTAGTTCCTTCACTTCTAAGGTTGTCTCCTATCTACTCTGCATGTATCTTATCTACATATGTGTTTTTCTTCAGCCGTATCTGACTCTTCCCATTTCGGTTTTGGTTTTTTTGTTTGTTTGTTTGGCAAAGATATTGGAATGGTTTGTCATTTCTTTCTCTAGCTCATTTTATAGATGAGGGAATGAGACAAACAGGATTAAGTGACTTGCCCAGGCTCACACAGCTAGTGTCTGATGTCAGATTTGAACTCAGGAAGCTGAGTCTTCCTGACTCCATGCCTATCACTCTATGCATGGAGCCACCTCACTGCCCTATATATATGTTGTCACCCTACATTTGAATGTAAGTTCCCTGTGGGCAGAAACTTTTTTTTTCTTTTCTGCCCTCAATATAGTACCTGATATGTAATAAGGCCTTGATTAATTATTGTTGATTGACAAATGAATCAATATTTTGGTCAACTTGATCATCAGCTTCATGTCATCTTTATACTTCTAACTTAATATTTAATACATGGACTCCAAGTTTCATCTCTTGAATCTTCTGATTCTTTGAGACATCTTCACCCATTAACATTTGGGGACACAAGACAAGATTTCTTCGGAAAGAAGAAGATACTAAAAGAATGAAGCTCATCTTGGAAACTGAAGCTCATTGTAAAAACCTATGCTTATAGAATCATCAATTTCAAATGGAACCTTAGATATCATTTAGCCTAATCCTCTCGTTTTAGAGATAAGGAAACTGAGACCCAGAGAGGTTAATGGACTCACCCAAAGTCACTAGAACAACCAGAATGGTGAAGAACCTCAGGTCTATGTTGAAAGAAAATCAGTTTTTAGCCTGGAGAGAAGTAAGACTAAGAATGGGAAAATGATGATTACATTCAAATATTTGTGAAAGAGAGATTTTACATGTGTTCTTTTTGTCCCCAAAAGGGAGAACCAGAGAGAAATGAGTAAAATTTACAAGGAGATAGATTTAGGTTTGATATATGAAAATCCTAAGAGCAGAAAGAGTTATCCAAAAGAGGAATTCCTGGGGAGGCAATAAGGCCCCCCTAATTGGAGATCTTTAATTAAAGGCCATTTAGGTGATAAAGCTGATAGAGCACTAGACTTGAAATCAGGAAATCCTGAGTTTAATTCTCAATCATCATCTGTGTGACCCAGGGGAATTTAGTAAACATTCTGACTCAATTACTTCCTCTGTAAAATGGGGGTACTAATAGGACTACCTCACATAATTGTTGGGAGGAATAAATAAGATAATTCTGTGATTTATTCAAGTAGTACATGGCAAAGCCAGTTTCTGAACCATATTCTGCCTTTCAAGCCAGTGCTCATTCCACTATATAACATATATAAGAGCCTTCAACCACTAGCTCCAAACTTCCTCGACATTATCTTTGCACACACTTTGGGTTTGTCTGGCAATCAATTACAACCAATGGTCATCTGCAAATTAGAAGATTATACCAACAGTGACTACTTCATTCTGTACCCAATCTAATGGTTTGCAGACCTAATTTGTGGTTGAAGAACTCATTAGGAGCTTTTTTTAACACTTCAAAACAGTACTTATTGAACCTGTCAAAGATCACCATTCACTTGGCAGGTGTGGTTAGAGTGTGACAATTCAGGCATTTAAGATGATAGGATATGACAACTGGTCTCATAGCACCCCCAATTAAACATGCATACAATGTAATGTTCTTTGGACTGAATCTATAATTTTGAGTTGGGAATTTTGTTAATTGGTTCTTAAATAAGGAAGGGACATTTCCATTATTGTTTCCTATGATCTAGTCCTGTTCAAGCTCTAAATAATAAATGTGTCTCATATGAGTTTATATTTAATCCCAATGGTTTTTCAGAGATTAGGAAAAAGGAGACAATTGATGTAGCATCTAGACAAAAAAGTCAAGATAAACTGGATTGCAGAGCAAGTCCAACAAGTCTTGTCTGCTGCTGCAACTTTTGCCACTCATTCTCAAGGATAGAAGATTACTCTCACAGAGCTGTTTCTGAATCCACTATCCAAACTGATTATTTGAAGACACTTCATTACAATGAAGATATATTTCACTATATAGCAGCATATTCACAAAAAAACAAAACCTAAAATTAAGTCCACATAACGGTTTCTCTTTTTAAAATGTCTGGTAGATTTGAAAACTTCACTGAGTTATTAAAATGACCATTTCCTTGTTTTGAGTAGCCTTTGGTTTTCATAGATACTTGGAGCTACCTGTTGCATCAACAGCTTCTCATTCTCCTTTGACACTTTAAAATAACTGGAATCCATCTGGTTGATATTAGGTATTTTCTTCAGAACAGCCAATATTTCATTTGCTTGGGTTTACTAGTGTTAAACAACAACAAAAATAAACAAATAAATTAACATCTTTGATATCAGATTGTATTCCACACTGATGCTACTCTTTTTCAATCCCTTTATACAAGGTGCAATTAGAATCTGATCTCCTCAAGAGGAGGAAGTAAGTGTCTTTTGCCTTTTGTGTGTGTGTGTGTGTGTGTGTACTTTCAGTGCTTAGCACAATGCCTGACACATAGAAGGCACTTAATAAATGTTTACTGAAATGACTGTCATCCAGTATTTATTTGTATTCCCAAGACTGGGAAATTGTGGAAGCAGAAATCCCGGTTGTTTTCTTGAGCATTTCCATCAACCTCACCTTTTATTGTTGTTGTTCATCCATTTCAGTTGAATCCAACTCTTCATGACTGAGGTTGGGGTTTTTTTAGCAAAGATAATGAATTGGTCTGGAGAGCAATCTGGAATTATGCCCAAAAAGTTATCAAAAGTTATCAAACTGTGCATACCCTTTGATCCAGCAGTGTTTCTACTGGGCTTATACCCCAAGGAAATACTAAAGAAGGGAAAGGGACAAGTATGTGCCAAAATGTTTGTGGCAGCCCTGTTTGTAGTGGCTAGAAGCTGGAAACTGAGTGGATGCCCATCAATTGGAGAATGGTTGATTAAATTGTGGTATATGAATGTTATGGAATATTATTGTTCTGTAAGAAATGACCAGAAAGATGAATACAGAGAAGCTTGGAGAGAATTACATGAACTGATGCTAAGTGAAATGAGTAGAACCAAGAGATCATTATATACGTCAACGACGATACTGTATGAAGATGTAATCTGATGGAAGTGGATTTCTTTGACAAAGAGACCTAATTCAGTTTCAACTGATCAATGATGGACAGAAGCAGCTACACCCAAAGAAAAAACACTGGGAAATGAATGTAAACTGTTTGCATTTTTGTTTTTCTTCCTGGGTTATTTCTACCTTGTGAATCCAATTCTTCCTGTACAACAAGAAAACTGTTTGGATCTACACACATACATTGTATCTAGGATACACTAGGACATATTCAACATATATAGGACTGCTTGCCATCTAGGGGAGGGGGTGGAGGGTGGGAGGGAAAAATTGGAACAGAAGTGAGTGCAAGGGATAATGTTGTAAAAAAAAAAAAATTACCCTGGCATGGATTCTGTTAATAAAAAGTTACTATAAAAAAAAAAAAGATAATGAATTGGTTTGCCAATTCCTTCCGCAGCTCATTTGACAAACAAGGAAACTAAAGCAAACATGATTAAATGACTTGTCTAAGGTAATACAGTCAGTAAACATCTGAGAACAGATTTGAACTCAAGATGAGTCATTCTGATTCCAGGATTAGTCACTCTATGCTGTCACTTAGATGTGCATTAAGATTAGCCAAATTCCCCAACAATGGAGCTCCAGACCCCCATGTTCGACTAGTCTAAGGTAATGTTTGTTGTGAAACTCTTTTTCTGGTCAACCACTAAGCTTAAGAAAGATAATAGAAAAATAATCAGCCCTCTTCTTTACTAAACTCTATGTTTTCCAATACATGCTGCACATTGCTCCGTGAATAATATTGAACAATATATAGTTTATATAACAATTTGCAGTTATAAAGGGCTTCACTGAAAGTGCTCTGTATGAGATACATAGTCAATAAATCTTCATGTACTTTTTAGATAGGAAGATGAGGTCTTCTGAGCTCAAATATGTATAAAGTTCTCTCTTCTTCACTGAGCCATCTTGTTACAATAAAGGTTTCTTCATGTGTTGTCTCCAATTATATGAATTTGGGACAATTCATATAATGAATCCTTCTTGAGGAGCAGGAACTACTTCTCTTTTTATCTGAATCCCTGTCACTTATCACAATGATTGACACGTAATGGTTCTTAAATGTTTTTTCATTCAGTCACTGCAGGCTGCCATCATCATTATTAGTAAATTAGGGAGCCTAGATAGGTGCAAACTATGAGTGTGGAAAGTTGCATAAAGCATCAAACAAGATCACTAGGTTGCTTGGTTTTGTTGGACTGTTTTTCTTTATTATCAGGGATGGGTAATTTGAGGGAAGGAGATCATATTCAGGAATAACTGTAATATAAAAACAAAAAACATTTTTAAAATTATAATTGCAATAAATCCCTATTAAAAATAGGGAACCAAATTTCAAATTCCTCAAATAGATTTTCAGGGTCCTTCATAATTTGACTTCATTCATAAAAGAAGTCTATCTTTATCTCCTACTCAGCAAATTGAATCCTAGGCTACATAGAGAGATCTCTTTCTCCACTTTCCTGTGAATGGGCCATGATTATTCTCATCCTCTCTCCCATAAATATACTGCCTTCCATGACGCTTTTCATTGCCTGCCTGAATATTGCTTATCCTTCAAAGCTCATCTGCTCCCAGAAATTTTTCTCAATATCATCATTCAGAATGGATCTTTCCCTTCTCTGATAGCCAGGATTTCTGCCTCCACACACATTTTCTAGTCTTAGGAATACAAATGCAAAGTATTATTCAGTCAACAAATATTTATTAAGTGACTTCTATGTGTCAGATATGGTGGTAAGCACTGAGAATACAAAAAAAAGACACTCTATAAAATAGATTATTAGTAATATTCATTTCAACCCAGTCTTAATGGGCATAATAAATTACTTCATTATTCTGTGTCTGCCATGAATTCCCAGCTAGTTTCTTGAAAGTAGGGAATTCATCTAAAATTCTCTTCCTGCTTTAAGATTTGAAGTTCTTCCCAGAAATTGTAGCAGTAGAATGAAGTTTTAAAGCATTGTCAGAAATGCATTAGGTTAAAGGGGGAGGAAGGACATTCCAGGAATAGGGAACAGTGTGAACAAAAGGCTCAGAGGTATGTGTCTGAGATGTAGGGAACTTTGGATGGAATGTAGTATATTTGGAGGGAAAGAATAATAATGTGATGGGAGTAATAATGTTGACTATTAACTAGTTTCCGAGTCCTTGTTTACATTTTCCTATTGTCCAGTTCAATAGGACCATGGTCATTCCACTCCTCATGTTATGGTAGGAAATGTTTAGTTGCAGCAGGTAGATGACTAGAGTGATAGATTGGGATTCAGGAAGACTTATCTTCCTGAGTTCAAGCCTAGCCTCAGACACTTACTTGCTGTGTGATCTTGGACAAGCCACTTACCCCTGTTTGCCTCAGTTTTCTCATCATTAAAGTGATTGAAGAAGGAAATGTGAAACCATTCCAGTGTCTCTGCCAAGAAAACCCAAAATTGGGTCATGAAGAGTCATACTAGAAGGAATGCAAGGAATCAAATGGGAAAGAGAGGAGCATTCTAAGAATAAGGAAGAGTATGAACAACAACCCAGAAATATGTGCTTGAGGAGTAGGGAAATTTGGGTGGAGTGAAGTATAAATAAGTGGAGAAACAGATTTCAAGAGGCACTGAATGTAAGGGAGAAGAATTTACACTATATGTATTTGGTAGTACTAAATAATAATATTGATTAATGAGTAGTTTCTCAATCTTTGTTTTCATTTTCCTACTGTCAAGTTCAACAGGATATGCTCATCCCACTCCTGTAGTGTATCCCGAGGAAGATGACCAGAATAGGGAAGGTTCTGGAGATCATGACATATGAAGAACCACTGAGGGAATTAGGATATTAGTCTGAAGAAGAAAAGATGATTATCATTGGATATTTTAAGGACTAAGATATAAAAGAAAGATTAGAACTGGCCACAAAAACAGAACTAGGAATAAAGGTTGAGACCATATGGTGTAATATTTTGGCTTTATATAAGGAAAAACTTATTAGAGCTGTCCAGGAAGGAAAGAAGGAAGGGAGGGAGGGAAGGAGGAAGTTAGAGAAGAAAGGAAGGAAGAAAGAAAGGAAGGAAGGAAGTTAAAGAAGGAAGGAAGGAAGAGGGAATTAAGGAAAGAAGGAAGGAAAGAAGGGAGGGAGGGAGGAAGTTAGAGAAGGAAGAAAGGAAAGAAAGAGGGAATTAAGGAAGAAAGGAAGGAAGGAAGGAAAGAAAAAAGAGGAAAGGGAGAGAGCAAGGGAAGGAAGGAAGGAAAGAAGGAAGGGAGAGAGGGAGTTAAGGAAGTAAAAAAAGGAAAAGTAAAAAGGAAGAAAGGAACAAGCAAGCATTTATTAATTGCTTATTATGTGATATGTTCTGTGCTTAAGCACTTAACAGATATTCTCATTTGATCCTTACCTTTGCAAATCCCCTTTATTTAATCCTTCTATTCCCCCTAATTTTTGTGCTATATTCTTGAAAAGGCCATAATAAGTGCCTCCACTTTCTCTGCTCTCACTTTCTTCTTATCCCTTACAATTCAGCTTCCAATATTATCTCTTAGTTGTCCATCACAATGGCCTTTTCTCAGTCTTCTTTTGCCTTGACTTTTCCATCAATTTATATTTGATACTCTCTTTTCTCTTGGTTTTCTGATACCACTCTTCTCCTTGTTCTTTCCTTCTTAGTTTCCATTACTATATCTTCACTTTTTAGCTCTAGGTGTCCCTTAGGGTTTTGGATCCTCATCTCTTCTCACCCATACTACTTCACTTGGTGATCTCACCAGGTCCTATGAATTTAAGTACCATTACTAAGCTGATGAGTCTGCAATCTGCCTATGCATCTTCAAACTCTCTGCTGACTTCTAATCTCATATGTCCAACCACCTTTCAGGAATATTGAACTGAATGTCCAGTAAATTCAACATGTTCAAAATAGAACTCATTAACTTTCCCCCTACACCCTCCCCTCCTCCTAACTTCCTATTACTGTGGAGATCAACACTATTCTCTCAGTTCCTCAGATTCACAACCTAGCAGTCATTCTGGATTTCTCACTGTCTCTTTCTCCTACATCCAGACTGCTGCCAAGGCTTATTTATTTCACCTTTGCAACATCTCTGAAATATACCTCTTTCTGTTCTCTGACATTGCTACAATGATGATGCAAACCCTTATCATGTCATTCCTGGATTATTATAATAATAGTCCAATGGTAGATCAGTTTACTTCAAGTCTCTCCCCTTTCCAATCTATTCTCCATTTAGCCACTAAAATTATTTTTGAAAAAATGCAAATCTAATCATATTACCCCCTACTCAATACATTCCAATGACTCTTAGTGAGTTAATGTCACTTCAGATGAAAGTTGTGGTCAAAAGGGTTCCAGTAAATGTCCTTAGACCTGAGATTTTTAACATTATTCTTAAAGCTTTAGATAATGGAATAGAGGCCATATTTGTCAGATTTGCAAATGACACAAAGCCTGGAGAGCTAGAATGCAAGTTGAAAAAAAAAATCTGGATTCCAGAAGATTTTGACAGACTAGACTGATAAGCCACATTTCATTAAATGCAATTTAATAGAGTATCAACACAGATGCAGAATGCCGCCACATTGTTTCATTATTCTATCTTTCTCTTATTCTCCAAATGCAAAAAGGAGGCAAATTATCAAAATGAGGCTGCTCATTAGGAACATTAGAAAGTAAACGTGATTTTCCCCATATTATCATTGGGAAAAGACATTTTACTAGGGTAGACTGAGCTGCCATCATTAAGAGAAACAGTCTAAGATATGATGATGTCAAGTCAAGTCTAAAGGTGATGCCTGATTGCTAGTAAAAGATTTGATGGCAAGCTCAAATTCAAGATCATTTGACAAAAGAAAATCGAAGGTTATGAGAAAAGTACCATATTGTACCACCTTAAACTTTGTTTTCAAAAGTTGCTCCAAATATTTGTGTTTAATAAAGGTTTTTTTTAAAAATACTTAAATTCAATAAATAAATAAATTCTAATAACTTTTCTTTTACCACTAGGATCAAATATAAAATGCTCTGTTTAGCCTTCAAGGTTTTTCATAACTTAGTTCCAGGTTTTTTCTCTCTAACCTTTCCAAGTCTTTTCATATCTTACTCCCCAATACATTCTCTTTGATCTAGTGAAACTGGCCCTTTGGCTGTTACATCACCAAGATAATCTATCTCTGGACATTTTCTCTGTCTGTCCCCTATTCATGGAATGCTTTTATTCCTTGGCTCTGACTACAATCTCCTTAGCTTCCTTTGAATCCCAATTAAAACCTCACCCTTTTCGGGAAGCCTGCACTAAACCCTCTTAATTTCAATGTTTTCCCTCTTTTAAATATTTCCTGTTTATCTGATACATAACTTGTTTGTACTTATATGTATGTGCCTTCTTTCCTCCTTTAGATTGTGATCTCTTGGATATCAGCCTGTCTTTTGTTTCTTCTTTTTTATCCCCCAGGGTTTAGCACATCACCTAGTACGTAGTAGGCATTTAATTAACATTTATTGACTGATTTAGGCGCTTAAAAACCTAAAATATAGGTACTTTTATTATCCCCATTTTACAATTGATTTTAAGTGACTTTTCCAGGGTTGTACAGGACTTCCTCAGACCAGGTCTAGTCCTCTATATCCACCAAGGTATCATTCCAAATGTGGAAAGAACTGTCCAGGGATTTAATAGTTTTGCCTTCCCTGGAGGTCATAGGATTATAGATCTAAATCTAAAAGGAATCTCAAGGGTCATCTAATCCAGCCCCTCTTTTTAAAGGTGAGGAAACAGGCCCAGGAAGGGCCAATATATTAACTAGAAAGAATCAGAAATAGGTGAATCTAAATTAGCTGAGTTAAGAACCAGCAATATTTTTGGAGTACCATGCTGCTTTCCAGGGAAGGCTAGATCACCACTTGGGCATACTACATACTCTTATTCAGCTATGAGCCAAAAGAAAGGACTCTTGGGGGTCCTTTCTAACTCTGAGAATATGATTCCCCAGAAAACCAAGGATCCCCTTTGTAAGCTGGTAATAATATGATGATGATAACTAGCACCTATTCTGTGCCAGGCGATGTGCTAAGCACTTTCTCAATATTATCTCATTAATCCCCAACAACCCTATGAAGTAAGGACCATTGTTATCCCTATTTTATGGTTAAGGAAACTGAAGTTAATAGAAATTAGGTGCTTGACGAAGCTCACATACAACCTGTAAGTGTCTGAGGCTGGATTTCAATTCGGCTCTCTAAATGTTCCACAGCTAACTCAAAGCTTATGTCTTTGAGTTAAGATCAATAAAACAAGCATTTATTCATCATTTTTTGCGTACAAAATTTTTTTTTACAGTTTCATTAAAGTGTTTTAGTAGTCCCTGATGATCTTGAATATCTGAAGAATACAATTTGCTGGAATGGCTCGTCAGGATTCAACTGAAGGGCTACATTCTCCAGAAGATCTCTCCTAGCCCCCTGGAAAAGATGCTAGGGCCTTTCCATCACTTTTCCTCCTCCAAAATTCACTTGTATTTATTTTATAGGTAAGTGGTATAGTGTATTAAGTGCTAGGCCTAGAATTAGGAAGACCTGAGTTCAAATTCAGCCTCAGACACTTATTAGGCAAGACACTTAATTTCTCTTCGTTTCTTCAACTATAAAATGGATATGATGATATTATCTACCTCAAAGGATATTTGTGATCATCAAATGAGATAATTTTAAAGTACCTAGCAAATAATTGATATTATATAAACGCTTAGTCCCTTCTCTCCTCCTTCATTTTGGTGTATATGCACATGCTAATTCCCTCTTTTCAGCTATATTAAACATAGATATGCATACATTTTTCCCTAAATGTTAAACATTTATCAATACACTCTTGTACTGTTTGAGTGCAGCAAAAGAAAGGAGAAAGTTAACATAATGGAACTCTCATCACACAAGCAGCTTGGTGATTGAAGGTAGGTAGGTAGATAGACAGACAGACAGACAGACAGATAGATAGATAGAGGGATGGGTGAATGGATAGATGGATGGATGGAAGGACAGATAGAGAAACAAGTTGGTATTTCCATAGTGCTTTGGGGTTTACAAAGTGTTTTTATCCATTGTCTGTCTTTCTACTTGTATTTGTATTCCCAGCACTACCAAACAAACTGTATTTTCTAGTAAAATAATAAATGCTGGTTGGTTGACTGATTCTGTAGGATATAAGTTCTTTGAGGGCAGGGATTGTTTTTTTAGTCTTTGTATCTCCAGTGCCCAGCATAATATAGGTACTTAATTTAAGTGATCATAGATTGATAGACTGGTTGGTTGTTATTCAGTTGTGTCTGACTTCTTTTGAAGTTTTCTTGGCAAAGAAACAGGCATAGTTTGTCATTTCCTTCTCTGTCTCATGTTACAAATAAGGAAACTGAGGCTAACCGGGTTAAGTGACTTGCTTGAATATCACGCAGCTAGTAAATGTCTGAGGCCAGATTTGAAACAGAAAGAGGAATATTCCAGACTCCAGGCCCAATGCTCCCTCCACTGCACCATCTATTTGCTCTGATTAAGTGATAGGATAGGTTGAATCTATTGGTGTTCTAGGAGTTTCTAGGAACTCCTTGACTAAGGAAATCTAACTATTATAAGGGTTAAGAGAAGTCTGTGTGGAGGGAGCACACACTCCAATGAATCATGAACCTCTGGAGGTATCAAAGCTCAATTACCACATATATGGAACTCTACTAGTTACTTTGGACCACTCATTTTAAACCATATAAAAATATGCCTTACCTATAATTTAAGTATTTCACATATGTGTGACTTGAATCCCCATACAAGTTTCTTTAGGAATAGAGAAGCGCTACAATTCTTGTATATTCTTCACAGTTCCTGATTGTGTTTATTGACTGGCCAAATAACCAACATAATCCCTGGAAGAAGTTCTCAATTTGTTCAGTCCCTCAACAAGCATTTATTAAACACTTAATTATTTGAAGTACCAGGAAAACAAGGTGGATAGAGTGAAGACTCCTCCTCTTCGTGAGTCTAAATCCTGGCCTCAGATGCTTATTAGCAAGTATGATCCTATGTAAAGTCATTTAACCCTGTTTGCCACAGATTCCTCTTCTGAGCTGGAGAAGGAAATGGGCAAACTATCCCTGTATCTTTACCAAGAAAACTCCAATAGGCTCACAAAGAGTCTGAAAAAACTTAGTAACAATTCAGAATAATCTTATGGTTTTGAGGTCCTTTTAGGAAAGAAACTTCTTGCTTTTCTTTGTAGCTCCAGTGCTTACTGAAGTGCCTGAAACATAGTAAATGATAGGTGATTAATAAATATTTATTAACTTCTTGACTATGTACTAGACACTCTAAGCATTGCTAATCCAAAAAAGACAATTGACAGTCTCTCTTCTCAAGAACCTTATAATCTAATGGGAAAACAACATACAAACAAAAGTAAAAACATACTTGGAATAAATTGGAAAAAATTCTAAAGGGAAGTCACTAGTATTAAGGGAACTTGGGCAAAGCTTCCTATAGATGACAAGATTTTATCTGGGACTTGAAGGAAGCCAGGAAAGCTAAGAAGGTAGGGATGAGGAGAGGGAATATACCACGCATGAGAAACAATCATGGAAAATTCCTGTAGTGAAGTTTTATGTCTGTAAATGATGAATATTATTTTTCAGAAGAGTCTTTGAAGGCACTCCACTTGGAAAATATAAAGAACAACAACAAAAATTATATGCACATACAAATACACACACAAAAAATGACTCTCTAATCTATAAATAAGAGCGAATTTAGCACACAACAACAAAATGCCAAAACGAAGTAGGGAGATGGAGTATGAGGAACAGCCAGTAGGCTTTTGTCACTAGATCACAGAGTATATGGGGGAGAGTAAGGTGTAAGAAGACTGGAAAGGCAGGAGGAAGCCAGATAGTGAAGGGTTTTAAAAACCAAACAGGATTTTATATTTGATCTGGGCAGTGACAAGAAGTCATTGATGTTTATTCGTTTTGTTGAATTGAATTTAAAAATACAAAAGACGTGAAAGACATAATATCTATCCTTATATAACTCATTAATTATGCTCATTAGCAACAGAGATATTTTGAGTTTCATTATTTTAGGTAATTTCTACACAAAGGAAAACTTGGGAAAATGGATAAAGAGCTAACCTCAGAATCATGAAGGCTTCTAGCCCAGCCCAAGACAAATGCTGCTGTGTGGCCATGAATAAGTCATTGAAATGCCCCTTATGCATACCCCCAGGCAAATCTCTGAGAATACAGATTTCAACTCTGCATAAATAGCAAGAGTTCAGTAATAAGGAATCCCCTATATTAAAGAAATCACTGGGCCAGATTAAAAGAAAACGTCTATGCATATAAAATAATTTTTGTCCTTGTCCAGTTAAGTCATATCTGACCTTTCATGACCCCATTGGAGTTTTCTTGGCAAGAATACTAGAGTGGTTTGCATTTCCTTCTCCAGGTCATTTTACAGATAAGGAACTGAGGCAGACAAAGGTTAAATAAGTTGCCCAGGGTAACACAGCTAGTGAGTATCTGAGACCAGATTTGAATTTAGGTCCTCCTAAATCCAGGCCTGTGACTATCTACTTAGCTCATCTAGATTCCCCCAAGAAACAATATAAAAAATACAAGGAAATACAATTAATCTTTATTTAATTTAATAATATTTTACTTTTCCAAATACATGCAAAGATAGTTTTTCAACATTCACCTTTGTAAAACCTTGTATTCCAAATTTTTCTCCCTCCTCACAAGCTAGCAAGCAATCTGATATAAATTAAACATGTACAATTCTTCTAAACGCATTTCTATATTCATCATGCTGCACAAGAAAAATCAGACCAAAAAGGAAAAAACCATGAGAAAGAAAAAAAGAAAACAGATAACAACAAAGGTGAAAATCCTATGCTTTGATCCACATTCGGTCTCCACAGTTCTCTCTCTGGATGTGGATGGTGCTTTCCATCCCAAGTCTATTAGAATTGTTTGAATCACCACATTGTTGAAAAGAGCCAAGTCCATCACATTTGACCATCACATAACCTTGTTACTTTGTATAACTTTCTCTTGGTTCTGCTTGCTTCATTCTGCATAGTTCATGTAAATCTTTCCAGGCTTTTCTGAAATCATCCAACTGATTGTTTCTTATAAAACAATAATATTCCATGACATTCATATCCCATAACTTATTCAGCCATTCACCTACTGATAGCATCCACTCAGTTTTTAGACACACTTAGGTAACAGAACGTATAGAGCACTGAATTTTGATCTAATCTAGCTACGTTTATTACCTGTATGAACCAAGGAAAGTCACTTAACTTCTCTCTGTTTTAGTTTCATCATCTGTAAAATGGAACTGATGATACCATCTAGCCCATAGGTTTATTGTTAGGATAAGATAATAGCCTGGTTGTAAAGCACTCTGCCTAAAAGCACAATAAAATGCTAGCTATTATGATTAAGTGCTTACTATACGCTGCATAAATTAAAAATAATGTTATAGGAGGGGGAAAGTGCTTATATACGTAAATGCAGCGGAATTAGGCAGTATGGTAAAGTCAAATGGCTTGGGTTCAGCAGCTAGGGAGCATATGGATAGAGCATGCTGGGTCTGGAGTCAGGAAGCTCTGAGTTCAAATCCATTACTCTAAGCATTGAGAATACAAAGAAAGTCTCCTTTTCTCAAGAAGCTTATAGTCTAATGGAAGAGACAACATACAAACAAATGTAGATAAGAGAGATAAATGGGATAAATTGAAAAAATTTTTAGAGGGAAGTCACTAGCATTGAGGGAACTCAGGAAAGGCTTCCTATGAATGGTAAGGGTTGTAGTGAGGATCAAATGAGAAAACATTTGTAATACTAAGAGTATAGTGTCCAATATATATTAAGTACTATATAAATGTTAGTCATTATTTAGCCTCTGTGAGCCTGTTTCACATCTATGTGATAAGGAGGTTGGACTAAAATGACCTTTGAAGTCCTTCCAGATCTAGATTCATATCCTAAGAGGAAAGTTTAGCACTGGGTTTAGGAGAAGTAATGGATTTAAATTGGAGAGGGAAAGGGGAAGGATAGACCATCGATGCCAATCAGCAATGTATTATTACTCTTCAAGCTTTTTAGTCCTTAGACTACAACGTACCTTAATTTTAGATATTAGCAAATTAGGACTCGGGGATTTAAATTTGAGGTCTCACAAGCAAAGTTGGATTTAATGCCTTTTTATTCCAAATCTGGTGACAGTGTTAATTGGTTCATAGCTGGAAGGTACCTTAGAGGCTACTAAGTTCAACTACCCCCCACCTTTTACAGATGAGGAAACTGAGGCTGAGTTTGGATTTTTATGTATCTGTTTTATCATCTCTGCGTTGCTTAGAGGTACTAAGACTAGACAAGTGAACTGCTTGGTTCCAGAGGGAGCAGAGCAAGAAAATGCAGAGACACATAGAAGTCTGATGTAAGGAAAAACAGCACAACACAGATTTATCCACAAAGAGGTTGGATCAATGGTGTAAAAGGGATTCTTTTATAAATATGGGTTAACCTAGATGACCACAGTGGTCCAACACTGGAATTATTTACTCTAAGATGGATTAGCGTTATTACTCTCATTCTAAAGAAGTGGAAACTAAGAGAGAAGAAAGTATTGGTTCATACGCACATTAGAAATTAATTAGAATAAAGACAGAACAAAATTAGAAGCCGGAGATCAGAAATCAGGCCATAGAGGAACAGAATGTTTCCTTGGAAGCATTTAATAAGGCAGATGTATTATTTAGTTTTTCTTAAAAAAAAAAAAAAAAAAAAAAGCCATCCTGAAAAAAATTCTCATAAATCTAAATTAATTACAACTTCCTCACCTGTTTGAAAGCTTTTTATTTTTGCAAGGCAGAGTTAAGTCATTTGCCTAGAGTCACATAGCTAATAAGTGCCAAGTGTTTGAATCTGAATTTGAACTTAGGTCTCCCTGATCTCAGGGCCAGCACTCTATCCATTGGGGCATCTAAATGCCTCCCCCCACCCCCATTTGAAAGCCTTTAATGATTCTAATGAAAGCTTTTTAATGATTTTAATGAAAGTGAAGTCATGACTGAAATGGACTCTAGAAGCTATCCATTCTGACGCCTTAATTTTAGATATTAGCAAACTAGGACTCAGGGATTTAAATTTGAGGTCTCACAAGCAAAGTTGGAATTAATGCCTTTTTATTCCAAATCTGATGACAGTGTTAATTGGTTCATAAATTTTGAGCTGGAAGGTACCTTAGAGGCTACTGAATCCAACTACCCACCACCATTTTACAGATGAGGAAACTGAGGCTGAGTTAAGGGACTTGCCCAGGGTCACATAACTAGTATAGTTATCCCACTACTACACATACTACCTAGCTTCTCTACCATCTAACTCTAAAATGTAGTCTCATCTCAGACTGCGCACCTATATCAACCTTTCTATTCTAGGCTTACTTATGGTCAAAAACATTCTCTGGTTTGGGGGTCCCAGTGAGATCCATAAGTCTGCTTTTTGATAAGCTGTTTCCTCCATCTAACGAGCATCTAATTTCTCTCCTCTTCTGTACCCCTGCCTTGCCCTTGCTGGAATACTCTATGCTAGAATCTTCCACAATGAAAATTCCTCTACCTGGAAACTTCCAATGATCATATCTGAGTTTCTAACACAAACACACCCCAAGCTCACAATCTAATGGGGGAACAACATGCAAATAAGTATATAATAAGGTGACTAGGAAATAATTAACAGAGAGAAATCACTGGAATGAAGAGGCATTGGGGAAGACTTCGGAGACATATTGATACTGTTTTATAATCTACCTCCCTAGTGATTGCTGAATATGAAAACTATTCTGATATCTGACACCTGTGGCTTCAGTCAAACTGAAACCTGCTGAAGACCTTAGTTTAAAAAGGCCAAGGTCAACCATTTCATCCAGGGCCATTTCAGTTATTTTGATTTATGTCTTGCCACCAGACCCAGATAGCTCTGGAGGGGAAAGTGAGGCAGATGATTTTGCAAAGCCCTCCCTCACTTCAATCCAATTCAGTTTTGCATGTCATCGCATCACCTCCCTGATGTCGTGGTCCTCTATGAGAAAGAAGGCAATACAATCTTCCTAGTCCCTTGGGTTCTCAATTTAGCCATCATCCTTAATCCTGCAGTCTGTCTCTTTGTCTGTCTGTCTCTCTCATACACATACACAGAGCCAATCTGTTGTCACATTCTTTTGTTTTCTCCTCTGTAACATCTTTTTGCTGACATGGAAATCACTCTAGTGAAGGACCTTAATCACCTCGCACCTAATCACCTCACACCTAAACTATTACAAAAGCCTGCTGGTGGGTTGACATAGGTTAAGTTCACAAGACAAAATAGTCAATAACTATAGCAATCTGGTGTTTGACAAACCCAAAGATCCCAACTTTTGGGATAAGAATTCATTATTTGACAAAAACTTCTGGGAAAACTGGAAATTAGTATGGCAGAAACTAGGCATTGACCCACACTTAACACCAAATACCAAGAGAAGATCAAAATGGGTCCATGATTTAGACATAAAGAATGAGGTCATAAATAAATAAGAGGAACATAGGATAGTTTACCTCTCAGACTTGTGGAAGAAGAAAGAATTTGTGACCAAAGAAGAACTAGAGATCATTATTGATCACAAAATAGAAAATTTTGATTACATCAAATTAAAAAGCCTTTGTACAAACAAAACTAATGCAAACAAAATTAGAAGAGAAGCAACAAACTGAGAAAACATTTTTACAGTTAAAGGTTCTGATAAAGGCCTCATTTCCAAAATATATAGAGAATTGACTAAAATTTATAAGAAATCAAGCCATTCTCCAATTGATAAATGGTCAAAGGATATGAACAGACAATTCTCAGATAATGAAATTGAAACTATTTCCACTCATATGAAAGAATGTTCCAAATCACTATTGATCAGAGAAATGCAAATTAAGACAACTCTGAGATACCACTACACACCTGTTAGATTGGCTAAGATGACAGGAAAAAATAATGATGAATGTTGGAGGGGATGCGGGAAAATTGAGACATTGATGCATTGTTGGTGGAATTGTGAATGAATCCCACCATTCTGGAGAGCAATCTGGAATTATGCCCAAAAAATTATCAAACCCTTTGATCCAACAGTGCTACTACTGGGCTTATACCCCAAAGAGATACTAAAGAAGGGAAAGGGACCTATATGTGCCAAAATGTTTGTGGCAGCCCTTTTTGTAGTGGCTAGAAACTGGAAAATGAATGGATGCCCATCAATTGGAGAATGTTTGGGTAAATTGTGGTATATGAATGTTATGGAATATTATTGTTCTGTAAGAAATGACCAGCAGGATGAATACAGAGAGGTTTGGAGAGACTTACATGAACTGATTCTGAGTGAAATGAGCAGAACCAGGAGATCATTATACACTTTAACAACAATACTGTATGAGGATGTATTCTGATGGAAATGGATATCTTCGACAAAGAAAAGATCTAATTCAGTTCCAATTGATCAATGATGGACAGAATCAGCTACACCCAGAGAAGGAATACTGGGAAATGAGTGTAAACTATTTGCATTTTTGTTTTTCTTCCCAGGTTATTTTTACCTTCTGAATCCAATTCTTCCTGTGCAACAAGAGAACTGTTTGCACACATATATTGTATCTAGGATATACTATAACATATTTAACGTGTATAAGACTGCTTGCCATTTAGGGGAGGGGGTGGAGGGAGGAAGGGAAAAATCAGAACGGAAGTGAGTGCAAGGGATAATGTAAAAAATTACCCATGCATATGTCAATAAAAAGTTATAATTATTTAAACAAAATAAAATAAATAATGACAAAAAAGAAAAAAAGAAAAAAAAGAACACAAGGTTTTGCAAGGGCTAATGTTGAAGAATCTTCCATGTATGTTTTGAAAAATAAAAAGCTTTAATTTTAAAAAATTTAAAAATAAAACAAACAAAAAAAAATCCTCTCTTCTATAGAAATTCTTCCCCCATCCTTCCCAATTATATGACCTTGCCTCTGTTAATTATTTTCTGATTATCCTGTATATATATTGCTTTGCATATATTTGCATATATTTGTTTTCATATTACCTCCCCATTAGATTGCAAGCTCCTTGAGAGCAGGCACTGTCTTTGCCTCTCTTCATCATAGGACCAGTATGTATTTAGTAAATGTTTATTAACTGATTAATCTGATTAAAAGTCACAGCTTTTCTATCATTTTTACCCTTTTAATAAGTAACATTCCTTTCTCCCTTTAAGATAATAGCACTGAGCCCAAGCATCTTTGGTGTCACTCTATAGAAATTCTATAAGAGTAACTATAGTCACTCTATAGACTATAGTCTATAGTCACTCTATAGACTAAAAAAAGAGTCCTTTCCTTCATAAAGGTTCATGACCTGCATCTAAGTAGTGCCCAGAAAGTTGAACTCCTTTCCTCCTATGCACACATACCTAAGCCTGGCTTCAAAAACCAGGAAAAAGGAAAACAACAATGATCATATCAACATTTGGGGTCGTCACTATTTAAAAAATAGCGACACAAAATAATACAGTTGAAAGAATGGAACTAGCTTGAGTTAGAACACCAACTTGGTTGGGTCATCCTCTTGAGGACTCAGTTTCATCTCTTGGAAAAAAATGAGGGGATGCTAAACTTCTAAATTTGGTCAGTATTAAATCTATAAAAAAGAGTAACAATAAGGACCAGATTGATCATTTCATTAATATAAGGAATTCTCAGGAGAAGAAACCTCCTCTATCATTGTAGCTTATAATCTTAAAAGAGTTACCTAAAAGGGTCAAGAAGTTTGGTGACTTGACCAGGTCACCTAGTCAGTAGCTATCAGAGAATAGACTTAAAGCTATGTCTCTATTTACTGTGGAAGTTTGCCCATGAAGAAGTAGAAGGAAGAAGAAGAGGAGGAGGAGGGAGAGGAGGAGGAGGAGGAGGAAGACATAGAATAGGGAGGTTTGAGAAGAGCTAATCTCTTACAGAAATATCTTGCTTTTTAAAATCTCTCACCAGAGATGATAATAGCAGGAATTCAAATAGAAGAAATAAACTACAGAAACAGTTCCTAGTTATAAGGATTTCTCCTTGTTTTCCTTTCATTGTTATTATATCCTTCCTGTAATTAATGTATATTCCAAACTAAAGCTGTCTATAATTCTATGACATATAAAGTTTAGTATTAATCCTTTGGTTTAAAAGAGGGTTTAAGATTTCAATGTAAGAAAGAATGAGAAATAACATTTTTAAGAGAAATTGGGTTTGTAATTCTGACTACACTAACATCTATGTTCCTATGTAATGGGTGGATTATAAATCTTTAAGTGACTTAATTCTCCTAAAATTTATTAAACAAATATAGGTTCTAAAAATATGTGTCTGATAGTTTGAGTTGTCAAGAACCTTGTGAACTATGTAGGTGTGTTTGTATCTGTTCATGACATGTCAAATTAGTTATAATAAGAGTATTCGGAATCAGATTCTGTCTTTTAAAGTGGTTAGAATATTTGCATTAATCACTTATTTGTTAAATTTGCTTTATAATGTATAACATTCTCTCTCTCTCATATATATATATATATGTATATGTGTATATATATATATATAACCTTAACTTGATCTATATCTTGCCATTGGATTCAGATGGCTTTATTTTTTTTCTTTTTTTTTTTTACATTAATTTTTTTTTTATTTAATAGCCTTTTATTTACAGGATGTATGCATGGGTAACTTTACAGCATTAACAATTGCCAAACCTCTTGTTCCAATTTTTTACCTCTTACCCCACCACCCCCTCCCCTAGATGGCAGGATGACCAGTAGATGTTAAATATATTAAAATATAAATTAGATAAACAATAAGTATACATGACCAAAACGTTATTTTGCTGTACAAAAAGAATCAGACTCTGAAATATTGTACAATTAGCTTGTGAAGGAAATCAAAAATGCAGGTGTGCATAAATATAGGGATTGGGAATTCAATGTAATGGTTTTTAGTCAGATGGCTTTAGAGGGGAAAGTGAAGCAGGTGACTTTACATAGCCCTCTCTCCCTCACTTAAATCCAATTCACTTGCATGTCATGGCATCACCTCCTTGATGTCATCCAAGAACAAAGGACTAATAACAACAACAACATACATATATGATATAGAGATAAAAATAAGTGGATATAGACAGTCAGATAGATAGATAGATAGATAGATAGATGGAAGGGGAATAATTCCAAATTGTTCTCCAGAATGGCCAGATCAATTCACAGTTCTGCCAACTGTACATTAATGTGCCTATTTTCCCACAGTACCATCAACATTCATCATTTTCATTTTTTTGTAATCTTTGCCAATCTGTTGGATATGAGTTAGAATCTTAGAGTAGTTTTAATTTGAACTTATATAGAGGTATGCATAGTATGATTTCACACACATATATGTATACATGTAGATATGTACATATATGTACAAATTTGATTTCATTTCAAGATGAGATAAATGTATTATTAGTATTACTTAACTGTTTTACTTTGTTATAAGGGACTTTTCGTGAACTGCTAGATAAATGTAATTAAAAACCAGACACAGGAACAATGAAACTGGGGGAAAAAACCCAAAAAATGTCCCAATGAGGTTTCTATGTTGGTTTTTCAACTCCAATAGCTCTCTAATTCTTTCTGTATAGGAATGAAACTATTCCATGTTAGATTCATGTGTGTACTCTGGGAATCCTTTAGTTTTCTCCATACTGCTAGGAAAAACTTAGACTAGAGTCAAAAACAAATTCTTCTGAATCAGAGGTAAGTATGGAATTGGAGCCTAATTCTCTTATAAAGAAGACAATTAACCACAAAGCAATGAATCTAAGGCAAATAATGAGAATTGGCAAAGGTTGAAGGTTGCCAATCCCTGTGACTTTAGTAGTACCAGGCTAACCTGAGTGCTAGGAAAATAGTATTTGATATGTGTGTTCTTTCTTGCTTAGAAGAGCCCTAGAGGAGGGGAATATTAGAAATCCAAACCACATCATGAGTTTGAATTAGAAAGAAGTTCTCTCTTTTACCTAATTCCTTCCATGGCAACAAACTTGCAGGCAAGAAGCTTTCCTCTTTAGATAAAGGTAATTTCTTTTCTTTTTTTCTTTCTTTTTTTAGAAGCTTTAGTCAATTTAGATAACAGCTGGACTTGACAAAAGAATAATAACTAATACAAATATAGAATTTTCAGTTTTGCAAAGTATTTTACACATATAATACTATTTTGACTCTTCCAACAATAGATATATAGATCTGTATCACAACATTTATTATCCTGATTTTAAAGATGAGGAGAGTGAGAGCCAGGATGGGTTAAATAACTCACCCAGACTTAGAGAATAACTAATGTGGCATTCAAATTCTTTTACCTGTGACCAGCACAACATCCACAATGCCTTGGTACCTCTCAAATACAAACAGAAGAAATCTTTGCTGGAGGTCACACAGATCTTAAGATAACAAATCGGGGAAAGAAAATGAATGATTGAAAATAAGTCATAGGTGGTATTACAATTGAGAAGAGGCAATTAGGGGAAGAGGCAATTAAGGGAATATAAATAACTTGCTATCACATCTATTTACTTTTTCATTTCTACAAAATCTTTGTAGTAATGTTCTTAGCATATGTTGAAGATATTATTGATAAAAAAATTATCATCAAGGAACACACAGATTTCAGCAATTTCTTCCATCAGATCTTCATAATTACCATTGTTGAATGAAAAATTCAGAGAATACAAAATACAAAAAAGGTAAAAAGGCATTTCACTTGGTAGATGAAAATCAACATTAAAGGTTTACTTCCAACAAAGTGTCTCTTATGAATATATTAAAATCATAGTATAGTCCCTCATAGATGAGGCCTCAAAGATTCAAATATTTTCTGATTATTTGTATCAACTGAAACCTAAAACAGGAGACATATATTTATGAAAAGTTTGTTATTTTAATGGAGGGTGTCTGACACATAATCTGAGAACAATTTCTTATAGATTATGATATCCACCTGATGCTTCTGTTCCTGATTACATTATGCTAATTGAGTCAAGTTCCAGATACCTATATAGTAAACAATTGATAAATGCCTATTTCCTTCATCTTTTCAGAATACTGTAGTCTTCTATAACTCAAAGGAATTCTATCTAACCATACATAAAGGAAAAAGCAAATGGATAAAGAATGCCTAATGATTGAATTATGATATTGATGAATAATTCATTGTATTGATCTCTCAATATAAAAATTTTGGATTAATGTCATAGATGGTCATTGAGTTTGTTCCAGAATTAAACAAGAAGAACAAAGTGGGTGGAACTGATTTGGGAGAAATTGTACAGTTAAACAAAAATCTATCTTTTTAACACCAATCTACATACCTATGAAAAATTGGACATTGTAATTTCTAAAAAATCTAAATTACTAGTGAACTAAAAGTCAATGGAAATAGTTATAGGCCTATGAAGCAGTGTGTCACTAATGGTGATACATATTTGTGAGAAAGATTGTAAATGGCATTTTCAGGAAATGTAGGAATGGAAAAAGAGATAGACTGGCCATATGACAAAAGGGAAGGATAACATATAGAGGGATAATTTCAGTGTTACTCTTCTCCAAAATGTTAAAAGATCTAGAGAAAAGTCAGGGAGGACCTATAAAAGATATGGAAAAGAATCATGAGTAATGAAGTCATAATGCCCATTGAAGGGAGTACCAATGTGGGAATGTAAATCCACTAAAATATAAAGAACCAATGTTAAAGTAGAACTCTATGGTATTATAAGAGTCTTAAATAGCTAATTTATTTATACTATATTTTTATTAAAGTTTTTTTTTTATTTTCAAAACATATGCATGGATAATTTTACAATGACCCTTGCAAAACTTTCTGTTCCAAAATTTTCCCTCCTCCCCACCCCCTCTTCTAGATGGCAAGTAATCCAATATATATTAAACATTATACTATATTCTAAAGGAATTGGTTTACAAAAATATTGTTGCCCATTTGTACAGCTTTACTACTTAACCAATTTTTGCACGTTATTCCATTTTACTTAATGACCATTTATTAAGGACTTAACTTTGTCTCAGGTACTCTGCTAAAGAAAGAGTGGTGATTGAGGAGATGATGATAACAATCGTAGTAATGATTGTAATTGTAATAATAATAACTACACCATACTTTATCAATGTTTTAAGGTTTACAAAGTGTTTACAAACATTACATTCTCACACAAAAAGGTAAAAACAATTATTACCCCCATTTTACAAATGAGGAAACTGAAACTGAGAGGTTAAGTAACTTTCCTAGAGTCATACAGCTAATAAATGTGCAAAACTGGATTGAATCAGGGTCCAGTACTCTATTCACCCTTCTAATAGCTCCTTGAGAGAGGAATTGTTAGCATAATTAACCTCATTCTCTAGATGAAGAAAAAGACAGAACTAAAGCTAGAATTCAGATCTTCTAACTTCAGGTCCAGCATAACTGGCATAGTCTTAGATGATAAATGCCAGATAAACAATTCCAGTTCCTGTATTTTCCCTGGATGTGTCTATTTTTAACATGTGACTTATGTATTAGGAGATGGCTTAACATTTTTTCTGAAAGAAAAAATAAGCCCTTTCTGCTGATTGCTCAAACTCTAAAAACTGCAGGGAAAAGCAAACTTTTTCTAGGAATTTACTTTGTTCAATAAAACAAGCAAATTTATAGATTTTTTTTTAAAGTTGATATTTTAAGTTGATATTAGTTAAGCCTCAATTTCCTTCCAGCACTTTAAATTTATTATTTTAAATCACTGAATTAGGTTATTTTTATACACACACACACACACACACACACACACACACACATACCCCTTGCTTCTGGGTCATTCAGCAAAGACAGAATGGTCTGTCACCTAGCTGAGATAGTTTGGTGCCCAGGAGTGTTGGATTCTTGGATGGCAAGTTTTGTACAAACTATGGAATGGGAACGTGGTATATTTGTGATGTTGATACGGTATTGTAGCCATGCCTAAGCAATGCATTATTTTTCATTAATAGATGACTTTTGTATTGTTGATTTGCTATTTATCACAAATTATTTTTATTGATGTGTGATATATTATTGAGTTGTGCTTCTTGCATACATTTTTATTATAATCCCTATGTATTATCCAATGTATAACTGCAAAATTTTAAATTGTTAAAACAGATATATAATTTGTTTGATTTCATTTTTCTTGCAAACCTTTTGTATTGCTAATTTGTTATGATCACATGTTAGGTTTTTAGTCAGTGATGTTTTTGTTAATGACATATTTTGATTGTGATATATTGGTGACTGATTCCATATACGACTATCATCTTTAGTTATAAATATTTTTTCTGAAAAATACAGTTTTAAATCTGTTACTAGTTTAATCTTCAACATATATTAATACATTCAAGGCTGTAAAGCTTGCATTTGATGATTCAAATCTAAAAACCAATTTTCACAATTTGGCATTTAATTTTAAATTTAAATATACATTTCAGGAAATTCAGTTGGATTTAATGTAGCCAATGGTGGGGATAACCATTTTCCCAAATAAGCCTCTTAAGTAGTAATTCCATAGATTTTTTTTTTTTTTTTTTTTTTGTTCAGCTAAAACTTCTATCCTAGCTCCTCCATGAAGTCTTTTTAATCAAGGTACTTCCCAGCACTTTGCAGTTTTTTCAGTCCAGAGAACATGAAGGATGAAATCTAAACAAAAGCTTATTTACTTTTTTCACACTTCAGGAACCAGAGTAAATTCAGTCCAAAAAGCCCTAGGGGAAAGAAGAAGAAGAAGAAAAGAGTGACCTTTCATTCAGCTCAATTGAAATTAGCAAAGAGGGCTTTATTTACACTGTACATTATCATCCTAATTAAAAAGGTAAGGCAATACATTGATAATGATAGATAATTGCTCTCCAGAGTGGGTATTGCTGAGATATGGTAATCAAATTGTTGTTTGGGACTATTTAGATGTTAATAGGTAGGATTCTTTGAGCAGGCCATTTTTTTTTTTTTTAACCAAAGGTAGCTGCATTCAGGTGGAATGAGTTTCTGAACCTATCCTCAACAGCATTGCATTGACTGTGCCTATAAAGTTTTTCCCTTCTGTTACTATTTTTCAAAAGATGTTGCTGAATGAGAAAGGGCACCATATTCTCTCCTCTTCATTTCCCCTGTCTCAAAGTTCTCCTCCTCGATCAGTTTTTTAATAAATGTTATTGATATCTTTTGTCTTTACATGATCAAAATCCCTCCCAGCATCCACCAGCTCCCAGAAAGCCATTCTATATAACATTTTTAAGAAAAGAAAAGAAAAAAAAAACAATTAGAATATCGAGTCTGAATGTGTGTGATGTTTTATACTCAGGAACTTTCTATCTCTACAAAGAAGTGGGAAAGGCAATTTCTCATATCTGAAAAGATGTCTGAAAAAATCCCTAATGGTTTTAAAGGGTTAAAGGTCTAAATACAAACTGTATTTTTGGACAAATATGCCACCCAATATGGCTTTAGCTTCAGCCCTCTGAAAGACTTTCTATTGATTCTTATTTTTTTTTCTCCCTGTTGTCTTTTGTGTTAATGTAATGTAATGTCATTAGATTTGAGTTTTCTACTTCGTTGAACACGCAGATCCTACCTCTGTTGTCTTATTTTTCAGACTTAGTTTTAACTCCCCAAATACTTAGTCTCCATCTATCTTTGCACAGGCTGTCTCCCAAGTTTGAAATCCATTCCCTTCCCTCTTCTCCCCTCTGCTGTCTTAGAATGCCTATTTTTCTTCAAAGCTCACCTTCTACCGAAGACCTTTCCATCATTTATTGATGTCTCTTCTTCCTCAGATTACCTTGTATTTATTTTATATACACTTATATTTGTACAGGTAGTCTCCCTCTTAGAACATAAACACCTCGAGAGCAGGACTGTTTCACTTATGGCTTTGTATCTCCAATGGCTATTTCAGTTCCTGATCCATAATAGGTGCTCAATAATGATTCCTGGTCATGACTTTAAAAAAAAAAAAAAAAAACAACAACTTTTTTTTTAACTGAAAGGTTGGATTGGCTTTCCTTTTTTTTTTTTTTTTTTTTTAACAGAAAGACTGGGATCAATAATTTCAGAAATGACCAGAGTCTTAATGGATTTCACAGGTTCTAAACAAACTACAACATCCCCCTACCCTCTTCTTGATCCCAGACTTGGCTAAAAGTGGGGCTGCTGGGAAGGCCATGATGGGTACACATCATGGGAGTGGAGAGAAGGGGACACAATCCAATGGTCTGCCTCTGCCTTAATCTCATTGTCTTCTGCCCTATAGGCTGCAACCAGCTCCTATTTCCAGGGAATGTCTGAGGTAAAGGATAGAGAAGGAGAAACAGAAAAGAGGAAGGGGAAAATTGGAGAATGATATTGGCAAGAGGAGAGGAATATAGTCCCACCACAAAGGCAGAAAGATAGCCCTGCTTCTATCCCCAGGAGGAAATTTCTGCTTAATTGGGCAATATATACACACATATACATATATCTTCACATATGCACATACTTTCATATATACATACATATATACAATATATCTATATATACACATACCATGTGCACATATATGTATGTGTGTGTATATATGTATTGTGTTATACACACATATAAAATCTTCACAGGTCTAACTAAAATGAATGTCACAATGCATAAGAGGAGAATCAAAATGGGTAGAAGAGAAAGTGAGTATGGAAATCTAGGCACTTTTTATTTCTCACTTCACCTCTAGAATTCCAGATTTCATGACAGACTGGAATCAAGAGGACCATAGTTTGAGTACAAGCTTGGCCAAATCACTTGAGTGTCCTGGGCTGTATTTTGCTCACATGTAAAATGATGGGGTTGGACTTCAGGAGTTCTTAACTTGGGATCTTTGAACTATTTTTTAAAAATTGATAACTGTATTTTAATGGAGTTGGTTTTCTCTGTGATCTTACATGATTTATTTTATACATTTAGAAACATTGTATTGTATTGTAAATAGTAACATTAATATTATAACAACAGTTGACTGTGATTCAATCACTCTGCTTAATACAATGATCCAAAACAATTCCAAAGGATTCATGATGAAAAATGCTATCCATCTCCAAAGAGTTCTGAGGGGCTCTGAGTGTAATTTAAAATATACCTTTTTTGTTTTCTTTAATTTCTTTGTGCTTTTTTCCTTGTAATATGGCTAGTATGGAAATAAGTGTGCATGACTTCCCATGTATAATTGATATCCTATTACTTGTCTTCTCATTGGGTGAGGAAGGAACTCGAAAGGGGAAAAGTATTTGGAATTTAAAATTTTAAATTAATGTTAAAAATAAATAAAACCCGGGGCAGCTAGTTGGTGCACTAGATAGAGCACCGGCCCTGAAGTCAGGAGGACCTGAGTTCAAATGTGACCTCAGACACTTAATACTTCCTAGCTTGTGTGACCCTAGGTAAGTCACTTAACCTCAATTGCCTCAGCAAAAATAAATAGATAGACAAATAAATTTTTAAAAATCCTTCTGAGAAGAGATCTATACATAGCCTTCACCAGCCTGCCAAAGGGGTCTTCAATTGGGGGGGGGGGTAAGAATCTTAGAACTAGATGATTGGTTTCTAAAGTTCAAAATCTTATGTTCTTTTGTTGCCAAGAAATTAGGCCTTATCTATAGGTTTAGGATTAGGGGGGGAAAGGATTTGGGGAGTGGAGGTGGGGTTGTTGAGGACCACTTTTAGGAAACCAAACATTTTCAGTCTATAGAATTATTCATAGGAAAGTGTTTTTCTTGCCTTAACAATTATCTCCTTCCTCTTTTTTCCTTCCCCTTCCCCTCTCCTTCCTTCCTCTCTCCTCATCTGCTTTTCTCCCTTCCCCTCTCCCCCATCCTTTCTTTCGCCTCTTCTTTTCTCCTTTGGCAGCACTAAATTCGGAATTAGCAAGATTTTGATTTAACTTCTAACCCAGACATTTTCTTGTTGTATGATTTTAGGAGTCACCTAAATTATTTTGCCTCCAATTAATTCTCGGCGAATAAAATGGACTCAATACCTGTAGCACTTATCTTAAAGTTATTGTAAGGATCAAATGAGATTATATATATTCTTTACATACCTTAAAATGCTATACAATGACAGTTGTTATTTTTAAAAATCATTACTCTTGGATGAAAAGTATATAGAAATGGTTCATTATTGCAGAATATCCCAGAAATAGGTAGGATTTGTAAGAAATTGGACAGTACAGAATCAAATAACCAGGTTATAAAAGTAAGTACTGAATTACATTAGAGAGGTCAGAATCTTTGTGAAAACACATATAAAAGAGGTCTGCTAAAATGTTAACTGCAGAGAGCTATGCAAATGAATAGAGAGCAAACAAAATTAAAAGGGACCAAGAGGAAAAAAAGGCTGAGCAATCTTCCTATCACTTATCTCAATCTACTCTCTTCTCATGGATTTCCACCTTAGAGAAAAGTGGAGACTCCCTGCTTTAGATGCTATCTCAGATGAAGGCCTGGGGGAGGGGAAAACCACCTTTCATATAAGCTTACATCCTATTGAATATCTTGTGCAGGCAAAACTCAGTTTAAAAAGATCTTTATAAAGGAAATGAGAACCACTTCATTTCACTTGTCATCACATTTTGATTGGAAATATTTCACTTGCTCGATTTTATAAGAGCAGTAACTATTTCTACCCTACTGTTTAGTTTTCTAGAAGGTGAATTAGGTATTGAAAAAAGTCAGTGGACTCTGGGGGATTCCTGAAGATTCACCATAATTTCATTCCTGTATTTCTGTCCGGTAGAGTTGCTTAATTGTTGTCAGTCAACAAGCATTTATTAAGTATCTACTCTGAAACAGGCAGTCTACTAAGCCCCTGGGGCTATAAAGAAATGTTTAAAAGAGAAAAAAAATATATGTAGGAAATGATGAGCTGGTAGGTTTAGGAAAAAATACAGAAAGACAGCCTTATGAGGACACTATACACCTTCAGAAAAACCGAGGACAAATGGAAATAAATATAATATATGTGTATAGATGTGTATGATTACAGATATCTGTGTATATGGTATGTATGTGTGTATGTATAGCTATCTATATCCATCTCTCTGAGTTTAATTATAGTCTTCTGTGGGGGATAGAAGGTGGGAAGAAAAGGGGGAAATAAAGTAAAAAGTGCACCACAGAGAACAATAGAAAAACCTATAAGGACGCTAAAGATGGACAGCTCTGAGAACAATGGGTAGAATTTATGATTTAAACTTTCTTGAAATGGAAATTTATTGCTGTTTCTTTTTAATCCTGTCATGTTCTGCTGTGCACATGGCAATGGTTTTTCTTCTTTTCTTTTTTTGTATTTAAGTTTAAAATTAAAAAAAAAAAAAAAAGAAAAGATAATCTATGCACTCAAACTTACCCAAAACAGAGAAAAACATTCAGTCTTTGTTCTCAAGGTGAGACCTCTCAAGCTCTCAAGGTTTACTAATCTAATGGGAGAAGATTAAATTGAGAACTGAAAGAAGTTTTAGAAGTCACCTAGTTAGACCTTTTCATTTTACTATTTAGAAAACAGACTCAGAGAAGTTAAGTATGCAGAGTACTTGGTACATAGTGTTCAGTTATAGCCAAATCTTCATAATCCTGTGGACCATAGCACACCAATATTGTCTGGGATTTTTCTTGGGAAAGGTACTGGAACCATTTGTCATTTCTTTTTCCACTGGATTGAGGTAGAGTTTAAATGATTTGTCCAGGATCATATAGATGTTGGGTGCAATTTGAACTCAGGTCTTCCTGACTCCAGGTCCTGTCTTATTTTGGTGCTTAATCAATGCTTGTTTACTTAAGTGTTTTTTGTAATAACAGAGGTAATACTGGTTGAGGTGAGATTTGAACTAGGGTTCTAGGACTCCAGGTTCTCTTTCTATAATCTCATATTGTTTACCATTTTTTCCTATTCATTATCATAAGGGTTTTTCCACATAAAAACTTCCTTCCTTCCTTCCTTCTTTCCTTCCTTCCTTCCTTTCTTCCTTCCTTCCTTCCTTCCTTCCTTCCTTCCTTCCTTCCTTCCTTTCTTTTTTCTTTCTTTCTTCCTTTCATTCTTTCTCTTCATTCTCTTCATTCTTTCTTTTCCTTCTTCTCTCTCTTCCTTCCTTCTCTTTCCTTCCTTTCTTTTACTTCTTTTTTCCTTTCTTTCTCTCTTTCTTTTCTTTCTTCTTCCTTCCTTCCTTCCTTCCTTCCTTCCTTCCTTCCTTTCTTCCTCTCCTCCACCATTCTCGATTAAATTATCTTCACCTTCTTTATTGTTGTCATCTAGATAGAAAGAGAAGTAGCTAGGTAGCACTGTGGATAGTGTGCTGGGCCTAGCATCAGAAAAATATCTTCCTGATTTTAAACATGGCCCAAAACACTTACTGGCTATATGATCCTGGGCAAGTCATTTCCCCTGTTTGCCTCAGTTTCCTCATAAGTCCAATTAACTAGACAAAAAGACAAGGAAAATGGCAAACCACTCCAATGTCTTTTTCAAGAAAACCCCAAATGGGGCAAAAAGAGTCAATTACCACTGAAAATGACTGAACAATAATAAAAGCTACAAAAAATGAGTTGCTCATCTTTCTTGCCTGTCAAATTGGGTAGAGAACATGACTTTCTTCATTAGCTGGTCTATGGCAAGAGGGAATCCTGCCTTAGAAAATGTAGCTGTTTCTAGGATCTCCTCCTCAATCTTGGGGAAGATGGGATCTTGCCTGAGGTTGGACAAGCCTTCTAACTGGAGGTCTACACATTTTAGATCTTGTGGTTGGTTGTTTATTTTGGGGAGGAAAGGGTGATTAAAAGCAGTCTTGCTCATTCTCATTCCAGAGCCACCATCTCCAGTGGAGCACATTTGAGGATGTTTTGTTTTGATCTTGCTTCCTTCGGATCTTTTTCCCACTTCCATAAACCTTGGATGATAAAGAAAAATACTGCTCTTGTTATGGGGGTAGGAGGAAAGAGAGAAGAAAGAAATAATTAAAAAAAAAAAAAAAAAAACAAAAAAACCTTGGGTGCTTGAATGGCTGCTTGTTGATTCTGTGAACATGGGCAGGAGGAGCTTACATTCTGAGCTTTTTCTTTTTCTTTCTTCACCTCTTGCATCTTAGCAATTTCCCCCAGGGTGGGTAGATTGACTCTCTTAGACTTTCATTTTTGACTGAACTTTACCTTTTGATAACAAAATCTGCCTTGGGAAGGGCTGTGTGTGTGTGTATGTACGTGTGTGCCTGATTTTTCACTTGGAGGGAAGCTGAGTGCCTTAGAGTCTGCATGCCTTAGCAAGCCAATGTGGGAAGCGGTGGCCGGCTGGGAGCTGTGTATGTTGAAATCAGGTAGCTTGCCAGTGCCACCTCACTGTGAATTAGACGGGCACAAGCCAACATACATATAAAAGCATGTCATTCCTCCCCCTCCCTCCGCCTCTTTACCTGCATTTAGAGCTTGTGAAATATGTGGATGAAGACTGGCATACAGGAGTCTCTTTATGCACTTGAATAAATAGCACAAGAGAAGAGCAGCAAGGCCCACTCCCTGTCTTTGCTAAGATGCCAAAATCCTGTTGAGAAAGGACCACCTATTGAGTGAGAAATTCTTGTTTATAGCCAGATGAGCTGCTGGGTTGCTTGATTAGTTTGCCAATTTGAGGATGTCCTGGCCAGTGAGGGCCTATTACTCAGACCTACTTAACAATTGGAGGGTAGGGGACAAGAGAGTGTGAGATAAGAGAAGGGAGGCTATTATTTATGCAGTAGTTGGGCCTTAAAGTTTGCAGAGCACTTTACAAATATTATCTCATTTGATCCTGATGACATCCTTATGAGATGATGGTTGTTGCTGTTCAATCATGTCTGACTCTTTGTGACTCCATTTGGGGTTTTCTTGGCAAAGACACTGGAGAGGTTTGTCTTCTCCTCTCCCAGTTCATTTGACAGATGAGGAAACTGAGGCAAACATGGTTAAATGACTTACTCAGCGTATTCTTCTTCAGTCATGTCAGACTATTCAAGACCATTTTGGGGGTTTTCTTGGCAAAGATACTGGAGTGATTTATCATTTCCTTCTCCAGCTCATTTGACAGATGAGGAAACTGAGGCAAGCAGAGTTAAGTGACTTGCCTAGGATAACACAGTTACTAAGTATCTAAAGTCTAACTTGAACTCAGGTCTTCTGGACTTCAGATTGGGCACTCTATCCACTTGTCACCAAGCTACCTTGTGAAGTAGATATCATTATCCCTATTTTACAGATGGAGAAACTGAAAGAGGTAGAATGTCTTGCTCCAGGGTCCTGCAGATAGTAAGAACCTAAGGCCAAACTAGAACTCAGATTTTCCTACTCCCAGTCCAGTACTCTAGACACTACTACCTAAATATTTTAAAATTTTGTTCCAATATATAGAAAGACAGAATTAAATTATTTTAAAAATCAAATACCTATTATATAAAGCAATACTATAAAGATTAGCAGTAGATTCTTAAGCACTTCATAAAAATAACATTGCTTTCCCTTTGAGAAATAATTAAAAATTGTATATCTGAAGATATATATCTTCTCTGTATATATCTGGTGTATACCTAGTTATTTACATACTGTTTCCCCATTAGAAGTCCTTGAGGGCTGAGACCAAGTTTTTGCTTTTATTTGTATTTCCATTGCTTAGCACAATGTCTGGCACATAGTGGATCTTTTAATAAATTGATGTTGTTGATGATTTGATGATGATGTAGTGGAAAGACCTCTGTCCAGGAGATTAGAAGAGAACTGAGTTAATATTTTGCCTCCTACCCTAGCTGGGTGACTGTAGATAATGACTTAATCACTCAATATGCATTTATTAAATACTTTGTATGCTCTATGAACTTGAGGACACAAAAACAAAAATGCAAATAAAAATACAAGTACGACATAATTGATTTACCTCTCTGTGTCTCCATTCCACAAAATAGGGGATCAGCTGTAAAGTTCTCTTATTTAAAACTCCATATAATCTGACTTGTTCCTACCTTTCTAGTCATCTTATACCTTACTTTACTCTACATACTCTACCATCTAATTATATTGACCTACTTGCCTCCAAGCAGACACCTTTGCCGAGAATGCTCTGGAATGCTTTTCATGGATGGCCAATGTGGAATGGAACCATTTTGGGAGCAAGAGGAGAAGGACAAAGTAGAACAGAGCTGGAAGGGACCCTAGAGGTCTTCCAGGCTAATTTCCTCCTTTTATAGATGACCTAAAATAATGCAGAGATTTGCTGTATAGTACCATATTTATTCCCCACTGGGAGTTGGGAAGATCTTAAATATGGATGATTCATAAGTCATCCAATTTCCTTCTACCTCAGTTTCCTCATTTAGAACAAAATGGAGGAAACAGTGGAACCTACTTCACTGGGCTGTTGTGAGGATCAAATGAGATAATTTCTGTAAAATATTTTAACACTATGCCAATGTTAATTATAATAATGTGACTTGCTCAAGGTCATATAGTATCAGAGGTAGAAGGTGAATTCAGATTCTTTGACTTAAAGGCGAATGTTCTTTCCATTGTATCTTGTTCTTTCCCTATGAGTTAGTTCATCTTTTTTTTTTCTCCTTTTAAGTAATATTTTTCTTCCAATTATATGTAAAGACAATTGTTAGCATTGAGTTGGTTCATGTAATTGCCAGAGCACATATCCTGTTCTAGGAGACATGAGAAGCAGAGCTAGAAAAGAGAACTTTTCTCCTCTGTGGAATCCTTAACAGCTGTTTTTGTAGGATATAGTTATTACAGTAGTTTCGTAAGGGTAGTTGTCAATTCCAGAGGAAGTTCACTGCCATGAACACAATTTTAAGGAAGATTCTGAAATACTACCTCATAATTCCAACATTCATTGCAACATCCATCCATCCATTCCTTCATTCATACATTCAAACATTTATCTCGTGACTACTACTTACTTGGAAGCCTGTGCTGGATTGGGACAGAAAGACAAGCTTTGTCTTCATCAAGTCTACATTCTATTGGCATCTGGAAGGTCAGATGCAACATGAAACATGGAAGTGTAATGAAAAAGTGGTACAAAATGAGAGAGAGAGAGAGAGAGAGAGAGAGAGAGAGCACAAACACCCATGTGCTTAAGAAAGCCTTCTTCAGGAGGTAGCACCTGAGCAAGGCTTTGAAGGAAGAAAGGTACTTCTGGGGATGGAGTTGAGTGACACAATCAATAAACATTTATTGCTGCCCACTATGTGACAGGCATTTTGCTAAGTGCAAGGAATACAAAGAAAGGCAAAGGGCAATCACTGCCCTCAAGGAGCTTGTAGTTCACTGGGGAAAAATATGTACACACCTATGTATAAGAAAGCTATAGACTAGAATTGAGGACAGAATGATTCCAAATGTAAGGACTCACTCTCTACTCAGCACTAAGTAAGTAGTAGCCCCAGACGGTTGTTCCATAACATTTTCTCATGTATCCCTTCAGTTAACATACTGGAAAAGTTTCACATTTCACTTTTTGCCATACAAAAGCACTTGTATGAATCTAATGGAAATTCTATTGGAATATTCTATTGGAGTTCATTTTATGTTGTCAGTGTTTACACAGCTGCAGGTGTGGGTGTGACCACATGCTCCTCTGCATTTGTCTGCACCAAAGTCATTCCCTGAACCATTTCTTTCAGATTTTCCTTACTATCAACATCCATTGGGTGGATGCTGATCTACCAGGGGGCCAAGTACAGGATGGATTTCCAAAATGATTATCTCTTTGAAAGGGAAACAAACGTTAGGTATTCCATGAAATGAACAATAGTTATTGACCATCCTTGTTTTTATAGACTGGATGTGTAGGAGAAGGGTATAACCTATATTTGGATCAACAACCTCCTTGCTTTTTGATGATCAAGGAGGGGTTCATCACACAATTCACAGGATAAAATTCAGCAGAATAGAGAAGGAAATTTTCATAAGTTATTTAGATGTCACTGGAGAAACTATTCCCCTCAGCACTATAATAATAAAGGCTAGCATTTGTAGAACAATTTATACATATTATCTCATCTGATCTTCACAACAATCTTCTGAAGTTATGGTTTGATAATTTTCAGTCATGTCTGACTTCATGACCCCATAACATGACACTCTCTTCTCTCTTCTACTATCATTCACAGTCTGTCCAAGTTTACATTTGTCCTTTCTATGACATTATCTATCTATCGCACCCTCTGCCATCTCCTTTTCCTTTCAATCTCATCAGAGGCTTTTTTTTTCCCCTCTTTTTAAAAATTTTTTTAAATTTTAAAATTTTTTTTATTTTACATGACTAAACCATTATTTTGCTGTACAAATAGAATCAGACTTTGAAATATTGTACAATTAGCTTGTGAAGGAAATCAAAAATGCAGGTGGGCATAAATATAGAGATTGGGAATTCAATGTAATGGTTTTTAGTCATCTCCCAGAGTTCTTTCGCTGGGCGTAGCTAGTTCAATTCATTACTGCTCCATTGGAAATGATTTGGTTGATCTCATTGCTGAGGATGGCCAGGTCCAATCAGAACTGGTCATCTAGTATTGTTGTTGAAGTATACAATGATCTCTTGACCCTGCTCGTTTCACTCAGCATCAGTTCGTGTAAGTCTCTCCAGGCCTTTATCAGAGGCTTTTCTAATGAGTTATTATGTGGACAAAACTTTAGCTTCATTTCTTTTGACTTTCCAGTGAATAGTCTGAGTTAAATTAATTAAAGCAAAAACTTTAATCACTTTTAAACCCAAAAGGAATATTAAAGGGATCATCTTAACCAACTCCATTGTTTTAGAGATGAGAAGAATGAAGTACAAACTTGTGGTAAGTTGTGGCTGGCTATTCAGTACTGGAATTGGGATTCGAATGAAAAAATGGAAAGAACAATGTCTCTACAAAGTCCTGAATTCAAAACCTGCCTCTGATATAACATTGAGCAAGTAGTTCACCCTGGGCCCCACCTTCATTAATTGTAAAATGAGGGGTCTGTTAAGTTAAATTAGATTGTATTATAGTAATTGTTGTATTGTAATCATATTATAGTGTTATAATTAATTGTATTAGATTAGATAGCTCAGATCTTTAGATCTATCTCCCTAGATCTCTAGAGCTTTGACCCAGGTCCCTTTCTTAGAGCCATTCTTTTTTCCTAATTGTTTTAAAATAATTTGAAAATGGAACGGGCTAAGTAGTGTGTTTCCAATCATGAGAGGTGTTCAAGCAAAAGCTAGATTTCCACTTGTTAAGGATGCTTTCGTTAGATGCTGAGTTAGGATTTGCTGCAGCTGTTACACTTTGCACTCGGCTCTTCTCTGTAGCTTCACACAAGTTAACGGGAGAGAGAACCAGTTCCTCAGTACTAGGTATTGTGAAAGTCTGTTGTCACAACTCTATGGGACCCGCTGGAAAAAGGGGGAAAAGTCAAACTGAAAGTGGGTGTGTCCACACTTGATGGCAATAAGAGCTATTTCGACAGCTATTTCGATGAGTCCAGGGGTGGGGCTCTCCTGGGCTTCCCCATCAAGTATCTAGAATTCAGCCATAGTGGTGGTGAGAATTTAAACAATTCTTACAGCTGCCAGCCCTTCCTGGAGTCAAGGGAAAGTATGGACATCTGTATCTGTGCTCCTTGAGAGGAATGACAGTGAGCTGAAGTCACCTAGTCATTTTTCTCAGCTGTAAAGGAGGGGCAGGGTAAAATGTCACATTGCATACTATAAAACCTATGGACACCACAGGCTTCCAAGGAAATAAAGAAGGAAGCAGCCCCTCCCTCCCCACTGAACTGTCAGAGTCCAGGGCTCCCATAACTACTTGGGCTATATTTTTTTTCCCTGCAAAAGTCACATGTTTCAGTTCTGTTTGCCAAGAGGCACTCTGGCATAAGGAAAAAGGATTCACTTGAAGTTGGAGTTAGGGAATCTGGAACTGAATCTGGATTCTGCAACTATGTGAGACCTTCAAATTTTTCAACCTCACTTTCCTCATCTAAAATGAGGTGTTTGAATATCTGAACTCTTCACAAACTGAACCTCAATTTACCTTTTCAATTTTCTTACACATTAGTCTCCATTCATAGATTCTATGGTGCCCCCAACTGACTGTTTCTCATGCATGATGCTCCACTTTCCACCTCAGAGCTTTTTGCAATGTTTGTACCTCATATGTCCAATGCTCTCACTCTCCACTTCTTACTCATCTTCCTCCTAATTTCCTTCATGACTGAATTAATGCACTCCTTCTAGATGAAGTCTTTCCTGACTTCTGCAGCCCTTCAATTGCTAATGTCTCCCTGAAATTAAAATGTATGGACATGCACTGCTTTGTATACATCTTTGTATTTTCTAGTAGTTAGCATACTTTCTATCAAATGATAAGCACTTAATAAATGCTTGTTGATGGGATTGCTACCTATTAACTAGGAAGATCTTCATTCAAATATAACTTCAGATGTACTAACTGTGTGACCCTGGACAAGTCACTTAATTAGATTTGCCTCAGTTTCTCATCTGTAAGATGAGCTGGAGAAGAAAATAGCAAATCATTCCAGTGTCTTTGCCAAGAAAACCCCAAATGGGGGTCACAAAGAGTGGGGTATGATTGAAAACAAATGAATAAACACAATGACAATTTCTGTGCTTTCCTTCTTTTAATTACTTCCTGTTTATCCCATATATATAGCTAATTTGTACAAATTTGTTTGCATAAGGTTGTGAGTGCCTCCAGGAGGGGACTGTCTTTTTTTTTTTTTTTTTTTTTTTTTTTTTTTAATAGTGGATTTTAGTGATGTGGATTTGAATTTTCACATTGTCACTTAGGGAAAGAGAGAGTGAAACCGTGATTTCATGCGGGGTAGGGAGCTACTGGAGAGGGACTACCTCTACTGGGGCAGGTTGATACCTTCTGCAATATATAATCCTAGGGAGCTCCCTGGAGCACTGAGATGTAAAATAACTTATCCAGGGTCTCACAAACAATATGTGTCTAGAGGCAGAGTTTGAATCCAGGACTTCTTGGCTCCATTCATTTCCTATATTGCTACTTGGTATCATCAAATATTAACTGGAAATATAAATCATATATTTCCACTGAGCCTACAGTTTAAAGTATTCCATTGGTAATTCTTTTTTTTTTTTTTTTTTTTTTTTTTTTGAGCAGAAGCCAAATACTCTCAATCTTGTGTGACTTCTGGAAAGCTGCCTAATTTCTCTGCCTCAATTTTCTCATCTGATGGACTTAAACTAGATGACTTCTAAAATTCCTTTCTACTCCTTTGATCGTAAGAGATGTGGCTTGTAAGAATTAAAATCTTCCTCTCTCCCTAGTTTACATTTTTCAAAAAGGCTAGACATTGGGTCTATTTACTTAGAGAATTATTGAGCATTGCAGTAACCATATTCATGAGCAATCTTTAAGAGTCCTTTCATCTTTAAAATTCAGTGATTGAAAGATCTTCTAAAGAACTGAATACTATGATAAATCCTGGTTTAATTTCAGTGCAAAATAAAAATAATGTTGTTTAGTTGTGTCCGGTTCTTTGTGACCTCTTTTGGGATTTTCTTGGTGAAGATACCTGAGTGGTTTGTTATTTCTTTCTCCAGCTCATTTTATAGATGAGTAAATTGAGGCAAATAGGGTTAAGTGACTTGTTCCATAACTCTACTTGGAGTTTTCTTGGCAAAGATTTTGGAGTGGTTTACCATTTCCTTCTCTGACTCATTTTACAGATGAAAAAACTGAGATAAGCAGTGTTGATGATTCCCCCAGGGTCACATAGGCCAGGATCACATAGCTACTAAGTATCTGAGGCCAGATTTCAACTCAGGAATATGGATTTTCCTGGATACACTGTGCCACCTAGTTGCCCCCAAATATAAAATAATACAATAGTGAAAACAATAGTAGCAGTATTTGAGATGGGGGAGGGGAAGAGATCTATACCTGTGATTTCATTCCCAACATGAAACATTCTTTCCCTTACTCCTTCCTTTAAGTCTCAACAAAAATTCCATTGTTTACAGAAGTCTTTCTCAAAAGATCTAGATTTCTGTGCTTTCCTTATTTTAATTACTTCCTGTTTATCCCATATATAGCTAATTTGTACAAATTTGTTTGCATAAGATTGTGAGTGCCTCCAGGAGGGGACTGTTTTTTTTTTATTATAGGTTTTAATTTATAGATATATGCATGGGTAATTTTTCAGCATTGACAATTGCAAAACCTTTTGCTTCAATTTTTCCCCTCTTTACCCTACCCCCTCCCCTAGATGGCAGATTGACCAATACATGTTAAATATGTTAAAATATAAGTTAAATACAATATATGTATACATGTTCAAACAGTTATTTTACTGGACAAAAAGAGTCGGACTTTGAAATAGTGTACAATTAGCCTGTGAAGGAAATCAAAAATGCAGGCGGACAAAAATAGAGGGATTGGGAATTCTATGTAGTGGTTCACACTCATTCCCAGAGTTCTTTTGCTGGGTGTAGCTAGTTCTATTCATTACTGAACAATTGGAACTGATTTGTTTCCTCTCATTGTTGAAGAGGGCCATGTCCATCAGACTTGATCATCATATAGTATTGTTGTTGAAGTATATAATGATCTCTTGGTCCTGCTCATTTCACTCAGCATCAGTTCATGTAAGTCTCTCCAGGCCTTTCTGAAATCATCCTGCTGGTCATTTCTTACCGAACAATAATATTCCATAGCATTCATATACCACAACTTATTCAGCCATTCTCCACTTGATGGGCATCCACTAAGTTTCCAGTTTCTGGCCAGGGCTGCCACAAACATTCTTGCACATACAGCAGGCGACTGTCTTTTTAAGATTTCATTCCCTATCCCTTAGCTTAGTGCCTAGTTCATAGTAGGTGCTTAATAAATGTTTATTGATTGACTAATATGATTGATCAATTCATCTGCAACTTGTAGGTTTAGAGAGTTGCCTAAAACATTGAGAGTAATTTAGGTTTTGTATAAATAGTTTAACTTCTTTGTCTCAATATGTAGCTTCTTTTGATTATAAAATCAAATCAGCATATATTTATTTAGTGGCCTTCTGTTATGTGCTTGGAACAGATAGAATGACCCAGAGCAAGAAGAAAGTCAGTTGAGAGTTGAGTAATTTGTTCATTTGTCATTAAGGGTCGGTTTGTCTTCTTGACTTTGAGGTCAGTTCTTTCTTCCACCAAATCAGTACTGATTCTCTTGGTATTAAGGATATTTTACATTTATAGAGTACTTTAACTTCCAAAGTTTTCCCATCTCTTACTGCATTTGTCCTCAAATATCTCAGTGAGGTGGTTAAGTGACTTAGTCACTTCCCCAAGGTCACACAAATTTAAGTCAGTGCTTGAACAAAGAATAAATCTGTCCTCGAAGAGACTCCTTTTCTGAACTCTATTAAATTTCATAGTTTCCTTGGAACCAACATCTGCTCTGGGGTACATAGTGCATATAAGTTGTGGGTGTGTGCAAGCCTGTGTGTGTGAGTGTGAGTGCCTAAACATTCTCAGCTAGCAATAGTAAATTTCTGTTTATACTCTAGAGAGAAGCTTAATTATCCTTGGAATTTTTCTGCTGGAGTTGTTTGGGCGTAGACTTCAGCTCCCTGTTTACACAACATTCTCTCCTCCTAGCCTGAGGGGAGAATGGGGCTAGTCCAGGAGACCCAGGCCAAAGAACTCCCCCTGTTTTAAGCACTTTCGAGCATGATTTCTTTCTCTCCACTCTTTCCCCTCCTCCAATTCTCTGGACTGGCTGTATTGACATAACTCCTGCTGTCTGAGTCGCCAAAACCATGGCAGATAGGGCCTAAGCATTTTCCCCCTCCCCTTTCTTATGCTATGAGAGCCTGGCTCTCTTGCTCTGGGTCATTCTTTCGGTTCCAAGCACATAGAGGAAGGCCACTAAATAAATACCTGCTGACTTGATTTTATGGTGAAAAAAGGAAGCTCCAAATTGAGACAAAGAAGTTAGATTATTTACACAGAATTTAAACCTCCTGAATTTTTCAAGAATAGGTACTATAGTTTCCTGCTAGGTTCAGCTTTTTTTTTTTTTTTTAGTCTACCTGAGGCCTTTCCTAACCTGCTCCAATTGCTAATATCTCCTTTTATTAATTAATTTTGGGGGGGGGAGAGAAGTAAAAGGAGGGAACCCAAACTATTATTTTATTAGTGTAGGGAATTCCCAATGAGGAAGGACCCTTTACTTGTGCAGACCCTCTCCAACTCAGTCAGAGGCACTGAAAAGTTAATGACTTCACCAGGTTCACACATTTTGGTTAAGATCCAGGTCTTTGTGACTTTAAGGTCAAATTCTTTCTGTTCACAATTAGATTGTGAGCTTCTCCAAGGAGGGGACTGACTGTCTTGTGCCTCTTTTTAAGGTTTGATTTCCCCACCCCTTATCTTAGTGCCTAGTACATAGTAGGTGCTTAATAAATGTTTACCTATTGACAGATATATAAGAGGTCAATTCATCTGCATTTTATAGGCTTAGAGAGAGGGTGAGTAATTTGCTCTTCCTCCTTTTTTTCCTTTATTTTTTGGAGGTGGGGGGAGTATATTTTATTTTTGGATTTTCAAACAAACCTTCGATTTCATTGATGCTGGGAATTTCTTTGAGTATAAATAAGCTCTTTGAAGGGATAATCTTTTCCCTCTTTTCCTATCTTCATCTATAAGCAGATGCCAGACACATAGTAGATGATTGGATAAATGTTTATTGATTGATTGAACAGCAGCTACTCAGCAACTGGGCTATGTAGTCTTCCAGACTCTGAAACCACATCTATGTTAACCTCTATAGCATGTTGTCTCTCATTTATTTTGTACCCATATTTCTGAAACTATGTGTTTTCTCACCAACCGTTGTTAAAGTTCATTCATTTCAGTTGTGAATTCTTTTGACTTCATTTGTTTTTGTTCGTTCATTTGTTTATTTTGGCAAAGACACTAGAGTGGTTTGTCATTTCCTTCTCCAATTCATTTTACAAATGAGGAAACTGAGGCAAACAGGGTTACATGACTTGTCCAAGGTCACACATGTCTGAGGTCATATTTGAACTCAGGAAGATGAGTGTTCCTGACTTCCAGTTCAGTGTTCCAATCACTTAACTGTCTAATTGAGTTTTATCCATATAGAATATAAACTCTTTGAGAGCTATTCCTGCTTCCCCTCTGTCATTGTTTCCCTCTTGTGTCTAGCACAGTATTCTCATTAGCAGGCCTTAATCAAGGTTTGCTATTTGATTATAGGGATAGCTAGCTTAACAGATAGACAAGAAAAGTGATCTTGCAGGAATTAGGGAACTCTTAAGGAAATATTTTGATAACTATGTGTGTTTTTCAATGTAATTATTTTCAATATTCTATATAATTATTTTTCCTTTGTTAGCCAGCAGATGAATATTAAGTGACTTTACTGTGCCAGGAACTGCTAAACGTTGAAGATGCAAAGAAAGGCAAAGTCAGTGTCTACTTTTAAGGAGTTTACTTATAGGAGAGAGGGTAGACAATACACAAAAGGCAGCTAAAAAGCAAGGATTTGGGAGGAGGGAGATGATGAAGTCAAGAAGTTATGTAGGAAATAGAGATGGCTGGCCTGGGGGCCCTTCTGGGAGCCTCCTTAAATGGAGGTTCTGGTAGAAGCTTTGGATTCTCTACCTTCCAATGAGAGAAAAGGTCCTGTGGAGGTGTGAGTTCCAGGGCTGAAGTGATTTTGAAGGATGAAGAGCTTCTAGAGGCCCACAGCTAGATGGAAAAGAAAGCATTTGTGATGTCTATGTATTTTATTTTATGCATTTTAGAACATTCTTATGAGCAAGAGTCCATAGACTTCACCAAATTGCTAAAAAAAAAAAGGTCCATGATAAAAAAATAAAATGATGATGAACTCCTGGACTAGTGAAAAGCTCATGGTCTTCAGTCTCACAACATCTTTGTTCAAGTCCTGGTTCTACCATTTTCGAATAACACATTTCATGTCCCTGGCTTTCATTTCCTTATCTGTAAAATGGTAGATGTGACTTTGGGGATCACTCTGTTACCCATGAGAAGGGCATGGTTTTTTTGCACTAGGTACATCCTTTTCTCCTACCTGACTTCCTGTCTATCTCCATCAACTCCTTTCTGCCTGGGATTTCATTGGTATAAAGAACTCTCTGTGAGGAAAACTCCTTTTTGCCAAGTAGATCAGCATCTACATAGGAGGTTGCCTGGAGAATTGCAAAGTTAATGACATACCCAGTTATACAGACATTATATAATTGAGATAAGATTTGAACTCAAGTCTTCCTAAATTTAGGATCAACTCTGTTCAACCACTGTGATAATCTCTGTTTCTGTTTCAATTTCAGTTTCTTTCTCTGCCTCTGTCTCTTTCTTTCTTTGCGTGTCTCTGTCTCTCTGTCTGTCTCTCTGGGTGTCTCTTTGTTTCTCTCTCTTTTCTTCCTGCCTCTGTCTCTTTCTATTTCTCTCTCCCTTCTCTCTCTGTCTCTGTTTCTCTTTCTTTTTCCTGTCTCTGTCTCTGTCTCTGTCTCTCTCTCTCTCTCTCTGTCTCTCTCTCTCTCTCTCTCTCTCTCTCTCTCACACACACACACACACACACACACACACACACACACTTCATAATGGTGTAGGGAATTCCCAATGAGTGACTCTTTTCTAGAATCTTCTATACTTTGAAATTTCTTCACTCCAGTTTTCACAAATTACTTAAGCCCTATTGATTCTCTGTACTATTAGAGATGTACTGAAGAAAGAATCTACTCTTTCCTAAGCACATAGTTAGTCACCCTGGTATGGAAATAATGAAGATTGACTTGCCCAGGATCACACAGCTAGCAAGTGTTTGAGGATCTATTTGAATTCAGATTTTCTTGACTCAAACACTAGCACTCTATCCACTGTGCCATCTAGCTTTTCCATTCCCTATTCCTTTTGCATACTCTACATTCTAGTGTAGTAGCTTGCTAACTGCTCTTCATTTTTCACATGCTGTTTTCTGCCTCCATGCATTGACATAGACCATTCCCTATGCCTGGAATGCACTTGCCCCTCATGGGTACTTACCAAAATCCTTCAAGACTCACTTTAGATGCAATTTCCTCTATAAAGCCTTTCTAGTTTTCCCCCAGCTACAAAGCTCTCTCCTTTCTCAGACTTTCTCGGTGCATTTTTGTTTACATTTCTCTTGTTCCTCCATCATCTCTGTATTATATCTAGCATTGTAGGATGAGAGAAGGGAAGCTAGTGGGGACCATAGAGAACAATGAATCTAGCTCCTCATTTTGCAAATAATACTTTTTTTATTTTTCAAAACATATGCAAAGATAATTTTCAACATTCACCCTTGCTCCAAATTTATCTCCTTCCCTGCCTGCCTCCTACCTATCCTAGACAGCTAGTAATTCAATATAGGTTAAACATGTTTAATTCTTCTAAACATATTTCCACATTTATCATGCTGCACAAGAAAAATCAGAACAAAAGGGGAAAAAATGAGAAAGAAAAAAAAAAAGCAAACAATAACAACAACAACAACAAAAGGTGAAAATATTATGTTGTGATCCACACTTAGACTCTACAGTTTTCTCTCTGGATGCAGATGACTCTCTCCATCACAAACCTATTGGAATTGGCCTGAACCACCTCATTGTTGAAGAGCCAAGTCCAACCTAGTTGATCTTCACATAATCTTGTTGTTACTGTGTACAATGTTCTCTTGGTTCTACTCACTTCACTTCACATCATTTCATATAAGTCTTTCCAGGTCTTTCTGAAATCATCCTCCTGATTGTCCACTAAAGGTTTTTGAATGAGGGCATTACACAGCTAGTATTGTGCACTAGGAAGATTATTTGACAGGCATACAGAGGGTAGTTCATAGAGGATAAAGACAGGAAGTTGAGGCACTGAAATGTTAAGTGATTGCCTAAGTTCACATAACTAGCAAATGCTTAAAACAAAATTTTAACGCTAATCTTCCTGGCTTCAAGTCCAGCACTGTTTCCTATATTTCCCTGTATTAATGAATGACATATATGTATGTGTATATAAATACACATATATGTGTAGACACAACATACGTATATTTGTGTGTATGTATGGTATGTATCTTTAACCTCGTTCTGTCTTCTCGGTTTTGGTCATTTGTCAACAATTGCATATTGTCTTTTCATTATGGAGCAGGAAATGGCACAAATATATTTTAAAATTCATATGAGGAAAGATTATGTCTGGATCTAAAGAAATAACTGATAAATAGAAATATACATAGAAAAATTTTACATATATATACACACACATATATATATCCATCCAATTTGTATGATGTTATCCCTATTAAAGACAAGGGAAGGAGATAAAAATTTATATGTCACCTACTATGTGCCAGACATTGTGTTGAGCACTTTTTACAAGTATTAGCTCAATTGAGCTCCACAACAACACTTTAAGGTAAATGTTATTATTATTTCCACTTTTATAATGAAGGAAACTGAGCTAAACAGAAGTTCAGTTGTTGTTCATAACTATGAAAACAAAATAAATGCCGATTCATTTCTCACAATCTTCACACATACCCCTTTTAAAAATAATTTGGTTTCCACATCCTTTTCTAACTCCTTAAATTTGGCTAATACTTTTAACATCCCACTTCATAAAAAGTCTATTAATCTCTGCACAGATCTTATCCAGGATGGATAATTAACCCCTCAGGGATTTGTCCAGAATCAAAAGGCTAATAAATGATCTGAGACTGGATTTGAACTCAGATCTTCCTGACTTCAGGTCCAATGCTCTAGCCACTGTACCAGCAGCCACTTTATTAACCAGTGATTCCAAGAACAAATTTGGAAGAGAGTACATTCTTGGTCTGCTGTACAAAGACACAAAGGCAAAGTGAAAGGCTGTGTACAAGTAACTCAAATGGCTAGAACAAAGAGCTTCTGAGGAAGGGTAATATGAAATCAATTTGGGAAGATAAGTTGAAGATCTTATTTGCTAGAAGGAAGATTTGCATTTGTTTCATGTGGACAATAAAGAACAAAAGTGATCATATTCTACCCACTTCTGCTGACATTCTGCCCGTATCTGTTGAATCCTAAAACTGGAAGGGGCATTAGAAATGATTTAGCTTAATCCCCTCATTTACAGATCAGGAAACTGAGGTTAAGGGACTTTCCTAGAGTCATGCAAAAGTTGGGATTTAAACTCAGGTCCTGTGACTAACTCTGTCTTTGGTGTTCCAAGTCCAGCAGTCTTTCTACTGAACTATGGTGTTTCCATAAATCAACAACCTGATGAAGAAACTGAAGTGGGAGAAGAGGGGGACTGAAGAGATCTATTCATGGTCACATAGATAGTACTAGTAGCAGAGCGAGGATTTGAACTCCTTTACTAATTCTAGAAAGAAGATATTTAGAGTGGGTTGGGGTTTTGGGGATTTTGGGGGGGGTTGAGTGGGAGAGGAAAGATACAACTTATAACCCTTGCATCTGGAAAAAAATGCACATAGTTTACTGTACATGAAAACAAGAGAACATGCAGAGAGGTCCCTACAGCCTTCCTTGTCTAATTGTGTGATTATAAGCATTTGCATGGATGTGTGTACATCTGCAGTTTACGGGGGTAGATGGGGTGAGGAGCTATGTTCATAGCTGCCAGACAGAAGGATTGTTTGAACTAGGCTGGTTGGCAGTACCAACATAGTGAACTTGAAAAGAAAGATAAATATACAGTCACTGTTCAAAGCTTCAGGTGTTATAGATGCTAATTGGGAAAGTCGCTCAGTGATACCTGATGATGTGTAGGAATTTCATTCCCAGAGGATTAGTAGCTAATTCTCACTGGAACTATGCTTCTAGGTATGCCTACTTAATGAAAATTGAAATTGAACAGAGCTGTTTTGGTTAATCAAGCTCCACTGTCATTGTTAAGAGAAATTCTATACTGTATAGAGAAAGTATTTCCCCACCAAATACCCTAAAATGGAGCATTGATAACCTTTTCTCTCCATCTTCTTATTTCTTCATTTACACACACAGACAGTTAATTCCTGGATCAGTTGCATAAGTTATTTTACATTTATCATTTCTACATTACAGGAGTTAGGAGTACAGTGCTCCTGTGACGTGGAAAATCTTCATAAAATTATTTAGTCCTCCCTTTATACCAGAAAAGAAATCTGATTTTTTTCCTTAATGAGTTGTTTATAGTAATAAAAAATAAAATATATTGGTATTAAACAATATTATGTGTATATTTTATACAATTCTGAGTATCTAAATTTTTTCTGTCATCTATTGGCCTTTGCATGTCTTCTGGAACTTCTACAAAACTCTTACAAAGTTATCATTTCTGAAACCATGAGGAAAACTGAGATGTCAAAGAGATAACTATATTTCTATCATATTCCCTGCTCAAAGTCTTTTCTTGAACTAATAGAAACATCTCCTCTAATATTTTTGCTTCTCTTTGAAAATGAAGGATGAACAAAAACAATAACAGAGTTCATTCATTCAGTCAGCATGGATTTATTAAATGCTTACTATGTGACAGGCACTTATATTTAGAAGCTTCTCAGTTCTAGTTTATGCAGGTTCTCAACATCATTGGCTGGACCCAGTGGGATTCAGTTTATCTGCCATTAATGACTTTAATGACTCAGACTGTCCCTTGGGAAACTGATATTTCTAAAATACAGATCTGACCATATATGTTATTCCACTGATCAATAATATCCATTGGCCCCCTACAACTTTTAAAAAACAAACATATGTTGCACATATTTTTGGACATTCTTAATGCACTGATCAGTTGTGCTGGCTCTCTCCTCACCTCTTTTCTCCTCCTCCTCTTCCTCCTTTTCTTTCTCCTCCTCCTCTTTTTCCTCTTCCTCCTCTTCTTCTTCCTCCTCCTCCTCCTTCTTCTTTCTTCTTCTTTTTCTTTTTTCTTCTATTAGGTAATTGGGATTATGTGACTTATCATAGTTTCACAGCTAATAAGTGTTAGTATCTGAGGTCCCTTTGAACTCAGGTCCTCCTGACTCTGAGGCTGGTGTTCTATCAGTTGTGCCATCAAGCTGCTTCCACTGCCCCTGCTCCACCCCCTTTCTTAAAAAGAAAAACACATATGAGAAGAATCTTGGGAATATGGATCTGTATATCAGTACAAATTGACTTGACATAAACTCTTTTATATACTATATTCCACCTTTGATCTCTAGGTTTTTGAACCTTTAGCTGTTCCCAGTGTGCTCCCTCCTAATTTCTTCCTTTTAGATTTTTTATTTTGCTCAAGATTCAGTTTTTATGATCTTCTATATGAAGTTCTTTCCAAATTTATCTCGCTATTAATTCCATTCCCTATTATATTACCTTATATCTTATATCACACAAAATATGCACACACACATGTATACACAGATGTGCACATATGAAATTATATATGTGTACACACACACCATACATATATATGTCTATATCTATGTAATTTCCCCCAGCAGAATTTAAGATCCTTGAGGGTAGAGACATATATTTGTCTTTGTGTCTCAAATATTTAATATAGTACTTAACAAACAGACAAGTAGTGGGTTTTCTAAATGGTGAAGTAGATGGAGTGCTGAATCCAAAGTCAGGAATACCATAGTTCAAATCTAGCCTCAGACACTAGCAGTGTGACCCTGGGGCAGCCATTTAGCCTTTTTGCTTCAGTTTCCTCATTTGAAAATGAACTGGAGAAGGAAAAGGCAAACCTCTCCAATATTTTTGCCAAGAAAACTCTAAATGGGGTCACAGAGTCAAACATGACTAAAATGACTGAACAACAACACCCATCTCAAGCCCCCAGAGTTATAAACATGATGGGAATGTAGCTTCGTCCCAGGCAGCCAACACCCAGTGGGGCATGTTTCTTCCCTGAGGCAGACTCATATTTTCTTCACTGTGACTGCTATCTCCATGCCTTGTTTCCTGGTTCTCTGGTGGGATGAGGCACAACTGTTTATTATCACTATGGCTGGATTCTTTGGGGAATGAGTTGCCCACTCTAAAAATGACTGCATTGGGGTAAATTATGGGTCTGCAAGCCCTCTTAAAAGTAACTTTTTATCATCTGGAATTCTGAAATTTGCCTAGTCTTTTTGTTCTATTTATTCTCTAGACTTTCTTCTCACCCTCTTCTGAATATTTGTATCTTTCTACTCATTTACCTTATTTTCTGCCATTGCCCACCCTGACTGTGTTCTTTATTTCTCATTTATGGAAAAACAGATTGGGGTGGGGAGAGAAAAATCAAATTTTATTTAAAAATTTTTGTATTCATAAGTTTAATGATGAGAATCTGAATAGTATAGTGTAAATAAATAACCAGTCTGCAACTAGCCATATGGGTGGGGAGAGAAAAATCAAATTTTATTTAAAAATTTTTGTATTCATAAGTTTAATGATGAGAATCTGAATAGTATAGTGTAAATAAATAACCAGTCTTGAACAAGCCATATGACAATGTGAAAGTCTCTTTACCTCTCAGTCCCCATGTAGTTCTCTAAAATCATAGATTGTAGACTAATTGTCAATCTGAGGAATTGGCAGGGGAATTCCTGATGTATTTCAGGTGGCAGCAAGGACTTTCTGCTTCTAATAAAAGTTCCTTCTACTTTCTTCCATATTTTTTAACTTTTAATTTTGAGTAAAATCTCAAGCTCTAAAATCTTATAATTTTGTAATAAGGCTTTAAATCTGCATTGATATAACTAATACTGAGATATATTATTGGGTTCAAATCTTCCTTATCCCCCCAACCACCTTCCCACCAAAAAAAAAAAAAAAAAAAAAAAGACAGAACAGGAAGGAGAGCTCTAGGGCATTTGAAAAGTGCAAGAGAGTGCTCCATGAAGGAGGAGAAAGGATGGAGAAAGCAGCGTAGGTAAACTAAAGATGAACCTTTTCTATTTCACAATTTTGCCTCAGGCTGTACCTGTTAAAAAGATTCTTGTGTTATTCTCCTCAGCCCTTCAATCCCTGGTGATCTGGAAAAAGTCCCTAGTCTGAGGACGCCTTAACTAGGCTGTCTTTTTTAGATGGTAAAGATTACAAGTTCTGTCTGGGTGTTTAACAAATATTCTCCTGCTTTGGATAGTATAGTCTTCCCTCCACCCCCACCCCCACCCCCACCCCCCACTTCTTTTTCCTTTTCATTCTTTTAAAAATTTTTTTCTTTTTCTTTTTATTGTTCAGGTAAATCTTTCTCCTTTCCATCCCCATCTCCCCACCCAGGTTAGTCATCATGGGGAAAGTCTTACAACTGATGTTATGGACACCCGGATTTTTAGATGAGGAAACTGTGACCCAGAGAGATAATTAAATTGATAAGGATCATACAGGTTTTCTAGTCATGTCATGTCATGTCAAAGGCCAACATGTTGCTTCAGTTTTGGGAATGGAATGAAATGATATATCTGAAGACCACTGAACTTTTAACAAGCAAAACAAAAACAAACAAAAAAGGAGGTTTACTTAATAGCATGGTAAAAGATGTTCAGCAAGGATACAGCATTGGTTCAGTTGTGCACAACTTCCAGCTTCTGCATTGGCTATCACATCAGGCCTATTTAGCAAGGAATATCAAGTCCAAGGAGATCCAATGTAGACAACCAGGAAACCTCAACAATAGTTTAAACCTGGGTCCCCTGTGCCAATTAAAGAGGCATTTCATTGTCTTTTAATGAAAAACCTAGCACAGATAGCATGGGGTATCACACAAGACAGGAACTGAGGGAGAGGGAAGAGCCAAAAATCATAGGATCATAAATTTAGATCCGGAAAGAACCTTACAAGATATTGAATCCAACTCTTAATTTTAAATATAATGAAATTGAAGTTCAGAGAGCTTAAGGGATTTACCTAGGTAATAAATAAGAGAATCAGGATTTGAATTCAGGTGTGCTAAGGTCCTATAGATTTTTTTTTCCCCTACTGTCATGCCAGAAGATTGGGTATGTAGTGATTTTTTTCAAGCCTTTATTCAATTCCTAGGCTTGTTACCCCAGAGAATTATGGGTCTTTAATTATTGGTCTCTAGTTTCTTCTTTTGTTTGGGGAAACCACATGGATAAACCTTAATAAATATGTGGATGGACATTGGCTGAATATATAATATGATGCTTATTTTTTCCCTTTCAACATCCTTAATGATCCTTTGCTCTTAATGAAATTATATATATCAAGACAAAAGCAAGGGTATGTGGAAATTCTCTTTTTCATGCCAGAGTATATTACAAATAAGGGCATGGAAATAAAGGAAAGAATTGATAAGTATGAAGACAAGGGGAAAGAAGAGCATCCTGTAAGCTTAAATCGCTACTATGTGTTCTTCACTATCCTGGGCTAAAGAAAGAGCCCCCATTTTACATCCATTAATCATATACATCAATGTATTTTCCATGAATAGAAAATACAAGAATTACTCAACCAACTGAGAGTTTTCTCTTGGATTATTTACATTTTGGTACAATTACTCAAAAATCTTTGGTATCTCAGGTACAGTTGTATAATGGGGGGGGGGATATTTCCAAAGATAATTGCTGTTTTTAAAAATTTATAATTTCTGAAATAACAATGACATACTAGGCTTGCTATGAAAACAAAAACCAGTGTAGAACATCCCCATCGTCATAGGAAAAAACCAAACCCAAATAACAAAAACAAACCTGAGAACTGAGTAACTCTACTTCCAAGAGTCTGGTTGGATTCTTTTGGAAGGAGGGGCTATGATCACAGTTTCTTCCCTCCTGCAGAAATTAGTGGATTCCTACCAGAGAGATCCCAGATGATTTCAAAAAGGTCCCATTCACTAGTTTTCTCCCAGAAAGAAGAAAGGGCCAATAAAAGAGAGTTTCTGACATTAAAAGTCTGATTCCATCCTTTTTACAAGTTAAATTAGGAGCACAGATGAAATGGAGATCAAGCAATCCAATTGCATACATCAGCTCTTCCTTGACAAAACTAGGCAGAATCAAATGTTTCAATTTGGGAAGGAATGATACCTTGCCAAAAGTATGCTCATTATAAACAACATCATAAGCTGAATGGAATGTTGAAAGATGATTAGCAATTTGGCTTTTTTTCTTTTTAACATTTGTGGTGACACTAGATGACTTAGAAATGTCTTCACATAAATTGCTTACCTTGGACAATTCACATATCTATCAATCAATTAATATATTAAATGTCTAGTATGTGTCAGATAATATGCCAGTTGCTGGGGAAAACATATGTATATACCGAATACCTACAAGGAAATATATTTAGCATAGGGAAAGAAAGAAATGCTAGTAGTTTGGGGAAATAAGGGAAGGCTTTATACAGAAGAAAGTGCTTGAGCCAGCTATTGAAGGAAGTTGTTGTTTAGTCATTTTTCAGTCTCTTAGCAAAAATACTGAAGGGGTTTGCCATTTCCTTCTCCAATTCATTTTACAGATGAAGAAATTGAGGCAAACAAGGTTAGGTGACTTGCTCAGGGTCACACAATTTGTGTCTGAGATGAAATCTGAACTCAGGAAGACGACTCTTCCTGACTCCAGGCCCAATATCCCATCCACTGTACCACATGGCTGCCCAATGACCATCAGTGCAAACTAATAGAGATAGAGTGCTCTATATGAGGAAAACCAAGAAAGCCAGTTTGACTGGATCAGGGAATGCAAGGAGAAGAGTAAGGAAGCTGGAAGAGTAGGTTGGGGACAGGTTTGTGAGGGATTTTTAAAGTCCCTGCACTCCAGGAACTTACTTCTTTTTTTTAATAGCTTTTTATTTACAAGATATATGCATGGGTAATTTTTCAGCATTGACAATTGCAAAACCTTTTGTTCCGACTTTTCCCCTCCTTCCCCCCATCCCTTCCCTCAGATGGCAGGTTGACCAATACATGTTAAATATGTTAAAGTATAAGTTAAATACAATATATGTATACATGTTCAAACAATTATTTTGCTGTACAAAAAGAGTGGACTTTGAAATAGTGTACAATTAGCTTATGAAGGAAATAAAAAATGCAGGTGGACAAAAATAGAGGGATTGGAATTCTATGTAGTGGTTCACACTCATTTTCCAGAGTTCTTTCGCTGGGTGTAGCTGGTTCTATTCATTACTGAACAGTTGGAACTGATTTGTTTCATCTCATTGCTGAAGAGAGACACGTCCATCAGAAATGATCATCATATAGTATTGTTGTTGAAGTGTATAATAATCTCTTGGTCCTGCTCATTTCACTCAGCATCATTTCATGTAAGTCTCTCCAGGCCTTTCTGAAATCATCCTATTGGACGTTTCTTACCGAACAATAATATTCCATAACATTCATATACCACAAGTTATTCACCATTCTCCAATTGATGGGCATCCACTCAGTTTCCAATTTCTGGCCACTACAAAGAAGGCTGCCACAAACATTCATGCACATACAGGTCCCTTTCCCTTCTTTAAAATCTCTTTGGGATATAAGCCCGGTAGTAACACTGCTGGATCAAAGGGTATGCACAGTTTCTTACTTCTTAAAAAGTTTTCCTATCAGTTAACCTGAGTACAAAGGATTTTCTGGGTAAGTAACTCCAGTTTTTGATTGTGCTCTATCCTTAATTACTTCTTTGCTTTAAAGAATACCCAGCTTCAATGTTGTGCTGGTAAATGTTTTACAACTTGTTCTTACTCCCCCAAAAAGTTGCAAATGGAACATTAAGCATTATAAATTCTACCACTTAAGTCTATACAATCAACAAAACAATCAATCCAGCTCTGAGTTGGAGAGCTTATATTTCTGAAGTGTAAATGCTCACACAGAAATTGAGCAATTGAGCTTTTTAGTGGCTCCAGCAGACAAACGCTTGCTTAGTTAGTTTCCTGAAAACACTATCCAAATACTATTTCCTCCATGGTTTTTCCTGGTTATTCACTTTATCCCATTTAGTGTTCAAAAGAAGGGACACCTTCAAAAACTACTTTGGCTATAATTGGTATTTACTTATCTGTGAACATACTCTATAAAGAGAACACAAGTTTCTAGAGGGCAGGGATTATGGTTACAAAGACAAAAATGAAAAAGATTTCCTTTCTCACCCTAACTTTCTCTCTGAATTCCCATAGCATTTAATTCTTTACAATCAGTCAGTCAATAGTCAATAAACTTTATTAAATGCCTACTATATGCCAGGCATATATCAAAGAAAGGCCAAAGACAAACTTATACATGACTGCATATTGCCTTAGACTCCTTTCTAATTTTATTCTCTTTCTCCTCATCCATCTAGCCAAGAAGTCATAAGGTTGGGACCTTCTTTTTTTCTATTCCCTTGAAATATGTAACAGGATGACAAATGCTTAGGAGCTCAGTGTTTCCATATTCATCTAATCTGGTCACCCTGAAATAGTGCTACAGAAATATATTATTTTAATATGAATTATAAACAAGACTCAGTAACAATTTGAGCATGTGGAAGTTTTCATAATGAACTGACTTCTTTTCACCAAGAAGTTTAATATTTATGTTTAGGTGTCCTATTTTGAAACATACCCCCAATGGCACACACTAATTTTCTTTTCTCCATTTTCAGTGGCAAAGTGAGCATCCATTTGTTATGCACATCTGTCTCATCATTTCCTTCATGTAGGGGTTTCTTTTGAAAGGAGAATACAATAGATCCTCTTCATGTTTTCAGTACTTCAGGATTAAAAAAAGTTACCTTTAAAATAATTTCTTAACAATTTATTTTCTGGTTTTGCATTTATTTTCAGATGAACTTCATATCTTATTATCATATATTCCCATGAAACACCATTACCTTTTACAGGTTAAAAACTTGGATGCAATTCAATTGTTCCACTCAACAGCTAATTGATTCAGGTAGTTTTCTGACATTCAAGTTAAAACACATTGCTTCCATAAACATGAGTAATGCTTTCCATTCTGGGGATGTGGCCATCACATTCTTAAGGTATCAGCCCTAAAGCAGAGGTTGAGTTTTTCTCATGAGTTTACTGTTCTTTTTCAGGGAACATCTGTGAGTGAAGATTTTGCTTTTTCTGCTTTTTTTTTTCACTCATTCTCTCACTCATGTGATGTTTTGATTTCATTTCCAAGTTTTAATTCTGTATTCTTATACCCAAGAGAGTCTTTGAGAGCAATAACACTGTTTTTATTCCTCATTCTCAATCTCATTTTGTTTTTTCTAATTTCTGCTTGTTGATATATCATTCATTCACAATTGAGGTCTACAAGGTGTTCTAATGTTCTAAACATTTGGTTCAATCTTTAAATTCTTTCCTACTTTGAAGAAAAACCAAAGCCCTAAATACATGGCAACTATGGCAATTCCTATAAAGTCTAGCAGAGAGGTGAAGACCCCAACACTGGGAACCTCCTCCAGTCCTTGGCTATTGTGATTTGCCTGGGTAACTGTAGAGAATATTTGACTTTTCAGGAAGTAAAACAGGCTTCCCGTTTTCACAGTCATTGACTTATCAGAACTACCTTTGATATTCTGGAGGATAAATCTAATTTTGGTTTCTGCATAGAATTTCTCCAAAAAGGGGAACATAAAATACATTTATTCACACACAAAAAATCAAGGATAACCATAAGAGAATTATTACATGTATTAACATATCAATTTAGGTAGCATTCAGTATCTTAATTTTTTATTATGGGAATTGCATTCAAGCCTTGATGGGCATAAAATAATGTTTTCAAGGTTTCTACTTAGCCATGTTACATTTCACTTGCATTGATATTATCTAATTAAAACAGCTAAGTTTGATTACAGCAATACTAATTCTTTTCTTGGTGACAATCCATTCCTGTCACTATTTAGGCACTGTCTACTTCATGCTGCTTAAGTATCAGGGAAGAAGACAGCATCTCTAGGCCATTTTGGTGCTCACAAAATAAATGCTAAAGAAAGAAATCACATGAGAGAGGGAAAGGAGCCTGCTATAAACCAAGTTAGTTGAGTCTGTACTTCACATGGGGAATGATAGTCTCTGCTACTATTATGTTGGAGCAGAAAAGGATTATCTCTATTACTAGAATCACATCTTATCACCTATTGAGCTACTTTTTTTTTTTATTGCATCTTCTACTAAGTGTGGCACACTGTGTCAATAGTTCTTTCACTTCAGCAGTCAGGAAATGATTAGCAGATGAGTCATACATCAGAAGATGACCTTCCCCAAATCCTCATGGTCAACATGAATAATTCCCAATATTCAGGAATAGAGAAAAAGAGAAAAGACAAAAAGAATTATCAGATATGTTGTTGTTCAGGCATTTTTCAGTTGTATTCAGCTCTTTGTGACCCCATTTGGGGTTTTCCTGGCAAAGATACTGGAATGGTTTGCCATTTCCTCCTCCAGCTCATTTTACATATTAGGAAACTGAGGCAAACAGAATTTTTTTTTAATTTAATAGCCTTTTATTTACAGGATATATACATGGGTAACTTTACAGCATTAACAATTGCCAAACCTCTTGTTCCAATTTTTCACCTCTTTACCCCCCCCACCCCCTCCCCTAAATGGCAGGATGACCAGTAGATGTTAAATATATTAAAATATAACTTAGATACACAATAAGTATACATGACCAAAACATTATTTTGCTGTACAAAAAGAATCAGACTCTGAATTATTATACAATTAGCTTGTGAAGGAAGTCAAAAATGCAGGTGTGCATAAATATAGGGATTGGGAATTCAATGTAATGGTTTTTAGTCATCTCCCAGAGTTCTTTTTCTGGGTATAGCTAGTTCAGTTCATTACTGCTCCATTAGAAATGATTTGGTTGATCTCGTTGCTGAGGATGGCCTGATCCATCAGAACTGGTCATCATCTAGTATTGTTGTTGAAGTATATAATGATCTCCTGGTCCTGATCATTTCACTCAGCATCAGTTCGTGTAAGTCTCTCCAGGCCTTTCTGAAATCATCCTGTTGGTCATTTCTTACAGAACAGTAATATTCCATAATTTTCATATACCACAATTTATTCAGCCATTCTCCAACTGATGGACATCCATTCAGTTTCCAGTTTCTAGCCACTACAAAAAGGGCGAGGCAAACAGAATTAAATGACTTACACAGCGTCATATAGCTAGCAAGTGTCTGAGACCAGATTTGAATTCAGGAAGAAGAGTCTTCGTGACTCCAGGTATACCACTCTATGCATTGTGCCACTTGTATAGCAGATAGATAGAAGTCTACCAGATATACTTCTCTTCAAATGTAGTTATTTCATGCTTTTTTAGTGCTTTAGGATTAAGCTAAGTACAATGTTTACTCTCATTCTAGTTGAGAGTAAGGCACTGGACCAGCTGGGTTTTTGTTTTTTTTTTGAAGTCCCTTTTAACTCAAAGATATATAATTTGTGATTAGAGATGGTGAATTGGGGAAGAGGTGAGTAGGTATGGATAAAGTTCTCAGAAATAATAGTTCTAACAAAGAATCAGAAATACCCAAGCCATATGTTGGGGGAAAATCCATTATCCCCAGTTTTTATCAGTAATTGCTCTAATTTCTATCTCTTAGAAATCCATTTTTCTTTGTCCTTTTCAGTCAAGCTAAGTTGCTTTCTTTCAGGGTACTTTTTTTTCTTTACCTCCTCTCTAAGTAGACATATCAATCCTTGGTTCTCTGGATAGATGGATTGATTTATTCCTTTGTCCTATATCAAACTCAAACTCCCTTTTCTGATAAAGGTAGTTCTCGTGGCTTTTGCCTTGACCATATTTACATTCCTTTCAGCCTTCTTTTATTCTTCCCTACTCCTTCAGGTTCCTTTTCCTAGCCTCAAGTCTGTGCCTTCTTTAATGCTACTTGAATGCCACTCCCTACAGTTCTATGTTTGGAAAAGACTTACTTCATTCACATGCCAATCCCCTTTGAACCTTTGGTCTTCTCTGAAAATTACTGCTTGTTCCTATACTAAAGAAACAGGTAAGAGAGAGAAAAAGAGAGAGAAAGGGAGAGAGAGAGAGAAAGAGAGAGAGAGAGAGAGAGAGAGAGAGAGAGAGAGAGAGAGAGAGAGAAGAGACTGAGTCAGAAAGACACAGAGACAGATCCAGGGAGAGACAGAGAGAAGATAGTACACAGACAGTAAACTGTAGGGCTTGGGAGGGAAAGGTGACTCTCAGCTGGACTTTTCAAAGTTCTTACAGATTGAAACTATAGTTTGCTTTGGGATTCTTAGGGCTTTGGCAGAGGTCTGCCAATATATGGATTATTCATACCTGAGACTAGATTAGAAGAAGAATATTTTAAGAATACCTTTGAAAATCAGAATTCTGTAGGCTCAAGCAACAGAGTCCATGGCTCAGCAAAGAAGCTGTATAAGCAGGTAGTTAAAGCAGGTAGTTAATAATAGCGGATCTAAATTGTAGCAGGTATGGAATTCAAGAGAACAATATTCCATTGACCTGAAGAGATAATGCTGTGTTTATGTTTCTGCCATAGTCAATCAGCAAGTATGATGCTGGTGTATTTGCTAAAATAAAAAGAATAATGGGCAGAGGAACTTCTTTCTACTATTCAATTTATGATGGGAGGGTAAATGGAGTGTTTCTTGGAAAAGTGAGCCAAAAGATCCAAGAAGGAAAAAATACATTAGTATTTTATATTTCCAAATACATGTAAAGATAATTTTCAACATTCATTTTTTAAAAACTTTGTGTTCTAATTTTTTTCCTCCTTACTTTACCTTCCCTCTTCCCAAGATAGCAAACAATCTGATATAGGGTAAACATGTGCAATCCTTTTCAATATATTTCTATATTTGTCATGTTGTGTAAGAAAAATCAGACCAAAAGGGAAAAAAATACAAGAAAGAAAAAAAAAACAAATGAAAAGGTGAAAATTCTATGCTTGGATTCACATTCAATCTCCTTAGTTCTCATTCTGAATGTGATTGAAATTTTCCATTCCAAATTTATTAGAATTGCCTTGAATCACTTCATTGTTGAAAAGAGTCAAATACATCACAGTTGATCATCACATAATTTTGTTGTTATTGTGTACAATGTTCCCTTGGTTCTGTTTACTTCACTCAGTATCATTCTTTCTAAGCTTTTTTGAAATCAGCTTGCTCATCATTTCTTATAGAACAATAATATTGCCTTTCCTTCATATACCATATCTTATTCAACCATTCCTCAGCTGATGGGATTCATTCAATTTCTAGTTCCTTAACATTATAAAAAGGTCTGCTGCAAACATTTTTTCACATATGGCTCCTTTTCCCTTTTTATGATCTCTTTGAGATACAGACCCAGTAAAGACATCGCTGGATCAAAGGGTATACATAGTTTGATAGCCCTTTGGGCATAGTTCCAAGTTGTTCTCTAAAATGGTTGGATCAATTCACAACTCCACCAACTATGTATTAGTGTTCCAGTTTTCCCACAGCCACTCTAACATTTATTCATTATCTTTTCCTATCATCTTAACCAATCTGAGAGGTATGTAATAGTACCTCAGAGTTGTCTTAATTTGTTTTTCTCTGATCAATAGTGATTCAGTGTATTTTTTCATATAACTAGAAATGGGTTTAATTTTTTTGTCAGAAAATTATCCATATCCTTTGACCATTTCTCGATTGGAGAATGACTTGTCAGTTCTCTATATATTTTAGATATGAGGTCTTTATCAGAAATATTGGCTATAAAACTCCCCTCCTCCCCCCCGGCTTTCTGCTTCCTTTCTAATTTTGGCTGCATTGTCTTTGTTGTGTAAAGCCTCTTTAATTTAATGTAGTAAAAATTATTCATTTTGCATTTCATAATATTCTCTAGTTTTTCTTTGGCCATAAATTCTTCCCTTCTCCACAGAGCTGACAGGTAGACTATCCCTTGCTATACGAATTTGCTCATAATATAATCCTTTATGTCTAAATCATAATCCCATTTTGACCTTGTCTTGGTATAGGGTATTAGATAATGAGCAATGCCTAGTTTTTGCCACACTGTTTTCCAATTTTCCCAGCCATTTTGGTCAAATAATGAGTTCTTATCACAGAAACTAGAGTCTTTGGGTCTATCAAATACTGGATTACTATGGTTATTGATGATTGTGTGTTGTGTACCTAACTTATTCCATTGATTGACCACTCTATTTCTTAGTCAGTACCAAATTGTTTTGATGACTGCTGCTTTATAATATAGTTTAAAACAAAGAAAAGAAAAAATACCCTAAAGAGACTAAGAGGTGAAGAAGTTAAAAAGCAAAGTCTAGAACTGTTAAAATGATGGTGCTGAACTAGATGGTTTCTTCCAGTTCTAATAATCTATGAATATTAAATAACAAGAGTAAAGAGAGTTTGCATTCAGAAAATACTTTGACATTTCCTTAGTATGATCTTTTGAGCTTTGTATAGAAATAGGTGATCCTTAAGCAGTCAATCAAGACACCTATTTATTTCTTTATCCATTTATTTATTTATTTAAGGATTAGAATCTTTATTTAAACTTTAATTAAATTCAATTGAATAAATGTTTATTGAACAACTAGTATTTGTTTTTATAGTTATTATAGTGGGTTTTTATTTTTTTTACTATATTAGAGACTGAGGAATTTTTTTAAAAAATTCCTTTTCATTGAAAATGGGGCAGTCATTAACAATTATAAACTTCTCAAGACACAAAAATGAAGAGAATGAAGACCATACAGGAAATTGAATTTGTTTCCCATACAATGTTTTAAAGACATGCATATATTTGTACACACACATATATGTTAGGAAAGGAAGAAAAGAGTAATATAGAAGGAGTCAGAATATGTACTTTAGCTTGAAGACACTCATTTATTAAGTACCTATTACATGCTAGATAGATAGATAGATAGATTGGGGGCTAGAGAAGCATAACTTTATTTCCCATTAAGACTTGATTGAATGTTTTTTTTTTCAATAGTACTTTATTTTTTTCCCAAGTATGTGTCAAGACAAGTTTTAGCAATCATGTTTATACAATTTTGAGTTCCAATTTTTCTTTCTCCCTTCCTCTCTCCCCATTTCTCCTCCCAAAATGGAAGGCAACTGTTTGTAGTGGCTAGAAGCTGGAAAATGAATGGATGCCCATCAATTGGAGAATGGCTGAGTAAATTGTGGTATATGAATGTTATGGAATATTATTGTTCTGTAAGAAATGACCAGCAGGATGAATACAGAGAGGATTGGAGAGACTTACATGCACTGATGCTGAGTGAAATGAGCAGAACCAGGAGATCATTATATACCCCAACAATGATACTGTATGAGGATATATTCTGATGGAAGTGGATTTCTTCGATAAAGAGAAGATCTAACTCAGTTACAATTGATCAAGGATGGACGGAAGCAGCTACACCCAAAGAAAGAACACTGGGAAATGAATGTAAACTGTTTGCATTTTTGTTTTTCCTTCCGGGTTATTTATACCTTCTGAATCCAATTCTCCCTGAGCAACAAGAGAACTGTTTGGTTCTGCACACATATATTGTATCTAAGATATACTGTAACCTCTTTAACATGTATAGGACTGCTTGCCATCTGGGGGAGGGGGTGGAGGGAGGGAGGGGAAAAATCGGAACAGAAGTGAGTGCAAGGGATAATGTTGTAAAAAATTACCCTGGCATGGGTTCTGGCAATAAAAAGTTATTTTAAAAAATTGAAGGCAATTTGATATGTTATACAAGTGCTATCATGTAAAATCTATCGCCATATTAGTCACAGTTGTAAAAGAAAAAATAGATCAAAAGAAAAAAACACAAAAAAGAATAAAGTATGTGAAAAAATTTGCTTCAATCTTCATTGAGATACCAGTTCTTTATGCCCAAAAGGTTATCAAGATGTACATGCCCTTTGATTTAACAATGTCTCTACTGGGTTTATTCCAAAGAGATCATAAAAAAGGGAAAAGGACCCACATCTGCAAAAATGCTTGTAGCAACTTTTTTTGTGTGGTAGCAAAAAGCTGGAAACTGAATGGATCCTCACCAGTTGGGGAATGGCTAAATAAGTTATGTTATATGAATGTAATAGAATATTATTGTTCTATAAGAAATGATCAGCAAGATAATTTCAGAAAGGCCTGGAGAGACTTACGTGAACTGATACTAAGTGAAGCAAGTAGTAGCAGGAGAACATTTTACACAGCAACAACACCACCATGTGATGATCAGCTCTGATGGAGTTGGCTCTTTTTAACAATGAGGTGATCAGGCCAATTCCAAGACTTGTGATGGAGACATCTGAATCCAGAAAGAGGACAATAGGGACTGAATGTATATCACAACATAGTATTTTCACTTTTTTGTTGTTGTTTGCCTGCTTTTTTCCCTCATTTTTTTCCTTTTTGATCTGATTTTTTTCTTGTACAACATGATAAATGTGGAAATATGCTTAGAAGAATTTCATGTTTTAAGCTATATTGGATTACTTACTGTCTAGGGGAGGGGAATGAGAGGAACATAAGGTTTTGCAAGGGTAAATGTTGAAACTATCTTTGCAAGTATTTTGAAAATAAAAGGTTATTAAAATATTTTAAAAGATCTTTATCTGGATGTGGATAGCATTTTACTTTGTGATTCTTTTGTATTTGCCTTGGATTGCTGTGTTGCTGAGAAGAGCAAAGTTATTCATCATTGATTATCACACAATATTGCGATACTATGTACAAATATTTTCCTTTTTCTGCTCATTCTACTTTGTGTCAATTTGTATAAATCTTTCCAGATTTTTCTGAAATCTGCTTGTTTATTGTTTCATATTGCACAATAATATTCCATTACATTCCTACCCCACAGCTTGTTTAGCTGTTCCCTAAATGATGGGCATCTCCTGAATTTTCAATATTTTGTTACCACAAAAAGAGTTTATATAAATACTTTAGCACATTTTTTGGTGATCTCTTTGGAATATAGCCCTAGTAGTGTTATTGCTATATTAAAGGGTATATATAGTTTGGTTGCCCTTTGGGCATACTTCCTAATTGCTCTCCAGAATTGTTGGATAAGTTCACAACTCCCCCAACAAAGTATTGATGTCCATCAGAATTGATCATCATATAATCTTGTTCAATGTTTTCTTGGTTTTACTCACTTCACTTAGCATCAGTTCATGGAAGTCTCTCCGGGCCTTTCTGAAATTATCCTTCTGATTGTTTCTTATAGAACAATAATATTCCATAATGTTCACATACCATAACTTATTCACCATTCCCCAGCTAATGAGCATTCATTCAGTTTCCAGTTCCTTGCCACTACAAAATGGGCTGTTACAAACATTTTTGCACATGTATGTCTTTTCCCTTTTTTTATGAATTCTTTGGAATACAGATTCAGTAGGGACAATATCGGATCAAAGGGAATACATAGTTTGATAGCCCTTTGGGCATAGTTCCAAATTGTTCTCCAAAATCGTTGCATCAACTCACAATTCCACCAACAATACATTAGAGTCCCAGTTTTCCCACATCCCCTTCAACATTTATCATTGTCTTTTCCTGTCATCTTAGTCAATCTGAGAGGTTTGTAGTGGTATCTCAGAGTTGTCTTAATTTGCATTTCTCTGATCAATAGGGATTTGGAACAGTCTTTCATATGAGTGGTAATAGTTTTAATTTCATCATCTGAAGAATAGACAATTTTCAGATGAAGAAATTAAAACCATTTCTAGTCATATGGAAAGTTTGTTAAATTTTTTTTAGCTCAGTAATTTCTTGACATTTTGATTGGTATGGCACTGAATAAATAGATTAATTTAGATAGAATTGCAATTTTTATTATATTAGCCCAGCCTACCCATGAGAACTTGATATTTTTCCATTTGTTTATATCTGACTTTATTTGTGTGGAAAGTGTTTTGTAATTGTGTTCATATAGTTCCTGACCTTGTCCTGGCAGATTTGACTCCCAAATATTTTATATTATCTACAGTTATTTAAAATGGCTTTTTTGTATGTCTTACTGCTGGACTTTGTTGATAACATACAGAAATGATAGTGATTTATGTGGATTTATTTTGTGTCCTGCAACTTTGTCCACTTTTTATTTCTAGTAGTTTTTAGTTGGTTCTCTAGGATTCTCCAAGTATACTATTGAATCATCTGGAAAGAGTGATAATTTTGTTTTGTCATTATCTACTTTAATTCCTTCAATTTCTTTTTCTTCTCTTATTGATAAAACTAATATTTCTAATACAACATTGAATAGTAATGGTGATAGTAGGCAACTTTGTTTCATCCCTGATTTTATTGAGACTGCTTCTACCTTATCCTCATTATATATGATACTTGCTGATTGTTTTAAATAGATGTACTTATCATTTTTAAGGAAAACTCCATTTATTTTTATGCTCGCTAGTGTTTTTTAATAAGGAATAAGTGTTGGATTTTGTCAAATGCTTTTTCTGTATCTATTGAGATAATCATACAATTTCTGTTAGTTTGGGTATTGATATAATCAATTATGCTATTTTTTTCATAATATTGATCCTAATATTCCTAATATTGAAATAGCCCTGCATTCCTGGTATAAATCCTACTTGATCATGGTGTATTATCCTGGTGATAACTTGTTATAATCTCTTTGTTAATATTTTATTTAAGAATTTTACATCAATATTCATTAGGGAAATTGGTTTGTAATTTTCATTCCCTGGTTTGACTCTACCTGATTTAGGTATCAGCACCAAATTTGTGTCATAAAAGGAATTTGGCAGGACTCCTTCTTTCCCTATTTTTACAAATAATTTGCATAGTTTTGGAATTAATTGTTTTTTAAATGTTTGGTAAAATTCACTTGCACATCCATTTGGCTCCAGAGTTCATTAGCTTTTTGTATTTCTTTTTGCACCACCCTCAATTCTTTTCCTAATTTTTCTTCTATCTCTGTTACTTGATTTTCAAAATCATTTTTGAGCTCTTCCATAGCCTGGGACTAATTCTTTTTTTTTTTTTTTCTTGGAAGCTTTGAATGTAGGAACTTTGGATTTGTTATCTTCTTCTGAGTGTGTGTTTTGATGTTCTTTGTCACCGTAGTACCTTTTTCCATTCAAAATCTTTTTCTGTTGTCTTCTCATTTTCCTACCTTTCACCTCTTTGTTAAAGTAGGGCTCTGTTTTGAGGGTGGAGGATGCACTGTCCCAAACTTCAAGAGTTTTGTATAACTGTTTTCAGAATCATTTTAGGGATGTGACCACAATCCCTCTTTTCTGCCCCAGAACTGTTAGGAGTATACTCACCCCACTGTAATTGTGAGATCTAATGTGCTGAAGATACAAAATCCTGCTTTGCTGCTACTTGAAGCCAGGATTGCACTTGCACTGTCTGTGCTGGGATTTTGTGCTAGATTCCTACCCTGTTGCACCAGATCTTTTCTGTTGACCTTCCAAGTCCTCTTTGGTATCTCTGGGCTTAGAGGTATGGAAGCCACAAGGACTGCCCCTTATTTAGAAGTCCTTTCCTGCTTTGCTGGCCTGGAGCCAGACTGAGGCCTATAAACTGGACTCCCATCCTGGTGTCACAAACCTTTTCTGCTGACCTTCTAAGTTGTCTTTACCTAGAAAAAGTTCTACCCATCTAAAATTTGTTTAGAATCATTATTTAAAAGAATTTGGAGTGGTTTGGAGGAGAAATGAGTCAGGTTCCTACCTTTATTCCAATATTTTGACTCTGCCTCTTATCATGTACCCATTTTGATCTTATTTTGATATAAGATGTGAGATGTTGGTCTATACCTAATTTTTGTTTTATTGTTTTTCAGTTTCCCCAGCAGTTTTTGTCAAATAATGAATTCTTATCATCATTGACTACTATGTCTTATATACCTAATCTATTCCACTGATCCACCACTGTATTTCTTAGCTAATATCAGATAGTTTTGATGATTACTACTTTATAATATAACTTGATTTCTGGTATTGTTAGATTACCTTCCTTTGTATTTTTTCCCATTAATTCCCTTGATTATCTTTTGATTACCATTTATTCTTCCAGATGAATTTTGTTATTTTTTCCTAGCTCTATCAAATAATTTTTCTTAGTTTGATTAATCTAGCATTTGAATAAATAAATTAGTTTAGGCAGAATTTTCATTTTTCTTATAATGACTTGGAATGCCCATGAATAACTGATATTTTCCTAGTCCTTTAGATCTGACTTTATTTGTGTGAAAAACCATTTTGTAATTGTGTTCACATACTTCTTGTGTGTCTTGTCAGATAGACTCCCAAGTATTTCATACTGTCTATGGTTATTTAAAATGTAATTTCCCTTCTATCCCTTGCTGTGAGGCTTTCTTGTAATGTATAGAAATGGTGATAATTGATGTGGTTTATTTTATATCCTGTTACTTCACTAAATTTGTTGATCATTTCAAGTAGATTTTTTTTAGTTTATTCTTTAAGGTTTTCTAGGGTTATCATTATTATCATGTCATATGCAAAGAGTGATAGTTTTGTTTTTTTCATCATCTATTCTAATGCCTTCAAATTCTTTTTTTTTCTCTTATTGCCATAGCTAACATTTCTAGTAGTATATTGAATAATAGTGGTGAAGATGGGCAACCTTACTTCACCCTTGATCTCATTGAAAAGGCTTCTAGCTTATCCCTATTATATATAATTTTTGCTGATGGTTTTAGATAGATACTTCTTATCATTTTAGGGAATACTTCCTTTATTCATATGTTCTCTAGTGTTTTTTATCAGGAATGGATGTTAAAGTTTTTTTTTTTAGCATCTATTAAGGTATTCATATGATTTCTATTATTTTGCTATTGATTTTATCATTGATTTGGTCAATTATGTTGATAGTTTTCCTAATATTGAATCAACATTGAAATTTTGGTACAAATCTCACCTGATAATAGTGTGATATATTGCTGTTATTTCCTTGACAGTATTGGTCTAAATTTTTCTTTCTCTGTTTTGGTTCTTCCTGGTTTAGGTATCAGCACCATATTTGTGTCATCAAAGGAGTATGGCAGGATTCCTTTTGTACATATTTTTTGGAAATAGTTTATATAGTATTGGAATTAGTTGTTCTTTAAATATTTGGTAGAATTTCCTTGTGAACCCTGGGGCCCTGGAGATTTTTTCCTACAGAGTTCCTTAATGACTTGTTCAATTTCGTTTTCTAAATTTAGGCATTCTGTTTACTGATTTGTTAATCCAGGTAACATATTTTCACAAATATTCATCAAATTTGCTCAAATAGTCAGATTAATTGGCAGATAGTTGAGCAAAATATTTCCTATTGATTGTTTTAATTTCTTTTTCATTTCATCCTTTTTTTTTTTTGATAATGGATATTTAGTTTTCTTCTTTCTTTTTTTTTTTTAAATCAAATTAACCAATGGCTTATATATTTTGTTGGCTTCCCCTCCTGCTCCCCATAAAACTAGCTTCTAAATTTATTGATTGAATCATTTGTCTATGGTACTTTTCAGCAAAATGTAGTTTTCTTCCTTGTATCTTTTTATTCAGTATATTTTTGTTTTTACTTTGTCAGAGATTGGGATTGCTATTTCTGGTGTTTTTTTTTTTTTAACTTCAGCTGAAGCATAATAGATTCTGCTCCAGTTCCTTCTCTTTACTCTGTATGTCTCTCTGCTTCAAGTATGTTTCTTATAAGATAGATTGTAGGATTATTGATAAAATAATATTGTATGATTTTGGTTTTTGATCCATTCTGCTAGCTGCTTCCATTTTATGGGAGAGTTCATCTCATTTACATTCACAGCTGTGATTACTAATTGTGTTTTTTCTTTCCATCCTATTTTCCCTCCTCTTTATTCTCTCTCTTCTTTCACCCTTTCCCTTCTCACCTGAGTTTTGCTGTTATCTACCATTTCCCCTTGTCTGCTCTCCCTTCTGTCGGTCTCTTCCCCCTCCCTTTACATAATCTTTTCTCTTCCTACTTCCCTGTTGAGTAATATATAATTCTAAATTCAACTTATTCTGTATATTATTCCTTCTTTGAAAAAAAAATAAATAAAATAAAAAAAAAATATTATTCCTTCTTTGAACCAATACTGATGGGAGTAAGGTTTAAGAGATACCCATTGCTCCCCCTCTCCTCTTTTCCTTCCCTGTAATAGATCTTTTTATCCTCTTCATATGAAATATTTTGTCCCATTCTAACTCTCCCTTTCTTCTGTACCCAGTGTATTCCTATTTTTCATCCCTTAATTAATTTTTATGTCATTCCCTCAAATTTACGTTATACCTGTACCTTCTGTTTATATATATTCCTTCTATAATCACTATTAATGATACAATTTTAAAGAATTACAAATGTCATATTTCCATGTAGGAAATAGTTTGATTCTATTGAATCCCTTAAGTTTTCTTTTCCTTATTTTTTTTAAAAACTGTTTATGCTTCTCTTGGATCTCAATATTGAAAATCAATTTTTTGGTTTAATCCTGGATTTCTTTTGAAACTTGAAATTCTTCTATTTCAATGAGTGAACTTTTTTTTTCTCTTGATATACTATGCATGCTTCATTTCATCAGGCAATTCTTGGTTGTAGTCCTAAGTATTTTGCCTTCTGGAATGTCATGTTTTATGATCTTTTAATGCTGAAATCACTAAGTCCTATGTAATCCTGATTTCTGTTCTTTAATAGATGAATTGTTTCTTTCTGGCCACTTACACTATTTTTTTCCTTTACTTGATATTTTTTGGCTATAATTTTTCTCAGTTTTTATGTGGTGATTTCTTTCCTAAGCTGATCAGTTTATTCTTTCAATGCCTATTTTTACCCTCTGGTTCTAAATATCAGGGCAGTTTTCTTCAATAATTTATTGAAATATTGAAAAATGTTGTCTAGGTCTTCCTTTTGCTTATGTCTTTCAGGTAGTCCAAGGATTCTGATATTTTTCTCTTCAATTTATTTTTCCAGGTCAGTTGTTTTTCCCACGAAATATTTTTCATTTTCTTCTATTTTTTCATTTTTTTTGAATTTGTTTGATTGATACTTGATATCTCAAAGAAGCATTAACTTCTATTTGCCATATTCTAATTTTGAAAAGTTGTTTTCTGATAAGGGACAGGTCAATTCTTCGAGAACTTCCACAGCTGTGGATTATAACATCTGAAGGAGCTGCAAGGCAGCCTTTCCTGACACAGGTGTTACAGACTGGGAATGAAATAAATTGGAGGCAGAGGGAATAGCAGAGAGGTCAGACAACGCAAAGGCCTCTTAATCAGAAAGGTCAGAGAACAGCAACTGACTCTCAGTCTTCTTATATCATCTTTTCACAAGAGAAGATGCATTCTGGGTTGGACCTCCAAGCAGCCACTGTCAGGCTGACCTCCCAGGTCAGCAGTTCTCCTATGTATTCCAAAAGTTTTTCCTCAGTTAGATTATGTACTTTTTTTATTTGGCCAATTGTACTTTTAAGAATTTTTTCTTCAAAAAAATTTTTTTTGTATATCCTTTTCTATTCAGCAAGCTCTAACTTTAAGAAGTTGTTTTCTTTTTCAAACCTTTTTACTATATTTTCTATAAATTTCTTGCATAATTCTCATTTCTTTTCCTGATTTTTCTCTTTTTTTGATTTGTAAAGCTCCTTTTTGAACTCTTTCTGGGCTTGAGACCACTTCCTATTTTTCTTTGGGTTTTTGCTTTGTTTCACGTTGTTGTCCTTTTCTGAGTTTGTGTCTTGACTTCCCAGTCACCATAATAATTATCTATGATCAAATTCTTTTTTGTTGTTTTTTTTCTCATCCTTTTTGGGGCCTTTTTCCTTTCTTTGAAATTTGAGCTCTGCTTTCAGGGAGAAAAGGCACTGCCTCGGGCTGCTGTTAGGGGCTGTAGGCCCTGGCTGTTTACTTGCAGCATGATATTGCCCTGAGGTCACGAGGAAGTTTTGTGTCTGGTGCTCTGTTGAATGGGTGGGGTAGAGATTGGTTGCCACTGCTGAAGACTGTGGGGGTCTGGCAGTTTCTCTGATACTGAACAGGGATTCTATTGCTGGTATTTGATGTGTGCTGAGGCCAATGGGATGTTTCTATATTTCTGAGAATACATTGAAATACCTATGGATTCTCAGAGCTGTAGTTTGCCCATTCCCCAGGCTATGCTGAAGCACCTGGCTGAGGGGTCTTGGTGTTGGTATTCACATATTCCATTGAACTGGGATGCGGGAAAGGTTTGCTTAAGTAGGGTTTGCTAAGATGCTTTCTCTCTTAGACTGGGATCTCTTTTTATCCAAGTGAGACAGATCTTTCCTGACAATCTTCCAAGTTTCTTTGGCTCAAAATTTGTTTCACCCTAGCTTTTTACTGGTTTTGCTATTCCTGGATTTGTTTTGGGGTGCTATTTTATAATTGTTTGGAAATAAATGCAGAAGAGTTACTGCATTTTGCTGCTTACTTTGCCATCTTAGCTTCTGGAAGTGAACTTCTTGAATATAAACTTGTGAAAATTAAGGTTAGGAAAAAGAGAAGTAACCCTGGAGTAGAGAAATATTATAAAATTTCAGGATAGCTAGAGGAAGTGAATAATGGATTCCAGAACTCATCTCAAAGCTGGCATTGAGGCAAAAAAAAAAAAATTGGTTATACAGACATCCAGGCATCTATCAGACATCTATCTATTTGTTAAAAGCAGAGGAACTGAAACATTATTGACTTGGCTTTATAGATAATTTTATCTATAAAGAAGATATCTTCTATTTTGGATCTGATTTTAACAAATATGGAGGACCTGATGAAGTAGAAATGAGGTTCTGTGAATTGATCAAATCTCTCATGGCATCTTGGTGAAAGTTAATTGTATAGTTATATGGATTTTGAAATGGTTGACTAATTGGATTAAATGAATGCTAATCTAGGAATTTCTATCAACCATAAATGAAATATCACATGTTTATCCTTTGTTCTATTCTGCTAAATATTTTAATCAATTTAGATGATAGCATTTATCCTTTAACACATCTTCATTTTAGTACCTTAAAACCTTAGATTATATTGTCCTCTATGGTGGAAACATTCTCCTTATTCACTGTGGAATTACTACCTATTGTTTAAAATCCAAAATTATTGATATTCAGGGGATTTTTCCCCCCTGTTAACATTGTTTGTTTTTGTGATCAGCTCTGTCTCTTGTTTGGTTAAGAAATTTTCCACTAGCCAAAGTTATATTGTCTCTTTTCCATTTTTTATGATATAATTTTTAATATTTAAATAGAATATTCATTTTGAACTTACTATAACTGCTGGCCTAAAACAAATTTCTGCCAAAGTATTTCTCAGTTTTTCCGTAAGTTTTGCCAAATCAGGAGTTCTTCTCTCAAGTAATTTATGTTGTGTGTGTGTGTGTGTGTGTGTGTGTGTGTGTGTGTGTGTATATATATATATATATATATATATATATATATATATATAATGCTGTGATACTCAATTTTTCTAACTCTTCATTATCTAGTCTTTTCTACTTAATTTACTAAGAATAATGCCCTTTAAAATAATCAATCATAATGTAATGAATTAAGAGTATATAATGATATAGACACTTCTATTTCTTAAAATAATTTCCTTTGTTAGTGATGTTATAAGTTTCTGAATAACACGAGAAATGTATAATGAAAGTAGTTCAAGATAATTTAGTAACAAGAATCTTAATTCCCAAATATTCAATTTAGGATTTCTTGACATTAGTTCCTTAGATTTCTATTTACTTAATTACCAATTAGGTGGTTAGGGGAAGGTGGGGAAGATATGGCTAGACAGATGCTTTAGGAAGATCATTTTGGCAACTGAATAGGAGGGAGACTAGAATGGGGAGAGACTTGAGGTTGGAAATCCCTTGGAACAGTCCAGGGATGAAATAACAAAGGTCTACATCACAGTGCTGGCTAAGTGAGCAAAAAGGAGCTATACATACAGAGATATGTATATATCCTTTTTGTGTGTGTGTGCACATGCATGCACATATTTTCATATATATAGATCACTTTTGTATATATAATCCATATATACATACGCATATATGTACATGTATATTTCCAAGTCCAGTGGTAAGATTTGAGACACCTCAGATACAATAGATGGTCTTGGTGTCTTTGTTGCCTAACCCAAATTCTAAGTACTCCACAGGGTCTGCTTCAGACATCTTGAGAAAATGGTGGTACTCTTGACAGTAATAGAATCTGGAAGAAAATAATGACTGGGGGAGATGAGTGCAGTTAGTTACATGATAGATAAAAGATGTCTAAGGTAGTGTCAGTGGATAGAAAGACTGAACTGAGAGTAAACTCACTAAGAAAATATCCTGGGCAGTGGTAGTCCTAATTTACAGTTACCAGACTATGTGAATAATAAATGTGGATTGAATGAATCCACAAAAAAGAAAAGTAATTTAGTGATAATGGTGGTTGTTATTTCTTCTCTTTTGAAAAGGATCATGACATCAGGGAGATGATGCCATGACATGCAAGTGAATTGGATTTAAGTAAGGAAGAGCTATGTCAGGTCATCAGCCTCACTTTCCCTTCCAGAGCCATCTAGGTACAGTGGCAAGATATATATCATAAGACAGAAATGGCCCTGGATAAAAAGGGAGACCTTGGCCTTTTCAAGCTAAGGCTTTCAACCTTAGATCTCAGTTTGGTTGAGGCAATGCCTATTCGTTGATTAAGGCTAGATTACGGCAGAGAATGGTCTCGTTTTGCTAGTCAAAAAAAATCATTCTGGGAGAGGAAGACTCTGAGGGTTTCTGCCCCAAACGGAAATAATTGCTATTTACATTAACTTTGAATCAATCAGGGCCTAAACAGTGAGCAAATAGGGTTTGGCCTGTAATCTATTTTTGGCCAATCAAACCAGACCCGGAATGATTTGGGTCTAAGGCATGGTCCTGATAATGGTAGAACATATTCTAAAAATGGAAATAGGTAGCAAGGAGTATTTCACCTTCTCCACTTCAGCATGAGACTGAGTAAGAGGGAAAAGAGCAGTCATTACTGAAGAGGATGGCCAGGGATCTGGTGTCATTTGAAGCTAGCTAGGTCTTGGAAGTGTCAGAAGATAAAAAGAACAAGAGAAGACATAGCATAAAATGAAAGGTCATTTCTTATGGAACAGGAATTCTAGAAAGCACAATGGAAGTAGCAGAAAAATTTAAAGAAGGGAAAGGGATGAAGGGAATGCCGAGGTGGATGGTGATAAATGTGGGATTAGAAAGAAGGCTTATTTTTTTTGGTATTTGAGATTCAATATTTCTAGGAGAGGAGAAGGAGGAAAGGGCAAGAATATGCTAAGCACTGGGGAAAAAAGTTCAGGTGGAGGATTAGGGATGGACATTGAGGAAGAATAAGTGATTAGAAGTTTTACATTTGAGGTTTCAATTCCTGACTTCTCTGTAATGTGTGTGACTGTGTCTCAGAAGGCATCTGAAAGTCTGATTTCACAAAAAGCATGAATAGAATGTAAAAAAAAAAAAAAAAAAAAAAAGTTCACAGGTAAAAACTGTTGGATCCTGGGGCTGAATGGGGAAAGAAAGGACCTGGCAGGCCTGACACAGGTGTGGTCCTTTCTGAGAAGTTATGATTTTGATGAGACAATTGGTGGTATGTCCCAGGCTATCTCTCAGCAACCATAAATGGGACCACTAAGCCAAGGACTGTTGTGGACCAGAAGCCTGGCCAAGCGGCAGGAGCATCAGTGTCCTGGGCTTGCCTTATAGCAACAGTGTGGAACTTGGTGATTTTTGTGGCCAGTAAATGTTTGATAGATGAATAACTGAATGAACGAATATTTCTATTTGCAATGAAGTTTCATTTTTTTAAATTGAATGTTATCATGACTTCCTTACAAAGATCGCTCTATAGCAAGACAATAAGAACAATTTAAGCACTGACAAGAGGTGGTAATAGTGCAGTAGATAAAAAGCTAATCTCGGTAAGAGCTCCTCTGATACATACTTGCTATATGAAACTGGTTAAATCATTTAATTGCTTAGTGCCATAGGCAATTCTCTAAGGCTAAAGTACAGAGAAAATACTGACTTATAGGAGTATAGAAGGGGAGCTTCCTCATCCTAGAGCTCCCTGTATCAATGAAATCACAATTCTAGTTCCCCCCCCATTTGTCTGTCACAAATGATGATGGTGATTCCTTTGTAATAATAGGTTGTATAGATACACTCCAGAGGGTAATTTTGCTGTCATGTGCATGGAATTTTGAGTTATTTTTTCACAAGACCTTCATCCCCTGTGTACTGGGACGAATTAAGAAAATGAGGTGTGTGTGTATGTATGTGGGGGTGGGGGGGAGGGAGAGAGGGAGGTGGTCCATTTATTCTACATGTCCATGAAGGAGCAATCAAAAGAAAACGGACTTTAAAGAAGGAAAAATTGTATTGGAATATAAGAATTTTTGATTGTCAGAATAAGAATGATGAAGGAGCTCTTCAAAGAAGAGAGAAGAAAAAATAAAATGTCTTTATTTTAGGAATATTCTGGAAAACTGGAAATTCTGTTATAGATAAGTATGTAAAATAATCAGAAGAGAAACTGACCAGGAGGATAAAATGGCATATGAAAGTGAATAAAAGCAAAACAACAAAAAAAGAAAAAATAATGGAAATAAGGATTTATTATTTATAAAAATCATTATATGACCAGTTAAATGTTTGTGATAATAATAGAAGTTGTTTGGTAGAAAGAGAATTATAAATTATATATAATGTATCAATGTATTAAAAAAAATTTTAAATTGTAGTCTCTGTCCAAATCTTTCAGAAGAGAATCGAGAGTTTTTAATTAAATTCAATAAACAAGATCCTGGAGAACTGAGGCAAAAATGAAATCATTCCTACACTCCAGCAGCTAGCTTTCTACTAGGTATATACATATAAACAAAAATGTAACATAAATGTAAAGTATATACAAAGTTGTTTTGAGAGGAAAGTGTTAGTAACAAGATGTTCTCCTGGGGATATGCTTTGAAGGAAGTAAGGATTCTTTGAGGGGGAGGTGATCACCTAAGTGTATTCCTGACTTGTGCAGGAATGACTTGTGCACTGCTGTGCAAAAACTAGAGTTTGGAGAGGAAAGTACCTATTCTTTAATCCTGGATAGTTTACTTGCACCGGAAGGCAAAAAGTTGAACTGAATAATCTCTCTGATCCTTTTACCATTCTGTATTTATGTGTATACCTCAAAAAGTTAGTTATTCTTCTTCATTTGTAGCTCAGAACTAAGGAGTCTTTGTTAATTAATAGCATTTACTATTGGATGCTGAACAAGGCAGTGTTCAGATTGCACTCGACCTCCTTGGGAACCTCTTTTGCATCATTCTACACTTTTTGCTTTTCCTTGCAATTTTCTGAACAAACCTGTCAGATTTCAGGACTTCATCATCACCAAAGCCGGATTTGGAGATTCTCTTGTCAGGAGCAGGCCCATCCTGTTTGACTGTATCAAACAAGCCTGAACTAGATGAACTGAACAGGAAGTGCCAGTTTTACCTCTTCAGAGAGATCTGAGGCTCTTTGTAGAATAACTTGTTCAGCCACAGGAGGAGAAGGGGGGAAAAAAAAACACACACACATTTACTCAGTCAAAGTTCCATCAGACATGATGTTGCAGGACCTGCTTTGGGGATAACTGTATGTTGCTGAGATGATTGAAATTCCATTATTTGGAGCAGTTTTTTGAACAGCTTCTCCAAAGTGACCAGCCCACAAATAATTTGACTAGTTCATACTTTTTTGCCTTAACCCCCCACATATGCTCCATTGTAAGAAATCCCATGGGGTTCTAATAAAACTCCTTTACTCACATATAATTATCAGTGTTGCAAAACAATCCCCTAAAATCTACAAAACAGAGCTCATTAAACATGGAAGAAGAGCCAAGGTAAAAAGAAAAAAAATAAGAGATTAATGGGTGTGAGCCAAATATAAGTGTCAGCTTTGTTTTAATCTGTCCTGGGTTAGAAGAGTTATGGTTGTTTTATTTGGTGCCAGAGAGGAGAAAAAAAGAGGCAAGAATGGCAATTGAAAAGAAATGGATTAATGCAGGATATAAGGAAAAAACTTTTAAAGAGCTATTCCAAAATTGATTCAGATTCTTGGAGAGGTAGAGATATAGTTTCTCCTAGAGATGTCCTGGAGCTGGCTTGACTGGGAGGATAGTGGGAAAAAGTCTCAAAGTGTAAAAGAGTATTCATGTTATCGTTATTTGGTCATATCTGATTCTTTGGATTTTGAAGGACTTTTTTGGCAAAGATATCTGAGTGGTTTGCCATTTTCTTGTCCAGCTCATTAGACAACTTAAAAAAGATTAAATGACTTGCCCAGGATCACACAGACAGGAAGTGTCTAAAGTCAGATTTGAATTCAGAGAAATGAATCTGGCTCCAGACCTACCACCCTAGTCTATGTACCACCTGTCTCACCTCTAATGACTTCTTATAAGTAATTTTTTTTTCTTTTGAGACCTTAGTTTCCTTATCATATGAAGAGATTGGATTAGATAGTTGGTCTCTAAAGTACCCTGCAGTTATTTAGGTATTAAGATAAGCAGAAAAAAAAATTTGTAACCAGTACCCTATTTTAAATATCTTTTCTTTTTCCCTTTTTATTTTAAATAAGAAACTCAATCATCAGTAAACACGCATATCAATATGCAAAGAACAAAAACAAGAACGGTATACCAGACTGTAAGCTTCTGTTTTTTAGACCATCTCCAGGCTTCCTTACACATCCAGGGGAAATTCCCCTTCCCATCAAAAGAAGACAGATTTAGAGAAGTTAGGGAATGAGTTTCATCTCAGGGGGCCAGCTGCAATAACCGGGCTCTAGGCCCACTACTTTGCCATAGGAGATACAGGAGAAAAAGCACACTATCTTCCCTCCAGTTAAAAAGTCATGGTCAGGAATTAAATCAGTCTTTAGTTAAAATAATCGCTAAAACTTAGAAGAGGTCAAAGGTTGGCAGGTTTAGGATTTCGTGGGAACATGCGCTTGTTTGGGCCTGGCCCAAGCGCTGAGTTGACCTGTTTGACAGGTAACAATTAGAGAGTAATAGCTTGCTGGGCTGGAATGTGGCGCTGAGGCCCCGTGGAGGATCTGGTTTACCTGTTCGGCAGGTGTGGGCTGCAGAGCCCAGATAGGTATGTGCACGCACAGCATTCCAGAGAATCGGTTTTCTCTTAAAGATGCAGTGATGACTGCAGGGCATGAAAGGGCTGGGTTTAGCCCTGGCTAGAAGCCGTTAGCTATTTGCAAGGTAAAGAAGGAAATATATATATTTGTATATGGACATATATATATATATATATATATGTATATAGATACATAGATAAATATAGATATAGTGATATGGAGATAATCAAGAAAAAAAACTACAGATGTTCGACTATTTCTTTCCTTCTTCCTAATGAGTGCTTCTTATCTGAGGGATTGAGGAAAAAATGGAATAGCTGCATGCAAGACTGAAGGTACTTGAGCTGAAAATCACCTTTTTGTTTTGTTGCTTTTTGTCTCCCTTTCTAAAGAAAACAGTTGCTGGATAATAATTCAGTACAGGCTATTCAAAAGGCTGGACCTGCTTGTATCTATCAGTGAAAATATCTTTGCAAGACTATATAAAGATTTAAAGTGTGCTGAGGATTATTTCTCCTCAAATTCAAAACTGGTACATCTTTATGCTTTGGAAGTAGAAGGTGGATTTTAAAGCCAGAAAATATTGTTTTGGTAAAATGATACCTTGGCAGTTAAAGAAGCTGCCAATGGATCTGCCCCTGTTGTAGATGTTGGGAGATACAGATGCTATTCCATATGTGTATGCTTTCTTGATACACAGCATCTGAATGGTTTACCTACATCAGTCAAATTATGATAGTTCCCATGTTATTTACATCTTTGTTGGCAAATTCAAAGAGGAAATGAAAAGGAAACTGGAAGTTGCTAAAATTAGCCTTTGACAAATACTGAAATTGGGAAGAATAATATATCACTAAAGGTATTTTTAAAAATTTGCTAGTGATCCTATGAAATAAAATCTCTTCATTTACCATGTTAGATTTCTAAAGGAAATGACTCTTTCTCCATTCACATGGTTCCATTTCTCTGCCAGTAACCATTCAAGGTGCACCAAATAGAGTTTTTTTTTCCATTTTTCTTTTTCCTTTCAGGACCATAAAATGTTATCCTAAAGTTATTTCTACAACAATCTAGCACCAGGAGAAATACTATGTTATATCTCATTGAATGGTGGCCTTGGAGTCAAAAAGACTTAAGTTCAATCCTGCCATGGGCACTTACTAGCTATTTGATACCTCTTACACCCTACCCCCCTCCCAAAGAAGTTAATTTCCTTGGGCTTCAGATTTCTGATATAGAAGCTGAGAAAGATTTATTTAATAATCTCTAGGTCCTTTTCAGGTTTAAGTTAAGGATCCTATTTGGAGTGACAGTGTAACTTTCCTAATAAGGAAAGAAATAGAATTATGAACAAGTGATTACCTTGAAGATGAATTACCATTTACAGCACTAGTTGTACTTTCACTCATACTTTCTGATTTACTAGTCATATGGTAGGAGGATTAGATTACTCTTTGCTTTCCATTGCCTTTTCCATGCTCTTCTTCTACCACACTCATTCAGTAAACTCTCCTTTGAGGTTCATTCAAACTATATATTTATCTCCCAATCTCTGGGTGATAAAAGGCTCGGGGAGCTGATGTCTACAGACCTGAAGGATATTCTCCTTTCTTTATCAGTGTACATAGTGCCTGAATCATGGTCTTTTTCTCCTCCCCAAATACTTGAGAGAATGCCAATATTCATACTGATATTCCCTCTAACACCTTAAATTTCCAATTTTTCAACTTATTCATTTCCTATGACTTACTCCTTTACTACAGCTATGTACAGAGACCATTGATCATACTATTGATCTTGTAGTTACTTACAAGCATTTCACATCCATATCTTTGATATTCCTTTATCTGATCACAATCTGTTGTTATTCTCCTTTTCCCTATGCCTTACAATTCTAAATTTTGTTCTTCATTTTCACTACAGTCAACTCTCAGTTCTTTCCCACATCATCACTTGTACCCTGACCCTGTTCTTTCTTCTTCCCCATGGGAAAAGATCCCTTGATCCTTTTTCTTATCAAAGATCTTGCTCTGCCAAACCTCAGCCTTTGTCCATTGCTCCTAGTCAAGTGCTATAGAAGGGGAATAGAGAAAATCAAAGAATTACTGGCTGGATTCATTATAAATTTGTTTCATGGGCCCTCCCTGTAGCAAGGATTTTATAACTCCTTATTGATTTACTTCAGCTTTTCCAAATCTTAATTCCTCCTTCATACTTTTCATAGCTCTCTTCTTCTTTTACTAAGAACCTTGCCTCATATGTCACTGGAAAAAAAATTGAAGTTTTTGCCAAGATCTCTCTCATTATCCCATTCTTAATCTCACATAAGATGATTTTTACCACTATCTCCTCCACTTCTGTTTTACATGAAGAGGAGGTCCTTCTCCTTGCAAAGGCTAATAATAACTCTATGCCCAAGTGATGCTTTTTCATCCCAACAGATTGGTACCTTCTATCATGCCTACTTTTTCACTAATCTTCAAATGTTCTCTTTATATTGGTAGTTTCCCTGCTGCCTACAAACATGCTCAAATTCCTCAATGCTCAAAATACCTTCTCTTGATCCATTCATCCCCTCTAGCTATCATCTAATATTTCTTTCTTTTTAGAATTAAACTACTTATGACAATCATCTCCAATAAATAAGTTCCTCTGCTTCCTTTCTTTTTGCAGTCTGGCTTCTGACCTTATCATTCCACTGAACATATCCTTATCAAAGTTACCAATTTTATTGGCCTGTTTTCACTCTTTGTTCTTTTTGAACCAAATCACCCTTTCCCACTTGATACTCTATTCTCTTTATGTTTTTGTTTCATTGCTCTTTTCTTGTTCTTCTCCAATTACTCCTCTGTCTCCTTTGCTGAATATTCATTTGTTATACTTGCTAATTGTGGGAATTTGTCCTGAGTCATCTTCTCTTTCTTCAATTTCACTTGGTGATCTTATCAGCTCCCATCATTTCAAATATCACCTCTATGCTAATGACTTTTAGATCTACTTGTCCAACTGTAATCTTTCTCCTGACTTCCAGTCTTAAATGTCCACCTTCCTGTTAGACATCTCAAAGTTTATGTTGCATTGATAATTTGAACACAGAATGCCTAAAACTGAATTCATATTTCCCTGAAAATATTCCCTTCCCTATTACTCTTGGAGGTTCTCCCCAAGGCACTCAGACTGATAACCTAGGGATCAACCTTGACTCCTCACTCTTTCCTCTCCCATAACCAATCAGTGTTATTGTCTACTTTCATAAATCTCTTGTAGCATCTCTGCAGGCATCAAGATGGCACAGTGAATAAGTCTGAAGTCAGTAAAAATTTGAGTTCAAATCCAGCCTCAGACACTTAGTAGCTATGTGATTTTTAAGTAAGTGACTTCTGGAAACTTGCCTCAGTTTCCTCAACAGTAAAATGGGAATAATAATGTTTCCTTCTCAAGGTATGTTTTAGTGTGTTTGGAGGAATTGGGGAAACCACCAGTATAAAGTGGAAAAGTAGGGATGATAGAGGGGACAATCTGTTGAGATGGAATAGCTCAGGATCAAATGGAATATTTATAAAGTACTATGTACAGTGTCTGGCACTTAGTAAGTGCTGTAGAAATATTGGGCAGTTAGGTAGCTCAGTGGATAGAATGTCAGGTACAGAGTCAGGAAGACTCATTTCCAAGTTCAAATTTGGTCTCAGACATATGTAAATGTCAATTAACTATCATTTATTTTGTGCCTACCATGTGCTAAAACATTGTATTAGAGAATATAAAGAAAGGTCTTTTTTTTTTTAAAGAATTCAGTCTAGTAGGGAAGATAGCTTATCAACAACTTTGTACAAACAAGATATACACAGGATAAAAAAAATTACTGAAAGTTACTAAGTTTGTTGCTGTTTCATTCATGTCTGAATCTTCATAACCCCATTTTGAATTTTCTTGGCAAAGATACTGGAGTGGTTTGCCATTTCCTTCTCCAACTTATTTTATATATGAGAAAACTTAGATTAGCAGGGTTAAATGATTTGCCCAGCATCACACTGTTAGTACCTGAGGCTAGATTTGAACTTATGTGTTCCTGATTCCAGGCCCACTTCATCATTCATCTGTTAATAGTTTAACAACAGCTAACTTTAGGAAAAAATGTCAATAGATAATGTCACTTAATTTTTATACTTGGAAATTGGGAAGATTGTTCTGTGCTGACTCATATGTCAAAAGAGCCATACTGATCTTAATTTAAGATGACACAATTCTGAATTTCATTTGTATTTGTTTTCATTTCTACCTGCAATTTTATTGCAGTATTACTGGAATCACTCCCATTAGGATTCTTCTCTCCCAATGCAGATGAGCACCTGTTCTGCAATTTACTATTTTAGATATATGCTTTATTTCCTCACCAAGAAACTAAATGACTTGTCCAGGGTGACATAGTCCATGTGTATCAACAATGGACCTTGAACCCAGATCTTTCTGGTTCCAAGGTCAACTCTTTATCCTTTATACCACATAGACTTTTTTTACTTTGTGCATTTTATTTCCCCCCTACTAAACAGTATTTTATATTTTCCAATTACATGTGAAGATAGTTTTTAACACTTAGTTTTGAGATTTTTATTTTCATTTTTCTTCTCCCTCTCTCTTTCCTCTTTTTCTTCCTCAAGACAGCAAACAATCTAATATAGGTTATATGTGTACAATCAGATCAAACAAATTTCCACATTTGTCATTTTGTGAAAGAAGAATCAAAACGAGAGAAACCATGAGGAAGAAAAAACAATAAAAGTCAAAATAACATGAGTCTAAGTGCAGATTGAAGCACCCTGTGTTATTTTTGCTTATCATGAGTGTTACAAAGTAAGATGATCAAGTATTTCAAAAAAATGCAAAATAAAGTTCAGAGACTACTTCTAGTGACAACTAAGTGACACAATGGATAAAGAATTGGAACTGGAGTCAGAAAGACATGAATTCAAATGCAGTATCAGACACTAGCTATATGACCCTCAGAAAGTCTCAACCTCTGCTTACCTCAGTTTCCTCACCTATAAAATGTGGATAATAATAGCATATATCTTCTAGGATTATTGTGATGATATTTGTCAAGTATTTCATACAGTTCTTGGCACATAGTAGGTGCTTTTATAATGGATGTTTCATCCTTCATAGCTTATAGTTTTTTTGGTTACATTTGTAGAAAGGAAATTAATATTGATATGCTTCACTTCTTCAAGAAATTTGTTTTTTAATTGATCACTGAAAAATAAAGTCACACTTAGGATACTAATGATCAAATTAATGATTTTAGATGGTTTAAAAACTGTATGATTTTTAGTACCCTCTACTCCATTTTCTTTCTTTAGTTTTTTTTTTTTATTTTAATAGTATTTTATTTTTCCAAATACATGTAAGGATAGTTTTCAACATTCACCTTTGCAAAACCTTGCATTCCATATTTTTTCCTTCTCCTCCTTCTTTACTCTCTCCCATTCAGTAAGCAATTCAATATAGGTTAAACCTGGGCAATTCTTCTTAACATATTAACATATCGTATATATGACAATACTATGCAAAAAAAAAAAAAATCGGATCAAAAGGGGAAAAAAACAAGGAAGGAAAAAACCAAGCAAACAAACAACAACAAAAATACTATGCTTTGATCCACACATTCAGTCTCCATAATTCTTTTTCTGGATGTGGATGATACTTTCCACCATAAGTGTATTGGAACTGCCTTAATTTACCTCATTGTTGAAAAGAACCAAGGTCATCATACTTGATCATCATGTAATTTTGTTGTTACTGTGTACGATGTTTTCTTGGTTCTACTCACTTGACTTAGTATTAGTTCATGTAAGTCTTTCTAGATGTTTTTGAAATCAGCCTGCTCATTATTTCTTATAGAATAATAACATTCCATTACATTCATATGCCATAACTTATTCAGCCATCCCCCAACTGATGAGCATCCACTCAATTTCCAGTTCCTTGCCACTACACAAAGGGCTGCTAAAACATTTTTGCACATGTGTCCTTTCCCCCTCTTTTATTATCTCTTTGGGATATAGACTCAATAGAGACACTGCTGGATCAAAGGCATGCACAATTTGATAGCTCTTTGGATATAGTTCCAAATTGTTCTCCAGAATGGTTGGATAATTTCACAACTCCACCAATGCATTAGTGTCCCATTTTTTGCACATTCCCTCCAACATTCATCATTATCTTTTTTCTGTCATCCTAGCCAATCTAAGAGGTGTGAAATAGTACCTCAGAGTTGTCTTAATTTGCATTTCTCTAATTAATAGTGATTTAGAGAACTTTTTCATGTAATTAGAAATGGCTTTTATTTCTTCATCTGAAAATTGTTCATATCCTTTGATCATTTGTCAATTGGTGAATGACATATAGAAAATTGACTGAAATTTATGAGAATACATTTTAGAAATGAGGCTTTTATCAGAAATACTGACTGTAAAAAATTTTTCCCCAGCATTCTGTTTTTCTTATCTTAGCTACATTGATTTTGTTTGTGCAAAACCTTTTTAATATAATGTAATCAAAATTATCCATTTTGCATTTCATAATGTTTTTTAGTTTTTCTTTGGCTATAAATTTCTCCCTTCTCCACAGATCTGAGAGGTAGACTGTCCCTTGCTCTACTAAATTTGCTTATAGTATCACCTTTTATGTCTAAATCACGAACCCATTTTGACCTTATCTTGGTATAGGGTGTTAGATGTTGGTCAATGAGTAGTTTCTCTTCTGTCTCATTTTCTACTATTTTTTCATCACCACCATAGAAGTGAAAAGTATCTGTACACATTATATTTTAATTTGTTTCATAAGTTCAATGGTAAAATAATTCCTCACCCATTTTCCATTACTAATGCCGAGAGTCTTGACGTATGGTTTTAAGGGTCCTTAGAAAGTATATATAGCATTTCATTGAGATCATGCTTTAATCTTTTACAGCATAGTATATAACCTGCTGAAGCTTATTATACTCTTATAGCAAAGCCTCAAAGAATCTGTGGTCATCTTGATACTATAATGAAGCATTAGAGTAAGACTTTTTTTTTTTTTTTTTTTTTTTTTTTTTTTTTTTTTTTTTAAGATCAGTCTAGTAACTTTGTAAAAGAAAACTAGGTTAATTGGGAATAACTTGTTCTTGATGAACCCATGTTAACTCCTGATGATCATCATTCTTAATGGTAATCTACATGATCATCAACTATCCTTGTAATGATTTGTAATCTCTTTGTGTATGTATCTGAGCAACCTCTTACATGCTATCATGTAACCATACCAAATCTCTATCTTCTCTCTGTTTTTGGCTTACTTCCTTATTTGTTTCTTTCCAAATGCAAAGGTAGTCGGGTAAGTATGCTCTAGAACAGTGATTTCCAACATTTTTTCTTCCATGAAGCCCTTTCAACAACAAAAATATACTATGAACTTCTATATTCTTTTAGTTTTATTAACTGTTCAAAGCAATGATAACTTTTGTCCCCAAAAGTTTCAAATTAAAATTTACATTAGTTATAAAATAAAAAAATGCCAAATACAAAAACTCTAAATATAAAAATATAAAACCAATTATATAAAATAATTATGAATATTTTATGTGGAATATTTTGTAAGAACTAAAAACAGTCCTCCAAAATTTTATATGTTTACAATTGCCTATAAAACTTCATATTCAATTTATTTGATAAATTTGAACAATTATAAAATAATTTAAGATTTTATAAATCAAGAGTCTAGAATATTTCAGAAACTTTCTAATTGGTTCAGCTCCTACCCTGTAGTAAGCTGAGAAATATCTCATTTCCCATAAGCTAGTTTTCCTTTTATCACTCCCAAACCATGAACTCATAGGTATAGTCAAAATCACTGTTAATGGTCCTGTAATTTATTAGCAATGTCAAATAATAAAGAAATTTTGATAACCATTTATGTAAGATATAGAAGGTTATAATGGGTCTCGGGGCTAGAGGTCACTTTGAGCTTTGGATGAGGGGAAAGACCTACTGATTGGATTTGACTCTAATGGGTACTTTTATGTGTTTGGCTTGATTTTAGCTCCATTCCACTCCTTTGCTATTCACCTCTCTTCCCTCTTCTTGCTTTCTGTTTTGCCCTGTGTATATTTTGCTCTGACATCTCTACCTCCTCTCCTGTATCCCAAAACTTGGGTATAAGTGTCTTCCTTAAAGCCACCAAAACACTAAAGAAACAGCTCTCCTGAATGTCTTCAAATGACACAACCCAAGAATTCTCAATAATCTCAGTGTCTCTGTGATCCCATTAAAAGTATCTTGTACACAGCTGACTTTGCACGCACACACACACACACACACACACACACACATATATATATATATATATATATATATATATATATATATATATATTTGCATGTTGTTTCTCCTCTTAGATTGTAAGCTCCTTTAAATCAGGGACTATTATTTTACTTTTCTTCATATATTCAATGCTTAACATAGTAGACATTTAATAAATGTGTATTGATTACTTGACATTGGTATCCAGCATCTCAGTTATCCTGAGTCTTAGCACCTTGGGACTACATTCACATTTTAGAATTTTGTCAGTAATCTAAGTTAAGCTCAAAGGTTTATGGTTTGAAATATCTAATTTCTTTCCCCTTTTGATAAAGATCATATTTGCTTTTCTTATTTGAGATACTTCTCTATTATTTTCCTCAAAACCAGTTAACATTAATTCATCAATTACATCAATGGGTTCTTTCAGGACTTTGGGAGATAATTCATCTGATTTTGGTAACCTTGTAAGCATCAATGTGGCATTTTGCTGTCTTCTCACTTATCATAGCTTTCAATTTCTTTAATAAAATTTTTGTTATGCCCAACCCACAAAGTATTCTCCTTGGTACAGAAAAACATAAGGAAAAAAAAAAAGAATTGTATAGTTTTACCTTCTTTCTCTCATTTGTTTTCATTATCACATCTATTCCAAGCAATATTATATTATTTCCCTCATCTCCCTCTTGTTCCTAGAATCACTTGAAACAGATGGAGTAGAGATTTTCCACATGGGGGGGATTATACCATTGTTGAGGTTCTTTCCCATTGTAATATGCTGTGATTCTTAATACAGACTTCAATCCCTTAAGTACCTTCTAGCTTCTGTAATTCTATGAAATTGCTGATTATGGTACCTTGCATCTAGGACATGGCTTACTACATGTTTATTGAATTTATTGTTGAGTCCAAGATCTCTGAGGAGGTTTCCAGGTAGAATAATACCAGATAGGAGAAGGATCTTTTAAGTTGATCTACTAAACTAGACTTGTTATTTAATCTGTGTAGCACTTGGCTTGTTTATATCTGATTTGTACCCTGAGAAGTTTTTCCTTAAACTGTAGTAACATAGCAACTGTGTGCTCTAATCAGATGACCAAAGAATATGTGACTGTCAGCCCCTTGCTCCTGAGGAAGAATTCAGGAAGTAAGAGGAGAGTTTCCTTTGGAGTTCCAAGTCTCAATTAACAGCAGACAAGGCAGAGAATTACCTGTTTTACCACAACCTCACAGAAGTCATGGGTCATGTGATTTAAAAAGCAAGCCCAGTGATGAACAGTGGGAAAAGTACTGGATTTGAAGTTGGAAGTCTAGAGTTCAAATGCTATCTCTGCCTCTTATTACCTGCACTGTCTTGGGTAAGTTATTTCACTTCTGGGCCTCAGTTTCCTCATCTGTAATATGAGAAGATTGGGCTAGATGACATCTAAAGTTCTTTCCAGCATTAAATCTAAAACCTAAAATGATGTTTCAGTCTTTTTGTGTATACTCTAAGTATATAAAACTGTGAGTCTCCAAAATGACTTGCTCATATCTTCCCAGAAATTTGATTCACAAATGTCTCCTAAAAATCATTAACAAATACTTCTTTTTTTTTAACAGCTGCAGATTTTGTGTATTACTCATAAATCTCAGGAGGCTGGGCCCATCCACCTAAAATTTAGGAAGATGAATAATCCATTTTCCTCTAAGGAAGGTATTTTATAATGTTTTTTGTATTTGGGCCCTCTTTGACATTCTGGTGAAGCCTATGGATCCCTTCTAAGAATAATGGTTTTAAATGCATAGAATAAAACATGTAGAATTTTAGAAGAAATCAGTTATCATGCAATATATATATATATATATATATTTTTTTTTTTCTCTATCCAAGTTCACAAATATTCTGAAATTTATTTATGGAATGATTCATGAACCCAGGTTAAGAGCTCCTGTTCAAAGTGATTTATTAAGAACATTGTATATTTAGTACAAGTTTCTCATAGGTAATTCTTTACTCTGAGAATCAGCTAAGAAAAAGTTCTATCCCAGACCCAGTTCAAGTCATTTCATCTCTGTGAGATTCTAAAGATCCTAAGGGACTTTTTAAATACAGCTATTCAGTTGAAGGAATGGAGATATTAGACTGATGAAGCAAAGACTCTAAGAAGACATGATAGCTGTCTCCCAATATTTGAAAACTGTTCTGTGAAAAAAAGTTTAGTCTAAAGAGGATAACATCAGGAGCAATGAGTAGAAAATGCCAAGTATCAATTAGGCTTGATACTAGGAAAAAAAGAAGCTTTCTAACTGTGTAAAATTAGAATGGCAGTCTTAAAACTCTGAAAGTAAAGATTGGATGATCACTTGAGTGTGTTGTAAGATAGGGGATATTCCCTATGTATGTATGTATCTATGTAAAGTGCTTTGTAAACCTTAATGTAGCATGTGAACATTAGTTACTATTAGGCAGCTAGGTAGCATAGACAATAAAGACTGGGACTTACGATAAGGAAGTTATTGTTCAGTGATGTCCATCTCTTTTGATCCCACAGACCACAGCACAACCCATATTGTTGATGGGGTTTTCTTGGCAAAGATATTGAAATGGTTTGCCATTTACTTTTCCAGTAAATTAAGGCAAACAAGTTAAATGACTTGCCCAGGATCACATAGTTTATAAGTGCCTGAGGGTATATTTGAACTCAGGTCTTTCTGACTCCAGGTTCATTGCTCTATCTACTCAAACATCAGGCGGCCTTAGAAAGACATGACTTCAAATCCTGTCTCAGACATTTAATAGCTCTTTGACCCTGGCAAGTCACATAAACTCTTTCAACCTAGATTTCTTCTTCTAACAAATGGGAATGATGATGGTGATGATGATAGTGATCATAATACTATCTCACAGGGCTAAGGATCAGATGCTTTAATATATGTAAGGTACTTTCCAAGCCTTTAAGCTCTCTATTAAAGGTAGCTATTATTATGATTACTATCAAGTAAAGACTGGACTAATGGCTGCTAATATTCCTTCCAATTCTTTCATTTAATTATTTTGTGACAGTGAGGGTTGACTTATTTTGGAGTCTCGGATGAGATTTCTGAAACCAGGCTGTGGGAAACTAAAGTTTCCCTTTCAGGATATTATTCATTCTATAAAAACAAAATGTATTTGTTCATGGTAAACATGTTAGAACAGCAGCTGGATAGGGCAAGTATGGACTGGTAGCTGCTCTGATCAGCCAATTTTCAGATAAAAGGCAGGATCTGATAAGTGACAGATTATGATGAGAAAATTTTTTCGTTGGATCTTTTCTGATTTCATCATCTCTCTCTAACTTCACTCTTTAGGGCACCAGTAAAAGTTTCACACGCAGCTTCTCTTTATTTGAATTGTTAATATGGAAAAAACAACAATGCAATGATAGATGTTAACATCTCTAGAGTAGTTAGAATATCTATACTCTTGGAATATAGGAAAAATCTAGAATCCTGGGTTTTCCTCACTCACAGGATAACCTTCTCACATCAGCTATTTATGGATCTATCAAGTGCCCCAGTTTTCCCATTTATAAGATCAATGGAAACTGGTGGCTGAGAGAGAAAAGGAAAGAAATAAATTCCCTGAGAAATTCTTAAGCAATACTGAATCCTTCCTTCTGCTTTAGCCTGACCAACATACCTCAATTGAAGTTAATTTCTAAACACCTCACAGTTAATGGAAAAAGAAAAAAAATCACAGTAAGGACTCCAGAAATTCTTTTAATGATTCTTCTGGCTTGGTATCATCCGGAAGGAAAAAAAGGAGAGAGAGGGGAAAAAAAAACCCTTGCTTTTAGAACAATCCCATTTAAAGACACGGGAAACATGAATAATAACAACAGAAATATATTATTTATAGTAAAGCATCACACCAGATAATTGAGATTTGGACAGAAAACTTCAGTTTCAAATTTGACTAAGATCTGAAGCTATTTGGTGACCCATTGCAAGCTACTTAATTTCGCAATCTCTGGGTAACTCTCTAAGACTCTAACTGGTAGATAAAGGTACTTATTTACATTGGCAGAGGGAATTTCCTCATCTGGAAGTTCCTTATGCCAAGGAAATCACAGACCTAGTTCCCTATACTTATTTCTAATTAAGTTATAGAAAAGAAACCTAACTTAGTGTGTAGAGCACTAGCTTTAGAGTCAGGAAGACTTGAGTTTGAGTTTCTGCTGTCACTCACTAGCTATATGACTCCAGGCAAGTCATTTAATCCCTCCATGCCCAGACAACTCTCTTGGATTATAAACTACAGAATAACAATAAATCTGGATTAGTAAAGAGAATTTTCTCATTGGGACCTCCTTATGCCAACGACTGTAACCATAGATTTAGAGCATACATCTAACCCCCTTATTTTACAGAAAAGGAAACAGACTCGGGCTAAGTGAATTCTCTGTGGTCACAAGTAGAAAAGGATTGGGATTTTAATTTGTCTTGGATCTCCAAAATTGGCAATTAAATAAAAATCCTATAGTTGCTATTTTTCTCCACAGCCAAACATTCATGTAAAACCATAGTTCTGGGAACAAAAAAAATTTTATATTATCTATATGTCATATCCTCTTTTTGTACTATAGTCAATAAACATTTATTAATCATCTATTATGTGCCAGTTTCCTTCAAGGAAGAGAAACTGTCCTATCTGAATCTTTTCCTCCAGGACTGGCACAATGGTCTGCAATAAGAGCTACCTTATTAATATAATTGAATTAAATGAATTGGAAAAGCCTTATTTTGGAGAGCATTTAGAAAAATCTATAAAATAATATCCTGAGACTTGAATGAAATCTTAGAGGTCAGCTAATCTGACCCTCTCCTAGATGACCCTTAGGACCAGAGATCAGTAGAAGGTCTTTTAGATATCAATGGGTTTGAACTCAGCTTCTGGATTCCAGAACCAGGACATTGTCCAGTGTTATACTACGGAATTTCATTGGACTCAATGGTAGAAGGACACTTTAATTTTAGTGTCTGTTGTTCAGCTGTGTTGACTCTGTGAGATCAACTGTGATTTTCTTGGTAAAGATAATGGAGTGATTTTCTACTTTTTTCTGACTCATTTTAAAGATGAGGAAACGGAAGTAGATAGTCTGAAGTGACTTTGGGTCACACCGCTAGTAAGTTGTCTGAGGTCAGATTTGAATTCCGGAAGAAGAATCTTCCTTACTCCAGGACCAGAATTCTATCCACTGTAAAATTTAGCTTCCTCATTATAGAATGGGTTAAAAGGTGGTTGGTAGAAGACAGGGTAGGGGTAGGAGGGAGGAACAAGATGGAAGGTGATTAACATGCAGCCTAAGAACCAAGAAAATAACACACATACACACAATCACTACGATGATGTAATGAAACCAACAACCACACGCAAAATTATTAAAAATGAATGTAGCAAAAGCATAAAGATCAAGCATGACTCTGAAGAAGAGATTAAAAAGGGATATTCCCAACATACTCTTCCTTGAGTGGAGAAAAATGTATGTAATGTTCATAGTACATATTTTTTGGACTTTTTCCATTGTATCATAAATGCTGTTTTTCCCCCCTTTTTTTGATCTTTAAAAATACTGTTATACAAAATAGTTCTCTGGAAGAGGTGAAGAGGAATACTGGAGAAAACTGAAGGAAAACCCAAAATACGTTTTTCCACCCTCAGAAATGCAACCTAAACATGCATGTGTATAAAAGCAAAACAGTCTCTAGTTGAATGTCTTCGTCATAGTATTACTTCTTAACTGGAGGCACTGTACCTTTAAAAGAGCCAGGCTCAGCCCTGCAGGAGGCAGGTATCATTATACTCTGCTTGCTTTGTAGAGATGTTGGAGGGATTAATGAACTAATGTCTTGCAAAGCTCTCCAGCATTGCAGAAGAAAAGGGAAAAAGTACTACAACATATTATTATCCCTAACTCTTCCTTCTCCCACAAAGTACTTGGCCAATACAGAATATTGCAGTGTTGCCTCTCTCATTTTAAAGGTTTAGTCTCACTATCTAGGAGAATGAATGACAATCTTAGAATTGTAAATGATATATCTCAGAAATGAAATACCTTTTTATACAAAATCATCCTACCTTTTTTCAAAAAATATAATTTATACAGAAATTTGTGGTTTGCAAAGCATTTTACAAATGCATCTTATCTTCAAACCAGCCCTTCTATCACTATCCCAGTTTTAGAGATGAAGAAACTGTGGTAGACTTTCGTAGAGTCACAGCCTGAGTGTCTGAGGCTGGATTTGAACTCAAATCTTCTAGTTTTCTCTTTTGCTTGAACAATTTCAGTGAGGGAGAACTCCTTATTTGCTAAGGCAGTCCGTTATACTTTGGGCTGGTCCAATTGTTAGATTTTTTTATGTTAAACTAAAATCTATGTTCTTCCACTTCTAGCCATTATTCTCATTTCTTTTTTTTTGGGGGGGGGGCAGTAGATTAAAGTCTAATCTGATTCCTACAAGATAACCCTTCAAAATATTCAGTGGTAGCTCTGCTTCTTTTCTCTAGACTAAATATCCTCAGTCTGTTTAATACTCTTTTATTCATTGAAATATTTTATTTTCTTTCCCTATCAATTTGTCATAAGATTCTCTACAACATTTTTTGCTGATATATTTATTATCTGTGATATTGGGCACATGGTGACTTCTCAGTATGGGAACTTTTCCCACTAAGGTCAATATAACCCTTCCAAGTCCTAGGGAGTTGTCTGACGTACATGATTTGTCCAGAGTTAGACAATAAATGTCAGAGGTGAAATGTGAAACTTTATCTTCTTGATTCCAAGGCCAATTTCTCTGCTGCCTCTTCTCTAATTCTTCTAATTACCCTGATCACCTGGGTCTAACTGTTTAAATGTATTTTCTTCCCCTTTAATGAAAACCCAGTATAGATTGGAGAAATATATTTTAGGAAGGTGTCTGTCTTCATTAAGCATATATGATACACAGATGATAGAACATTTATTATGTGCTTTTTATTCATTTTACTAATTAATTATTAAGCAATCTGCTAAATGTTATGCTAAATGATAAGTAGCTAATAAGTAGCTAAATGATAGAAGCTAATAATATAATCTTGATCTTTAAGATTATGTTCTAATGGCAGTAATGACAAATATAAGAAGAGGAGTTAATAACATGGGGTAAAATTATCTGAAGGGGGGCATGGCTTGAGTTCTTCCTAAAATAGTAGATCTGATGAGGAAATTACATCAAGTAGGAAAGGATGATCTCAGCAAAGAAGTGTCTTCAAGGTTCCAATTCACCAGCCATGAGGATGCTGCTGCTGGTGGGGGGTGGTAGTGGGTGGTATTGGGTGATGGTGGTGATATCTATAAAGCTCCTTTTTGGACATCTAGGTGGTTCAGTGTATAGAGTGCCAAGTCTGGAGTCAGGAAGACCTGGCAAGTTCGGCCTCAGATATTAGATGTATGACCCTGTGCAAGTTATTTGGCCCTGTTTGCCTTAGTTTCCTCATCTGTACAATGATCTGGAGAAGTAAATGACAAATCACTTCGGGATCTCTGCCAAGAAAACCTCAAATGGGGTCACAAAGAGTCAGATTTAACTGAACAACAAAATAGAGTTCTTTAAAAGGTTTAAAAAGACCTTCATATCTTGTTTCATTTGAGCCTCAAAAAAACTGTAATATAAGTAATAGTTATTATTTCATAGTTGAGGAAACTAAGCCCTAGAGAAACTAAATGATGTACAATTAGTGGGTGAGGAGTGACAAGGACCAGTTCTTCCTCACTCCAAGTCGAGTACTTTATACACAATAACACCTTGCCTTATCAATACTCTTTTATTTCCATCTTCCCAAGAACTGTATGGACCAGGTGACAAGGTCAATAATTAATACTATCTCCATTTGGCATATTAAAAAAACTAGAATAAAGAATTTCAAGATTGGCTCAACAAACTAGAGCAAACTAGTGGAGGACCCCAGAAAATAACTTCATTCACTACTCAATTGCCATTTTCTCTCCCTGGACTTTCTCACATTCAGTGGAACCAGCAGGCGCTATTAACCAGTGTCAAAGCAAGCAGATGCACTCTAAGTCTTGTCAGAATGGACAGTGCTTCCTACTGTTTCCCCCTGGAAGAGCCTGGAATGTCTTCCCATCTGGAGCCTTTCTCACACTCTGCGTCTCCCACCCTTCCCATAGGGAGCAGGCCCTTTAATGGAGCTGTGGTGCCTTCCCCCTGCTCAGCAGGCCCATCAGTGCCAGGTCTGTAGAATGGAAAGGAAGACCTTTTGACAGATGATTTAGAGCACAACAGCAGGGCTGTCCTTCCAAACAAAGGCCGCATCTCAGTGTCGGGGATGAGATACTAGCATCACTATCCTTCTTGGCTCGAAGGAACGAGGGCTTGGAACAAAGTAAGTGGGGCATTGACTACGAGCCTGCAGCTTAATTCATGGGGAGGTATTTTTCTGGGAAAGGCAAACAATGTCATCTCCACAGCTGCACTACCACACGTGTCCCGGAGGTAAGAAAAAAAAGTCAGGCTACCTGCGTCTAATCTATATTTGGGGCTGCTTTGCCCCAGAGCTGTGACTGAACCCATTCGGGTGATGGATTTGAAGGCAGTCACTGGGCTAAGGTCTCAGTCCAGCCCCACAATAGAATTACTCCCTGAAGGTACCTCACATAGGAAAGAGCTATTCTTTTCCCTGTAAAAGGAAACAAGCAAGGAGTTTCTAAATCTTTTATTTTATTGCAAACCAAATAGAAACAATAGAAACATTCAAATATGCTGCAAAAAAACAAGAAAGAGGAATATATAAGAAAAATGGAAACTTTTGTAGTTTGTTTTCACAGTTAGAGCAATTAGGTGGTGCAGTGGACAGAGCTCCCCATCTGAAGTCCGGAAGACCTGAATTCAAATGCAGCTCAGACACATTTTAGCTGGGTGACCCTGGATAAGTTATCTAACCCTGTTTGCCTTAGTTTCTTATATGTAAAATGAGCTGGAGAAGAAAATGATAAAATACTCCAGTATCCTTGCCCAGAAAATTCAATATGGGGTCACAAAGAGTTGGACATGATTGAGAAATGGCTGAACAATTTTAAAAAATTGTCTCAAAGGAAGGCTTCTATGGGCGTGGGGCAGGATAGCTTAAATGGATAATGATACATGTGCAAAAAAAAAAAAAGACCATCAATAAAACTTTTTTTTTTAATTCACAGATAAAGAAAAAGAAAATACTTCAAATTTGTTCTCCCCCACCCCCCAATTTTTTTTTTTAAAGTCCTTGTATTTTTCAGGCAATTAATGTTTTACAGGCATGATTCCCCTCCATCTTTCCACTAGAATCTGTCATCATACTTTTTCTTAGGAGAGGAAATGTTTCCTTCAAAGAAGGGTTGGTTGGTTAACGGATCGCTGAGAGATTCAAATTCCAGCCTGGTTATGTGTGGTCATGGGCAAGTCACTGGGCACTACAGGATCATCTATTTAGAGCAAAAAAAAAAAAAAGGATTTCAAAGGCCATTTAATCTAAGCTTATCATTTTACGGAAGAGGGAGTTGAGACCTAAACAGGTTAAGTGACTTAACCCATGTCAAAGTGGTAGTGAATATCCCGGGAAGTTTTGAGCCCAGATACCTGATTCCAGAGCTAATGCTCTTTCTACAGTATTATTGCACCTCTTTATTATACTTATGCTTACCTTTTATATGTCATGAGGTAGGCAGGTTTATTTTGGTAAGTGCCAACTGGAAGAGCAGGTACCCTGAGTGATAGCCAAGGGATTTGCTTTGACTGTTCTGTCCTGTGAGCCTGCGCTTTTGTGTTTACTCAACCCCTCCTGACTCTGCCAGCCTCTGTCCTGTTTGTGGCTGAATAGCCTGGTTCTTACTTTACTACTTCTTTGCTATGTGTTCTTTTTGGAATCGGTTTGTAACCACATCTTCCTAGCCTGACAATGATGTCCGATTATTCTCTTTTCTGGTTGGTTTGATTTTGTCATTCTTGAAGTAGTAGCTCAGTGGAAATATTTCAAGCTTCCTCCTTGTTGTGGTGAAAAACCTCCTCCCCAGTTATCTAATGTTATAACCATTCTCTTTCTTACTGTAGGGGAAAAAGTCTTGTGTATGACTATGATCTTATTGCTGATTTATATAAATGCAGACTTTAGCACTTTTCCTTGACTATTCCTCTAGGGTAATAACAAGAAGGGTAGGGAAAATAGGTCTTCAGCTACTGGGATTATATAAATTTCCCAGCTCTAACACTTCCCTTCACCCCCACACACATAACAGACTTCCAGTGATTCTTGAAAGCTCTTGGGGAATAGGAGAAATGCTCCATACCAGGGATTGCAGAATTGGAGAAGAATAAGTGTGCTTTTCTTTTTTTTTTTTCCAAAAACAGAAAGAAAATGGAGGCTGAACACTCTGGACTCTGAACATTCTACCCAAAATTTGATCCCTGGTAGCACAGTGGATAGAGCACCAGTCCTAGAGTGAGGAAGACCTGAATTCAAATCTGCTTTCAGACACTTCCTAATTGTGTGACCCTGGAACTTTTTGCCTCAATACCTCATTTGGAAAATGACCTGGAGAAGGAAATGGCAAACCACTCCAGGATCTTTATCAAAAAAATCCCTAGTAAGAATACAAGGGATTGGATATAACTGAACAACAACAAAATATTTTAGAATATATTATATTATATATTATGCTCAATATATTATACATAATATATATGTACTATATGTCATATGATATATATGATATGATATTAGAATGTATTATGAAGTTGATGGGTAAATCTTTGGGTGACAGTATGGGTTCAAATCCTGTCTTTAATAATTACTAATTATGTGATCATTGTCAAGTGCCCTGACTTGATTAACTTCCTCATCTGTAAAAGAAAATAATAAAAATTATCATTTCTATCTCTGTGGGTTGTTATATTGAAGGAAATAATTTATGTGAAGTGTGGAGATTGGCTAATAGCATCCAGTCAATTTTTAGAGTAGGCTTGAATTTCCTTTTCTGGTAGATTATATGGAGAATACCCAAATATTCCTTATTTAGATCAAATCTAACACAGGGAATTTTGTGGAACCAGTTTCAGTGATTGAAGAAACTAGTACTACATGCTGAACAAAAGTCTCCTAATTGGCTCCAGAGCTTGAAGCACTGATGACTGATGAAAGAACTGAGCATTGTAATTTTAAGTAGAAAGTCTTTTATTCTATTCCCTGGTGGCTTTTCAGCATCAATGACTGACTATTGTAGTACTATTGACTATATCAGCAAGCATCAAATGGCTTCTTTTGCCTGATTACTATATGTCTATTAGTATATGTTATAACTATTTCTATTATATTGATCATTCTTTCCCAGTCTCACAGGCCAGATGCGGCAGCTGAGGACCTTTATCCCCCTTACCCAGGGCTATGAAGTTTCTTTATTTAAAGGCCCACAAAACAAAGTTTTTGTTTTTACTATAGTCTGGCTCTCCAACAGTTTGAGGGACAGTGAACTGGCTCCCTATTTAAAAAGTTTGAGGACCCCTGTACTTAAATGAATAAATATCCTGAGATGACAGAGCCTAGGCAACAAATGAATTCTGATCTTGAAGTCCCATCAATGATTAGGAGATTCATCAGTGCCAAAATAGATCTCACAAGAAAATGGAATTAGTAAGCCCTGATATTTATTAAAGAAAATTAAATTAAATAAGATATAAAGAAAAAAATTCTGTTCAGACGTTTAAAGGTAAATTCTATCAAATATTTCAAGAACAATGCATTCCTATATTACACAAATTATTCTAAAAAATTGAGAACATTAAGGACAGTTAGGTGGTGTAGTTTGTAGAGCACCAATGCTGGAGTCAGAAGGACTTGTGCTCAAATCTGGCTTCAGACACTTACTAGCTCTGTGACTCTAGATAAGTTACTTAACCCCAATTGCCTCAAAAAATAAAAAAAAAAAATTGAGAACCTTGAACTTCTTTTATGAGACAAATATGGTTCTAATACCTAAACCAAAAAAATAAATAAATAAATAAAACAGAGGAAGAAAATTATTGGCCAATATTGGGAATGGATCTTACAATTTAAATAAAATAAAGGGAGAAAGATTATAGCTTAGTCCCAATTAGTAAAAATAATATGTCTTGTGAAGTGGCCATGTGTATTAGATTTTCTACTATTTGATTATAGTTCTCTCTCTCTCTCTCTCTCTCTCTCTCTCTCTCTCTCTCTCTCTCTCTGTCTGTCTCTGTGTGTATGTGTGTGTATGTGTGTGTGTGCATGTGTGTGTGTATATATATATATTATGTTGTATATATATAATGTTATAATTGTACCATTTAGGTAGTGGCATGTGTTGTGATAATGTTAGTATATACCTATATATACACATAGGTATATATGGTTATATACAGCTAAAGTTGTATAGCAATATATCCAAAATTATTTTACTATGACAAAGTGAACTTTATGGCAAAGAAAATAATGATTCAACTCTAGGAAAACAATGAACATAGTTAACGATATTTAAAACAAAAACAATGAAGACCACATAATTGGGTGCCTTTGACAAATTATAATAATCATTCATACCTTGCCAAAAATACCTAAAAAGAAGAGATACAGAAGAATCATTTAAAAACATTATTTTTAAAAAGCATAAATCTAAAACTAAAAGATAGCATTGGAGAAACACTAGAAATGTCCTCAACAAATAAAGGCATAAAACAAGAATAACTACTTTCATTACTAGAATTTGACATATTTCTTAAAATGCTAATGATGTAATAAGAAAAGAGAAAATTAAAGACATAAACTCTGGTCAAAAGTTATACCTGTTTGCTTAGAAAATTTCATAACATTAGTAAAAAAAAAATCTAATTAAGACAATAATTTCAGTAAAGTAACAGGATACAAAAGTAAACCCATAAAAAGTTATCTGTAAAATTATCACTTATAGGCAGCAATGACAAAATCTAAAAATAAATACAAAATGAAAACTCCCATTCAAAATAACCACAATTTACCTAAACTAAATGGGAAGTGGTTTACCAGAATACATTTAAGACATGTAAAAATTCAGTTGCAAATCTCTTTAAAGAAATAAAGGCTAAACTAATAATTGGAGAAACATTCATGATTCATGGTTATTTTGTGTCAATGTAGTAAAAAAATGATGTGATCTAAATTAATAGACAGATTTAGTGCTAGCAAAGGGTATACACAGGTGTTATTTTACATTTGTTTTTGTTTTGTTTTTTTGGCAAAGACACTGCATGGTTTGCCATTTCCTCCTCCACTTCATTTTATACATGAGGAAATTGAAGCCAACAGGATGAAGATGATTTGCTCAGGGTCACACAGGTAGTCAGTTTGAGGTCATATTTTGAACTCGAGTGTTCCTGACTCTGGGGTCCACCATTTTATTCATAGCTCCACTTATCTGTCCCCTTTATTTTACATAGATAATATAATATTTATTAGAAGGAACAAAAGGTCCAAAATCTTGAGGGAAATAACTTTTTAAAGGAAGAATGAAGAGGGAATTTCTAAACTTCAGATTATATTATATCTGGTACTATATTAAAAATACAAAAGTACATTTGGGGCAATAGACTTAGCAAGCAACCCAATTCAATTAAAAAGGCAATTATTGAATATCTAATACATGCAAGGTATTGTAGTAGATCTTTGGAATTCAAGGTCAAAGGAAAAAAATAGGGCTTACCTTCAAAATGCTTATATTCTGTTAGGAGAAGTACATCATCTATGCAGAAAGTAAATGTAAAATACCATCAGAATAACTGAACTCCATGTTAACATAAAAAGTATGAGGAAGAATTCCATATATGGCAAGAATGGGTGGGGGAAATGCAAAACAATTAAATAGAAATCAATTTTAAACCACCACCTTACAAACTTTACAACAATAAGCCCCAAATGCAAACTCAATTATGATATTAAAGGTAACATTATTTTTAAAAACTGGAGGAAAATGGATGGAAATATTTTTCATAATGATTGCTAAGGGAAGATTCTTAGCTAAATATGAGAGAGAAAAGACAAATGAAAAATTATTTTTTAAAAAAGATAACTTTGGATACTTTCCCCTTCAATCATTTTAGCCGATCTAGTAGGTATAAAATTTTTTCTCAAGGTTGTTTTAATTTGCATTTCTCTAATGGATAAATGATTTAGAGCAATTTTTCATTTGATTATAAGTTGTTTTGATTTCTTCATGGGAAAACAACCTATTCATATCCTTTGACCATTTATAAATTGGGTAATTACTTTCATTCTTACAGATTTTTCAAACTTCTTTATATATTGAGATATGAGACCTTTATCTGAGAAATTATCTATAAAATTCCACCCCCCATTCTCCACCCCAGTTTTCTGCTTTCTATTGATCTAGTACATTCTGCCGTTCTTGATAAGTTTTGAATATAGCTTTAATAACAGTCCAAGTTTGTTTTCTGAGGTCCAATCTAGTTGCTATTGAGAAGAACATCATCAATAGAATGGTCACTTGTCAAGGCTGTGCTTTCTTTTTTTTGGTCAGTCAGTCAATAAACATTTATTAAATACCTATGATGCGACAGACACTGTAGTAAGTGCTGGGGTGTACATGCAGAGAATGATCCCTATCCTTGAGAACATGGTCTAATGGTCTAATGGGCAAATTCTAGTCATGCATTGATGCATTGTTGGTGGAGTTGTGAACGAATCCAACCATTTTGGAGAGTAGTTTGGAACTATGCTCAAAAAGTTATCAAACTGTGTATACCCTTTGATCCAGCAGTGTTACTACTGGGCTTATATCCCAAAGAGATTATAAAGAAGGGAAAGGGACCTGTATGTGCACGAATGTTTGTGGCAGCCCTTTTTGTAGTGGCTAGAAACTGGAAACTGAATGGATGTCCATCAATTGGAGAATGGCTGAATAAATTGTGGTATATGAATATTATGGAATATTACTGTTCTGTAAGAAATGACCAACAGGATGATTTCAGAAAGGCCTGGAGAGACTTACACGAACTGATGCTGAGTGAAATGAGCAGGACCAGGAGATCATTATATACTTCAACAACAATACTATATGATGACCAGGTTCTGATGGATCAGGCCATCCTCAGCAACGAGATCAACCAAATCATTTCTAATGGAGCAGTAATGAACTGAACTAGCTATACCCAGAAAAAGAACTCTGGGAGATGACTAAAAACCATTACATTGAATTCCCAATCCCTATATTTATGCACACCTGCATTTTTGATTTCCTTCACAAGCTAATTGTACAATATTTCAGAGTCTGATTCTTTTTGTACAGCAAAATAACGTTTTGGTCATGTATACTTATTGTGTATCTAATTTATATTTTAATGTATTTAACATCTACTGGTCATCCTGCCATCTAGGGGAGGGGGTGGGGGGTAAGAGGTGAAAAATTGGAACAAGAGGTTTGGCAATTGTTAACGCTGTAAAGTTATCCATGCATATAACCTGTAAATAAAAGGCTATTAAATAAATAAAAAATAATAATAATTTCTAGTCATGGACCTAAATTTTTGTAACCTATTCTTGCTTTTCAAATGGAGTGACAAAGTCAGGGAAGGGAGATAAATGCTGAGGGATAAAATCAAGGAGGATGCTAAGAATCATAGCTTTAGATTTGTTTATTGGTACTATGATGTGAAATCCTTTTATAATAACCAGTGAATGGATATGTTGCCGGAGAATTTGAATCATATTAATCCTGACATTTTTACTGTCAATGGAAAGAGGGAAAGGTACCTAAATGGAAGATGTCAATTTGTTCTCAGAGAGACAAAGAAAGAAGTTGAAAGAATTTTTTTTTATCATATACCTATAAGCAACAAGAAACATTATTTCACAGGAGGTATTTTGTCATTAAATATTGCCACATTAATAAAAATATTTTTAAAAGACAAGTATAAAATGATTATAATTTATATACCAATATTAGCTGCTGAAGATAATACAGTAAAATAATTCTATTAAGAACTTCATAAGATGTTCCAAATAAAACCGGCATATACTTGGATACTTTGTGATTTCAGTGCAGAGATGGGAAAAGGTGAGTCTATAGAGAAATACATGAAAGAAGAGAGAATGAGAAGAGACTAGTACCTTATAGGTAACCTAGAAACTCAAGACCCCCAATCATGAATACGTGAACAAAGAATTGTTAAACCCAAATCATGGTTAATACCAAATAACACCATGAAGAATGAAATAAATTATCTTGTAACAGATAATAAAAGACTAATTACTGATGTGAAAATATTTCCTGAGTCAGTTATCTATATAAAGTCAAATCATTAAATTATCAGAGCTGAGATCAGAATAAGAAAAAAAAGACAATGAATAATAATGGCAAAAATATAGCAAAAATCAAATTATTGATATTTGTCCTGTTCTCAAAGACCATGACCTTGGGGAGGTGATGTCAAGACATGCCAGTGAATTGGATTTAGGTGAGGGTGGGCTATGCAAAGTTACCAGTCTCCCTTTCTTTTCCAGAACCTTCTGAGTCCACAGGCAAAATATAGATCAGAACAACTGGAAATGGCCCGGATGCAGTGAACACAATTGAATCAAATTAATCCTAAACTATTTATATAAGTGGTTGAAATTTTCAGTCAGTTATTGAGGTTTTTTCCTGTTTTATTTGATTCTTAATGACTCCATTTAAAGTTTTTTTTGCAAAAATATTATAGTTGTTTGTCATTCCTTCTCTAGCTCATTTTATAGATGAGAAAAATATTTTTAAAAAAATGAACAACAGAAATTACATCACTACCTATGATAAAATTATCAAGAAATTTAATCAATGTAAACTAAATGCAAAACAGGTAGGTGGCTGCTACAGGCTCCATTGAGTAAGAGTACTGACTCATTTGTAAAATCTTACAAAGAAGGATAATGAACAATTATGAGCAATATAATTTTAAATTTTTTTATTATTTTATTCTGAACTTAAGAAATAAAACAAACACTTCTGTAACATAGTAGAATAGAAAAAGATCACTGTACAAAAAACTGAAACTCTCTTATGTACAACTTGCTATTTCTTTTTTAAATACATAATAAAGTTATCTTGTCACTTTTTTCTTTTTTTCTTCCCGCCCCTCCTTACTTAGAAATGGCTACCCCTAGACAAATATGTATGTATGCATGCATGTATGTATATAAATGTTAATATATACATACACACACAGTATCTCTCTCATATACACCCATAAAACTATTCTATACATGCTTCTATTTATCAGTTCTTTCTCTGGATGCATTGTGTCTTCATTTGTCTTTTGTAGTTAATTTGGGTATTTAGAATAGTAAAAATGACTTAGTCACTCAAAGTTTTTCTTAAAACATTATTGCTATACAATTTCTCAAGGTTCTGCTAATTTCATTCTTCATTATTTCATGCATACCTATCCAGGTTTTTGTTTTTTTTTTTTTTTAGATCACTGAGTTCATCATTTCTTATAGCACAGTAGTTTCCCCTTACAATTGTATATTACAACTTGTTCAGTCATTCTCCAATTGATGGGCATTCCCCAAATTTCCAGGGTTTTTTTTTCACTAAGAAGAGAACTACATAGCTTCTTTTCATTTTCCCCTAATATCACTTTTAAAGCAGAGGGAAGTAGAAGAAAATTAAGTCAATTTAAAGGAAGCATGGCAGGTAATCAATTAAGCAAAGCCATCTCAAATGCATTTAAAGATGATAGTGAAAGGACAACAAAAAGAAGAAAAAAGATAAAAATTTGCAAAAGAACCATTTTTAACAAATTGATTTCTTTGCCAAGGAGAAAAGAACCAACATCTTTGAACCCTCACATCTTAGTCCTAGATGAGCTCAGGGGGAATTTGAAATGGTACTAGATAAGGAGAAGGTACTAGATGAAAAAAGGAAGAAAAGTAACTGGATTAAATCAATGCATTAAAGAAGTAGTTTGTCTTTGCTAAAAAGCATCCATTAAGGAAGGACTTACAATGCCCTAAGGCAACCCCATTCTACTTGTTACTGTTGTTCAGTTGTTTCATACCTCTTGTGACCTCATTTGGGCTATTTTGGCAGTTACTGGTTTGTCCTTTCCTTCTCCAGCTCATTTGACAAAGGAAATTGGGGCAAACAGTTAACTGATTTGCCTAAGATCACAGCTAGTGACTATCTGAGGGCAAATTTGAATTCAGATCTTCTCAACTTTAGACAGCACTCTATCCACTGCACCAGCTAGCTGCCCATTCTACTTTTGGAAACTTGTAATTGTTAAAATTATTTTTCTTACATCAGCTCTTCACCTGACCCTTGCATCTTCTACCCCTTGCCATTTCCTCTATAGATAAGTAAAACAAAATTAATCCCATTCCCACACAACAGTCCTTCAGATAATTGAAGATTGCTCTCATGTTCCTCCTGAGTCTTTTCTTCTTTAGGGTGGACATCCCTAGTTCTTTCATCTGATCACCATATGGCATGATGTACAACACCTTCACCTTTCTGATTGATCTCTTCTGTACATTCTCCAACTTCTCCATGCCCTTCATAAAATGTAGCATCCAGAGCTAGATTCAAAGAATCATTTCCTCATCCTTGAGAATGACAAGGTGACTTAGAGTATGTCCTGCATCCAAATCATGCTAATAGTGTCATGGGAGACCCTTTCTTGATTTCATTTTTGGCCACTGAAATTTTTTCTAGCCATTTTAGAAGTAATATAACACTCAGACAATTTTTAGAATTGGGATGGTCCTCAAAAGCCATAAAGTTCAACCCATGCTGGGAAAAAAGTGTTCATTCTACTAGATGAAAAATTATTCAGCCTCTGCTTGAACACATCCAATGATGGGGAGTCTACTGCCTCTCTTGGCAACCCATTTCACTCCAGGACAGCTCTAATTGCTAGGAAGTTGTTCATGATATTAAACCTTCTAATTAGCTTCCAAAACCTCCCCAGTTGCTCCTGTTTCTACCCTCTGGGGTAAAACAGGACAAGTCTAATCCCTCCGCTTGACAACCTTTCAAATATGGGAACACAAATATCAAATTCCCTTTGAGGTACAGAACTCATATCTTGCCCTTCAGGTACTTTTAGAATATTTTAGGTGCATGAATTCTACAATTAAACAACAAAGTATTTGACTATCTTGGATTTAAAAGACTTCATGATTCTATAAGTTATTAGTACCATTTAAGGGTACTAGTTTATCTGTCTCATTTAGTGTCACTTCTCTCATTCTAGGCATTCTGTGGATCAGTATATATGAAATCTTAGGAAAGAGGTACCTATTTCAGACTTAGAAGGCCTCGAACACTCAAAACTTGTCTACTTCCTTATGAATGAGAAACTAGCCCAGAGTGTTAAATTTTGTCTGGATTCATATCATGCAATAAGAAATCCAGAAGGTATGAGCACACATTCTGACTTAAAGAGAATTAGAAATTTTTTCTGATACTACCAGAAGCTCTATTCTTAGTCCATTTTATGAATAGAAACTAAGACTCCAAGGACATTTCTGTAATTTTATCTACAGGTTCATATACAGTATAAGATACTCTATGATTGATTGGCCTTCTCTTGAACACATAATTCTTCTGATTAGGAAAGAATTGAATATTACTGTTTATCGTTCTTGACTTGAACCAAATCTATCATTGCCATAGTTCTTAGTCCATATTAATCTAAAACCAGAAGCTTCCTTGAATAGACATTTTTCTGTATTTAATGATCTTTCCTCTTTTTCTGCTCATAAATATTCTATTATTATATTTTAGCCTTCTTACTTTTAGTTTCAATAACTCATTGCCAATTCCATGCCTTGTTGTACTGGAAAGAACATGTCAATATTACTCAGTTCATCAGTTCTGTGACTCTGTAGACCAAATTATCCCTTGGCCATTATTCCTCTGTATATAAACTCTTAAAGATACAGAAGCATTCCTTGAGAATAGACATTCATTTCTGTTTTTGAATGCAGGATCTTTATTTCTTTTTTGTTTGTTTTAAATGTTTATTTATTTTTAGTTTTCAGTATTTACTTTTGATTTCCAATTCCCCTCATGCCCCAACTCCATGCCTTTGTTGTCAGTAAGAACATGGTTTATCTGTTAGTCCTCAAGAATGTTGAGCAGAATTCATTTAGCCTTTCAGAATTGTTTGTCTTTATGATGTTGTTGTTCTATAAGTTTGTTTAGCGGGTTCTGCTTATTTCACTCCATCAGTTCATTCAAGTCTTCCCAAATTGCACTGGAACTGTGAAGAACTGTTTTATTTTTTAATTTGTATAACCAATGTTTGTACAAAGCATTTAGTAAATGCTTTATAATTCATTATCTATTAATTAAGTGGTTAATTAATCCAGGCTTAACATCCATAGTTCTTTCAACTGATCTGGTTTTCTCTCTTAGTTGCCTTCTTCTGGGCAATTTCTAGATCTCTATTGTGCTCACTAAAGTGCAGTACCTAGAACTAAGCATAATATTTTTGATGGGGTTTATAAGTGCAGAGTGTGGAGGAACCATCATCTCTCTATTCCTGGAAGCATTGCCTCTTAATATAATCCAAGATTGCATAAACTGTTTTTGGCTGCACCTTATGTTGCTGACTCACATTGAGTTGGCAGTTCACTAAAATCTTTAGACTTTTTTTTAATAAGAAAAACTGCTGTCTGCCATTGTCCCCCCTTCCCATAATTGCCAAGTTAATTTTTTAACTCAATGCAAGAATTTACATCTAGCCCTATTGAATTTTATCTTACTAGTATCTGTCTAATATTCTAGCCTCTCAAAATCTTGACTCTGTTATTTAGTGTTCACTATCACTCCCAGCTTGTCTCATCTGCAAATGTGATAAGGGCATCTTTGTCTCTATTCAAATTATTGATAAAATATTTAAAAAGCAAAAGGTCATGTCCAGCTCTCTAAGTCACTCCCCTGAAGATCTCCTGCCACATTAATATTAAATGACCATTGACTACTCTAATTCTAGTTGTTCAATCAGTTCCAAATCCATCTAATGTATCATTACATATACTACAAATCTTTTTCTTGAGAAAAGTTTAGGATACTTTATTAAATGTGTTGCTAAAATCTATTTTCTATAAAATTACCTTACAGTAACCCTGTCAGGAAAGGAAATAACATTAAATTGGGATGATCTATTCTTGATGGAGGTTTAATGAGTTCTATTCATCTTTCCTGATACAAAATTATATCATCTTACTACAGGATCTTGGTGAAAACAGGTTTTGCTGAAGAGTTTGCTGGGTAGATGTTTACAGTATGTCAATTCTGACAGACAATGAAAAATTTCTCCATGAAAAAAATTGACATGATTTTCTTCTAAAGTTACAGAAGCATTTTTCCTATTTGCGAGATCCCATCATGGCCCCTTGGGCAGTTACATCTTTAATAATGAGTGATCTCAACGACGGGTTGACTTCCCAAAACTACGGATGATAGACTTCCTCTGAGGATGGAAAATGATTTGACATGTCTCAACCTGTACCTGACAGTAGATTGAGCAAGTCAAGGTAGAATGGAAATTAAACCCTTCTTCCAGAGCTTCAAGCCAATATAGGCAGCAAAGTCTCAGTTGAGAAGGGGGAAAGAAGGAGATGTGGAAAGTTTCATTTGCATGAAAGCACAAAGGATTTGGGACTCTTAAGTAAGAATGGGAGGTTCTTAGACCCACATAAGTCTTGTTAAGTTTCTTTGGCAGAGAACCCCATACTAATCTCTCCTCTGCTCTGCCTAAATGAATTTGAGGGTATTCTACAAATGGGAGTGAACAAAAAGCATTTAATAGGAATAACTAAGACTTTATCACCACAAGTCAGATAAAGACTTGGGAAGAAAAAAGGGTCTTTTTAGCAGAAATAAATAAAGCTTTTAAAAATTGTTTAGTTTTAATCTTTGGGCACTCTGCTTGATGTTTGCTTTACCTAGATGCGAGGGTTCATGTCACCTCATTCTTATCAGAGATCATAGAGAGTAATATAGATGCTATCCTTTAGCACAAAGCTCTTAAACTGTGGTTTGAGACTCCATATTGAGACTCATGACTGAATGTGGACATCATGAATTTATGATTTATTAGCAGTAAATGTTTAATTTGTATACCCATTTTATATACCTATATGCTGGGGGTCATGCAGAAATTTTTGAGGTAAAAAGGGATCACAACTGGAAAAAGTTTAAGAATCACTGCTTTAGCAGATGGCAGCAAAGATGTCTTTTTTTCTTTTTTAAAAAATTTATTTATTTTTAAAGCACATTGCTTTAGGAATCATGGTGAGAGAGAAAAAATCAGAGCAAAGGGGAAAAACCATGGGGAAGATTAAAAAAAAACAGAAAAAGGAATGAACATAGCAAGTATTGATTTACATTCAGTCTCCATAGTTCTTTTTCTGGATGCATATGGCATTTTCTGGCCAAAATTTATTGGGATTGTTTTGTATTGCTGAAACACTGAAAAGAACCAGGTCTTTCATAGTTGATCACACATTCTTGCTGTTATTGTGTACAATGTATTACTGGTTTTGTTTGTTTTGTTCAGCATCAATTTGTATAAATATTTCCCGGCCTTTCTAAAATCAGCTTGCTCATAATTTTTATAGAATAATAATATTCCATTACCTTCATATACTACAACTTGTTCAGCCATTTTCCCACTGATGGGCATCTACTCATTTTGCAATTCTTTGCTGCTACAGAACGAGAAGCTACAAACATTTTTGTACATGTGGGTCCTTTTTCTTCCTTTATGATTTCCTTGGGATACAGACTCAGTAATGGCACTGCTGAATCAAAGGGTATGCATGGTTTTATAGCCCTTTGGATATAGGTCCAAATTGTTCTCCAGAATGGTTGGATCATTTCACAACTCCATCAACAATGAATTAGTGGGCAGCAAAGATGTTAACCATTTATTTAAAGTGATGAAGTTCAGTTTTTGGCTCAGTTGCATTGAGATCAGAACTTGCATACTCCACGAGTGATATAATATTGCTCTGAATGCTAAACTAGGATAAAAATAAACTTTTAAGAACATCCTTCATCTTTTTCATGCTGTGGACTATTTTGGTATTCTAGTAAAGCCTAAGTCTAAGAACCCCTTTTCAGGATATTGGTTTTTAAATGCATAAAGTAAGATAAATGCAATTTCAAAGGAAAACAATTATATTAAAATATAGTTATCACAGTATTAAAAATAAGTTTCCAGGCTCAACGTTAAGAACTTCTGCTTAAAGGCCAATCACCTTGATTGACTTGCTATGGTCTGAGGATGACTTATCTTGAGAAGGAAATATAAAAGACATGGCAGCCTTCCCAGAGGTGTCTTGGACAATCTACTTGTGAGAAATAAATGGAAGTTCAGCCTCCAAATACACCCTTGGGGAAAGGGTGACCTGGGCATAAAACAACCTTTCACATGATGCTTAATAAATGTTTATTTAATTGAATGTCAAGTAGAGGAAGGGTTAGCCCAAGGTACAATCATGGCACAATAGATGGAGTGTTGGGCCTGGAATGAAGAAGTCCAGAGTTCAAAACTGACCTCTGATATTAGTCATGTAACCCTGGGCTAGTCACTTAAATCTATTTGTCTTAGTTTCTTCATCTGTCAAATGAGCTGGAAAAGAAAATGGCAAATCACTCTTGTATCTTTGCCAAGAAAACCCCAAATTAGAGTCACAAAAATAAAATACAGTTGAAATGATTGAAACAATCTAGTATTTAAGATTCGTTAGTCACTCTAATAACGAGCTATCTTTCTATCTTTGGATCAGTATAGGAACTAGAGTCATAGTTTCTTTGATATAAGAAACTCCCTCCATCAAAACAGGTCAGCACCTTCTCTACAGAAGTTCTTAATGTTTTTTGTACAATAAATCCTTTTGGTGGTCTGGTGAAACCTATGGACTGCTTTTCAAAATATTTTTTGTTGCCTGTATGTTTTCAATTTCATTTAGAGAGGAGTTAAAATAAAGATGTAATCATTTTCCTATAGAAGTTCATGGGCCCCTAAAATCTATGGACGCCATATAAGATGCCTGTCTTAAGGATTTGCCCAGAGCATGGAGAGATTTAGTGATTTATTTTGCATATCTATATTTCTCTCTCTCTCTCTCTCTCTCTCTCTCTCTCTCTCTCTCTCTCTCTCTCTCTCTCTCTTTCTTTCTCTCTTTACCTATCTCAGTCTTTGTGACTTTCAGGGCAGCTCTCTGAACACTACCACTTGCTACCTCCCTGGCTTGGAGCGAAGCTAAATTTGTACGCTTCCCTTATTTTTTCTGACTATGACTTTGGCTGTTCCCTATACTTGGCAAAACTGACTTTGGCTTGACAATCTTGTTTGTTCAGTCTGCTCCTCCTAGATCCTGATCTATGTGTCTGACCCGGATCTGTTAACCTGATCTCTAATTCTTGGTAATATGATTTTGGATTTTTGAATAGAGAAGAAGCAGTGGAGAGAGGGCCAACCTGGGAGTTGGGAAGAGTTGAGTATTGGGGCCACCTCTGATATATATGCATTAATTATGTAATGAAGTGCTATTTAACCTTGTAATAATCTCTTGAATGATTATCAGAGACTATAAATTACAAATAGTTGCTAATTTTCATTGGCAGAGAGAGTTTCCACACCAAATATTCTCTACATAGACGATATCACAGATATGAACCAGGAAAAAAATATTAGCCTAAGATCTGATTCACCCTGGCAATGGCACACCTGGGAGGGCCTCAATTTTTCTTCTTTTTATAGTCACTCTTTTTCTCTGCTGAAATCAGTGGTTACTGTTCACTGAAGTATGAACCAATACTAAGAAGATATAGATAGATAGACAATAGATATGTACATATGGATATAGACACATATACATAAAGAAAGAGATAGCTATATATGTATGATATAGAAATATAAATATGTAGGTATAGATATATACACATATACATATAGATATATAGATAGTTATACAGAGATAAATAAAAAGATTTATCTCTACATATACATATATCTATTTTATTTTATTTCATTTTAATTGTTTTTTAAATAAGCTTATTTATAACATTTAAAATTTTTTTTTGAGTTCTGAATTTTCTTTTTTCCTTCTGTCCTTTCGCCATCCATTGAGAAAGTAAGAAGTGAGATATCAGTTATGCATGTAAAATTGTGCCAAGCATTTTTCCTTTTTGAAGCTAGGAAGAAATGGATAATGTGATATTATGGGAAAGTGCTGGACTTACCTTACAGAATAATATAAATTAATGGATCATTAATTTAGAGCTGATTGCAATGGTATATTGGTAAGTGCTTAATTGGCTATCTGAAAAAAATTTATATGTTTATTCTGAATTATTAACATGTTCTCCCATCACTTTCACGATTAATGAAGCAATATGTCAAGCATTAATTTGTAGTATTTGCCAATTTCTGAGTTGTAAATGTTCACATTGAAAATTTAACAATTGGCTTCACAAAGTTGTGTGTGAAGTTTGAGCTGTTCCCAACAAACCATTTCCTGACTGGAACCTTGTGGAACATCTAGTCACACACCCCTCCACCTTTATTTTACAGATAAGTACATTGACTTCTGAGGAGGGGAAATGACCACACACATGATAAATGCTAGAACCAAAATATAAGGTGGGGAAAGCAACAAACACTTATTAATCTCCAACTATGTGCCAAGCACTGTATGAAGAACTTTACAAATCTTTTGTCATTTAATCCTCCTACTAGGTGAGAGAGGTGCAATTATTATCCTCATTTTATAGAAGAAACCAAGGCAGGTATCAGCTAAGTGATTTGTCCACAGTAACACAACTAGGAAATATCTGAGGAAAAATTTGATTTTGTATCTTCTGATCACGAGACTCTATCCAGTGCACCATCTAGCTTCTAGGATTTAAATCATCTGGATGGAGAGTTATCACTTCTTCCTGGTTGTTTTCTTTTTAATGGTTTACAGATATTTATTTTATTTTTTAACATTGTCTGCTACTCCAAATATATCTCACCTTTCACCACCCCAGAGAGTCATATTATATTACAAAGGAAGAAAAAGGAGGCAAAAAAGCAATTCAACAAAACTAATATACTGATCAAATATGATAGTAAATGCTATGTTCCACATCCATTCTCACCTCTGCAAAGAAAGGAAGAAGTTCTAGAATTCTCCCCACTGTAAATTTGACTTACCCTGTATATGACCTTCAGTAAAGCAACTAACCTCTCTGATCCAGTTTCATCATCTGTCAAATAGACACACATACTTAAACTAATTTGCTTCACAAGGTTTGGTTTTGTTAATTAGTCCTCCTGACTCTAGAACGCTAGTTCTAGTGCACTTTATCCACTTTGCCACCTAGGTGCATTCACAAAATTACTATCAGCATCAAATAAGGTAGAGCTTTGGGGTCTGGAGTCAGGAAGAGATCAGTTCAAATGTGGTCTCAGGCTCTTATTAGCTGTGTTTCCCTAGACAAGTCACTTAACTCTGTTTGCTTCAGTTCCTCATCCACAAATGACCTGGAGAAGAAAATGCCAAACCACTTTAGTATTTTTGCCAAAAAAAAAAAATACCCTCCAGAAGGAATCACTAAGTGCTAAGATGTTGACTTCACAGCTTTAACGAGGGTGGAATGATGGGGGATTTGTCCCAGGATATCATTATCTAATATCAATATCTTTCACTTAACAATTTTTTTGTCCTGCTGAACATGTACCTCAAAGTCTTTATCAGACTTGTGCTATGGTCACTTGCTGTGACAATGCAAGTGTCTCTTATTTCCTCATCCAAACCTGAGCCAATATTTCTGAGGGTTCTGTTGCTAATGCATTCTGGGTATCTAAGGTCTACCATTTTTCCTATCACTACCTTCTTATAAGATGAGAGTTAGGATGCAATTATGGAACTCTTATTTTGGAAGTGAATTTGTCCTGTCACTGAAATTACTATAGTTATCCCTTTCATATCATACCTTTCCCCGTTGTAGTTTTGATATATCATGGATTGTCATAAGAAATTAAATGGGAATTTTGGGAAGTTTTGCAGAAGCCCAGAGGACACAGAAAAAGTTTAGAAACTTAGAAATTCATAAAATATGTGTATGATATTATAGAATATCAAGATATTTTACCTCTTTTCATATTTTGCCTTTTAATACCATAATAATTCAGACTTCTTATCTGTTGTGAAGGGAGGACCAGAAAATTTTATGCAGATTTTCCAAATTTGGGTAGAGGCATGCTATGTCCCTAACTTCCCTTGTTAGGGAAAGGACAACTGTAGTTGTAACTCTGAAAGGTTCAGCCCTTTTCCCTCCTGTGGATACTTAGGAATTTTTGATAAGCAGAAGGGAATAAGAAGAGGACTAGAGACAGTAATCCTGGAAAAAGATTAAGAGTCAGAACGAAGACTGGTTCAAGTAAACCCTAGGGATAGAAGAGAGTCTTAAATCTTATAAATCTGTTCATGTGGACATCCATATTAATAGTCAAACCAGAAAAGCATGATTAATTGGTTCATGCCAGAATATATATTTCATCCCCTGAGGTTCAGTATTGAAATTAATCCAATATGAATTAAATTGATTAACTTTGAACCAAGGACTATTCTTCTAACTTTTGCAAAAAAAAAAAAAGTAAATTATTTTTAAAATGTGTATATTTGTTTCAAATTCTTTAGATGATTCAGGCTATTAGATTATCAGTTATCATGATGGAAGGGAGCCACATTACTCGATGAAATATGTTTCAACTTAAAACAAAATAATACTATGCTGGCTACACTTTTAAAGAAGTGGGCGGATTTGCTATGAGCAAGTGGATGCCTTTTTGGAAGGGCTTTTCCTAATAAAGCAAGAAGGTGATTGAAAAGATCAAGAATTTTTCTCTTGATCATAATGATCTGAAGTCAATTTTTTCTTAAAAATTAATTTTAAAAAATAGAGACATTTATTATATTTTTCTCCCTGATTTCTCCATCCTTAGCCCCACCCCCATTGAACAATAAAAAAGAAAGCCCTCAAAACAAACATGCACACACCATGGGGAAAAATACCACACTGGAAAGGCTAATTTTTTTTATCTACATTTCTTAAATTTAGTCTAAATGTACGACTGCTTTGATAATATTGAGTGATAATATCAAGTGAGATTAATTAGGAATTTCAAAGTGATCAAGATGATATCAGTAAATGTAATATAATCTTTTTTGTTTTAATATTTTATTTTCTGCTGTTATATGTAAAACAATTTTTTTACATTTTTAAAAAAAATTCTGTGTTCCAGAATCTCCCTCTTTTTCTGCACATCTCCCCATTGAGATCATGTGAAACTGTGCAAAACATTTCCATAAAAGTCATGTTGTGAAAGAAAAAATAGATGTCTACCCTTTAAAAAAAGAACTCTCAAGAAAAAAAGAAAGTTTTAAAAAAGTATGTATCAGTCTGTATTCAGGAACAAGCAATTCTTTCTCTGGATATGGATGGCATTTTTCATCAGTTTTTCAAAGTAGTCTTGGATCATTGTATTGCTAGGATTAGTAAAGTCATTCACACCTGCTCTTCCCACAACTTTGCTATTACTATGTACACAGTACATTTTACTTTATTTGAGCTCATGGAGGACTTTCTAGGTTTTTCTGATAGCATCCTGCTCATCATTTCTTATAGAACAATAACATTCCTTTATAATTACATACCACAACTTAACTTAGCCATTCTTTAATTGATGGATATCCTGTCGATTTCCAATTTTTTGCCCAAAGAAAAGAATTGGCATAAATATTTTTATACATATAGATTCTTTTTCTTTTTGTTTTGTTTTTTCATCTCTTTTGGGATTCATATTTAGTAGTGGTATTGTTAGATCAAAGGATATATATGATTTTATAACCCTTTAGCATGTATCAAATTTTTTGATCATTTATTAAGTTGGGTAATGGCTCATGTTTTTTTTTCATAAATTCGACTCAGTTCCCTATATATTTGAGATATGGAGTCCTCATCAAAGAAACTTACTTCAAAATTCTTTTCATAATCACTAAAATGTAATACAATATTGATAGAAAGATGGGCCCTGGGAATGGACTGTTCTGGATCTTGGAATTTAGAGTTTAAATGAAAGATAACTAGTATATCTTTTTAGTTCTAGCTTGAATATTCAATTATCAATGTCAAGCCAACAAACATTTATTAAGTGCTTACCATGGACCAGGCACTGTGCTAAGTGCTAGGTACTGTTGTTGTTGCTTGTCCTTAGTTCTCAAAGGGAACCATAACATTAGATCAAGTGAGTTGGATTTATGAGTGTGGGCTATGCAAAGTCAACAGCCTCACTTTCTCCTTCTGAACAATTTGTGTCCTTTGACAAAGATATAGATCAGGATGACTGGACACTAGAAATACTAATACAACTAAAATGATTGACAACCCTCTAAATTTTATGTAAGGATAGTAGAGTTACTGAGAGTTTTTGAGCAGAGCAGTGACAGTCAAACTGTTGGATAGGTAAGATTATTTTGGCGGCTGTGTGAAGAATTGATTAGAAAATGAAAGAGAAAAGTGAACAGAAGAATAAATTAGAAGTCCTGGCAAAAATCACTCAATCAATAAACATTTATTAAACACCTATGTACCAGGGATTATGCTGGGCATGAGAGATAAAAAGTCAAAAATTGAACAGCTCCTGCTCTCGAGTACCTTATATTCTACTGAAAGAAGATAGGAACTTGCCTGATACAAATTCCCCACTTGGTGAAGGAGGGAGAAACCTGCTTCTGCAAGAGTGATAATATGATACAAACATATAATAATGATCAGGAGTAGAATTATAAGAAAAAAAGCATAGGTAGTAATCATGGATCTCAAAGCCAAACAAAGATTCTATCGAGAAAGAAATCTACATTATATGTCAGCCATATTAATGTTGTTTTGGATGTGCATGTATACATGTGTATATGTCTATGTGGAGATATATGTATGTATGTGTGTGTATATAGATGTGTATGAATACATACACACATATGTATGTATGCATAAATATATCCTTACTTAACTGTTGCCTGCTTGGGGAAGGGAATGAAAGAAAAAAAAGAATAAAGTAAAAAGTGTATAACAGACAACAAAAGATGGACACTCATGGATATAATATCTTATTACTGCACATGTTTTCTTGAAATGGAAATTTATTGTTACATATTTTGAATCCTCTCTGATGTTCTGCTGAACACATGACAATGCTTAGTTGTGTTTTTCCCTTTTTCTGCCTATTTCATTTTTCTTATCTTGCATTTAAGTTTTAAATAAATAAATACATTTTTTAAAAAGAGTGATGATGTGAAATGCATAACTTGGGCTTATGTCAATATTGTGTTACTGATTCCAGTCTGCCTATTACATGGTTTGGAGGAAGCTGTTCAATTGACTATCTATCTGGAATTGGAAATATTTTTTAAAAAGACCATTGTCAGCCTCAGCTTAGGCTCTTATCAAAAGTCTCTTGGCAGTTTTTCTAGAGTTTAGAGCCCTCTGTTCATGGCTTCCAGTGAAAGATAATGTTATAAGGGGAAAATGCCATAGGTCCTTCCAACCAAAATGACTCTATCAAAAGTAGACTTTAATGCTTAGGTCCAAGATGTCAAATATGAACCAAAATGTAATTGGAAATTATTTAACAACAACAACAAAAAAAAAAACCACAAAAATTATGCTGAAGCCTGGAGTCAGGAAAACTCATCTTTGTGAGCTCAAATCTGGTCTCAGATTCTGTCTAGCTGTGTGACTCTAGGCAAATTACTTAACCCTATTTGCCTCAGTTTTCTCAATTGTAAAAAGAGCTGGTAAAGGAAATGGCAAATCATGCCAGTATCTTTGGCAAAAAAAACCCTCAGTGGGGTCACTCAGAGTTGGACATGACTGAATAACAATAAAATGTTAGCATGTGGTTTTCTTATTCAATGTGCCCCAGCAGGTTCCTTATTATGGTTTAGTGCCTCCCATTTCTGAGTTTGATATCGCTATTCTAGGAGAAGGGATTGGAATCTCCAGTCTTGTGATGTCATTGCCCTGGCTCAATGAGAATGAGCCAGGCCAATACTTAATATGTGAGTACATATAGAATAATTGTAAAAAAGGAATATGAGGTAGTTTGGAGAGGGAAGATTAGGGACTTGACCTAAGGTGGTGATACTGTGAGTGGAGAAGAGGGGTGAAGCCGAGAAATATTGAATAGAGAGAACCAACAATATCTGGCAACTTATTGGATGTTAAAGGAATATGGAAGTGAGAGACTGATGAAAATCAAAAATAAGTGAAGATTTGAAGCTGTAAATGAGGAATATGTTAATGCCTTCATTTGAAAAAGGAAAGTTGGGAGGAGAAGGAATTTAAAGTAGAATACGATAAGTTTAATTTTGAACAAGTTTAAAATATTCCTAAAATGTATTAGTTAAGGAAGCAGCAAAGAAATGGCTATAATTTAATTACTCTTTGAATTTTTTAATCATCTTTTTATAGCTATTCTGAAGAATAGGCCTTATTTGGATGATTCTGGCTGTAGAAGGTATAAGTAATTGGGCTGAAAAGTTCACAAGACATCTGATTTTTAAAAACTTTCTATTATCAACTTTGTTTCCTTGTCAACGACCCCTGCTTTTTTTTTTTTTAAGAGAAGTAGAGGAAAGAGAAAAATTACTTGGTCAAGAAAGTATGGATCAATTTCCTAACAAAGAAAGTTGTCCAAAATTGGAATGGGCTTTTACAGAAGTCAGCCAACTTTCCTTCTTCATGCAGAGGCCAGCGTGAACATTTAATGGGAACATTGCAGAGGGGATTTCTCTTCTGGTGTGACTTAGGGTAGATAACTACAGTGATGTAATGAAAATTGTGATTTTGGAGTTGCAACACCTGGTTAAAATCTTGTCTGCTACTTATTATTTACATGACCTTCAGCAAGTCACCTAATCTTTCTCTGAATTTTGGTTTCTTCCCTCATGTAATGGTTGGGTTGGACTACATGACTTTTGGAGTTCCTCATAACTCTTAACCTATTATGATAGTCAGTAGCCATTTATTAAATACCTACAATGTGCCAGGTACTGTGCTAAGTCTTAGGAACATGGAAAAAGGCAAAGGATAGTCCCTGGCTTTGAGGACCACACAATCTAATAATAGTCCCTTTCACTTTTGAAATTCTATGAATTATCATACTAGTTCTTCCCTACCTCTGAAAGGATTCCTTCCTCCTCCCAATGACAATAGTGAAACAGTTTTCCCATCCCTTTGTCCCTCAGCTCTTTTTCAGGCCATCTTCCTCTTAACTTGTTGAGACTGAATATTGCAATTCATCTGAGTTCAGCTGTTTTTAGGGTTCTTTTTATATAGTTGTGTATTTTACTCCCAAAATTTCTTTGCTTTGCATCAATTCATATAAGTCTTCACATTTCTCTCAATTTCCATTTCTCTATTTCACGTCATTTATATGTTATAATTTGTTTATGGGCCCATTCCAGATTAGGAATCCAGGCAAGGAGAAAGACAGAGCAAAAAAAAAAATTAATGACCAGAAAGATATCTGGATACTGTGAGCCAGAGTTTTTTTTTAAGGTTATTGAAAAGGTAGGAAGTAATACCAGTATGTCTGGGTTTAGACTAAGGAGATTAAGGATACCTGACTCAGGCTGAAGGTATGTGGCCTAGGGAACATGACAACTTCTGGTAGGCAGATCCCACGAATACTGATGGCATTTTAACCTTTTGTTGATATCTTGGGGATACAATGGTAAATGTTAGATATTGTCCTTTGTTATGTCTGAGAGAGAGAGAGAGAGAGAGAGAGAGAGAGAGAGAGAGAGAGCGTGCACCCTATCAGGTACCATTTCATGTTGGTTACTGAACCATTTCCTACAGTGTAAAATTTCACCTTCTTTAGGAAAACTGTTTAATTCCAACCTCTTTTAATTCCTGTGTTTTGTGGCTTTTGGTTATTTCTTATTTATGCTATATTTACATTTTGCTTGCTTTGTATATGTTCATTTATAAGCTGTCTTCCCTATTAGATTGTAAAACCCTTGAGGGAAGGCTGTCTTTTGCCTCTTTTTGTATCCCTAGTACTTAGCACCAGGCCTGGCACATAGTAGGCACTTAGTATATGTTTGCTGAATGAACACTTAATAGTGGGAAAGGAAGAGGAGAAAAGGAGCAAGGAGAGAGGAAGGGGAGAAAGAAGGAAGGAAGAGAAGGGACAGAGCCATGTCAGATCCAAGAAAACCTGTATTCCAATCTCACAACTGAGTTGTACTGACTGTGTTCCCTAGAACTAGTTCTACTCATTTGCTGAATGTGCTTGGTAGTCTTTTTATGAAATGCAGAGAAGATGCTGATTTATCTTGCTAGAAGTTCCACACCCAGAATTTCCACTCCCTGCATCAATGAATAATAAGCTCTATATTTCATGTGTCTTTATGTCATAAGCAAGGAGTAATCTTTAATATATATAGGTGTTATTTTGCAAGTTTTATATATTCTTGTTTCTCCATAATATTCAGAGAAGCATTTTTCCTGTGAAAATTGTATAGGTTAGGAAATATTGAATTCAAGGTTTCTTCTTCCCGTTGACAGATTATATACTACAGTTTTGTATCAAACTAGCTAGGGCTGGTCTCTGCCACTGCAGAGGCTGAGGCTGATGGATTGCTTGAATTCAGGCATTCTGCACCAATATGGCAAGCTCCTAACTATGGGAGGCTACCAAATTTACTAAGGAGAAGAAAATCAGCTAATGTTGGTAAATGAAACAGGTTAAAGATTCTTTGCCTATTAGTATTAGCTTGAGCAGCTACACTGCCAGCCTGGATGATGACATTTATTTAGCCGTTGAATGTCACAAAGCCCTTTTAAGAAATTATTTCACTTGATCCTCACAATTCCGTCCTTGTGAGATAGGTATAGTAGATGTTACTGTCCTCAGTCTACAAGTGAACAAAGGTAAGACACAGAGCGGCTTAGATACCCAAAGTCACATAGGAAGCAGGATTTGAATTAATTCACTTGACTTCAGACTCAGCATTATAAAAATAATAACGCTTCATAATTATCAACAATACATTTTAGGTGCATTTTGGAATTGTCATTTGCATCATCTGAATCAACAGAAGAATGTAATTGTTGTCTCTTTTAAGAAGCTTTGGTAGGTTCTCTCATGTCCTGAACACTGGATTTGGGAAAACAACAGATCTCTGAATCTGGGTACTGAGCAAGGAATCATCAGTTATGCTTCCTTGTCTTGTATGTTGAAATATTAACAATAAGTCATAATCAAAGACCATCTGGATTATCTCTGGGGCTTTAGTGGTTATGAACTACTTCTTCCTCAGAGGATCTATTTTTTTCTTCTACAGAAAGAACCTCAAATCTTATTTTTTTAATCTAATAGATTTTTTGGGGGGGGAATGAAGCAATTGGGGTTAAGTGATTTGCAGCTAGGAAATGTTAAGTGTCTGAGATCAGATTTGAACTCAGGTCCTCCTGACTTTAGGGCTGGTGCGCTATCCACTGCGCCACCTAGCTGCCCCTTTTCTAATAGCTTTTTATTTTTCAAAATACATGCAAACTATTAGTTTTCAACACTCACCCTTATAAAACCTTGGATTCCAATTTTTTTTCTCTCTCTTCCCACCTTCCCATTTTCCCTAGATAAGCAAGTAATCCAATATAAATTAAATATGGGCAGTTTGTCTAAACATACATTTATCATCCTGGATAAGAAAAATCAAATCAAGGGGGAAAAATGAGAAAGAAAAAACAAGCAAGGAAACAACAACAAAAAAGATGAAAATACCATGTTTTGATCCACATTCAATCTCCATCTATTCTCTCTAGATGCGGATGGCACTTTCTTTCAGTCTACTGGAATTACCTTAAATCACCACATTGTTGAAAAGAGCCAAGTTCATCACTATTGATCCTCACATAATCTTCTTATGTGTAAAGTGTTCATTTGCTGCTACTCACTTCACTTGGCATCAGTTCATGTAAGTCTCTCCAGACCTTTCTGAAATAAGCCTGCTGATCATTTATAGAACAATAACATCCCATTACATTCATAAGCCCTAACTTATTCTGCCATTCCCTAACTGATGGACATCCACTCAGTTTCCAGTTCTTTGCCACTACAAAAAAGAACATCTACAAACATTTTTGAACATGTGGGTTCTTTCCCCCTTTTTATGATTTCTTTGGGTTACAGACTCAGTAGAGATACTGTTGTGTCAAAGTGTATGCACAGTTTGATAGCCCTTTGGTCATAGTTCCAACCTGCTCTTCAGAATGGTATCATCAGTTCACAACTCCACCAACAATGTATTGATGTCCCAGCTTTCCTACATTCCCTCCAACATTTATCATTATCTTTTCCTGCCATTTTAGTTAATTTAGAGGTATGAAGTTCTTTTAAATTGAATTTCTCTAATCAATAATGATTTTAGAACTTTTTTTCATATAACTAGAAATGGCTTTAATTTCTTCATTTGAAAATTGGATGCTCATATCCTTTGGCCATTTATCAATTGGAGAATGGCCTGTATGCTTATAAATTTTAGTTTTCTGTATATATTTTAGAAATGAGGCCTTTATCAGAAACTTTGGATGTAAACATTTCCCCACAGTTTTCTGCTTCCCTTCTAATCTTGGCTATATTGGTTCAAATCTATTTTCAACCTTCAGTTGTCCTTTTATTTCCTTTCTTCTCTGCGTTATACTCTATTCCTCATCATAATGACAAAAGTTAAATCTTCCCCCCCCCCCCCCCCCATTCTCCTTTACTTCTATTTCCCTTTGGAACACATCATTACCTGTTTCAACCTGGAGTATGGAGATAAGTCCTTAGAATCCCATAACTTTATCCTTCAGGAGGGAGAACAACAATTCATACTTGAAAGCAAATAATGGTAGCTAGGCTGTGGTATAAATACTAGTTGCTACACAATTTTCCCTTTATAAAGATTGTGCCTTTTTAAAGTGATTTGTGGATATTTATACCATTTCTTACCCAACCCCCAAACTCATGATTAAAATTTTTTACAGCCAAGTGCCTCTTAATAACTTGATAGCTCCCCTCAAATTCCTTTGCTTTTGTTTCAACAACTCCATATCCACAATGACACATACTTCCCTGTCTGGTATTAGCTTTGCAGTTTCAACATTTTCCCTCACTCACCAAAGATACACTCTCAATTTACTTGACCTTCTGACCCATGTATCTTTTCTTCACTATCTTGTCTTTCTTGTCATCTATTTTCTTCTTTAATCAGTCTCTTTAGGTTCTTTTTAATATCTCTTGGTCCTCCTTAATTCTCTCTAGTCATCTTACGTCTTCCTTAATTGTTTTTGATTCTACTATTTTAATCTCAAAGTAGAATCTGGATAGGTATCTGGGCTTAGAGATTGTTGTCCTTCAAAATTTTCTTCAATTTTGGCAGATTTTCTTTCTTCTTCCTTTCCTTTTCCCCTTCCTTTCTCTTTTCAACATTCTTCCCCCTATTTCCATCTCTTTCTGTTTCCCTCCTTCTTTTTTCCCTCCCTCCCTCCCTTTCTTAACTAACCCTAACCAAAAATATTGCCAGAAAGCTCTCCTCCTTCTAATCCATCCATTATATAAACAAACTATTGTATCTTCAATAGTTAGTACAGTGCATGGCAAATAGTGGGTGCTTAATCAATGTTTATTGATTTATTGAAGAAGAAAAAGAAAGGAGTGAGAATAGATTGGAAATTAGGTTCCTATAGTCAATCTCACAGATAACCTCAGAGTCATCTGCTATTTGTAGTAAGGCACCAGGAAGAATCTGGTCATTGCTCATCCATCACATATATCTGATCAAGTATTACCCAATAACAGGGATATGGCGGGAAAGCTCTCTATTTTTTTAAAGTCATGTTTCACAGGGGGCAAAAGTCTATTTGCCAAAGCAATTAGCCATGAGGATTATCAAGTATGAAAGGCAAGGGGAATATTTCACTGCTTGAGAGGGATTTCTTCATGTTTGTTTTTCTGCAAATTCTAAGTAGTAATTGCAATTTGATTTCCTTACTAGGGAACAGTACGCTGGTAAAAGCAAGAGTTCCTAATCTTTTTTTGGGTCATAAATGCCTGTGGCAATCTGAAAAAAAAAAACTCACATACTCCTTAGAATTGTATTTTTAAATGTATAAAATAAAATACATCAGAATATAAAGGAAGTCAATTCTACTGAAATACAGTTATCAAGATATGCTTTAAAAAGTTCACAAACCCAAGATTATGAAACCCTAAACCAAGGAATAAACTATGGATAAATAATAGTTCTCAAAGGAATAGAAGAAGTGTTGTAAATGGAAAACAAAAAGCAAAAATAATTCAAAGAAGCATAGAAGAATCCAATCCTGTTTTGGGAAGCTGGCAGCTGGAAACTTGTGACTCAGAAGAAACAAGAAGGATAATAGAACCTAAAGAGCCAAATAGTGGGTTTGAGTGTCTTTGTGCTACAGGTGATCTGGACTGTAGGAGGAGAAAGTGAATGTCTCTTGTAACAAATATATATAGTCAAACAAGTAAAAAAAAAAAATGATCACATGACCACATCTAAGAATACATATCTTATTTATTCTTTTGGGAGAGATATTTCAATATTAGCATTTTGAAATTGTGACTGGTTAAGCTTTGGCCAGTTTGGAAATTTTTTATGATTATTTTCTTGTCTACTAATGTTGTCACTGGTCTGCTGGTTCTGCTTTAATAATAATAGCAACAATAATAATAAATAATAATAAATCATTTATGCAGATTTGCAAATTACTTTTCACTCAAGCTAATTTAATCTTTATTTTACTAGATCACTCAATTCACAAAAGCATTTCCATATTCCTCTGAATCTGTCAAATTTATGATTTTTTGTGACACAATAAAATCCTATGATATTCATATATTACAACTTGTTCAGTTAATATCCAATTGATAGAAATCGATTTTGTTCCCAAAGGTTTTTTACAACAAAAAGTCCTGTGTAAATATCCTTGTACATATATGTCCATGTACGTAGGTCCTTGACCTCCTTGGGTGGAGTACATATGTCCTTGGGTCATAGGGTATATATGATTTTGTGACTCTTCAGTGTAGTTCTAAATTACCTTGCAGAATTGTTGGACAGCTCCAATAAAAGCATATTAAAGTGTGTGCCTTCCCCAAATCTTTTCAACAGTTCCTGTTTTCCTCCTTTGAAATTATTGTTTATCTGATATACATGAGGTAGACTCTTCAGACTAATCTGACCAGTGATCTCTTAAATGCCAAACAGGATGGACTTTTCTTAATCCATGTTCTTCTTGATCTTTTTATAGTATTTGCCATTTTTACCATCCTTTTCCTTGGATGTTCTCTGCATTTTCATGATCCTCCTTTTTCTTGGTCTTCCTACTGGTTATTCTCTCTTCTGTCTCCTTTGATATTCTATCTTTCCCTTTACTATAGGTATACCACAGGATTTTTGTGTCATACTATTTTCTTTCTATTCTCTCTCACTAAGTGAGAGGAAAAAATCCCATGGATTTTTTTGTATCATCTACATTCATAAGATTTCCATGTCTATAAATCTAATCCACATGTTTCTCTTGAGGTCCAGTCCCAAGTCACTAGCTATCTAGTGTTTAGATGTTCATAGACATACATGTGCCATAGATATGTCAAACTTAACATACCCAAACAAAACTCACTACTTTCCCCCTTCTCCCCAAACTCCCACATACACTTCCAAACCTCCTTGTCAAGGGCACTATGCTCTTTCTGTCTTTCAGCTTCCATGTCATCCTCAATTCCACCTTTCTGTTTACTCACATGGCCCACATAACCTCTCTCCTGGATGGACTGTTGTCAATCTCCTAATTGACCTTTGTACCTCTAATTCTTCTTAGGGCTAATAAAGTGATTTTCCTAAAGACTGACAGAGCTAACCATGTCACTTCCCTACTCAATGAACTTTAATGTCTTCTTAATACTTCTAGGATAAAAAATATAATTGTTTGGCATTTAAAATTTTTCACAACATAACCCAATCTATATTTTTGGCCTTATTGCACAGTCATCCCTTTTCCATGTAATAAAGTATGGGACTAGTGTGATGCTTCACTGGATCCAGAGTTCAAGTTATGATGACCTTGTAGCAAGGATTCTAGGCAAGATGTGTGGCTAGTTAGACCAGCAGAGAAGCTCTGAAAGGTCAGAGAGCCTAAGGGGGCTATCACCTTGCTTTTCTTTACGTAGTCTGTTTCTAATTTTCTTGTCTTTGAAGAACCTGTCTTTCAGTGCTTAGACTGTACTCCCACCACATCTTCATCTCTGAGAATTCCTGTTTCCCCCCCCCCCCCACAAGATTCAGATCAATTAATATCTACATTGAGCAGCTAGATAGAACAGTGGATAGAGGGTTGGGCTTAAAGTCAGGAAGATTCCTCTTCCTGAGTTCAAATCTTACTTTTTATACTTACTATCTATGGGATCTTGGACAAATCACTTAACCCTGCTTGCCTCAATTTCCTCATCTAAAAAATGAGCTGGAAAAGGAAATGGCAAATCACTTCAGAATCTTTGCCAAAAAACTCCAAATCAGGTATGAAGAGTTAGATATGATTAAAAAATGACTGAACAACAATACGTACATGAAGTTTCCCTCCTGGCTTCCAGTATCTTCCCTTTCAAAGATTTTATAGTTATTGTATGTTTATTATGTATATACTTACTTATGTACATATTGTTTCCTCTTTCCCCAACTGTTTCCAATATAATGTAAGTTCTTTGAGGGAAGAAGCTATTTTATTATTTCATTATTTTGTATCATTAGCACTTGAAACTGTTCCTTGAACACAGTAGATACTTAAAATTTTTTATCAGTTGATTGATTAAGGCATATGTACTAATACCAGACTTGGGGTAATAATTTCATTATACTCTTTCTTTGTTAATGTACAGCTGGAATTTTGTGTTTGATATAGAAACCACATTTTAAGAAGGACATAGACAAAGTTAAATATGTCCAGAGGAAGGCACCCAGAATGTTAAGAGTATTAGAGATCATGTTGTAAAATAATTAGTTGAAGGAACTTCAGATATTTAGCCTGAGGAGACTTAGGGAAACATATTGACTGTCTTTATATATTTCAAGAGCTATTATAGAGAAAAAGAATTAGCTTTTTGGCACTAGACTTAGCCTGGTGGCTCAAGAAGTAGGACAGATTGAAGCTCAAGGCAAGAATACATTTTGTAGCAATAGAGTTGTCCACAAATGTAATTGGTTCCCTAAGTAAATGAGAAGCTCTTCACTAGACAACTTTAAGCAAAGGCTAAATGTCTAAGATTATTATAGGGGGCTTCCTGGCCAAATATGAATTGGAACCAATAGCCTCTTTCCACTTGGAGATTTCATGACATTTTAAATCTTTTGCTGTGGTAATGGGGTTTTTTGGAGGCCTATGTATTTTTTTAAAGTGTCCTTTTAAGGAAAAATTCTTTAAGAAATCACTTCTGAGGAAATCGTTAGTTAAGTCAAGTTGTATCTAAAACATATTTTTAAACAACTTTTTACAAAGGGATATTTATACTCCAAAAGGTCTAGTCACAAATTTACTCCATAACACACTTCCTTACTTCCTCTCCTTTCCCCTTTTTTTCTTTCCTCCTCTCCCACCTCATCTCATTCTCAGGGAAAGGGAAGATTAACTTAACTCAGTTTCTATAAATCAGGGTTTCTTAAACATTTTCCATTTGTGACTTCTTTTTGCTTGAGAAGTTTTTATGTGACCTAAGCATATAAAATAGGTATACAAATCAAACATTTACTGATAATAAATCATAATTTTGCATCCCTATAGTTTTAGAAGCTAAACTATAGCTTATGGTCCCATTTCTAAGTCCAAAATCCTTCCTTGAGCTTGAATCTCAAGAACTTTGGCTTTCTCAGGGCTTGTTTATTGGGCTGACTGCCTGCAATTTCCTGTCTGGAATCTTAACTCCAAGGTCTTCATGGCTCAGTCTTTGCGGTCAGTAAGAAATCACCACTGTCATCTAAAATTGAGAAGGACAAACAACACAGACCAGAGACCCCAGCTCCATTTCTTGAAGCCAGGGTAAAAGAGGGGGAAGAGGGAACAAAGTATTTCCTTTCCTTCTACCACCTTTCACCACATTTCAGATCATGGCACCCAGGCTGTGAATAAACTATATGTAATCTTTCTCCTCTAGAAGCAGAAGGAATATGTGAGCAAGAGAGACATTGTCCCAGTCTGACCAGTTTTAAAGATGCAACCTTTCTGACAATGTAATCAATCAAAAGAGGCTATTCTTAACCATGTGACAGGGTATGTAAGGAGTTTCCATATTAAGTGATTTGGAAATGCCTAAATTCCCAAATAGGGGCAAGCCCTATTATACATTTTCTCCATTTGAAATTTACTGTTTACAACAAATAAGCAGAAGTGCATTTTTAACAATCTTCACCCCAAATTCACAATAGGTCTCTGTGTTCTCTTGGGAGACATAATGTTCTTGTATATGTTGTCCCAACACTATAAAATAAAGTCTCAATACAGCCACTTATACATGATCATATGCAATCTTGTCTATATAGATGAAAATCGCTATGATCCACATACACAGTCTTGCAGATTCATAAAACAAGGGAGATTTAATTAAGTTTACCAAACATCTCTAATTGCTAATCTTATCCTTACAGGGCTTTTCTTAATCCACAAACCAAAGAAAAAGCAAAGAAAAAGAGACTTTTCCCATTTATGATAGAAATCTGATCCATTAAGCTTTTTATACTTCTCCCCACAGGAATTTGGGGCCTGAGGTTAATTTGACAGTATCCCGTTCTCAAATAAGAAAACTGTCCCTGAGTTGAAATTCTTTCAATTATTCCCTAAGTTCATAAAGCATCCAACTGAGGACTGTGAAAAAAATATTCCTTTCTACACAACTCATCAAAATTTTTTATAAGTTTCTCTAGTATAAGTAATTCCCCGAGAGGTCCAGACAATCTTTTCTGGGTCTCATTGTATGCTTCTTACTGCCAAGGTAAATTAATTGGAATTATAAACTTTCCCCAAGAAAAATAGTCCCAGTTAGAGAAATAGAAAAGAGTTTCAACTATTTGTGCCTTTTAGACACAAGCTTTCGTATTCTACACAATTGTAGAGCATTTAGCTTTCAACAAAAGGCAAACTATATCTCTATTTAAATGCAAAAAGAGCAATATGAATATTTCACATAGACAGAAGCAATCCTGTGTACCAGATTTCTCACATTAAACAATATCAGTACTCAAAGAGGGCTTGATAATACAGAATGGATTAATATATCAGTACTTTTATAGCAGGGGTCCTCAAACTATGGCCCGCGGACCAGATGCAGCCCCCTGGATTATGGCAAAATCAGACCAGAAATGATGTTCGACCTAAACTTGCGTTAGCAATGCACACTTCTGGCACTGGGCTGAGGCAATACCGAGGTGAGGTGAATTCCCAGGTCGGGGTATGTGGTGTGGGGAAGGCAAAGAGATGCAGAAGACGGAGAACTGATGGCCTGTGGCCTTGTACAGTAACAGCAGCTACCACAACAGACAGACGTGGGGAATGTACAGTGCATGCTGCACATGTCACAGCCACTGAAAGGGGAATTCACTACAGCAGCTAAAGTTGAAAGTGGGAGCTCGAAGAGCAGAGCAGAAGAGAGAGTGTGGGAAACGGAGGTATCCACAGTTCAGGGGCAGTTTGGAGGAAGTTGGGCATTGCAGTCTGAATGTCTCTGTGTGGGCAAAGTTATTGCTGGTATATTGTTTTTGAAGTGTGTATATATATATATATATATATATATATATATATATATATATATTGGTATTTTACTCATAGCAATTTGGAATCCCTAGGAAATAATGATGTCAACAAAAAGAAAAATTGACTTGGAGTGTTGGATATTCAAAGAACAGTGGACTTATGATTACTTTTTCCATGCAGTACAAGGAAAGAACTGTATGTCTGATATGCCAGACACTATATTCTGTGTTCAAAGAATATAATTTGCATCAACACTATGAAACTCAACATAAAGAAATATGATTGTTTGGTTGTAGAAGTGAAAAAAGATAAACTATTAAAACTGAAAAATACATTGACAACTCAGAAAAATACTTTTATGAAGTAGAAGCAGCTAAATATTTCATCACTGTGAGCAAGTTTTCAAGTTGCCAAGCTAATAGCATGCACTGGCAGATCATTTATGGAGGGAGAATTTGTTAAAGAATGCCTTCTTTCTGTTGCCAAAGAGATGTGTCCAGAGAAGGCCGATTTATTTAGTACAGTGAGTCTTTCAGGACCTACAATTACACAGAGAATTGAAGAAATGGGAGACAATCTGTATCAGCATTTGCAAAACTCCATAAAAAAATTTCATAGTTTTCCTTGGCACTCAACAAAAGCAATGATGTTCATGATTCTGCACAACTTCTAATGTTTATTTGTAAGACGAATGATTATTTTGAAGTCATAGAAGAGCTTGTGCACTGCAAAGCATCAAAGGAACATCTACAGGAGAGGATATCTATGAAAAGGTTTACCAAACCATGAATGGTTTGGAGCTGGACTGGGCTAAACTAGCCAGCATGACAACTGATGGTGCTCCTAGCATGGTGGGGTCTAAGAAAGGAGTAATTGGTTGCATTAACCAAGAGATGGACAAACATAATCATTCTCATCCAATAGCCATACACTGCCTCATCCACCCACAAGCGCTGTGTAGTAAATCACTGAAGCGGGATTCTGTTATGAAAATTATGGTATCTTGTGTTAACTTCATTAGAGATAATGCACCAAATCACAGACAGTTTCAGGAATTTCTGTCTGAGCTAAATGTTGAGTATGAAGATGTTCTATATCACACAGAAGTCCATTGGCTGAGTCGAGGGAGAGTTTTGAAATGTTTCTATGACTTACTTCCACAGATTACAACTTTTCTGCTTTCAAAAAACAAAGAAATACTAGAGCTCAATGATGCAGAATGGAAATGGCACCTTGCCTTTCTGACAGATGTAAAAGAGCTACTCAACAATTTCAATATGCAACTTCAAGGAAAGGGGAAGCTCATCTGTGATATGCATTCACATGTCAAAGTATTTGAAATAAAATTAGGCCTCCTCAGCAAACAAGTGAAGGAGGAAAACTTCTGCCATCTCCCCACAAATCAAAATCTGTTAGCGGAAAAACTGCTGATTGCATTCCCAAACAAAACATATGTGGATTCACTGGAAAAATTGCAAAAGGAGTTCCAATTTAGATTTAAAGAGCTTCATCTCCATGAACAGGACATACAGCTTTTCCGTAACCCATTTTCTATTGACATTGAAAATGTGGATACAATTTACCAAATGGAACTGGCTGAACTGCAGAATTGTGACTCTCTGAAAGACGCATTCAAGTCAAGCAGCCTTCATAATTTCTATGCATCTCTCCCCTCTGAGACATATCCTCATCTCAGGAACCATCCACTCAAAATGGCAACCATTTTTAGCAGCACTTATGTCTGTGAACAGATTTTTTCTAGAATGAAACATTTGAAATCTCCAACCAGATCAAGATTAACAGATGCACACTTGCATCACTTGTTACAACTAGTAGTGACAAATATAGAACCAGACATTGACCATCTCATTAGCCAAAAGCAGTCCCATAGTTCCTATTGAAATACTGTTAAGTTTGTTGATTTAACTTTACTTCATTTTAAATATTATATTTGTTCCCGTTTTGTTTCTTCACTTCAAAATAAGATATATGCAGTGTGAGTAGGAATTTGTTCATAGTTTTTGTTTTTACTATAGTCTGGCCCTCCAACAGTCTGAGGGACAGTGAACTGGCCCCCTATTTAAAAAGTTTGGGGACTCCTATTTTAGAGAATTCAGTAATACAAATTATCAGTATTTAACAAACAATCAACAAATGAAAAATTTGCAAAATTACATCTATAGAATTGATTTGTGAGGAAACACATACTAGAAAATAATTGACTATATATTTATAGCTTAGAGACTATTAACCATGTTTCTTTGGATTACTCAGAATATCTAAAATTCAAGGGTCCTCAAACTTTTTAAATACAGGGCCAGTTCACTGTCCCTCAGAGACTGTTGGAGGGCTGGATTATAGTAAAAACAAAAACTTTGTTTTGTGGACCTTTAAATAAAGAAACTTCACAGCCCTGGGTGAGGGGGATAATCGTGGACCGTAGTTTGAGGATCCCCGTAAAAAAATGAAAGATTTCAGGCAGAAAATCTCTCTAGGGATTCTTGCAAATTTGAAAGGCCCAATTTTATCCCAGTCAAGGCCCCACTTGTATTATTTACTACACTGGTACCTTAAACTGAAAAAGACAAACAATACAAAACAGAGACATATTTCTCTGAGCCAAGGTAAAAGAGAGAGGACAGAAGGTATCCACTCCCATATCCCCAAGTTCAATTTGTGACTCTTGAATTGTGGGTGAACTGTGATCTCCACCCTCTAGAAGCACCAGGAAAGAATGGACAGAAAAGGATCTAAAAGCATTATGTAATTATGTAGGCAGCTTGGTTGTGCAGTGAATAGAACATCAGGTTTTGAGACAGGAAAACTTGAGTTAAAATCTGTCCTCAGACACTTGCTAACTGTGTGATCGTGGGCAAGTCATTTAACCTTGTTTTCCACAGTTTTCTCCTCTGTAAAATGAGCTGGAGAAAGAAATGGCAAGCCACACATTTGGCTCTTTACCAAGAAAATCCAAAATGGAGTCATAAAGAGTTGGACATGACTAGAAAATGATTGAACAATAAATTATGTAGGTTACTAGACATGAGGTCAGTCGCTAAGGGAATGATTTTTTAAAATTTCATTTTATACTATTGTATGTAGCAGACTGACCAATGGAATGTGTGTAAATATATTACATTTCTGAATGGGGTTACGGGGATCTAATTCTAAAATTATGGAGGAGTTATTTAGAGTATATGCAGATATTCCATGACTGTCTCTTGTCAGTTTACTCTTTTAACTGTCTGAACTAAAACTGAATGTGCTTACAAAAATCTCTAATGGAGAATCTCCTCTAGCAGCTTTAAAGGGAGGGGGGGAAAGCTACTGGGGCCCTCTAGGTGGAAGAGGAGCTTCAAACTCTCTCTCCCAGCCCAGATACTATATAGTTATGAAGATATGGTACCTTTGGTTTTTTGCCTCTTTATATTTATTCTTTTCTGGTTTAAATGAATGAACATTGAAGAGGGAACAGATCATGTAAGAACATGATCTTTGAAAGGTTGGAAGAATCATCAGAGACATGATAATCAAAGTCCATGACAGAATCTTCTAATAGCCATGGCAGCTGAGACAGCTTAGAAGTGACATGTCTGACCTCCCCCAATAGAGAATATTCCTGGCATCTGAAATCCTGTTGGTAGCAATCATTTTAAGTCCATGCTGCTTAGGGACTGAGGTTATTAGAAATATGTGTACTCCCAGTTTTAGAGGTTTATATATGTTGCTTCTTGTTATGGCCTCTCAGAAAATACCTTTTATTAAATCCAATTATTTATTGGATTATTATTGATTGATGAATTCTTGTTAATTAATTGAAGAGATCAAAATGATAATGGGACAGTTATCATTGGTTAGATCAGGGGTCCTAAAACTTTTTCCACTCATGACCTCTCTTCATACAATAAATTTTTATGCAATCTCAGGTATATAAGTATATAAAATAGGTATACAAATTAAATATTTACTGATAATAAATCATATTTCTCAACCCCCACATCTAGTTACATGACCCCATATAAAGTCACAACCTACATTTTAACAAGTTTTGGTTTAGATAATATTGGGGAGCTAGTAGCTGGTCAATTGATATTGGGGAGATATTAACTGGTGATGGTAGTGCAGTATCCTGAGGGGAGACATAGACAAATGAACTCTGTGGACTTAATCAGCTAGCACAAATGTCATTTGGGAGAGTGGGTCCAGAAGTTGTATGAATTACACTTGTCCAAGATTAAGAAATGTAAGAGATTTTCCTTCTGTCTCTCATAATGTAGACTGCCAGGGAAACTTCTGATTATGAAAAGCATGAAGATATACCACTTTTTTCATGAAATTCACCTGTGTATCACAGCACGCTGACACAGGAGATAGAGAACCAGGACTGGAGTCATGCAGACTCATCTTCCTGAGTTCCAATCAAAGTCAGACACTTACTAACTGGGTGACCCTGAATAAGTCACTTAATCCTGTTTGCCTTAGTATTCTCATCTGTAAATGAGCTGGGGGAGGGTATGGCAAAGCACTCCAGTATCTGCCAAGAAAACCTCAAATGGGGTCACAAAGAGTCAGACATAGCTGAAAAGACTGAACACTGAACACATCTATTTATTTCTTTAAAAAATATTTGCCACCTATTGGGGTATCAGTTTAGGGAAAAATAAAGTTTAATGAAGAGATAATATCTGTTCTCATGGAAGCATTTTTTCCTCTTTTGCATCTCTGAACCCCCCAAGATATTTCAGGGTTTACAGATTAGATTTCTTTCTTTAGGACAAGGTCTTATACCAAAACCAAATTGATTCTCATTGGCCACCAATAGGTCCTAGGCCAAGCCTCATTTGATCTTTGTTTGGATCCTGATTGACTCAAATTAAATGTGTGTAGCAATCATTTTTGCTTTGTCCAGAAACCCTCAGGCTCTTCCTCTCTCAGATTCATTCAATCTTTTATTTTATTTATTTAGATTGTTTTTGGACTAGGTGAAAGAGGAGATTCTATATCTCAATTGCTATCCAGCCTTAATCACTGAATGGTTGTAACCTCAGTCAAACTCAGACCTGCTGAAGACCTTAGCTTAAAAAGGCCAAGATCTCCCATTTCATTCAGGGCCATCTCTAGTCATACTTATCTATATGTTTACACTGGACCCAGATAACTCTGGAGGGGAAAATGAGGCAGGTGACCTTGCACAGTCCTCCCTCACTTAAATCTAATTCATTTGCATGTCATGATATCACCTCCCTGATGTCTTGGTCCTCTTGGAGAAGGAGGGACAAACAACACCCAGGCTTGTATACAACAATCTTTCTTTTTTGTTTCTTCCATGTAGTATAAAGATAGGAATACCTCTTAGAAATAAATAATAGATGCTCTCTTTTTCTGGCTACTGGGCAATTATTCCTTAAGTAACAGAGTAATCTAGAATCTAGTAGTATTTGTAGCTACCAGCTGTCAGGAAAACACTCAGGATGGAGACTTTCATTTCAAGTAAAACCATTTGAGCCAAGGATTTTTCAGCCTCAAATAAAGTAGGTAAAAGAACTCTAAAAGGAAAGGATGAGAAAGTTTAAGAATAATAAAAGCCAAGAAGTAAGAAAGTGCTAAATTGTACTTATGTGATTATTTTTTTAACTCTTATGTTCTTAGTATATAATACCTCATTCCTGCTTTTTTGTTGCATCATCATTTGAACAGTGTGGGAATTTTCATGAAATAGTTAAAAAGGTCTTAAGAGCATAATGAATGGGAAATCCTACTAATCTCTCTCAGGTAATCACTATTTTTAGTGGATCTTGGCTTCTCAGAATACATGGCCATAACCAAAGCACTCTGATTATAGACAAAGTACTTGGGAAAAAACAAATAGCTCCTTCCTCTTAAGTGCAGAACTCAGGCACCTGAGCTTATAAAAGTGACAACCCTAAAAACATAGCTCCCTGATGCTATCTGGAAAGGAAATCATCAATGTCTGATGTGAGGGCTCAAACTGATGATGCAGGGCTTTTTTCAGGGAAGTAGCTTTGCCAGAGAATCAAGAGTGCACATTTCAGGTAAAATCCAGCAATTTGGATGGACACTGAAGGATCTTACTTATCTAACAGATCGTATTTGAAATGTCTAGAAGGGAGAGAATATCTAGCATGAGGAATATGGCACGAGAAGGCCTTCAAAATCAGTGATTATGTGCCTCAAAGCAGGTACCCAATTGTTTGGACAAAAGTCTTCTGGGGCCACAATTGTTTTAATTATTCAACTAAAACTGGGAGAAGAGAACTGGGTGGCCACTTTAGCACATGCATATCTTACAACATGTTCCCATTTCTGAAAGATTGCTATGAAATAGCTGTGGAATGGAAGAGAAGACTGGACACTACCAGCTAAATGAGAACATGGTGTAGCTCACCCCTGCCCTAGAGAGCTAACACTACCCACTCACACTGACAGCCACAATGAGACATAACACTTTGACTTAATGAGATTGGAGGATTTTGTCAGAGAGCTCCATTCAGCATCTGTGAGACAGTCTTTCTCTAACAACAACTTTAAGCTTATTTTAATTTCATTTAATAAATTTGTTAATAAATTTACTAATTTAATATACTTTAAAATTATTTTAAATTAGATTTAATTTCCACCACAGTTCCCTAGGGAGATAGAAAAGGATGCTTATCTTATTATTCTCCTTTTATATAATTGGCTTAGTCAAGGATTGTCCAAAGATGGCAGAGCCAAGGAAGGAACAGGGATTTGAGCTCTGTGCCCATGAATCTTAAAACTTTGCTTATGCCACTGAGCCTTACTGATGCTTAGGCTGAGAAAGATTTATATGGAATAAAGGGTTCCATAAGTGTCCAGAGGAGGTAAATCAGGATGGTCAAGATCCTTGAGTTTATGCCATATTAGCATTGGTTAAGGAATTGAGGACATTTAGTCTGGAAAAGAAAAGTTTAGAGGGGTAGGATGGGGAGGAGTACATGTGTGCATCATAGCTATGTTCAAGAATTTGAAGGGTTATCATATAGAAATGATATTTGAATCTGGGGACAGAATCAAGAGCAATGGATTGAAGTTTCAAAGGAGCAAATAAAGAATTTTTTTTCTCAGAAAAAAATCTCTAATAATCGTCCTCAGAAGTAGATTGGGCTGCAGTGGGAGGTAGTAGATTCCCTTTCATTGGATTCTAGACACAAAGATTTTGGAAAAACCACATGCTGGATTTGTTGTAGTAGGTATTAGTTTTTTAGACATGAGTTGGACAAGATCACTTCTTTTGACTCAAATTCTGTGACTGTGTGAAGTACCTGTAAGGCTTCTGCTCCAAGTTCTTCTCATAAGGAGGCCAAGCTCCCCTCATTATTATAAATAGATCAGGTCATAACACATTCTTCCAGTTTAATCCTCTGTTCTTTGTAAACAAAGGCAACTAAAAAATGGCAAGGGGTTTACAACTTCTCAGGCTAATCAAAATAACAGGGCACCACAGAGACTGAAGAATAAATGGAGAACTTGTCTAGTGTCTGGGGCCTGAAACCACAGCAGATAACTTAGTGACTGAACATTCCCATGAGAAGAAATACAGACAAAAATATGCAATCATAGCTAGGAACAATTGGTGAAAAGTGCAGAGAGGAAATGCAGATTGCAACATACATTTTTTGCTTTATTATTTTTGGGGGGTTTTGTGTTTTCTTTGCAACATGACTAAATATGGAAATGTTTTGCATGATTGTACAAATATAATCTATATCAATTTTTTTTAGGTTTAAGGCTAACTTTATGCCTTTATGATTAAAAAAACTTCAATAGCATTTAATTTTTTCCAAATACACGTATAGTTTTTAATTTTCATCTTTGTAAAACTTTGTGTTCCAAATTTTTCTCCCTCTCTCCCTTACCTCCCCTTTCCCCAAGACAGCAAGTAATGTGATATAAATTTAAATTTTTACAATTCTTTTAAACATATTTCCGTATTTGTCATTGTGCAAGAAAAATCAGACTAAAAGGGGAAAAAATATGAGAAAGAAAAAAAAATAACAAAAAGGTAAAAATACTATGCTTCAATTCTTATTCAGTCTCCATAGTTCTCTCTCTGGATGCTGAATGCATTTTTTACCTCAAGTCTACTGAAATTGCCTCAAATCACTGCATTGTTGAGAAAACCCAACATCACAGTTAATCATCACTATATCAAAGATTCTTACACTGTAGGTTGTGACTGCATATGGGGTCTTATAACTGAATGTGTAGGGATGTCACAAAACTATAATTTATTATGAGTAAATGTTTTATTTATATGCCTATTTAAAAAAATATATCTTTTATTGACATCAGTGCCATAAAATTTACATTTAATAAAAGATCTTTAAAGCAAAGACTAAATATTGATTGAAACCTAAAAAACAATGCCAAGATGTGGATAGATAAAACAACAAATCATAGAAATAATACTTTCATCAAAGCTAAGAAAAATAAAGATATAATATGACATATTAGAAGAGGCAACTGAGGCAGATCCCAAGAAGAAATTTATATCGCCAAACATTCCTATTGCCTAAAGAGAGAAGTAGAAGATCAACAAATTGAACAAGCAACTAAAAATAATGTATATACCTATTTTATACACCTATAAACTCAAAGTTGCATAAAAATTTCATGGGCAAAAAGGGATAATGGGTGGAAAAAATTTTAAGAAGCCCTGATCTATATCACATTGTTTACCTTCTCAAGGATGGGAGAGGAGAGGAAGGGAGGGAGAGAATTTGAAATTGAGAGAATTAAAACTTTAAAAAATGAATATTAAGAAATTTTTGTTTACATGTATTTAGAAAAACATAAAAATTGAATGTGTGTGTGTATGTATGTATGTATGTATCTAAAGAAAACTGCAGAGATACATGGCCTTGATGCTGCTCTGCCTTGGGAAGTAATAGGTAGGTTCACTCATCACTCAAGGTCTTCAGACAGAGATTAGATGACCATTTGTTAAATAGTCTTTAGAGGAGATTTTTAAACTCAGCTATTAGCTAGCATGTGGGATGGATTCCTTTTGACTCCCAAACTGTGAAATCCCAAACAATTACATATTTTTAGCTATGATTCCCCTTTTCAAAAGGTAGTTAGAAAGCTACAACTTACTAGTATCTTCTTCTGATCCCTCTTCATAAAGTATATGGCAGCTTCCTAAAAGATTTTGTGGAGGCAGCTCATTTTAATTTCCTTTAAACCTAAGAATACTCTGCAAGAACATGGGAGGTGGGGGAGAAGAGAGAAGATTGAGAGCTGGTGGAAAAGAAAAAAGGACAAAAATCTGCAAGGTAAGATGTCTAAATCTACCTTAAATGTAAATGATACACACTTACTGGATAGAGATGAGGTACCTTACCCAGTTTCTAAGTTTTAGTGGGGGGAGGAAGGCTTGGAGAAAAGATCAGGGGGTGAGTTAATCATTATAGACTAAGGATACAAAGTTTTGGGCAGCTAATAAAAATCTGGAGAAATGACTGTATCATTTTCAGTAAAACTCTTAAAAGAACACATAGAGTTGGGCATTGGCTAACCTGCTAAAGTTTTTCAGAGATGCATATATTGAAAGGGGTGTGGGGAAGGAGAGGCAAATCACTTAATCTTCCTGTTTCTTCATAAAAATAACAACAAAATCAGCAGTTATAGAATACTTTAAGGTTTACAAAGCGCTTTATATGGGTTACCTTATCTGATCCTCCAAGTAACCCTGTGAGAAGCATACTATTATGCTCTTTACTTAATAGATGAAGAAACTTAGGCACAGAAAGATAAAATAACTAGCTTAGGGTCACAAAGTTACTAAGTATTGGAGGCAGAATCTGAACCCAAGACTCTAGTCTTTATAATTTATTCACTGTACCAGTCACCTGAAAACTTAGGAAGTGGAATTGAATGAGCTCTGATGTCTCTTCATTGTCTACATACAATCCTCCTAAAGTTAGGGCCAAGAAGTGAGTACCAAATTCTGACCTGGGATTTATTGGCTAGAATATTATTTTCTTATGCTCCAGGGATAGAACACTGTGGGCTGGTGGGGGGAAAATGAATTTGGAGTTAGAAAAGCTATGTTCATGTGACATTGAGCAAATACTTGATCTCAGTTTCTTCATGTATAAAATGGGGATTATAAAAACATCTACCTTACAAGGGTTTGTAAACTTTAACATGCCATGTACATATCAATTATTATTATTAATTATTTTTTGTTCAGTTATTTCAATTGTATCCAATTCTTTATGACTCCATTTGGGATTTTCTTGGTAATGATATTGGAATAGTTTGCCATTTCCTTCTCCAGATCATTTGACAAATGAGGAAACTGAGGCAAACATGGTTAAGTGACGTCCAAAATCATACTGATAAGTATCTAAGGCTAGATTTGAACTCAGGAAGATGAATCTTCTTGACACCAGGCCTGGCACTCTATCCACTGTACCACACAATTGCCCTAACATAAAGTAGACACTTAATAAATGCTCCTTGACTAACAGAATTTGGTAGAGCAGCATCTCTTTTAAAATATTATGATTGTTACTGTATGATGACCAGTTCTGATGGACCAGGCCATCCTCAGCAACGAGATCAACCAAATCATTTCCAATGGAGCAGTAATGAACTGAACCAGCTATGCCCAGAAAAAGAACTCTGGGAGATGACTAAAAACCATTACATTGAATTCCCAATCCCTATATTTATGCACACCTGCATATTTGATTTCCTTCACAAGCTAATTGTACAATATTTCAGAGTCTGATTCTTTTTGTACAGCAAAATAACATTTTGGTCATGTATACTTATTGTGTATCTGATTTATATTTTAATATATTTAACATCTACTGGTCATCCTGCCATCTAGGGGAGGGGGTGGGGGGGTAAGAGGTGAAAAATTGGAACAAGAGGTTTGGCAATTGTTAATGCTGTAAAGTTACCCATGTATATATCCCGTAAATAAAAGGCTATTAAATTAAAAAAATAAAATATTATGATTGTTGTTAATATTCAACCATTCTCATTTATTTCACTAAAGTCAGGATAGAAATAATCCTGAGATAAGTTGTTATCCTTTTTTATTTTATATTTAATATTGTGTGGACTTTTATACAAATAGATAAAATAATTGTTTTTTATATTATCAGTGTCATCTTATTCTTATCTTTTTTGATTGTGTTCAAATAGAAATAGCCTGACCAAAAAAAATAGTCTGACAGTAAGTCACTATCCTACTATTATTCTTTTATATTTAATGTTCTATAGGTTATAGCAAGATGGAGAAAATGACTGGAGTTTTTTTTGTTGTTATTGGGTGAGAGTAGCATGATGTTTAGGGAGATAATTGGCATAATGGATAGAGTTCCAGGCTCAAGATTAGGAAAATTCATCTTCTTGAGTTCAAATCCAGCCTCAGACACTTATTATCTTTGTGATCTTGGGCAAGTCAATTAACTCTACTTCTCTTTCCTCATTTGCTATATGAGCTGGAGAAAGAAACAATAAATCACTCTATTATCTTTGCCTACCCCAAATGGGGTCACAAAAGAATTGGGTACAACTGAAATGACTGAACAACAACAAATTAGGCTGAAAGTTCATCTTCTGCAGACTCACTAAAGCCATCTTCTCAATAACTGCAGCTGCAAACATGCCAAAAGAATGATATGAACTTCACCCTGTTCCCACACGGTTTAATTTTTCCTGCTAGTTTCTTACTTTTTAAAAAGGATTTCATTTCATGTAATTGAAGATTCTGAGTATTTGGCATGCAATATCTATTTTTTAAAAATTATTCTTTTTCATGTATCAATGTTATGTCCAGATGGTTGTTGGTAAGAGTCCTGTCTGTAATAATGCTCCAGTACTAGCACAGTTTATTTGTGGAATTCTCCAGGATATTTTGAGGTTTGAATTTGAATCATGGGGATTAGTCTGTTAGATCATAAAGGATGGCATGCCTCCAGTACATAATTCTAGCCACCTGATCTTGCCTCTCTAGGTATATGCACATTTTTCTGCCACTTCACTGCATAATTATATCAATGAATAAGACCAGGATCCCTGAGAAAACATTTTCTATAATTTTTAATAGCAATGACTGAATCCTGAATCACCATCATTAGCTCATTGCATAGCTACATCAATTAATAGGACCAGAATCTTTGAGAATATATTTTCTATTCCATGTAGTACCAATGACTAGATCCTGAATAATTATTGTTAACTTCTCTATTTCCATAAACAGTTTATATGACTCAATCCAGGGCCATCTTCAGTTATCCTGATCTATATCTGGCCCCTGGACCCAGATGACTCTAGAGGGGAAAGTGAGTCAAATAATCTTGTACAGCCCTCCCTCACTTAAATTCAATTCATTTGCATGTCATGCCATCACTTCCCTAATGTCATGGTCCTGTCCCATAATGAAGGACAAACAACAACTTTTATTAACATGTTCTCTTGCTTTCTAAGATCATAACCATTTCATAGGCTCCAACTGGAGATAAACAACCTTAGACTGCTGCTTTGTCTAATGTGGTCTCTTTGTTGTAAAAGTATTTCTATAATTTTTTTTTTATCATTGATGCATTCTGAGAACATCTTTCCTGATTTTTCTAATGTTTCTGTACATTTCTTGGGTTATGAATCCAATGTTTTGTTAACAATTCCTTATGCCTCCAAACCCCCTAACCATTACCCTTTGAAAATTAGGAGAGAAGGTGTATTTTTAAAAATTTTGTATCAATGATTTTCTTTACATTAAAGCATCTCTGCATTCCTGTTATAAATCCTGCTTGGTCATAGTTTATAATCTTTTTAATATATTGTAATCTTTTAGTTGATATTTTAGTTAAGATTTTGGCATCCATATTCATTAAAGAAATTGGTCATATGTTGAAGCAACTCCAGAAGACTTGAAATTATAGATCAGCTGCTAATCTGCACTGGTGAAAGTTTTTTTTTTCAGTGGAATGTGATTCTTTCCCTAGGGGACAAGGATATTTTATAAGTTGATCACAAGTTCAAATGACCTATTTTTTTTTAAATCCTACTTTTTATTTTTAAAAAGCACCTTGGTCTTATACTATTCTGGGAAAGTTTTATAGAAAAAGATTATGCTTTTTTCTCTTAGTTCCTTCACTTCTTCTTCCTCCTCCATTCCATTCCACCAAAAATAATTTCTTTTTAGTCAATTGAGAGTTGAGTACCTGAGATGGAATCCTGACATTTACCAGCAATTGCCCACCTTCCCTGAATTTTAGTTTCCTTAACTGTAAAATATAGAGGTTATATTAGAAGACCTTTAGAACCCCTTCCCTAAATCTATGACTCTCGGTCTCATGAGCCCTTGTTTAGGGGCATTATTTTGTTAAGTCCATTTTTTTTTCATCTGACTCTTTGTGACTCCAGTGGGGTTTTCTTAGCAAAGATAGTGGAATGGTTTACTATTTCTTTCTCCAGTTTCACCATTTTACAATTGAAGAAACTGAGGCAAACAGATAGAGTGATGTGCTCAGAGTCATACAGCTAGTAAATATCTGAGGCTGGATTTGAACTCAGGTCTTCTTGATTCCAGGTCTAGTACTCTATCCACTCTGCTATGTAGTTCCTTGGCATCATGTTTTGGCATATTTAAACCACATTGGTCTATGTTGGGCTGTTATTTAACTTGAATTGTATTTCAGTATTTTCCAAACCCATGGTTTCACTAGAATGAGAATCCTTTATAACCCAGCTTCTTAAACTATGGGTAATGATCCTATATGGGATCACATAGGTTCATAACTGAACATGGGAATAGTGGAATTATGATTTATTATCAGTAAATGTTTGATTTTTATATCTATTTTATGTACTTTTATCAAGGGTCACATAAAAATTTTTTGGGTAAAAAGAGTGTGAGAGTAGAAAAAGTTTAAGAAGTCCTGCTCTATACTAGCTACAGCTATTAAACATGTAGGAGGCCTATAACTTTTGAGTGCAGCAGGCACTAGATGGAAGTGTAATAGGGAAATATTTAACAAAATAAACAAAAATGCGCAAGAGAACGTGGATAATATTAGTATATGGTTTTCTAAGTCAATACATTGTCTACAGTGGGCTCCTGTTTCTATCTTAGTTTCCTGTCACTACTCTTTACATGAATCACCATGGCTAAAGCTAATTGGACAACGATCTAGTGATGACCTTCTCCACACAGGCTTCTATTTGGAAGGCTGTTTTAAGGATGGTGAAAGGCTTTTGTATTATTCCTGGGGTTAAATGGACCTTCTATGGAGTTTCATCAAGGTGACTGGAGTGAAATGTTCTTTGTTTCATATGGCTCTGTCTTAGAGTACAATGCTGCTCCTTTCATCATGGAAACACCTGACACACACTATGGTTGCCTTGGGTTCAATTTTATTCAACAATAATCTGAGGGTTATATCTTCCACAGCTGACTGATCCTGGTCCTACTTCCAGCTACTCCCATTTCCAGATATGTGTACATGTTCAAGTTTCCCCAGGAAGCATATTTCCAGGTCCCAGGTAGCAACATTCTGATTCCTAACAAGAAACATCTGTAAACAGGGCAATAGCATTAGGATTAATTAATCTGTGAGTCTTTATATTTGAGGTGGGTTCAGTTTTGAGAGAATTATCTCTACCTACTCCCAACTCTCCTTTAAAATCTACTTTAAAGGGTCCAGAGCATTTAAAGTTATTGAAAAGGTGAAAAAAATAGAGCTGGTCTATAATTTTTAAATTAAAAGTTATCAATATAGAACATGTATCACAGCTACAACTACCTAGTCTTCACAATGCCCCTTTTTTGATTCATACATGTCCCTTGTATAGAATAAATTCTTGCATAATGAGGTAACTTAAGCTCTCTGGTGCAGTAGATAGAGTGCTGGACCTGGAATTGGGAAGATTTCACTTTGAATTTAGCCCCAGAAACTTAGCTGTGAGACTTTGGGCAGGTCAACAAACCTCTGTGAATCTCAGTTTTCTCATCTAGAATAAAATGGAATAAAATAGAATTGTTAATATTTCACAGAGTTGTTGTAAGGAAGAAATGAAATAATAATTGAAAATCACATTACAAATTGTAAAGCTCTATGTAAATGCTAGCTATTATGATTACTTACAAAATTCAGTAATATAACAGATAATTACAATATATTCTTCTTAAAATATATAAACATTTCCATCTCTACTTGACATTTCCTACACAGACACTTTTTGCAGTTAGGTCACACAAGTGATCAGAAATCATGGTTGACTAAATGGTCATCCATTTAGGCTACAAATGCCAACATTGCCTCACCCTCCATTCCTCAATATACCTATTTCTTGAAACTTGTAGTCACCTGTGTGTCACTGTCTCATATCAGGGACAAATCAATAGGAACCTTTTTTAAAATAGAGAAATCATTGATCCACAGCATTATCTAACTCTTTCATCTATTAGGGATCCATTTATCTGGAGCAAAGTAGCTCAGCAATATGAGTATGCCCTAGGGGGCTAATCCTGGCAGTATCTAGAATTGGGTTTCAGGGTCCAGAGGAAAGAGTCCTCTTTAGTTTTGGGAGAATCAAAATGGTTTCCTTTGAGGAAAGCAATCTATAGAGTCAGATTCTGTAAGCAAGACATGAGAGGATGAAAATTGTTTTAAAATTATATTCCTTTCATTTTCCATCTCCTACCTCATTTGTGTTAGCCATGAGGGATCCCTAGGGTAAGAAAGTATTAGCAACATTTTTTATTCTTTTCATTGTTCTGTTCCAACTCTTCATGACCCCATTTGGGGTTTTCTTAGCAAAGATACTGAAGTGGTTTTCCATTTCCTTCTCTATATCATTTTAGAGATGAGGAAACTGAGACAAATATAGTTAAAGTGGTTTACCCAAAGACACACAGCTAGCAAGTGAGTAAGGCTGGATTTGAACTCGGGTTTTCTTGTCTTCAGCCTGGCATTCTATTCATTGAGCTACCTAGTTGCCAATTTTGTTTTTTAAATTATTTTAAAATTTTATTGATTATTGTGTTTACAAAATAATTGTATTCCTAAATATATTCTTCCCTTTCCTATTGAGCAAACCATCTTTTGTTGTAAAGAAAAAAAAGAAAAAGAAAAGGGGAAAAAAATCAGCAAAACTACCCAATATAACAATTGACAATACAGTTAGCATTCTAATCCATAGTGCCTTCTTCGTAGTTGTCCATTTTAAATTCTAAATCTTTTAAATTGTCATCTCTCTGTTTCATATTGGTTTTGCAAACATTGCTGCTATTTCCACATACATGAGTTACACAGTTGCACAAAATGTTATTATAGAGCATTTATGTATCTTCTTTAAAGTCAGAAGAATTTCCACAGAGAAGGAAAGAGGGATGTTTTGTCCTACTAGGTTGTGATCCACGAATGACAGGTCAAGCTTGCATTATTTTGATGAGTCTAGCTTTTTTTTTTTTTAACTCTGTGTTAAGGTTTGAGGCTTTTCATGATCAATTTCTATCTTACAGGCTTGCTAGCTATATGGTCTTTTTTTTCTGGAAGGGAAGAGAATGTGTTATTATAAAAGTCATGCTATCACCTTCATGAAATTACTTCTTCAATCCTTCTCCCTGCTTCTCTCTATCTATGAATGAGTGAAAGTGCTTGCATTTGATGAGGAGGCAAAAAGAAAAGTAAGACAATCTCTGCTATGAAGAAATTTATAGTTTAAAAAGGACAACATAAATAATGCTTCAGCAGCAAGTCAGACTGAAAGGCCAAGTGGTCCTTAGGGTACAATGCAAACAAATGATAATGCATGTTTTAAATGTCATTTTCATAAATAAAAAACATATTTATTTTAAGGTCACAACGTATATTTATTCCCCCACTCTGCATTCTTTACCACATCGAAAATGGAGAGTTAGAAATATTGTGGGTACTAGATTGTGAAGTCCGGGTTAGCACCCTGGATGCCTTAGAATCAGCTGGGGTCAGGATAAGCAAAAGTCCCTGGTCTTTATTCCTGGTCTTTAAGGGGAGAAGTGAAAGGGATGGACACAAGCTCTCCACAACATCCCTTTTCCTCCTCCACCGTCCAAGTGACCCTGACTTGTCTTACTCCACCCCCTAATCCCTCCTACAATTCTCTGTATACACCAAAAGATTGAGCCAAAACAGAATAGTGGGAAGGGCCATTTTCCAAGCATATGCTAATAGAGTATTGTCCAATCAGTAATTAGCCTTAAGTGATCGGTTGTCTGATTCCAGTGCACCTATTCAGAGTTTCAGCCCTTTACACTAGATTATAGATGATTGCCAATTTTTATGTTATAGTTATTGTTTCCTGGATAAAGGTAATGGCGTCAAGGTCTGGGCTAGTTACAGAGTTGGTAGTCTGGGGAGGGGCAGTGTGATTCCCAGAATTCTTGGATTTATCTGCACACTGGTGATGTGGAAAATGACAGATACACAAGGGTTGCTCTCTTTCATGATGGCTGCGGGGACTGGTTGGAAGCACAGCTAGTAAAATTCTGTTTCAGGTCAAGAGGAAGCATGTATCCAAACACTCAACATTTTAGTTTATACACTTAGCAAATTAATAGAAGACTAGGAACATTCATGTTTAAATGGACAGATCTGACAATTTTGAATATTTTAAGTATGAACTGCAAATGACTAGCTTTCTTCTTAAACTTTTAAAAAGTGTCATAATCATTTTCTGGATTATTTACAACCCTATTCCATCACATAGTATTCTCCCTTATAATAAGGAAAAGAGAACAAATTCAAGAGACTCAATGACTGCAACTGACAATGTGGGCATCATTCCATATTCATAATCCACTAGTTCTTTATTAGGGGAGGGAAGTATGCTTCATTGTTGTCTGGAACTAAGATTCATCACTGCAGTTAATCTGAGTTCAATTACCTTTTAGAGTTGCATTTACTTATATTATCATAATCATTTTGTATATTATTCTACTGGATTTTCTTTTATCACTTTCTGTTGGTTTAGACAGCTAGCTAGTACAGGGCATAGATTGCTGGTCTTGGATTCAAAAAGATCTGAATAGTAGTATGGTGTATAGAATGCTAGACTTGGACTCAGGAGGATCTGAGTTCAAATCCAACCTTAGCCATTTACTAGCTTTGTTTCCTTAAACAAGTCATTTGACCTCTGTTTGCCTTAGTTTGCTCTTCAGTAAGGCAAGGATAATAATAACACCTACTTTCTAAGGTTATTGAGAGGATGACTTAAAATATTTTTAAAATGCTTTACAAATTATAAAGCACTATATAAATAATAGCTAGTTATTATTATATGTTGTAGCAGATTTCACTGAATTCCTTATATTTGCCATTCTCAGGGTATGATACTATATCCTTTCATTCATAACTGTAACTTGTTCAGTCATTTCCCCAGTGGATGTCTTAGGAAAGTGGAGGTCTTAGGAAAGACCTAAGTTCAAAGCCAGCCTCAGAGATTTCCTAACTGTATGATCTTGGCCAAGTCACTTAATTTGTGTCTACTTCGGTTTCTTTATCTATAAAATATCCTATTTCCCAGGGTCAAATGACGTCCTCATCATCATAATTACTCTATAAATTTTAAAACAACATACAAACGCTAGCTGTTAGTAAGAGATACAATTTGAAAACAGGTCTTTTGATACCCTCATATATCACACTTTCCCAGTCAACCAGCAGTGTGAGTCAGAAGTGAGGCTTGAGCATAGGTCTTCCTGGTTCAGATCCCAGTTCTCTATCAACTGTGTCATGTCACTTCTGAAGTTTAATTTAACAAGATAAATAAAGCTGAGATTCAAGAAAGGGATGGAATTGACTCAAGGTCATGCTTCACGGACATAAAGCCCTGATGCAGGAACAAAGATGAAAATGGCCAATTTGAAGCATTTGAATTAACACAAACAATTAACAATGAGCAGCAGATGAAGGCAGCCAATGTTAATTTCTTCCTTAAATGTTAAAGGGTAATATGATATAAGCGATAAGAACAAGGAAAATATTAAACTCTCCAGGGACTGTGCATTCACATGTACTAAAGAACTGATATTTTCTTAATCCAGGATCAAATTACAATGAATTGATGAGGAGGAGCAAGGGACAACACCGATAATATCAAAAATGGTTAAATGAACTTTGAGATTTGAAAAATTGATATGATCCCCAGAAAACACACACACACACACACACACACACACACACACGCTGAAGGAAATGGGGATAGAAATTAGAGACGCTTTGGTGGGCCCTTTCAAAAGCATGAGAGAAGTCCCCCAGGGACTAGAAAATGTAATGTAATGCTGTGTCTGGGGGAAAAGGAGCCAGGGGCACTTTTGGACCTTCAGTCTAGTCAGATTGAGGTCTATTGTTGGGGGGAAAAAACATTTAAGATAAATTCCAGGAATGGAAGCATGTCCAGAGCAGCCAGCATTGTTTTCAGAAGTTTGGCCCCAAAGAAGGCTAAGAGGAAGGAGGATAAACTGGCAGAATGAGCACTGAGGTGGAAACGAACTAGCTTTAGGAAGGTTTAGACAAAGTGCAATGTTAGGGGCAAAGACATCCTTCCTAATTTTATGGAGTAAGAGTCATGTTTGCTTTCAATCACTGATGGCTGGTAGCAAATACATCAAACAGAAAAGGAATCTATCTTCTGGGAGAGTCAACATGGTTCAGGATAAAGAAAAGCATCATGAATTATAGTACCATTGGAGGGAGGTACCGTAAACAGAGACAAAATAGGAGATTTAGCTTCTTTCACCCAAAAAGGAAATCATTCACTTTGAGCAGACAACATAGTTAAGAGGAAAGACTCAGGGAGGCTGTGATTTTCTTGTGGTTGTTGATTAACCTTCCTGAGTCTCTATTTCTTCATCTCTTAACATACAGAGTTTCCCCAGAATGTGATTCTTTTTGGGGGTGAAGAAAGCTGAACTTCCCATTTTAAGAATCTCCCCAATGTACCAAGCATTGTTCTAGGTGGTGAGAACACAAAAAGAAACTAAAACGGCCCTTTCCCTGAATATCTAGCATTCTATTAGAGGAAGTCATACAGATACCTATAAGGAAAATATATAGACACAAATGTGTGATAAGTGAATAAATATATTGAAAAGATATAAAAAAGTATTTAGGGGAGGGCAAGCTGTTAGGGGAATCAGGATAGCCTCATAGTGGAGGTGGTGCTTGAACTGATCTTTGAAGAAAGCTTAAGATTTTAAGAGTTAAGGAGGGAGAGAATTTCACATACAGAGGAAAACCTTTACAAAAGCATGGACTGTCAAGTGGAGGGAACAATCATGAACTTAATTCAGTTTCACTTAGAACCTCCTTTATGAGGGAGCGTCATTAATTAAGTTTGTAAATATAGGTTGGAATCAGATTGTGTAGGAATTAAAATATCAGGCAGAAGAGTCTATATTTTATCTTGAAGATAAAAGGGACCCATGGAAGCTTCGTGAGTAGGGAAGGAACCGCATCAGCCATGCACTTTAGGTGTATCTATTTGGCAGTTATGGGGAGGATGAATTTGAAAGAGGGAAAGATTTGAAGTAGAGAGAACAATTAGGAAATTACAATAACAGTTCTGGTCTAAACTAAGATGGTGGCCATACAAGTGGACATGTGGAGGTAGAGAAAATTAAGAATCTAGGATGACTCTGAACTAGAAGGCATGACAATGCTCTAAGGGAGAGAGGGAAGTTAGGGAATTTTTGCAGAAAATAATGAGGTTAGGGACAATTCAAATTGGGCTTCAGACAGTTACAAGCGGTGTTCTTTTGGGTAAATGGCTTAACCATGTTTGCCTCAGTTTAGCCATGTGTAATGTGAGTTAGAAAAGAAAATGGAAAATGACTCCAGAATCTTGGCCAAAAAAATCTTAAATAGGGTCACAAAGAGGTAAACATATCCAAAATGACTGAACAACAATAAAAAATGAGTTTAGAGACCTGTTGCAGTCATCAAATCAAGTCAACACTTGTTAAGTATTCACTTATGTATTGAACTATGCTAAAAGCTGCAAGGAGTTTACATTGTAACAGGGGAACACAACACAAACAAAAGATGAAAAGAATATGGTGGTCTTCTCAAAATGGAAGTTCTGGGAGGAATCAATCAATCAGACAGAGGAAGAGGTCACAGGGAAGATGAAGACTTCAATGTGTGAAGTCCAGGTTATAGTGAGCTTCCAAGGCACTTCCAAGGTCCTCAAAGAGGACCATGACATAAGGGAGGTGATGCCATAATATGCAAAGGAATTTGATTTAAGTGAGGGAGGACTGTGCAAGGTCATATACCTTAATTTCTCCTCCAGAGTCATCTGGGTCCAGTGGGCAGATATAGATCAGGACAAGTGAAGATGGCCCTGGATGCAATGGTAGAGATATTCTGTGCAGTGAGAGAGAATTCAATCAGTCAGAAGTGCAGCTTGAAGAGAAATGAAAACAAAACCATATTACAGAATCACAGAATTTCAGAGTTGTCAGGAACTTCTAAAGACATCTAGTCCATGGAAATTGAATGGAAGCCCATCAATTGCAGAATGGGTGGATATATGTATATTATGGAATATTGTTGTTCTGTAGGAAATGACCAGCAGAATGAATACAGAGAGGCTTGGAGAGACTTACATGAACTGATGTTAAGTGAAATGAGCGGAACCAGGAGATCATTATGCACTTCAACAACAAAATGTATGAGGATGTATTCTTACGGAACTGGATATCTTCGACAAATAGAAAATCCAATTCAGTTCCAATTGATCAATGATGGACAGAATCAGCTACACTCAGAGAAGGAACACTGGGAAATGAATATGGACTACTTGCATTTTTCCCCCAAGTTATTTTTATCTTCTGAATCCAATTGTTTTTGTACAACAAGAGAATTGTACAGATCTGCACATATGTATTGGTATCTAAGATATACTTTAACATGTTTAACATGTGTGAGACTGCCTGCCATCTAGGGGAGGTGGTGGAGGGAGAGAAGGGAAAAGCTGGAACAGAAGTGAGTGCAAAGGACAATGTTGAAAAATTACCCATGCATATGTTCTGTCAATAAAAAGCTATGATTTAAAAAAAGACATCTAGTTCAGAAATTCTTTTTTTCCCCCTGAGGCATTTGGGGTTAAGTGACTTGCCCAGGGTCATACAGCTAGGAAATGTTAAGTATCTGAGACCAGATCTGAACTCAGATCCAAGGGATTCTTAACCTTTTTGGGGGATCATGGACCCCTTTGGTTGTCTGGTGAAAACTATGCAAAATAATATTTAAAATATATAAACCAGAATACATATGATTACAATGGAAATGGAAATACAGTTATCAAAATATTTTTTCAAAACAAGATTGGGGACTCCAGGTTAAAAATCTCTAATCTAATCTAACTATATCCAGAAAGGAATCTCTACTATAATATATTTTTTAAAATGTTCTTATAGCCTTCACTGGAATTCCTTTAGTTAAGAGGAAACCCACTACATCAAAGACAGCCCAATATACCTTTGGACTCTAATTGTTAGCAAGTTATTTTTTTCTGATGTCACATTTCTACTCTGTGTGGTATACTGGGATAAATGCTGGATATACCAAGACAAAAGGACAGAGTCCCTGCCCTGAATAAGCTGACATTAAGTTTATATTCTACTAGAGTTGGGGCAGGAGAAAGAATATGTGTTATCCTCTAGATAAAAGCTTTAAAACTTCTTCTCTCCTCTGTCTCCTTCTTGAACTTCTACAGGTCTGGATCTTGAAGCTACCCTCATGTCAGGATTACCAGAAGCATTGTGCCTAGGAACCATTGTATTTATCTGTTTTATTAAAGTTAAGAATGAGAACCCCAGGACCTGAATAAGTACTTTCATAAACCATCCCCATTCACAGTCTCTGATAAGTGTGGCCCTGAAGTTTTTTCCTTGCACAAATTTATTTACTTCTCTGATATTTGATCTCTCCAGATTAAATGACCAGCTTTGAGATTTTTTGAACCTGAAAGACCTGCTTTTTCTATTGCTCATTGCCCCCATCTTTGGAGTTGCCTTGTAATAACTTCCTAAACACACACACACACACACACACACACACATCCCAAATAACAGAAAAACCCAGTGGAGTTTATCTTGGAGATCAAGGAATTACAGGAACAGGTTGTAAGATACCATTAGCATATGATTAAGTGCATACACATACACACATACACGGTGAGAGAGAGAGAGAGACAGAGAGAGAGAGAGAGACAGAGAGAGACAGAGAGAGAGAGAGAGAGACAGAGAGAGATACAGAGAGAGACAGAGAGACAGAGAGAGACAGAGAGACAGAGAGAGAGAGAGAGACAGAGAGAGACAGAGACAGAGAGAGAGAGACAGAGAGAGAGACAGAGAGACAGAGAGAGAGACAGAGAGAAAGTGGTGTGGCTTCCCCTGAATTTCTTTTTTTTTTTTTTTTTTTTTTTTTTTTTTTTTTTCCCCTGAATTTCTTTTAAGGAATTGATGGCTGCCCTTTGTACAATTGAAAACTGGTTGTGCCCTCTCTGTAAAGAGAGAAGTACCTGACTTTCTTGTGCTGTCCCCTTGAAGCAGTGTTACTCTGGGCTTAGAGAAGAATTAAATAATTAGTAGCTTTTATGGAAATAAATCCATGTCATTATAGACTCACAGAATGTTAAAGCTGGAAGTGATCTTAAAAATCATCCAGCCCCTAGTTCAAGACCTCAAATAAAGTAGATGCATAACAAATAATTCATGTTTACTTAACACTAAAGTTTGCAAAACCCTTATATGTTGTATGTCATCTCAATCACTCAATCAACATTTACTAAGTATCTATATGTGCTAAGTGTTGCTGGCACAAAAAGAGACAAAAAATAGTTCCTACCCTCAAGGAGCTTACAATCTCATGGAGAAGATAACATGCAAATAAATATAAACAAAGTAAACTATGTGCAGGATAAGTAGGAAATAAGGTACTAGAATAAAGATGGGGTTGAGGATCATCCAATCTTCACAAAGACACTGGGAGGGTGATGTTATTGTTATCTTCCGTTTCCAAAAGGAAAAACTGGAGCTGTGAGAGGTAAAACAACTTGTCCGGTATCACACAGATTTTTTTTTAAAGTCCAAATAAGGATATGAACTCAGACCTTTCTGATTCCGAGTCCTGCATTTTATCCACTATCCCAGAAGTGTCAAACATGAGACCAGGGTACAATGCTGCCTACAACACTCTCAGATTTACTGTTTTTCTTATGTTTCATGTTCTCTTCTATTTTTTCATTTCAGGACATGCCTGGTAAGGGCTACCAACAAGAAATTGATATGATGTACAGTAAAAAAATGATCATTAGGAAGCCTAGAGTTCTAATTTTGACCTTTCCACTAATTTGCTATGTGATGGATTAATTCAATTCATAGTGACTTTAATATTCTAGATCTTAGTTTTCTCTTATGTTAAAAGCTGGAATTGAGTTCAATGAGTCCTAGGTTTTCCTTTTAGCTCTCAAGATCTGTTGTTGTTATTTTGTAAAATATGTCCTACAGTCTCAAAGAACTCATAATAAAAATTCTTTTTGCCTTCAGAGAAAATATAATGGCATCTGAATACAGACCGAAACATATTATTTTCCCTTTCTTTCATTTTTTGGGGTTCATTTTCTTCCACAAACATGACTAATATGGCAATATGTTTTACATGATTGCACATGGCAAAAAAATGTCCTAGACTTTCCTCCTTCAAACTCTCAGGGGTGGTCTCTAGATTTTAGAGCTCTGAGCTTTGGGAAAGAAACTGCCACTGAAACATCTGATGAAATTTCTGCTAAAACAAATAATCTTAGTATTCACTACATTGAAAGATGCCACCTGGGCAGAGGATTATTTGCCCAGGTTTAGCAGCTTGATTACCAAGAAAAGTGGAGTCAGCAGTATTCAGAATGCCTAAGTGTGTTGTCATATTTCTTTTTTACCTAAAACAACAAAACAAAACAAAGAAAACAAAAACTCATCTCCCAGAGGAGGAAACTAAGAGCCATGGAGTTTGAGGGACTGCCCAGGTTCATCCACATAATTAAATGACTAGTAGGATTCAAATTCTCTAAGTTCAGTACTTTTCCTATTGTCCTATAATGGGATAATGATCACCACTGTGCAGGTAAAATGTTTAACAACCAACTCTGGGGGGAGGGGGAAAGGGAGGAAGTGCACATGATACACTTTTAAAAAGTGCTTATTTTCTTTATTTCCTGGAGGAATAGAAACAAACTTTATTTTCCCCCTTTAAACATGAGTCATTTAAGTAAAACCAACTGAACTATAGAAATTAAGCAAAATGAGAGAACAAAAGTAGCACAGCCATCTGAAGGGATACACGTTTTTTTGTTTTTTTTTAATTATTTTTAACATTCCTTTAAAAAAATTGTTACATTCTGAATTCTCTTCTTCCTTTCTGCCTTCCTCCATCCACTGAGAAGGCAACAATGTGAAATCAATCATACATATGAAATCATGCAAAACATAATTCTATATTAGCCTTGTTGCAAAAAAGCAAGAAAAATAGAGAAAGTGAAAAATTACGCTTCAATCTACACTCAGAGTTCATCAGTTCTCTCTCCAGAGATGGATCCTGGAGATCCATCACAAATTCTTTGTAATTGTCTTGGATTTTTGTATTGAGCAGAGTACATAAATTTTTCATAGTTGACATGATACATTTTGAAATTTTTTTCTGCATTGTTAACATTTTCTCCGTCTTTCTTTATGTTTAGGCAATCAATAAAACAATGGATTAATTCCTAATTTGTAGCATTTGCTAATTTCAAAGTGCTTACACTGAAAATTTAAGATTTGGCTCTGGAGACCCTCTTGAGCTGTCTGAATGATGTGTTTCCCCTCAACTTTACTGCCATTGAAGAAAGAAGTAGAATAAATTGAAGATGAAATCACTTAATTCTAAAGAAACAATACATTATTTCATTAGAGATAAAAGCAATAATTAGATAGCATCCTAATTTGAGAATATACCCAAGGCAGTTCTTATGGGAAATTTTAAGTTCCTAACACTTTCATTTGGAAAAGAGAAAGAACAAATCAATGAATTGGGCATACAATTAAAAAAATACCTAGAACATGAACAAATTAACCCCACTCCCTAATTAAATATCAAAATAAAAATTCTGAAAGTCAAGAAGAGGCTAAGAAAATTGAAAGGGATCATCCCTCCCCAAATTGAATCAATAAAATCTGGAGCTATTTTTAAAAAAAGAATGCATTAACCATTAATCAATTTAATTTTATAAAGAGAAAGAAAAAAAAAACCCAAATCAGTAGTAACAAAAATGAAAGACAATTCATAAACTGCCACAGAAGTTTATGGCACACACACACATACACACACACACACACACACACACACACAAAATTAAAAACCTCTGCCTTATAGAATGTAAACTCCTCTAGGGCAAGAATTATTATTTTTTCTTTGTAGGCCCAGTGTCTAGTATATGTTCCTATGTAGTAGACACTTAATAAATGATTGTTGAATCAAAAATGGAATTAAATTAAAAATTTTAAGTATCATAATATATAAGTTAGTATCTTTATTAGGCCATGAAAGCAGTTGGTATAGAGGAAAGAATTCTGAAATTGAAAAAGTTGGGATGAAGTTATCTGCCCCTGGGTAATGATGAAGTCCTGAGTAACTAGGTGGGGTTGGCAAAGAAAGAATGAAATATTGCTGGAATTACCTCCTGAAGCAAAAAGGGAAGGGCACTGATAGGGATCAGCTCAATCTTATAGTCCCACCCTTGGTGGAAGTCGTGGGCAGTCCCACTCTGCTATATTTAATCAGAAATTTGAATTATGTCAAACCCCTGAAGTTAAATTTCCCTTATGAAACTTTATGGCTCACACCATCTCTGCTGAATCTCTGCCATGGCACTCTTCCTCATGGTGTCTTTCTCCTTACCCCTTCCTCATGCCTCCTCTTATCCCCCACCATGCCTCTATTCTTTCTTCTTCTTATAGTTAACTAACTCTTTTAGGGTGTTAAATTCCATTTAGTATTTAGCCTGCCAGCTAAGGGCATACTTTAACCTCATGGGGTATTCTCTTTCTCCTGGTTAAATATGGGTTCCACTAGGAAATTTTCCATCATTAATTGTTAAAAACCCCTTTCTTTGCTAACCATATGCTCTCCCAACTCTATTTCATATTTACCATTTATGGTGTGCCTATGATATTTCTTCATTTTGTCTATACTTTTTTTCCTAACTAAATCTACTTTTTGCCAAAGAGAATGGACATTGTGAATTCTTCTCATGACCAAACCCTAATATTTCGTAACTACATCAATCTCATCATTTAGTGCTAAATCCCAAAGGCATCATTTGGAATTAAGAAATTGCTCTCCTAAATCACATCATTAAGTCACTTCACTTCTGATTCTCAGTTTCCTATGTGTAAAATGGAATAATGATACTTGTGCTGCTTACCTCCAGAATTGCTTAGAAGAAAGGGCTCTATAAAATCCACAACTATGCACAATATTAGAAAAACTTGCTCAGAGAGGGAGCTCTCTTTTTTTGGCTGGCCTTCTTTATAACTGAAAAGAAGTAATAATAATAACAATAACAATTAGTAATTATAACAGTGATGGCTAATATAGTGCAAATAGGTTTGCAAAGCACTTTAAATATATTCTCTCATATAGCAATGAATACAATAGTAAGTATCAGTAAGAACCATAATATTTTACATTTGTTACCTTACCTTACATTTTTCAAGGGGAATTGCTGTTTAGCTATTTTTTGTTTGTTTGTTTTTGGTCACGTCGAAGATTTCATTTAGGGTTTTCTTGGAAAAGTTACTGGGAATAGTTAGCCATTTTCTTCTCCAGCTCATTTTATAGAGGAGAAAACTGAGGCAAACAGGGGTAAATGACTTGTTCATAGTCACACTGTTAGTAAATGTCTGAAGCTGGATGAATCTTCCTGATTTCAGATCTGGTGCTTCATCTATTAAATCATCTAGAGATCCTTTCAAGGGGAGAACTATTGCCAGACACAGAGCAAGTGTACAATGTATGAATATGAAGAAATGAAGCTATCTCTCTTCCCTTGCAACTCCAGGGAAACCACACTCAAAGGGGAAGATGTCAAAAAGTGAACTTGGACAAACACTCACATCCACACCCACACAGAAGAAAATTCATTAATCAATGAACATTTATTAAATGCCTACTATTTTTTCAGACCCTGTACCAATGTGACAAAAGATAGTCCCTGCCCTCAAGGAGCCTACAGTCTAATGGAAATAATAACAAGCAATTAAACATAAACAAAGAATCAAATTTATTTTTCAATCAAATTTGGACAAATAAGAAATAACTAAGAGAAGGCACTAGAACTTAAAAGAGTTAGGAAAGGTTTTTATGAGCAAATATAAAAGAAAAGTCTCCCTTTGTGAAAATATATTCTTGTTCTCCATCTTTGATACTAGTAAAAAAAAAAAAAAAAAAAAACTCCACCAATGTTCTTATTGATGCAAAATGAAGACTATAACTGTCTTATTTCCTCCACAAATACTTGTAGCCTTCTTCATGCTACTGAATAATGAATTGAAAGGGGACAACATTTTGGATTAGAATCTTCTGTCTTTATTTTTTATAAGCAATTGGGGTCGATTCCACAGTGTCACATATCTAGGAAGTATTAGTGTTTGAGATTGGATCTGAACTCAGGTCCTCCTAATCCAGTGCCAGTGCTGTATACACCATGACATCTACCTGCTCCTACTGGAGTCAGACTTTTCTCACTGATCAGTTTCCTTTGCTTTGATAATGAATGTCTAATGTCTAAAGCAATTTGTTGTTGTTGTTTAAAGAACCCCAGTGTTCTGTACATCTCTGTGATGATAAATAAAATGGCAATAGAATCAAAAGGAAAAATGAAGGAAGAAAATATTTTTATGAAGGAGCCTTCAAACTATTTTACGGATGACTGATTTTTGATTCTTGTAGTAAACCTAATGACTAGCCACTCTTTTAAAAATTGTTTGCTGCTTGATCATTCCTTCAGGACCTGTTCAAGTGTAACAGATGGAGAGAGTTTGTAATGATGAATGTGAAAAGAAAGTCTAAGACGTAAACTGACTTTTGCTTTGGTAAGCAGTTATATACAAGGAAGTCTGAAAGCTTGCTTTTTTATAAGTGGAAACTACCTGCTTAAAGCAAGTTGGAACACTCTTATTATGGTGGAATTTGGGGGAAATGGGGCTTAAGGACTATTTTACTCTACTATTCTTATTGTACTCTAGGTATTATTCTGGCATTTGTGCCCCCCAGAAAAGCAATTTCCAGGCTTGGAGGTCAAGTTCCATTGAAAACCATAGTTTATGAGCTCTCACTGATTTATCTACTTTTACCAGTCAGCCAGTGGGCATATCAATTAAAATTAAAAGGCATTTAATCAAACAATACAGCAAATAAAATGACAAGAAAGGATCTGCCCATGTATATACTTATGGAGTATACTGTCTTGGGGGGTTACTACACAATTTGTGGAGAGCAAGCATGCACACATACAATATGCTGACAGGGACATCTATGTCTACAGCCTGTATGGCCAGCATATGTGTGACTGGGGCAAGTCAGATCTCTAACATGATAGATACACTAATGTCATCTCAAGCTGACAAGACACTACTTTGTGCTGCTTTTTTCTGGATATTGCATCTTTTCCCATTCATTAGATGGATCATTTAAATGGGATACACTGTCTGCTGGACATATTATCCCTACTGTCCATTTCATCATCACTGGGTGAAGTATTTCTCTTGAGTAAGTGATTGACAAACTGTCCTTCATTACTATCTACTGGACTTCAGTTCCTCAGGATCTCTACTGGACTTTCTCCACTCTCTCCTTTCTTCTTCTGAGGTACAGTGACTAGAAAGCCTTTATTTATTTAAGGCAAGCTGATAGCTCTTGACCATAGCCCCACTAGGAATCACTGCACCTAGGAAAGGGCAATCAAGAAGTCAGAGTGCTTCAGCCTGAGTAAATATTTTCCTTTGAATTTTTATACTTAGTACAAGTGGCACTAGGTGGCTCGGTAGATAGAGTGCTTGGCCTAGAGTTAGGAAGACTCATCTTTCTGAATTCAAATCTAGCTTCAAACATATATTAACTGTGAGACTCTAAACAAGTTACTTAATCCTGTTTGCCTCAGTTTCTTCATATGTAAAGTGAACCAGAGAAGGAAATGGGAAACCATGTCAATAACTTTTCCAAGAAAACCCCAAATGAAGTCACAGAATCAGGCATGATTGAAAATAATAATTAAAAAAACTCAACATCTAATATTGATTTAAACTCTAGGAGTTCATACTATTTTCTGTCTTGGGGTTAGAAATTTCCTGTAATTTCCATTTAATCCCTGTCAGAGATCCTATGCCCTGTCCCAAATCCATTTTGGAAACATATAAAAATAATTCACTGGAGTTGTCTAGAACTTTGCATTTCACAGACCATCTTTTTGATTAGTATGAAAATGAAGCTGAGGGAGAACAAAAGCTAAAGGAAAACTCCAAACTGCATTACCCTCCCTCTTTTTGTTGGCTACCATGGCTGCCAATAACAACAGCAATAGCAACAGCAACAACAACAACAATGTGTTTTGTCCAGTGCAGAACCTTTCTGTCTTCCTACATCTGTGAAACTTAAAACTATATTAGAACAAAAATTCCACAGCAATATGATAAGGCGATAAGCTCTGAGACAGTCAGGACTACATCTTTATCTCTATATCTCCTCTTGTACCTAACCTAGTGTTCTGTGTACGATAGGCATGTAATATTGTTGAATTTAATTAAGCTGTTAACTATTTCCTGGACAAATGACTTTAGAATTTATGGCTTGTTTTTTCATTACCTAGCCAACCACTCCTTGCTTTCATGTTCTTCGATTGTTGTTCCCCCTTGTGTTATTAGTTATTCCTGGGGGAATTATTCCTCACCCTACTGCAGGAAGTCTTTGGTCTTTTTTGTAGTTAGGGAAAAAGCTTTCAGCTTAGAATCAAGTCTTCTGCCATTTACTACCTGAAAGTCTTTGAACCCTAACCTCTCTGGGCTTCCACTTTCCCATCTATAAAATCCATATAATCTTTGCAGTCCCTTCTAGTTCTAACTCCATGATCCAATGCAAGTCAATAAGCATTAATTAGTCTCTTTTTAGAGACTGGAATCAGGAACATTTGAATTTAAACCTGACCTCAGACATTTACTAGTTGTGTGATCCTGGATAAGTCACTTTACACTGTTTGCCTCGGTTTCCTCACCTCTAAAATGAGCTGGAAAAGAAAATGGCAAACCACTGCAGTATCTTTGCCAAGAAACTCTCAAGCCATAAAGGATTAGACATGAGTGCTTAAAAAGAATTGAATGGATCAAAAATAAGAGTAAAGCCTGTCTTCTTGACTGATAGCTAATCTTTATATTGAACTTATTATGTGCCAAGTACTCTGTGAAGTTCTTTACAATCAGTTTCTCATTTGATCTTCACAACAACCCTTCAAGGTAGATGGTATTTAGCACCTCTTTGTTTTCAAAGAGGACCAGTGACATCACTGGTGATATCTTGACTTACATACGAATTGTTTCTCTTATTATTTTATTTTTACATATGGTTATTTTTTGGTGAATAGTATTTTATTTTTTTCCAATTACATTTAAAGATAGTTTTAAACATATTTTTAAAAAAATTATTAATAGCTTTTTTTTTTCAACATATATGCAAAAAAACTGTTTTTGCATATATGTTGAAAATAAAAAGCTATTAATAATTTTATTATATAATTATATATTATATGTAATTATTATAATTATATGATATATTATAATATTATTATAATTTTTCAATATTCACTCTTGCAAAATCTTGTGTTCCAAATTTTTCTCCCTCTCTCCCCACCTCCAAACAGCAAGTAATCTAGCATAGGTTAAACATGTGTAATTCTTCTATGCATATTTCCACATTTATTATGCTGCATACGAAAAATCAAATCAAAAAGGAAAAAAATGAGAAAGAAAGAAAAGGCAAGCAAACAACAAAAAAGGTGAAAATACTATGTCGTGATCCACATTCAGTCCCCACAGTATTCTCTCTGGATGCAGATGGCTTTTTCTATCATAAGTCTATTGGAATTGACCTGAATCATTTCATTATTGAAAAGGGATACATCCATCAGAATTGATCATCACCTAATCTTGTTCAGTATTCTTCTGTTTCTACTCACTTCACCTAGCATCAGTTCACGAAAGTCTCTCCAGGCCTTTCTGAAATCATCCTGCTGATCATTTCTTATAGAATAATAATATTCCATAAAATTCATACACTATAACTTATTCAGCCATTCTCCAACTAATGAGCATTCACTCACTTTCCAGTTCCTTGCCACTACAAAGAGGGCTGCCACAAACATTCTTGCACATACAGGTCCCTTTCCCTCCTTTAAGATCTCTTTGGCATATAAACCCAATAGAGACACTGCTGGATCAAAAGATATGCCCAATCTGATAGCTGTGGGCACAGTTCAAAATTGTTCTCCAGAATAATTGGATCAGTTCACAACTCCACCAAAAAATGCATTAAAGTTCCATTAGCATTCATTTTTTAATAAGATTTCGAGTTCCAAATTGATTTTCCCTCTCTACTTTCCTAGATAGCAAACAATCAGAGATAGGTTAGGACTTGTATATGAATTGGATTCAAGTGAAACAGAGTTACACAAATTCATCAATGTCATTTTCTCTTCTAGAGTCATATAAGTTCAATGGCAAGACAAAAGAACAACAAGTGGCTACAACCTGGGATACAGTGGAGGACCTTGGCATCTTCAACATATGACCAAGTTTTAAGCACTCCACGGTGCTTGCTTCAGCCACCACGTTGGCTACTAGAAGGAACTGTTTTCATTTACTCATTACATAGGGGGAAATCTTCACATGATTGAAGTAGACATCCTCCTAACTCACTAAAGGGATGACCATCTTCCATTCCTCACTCCAGAAAAAATCACCACCACCTTTAAATTGATGTTGAGCTAAAATCTGCATTGTTCAAGTTCCTATCCATACTCTTTGTTTTGCTGTCTGGGTCCAAGCAGAACATGTCTAATCCTCCTTCCTTGTAGTATCCTTTCAATTGTCTGGAAAACCAACTTCCTGGAGACTTACTCCAAACTGTCAATCTCATTATTAAAATTCAGTATTTCTAGCACAATACTCCAGGCTTATTCAAGTTTGATTCATCATCTTCCTTGTTCTGTATACAAGTTGTTCTCTAGGTGTTATTGGGGTCTCCAATACCTTTTCAGGGAATCCAGAGAGTCAAAATTATTTTCATCATGATATAAAGACACCTTAATTTTTAATATGGTAAAATATTCATAAATATATAACATATATTAACAAAAACTCCTGGTGAGTGTCCTGAAGTTCACCCCCCAAAAAATTTTTAAGAGTACAGAGACCAAAAAGTTTGAGTTTTGCTGCTGTACATTATATTTATATTTGCTGTGTTCAAGGAGGAAATTGGGGCAAACAGAATAAAATGACTTGCCCAGAATCACACTGTTAAGTTTCTGATGCTGTATTTGAACTTAGACCTTCTTAACTCCAGACTTGGAGCTCTGTTTATTGCATTATTAGCTAAATCAATACTTCTATTAGTGTAGCCAAAAAACAAATTGTCATTTGCCTCAGACAGTTGGCTTTCATTGAGACTGTTGTCTTACTACACATTTTTTCTTTTTTTTGCTGAGTTACTACATATTTCTAATTTTGAATTTTAAAATCTATAACAGACTCCTTTAATAGTTACTTATAGATATTTTTTTCAATAGCTAATAATAGCTAGCATTTATGTAATCAGGGGTATGTTGGATCAAGCTTAAATCAGCTTGCTAGAGCGGATTGTTAAATTTTTAGTATTAGAGTTTATACCTCTGAAAATGGCAAATGCCATGTCAGGACTAAATTTATTGCTTTGTCAATTTAATAGACAAGAATGTGATGAAGACAATGTTAATAGTACAATTAATCTTTAAAATTATCCAACATTATTGTGTTGGATTTTTTTTAAAGAGATCTAGTTGTTAAACATTTCCCAGCACACCTTTGTATATAAAGTTTATAAAGTAATTTATTTATGTATCTAATTCTATCCTCAACATAAACCCAAATGGGAGTTGCTATTATTCTCCCCATTCTTCAAAGGAGGAAATGGATTGGAAAAGATTAAGTAACTTGTTTGCCCAGATCGCACTATGTCCAAGGCAGGATCCAAATCCAGCACTCTTTCCTTTACTTCTAGATCTGATGCCTTTCAATTAGTTCTATCCCTGAGCAGAGTATCTGATTCTCTTTTCATTGCCTACTTTCCATCTTGGTTTTAACTGTCTTTTTCTGTTAGCTCTTGAAGATTTGTTAGCGGACACATACAAATGGGTGTTATCTAATTTAGTTGGATAGGTAGAACTTGTTCATCTACCCAGATCTCTGTGCAGCCTGGAAGTATTTCACTTGTCTAGCCTCTATGTAGGGGGCTGGGTATTTTTAGCAACACCTGAGCAGAAAGTCTGGTTTCTCAGGCTGGTTGGCAAGTGCTTTAGCATCTTTCTATCTGGAATCTAAACCAACTGTCTCTGCCTGGGAACATTGTATACTCAAAACCTTCATTATGGTTAGTAATAAAGAACTGAGTGGTTTTTTAAGGCCCCTAAGTGAAAGAAACCTTTCCCCCCTGCCCCTATCCTTCTTTTCTTTTTTTGTCATAACTTTTTTTTAAACAAATACTGAAGAAATATTTAAAAGTTTAATTGGGTAAGTAGGATTTTTCAGAACTTATGAGATGTAGTAACAAGTTCCCTGGACCTAGGTTTAGGAGAGTTGTTATTAAGTCATTTTGATCATGTCTGACTCTTCTTTATCCTATCTGGGGTTTTCTGGGCAGAGATACTGGAGTACTTTGTCATTTCCTTCTTTTGCAGATGAAAAAAATGAAGCAAAAGAGTTTATTGTTGTTGAGTCATTTCAATAATGTCTGATTCTTCCTTATCCCATTTGGGGTTTCTGGGCAGAGATACCAGAGTGGTTTACCATTTCCGTCTCCAGTTCATTTTACCATTGAGGCAAATAGAGTTAAATAACTTGTCCAGAGTTACATAGTAAGCATCTGAGTTCAGATTTGAATTCTAGTCTTCCTGTTTCTAGATTTGGTGCTTTATTGCTTTATTATCCCAGTTTATAAGAAATAGGAGTGCAAATCCCAGTCCTTCACTAGCTTTTTTGATCTTGGGTGATATCTAACTGAGCCTCAATTTCCTCATCTATAAAAGGAGCTAATGTGAAAATCAAAGAAGCAAATACATATGAAGTGCCTTGAGGGCATGTTGATATTTTTTTTCCAGATTCAAATATGAAAATAATACCATATAAAAGCATGGCTAGATTATTGTTATTTTTAACAGTGATATAAATCAGTGGAGTGATTCAAGTTAAATGCTCCAGTGACTGTGCATTCTGTCCAGTTTCTCAGAAAAAATATTTGGCCTGAGAATATCTTGCAATAGTCAGACATGTTTTTCCTATAAATACCATATGTCAGTCATCTCTGAGTCTAGAATAATAATGGTAATAACAACATAAACATTTATATAGTGCTTTAAGGTTCGTTAAATACAGTATAATTATTATCTCATTTGATCCTCACAACACCCCTGGGAAGTAGGTGCTATTATTATCTCCATTTTTACAAATAAAGAAACCGAGACAAACAGAGGTGACCCACCCAGAGTTACCCAGCTATTAAATATCTAAGTTAAGATTTAAACTCAGTTCTTTGTGACCTGAGTTCAATGTTCCATCTTCTGTTCCACCCAGCCTATTATTATTGTTGCTATTTAGTTTCATCTGGATTGTTTTTTCTCAATAATATTTTATTTTTCCAATATATTTAAAGATAGTTTTCAACATTCATTTTTATAAGATATAGTGTTCGAAATTTTTCTTCTTTCCTCCCTTCTCTCTTCCCTCCTCAAGATAGCAAGCAATCTGATATGGGTTAAATATGTCTAGCTTTTTATTATTAACTTAATACTAGATCAATGCCACTGCCTTGAATATTGTTTGATAGAACAGATCATTTGATGGCTTTCTGGAGTAACATCACTATTAAACAAATTTCTGTTGAAACCATAATATACCATATGATAATAGAACATTCAAGGGGAAGCTTGGAGATGGCCTGATTCAACCTTTTTCTCATTTTATAAATGAGGAACTGAGACTTAGAGAAAATGATGACTCAAGATCACTCACCTAGTAAGAGACAGAGCAAAGATCTGAACCAAAGGCTCCCATCTCCAAATCAGTTGCTTTTCCACCACTCCATCCCATACTCATGGTTGAACTGTTTGCTAAATAAAATGTTATGATTGCTTCACACTCTGTTGCTTTTTAAATTTACTGTGGGTATTTCAGAATCAAGTTTCTAAATTTACCAGGAATTTAGCATTTAAGACATAGCCACCATTTGGTTTTTTTTTTTTCAACATTTACTTTTATAAGATTTTGATTCCCACATTTTTCTCCTTCCCTCCTTCTCCCCCCTCTCCAACAATATAGCCATTTGTATGCTGTCTTGTTACTTTTATTTCCTTTCAACTTATTTATCAAAATCCTTTCAATTCTACTGCAATATTGAAAATGCAGATTTTAATCACTTTCACCTCTTGGTTGTCATTTTGCTCATTTTTATAATAAGTGTCTTGGACTAAATGACCTTTTAAGGTACCTTTCAGTTCTAAATCTAGAATTGTATGGCACAATGGTTTTTATGAACATTCATAGGTGTGGAAGAGACCACAAAAGCCATTTAGCCTAACCTTATCATTGAACAGAGAAACAGATTGAACTGCAGGATGGTTGTGGGCAAATGATTTATCCAGGGATGAACAGCAGAAAAAATCAGAAATAGGATTTAAATCCAGAATATCCTGGAGTGAATTCTAATCTTCAAAACTTCCTGTGAGATAACCTAAAGGTGGTTTTTGGACCAATCTGTTCTGCAAACCAGAGGTATCAAACTGGTCTGAAATAGATTAAAATGTATTTGAGAAATATTTAATGAAATTAATAAAAATACAATAAAACATAGATAATGTTCATTTGTGATTTTCTAAGTCAGTATGTGTCAAGCAGGTATTTATTTCTATTTGAGTTTGACTCCACGGCTCTAGACAAAGTACATTAGGTTTTATGGGCTATTTAGGTATGTCTTTAGACCAGGACTAAAGGCTATTCAGTGGAATTAGGAAGGCTTGGCTGTTCTGGGGTCTCAGGAGTTCAGTTTCTGAAATTTGCAGCATGGTCTGAAATAAAGGTCTGGATGATAATGGTTCTTTGCTTAACTTTGAGAAGAGGCTTCATATAAACTTTTAAACATACATTTCTGAGGTTTGTAAAAAGTGTCATCATTATTTTCTTTCTTCCTAGAAGTAACTCAGATCATTCTAAGAAGACTAAAAAGAAAATGAGAAGGGATTAGAAAAGTAATTACTTTAAACTCTAGTCAACTTTTTAAGGTACTTAGGGATAGAGCACCAGTTTTGGAATCGTGAAGACCTGAGTTCAAATCCAAATTTAGACACTTATTAGCTTAGAAAAGTCATTTAACTTCTGTTTTCCCTAGTTTCCTTAACTCTAAAATAAGGATAATAATAGCCCCAATTTCCCAGGGTTGTTGTGAAGATTAAATAAAATAATAATTGTAAAGAAGTTAGCACAGTGCCTGGAGCATAGGAGGCATTATATAAATAGTAGTTGTCAATTGAGAAGATATATGGTAATCTTCTCAGGATAGGGAACTGGATTATGAGTCAAAGAGATCTGGATTATAAACCTGCCTTAGACATTTACTAGATATATGAACCTGGGAAAGCTATTTAACCTCTTTATGTCTCAATTTCCTCACATAAAATAAGAGAGTTGGACTATAAGGCCTCTAAATCTCCTCTCTATTTGATATCTATGTTCCTTAAAATACCCAAATAGGGGAGAATTTTGTCCCCTACTTAACTAACACCTGCCTCTTCTCATTCCCTGTAACATCATGGAAGCAAATCCTAATGACAGTGGAAGACAGTTTCCCCATCTCTCAGAAATATAAAATCCCACCTTTCAACCTAAATATTTTGAATTCTTCAAAAGAAAACTGTGCATATGAATACATCATGAACAAGACTCATTTCTTGAGTGTAAGAAGCATAGTGTGTCCTTTATACTATAAAACTTCCAAATTTAGAAAACAAAATCACAGGATTTTGGAATCATCTCCTAAAGGAAACAAGATGCTGAAGTAATGGCAGAGTATAAAAGGCTGAGCAACTTTGTTCAAATAGAAAAGTCACCCTATGATGAAAGTGCCTATCCAGCAGAATTCTTTTCAGATTACGAAAGATGTAATGTTACATCAGGGCTGTGAGGTGGCACAGTGAATAGAATGATGGCCTGGAGTAAGGAATTCCTGAGTTCAAATCCATTCTCAGACACTTACTAACTGTGTGATCCTGAGCAAGTCACTTAACTCCATTTGCTTGAGTTTCCTTATCTGTTAAATGGTTTGGAGAAGGAAATGGCAAACTACTCAGTAACTTTGCCAAGAAAACCCCAAATGGAATTACAAAGTGTCAGAAATGATTGAACAATAATATTGTATCAGTCATTTCTCCTCTCAATTTCTTTAATTGTAAAATGGCTAAAAGAATATTCGTAGTAACTACCTTGGTACTCAAATGAAAAGTCCTTTGCAAACTTCAAAATCTATATAAGTCTCACTTATTATGATCCTTATCTAAATCCAAACTCTGAATCCAAGTGCCTAATTTGAAAGATGGTCGTGTGGCAACCTCCTTCTCATGCCTTTTCATTTAATTTAATTTGTTTGTTCTGTGCCTTTGTTGTTACTGGGTGGATTTATACAATCACTGAAATATGAAACATCCACATTCCTGCCTAAGGACCCTTTCTCATTCCCCTCACAATCACCCAAGCTGGAAGAGTCTTTCTAATTCTTACTTTGAGGAAAATAGGGGTTATGGGAACATAAGCTATTTGAGCTCTTTATGTCTCAATTTCCTCATATATAAAATAAGGAGGTTGGATTATAAGGCCTCTAAGGTCCTTTTCTACTTGAAAACCATGTTCCTTAAAATACCAAATAGGGGAGAACTCTGTCCTCTACTTAACTAACTCCTGCCTCTTCTCATTCCCTGTAACACCATGGAAGCAAAGCAATTTCCTAATGACAGTGGAAGTCAGGTTGTGCCCTGATCATTTTACAGTTGAAAAAAACCAAAACCCAAGAAATCTTAATTTTATAATAATTTGGTAGTAAGTGGGAGAGCTCATCATTTGAATATAGGTTATTTCCTTTTTTATTTTATTTTTTTCCAAAAATATTTTATTTTTTCAAATACATGCAAAAATAGTTTTCAACATTCACCTCTACAAAACCTTGTGTTCCAAATTTTTCTCCCTCCTTCCCTCCTCCTCCCCCCATAAGACAGGAAGCAATCCAATGTAGGTTAAAGCTGTGCATGAATCCAAGTTCTTTAGCTCCAGAGATGGCTCTTTCCATTGAACTGGAAGAGCCAAGAAAAGTCACAAATTCTTCCTAGGTAGTGTGTGAAAACTGCATCTCCCTCCCCCTGAAAATTAGACCTTCTGTATGTGTATGTTGGAAGCTTTGAGTCTTTATTGTGAGACATGCAGCTAGGCTTAGCACAAATTTCATACCCATATGGTATGAAGAAGAGAGTTTTCTTATTATTATTGGTGAATTGGAAAGGATTAGGGTGAATGAAGTAGTCCAATCTATTGATGAGATTAATCCCCACTCTAGTTGGTCATCTGACTAGACCACTTACAAATAGTCGTCCAGCTTTTGCTGGAGAAGGTCCTCTACTCTCTAGCCAACCCAATTAACTTTTAGACAGTTGTGATCTGTGTATAGGTAAAATATTTAACAACTCACTCTTTGGAAATTTAAAAAACCCACTCTATGGACACCCAATTTTAAGTTTAATTTGCAATATTAACATTATCTCCTTCATTTTTAAGACTAAACAATGAATCAATCAAGCCTTGATTTAATTGAATACACTTCAAAGTGTAAATGCTCATACTGAAATTTTAACAATTGGCTCCATAAGCCTATTTGAAGTAGCTACAATATATTTCTGGATGTAATTGCTGGAAATTTTTTTCCTGGTATCAATTCTATATTTGCCTATTGTTAATTTCCAATCATGGCTTCTGGTTTTCCTGTAAGAGATATTTGATAATTGATAACAACTATCATGTGTTCCCCAGAGTCTGCTTTTCTCCAGACTCAGTATCCCTTCAACTAATCCTCAAATGATATAGATTCAAGGTCTTTCACCCCCTCAAACATTCTCCAGCTTATTACAAAATCCTGTGGTGCCCAGAACTAAAAACAATCCTCCAGATGAGATTTGATGAGAGTCAAATCACATAGTCATTGTTAGTTCAATAAATCTATGTCCTTACAAAGCACCCTCATTTCCAGAGTAGATTCATGGGGCTGAGCCTGGACATAAATCCACTGATGACCTTGGCACATAGAGGTAGATTGACCTGAAAGTTATTGTAGCTTTTGAGCACCCGGCTCTGCTCCTGAGGGTCACAAAGTCTTATTAGGATGAAAGAGTATTCCCATATTATTTGATGAAGGCTTTGAAATGTTGAGTGCCATTAATATAAGAGCACAGCTATTTATAGGGTACTGTTAAGAAATTGATGCAATATATAATTTGTGTTCCTTGGCTTGTCTAAACATATATACACTTCAATGCTTCAGTAATCTGTAATTTCATTAGAATGGAAGGAAACAAAGGAAGAAAGGAAAAGAAGGAAGGAAGAAAAGAAAGATGGTAGGAAGAAAACAAGTATTAAATGCCTGTATCCTAGCATTTATTAAGTGCTTGAACCCTCTCTCCCTCCCTCCCTTCTTTTTTTTCTCCTCCCTCCTTCCCTCCCTCCCTCCTTCTCTCCCTTCCTTCCTTCCTTCCTTCCTTCCTGTCCCCCTCCCTCCCTTCCTTCCTGCCTGTCTCCCTCCCTTCCTTCCTTCTACCTCCCTTCCTTCCTTTCCCCTTTGGCAACCTTTCATATACTTGGATATAAGTTACTATCTTACTCTCTTCAGACTTTAAATATCCTCAGATCCTCAAATTATTCTTTTACCACTGTCTCTAGTCCTTTTATTATCCTGGCTTTCCTCTTCTGGACACATTCCATTTGTCTATGCTTTTCCTAATATTTGGTGACCTAAAATGCAGTTTATGAAAATGAAAACAGTAGTCTAGATATGATCAGGTCAGATTAGAGTGCAATGCAAATATTACCTCCCTTGTTCCAGACAGTATGACTCTTTTAATGAAACAGAGGATATTATTAGCATTTTTGGCTTTCCACATCACACTGTTGATTATGAAGTTTACAATCCACTAAATTTCAACATACACACATATATTAAATTTTATATTGATATAATTTTTTTATATTAACTTCATTTCCAAATAAATCCTTCTCTCCTATCCTACCCAGAAAAACATCATTTGTCACAAAGAATAACAGTAGAGTTGAGTCAAGGCAAAAAGGATTTTTAAAGGATTTATAATATACCAGGCATTGTATTAACTACAGGGAATAAAATATAAACAAAAAAGATTGTTCCTAGCTTCTGAGAGCTGGCTTTCTAATGAGGGAAAACTATACATAAAAGAGAGCTGAAAAGTAAGGGGAAGGAGGAGGAGGAAGTCCACATTGGGACAGTGCTAAGAGAGAAATGAAGGGTCACTGGCCTGGGTTCTCCCTCAAAATGGAGGTTCATGGAAGTTCTCTCAGTGGGAGAAGGGGGCCAAAGAAGTAAAAGCGGAAGGCTGTTTCAGGACAAGAATTATTTCACAATAATAAAGATATATTTTAAGATGGAGGACAAAAAAGGTTAAGGAACTTTCATGGCAGTTAAGGCATGGTGATAAATTCTGGAGGGTCAAAAAAGGAGCCTGATGAGAAGAAATCAAGTGAGAGAAGGAAGAAGGAAAGGAAGGAGAGATGGAGAGAAGGAAGGAAGGAACGAACGAATGAAAAAAGATAGAGCAAGGGAGGAAGGAAAAAAGAGGAAAGAAAGGGAGAGAGAGAGAAGAAAAGAGGGGAAAAAAGAAGGAAGGAAGGAAGAAAGGGAGCTTCAATAAATTTAATTGGTTTAGTTCTCAGCCAATGGACACATAGTCAATGCAATGAAATGTAGAGTCTTTCCAGTTTGAGAGGACCTACCAAAATTTGTAGCAGATTCCTCCTGGCAGAAGGCACCTTTAGTGGTATTCTTATCATTAATATCTCAGCAGGAATTTATTACTTTGCTTTTCAATTGCCATAGTTAAATAGGAGTGTTCAGGAAGTCTTTTGGTGATGATTAGAAATATATTAAAGAAGGAATATTATAAAAAGGGAGATAATAGGAGAGATCATACTCAGATCTGGACAAGACATATGTATCTTGTCCTAAACTATGGCTAAAGTACACTTTCCTATGAGACCAGGTTAAGAGGCAGAAAAAAAAAAAGTAGTGTAAGGAAAAAAATTATGATCAAATTGTGAAAGATGTAAGGGAATTTTCTGAACAGCTCAGGCTGAAAGGAGCAGAAGAAGAACATTTATGGCTAAATACCTGAGAAAATACATGTGTATAAGAAGAACAGGCTTTCTGTTACAGTATTAGAAAGATACACAGGTTTATTAGGCTGAGATAGAGAATGGACCTTGTACAACTGAGATGATTGGGTGAGTTTGAGAGATGATAAATGACTGAAGTTGCAAAGCATTGTTATTCCTTAGCTCATTTGCATGTGACAAATACATACATATATACATATTATATGTACATCTGCACCATTATGTAGATATATTATACATAAAGGCAGTATATGTGTACTATATATGTATATGTGTGTGAGTATATGTATATATACATATATGTTTATTTTACAGGTCCTAGAATACTTTTCCAGGAGAGCTATGGTCTATGGTTTCCATAATGGATTGTAAATCTGTGATTAAAGGGTTTTCAAGAGAGTTTCCTAGAAAGGTTCATCACTGGATCTCTCCAAGATGGTCCACTAAGTCTCAGAGATGTTACAATTTATGTTTGAGAAGGGAAGACCTGAGGGAGGGGTCAGAGCCAATTTGGCAAAGATTTTACCTAAGCTCTTCCTGGCTTTATTTAGAAACTAGATCAAGCCTCTGAACAAATTATGGAATGACAGAACCCACAAATACTTGGAGTGTAACAAATCTCCAGGAGAAGATATCTTGAAAGGACTTCAAAGAAGGTCTGTCTCAATTGGACAAAGGGGGATGCAGCTCAGTGCAGGGGTGGTGCAGGGAGGCTCAGGATGAAGAGGCCCTGCTCAGGGAATATAGTGGGAGGTTCTTAGCAAAATACAGCAGCATTGACTACTCTGTCCTGGTTCAGAAGGCAGATGGATAAACATGGTAGGGGTGAGACCTCCAGTGTAACAACAGAAGGCAAATAGGGAGATGTGAATCCCAACATAACTGGCAAGATTTGGCCAGATCCACCCAGCATAGGAAGGAAACATGCAACATCAGCACTAGCATATCACCCTGTAGAGAAAGTTCAGAACAGTCTCCCCTGTGCCCTAAGAGCAGACCTTGACCTTTTAAAATGAGCAAAAAAGAAAAAAGAGCTCTGATCCTAGATAGCTATTGTGGAGACAAGGAAAAACAGAACTCAAACCCTGAGTTCACTAAAGGCAAAACACCTTCAGATGAAGCCTCAAAGAGGGCTATGAATTGGCCTCCAATTCAAAAGGCTCTCTTGGAAGAATTCAAACAGAGTCTTAAAAGAGAGAAGAAAAATGAGGAAAGGAAATGAGAACTTTACAGGAGAGTTTGGAAAAGGAAACACAGAAATTGACTGAAGAAAACAAGTCTTCAAAAACACATTTACTGAAATGGAAAAAAATATACTGAAGAGAACAACTTCTTAAAAATAGAATTGGTGAAATGGAAAAAGAAAACAATTCCTTGAAAAATAGAATTGGTGAAATGGAAAAAGAGAACAACTCCATAAAAAAGTAGAATTGGTAAAGAGAAAACACATTTACTGAAATGGAAAAAAATATACTGAAGAGAACAACTTCTTAAAAATAGAATTGGTGAAATGGAAAAAGAAAACAATTCCTTGAAAAATAGAATTGGTGAAATGGAAAAAGAGAACCACTCCATAAAAAAGTAGAATTGGTAAAGTGGAAAAAAAAATCCAATGAACAAAACAATTTCTTTAAAAGCACAATTAGCCAAATGCAAAAAGAGATTTTAAAAAAAGAACTAATTGAAGAAAATAATTCTCTAAAAATTAGAATTGAACAAATAGAAGTGAATGATTCAATGAGAAAATAAGCATCAGGCAAACACCACCAAAAATCAATGAAAAAAATAAAAGAAAATGTAAAATACCTCTTTGGAAAAACAACTGACTTAGAAAATAGATTCTGGTGAGACTATTTAAGAGAAGGGAAGACTTACTGCCAATCTCAGAGATCCTCAATTGTATACAAGTAAATTATTCATCAGTATTTTCAAAATTCAAAACATGTTTATTCTTTAGAGTATTTGAGTCCTTGCAGATTTACGTGCCAACAAAATAAACCATAATATTGGCTTGGAAATCATTTTCTGGGATAACAAGTTTAGCTTAAATCAAAAGGGAGAGTTTGTCTTTGACATCTCCCTGTCCCAACTCTTCTTTTATATTCTCTTTTCTTTCTCTGTTTCCCTTTTTTTATTCACAAATATCTATCCTATGACCCATTCCTAAAGGACCTTATTTTCAACTAGCTATGGCAATTGAAAAGGAAAGAGATAATGAGAGAACATTTTGAGTATTTGAATTTTTAGAGGAAACTGGTACTTTTTTAAAGCCAGAGACCCAAAGGAAGGACTCTCTACTGGTACAATGTCAGCTATTTGGGACAGATGTCTTTGAGGGAAAGGATGATTTCTTAGAACCTCTTAAATCATACTCCTAGATAATGGCTGGCATTATCTACCAGAATTAACCAGGTACACAAGTATATGGAAACTTGGACTTAAAATCAAGAAGATTTGAGTTAAAATCTGGCCTCAGTGACTAGCTATGTGATGTTACTTCACTGCTATTTGCCTCAGTTTCCTTATCTATAAAATGGGCATAATTACAGCAACACCTACTTCCCAGGGTTGTTGTGAGGATCAAATGAGATATTGTCAAACATTTAGCACATTGCCTAAGATATAATGGGTACATTGTAAATGCCTGATATCTATCTCCTTTTTAAGGCTCAACCTTGTAGGATGTTATAAAAAATACAATCCAGAGAAACTATTGGATTAGGACACTTACTACATTAAGATGATCTAGAAATTCAATCTCTGCCACTTTCTATCTATAAGAAATTAGCCAAACCAATTCCTTTCCTTGGCTTTAGTATCTTCACCAATAAGATGAACGAATTGAACTGGATGACTTCTAAGTCTCTCTCAGCATTGAATCAATGAAACAGTAGCAAAGGAGCAATAATGTTGCTGATCATTAGAAAAAAGGTATTGCCTTTTTATGATCCTGCTAGTGATACTTGCACTATGCAAGCCCAGGTCTCCAGAATTTAACTGCTCTTTCCACTACACCCACTGTCTCAACTAATCCTCCCTGCTTAAAAAGACTCCCCCCAAAAAACCCAAGTTCAATACAAGTTATGATAAGGCGATGAATCAGAGGGGGGAAAAAAAAGAAAAAAATAAAGATGAAATATTTTCTCAAAATGAAATCTTTGCCAAATAAAGACATAACTGCAATCTCCTCCTTGGTGGGGTGCTTTGTACCACAAGAATCTGAACAGTATGTTTAGTTCGATATATATGCACAGCTTTCTTCACTTCCTGGGCTTGGTAATTGAATCCAAGACCAATAGGCACTGGGAGGGGATGCCTTTGCACTGGTCTGTCCTGCATATTTCCACATCATGAGGCACTATAGTATAATGGATAGGGTAGCATTTTGACTAGTATCTGGCATATGATAAGTGCTCCATAAATGTTTATTCATTGACTGGCAGTCAATTGACTGGCTTGTTTGGTGGGATCAATGGTCTCCAAGTTTCTGGGTATATATACCCAATAGCCTGATTGTTGCTGTCTTGTTTGTGAGACAAATATTTCTTTTCTTTGTTTATTCTTTATCCATTTTTGTTGTTACTGTTAATTGTTCAAGTGTCCCAGACACATGTTTCAGAAATGATACCCAAGCCATAATTGATTCTCACCATGGAAAATTGCTTTTATTGATAGATTTTTAATGAGATTTGGGAAAGGAGCACACTCTGTGACCTATAGACAATGTCTCTCCAGCTGGCTCTCTTTTACTATCCATATCCAATGAAGAGAAGGGAGCTTCTTCCCAGTGGATTTATCACAGAAATTGCCAACAGACCAAAATGATTCAGCCACACTTTTCTTTTCTGAGATAATGGAAGAAGTAGAAGCTTCGTTAAAATAACTTTCTATTTACTTAAAAATGTTCCTTAAATGGAATTCAGAAAGCGGTGTTGCTTCACTAGCCATCTGCCTCAGGTTTTCTATAACAAATGTGCAGAAAATAAAAGTTGAATCTTAAAGCTTAACTATACAAAGCTGTCATGGGAGCTCAGTCTGGTGCCTTCCCCTCACCCTTTCATTCCAATGTAAGAGGAACTGTGGAAAAAGAAAAAGAATTAAGTTCAACAATTTCCAATCTGTGTAATTGTGACTAAGTCCTTTAATCAGTATAGCTAGTTATTATGGAGAAGAGAGCCAGTTCTGCAGTCAAGAAGACCCAAGTTCAAATCTTGATTCAGACTGTTACTGAAATCAAGCCACTTAACCCCTTTCAGATTAAGTTACTTCATCTGTAATTAAGAATAATATTAGCAATCACTTCACTGGCAGGTGGTGAGGATGAGAAGAGATAGCATATGTGAAGTATTTTGTGAATTTTATAATACTATATAAATATCAATGATTATTATTGTTGGTGATGACAAAAATAATAGCTTTTCCTAGCCTTTGTTTCTTCATCAGTAAAATGATTACCACTAAATATATTTGTGAGTCTGTAAGCCTCTGTGATACATAGCACCTCATAACAGAAAGTTGTTTAGGACATTTTGGTCATCTGATTTTGAAAGAAAAAAGAACGGGTAATTTCTAATCTAATAAAATATTATCTTTCATACTTAGTCTCTCAGGAAATGAGTGCTTTGGATAACTAGAGTAGAAAAGCTAAGATAATGTGTGCTTTTGAGATGAGTCCCTACTTAAGAAAGGGTACAAAAAATGAAGGGAACATCACCTACTTCTTGCATAGGTTGTGGTAAGGGGAGAAAGGTGTGAAGAAATGGCCCCTGTGAATTTAAAATGTAGTACCACAAAGATTAAAGAGGGAAAAAGCTAATGTCTGGATTCCAAAGCCAGAAACAGAAGTAGACTCACTCTCTATTGGAAACTGAGAAAAACTAAGAAACAATAGGAAATCTAAAGTGGTCAACAAGCTAAAGTAATGGCAATTCAATTCAATATAATCCAATGAGCATTTATTAAGCATCTACTCTATGCCCAGTATAATGTTAAGCATATAAATGAAATGGGAAAAAAATTCCCTCAAGAAATATTCTTGTCATAAAAAGTGACGTTGGTCATATTCCAAGGGAAACCCTGAAACTCTCTCTTTCAGATTTTGGGGGAAAGACTTGAGAAATTCTCTCAGAGAAGCTCTCTCCTGAGAGACCCGCCCCAGGGAATCAAGATAAAGTAGTTTCATTCTATTATCTGGGTGGGACTAGTTGAATCCAGGACCACTCCTACTTAGCCCCAACTGCGGATCTAGATATTGACCTCTACTGAGTTGAGATTAGTCCAGGGACACTCGTTCAATTAGAAGATTCTCTATTCTGATTTCAACTCAAACTGTTCCCAGCCCCCACCAAGAGCTACCCATATAACAAGCTTCTTTCAGCTCAACTCCTTGCAGAGAGGGCAAAAGCAGGAATCATGCCAGGCCAAGGGACCTTCCTTGGCATAGCTGCCTGCAATGGACTTTGTGCCCTCTGAAAAGACATTTTCTTTTCAGCATTAACCTTTCTTTGTCTCTCTCACACATTTCCCTAATAGGACCTTACCCCTCTTTACCTCTCTATTGGGATTTCTCTGCTAGAAACTTTCTCTTTCTCTGCTAAAGGATTTCTCTGCTAGACCTTTACTTCTCTGTTGGGATCTTGCCACTTGGAAGTCAGTCTTCCTAGCAAAGGCTAACTTCCCAATGTCATGTGCCAGTAAACCTCTTTTTGCCAGTCTAACTTTTGGGGTTCATAAATTCATTTATGAAGGATCTGCACCTACCAGAAGGGAGTTCCCACAACTCCCTGCCCTGTGCCGAACCTCATCAATATCAAAGAAAAATAAAACCACAATAAGAGTTTTAGTCTAGCCAGTCTTTGTTAACAAAATTATCAGTTTCTATCTTCACAGAGACTTGTAAGGATTGAATTCTTAAATTTCAAATTCTTATATTATGGCTATTTATAAATAATGGAATAAATTGCTTATGCAATTATAATTCTTTTTTTTTTCCAGTATCAAACAAATTTTTTAAAAAAGATTTTTTTAAAAAAGCTTTTTATTTACAAAACATATGCATGGGTAATTTTTCAACATTGACCCTTACAAACCTTCTGTTCCAAATTTTCCCTTCCTTTGCCCCCCCATTCCCTCCCTTAGATGACAGGTAGTCCAATAAATGTTAAATATGTTAAAATATATGTTAAATCCAATAATAAATTATCTTGCTACACCAGAAAAATCAGATCAAGAAGGAAAAAAAAACTGAGAAAGAAACTAAAATGCAAGCAAATAACAGAAAGAATGAAAATGCTATGTTGTGGTCCACACTCAGTTCCCACGGTCCTCTCTCTCTCTGGGTGTAGATGGCTCTCTTCATCACTGAAGAATTGAAACTAGTTTGAATCATCTCATTGTTGAAGAGAGCCACATCCATCAGAATTGATCATTGTATAGTCTTGTTGTTGCTGTGTATAATGATCTCTTTCTCCAGCTCATTTTACCATTGAGGCAAAAAGGGTCAAATGACTTATCCAGAGTCACATAGTAAGGATCTGAATCCAGATTTGAATTCTGGAATTCAAATAATAAGCACTTATATAGTGCCTACATATTCCAACAACTGTGTTAAATGCATTACAAATATCTTATTTGATCCTCAAACAAAACTATTCTAAGAAATTTCTTAACTCTGAAGGTCGTAAGAGAAAATATAATGCTATTATTATCCCATTTTTATGCAGGGGAAAATTGGGTAAGCAGAGATTAAGTGATGTCCATAGTTACAAAGCAAGTTTTTGAGGCTGGTTTTCAACTCAGGATTTTCTAATTCTAAGCTCAGCTTTTTTTTTTTGTCAATCATTCAATAAGCATTTATTAAATGCTTACTATGCACTCAACACTGTGCTGACAAATATGATAAAAAAAAAAATAGACATTTCCTGCCCTCAAAGAACTTATATTCTTTTTTCTTTATAGAAAGCAAGAATTTACTTTATAGGATTTTATTTTTTCAAATACATGCAAAGATAGTATTCAATATTCACTTTTGCAAAACCTTGTGCTCCACATTTTTCTCCTTCTTTTCCTCCTTCCTCCCAAGACAGCAAACAATCCAAAATAGGTTAAACATTCTTCTAAAAAAATATTTTCATAGGGAAAGCTAGATGGCAGAGTGGATAGAGTACCAGCCCTGAAGTCAGGAGGACTTGAATTCAAAGCCATCCTCAGACACTTAATTCTTCCTAGCTACATGACCCTGGGTAAGTCACTAAAGCCCAATTGTCTAAGAAAAAAAATCTTATTTGTCACATGCAATCAAAGTCTATTGGAATTGTCTTGGATCACCTCATTTGTTGAAAAGAGCCAAGCCCATTAAAGTTGATCATCACATAATGTTGTTGTTATTGTGTACACTTTCTTGGTTCTGTCCAAGTTCAGCTTTTATACCTCTTAGCTGATTGAGAGCAACAGCATTTACTTTTTATCAGGGATGATAGATGAATGGTATGAGAAGAAATTTGGATTTGGTATTAGAATAAATTTGTATGTCAATATACTGGCCACTTTTTATAAACCCAGCTTGGTTCTTCTCCAGTGTCTGCTTTTTGATTTGTACCTGATTTTAACTGCCCATTTTCATTCAGAATCCATTGAGAAACAGAAGTCTTTCAGTTTCTTGTTATTTGAATTCTTGTTATTTGAACAGAGTTAATAAATTAACTCTGAAAGTCTTATGAGAAAGTATGATGCAAAGATGACAGCTGACCTTCCACCATAATAACTGGATAGGGAGGGGAAAAAAATCCCTCTGTCGATTATCACTGGTATAGAGAATTCCCGGGTGAGGAAACATCATCTATCAATAAAAATCAGCACCTCTTTTTCAATTTATAATCAAAGAATAGTCTAAGTTGAGTCCTCCAGTACTAAAAGATTAAGTGACTCATCCAGAGTGACTCAGTTAATCAATCAATAAAGAGTTATTAAGCACCTAGTGTGTGCCAAGTACTATGCTGAGGAGGAGCAGAAATCTTAGACTAGTACAGACATGTGAGAAAAGAGATCTGAGAAACTGAGTTGCCTTCTTAAATGGAAGTTTGGAATTCATGTCTTCATCCTCCAGAGGCAGAAGGTATGGATGAGACAAAGTATCAAGGCTGATAAGATCTCACAGGATATGGAAATTATCCCAGTAATGAGGTTCTTTAGGTACCTTAGAGAAATTAGTCAGGGTGAAATTTCTTTTTTGTTGTTTTGTTTGTTTGTTTTTTGAGAGGTAAAATTTCAGCCCAGTTCTTAGTGGAAGCCAACTTTCCAACCTCTATGTCAATGTTATTTCTCACAACAAAGAATAACAAATTGAAAATTTATCAATCAATCAATAAACATTGATCAAGGACCAACTATGTGCCAGCTGCTGTGCTATGTGCTGAGGACACCAGAAAAAGGCAAGGATCTTAAAATGGGGAGACAACATTTAAACAAACATAGCCAGTTCTCTATTAACAAAAGCGTGCCATTTTGCAAACCTTTCTGGCCCTTCCTGGGATTTCTGGATTCTCCAACTCCTCCTTGGAATTTATGTAAAGTGAGAACTGGCTGTGTATACAAAGCAAACAAGCAATATATAGGAAATAATTAAAAGAAAGAAGTGACTAGAATTAAATGGGATTGGGGAAGGCTTTCTGTAGAAGGTATGATTTTAACTGGGATTTAAAGGAAACCAAGGAATTTAGAAGTCCCAGCAGAGAAGAGGGTATGGAAGGGAACATGAGGGACAGGAAAAGAGAATGTCCAAAGCCTCTTAAGAGATGAGTTTATTGAGTAAAAAACAAAACAATGACAGTGCATCAGAATTAAACAATAGATGAACCGATTTCAACATTATTTTCAGTATTTTTCTTAGAGACGTTCCTGCCTTCTTGGGCACTCCATTTACCAGTTCTTCTCCACTTTTCTCCACTGTGTCCCTGAGGATATCGATAGTTTATGCAGTGCACCCAGTTTACTCACTTAAGGAATTCAAACTTTGCATTTACAAGAGGAAGGTGGAAAAGAGTCCTTATGCAATCACTGAAAATGGCAATTAGAACAAATTATGGTCCTTAATAACAAAACAACACACATGGAAGCTAGAGTTCCTGGTTCTATTTTTCAAAGCTTCCCCCTTTTTCTTTTTTTTTCCTCTTCCCCTTCTCTCCCCAACTCTGATTAAGAAGACCAGCCAGCAGAAGCAATGTGAGGAGAGTCAGAGCCCTGGTTTGGTGACGGAAAGGGGCCACCTGCCTTAGAAACAGGATTAAGTAAATAATCAAACTAAACAAACAGTTGAGCTTTAGTGTTCTAATTCAGTTTGTACAGCGGTTAAACCTTATGGGCTGAGCCGGACTGAAAGCCTGCAAACATCCTCTATTAAATCTGAGCCAACCTCCTGGGGCAAATGTCTTTGTTTACCTTTGGTCTTTAATGCAGAAGGCTGCTCCATTATGGCCCTGGGCTAACCTAGGTGTGGTCTGTCTGAAGGAACAATTGCACTGACCCCAGCAGAGGAGGCTGTGGATGGTCCCCTGTAAAATGTAAATGAGCCTCATCAAATCTCTCCATTGGTGTGTAAAGTGTCCCAGGCAGAAATTCAGGGACTGAGCAGGGAAAGCTGGGTGACAATGAGCAGGTCTGAGAGAGCTTGGGATCATGTTCTGGTATTCTTCAGCTAAGGTGAAGAAAAGGCTTGAGAAAAAGATTATGGTTAGAAGGAAATACTTGCTGGGTTTAGAGTCAAAGGAATTGGAATCGTATCCTAGCTTTGCCCTCACATTGGGTGAGTCATTTGTGCTTTCTTCTATTGAAGCTTTCTCATTTTACAGAAGATGCCCAAATAGCCATTTTATAGACTAGAAAATACCATTTTATAAATAGACTAGAAAAGTCACTAAATTTTACATGGTTTATTCCATTAATGAGATTCCTGACACATGGTGAAGTCATTCCCAGTATGTGTGTCAGAGGTGAAACTTGAACCTACTTCTTAGTTTGGAGGCCAGCCAGCAATTCCTCCAAAGAGTCTAAGATTCCAAATAATCAACCAATAAGCATTTATTAAGCACCTCTTAATTACCAGGCACAGAATTAAACTCTGGGAATACAAACACCAAAGAGAAGCAGTTTCTGCCCTCAAGTAGCTTATGTTCTTTTTTTTTTTTTTTTAATTAAAGCTTTTTATTTTAAAAATATAAGCATGGATAATTTTTCAACATTAACAGTTGCAAAACTTTATGTCCCAATTTCCCCTCTTCCCCCACCTCCTCCCCTAAACGGCAAATAATCCAATAAATGTTAAACATGGTAGGAATATATTTTAAATCCAATATGTGCATAAATATTTATACAATTATCTTGCTGCATAAGAAAAAATAAATAAAAACTGGAAAAAAATGATAAAGACAATAAAATGCAAGCAAACAACAATAAAAAGAGTGAGAATACTATGTTGTGAACCACACTCAGGTCCCACAGTACTCTCTCTGGATGCAGATGGCTCTCTTTATCACAAGATCATTGGAACTGGTCTGAATCGTCTCATTGTTGAAGAGAACTGCGCCCATCAGAATTGATCATCATATATTCCCGTTGTTGCTGTGTATAATGATCTTCTGGTTCTGCTCATTTCACTTAGCATCAGTTCATGTGAAAACTCATCTTAACATCAATGTTCTCCAGGTAACACTACATGTACACGATTGTGGAACTCTAACTTCTCTGAAGAATCATAATTGTGGGGGATCCTCTGGTCAATGAAAAGATACTTGGTGAGTGAAAATAGGTTATACCATATTAACATGTATTGTTAAAGAGATCACCAAGGAAGCATCTGCCTTGTCATGTTCCAGGATCAAGATCAGGAGATAACTTAGACGAATTAAGACCTACATTGTTTTTTGTTGTTGTTGTGCTGAGGCAATTGGGGTTAAGTGACTTGCCCAGGTTCACACAGCTAGAATGTTAAGTGTGTGAGGCCAGATTTAAACTCAGGTCCTCCTGACTTCAGGGCTGCTGCTCTATCCACTGCCCCACCCAACTGCCCCAAGAGCTACATTGTTAAAGTGATAAAGGATTTGGAGGACTTTGGCTAGATCCTCTATGAACATGAAAAGAGAAGGACAAGAATTTCACTGGACCTCATATAGATGGGTTATGAACTGCATCACTGAAGGGAGCATCTATACTTATGAAAACATAGATTAACTGAAATATCAAAACACTGAAATTTTATATATGTGTATAGGAAAATGTATTCATAGACATATATGTATATTATATACATATATTTTTCCATATCCATCTTGACTCTCCAAACTATCTTATCCTCCTCTTTTCCTTCATGAACTCTGAAAATGGTTGTATACTGGAGTTCCTTCTCCTAGATAGAGATTCCTTACCCAGGTCACTTTTTCAAGAGGGTGTCCAGTTATGTTCTGCTTGACATTGTGGACTTCTCTATATTGCATCCTTAAAGCCAACACCCATCTTGTTTCCTTATATTTGTATCCCTAGTGTTTAGCTTGTGCTTGGCATAAATCTAGAACTTAATAAATGCTTTGTCTATCTACTTCTATCTATCTTTTTATCTACCCATATCTATCTATTCATCTATCCATCCCTTTAATTATCAATATCTATCTATCTGTCTATGTGCCTATCTGTCCACTCACTCACTCACCCATCCATCTATCCCTTCAGCCAGCCCCCTCTCTCTCTTTCTTTTCTTCTTTCTTTCTCTCTCTCTCTTTCTCTCTTTCTTTCTCTCTTTTTCTTTCTCTCTCTCTCTCTTGTTTTCTCTCTCTCTTGCTCTCTCTTTCTCTTTCTTTCTCTCTCTTTTTCTTTCTTTCTCTCCCTCTCTCTCTTATTTTCTCTCTCTTTCTCTCTCTTTCTTTCTTTCTTTCTCTCTTTCTCTTTCTTGTTTTCGCTCTCTCTCTTGCTCTCTCTCTTTCTTTCTCTCTCTCTTCCTTCCTTCCTTTCTTTTTTCTTTCTTTTCTCTCTCTCCACCCATCCATTTATCTATACATATATCCAGCCATTGATCTCTAGCCAGCTAATAATTAGTCAATCTATTCATCCATTTATCTATCTATACATACATCCTCTTATTTCTCTCTCTATTCATCAATCCATCCATTTATTTCTGTCTGTCTCTGTTTCTTTTGGAAAAACCTGGAAAGTCCTTCATGAACTCAAACAAAGTGAAATGTAGTCCATACAAAGTAATAGCAATGTTTTGGGATGATCAGTTGTGAATGACTTTGCTATTCACAGCAGTACAATAATCTATGACTACTCTGAAGGACTTATGACAAAAGAACTTTCTATACCCAAAGAACTCATAGATTGTAGCATACATTCTCATTCATTCATTCTGACTCTCTCTCTCTCTCTCTCTCTCTCTCCCTTTCCCTCTCCCTCTTCTTCTCCCTCTCTCTCTCTTTCCTTTTTCTTCTCCCTCTCTCTCTCTCTTTCTCTCTTCTTCTCCCTCTTCCCCTCCATCTATCTGTTTGTCTACTTAGTAAAGTTTGTCTTTGGTTGCCTTTCACCTCCTTTTCTGTGCCCTTCTTACACTCCCAGGGTATTTAGTACCTTTCTTGTGCCCCCTACATACTCATCCTTGTTAACCACAATAAATCTCTATAGTCATATACTTTCCCCAGTACCTAATATTCTAAAATGACTTTCCCCGTATAACTCTCACTCCAATAAAATACATGTTGCCCATTAATACATTGAGCCCAGTAGATAGCAAATATCTAATTTTTCAGGTGGTTGTTAATTTTCTCCAAGTTGTGAATAACTAATAGTTCAGCTTAGGGAAGGGATGGTTAATTATATTTTAAAAGAGGATTTTCTCTTACAGACTAACTGTTTGAATTTGAACAAGTCTCTTAACTCCTGCCTCCCCAGTTTCCCCAACTGTAAAATGGGAGATAACTCCTACCTCTCAGGGTTGTGTAAGGATCAATAAAATAGTATTTATAAAAGTTCTTAGCATAGTGCCTGGCATATGATAGGTGCTTAAAAATGTTCTTTCCTTTTCCCTTTGCCTAACAGAATTGCAAGCAGTGTTTCAGGGTGATGTGAAGTCAACTGGGGGTGGAGAGAGAGATTTTGGAAAACAGGGAGAAATGTCCAGTAGTTTCTGAAATCATATCATATTGGCAAGTACTTCTGCTGTCTATAGCTAAAGCCAGTCCAAACCTGCTACTGTGTCAGCCAGTCAATAAACATTTATTAAGTGCCTAATGTTTGTCCTGCCCTGTGCTAAGTGCTGAGGATACAAAGAAAGGCAAACAACAGCCCCTTATGTCAAGAAGCTCACATTCTGATGGGATTAAAAACACATAAGTAAGTAAAAAGCAAAAAGGTGAGGGAGGGGACCGTGTCCCAGAAATTATGAAGTCCAGACACGTGCAGCAATATAGGAGGCGTTTTCACAGTTCATCCTCCATTCTCTTCAATCAGAGAGAGCTAAGAGTCCCCTGAATAGTGTGTTAGAAGTGAAATGAGAGCTCAGACCTCAGACCTCAGAGTTCTCCTATAGGTAACTTATCTGAGCTACAATCTTTATGACATGCTCTCTTAGAATAAGGTTGCCCTTTTGAGTAGGAATGAATTTGAGTCAAAAAATATATATAAAAGAATGGGACAGTATGATGCTGAGACTCCTTGTCTACAAGGAGAAACGCATCACAGCTTGTTTGCTGCAGATGAACATTCTCCTGACTCAATCTATTCCCATAACTTAAGGCTGCTTTAGTGATCATGAATTTTACTTCAAGAACACTCTATGTGTTTCTGAGAAAGGGTAGTGGAAAAGGCATTGAATTGGGAGTCAGAAGAGCTGTATTTGATTCCTAGCTCAAATACTTTCTGACTGTATGACCTGACAAACACTTATTCTTCATTTTTTTCCATCTGTAAAATGGTAAGACTAGTAATATTATTTCCCTGACAAGGTTGTGAAAATAAAACATTATTTAAATAGGGATTTTTATTGTAGCATCTGGGGACACATACCCTGCCCCGCCATTGCATTCATATAATAGGGCTCCATGACAATACTACCCCAGGATGCAGGTTCTCTGTAGATTCATATACACTCAAAATTATCATTCAAAAACTTCCTTGCATAAGACATTTGTCTAACCGGTCAACCAAAAGACCCAATTAGTTCAAAGCAAAGGCATTTGATGATATAGTAAGAAAAGGAGTAATAAAATAGGTATTGTTCCCCAACTGAATAATACAACATAATAATAAATATAATAAAACTTTCCAACAAACACATTATTGAAGGAAAGGTAAGACAAACAGGAGAGAATATATATATAAAGACATGCACATAGGTAACATGTCCATGTGGACTCATATGGAGTAGCAACTCATGCAGTACATTGATTATCTTTTTTTTTTTTTTTTTTTTTTTTTGTTTGCTTAGGCTATTGGTGTTAAGTGACTTGCCCAGGTTCACACAGCCAGGAAGTGTTAAGTGAATGACACCAGTTTTGAATTCAGGTCCTCCTGACTTCAGGGCTAGTGCTCTATGAATATCTTTTGATGACATAAATTTGCTACTTCCGACCTACTCCATATCCATTAATCTCATGTAGCATGTTGTACTCTGCTACATGTAGAGTTTCTATCAGTTGTATGAGTATGGCAGTACTGGCTCCTTGCTGCCTTACTTGTTCATGATTGTCTCCAGATATTTCTTTTATGGGGCTTCTCTACTTCCAGCTTCAACTGGAGCCCTCAACTGAAGTTTTCATTTGTGAATACAAAAAGCTTTGCCAAACTCTATGTAAATTATATCTACAAAATTCCCCTTATCTCTTAATTAAGTAATCCTGACCAAACAGGAATGAAGTTAGTTTGATACAATTTATTCTTGATGAAATTATGCTGACTTTTTGTAAATTATGGCTTCTCTTTCTACTCATTTGTTAAGCATTTCTTTTCTAAAAGTTCAATTTAAAAAAATTTTCACTTCTAAGTTCTTATTCTCACTTCTTCTATCGATTGAGAAAGCAATAAGAACAAAGCTTATTGCAAATATATATAGCCATTCAAAAACATTACTTCATTAACAACATCAAAAAAAGAAAAAGAAAAGAAGGAAAAAAAGATACTTTAATCTGCACTTTGGTCCTTTGTTACAATAGAAAAGAGTTTCTATAAACATTTTGGTACATATTTGTCCTTCCCTTCTTTGATCTCTTTGGAATAGAGAACTAATTGTAGCAATATTTCTGGGTCAAAGAGTATGCACAGTTTTATAGCTTTTCTGGACATAGTTCCAAATTGTCTTCCAGAATGGCTAGAACAGTTCACAACTTGTTGGAATACACGGAGCCACCTGACAGCAGCTGCTGGAGATCTAACACAGACCTGCAGAATGGATCTCCTCATGTGAGAGGATGATACAAGGAGACTGAAAGGCAGTAGCTGTTCTCTGAGAAGCCATTGTGTTGTCTGACCTCCCTCCTCTTCCCTTTGCCTCCAATTTATCTCATTCTTAGTCCGCAACAACTGTATCAGCAAAGGCTGCCCTACAACTCCTTCAGATGCTATGATCCACAGCTGTGGAGGCACTTGGAGAATTGACCTGTCCCTTAACAACAAATCTGACAATCTGTACATTAAAGTACATACTGTTTTTTTCACAGATATTCCAGAATTTGTCATTTTCTATTTTTGCCGACTTAGCCAGTCTGATGGGTATGAGGTGCTACCTTGGAGTGTTTTGATTTGCATTTCTCTAATTATTGGTGAATCCTTTTTCATATATACTACTAGCTTAGATTTTTTTCCCTCTGAAAATTGCCTATCATATTTTTTCACCATTTAAGAATTGGGAAGTGACTCTTATTCTTATCAATTTCATTTGATAGTTGAATTTTACTTGGTACTTCAATTCTTTGTGACTACCTGCAAGTCCTTGACCTGAGAACTCTGACTTGACTCTAATATTCCAGGGAGTTTTTATTTTCGGGTTTCTTTCAGAAGGTGATTGGTAGTTTTTTTTTTTTTTTTTTTTTTTTCAACTTTAGCTTTTTCTTCTGGTTCTAAGATAGTCTGTCCAGACTATTTTTGTTATAACTCCTTTAGACTTAGTTGTTGCTGCAGTGGGGGTGGGGGGAAATCTTTACAGTTTTTCTCCCATCAGAGGGAGGGTGTGTGTCTATTACTTTAATCTTTTGAAGGTTAAGAGGTTTCCTCTTTCCAGGACAGAGTACCTAAGTACCAAGCTCTTTAGAATATAGAGTCACCCCAGATAATTAATGAATGCTTTTAGAAATAAATTTATTGTTTCACCTTGACTTCCCAGTCAAAAAGGCAAAATTTCTTTTGGAGACTTCCCTTTGACTTAGTTAAAAATTCCTGTGGCTCCTTGCTGGATTTCCCATTATTAAATTGCATCTGCTCATCATCCATGTAAAGGCTGCCCTTAGAGGCAACTTACCAAATGCTGTCTGGTTTAGGGACCTTCTAAGATTTCACTTGCAAGATTCTTTTGGTCTCCTAGGGAAAAAAAGTATAAATGGGGATAATGTGGGAACAAAACTAAATTTAGGGAGTAAGTTTATTATCTTTTTCTTGCTCATCACATTCCTGTCCTATATTACTCTAAAAATAAAAAGTTAGAAAATGTAACTAAAACAATATTAGTTTCCTTAGGAATATTCCCCTTTATACCATTTTTTGACTTGCTGTTAGTAGTATCTGTAATTTAATACCTGTGGAAACAAGTAGCTAAGAATGATTTTTTTTTTTTTTTTTGAATTTGGGGCAGCAAAGTGGTGTAGTGAATAAAGCACTAGCTCTGAAGTTAGTAAGACCTGAGTTCAAATATGGCCTCAGATACTTAACATTTTTTAGCTAGAAAAGTCACTTAACCCCAATTGCCTCAGCAAAAAAAAAAAATTAAATTGGATTTTTTAGTAGAAAAATTATCTCTGTTTATCCTTGGGCTATATGAAACTTAAATGGTTATCACTTCTCATTCTTTGGAACATGAAATCCTCAGTATTAGCTTTCATCAAGGAGAGTTTTAAGGCTAAGGAGATAACTAATTCATTTCATAGCAGTGTAAGAATATGAGATAGGACCTCATGTGGTAAGTGCTTTAATAACTTTGTTGAAATTATTGTTAGATTGAATTTGTAGCTCCCTTATTGTTTTTCCCCAAAATACTTTGTACTATAGATATTTGCATAAAGGTCTTTAGCCTTCTCAACTAGTGTGTGGTGTCTAGTCAGAAAGTGGTTTAATTTATGTTGCACCCTATATAGCCCCTTGCACAGACTAGGCTTTTGATAAATGATTGCTAACTGAATAAATAAATGATGAGCATATCAATAATGACCCGGGAAACAATTTATAAAGTGATTGATTAGAAAGAGCATTTGGGTTTGAATTCAGAAAGATTTGATTTAAAATTCTGCCTCTGACATTTAATAACATGCCTTTTAATATCTCTGAATCTCTATTTTTCTCATCTGTAAAAGGAAAGTTTTAGACTAGGTGTCCTTATTTAAGGTCCTTTTCAACTCTGAAGATATGATTCTATGACTCTTTGCTTTTTTGGAAGCTCAAAGCAGCTCATTCTTTAAACCAAGTTTACACATAACTGTCATCCAAAGAGACATCCCATCTGATCCAGTTGGTAAGTATTATTCCCTGAACCACTAAAAACAATTGTATTAAACTTACTTGATGAGAGAATGAGAGTGAAATGATAATAAAACTAAGCTACTCATTTTATCTTCAGAAAGTATGTTGTTTATGAGCCTTTTTTATACAGTTGGAAGTATCATGTCTTTTCTATTTGTATTTCTCTGTCATAGATGTCTCCTGCTCAGGATCAAAAAGTATCCTTTTTTTCTTTTATATCACTTTAACTATCTATACATTCTGAGTCCAGTAAATAAAGGTAAACATCCTGGTCATTTTATTAAGGTTAATGTGTAGGCAATATCACCTAGAAGCCATGGCATGCTACCCCCGACCCCCAACAAATGTTCAATCTGTTAAAGGCATATTCACAAATGGGAAAATGACACACAGGAAGAGCAAATTAGCAGAGTTATGAGAACCTCTATATTTCTTGACATTTTTAGAGTTGACATTTTCAGCTTTAACATTTCCTCAACAAGGCATTTTGCATTTAATAAGTTCTGGGATTGGGAGTTTTCTTTCCCAGAGGACAATACTGGTTGCAGTTGGCAAAGCTGGCTGCATCTAAAATGTTGGGGGGGGGTAAACTGAGGACTTTTTTTTTCCCAAATATTCAAGCCTTATTTAATTAAAGGCTGTCATTTTCTGGTTCTCTCCTCCCAACTGTCAGCACTGCCAAACTAACAAAAGGAGGAGAAAACATCTCCAGATATTTTTGAACTGGGGATTTTAAAAAGAGATTATTTTTTCAAATGTTTATAAAATTAAATTACTAGTTTGGGTAAATAAAAGAGCAATTTAGTGAGAAAAGAAACTGGATTCTTGTCTCACAAAAAGACAAATAGCTTGGTTCTTTTCTGTTAGGACAAGAAGGATACAAAACTACAGCATTTTTAGATATTATTGTGTCTGTGCAACTTTCTTAAGTATATTTGATCCATCATCCTCTATGTTTTGTTTAAATGGTGTCAAACAAAACTGGGAACATAGGGACCAGAATTCAAATAAACAGAAGTAATAATACCAAGGGAAAATATTTCTGGACAGTAAACATGTAGTCTTAGACTGCTTCAAGAATATCTGTCACTTGATAGTAGTAAAGTATCTCGTCTTTTTCCAAGATGATACAATAGATATTTTTTACTTCTTTTGTTATTTTGGCTGTAGTCACATATGCAAACATGGGGACTCTCACCCTTGCCTGGATCCCATTTATTATTTTCTTTACACTTTCTGTTCCCAGTGAGGTGGTGCAATGGATAGAACAAAATGACTGGAGTCAGAAAGTCTTGTGTTCAAATGTGACCTCATACACTTATTATCTGTGTTATCCAGGGCAAGTAAGTTATACCAGTTTGCCTCAGTTTCCTCATCTGTAAAATGAGCTGGAGAAGGAAATGGCAGACCACTCCAATGTCTTTGCCAAGAAAACTCCAAAGAGGTCACAAAGAGCCAGATATTACTGAAATAACTGAATAACAAAAGTACCCACTTCCCTTCCCTTTCAGCCTAGACTTGCTACAGAACAAACCCTGCAAAGGAAAGGAGGTTCAGAGACCTGAAGGCCTAAGAGGATACACCAGATAACTGAAAATCAATTAGAGAGTTTGTTATATAGATTATTTTCCTGCTGGTACCAATCTCACCTGAGGGAGCCTTCTAGAAGGACAGTGAATGGAAAAAATCCAAACTTTTTCCTTCCCTGCTAAAAACAAACAAGAAAACAGTCATGTCTAGATCACTTTTAAAGATATTTCAGTAAAAACCTTTTTTGTTTTGCTTTAAATTGGCATTTCTTCTTTGTGGCAGATAGAGCTACTAAATAAAGAACTAGCATCAAAGTCAGGAGTATGACAGGATTTCAACTGTCTGACACATATTAGCCTTGTAACTTTGGACAAATTGTTCACTCTTTGTGTTCTAGCTAGCTCTCTAAGATTTATAAGTTGCAGAGAAGGTGTCAATTAGAATTGATAGAGGGAGTTTCTTTGCCTGAGAGTTTCCTACAGTAGTGAAATCATAGATTTGTTCCATAGATATATTTTCATTTAATTTTCCATGCCAGCTTGGTAAAACAGTTGTAGAGTATATCTATCTTATTTACTTTGTTTTTAAAATTGTTCCTTTTTTTTTTGACACTTCAGCATTCATTGTTTTCTTCCTTACATTTCCATCACTGAAAAACAAAAAGAGGGAGAGAAAGAGATCTAGAAAGGAAGGAAGGAAAGAAGGAAAAAAGGAAGGAAGAATGGAAGGGAGGAAAATGGGAAGGAGGTAGGAAGGAAGGGAAGGAAAAAAGAAGGGGAAGAGGGAGAGGAGGAGGAAGAAAGAAAGGCAGAGAAGGAGAAAGGAAGGGAGGGAAGGAGGAAGGAAGAAGAAGGAGGAAGGAAAAAATGGAAAGAGGGAAGAAGGAAGAAACAGAGGCAGGGAGGAAAGTAGGAAAGGATTGAGGGAAAGAAGAAGAAAGACAGGGAGCAAGAGAAGAAGGGAGGGAGGGAGAAGGGAAGGAAGGAAAGAAAGAAGAAAAGAAGGAAGAAAAGCATTCTTGTTTCATTCTTGATCTTATTGGAAATGATCCTAATTTATCCTTATTATACATAATGCTGCCTCTTGATTTTAGATATATTCTATTTATCATGTTAAGACTTAACAGCTCTGTTCAACCAAATGATCACCTGTGATAGAACTGCATTTCTGAATATAACTAATGTGAGAACTTGTTGTGCTTGACTGCTTATGTGAGTTTCTTTTTCTTCCTTCTTTCTTTTCTCCTTTCCTTCCTTCCTTCCTTCCTTCCTTCCTTCCTTCCTTCCTTCCTTCCTTCCTTCCTTCCTTCCTTCTTTCCTTCCATTCCACACCCCAAATCAATTGATTTGGTTGAGGGTAGGAAATATATAATCACAAATTCCCTCTTAAATTAGAATGGTTATTATTCATAGCTGATTCATACTTATTAAAACAATCATTCCAACTTTGCTATTCATGCTATCAATCATGCTTCTATCTCTATTGCGTGAATAGATTAAGGGAGATTAAATGGATGAGTATATCACTGTTCCCTGTCCTACCTGTCTCAACAATCTCCTTTTTCAACCAACAATTAACATATATTTGACACTCTAAAGCTTACAAAGTGCATTTTGTCATTGAGCCTCATGACAACCCTATGAGATAGGTAATAAAAACATTATTTTTCTCATTTTAAAGATAAGACAAGTGAACCTCAGATCAGTTAAACGACTTAGCCAAGATTATATAGCTAATAAATGTTAGAGATGGCACATGAATACAGGTTTTTAATAGGTTATACATGTGTAATCACATTAAACATATTTCCACATTAGTCATATTGTGAAAGAAAAATCAGAATAAAAAGGGAAAACCATGAGAAAGAAAAACTACCCCCCCAAAAAAGTGGAAATAGTATGCTTTGATTCACATTCAGACTCCAAAGTTCCTTCTCTAAATGTGGATAGCTTTTTCCAGCATGTCTTTTTTTTAATTGTCTTGAATCATTGTATTGCTGAGAAAAGCTAAGTCTACTATAGTTGATCAAAAGACAGTCTTCTGTTACTATATAAGATGTTCTCCAGGTTCTGCTCACTTCATTCAGCTTCAGTTCATATTAGTCTTCCCAGATTTTCCTGAAATCCACCCACTCACCATTTTGTATATCACAGTAGTCTTCCAATACATTGATATATCACAACTTATTCAGTCATTCCCCTCAATTTCCAATTCTTTGCCACCACAAAAAAGGTGCTATAAAATATTTTTGGACATGAGGATCTTTTTCCCTTTTTTATGATCTTTTAGGGATACAGATCTAATAGTGGTATTGCTGGATCAAATGGTATGGATAGTTTTATAGCCCTTTGGGCATAGTTTTAATTTGCTTTGCAGAATAGTTGGATCAGTTCACAGCTTTCCCACAATGCATAAGTATTCCAATTTTCTCATATTTTCTCCAATATTTGTCACTGTTTTTTTCTGTTTTAGCCAATCTGATAAGTGTAAAGTCTGAGGTACCTCAGAATTGGTTTAATTTGCATTTCTCTAATCAATACTGATTTAGAGCATTTTTACATATGACTACAGATAGTTTTAATTTCTTCATCTGAACACTGTCAGGTCATATACTTTGATCATTTACCTAAGACAAGTATTCTTGACTCCAAGGTCAGAATTTTGTTCACTAGTCCCCAACATTGCCTGTCGGTGTTATGTCAGAATTCTGACCAATTTCCCTCTAATGTGCTGGATTTACAGATTCACAGCATCTCCGAGGAGTAAGGGACATCACAGGCCATCTACTCCAAACCACACCTAAATATAATTCTGTCTCTAAAATACCTAATAGTGAGGAGGAACCCAAAGTCATCACTGACTCTTCTAGAGGGTGCTGCAAGTACTCACAGTAAAGAATTATTCTGTACTATGAACAAAAATCACTTGCAATAGCATGCATTAAAAATTATTAAGAAAATGTTCATTACTTCAAACAGAAATATGTCTCTGCAAATTCCACCCTTTGGCCCGACATTATGTCCTCCATGACCAAGCAAAATAAGACTAGTCCCTCTTCCACTTGATAAGACTTAAAATAATTGATAAAATGGCTGTAGGCTCCTTGAGCCCAGTGACCATTATTTTAATTTAAGCCCTAGAACCTAGTACTGTGCTTGGCACACAGTAGGCATTTAATAAATGCTTGTGGGTTGATTTGTTCTTTGAAGACAATAATCATGCCCTCACAAATTTGATCTTTTCTAACAGACACGCTTAGTTCCTTCTATCTCCAAATGAAGTCCCACAACTTCAATTTGTACAGGGAGAGACTTCTTGGAATAGAACAGGTATTTGCTTAAGCCCCAGACCCAAAATTATAGGACTTGAAAAATTATGTTGGTTTCTGATTTCTAAATGAGAGGGCAGCACAAACCACATTCTCTCTAGGTAGAGAGAAAGGCACAACAGCTACTAACTCATGTGCCAATAAAAATTAGTCCACCATATTTTTTCATCTATTTGTCCTAGAGCAGAGGCAGTATCCACACAGAAGGGCCTTATAAAATCAACAATTCACTTTCCCCTAGCACTTTATAGATTCAAAATGGTTCCCTCGTTCTTTTCCTTTTGACACTTCGATGAAGTAGATAATTATAAGACCAATTCACATTTCTATAAACTTTAAAGTCAAAAAATCCTCCTTTTTATTTAATATTTTATTTCCCCCTCTCCAGTTACATGTAAAACAATTTTAACATTTGTTTTTAAACTTTGAGTTCCATATTCTTTTCCTTCCTTCTTATCCTTCCCTTTGAAAATATAGATCTCCCCCCTTTCCCCCCAAAAAACCTTAAGAAAAATAAAGTTTAAAAAAGATATCTTTCAATCTATTTTAACACAATCAGTCCTTTTCTGGATATGACCAGTATTTTTCATCACAGGTCCTTCAGAGTAGTCTCAGATCACTGTGTTGCTGAGAAAGCAAAGTTATTTTCAGTTGATCATCCCACAACATTGCTATTATTTTGTACACAGTATATTTTATTTTACATGAACTCATAGAGGACTTAGCAGGTTTTTCTGAGAGCATCCTGCTCATCATTTCTTATAGAACAACAGTGTTCCATAATAATCACATGCCACAATTTATTCAGCCACTCCCCAATTGATGAGCATCCTTTCAGTTTCTCATTCTTTGCTCTGAGAAAGAGAACATTCCCTTTCTTACAATATCCCCATGGAATAGCTTGTCCAGAGATTATTAACTCTTTGGCTGGGGAGGAAAGTCAAAGAACTTAAAGAGTTCACCAATATTCATACAGCTAAAAAATCTCAGGGGTTGGGCTTGAAATTCAGTCTTCTGCCTATTTTTTTTATCACTATGTCCTTTATATTATAATTTGATGAAAGAATTATTATTCTCATCTTAGAGGTGGAAACTGAACTTCAGACAAATCCAGACTCAATTCCAGGTTATATGATTACAAGCATAATACTCCTTCCATCCTGCCACTCCTTTTTTAAATTTAATTTTTATTTTTTTAATTTATGGAATAAAATAAGCACTTCCATGACATAGCATAATAAAAAGATGATTGCACATGAAATTGAAAATGTATTATGTACAATTTGCTATTTCTTTAATATATGATAAAAGCATGTAAATGTCTCTCATTTTTCTTCTCTTTGTCCCACCTCCCATCTAGAGATGGCTAACCCACTTCTTCCTCTAAGGAAGTCAGTAATCTGCATCTTGGAAAATATGACCAATAAGATCTTCTGAATATGTTTCTCTGAGTAATTACTGTTATTGTATTATATGTTCCCTCAGATGGGTTTAGATTAGCATAGGATATGATGGAAGCTTGTTTGTCTAATTCTGAGGAAATTAATAAACAATAATGATTGAATCTTCAGGGAAAGGAACCCAGAACTAATGTCAGACTTCAAGCAGAATACAGAAATGTGTTCATTAATCTGCTAAGGGTATGTGGTGGAGGTTGGGAATAGGTGGAGGAAGAAGGGGAGAAGGATAGAATTTAATCTGTAAATTTCTATCCATATTCAGCATCTGAATGTTACCTAGAAATGACAGAGTACATATGAAGGGCTTAAATTCATGTTTTCTCAGAAACTGAGACCAAATAAAGACAAACATACTTGATAGTAATATGAACTAATAGCTAGAATTTATAGATAGCACCATAAGGTTTTACAATGTTTTATTTATTTATTTTTTTTACAAATATTATCTTATTTGATGCTCACAAGAACTTTGGGAGGTAGATGCTGTTATTATACTCTTTTACAGATATGTAAACAGTGTCAGACAAAGATTAAATGATTTGATCAGGGTCCTACAACTAATATGTGTCTGAAGCTAGATTTAAACTCCTTCCTGATTTATCCAGTGAGATATATCTTAATCAGTAAATGGTGATTGTGTTTATGCTTCAGATATGGTGAACTTCCCTAGAACTGTCTGGAACAGTAAAATCAAGCCAGTCCAATTCAATACTACCTACAAACATTCATAGTGTACCGGACAGATGCTAAGTAATGGACCACGAGCCAAGGAGAATATAGATAAGTCAGAGAAGAAGATATAAATCACTAAAAGGCTAAAGAATACTTCAAAATAAATGTTATTCCTCTAAATCAATCAATCATGGGACACTTATTGTATATCCATTCCAATATAGTAGCCCTTTAGTGAAACAAACTTGTCCTTTGGAATTCTCCTTACAGCCTGTAGTTCATTCATTGATTTATTCATTTACTTATTTGTGCTATCCTCAATAATATAACTTATATATAGTTTGTTTATATATAGTTATTTGCATACAGATTGTGAGCTTCTCAAGGACTATCTTTTACCTTTCTTTTGGTCCCCTGCCCATAGTACAGTGCTTGGAACATAGTAGGTGCTTTATAAATATTTATTGACTGATATAGATAGACCCTCTAAAACAAGAGGGTTTTTTAAAAAATCACTGATTTTGAGCAAAGGCAAGGAATTCAGACAGAGAGAGAGAGAGAGAGAGAGAGAGAGAGAGAGAAGCAGATTTGGGTATTGAACATCTGGCTAAGAATGTAATATATAGAATTTGCATTGCTGGACCATAGCTTAAGATATTGCAATGACAGGCTCTTGGTCAGCCTGTAATTTTGGGAGGGATTAGATGGCACAGTCATGAAGATCTGAGTTCAAATGTGACCTCAGATATATATTAGCCATATGACCCTGAGTAAATCACTTAATCCTGTTTGACTCAGTATCTCATCTGTAAAATGAGCTAGAGAAAGATATAGCAAACCACTCCAGTATCTTTGCCAAAAAAAACATCAAATGGAGTCACAAAGAATGGAACATGACTAAACCACCTGACAATAAGACTGTATTTACCTGGATTCTAGTAAAACTAATTAAAAGGGCTTTAAACTGAAAAAAAAAAAAGGGCAGTTCTTTAAGCAAAGTCTAGATCAAAGCTTCTTAAATGGTGGATCAAAACCCCATAAGGGGTTGGGTAGGTAACTGAATGTGGGGATTACAAAAAATTTAGCAACAGTAAAAGGTTTATGAAATTAATTCAAAATCAAATGTAATGAATCAGAGGTGTTTTTGGCAGCACTTGTCTCTGCTGCATTGCATGACTTCATTGCAGCCTTGGTTCTGAACACTTTGCACTTTGCACTGCACATGCATGAGTGCTGCCAGAAACACTGGTTCAGATTCCAGATGGGGATGCATAAAAATTTCTTGGGCAAAAAGGAGTCATGAGTGGGAAAAGTTTAAGAAGCTCTGGGCTAGGTGACTACCTTGGGGATATGTTGTAGAATAAAATCTTATTTAGAAATGGTTTGGATGAGGTTGTTTCTGAAATCCTTTCTAACTCTGATATGCTATGGTATTTATTTATTAAAGCCAGTCTCTGCTCTGTACTGCTGCCCTTCTCCTTTCCTCTTCCCCACCCCCAAACAAGTAGGGAATCTAGTTAGGGAGACAGACATAAATTTATGAAGCAAATAATAATACAAAGAACTCCTATATATCCACACAAAGAATTCTAAAAGAGCATATCATTGATTGCCAACTGGAAAAGGTCACTTTTTTTTTTTTTTTAGCATTAACTTGATTATTACAGGGTAATTCTTTCATTATGGATTCTGTTGTCTTGATGGTAAAATTAAAAAGCCATGAGTCCTTACACAAGTCTCGTCTCTTAGGAGTGACCAATTCCAGTCTTTCTGAAGTACATACTAAGAAAAGACCATACTTTTAATTGATCAAGTTTTTAAAAAATCAATTCCAAAGTCATTTCTGGATATCCATCTCCCTTCTAGCACTCTTCACCCTTTCTCCACTTCCCTAAGAAGGACTTCTCATATAACAAAAAAACAAACAAAAAAAAAAAAAACCAGCAGACAAAATCATCCCATTCCATGGGATGTGTATTATTGCCCTCATCTTCAATATTTCTCCATCTCATTTCTAAAATCGAGATTAATCATCATTCTTATACATGATTCAATTTCATTTGATTGTTCTTTTTGTTTACATTAGGTTCTTGCTTCACTTGCCATCACTTTAGATATGTTTTCTCCTGTTTCTCTGAATTCCTCTTATTCATTGCATTTCTTATGGCACCATTATATTTCTTCACTTTCATGCAGCACAATTTGTCCAGCTATTCTCTAATTTCTATTGATTTATAATAAAAGACAACCTTCAATGGAGCAACTTCCAGTTCCCTGACATATATACCTTAATGAGTTTCATTTTACATACAAAAAATTTACATACAAAATTGACCAGATATTTAGAACCAACCGAAACATTAGAGGTCACTGATTCAGTCATTTTTCAGTCATGTCTGACACTTTCTACCGTATTTGGAGTTTTCTTAGCAAAGATACTAGACTGGCTTGTTATTTCCTTTTCCAACTCAGTTTAGAGATGAGGACATTGTGCTAAACAAAGTTAAGTGACTTGCTCAGGGACACAACTAGTAAGAGTCCGAGACCAGATTTGAAATCAGGGCTTCCTGACTCTAAACTTGGTACTCTTTCTACTGTAACCTAGATAGCCAGAGTGTATTCTAACTTAAAATATCTTAAATTATGGGTCACAATCCCTTATGGGATCATGTAACTGGTTGTGGAGGGTCACAAAAATTTGTCAACAGTAAAAAGTACCAATATTCTGCCAATATTTCATTCTTTATGTAAAAATTTAGCTCATGTATCTCATTAGGCAAATTTGCCTTCATCTTTAGTAAATGGTAAAATTAGATATATATGAAGGAATTGCTTTAAAATTGCTTTGTGATTTATTATTAATAAATATTCTATTTGTATACCTATTTTATATACCTCTATATACCTAGTGTCATAAAAATTTTTTTTCTCTGGGGAAAAGCAGTTGTGAGTGGAAAAAGTTCAAGAAACCCTGATCTAGCCAATCTTACCATTTAAGAAAGTTAAAACTGAGGTGCAGAAAAATGACTTGTCCTAATGTTCATGGGTAGGGAATAGAAAAGCCAGGACTAACACTAGGTCCCCTAAATACAACATTCTTTCTCCCATAACATTTCATCTTAGATGCTTCTTGGCTTAATAATTTGATTACAGAAACGTGAGGGACAGAGTATGAAGTTCTGAGCTGGACTTTAATCATTAACCCACAGTGGCACTACTAAGGTTCCCTGAACTAACTTTTCCCTACACCATTTCACTCACAGACAAAACAGAGATAATAAAATTGGCCATAAGAATTTTGTTAATAACTAAATGGATACACACACACATACGTACACACACACAATACTACTGTGTGAAAATTTAACAGGAATGATTTATTAGCATCTGCTCTATGCTGGACCCTGAGCTAGGAGGCAAGGACAAAAAGTAAAAAAGAAAAAAAGTCTTCTAACCTTATTTTTTTTTTAAAGTTTAGAGCTAGTGGATTTATTTATCTCTCCTTCAAACTCTAGAGGCCCTACTCCTAGAGGGCACAACCTCCTAGACATGGAAGAATAAGATCTTAAATGTTTCTCCTCTCTTCTCCCAATATGGCCCTATCCAAACAGAAGTAAGACCAAAAATGGAATGTGGGTATGGATAAGGAATTTAACTACTTCAAAGAAGATGTTTGTATTCATTCCTTAGTATGGTTTCAGGCTGACAATATAGGTATAGCTTATCTAATGAATTACCCACCATGACTGGCACAAAGTAAGTCACACTTGGTGGTAGGGGTTATTATTAGGGATATATATATATGACAAGAAGTCATCAAATGAATAGCACCTTTCGATGGTGAAAAAATTTTGACATGTGTTCCTTCCAAGGGTCCTTACTTGATTTGATTCCCATTATATTTCTTTTTCTACTTCTAGAGAAGAAATAGACTCACAATTCTTTTCAACCTCTCAAAGTATGTCCGACTCACAGGTGCTTAGTAGTGGAAAGAATGATATAGTTTTAAATTTTATTTTTAATTTATGGAATAAAATAAGCATTTCCAGAATATAGTACAATAAAAAGATGATTGTACATGAAACTGCAAATTTATTATGCACAATTTGCTATTTCTTTCAAATATGTAGCAAAATTATTGTGTAACATTTTTTCTTTTTTCTTCCCTCCCCCCACTGTAGAGATGGCTACCATTAGAGACAAATATCTACCTACCTACATAATACATACATATATATATATATATATAATTATTCTATACATGTTTCTAGTTATTAATTCTTTTTATGGAGGTGGATAGTATCTTTCTTCATATGATTCATTTTTAGCAGCTCTCTTTGTGATGGCAAAGTACTGGAAATCGCAGGGATGCCCATCAATTAAGGATTTGTTGAACAAGTTGTGGTATATGATTAGATGGAATACTGTGATGGAATGTTACTGATCTTAGAAAAACATGGAAAGATTTGCATGAAATAATGAAGAATGAAATGAAGAGAATCAAGATAGTACTGTATACAGTAACAGAATGCTGGGTTTTGATTCAAAGTACCTGGTTCAAATCCAGACTCTATTATTTTCTACTTGTGTGATTTTGGACAAGTTACTTAGCCCTCTGGAACTCAGTCACCTCATACATAAATAAGATTGGGGAAAGAGGTTCAGATATCCAAGATTTTTTTCTACTCTAAATCTACAATCCTGTGAGGAATGCTTAGAGACATTTTGCTAAAAACCATGTGGTTGCTTTTATTTCAGAGAGTTTCAGAATCACTATTCAATGAAAAGCAAGAAAAATGTCAGAAAGCAACAGTAGCAACAATATCCCAAAATATATACATATATTATAGTTGTTCCTCAGTAAACCATTTTGAGTCTGTCATATTCCTGTTACTGAGATTTTATTTGAATAAATTATCTTCTATAAATCTACTGCTTGAACTTTTGACTCTGAAATATCTAGTAAATCAATGTGTTCTTTAATAAGCTTTGGTAAATAAGAAAAAAACTCAGTACTGATGTTTATGACCATCTAAGCAAATAAAGTTAGTTTAATCCATGCTATCAGTATTTTGGGTTTATTTTGTCAGGAAACAGCTAGGAAGATGAAGAGATGAGGAGCTGTCATTGAGTTTCTCTACCAAGCAAAGAATGCCCTTTTGCTTTTTCTGCTCCTTAAAAGTAAAAAAGGAAACATCTATTAGCTAACAAGCATTTATTTAGTACTATTGAATAACAAACACTGTACTTTGTACTGTAAGGTAATTTTTAAAAAAATGATGAATCTTTGATCTTTAATTTTTTTGAAGATCATAACCATAGAAGTCTAGTTTTGGAAAGAATCTCAGTTATTATCCAGACCAGCAAGTCCTTCAGTCAGAAATCTCTTGTACAAAAATATCAAAATAGTGTAAGACTGTTTGAAGACTTCAAGTGAGAAAAAAAAGCATCAATGACTTCTATAAGCAAACGGCTCTATTTCTACCAAAAGTAAAAAAAAAAAAATACTTGGTCTTTCTTTATGTCCAGTGTGGGAATAATGTATATTCATGACCATTGTCACTTATGACATTTTTGAAGGATATAAAAGAAAGTGTATACATGATCTAGGGGTGATGATGTAGAAGGAAAAGCAATAGGTTGTAACAATGGAGACATATTCTAGTAATCATTTTTATTCTGCATTGCTGAATAACCTTGGACAAGTCAACTTCTATGAGAAAATTTGGGTGTTTTAGTGAATTGTAAATTCAATATGATCATAGATTCAAAGCAAAAATAGATCTGAAAGGCTCTTAATATAGGATATAATTAAGGATCTTAAATAGATCTAATCCAACCTATCCCTTCCTACCCACTATCTTACAGATAAGTATATAAGGTCACACAACTAGTAAATGTTTGAGTTAGGATTTGAATTGAAGTCATCATTCCTCCAAGTTTATGCACTATCCATTATATCATGTCAATAGCGACACATAGCAGCCAAAATGAGTTAATATAACTATAGGCTCTATTAAGAGAAGCAGAAGGTCTAGGAATAAGAAATTAGTAATTCTGCTGAACTAAATCCTGATCATATCATGTTTTGAGTATCACATTTAGTTTTAGGCCCCATACCGTAGGATAGATGTTGACAAGCTAGAGATGATCTAGAGGATGGTAACTAGAATGGCAAGAGGACTGGATACCATACTATATGAGTACTAATTGAAAGAATTGAATATGTTTAGAGAAGAGAAAACTGATTTTGGATGTTTCTGACAGGAAGAGAATGAACATGTATCCTGGTCTGGGCCCAAAGCACTAATTTCCTCTATAATTTTCCTCACAAATAATCATCGAATCTTTAATTGAACATCTCCAATACTGGGGAACTCACTACTTTCTAAGGCAACCCATTTTATTTTTATAGATTTCAAACTGATAAATATTCTTCCTTTTATGAAGCTAAAATCATGTTTCCCCTGTGACTTCAACCTATTTCTTTTAGGTCTGTTCTCTGGAGCCAACTAAAAATTATGACTAACCTACTTCTGGGAAAATTGGATTTATTTCAAATAATAGCCCTATGGATAAATTAAGACTAATCTGCATTGATTTGCTTAAGTTTCGCCTTCACCAGTGTATGTGAATCACATATGGGATTATAATAATGATCAATTTTTCCCATCTAGAATACTATCTCCTGGTCATCTTTATTTTACAAGAGGTTAGCCACCATTAGATTATAAGCTTCTTGAGAGCAAGGACTGTCTCTTTTTCTTATATGTATCCCCTGCTTAGCACAATGTCTGGTCAGCAGTTAATAAATGATTATTAAATTGAGTTAAAATCTTACTTGGAGGAGAAAGAATGGCAGGCAGGAAACTCTAAGTAAGGGATTTAAGTGAAATAACTTGGAATTTAATTTCAACTCTCCTCCTGATCCACAAGATCATAGATCTGGATAGGATCATAGAAATCATTAGGTCTGACTGGGGATTCTGGAAAGATGATGCAGTAGGTCAGAAATTTCTAGGCTCTCCAGATTTCATTCACAGACTGAAAACTACCACAAAATGAATGTACAGCAGCAAAAATAAAGGGATAAATCAGTTGTTTTCCCAAGACAACTTGAGAGGATCCCAGAAAAGACAGAACTCTAGGGGCTGAGGTTTGGCCTGACTGAAATAAACATTTACAAGCCAACTTTACTGAATCATTAAACAGCAGGCCCCTAGGGCAGTACACTGGAAGTGGAAGAGGCCTCAGGAAATTAATCATTAATAAATAAATAATAAGAGATTAATTGATCAAATGATCAAAAATAAATGAATTAAACTGAGGTTCTAAAAAGTAAGATGACTTATCCAGTTAACATAGTGAGTGAGTGTCAGGATTAAGATACAAATGCTACTCTGGCTATTGATCCAGAATTTTTATACAATACCATAGGATAATGCTTTTTCAGTTATTTTGGATTTATGTGTCTGTGCTTTCTTATTTGAGAATGGGAATGGGATGGCTAGGTGGTACAGTAGATAGTGTCAGACCTCAAGACAGAAAGGCTCATATTCCTAAATTCAAATCTGGCTTCAGGCACTTACCAGCTCTGTGTCCCAGGACAATCCTATTTACCTTAGTTTCCCCATCTGTAAAATGAAAAGTTGGAGTTGGAGAAGGAAAAGACAAACTACTCCACTATCTTTGCCAAGAAACCCACAAATGGGGTCATGATGTATCATGATTGAAACAACTGAACAACAACCACCACCAAGTGGTAATAGTTGATTAGAAGATTAGCTTATAAAACACTACTAAATTCTATAAATAAAGGCACAAGAGAGGCACAATAGTAATGAAACACTGAAAGAACTTTACAAAATCATCCCAAACCCTCACTTTCTCAGAATTCTGCCTGCCTTTTGGTTAACAGACATCATTTACTGACAGCTTATATTAGGCAGGCTATTTATTAAGTGCTATGTGTCAGGAACTATATGGTGGAGTCAGATAGTCCAAATATTGGGAGAGACTGAATTTAAATTCATTCTCAGACACTTATTTAGTTATTTTTCCCTGCATAGGTCGTTTAACTTCTTTCTACCTCAGTTTCCTCAATTGTAAATTACAATTACACAATTTTAAATTGTAAATAATGATAGTACCTACATATCAGAGTTATTATGAGGCTGAAATGAGATATTTGTGAAGTGTTTTATACAGTTTCTGATACATAGTAGGTACTTAATAAATAATTATTCATTCCTTCCCCATTATGTGTTAAGCAGAAGTATTGTATATGCTAAACCAAAAGATTATTGTGTAAGGTACTTCATGATCTGTGGATTTGGTCTTGCGGGGTCTCCAGTTCATTAGCACACAAATCACTTATCTGGACACAGAAGATTTATGAGCCACAAACTCATAAATAATAGTTATTACTGCCATTGGGAACAACTCTGAGCTGTGGTTAAAGCTTTTAAGTGAAGTTTTTTTTTTTTAACTAAGGGGAGACATGCTTCTCTAACTCCTTCTGACTCCAGAAAAGCCTAAACTGGAGATTGCCTACCCAATCCATGAGTGGTACTCTTCAGATTTTTGTTCAGATCTTTATTCTAAAACAATTAACTCAAGAGAAATAACAGAACCCCAGTCTTCATATCTTCACCTGTCTCATCATTTTGTTTCTGTTTCTCTCTCTCCTTCAATATCTCTCCCTCCTCTTTCTCTCTCCCATCTCTTTACCTTTTCTACTCTCCCTTCTTTTCTTTCTCTCCCCTTCTCCTCTCTCCTCTCTCTCTCTCTCTCTCTCTCGGGGAGCCTAATTTTTTTTCATATATATATACATATGTAGACACACACATATACACATATATGCATATGCATTTATACTCTCTCTATATACAGTGTGTGTGTGTGTATATATATATATAGAGAGAGAGAGAGAGAAAGAGAGAGAATATGTACATATATATATATATATTTGTTGAGAGAGGTTTGCTATACCAATAAAATTGCAGGTCTTTTCTAAAACATGTTTTCTCACACACACTATATGCATATACATACATATATATATTATACAAATGTGTATGTGTAGAAAGTGTATGCTAAAAGTTTTAGTGCAGATTTAAACTTAAATAATTAAGACTTTTGAGGTTCTCTGTGTATACACACACATACACACACACAACCTTCATTTTGAAATGTTTTGCAGCCATTAATCACTGTATAATTAAATCTGAGGATTATTTTTCTTAATACTCTATTCCAGAAGTCTACGCCTATACTTATATCACAAGAAAAAAAATTAGGCTCCCCCAGAAACTTCATAGATCTACTCTAATCACAGTAATCTGTCTTACCATCTGTGGCAGGATATAAAAGCAGATCAAGAATAAGGGATCCAAAGAGAGGCAAGAGATCAGTCATGATATGTAGAGAAAGGGAAAAAAAGCTCTCTTTCCTGCATAGGTGTAGGTGCCATAGGGATTACAAAGGATCCCTGTTCTTATGGAGCTTACAGTCTGGGAAGGGAAAGACAAAAACATACATGTAGAAATCATATGTTATTGTTTTTTTTGTCCTTCATTTTTGAAGAGGACCAATGACATCATGGAGTGGTAGCTTGATTCACTCATGAAATGGATTTAAATGAGTCAGAGTTGAACAAAGTCCTTAGCTTTACTCTCTTTTCCAGAATTATCACTAATGCCTGTTCCTAATGCCTGGAATTCACTCCCTCTTCCCCTTTCATCTTTTAGAGACCTTTGTTACCTTCCAGGCTCAGCCCAAGCACTTTTGTGCACTTTTGTTGTTGTTTAGTCATTTTTTTTTATCGTATGACTCTCCATGACCCCATTTTTGGGGTTTTCTTAGCAAAGGTATTAAAGTGGTTTTTCATTTCCTTCCATAGCTCATTTTACAGATGAAGAAACAGGGAAACAGGATTAAGTGATTTGATCAGTCACACAGCTAGTGAGTGTCTGAGGTCAGATTTCAACTCAAGTGTTCCTGAATTCCAAACCCAAAGTGCCATCTTGCTGTCCCCAGTTCAAGCACTACTTTCTACCTTAGAATTTATCTGATCCCTTCAGATGCGCTCTTGTGCCTCCTTATCAATTTTGGATATATCTATACATGGACATGTTGAATTCCAAGTAAAGGCAGCTGGGAGGTGAAATTTGGATTCAGCCTTCATTTAATTCATGGGGTTATAGATTTAGAACTGGAAATTGCTTCAAAGATCATCAAATCCACTGCCCTTAATTTTTTCCTTTTTTTGTATTCATGACCTTTCTCCTACAGCATCCCCAGGATGACTTCTATAAAGCAAGGTAGATGCAACCTCACGACAGCAGACTGCCGGTAGAATTTTGGTGTATGTGGGGATCATACCTTTCTTTCTTTTAATTTCCTGGGAAAATGCTGAAAGTACAGGTTATTCTACCAGCTGAATTCTTAATTTCCTCCTGGCATAGTCTGACCCTGACGGTGACTCAAATGACCTTAGTACTCCATCCAAGTCCTCCTACACAGTCCCCAGACTTCCTTCCTTCCTTCCTTCCTTCCTTCCTTCCTTCCTTAATTTCTAATTGCCCAGGCTGGTGTGTAAGTCTGGAAATCAGGACATTATGACAGAAGAATGAAATGATGACAATTCCCTCATCTTGGAGGCAGAATTTCACGCTGCAGGGTCAGCCCCTCAGATAAATAGACAGCTTCTTGATTCTGAATTCTGGTTTTATCTCATACCTCAGGGAACAGGAAATCTGGGGCAAAACCTCTTTATGACAGTTGCTTAGCAACATGAAATCTTCAATGAAACATGCTAAAATTGGAGGAGGGTCTTTTCCTTTTAGAATGCTTGAGACAATAACCTATATCAAATTGCTTGCCTTTGCAATGAGAGGGGGAGGGATGAAGAGAATTTGGAACACAAACATTTTCTTTAAATGAATATTAAAATTTTTTCTACATGTAACTGGAAAAAATAAAATGTTTGAACAAAAATGAAAGAAAGAAATCTTGAGACTCATCTGTACTATAGTTATTTTCATGGAGGAAGGGGCAGGGGATGAATACATGATTCCAACCATTTTGGACTTTTCTTTTGCTGTCCTGGGAAATTTTCTTCTGATTCTTCTCATCTATCCTAAAAACCATTTTCTGATTGAATTTGGTTTTCTCAGTTTTTCCCAGGGAGGAGTAAGAAAGTAACACTACTGGTATGGTTGGTTGTCATATCACATTTGACATTCATTTATTTATTAAGCTCATGCAATGAACTGTATCTGGCACTGAAGATACAAAGATAAAGATGACAGGGACCTTATTCTCTAAAAACTTACAATTTGAAGGGAAGACAGGTAGATCCTTGTGGACATTTTGGTTTCTGAAAGAGGCAGAAAAAGAACATTTGTGTGTGTATGTGTGTGTGTGTGTGTGTGTGTGTGTATAACTAATAAAATCAGCTTTAGAAGAAACACAACCTATCACATAAAAATGCTTAAGGAGTGACACATATTGTTTTGAAGAGGACCAGAAAAAATATCATTCAGAGGCAAAAGTTGGAGACTGAAGGTAGAATAGCTACAAAACATGAATTTCCAAAAGTTCATTTATATGTGACTATTTTCAAGGTTTTGAAGAATATAATTTAAAAATTATAAAGTAAATAATAATTTGGGGCATATAGGATGATCATCACACAATGTCCGTTGAGGTCATGTTTGATAGAAAGGTTAATTTTTAAAAGTTTTTCATCATAAAGCAGAAATGAGTCACTAAACACAAGGAAGTTCTGATTGAGACAGTAGAAGATAGGTAGTGAGGAAAATTTCAGGAGCAGTTAGAAGAAGCTGGGATTAGAAGCCATCAAAGGAAGCTTCTCACAAAAGAGAGAACTAAAAAACTGAATGGAGCTGAATGCACAGATAACAGGTTGATTTTTGATTACTAGAGGGGGTTTTTGGTTGGAGAAGATCATTCTAGCTACTAGGTGATGATTGGAGGCAAACTGAATCCTAACCTATGGAAAAGCAAAAAAACACTTGCCTAAATATTCTTTGAGGGCAGCTGGGGGTGTACTGGATAGAATGCCTGGGTCTGAAGTCAGCAAAACATCTTTCTGAGTTTAATTCTGATTTTAAACACATACTAGTTGTGTGATCCTAGTCAAATCACTAAACCCCAATTGCCTCAGTTTCTTCATCTTTAAAAGGAGGAGAAGGAAATGACAAACTACTCCAGTGTCTTTGCCAAAAACAAAACAAAACAAAACAAAACAAAAAAACAAATGGAGCCACAAAGAATTGGATATGACTGAACAACAAAAAATATTCTTTATTATTATTATACATATACATTAAAGTTTTTTTAACATATTTTCATAAGAGTTGTGTTGGGAAAGAACAATCTGAATAAAAGGGGAAAACCATGAGAAAAAAAAAAACAGAAGGGAAAAAAGGTGAAAATAGCATATGTTGATTCACATTCAATCTCCATAATTTTCTCCCTGGATGCGAGTGGCTTTTTCCATCCAAAGTTTATTGGGATTGCCTTGGATCACTCAATTGCTGAAAAGAGCCATGTCTATCATAGTTGATTATCACACTATCTTGTTGTTGCTACATACAGTGCTTTCCTTGTTCTGCTTGCTACATTCAGTATCAGTTCATGTAAATCTTTTCAGGATTTTCTAAAATCAGCCTGTTCATCATTTTTACAGAACAACAATATTTCATTATTTTCATACACCAGAACTTATTCAGCCATTCCCCAACTGATGGACTACTATTCATTTTTCATTTCTTTACCACCACAGAAAGAGCTCTCAGAAATATTCTTGCATAAAAGGGTCCATTTCCCTCTTATATGATCTCTTTGGGATACAGACCCGGTTCCAAATTGTTCTCCAGAGTGGTTGGATCATTTCACAACTCCACCAGGAATGCAGTAATGTCCCTCCATCAGGAATTATCACTATCATTTCCTCTCAAAATAGCCAATCTGATAGGTATGAGGTAATACCACAGAGTTGTTTTAATGTGCATTTTTCTAGTTAATAGTGATTTAGATTATTTTTTTCATATAACTATAGATGGCTTTAATTTTTTCATCTGAAAATTGTCTTCATATTCATTGACCATTTATCATTTGGGAAATGACTTGTTCCCCATAAATTTTACTCAGTTCTCTATATATTTTAGAAATGAGGCCTTTATAGGAAAAACAACTGTAAAAATTGCTTTCTACCTTTCTGCTTCCCTTCTAATTTTCCTTCTCTGCATTGGTTTTGTTTGTGCAAAAACTTTTTAATTTTAAGTAATCAAAATTATCTATTTTGCATTTCCTAATATTCTTCATTTCTTGTTTGATCATAAATTCCTCCAAAGATCTGATAAACTATCCCTTGCTCTCTTAATTCGTTTATAGTATCATCCTTTATGCCTAATTCATGTACTCATTTTGACCTTATTTTGGTTTGAGGTGGTAGATGTAGGTCTACACTAAGTGTTTTGCAATTGTATTCATATAATTACTGGATTTGTCTTGACAGGTAGATACCCAAATATTTATTATTATAATTATTTTAAATGGAATTTCTATTTCTATCTCTTGCTGTTGGAATTTGTTGGTGATATATAGAAATGAAGGTGAATTATATGGGTTTATTTTATATCCTGAATCTTTGCTAAAGTTGTTGTTTATTTCAAATGATTTTTTTGGTTCATTCTCTGGGATTCTCTAAGTATACCATCATATCATCTGCAAAGAGTGATACTTCTATTTATTCATTGCCTACTCCAATTACTTCTTTTTCTTTTTCTTTTCTTATTGTTAAGGGCAAACACTTCTAATACAATATTAAATAATAATGAGGATAATGGGCATCCTTGTTTCACACATAGTCTTCTCACCACACAAAATGCTTGCTGATGATTTTAGATACATGCTATTTATCATTTTGAAAAAAAACTCATTTATTCCTATGCTCTCTCATGTGTTTAATAATAATGTGTTCCATATTTTTTCAAAATCTTCTATATCTATTGATATTATCATATGATTTCTGTTACTTTTGTTATTGATATGGTCAATTGTGTTGATAATTTTCCTTATATAGAACCAGCCTCACATTCCTGGTATAAATTCCACCTAGTCATAGTGTATGCTGATAAATTGTTGCAATCTCTTTGCTAACATTTTATTTAAAATATTTGTGTCAATATTCATTAGGGAGACTGGTCTATAATTTTCTCTTTCTGTTTTGGCTCTTTCTGATTTAGGCTATCAGCACCATATTGTGTCATAAAAGGAATTTGGCATGACTCCTGCTTTGACTATTTTTCTAAATAATTTACATATCATTTGAATTATTTGCTCTTTAAATTTTTGGCAGAATTTACTTGTAAATCCATCTGACTCTGGAGTTTTTTTTTAAGGAGTTCATTGATGGCTTATTCAATTTCTTTTCCTAAAACGAAGTCATTTAAATATTTTATTTCTTCTTCTGTTAATATTTATCCACTTCAGTTGGATTGTCAGATTTGTTGGCCTACAGTGGGGCAAATAGTTCCTAATTATTGCTTTCTTTTCCTTTTTATTGGTGATAAGTTCATCCTTTTCATTTTTGATGCTGATAATTTGAATATCTTTTTTTTCTTTTTCTAATCAAATTAACCAAATGTTTACCTATTTTGTTGCTTTTTTTTATAAGACCCATTCTTGATTTTATTAATTAACTCAATGGTTTTCTTAGTTTCAATTTTATTAATTTCTCCTTTGAGTTTCAGAATTTCTAATTTGGTATTTAATCAGGGGTTTTAATTTGCTCTTTTTTAGCTTCTTCATTACATGCCCAATTTATTGATCTCTTCCTCTATTTTAATCTCTATTTAGAAATATAAAATTTCCCTAAAATTTGCTTTGTCTGCATCCCATAAGTTTTGGTAAATTATCTCATTATTGTCATTCTCTTGAATGACATTATTGTTTGTTTCTATGATTTGTTGTTTGATCTACTTATTTTTAGGATTAGATTATTTAATTTCCGATTGGTTTTTAATCTCTATTTCCCTGGCACTTTATTGAATGTAATTTTTATCACATCATGATTTGAAAAGGATACATTTACTATTTCTGCCTTTCTGCATTTGATTGTGAGGTTTTTATGCCCTAATACATGGTCAATTTTTTATAGGTACTATCTGCTGAGAAAAAGGTATATTCCTTTCTATTACCATTTAGTTTTCTCCAGAGATCTATCATATCTAAGTTTTCTAAGATTCTATTAACCTCTATAATTTCTTTCTTGTTTATTCTGTAGCTAGATGCATCTACTTCTGAGAGGGGAAAGTGAGGTCCCCCCACTAGTATAGTTTTGCTGTCTATTTCTGTAACTGACTTAACTTCTCTAAGAATTTAGATGTTGTACAACTTGATGCATATATTTTTAGTGTTGATATTACTTCATTTTCTATGGCACCTTTTAACAAGATGTAGCTTCCTCTCTTTTCTCTTTTAATTAGATCAGTTTTTCTTTTGCATTGTCTAAGATCACAATTGCCATCTCTGGTTTTTTTGTTTAAGCTGAAGCTTAATATATTCTGCTCTAGCCTTTTACCCTTACTCTTTGTGTATCAATCTGTTTCAAATGTCTTTCTATTAAAACAACATAGATTCTGGTTTTTAATCCTTTTTGCTATCTGCTTCCATTTTATAGGAGAATTCATTCCATTCACATCCACAGTTATGATTACTAGCTATGTATTTCCCTCCCTCCTATTTTTTCCCCTATATATACTTTTTTTTTCTCTTTCCACTCTGTCCCTCCTCACTAGTGTTTTGTTTCTGAACAAACCTTCCCTCAATCTGTCCTCCTTTCTATCATCCTCCCACTTCTCTTAACCCTTTCTCCTAGAAGGACTTCCCTTCTGTCCAGCCCTCCCTTTTCATTCCCATTTCTCCTCCTACTTCCCTATAGGGAAAGGGGAAAGATAATTTTCTATAGCCAACAGTGTATGTACGTTATTCCCTCTTTGAGCCAAAACTGATGAGATTAATCTTCAGGCAATGATCATCCCCTTCTTGCCTTTCCTTCTATTGTAAATAGGTCTTTTGTGCCTCTTAATGTGGTGTAATTTATCCCCATTTTACCTCTCATTTTCTCTTCTTTAGTATATTCCTTTTCCACCCCTTAATGTGTTTTTCTTTAATATCATCACATCAGAGTCAGTTTATACCCTGCTCTAAGTGCCCCTCTCACTCTCCTAATAAAACATACACTTCTCAAGAGTTGCAAGTATCATCTTCCCATGTAGGGATGTAAATTCTTTAATCTTTAAATAATGTTTTCTTTTTCTTTCATGTTTACTTTTCTATTTTTTTTGAGTACTGTATTTTTAGATCAAGTTTTCTGTTTAGTGCTAATCTTTTCAATAGAAATAATGGAAAGTCCCCTACTTTATTGAAGATCCATCTCTTCACCTGAAAGATGATGCTTAGTCTTGCTGATATTTAATTCCTGTTTGTAATCCAAGGTCCTTCACCTTTTGGAATATGGTATTCCAGGCCCTTTTATCCTTTATTATAGAAGCTAACAAGGAAAATGCTCCCAAGGTGGTCAGATAAAGTAATACAAGGACAATCTGAAGGTCTCTCTTAAGAAGTTAGAATTGATTGTATGCTATAGGAGACACTGGTACAGGACCACCCAGCATGACATGCCCTCATCATAGAAAATGCCATGCTCTATGAACAAAGTAGAATTGCGTTTGCTCACAAGAAATGCCAGATATGCAAAGTTAGAGTCCACTCCAAATGTTCTTTAAAACTATTTATATTCAGCCTGTGGCTGAGCATTTCAAGTTCATATTGGTGTTTTCAGTCACAATCAGACACATTATAACTTGACTCTGACATGGTAATGTCATTTTGGTCTTTTTTCAAGAATGAACGACAACAAGCAACCAAGAAGCTTCCAAATCCTGGATAATCCTGATTGTGGCTCCTTGTTACTTGAATTATTTTTTTTTCTGGCAACTTGCAGTATTTTTATTTTGAGATTATAGTTCTTGAATCTTGAAACAATATTTCTTGAAGGTTTCCTTGTGGGATTTCTTTCCAGAGGATTGACGGATTCTTTCAATGACACTTTTGCCCTCTGCTTCTAGTATATCAGGACAGTTTTCTTTGATAATCTCTTGAAGAGTGTGCCCTAGGTTCTTTTTAAAGTCATAGCCCTCAGGTAGTCCAATAATTTTTAGATTGTCTCTCCTGGATCTGTTTTCAAGATCAGCTATTTTTTTTTAATGAGATATTTTACCTTTTCTTCATTTTTTCATTCTTTTTAGTTTGATTATTGATATCTAGTTTTTAATGTATGATTTTCTTCAGTTAGGTTTTGTTTCTTCTTTTACATTTGATTAATTCTATTTTTAAAAGTGTTGTTTTCTTCAGTGGGGTTTTTTTTGTTTTGTTTTGTTTTTTGCATTTGACCAAATGTATTTTTTGAGGATTTTTTTTTTCCTTTTCCAAGCTGTTGACTCTCTCTTGCATATGTCTCATTTCTTTTCCCAATTTTTCAAATTCCCCTTTGAGGTTTCACATGTGGATATTTTGTTCTTTTCTTAGTTGGTATTTTGGTGTTCCCTGTCACCATAGTAGCTTTTTATGGTTAAGGCTCTTTTTGGTTTCTTACTCATGTTTTTCTTTCTTTTTCTTATTCTGTGATTTTTAAAGTCAAGCTCTGCTGTTGGGGTAAAGGGAAACACTGTTTCAAGTTTTTGGTGCAGCTTTGAGCACAGGAATCCCTTGTGTTTGGTGTCTTGCTCACAGCAGGAGGTAGCTTGACCAAGTCCTGCATGTTGTTACCTGGTTTCCTGGGCTGGTAATTTGTTTTCTGGACTGAGATTGGAGGCTACTTCACTGATCTGCTACTGTTCTACTGAGAGAGGATAAAGAGTCTTGGTTGCTGATCTGTTGCAATTAATAGTCTCCCACTGGCTTTCCTTGACACTTTCTGAGCTGGGCTGTGTGCCTCTTTGACCCCAGTGAGACTGAATTATTTCCAACATATCTTGAGCTGGAAAATTGTTTCATTCCATCTCTTCATAGGCTGTATTATTCCAGACTCAGTTCTTGGTTTCATGTAGTTTTCAACTGAAATTGGGAAAGCTCGAGCAACTTCCTGGCTTCATTGTGCCATCTTGGCTCTCCCCCTAGAACTTCTTCCAAAACAAATATTCTTTAAGCTACTTTCCTAGAACTATCTGATACTCTTTTTGTTCCCCAGTATGGATATGTTTAATGGGACCTTAAATGAATGAAAGACAAAGAAATGTCCTCATGTCCATCCCAGGAGATTTTTTTTTTAAGTCCAGGTTGTGCACCTGGCACCTATCTATTCCATATTAATACTCCTCTGCCTTTCCTAAACACCCAATGCCCTTACACTGCCCAACCCCCAAACCCCAGTATTTCATCTTTCCATACTTTAATGCTCTACAAATTTGGATGATGAGCCATATACTTTCCTTTTCCTACTTTGCTCTCTTTCTCCTACTCTCTTTGAAAACTGATCTGTACAAAAGCCATTCCCAATAGATAAGTGATCAAAGTATACCAAGGCTTCTTGAATTTTTTCCATTCAGGGTTTCCTGAACTTTTCCCACTTGTGGCCCCTTTTCATCTAAGAGATTTTCACATGACCCTGGGTATGTAGGCATGCAAAATAAATAAAATAGATACATCAAATATTTACTGATAATAAATCATAATTTTGTTACCCCCACATTCAGTTATTATAGCCCATGTGAAGTTATGAATCACAGTTTAAGAAACTGGAAAATATACAAAAATCAATTCTTGAAAGAAAAATTACAATCATATGAAAGAATGCTCCAAGTCACTAATAGCAAGACAAAAGCAAACCAAAACAAATTAGAGGTTTCACCTCATATCCAAAAAACGGGAAAAAATGAAAAATAAAGATCAATGTTGGAGTAGTTGTGGAAAGACAGGATAAGTACATGAGTGCATTGTTGATGGTGTTGTGACTCAGTGTAATCATTTTGGAAAGCCAATGTAATCATGTAATTATCAATCAGGTTACTAAAATGTCATATACCTTTTGACCTAGAGATTTCATTATACTTGAAGGAGGCATTGAAAAGAAAAAAAGTCTCCATAGATATCAAAATATTTATAGAAGCATTTTTTTGTTAACAAATAATTGGAAACAAGGCAGATGCCAATAAACTGAGAGATAGCTAAACAAATTATGGCACATGAACATGATAGGATGATATCTATTTGATCCTCACACCAACCTTAGGAGGTAAATAATATTACTATTCTCATTGTAAAGTTGAGGAAACTAAAGCAAATAGATTAAGTGACCTGCTGAAGGACTCATACCCACATTTGAACTCAGATCTTACTGATTCCAGGTCTAGCGTTCTATTCACTGTCATTTAGTTACCTATTGTGGTGGTAAGTTTGTATGGGGGTCAGGGTGGTGTTGACTATGGTATAGAGGAATAAACTTTAGATTTGGAGCCAAAGGACCTGAATTCAAATCCTCCCTCTGCTGCTCACTATTTGTATGACCTTGGACAAGATATAAATTCTCTTTTGACCTAAGTTCCTTTCCTCATCTCCAAAATGATGGGATTGGCTGAGATAGGATTAGCATGCTATAGTGAAGAAAATAGTGTAGTTATAGGACCTACATTCAAATTCTTATTCTGCCACTTATTCTTTATGTGAATCATGTCACTCGCTAGTGTTCAGTTTCCTCTTCTTAAAAAAATAAGGGAGCTAAGTTAGGTGACCTCTCAAATCTATTTTGGATCTAAGTAGATAATCATGTGAACTTTTCCACTTTAAATGCTATACACTTTATAAGAAATTCCTTTGTCTCAATCCAAGAAAAATGCACAAGGCCCCAGAAGTCCCATTAGCACTGATTGTACAGGTTGGAATTTTAGATGTACTGGCAGATTGGTGAGGAATTAATTCTTTATTGGATAACTGACCTTTTATTGTCCTAAATTATACTGTGTAATCAATAATTATTCATTGTGAAGACTCCAAACAACTTATCATAAAGTTGGGGAGATAAAACTAACACATATACAGCAGATGGAGGACAACTGAATGTCAAATTAACAACATCAATTCAAGCAACATTTATTAAATGTTTACTGTGTACAGAAGAGAATTCCCATCAATGAAATCACAGCTTTGCAGAAGAACTAAAGCATCCCTGGCAGTGGTATTCTCTGTGAATAGAAACTAGACACCCTTTCTGTTGAGATCAGCATTTGATCCCAGTAAAAACTGAATTTTTTAGGTTCCCAACAGACACCAGTGGAAGTCAATATCTCAGCACTTCCTGGGGTACTACTAACAGTCATCTACTTTTTGATGCTACTTAGATTACTTTAAGACAGTATTACAAAGTTAGTTTCTTTGTGCTTCTAGGATTTCTTTCCCAGCCCTTAAACAGAATTATTCCTCTGAAGAGCTCAAGGATCTTAAGGAAACTAGGTATGATATGGTACTACTCTGCTCACTTAAGGAGATCCCAGAATCAACCCACTCATTTGGATTCCTTCAGACCTCTGGGGTCCCTGACTAGGAATGTCCAGTATGAGGGATACATCATCCCTTTTATGTATAATTGAGATCTATGCATAAATAGAAATGGGAAGCTGCCTATATGGTGTGAAAGGAAGAGTCCTACATAACCAAAAATAAGCCTTCCACTTGACTATGGTAGGGCCTAAAATTTATCATTAGCTATTTCTTTCTTTGGATCAAAGTATTGTCTCCTATTAAATACAAATATACTTAAGAAGAGTAACACATCAGAAAATGATGATAGGGTAAAGTGTGAAAAAAAAGTATCTGAGCTTTATGGAACTGCTGGTGTGGTATTCATTAACATCAACATGTTTCTCACTAAAACAGCTTTGTTCATAAAGAGAAGTGGTGGATCCAGAATAAGAGTTATTATATTCTGCCCAACTCAGTCCACTTCTTGAATATTGTGTTCATAGAAGAAAAAGCTTCCTAATAATATCATGGAGAAAATTGTGCTGTTCAGGAAAGAACAGCTTTCCTTTTACAGCAAGCCTTTATGCAGCAGCTGTAAGATCAAAGGATTGTGGATGTTGCCCTGGAAGTAGACTTTAGAAGTCACTGAGTCCAAATAATTTTACAGATGAGAAAACTGTCCAATGTCACAAAAATCATAAGTGGAATGGAAACCTAGATCATGCCCCATGCCAAATTCTACTCTGTGGTCATTACACCAACACTTGTTGGGGATGTTGAGGGAATTTTTGGTAAGGTATTGGTTGAAACAGGGGACCTCTGAGATCCCTTTTAAATGAAAGATTCTATGGTTAACACATTAGATTAATTTGCCACGATTTTTCAGATGATGAAACTAGGAGACTCAGTGTAGATAGAGCAATCACAAGGATGGGAGGGGAAAACACTGAAGGGGAAGAGTAACAGTGCTTAAAACCAAATTTTTCCTTTTTATCTTCCTGAATCCATACATTCTTCATCCAAAATCATGAATTTTATTCATAGGGAGCAGCTAGATTTTATAGTAGGGTGAGTGTATAGTTCGCTGGGCCTAAAGTCAGAAAGACACACCTTTCTGAGTTCAAGAATGGCCTTAGATACTTACTAGCTGTAGAAGCCTGGGCAAATCATTTAACCCAGTTTCCTCATCTGAAAAAATGAGCTGGAGAACGAAATGATAAACTACTTCAAGAAGAGAACAAAAGAAGTCATAAAGAATTAGATACAATTGAAAATGACTGAACAGCAACAACAAGTAATGCAGTGGATAGAGAGCTGAGTTTGGAATCAAGAAGATGAGTTCAAATCTAGATTAAGTCACTTACTAACTGTATAACCTTACCACCCATGAAAATGAGAATGTCAGCATCTTCCAACAGGCATCAGGTTAAGAATCCTATAGCCTTGTCTCAATTTTAAGGTCTTATTTTGTCCAGATGAATCTATGCACTATCTCTCAGGTGAGTAAATACCATATTTGCAATCATGAACATTTAGTAGACAATGTACAAACTGAATTAGGGTAATAACAAAATATGGAAATGGATTATTTTGACATGACTAAAATCCCTCACAGAAAGAACTTTTTGCCGTAACTAGAAGTGGAAATAGAGAGTCATGAAGTTTTACAGGATTCTGAATTGAAGAAGGAATGAACTTCTAAATGGACTCAACCTCAACAGGAAGATAAATATTATTAGAGCACTAAATTTTTCATTTTCAGACCTTAGTCTTAGTGTCTATTTTAATGCCATACAGACCAGCTGGAAGAGACTAAAGTAATCACCACCCAAAAACAGTGATATTCAAAAATTATAGGGGAAAGGAATAAAAGGAATTTCTAGCTCTGTCTCTGCCCACACTAGAATATCCAGATTGGAAACACTGGCTCTGCCTGGGAAAAAAAGTTGAAAGTATTCTCTTCATCAATATCATTGTATTGTGTCAATGGGCCATACACACATACTCTCATACTCACAATTCAATTCATTCTCCATTATTCATGTAATAGGAGAAGATCAACAAAAAGACATGTGACATGTTGGGATGTGTTCACAGAGTTAGTAAATAACCCAGAATCACCTAATCCAATCCATATTTAAATAAGAATCTCTACCACAACATTTCAAATGGGGAGAAACATGGCTTTGCTTGAAAACATCTAAGGATAGGAGACCACGAATTCATGAGGAAGCTTATTTCATTTTTCGACAGTTCTAATTGTTAAAAAATTGTTTCCTTATATTAACCTTAGTTGTTCTAATTCTAGCCTTTAATCTAAGAGCCTTATTTTAAAAAAAAATTAGACTTTTTTCAAATACAAATCTGCCCTTTTTTCTTCTCCCAAGTAAAAAAGAAAGAAAAAGAAAGCCCTGGTTACAAGCACATATAGTTAAGCAAAACAAATTCCCACTTTGGCCATGTCTAAAATTCATATTTCAATCTATGTTCTGAGTTCACCACCACTCTATTAGGAGATGGATTTCAACATAAGGTCTCTGTGATTTTAATTATTGGAGTTTCTAAGTCTTTCAAAGTAGATTGTCTTTATAACATTATTGTTATTATATAAATTGTTTTCCTCATTCTGCTAACTTCACTTGACATCAAGTTACAACTATCAATGCATCAATATATCTATTTTTCCTGTAGCCTCTTCAGTATTTGTCATTTTCTTTTTTTATAATCTAAGTCAATATAAGGGGTATGAGATTTTTAATTTGCATTTATCTAATTATTGGTTATTTAGAGCCTTTTTTAAAAAATATGGTATTGACAGCTTAGATTCTTTCTTTGCAAACTCCCTGTTCATATCCTTAATCATTCATCAACTTAAAAATGTTTCTTATTCTTATAAATTTTCCTTTGGTTCCCTCTATATCTTAGAAAAAAAGACATTTAGAGAAATTTGATACAAAATCCCCCTCATTTATCTGCTTCTCTTCTAATTTTAACAATGTTGGTTTTATTTGTACAAAAACTTCAATTTTACATCATCAAAATTATTCATTTTACCTTCTATGACCTTTTCTTTCTCTTTTTTGGTCATAACTTGACCCCTGACTATAACTCTGAAAGGTTCATTTCTTCTTTGCTTTTGAAATAAATGAATGCTTTATGGTAGCAAAGAACTATAAATTACAGAATTGCCCCTCAACTGGGGAATGGCTGAACAAGTTGTAGTATTTGGTTGTGATAGATTTTGTGCTATAAGCAATGATGAGCTCACTGATCTTAGAAAATCATGAGAAGACTTACATGAAAGGATGAAGAACTAAGAGAACATTGTATATGGCAATAGCAGTATTGTTTTAAGAATGACTTTGAGAAACTGTCATTTTCTAGTTTAAATACACTTATTTCTTAATTGGTTATGAATTCACATTTTTAATTTTTGATATGTAATTTCATTTTATTTTTTCCTCTTTTAAAAATCAAATTAGCTGATGGTTTATTTTTTCCTTTTTCTTTCTATTTGGTCTTCTTGATCTAAGAGATTTAGGAAATTTACTTTCTTGGTTTCTTGAAATATAATAACAAGGCTATTAAGGGGGTTATGGCATTCACATATTTTCAATAATTTTAAAATTTTGAATTAGTTTCTGGGTCTCAATTCTGTTTTTACTATAACATGTTTTTTCAGTCTTTTGGTTTAATTTTTTTTTGTCTCACGGAGTCACTAGTTTCTATTTGATCATTCACTGTTGTTTGAGGTTTTTGTGCCTTTTATTCCAAGTTATAATCTCCCTTTCAAAATCTTTTTTTCTATATCCTTGATTGCTTTTCTCATTTTTTTCTTTAGAGCTCTGTCCTTGTGCAATAAGTCTATAACCTTTAAAATATTATATAAATGTCATTTATTATTATAAAGTCCATTTTCATTTGAAACCTTGTGATTATCTAGTTTTTCTCATGAGAAAGAACATCTAGGAAAACAAAGAAAAGATTCATTCTCAGCCATCTTTAAACCATGCTTTCTTCACATAGGCCATCATAATAGCTAGCATTCATATAATGCTTTAAGTTTTGCAAAGCAATTTATAAATGTTATTTCATTTAATCTTCACTACAAGTCTGGGATAGAGGTGCTATTATAATACCTATTTTATAGATGAGGAAATTAAGGTAGATAGAGATTAAGTGACTTGCTCAAATTCACACAGTTAGTAAGTATCAGAGGTTATATTTGAAATCAGGTCTTGAAATCCAGGTCCCTCACTCTAACCACTGAATTCTCAAACTGCCTGGAATTTCTATTTTTCCTCCTCCTAGGACTATTCTAGGCTTTAGGAGTCATGGACAAACTAGATACATTGAGGAAAAACAATGTTAAAGAGTCTAAAAGGAGTACAGAAGAAATTTATCCCATGCCAAAAAAGAGAAGTTCCCCTCAATAAAGGAGAAAAAAGGACTTCCAGCAAGTTATCCCTGCTGTTATAAGCTTAAGTCTGCTTTCCTCTGGACTGTATCCTGTATATATTTGTAAAAGTGTCACAGATCTTTTGAGAGATGTTTTGTACCAATTACAATTATTATTTCCATCTTAGCAAATTTTTTTCTTAAAGTTAATTAAGTGTAGTCAAGTAGTTGTTATTAACTGTTAATCTTTAGTTGAGAGAAACACACTGGTAGGAGCCCATAACTCACAGTACTAGGAGAGAAAAAATGAAAAAAAAAAACCCAAAAAGCAAAAAAAACATGGCCAGTCTGTAAAGCCCAATCATAGAGACTTAAAGGGTATGGTAGCAGCCTTGTTCTGACTGAAAGTGTGAATGGAGGGTGGGAGAGAACATGGGCTACATATAAATCAATGTGTAAACAATTCTGCTTGCAAAATGCTTAGGACCTGGTTGAGGAAATTGGGTACACATGCATAGAAAGTTATAGATGATATTAAAAAATTAGCAGTGTAAGAGCAGCACACAATATATTTTAAAATCCCTCTGCTATTCTAGACCTTCAAGTGCCTGAATATGATGGCGCTTAAAGATGATGGGCTGCCTAAAGTTATGGTTTACCTTTAACTGGTAAAGTTGTTCTGTAACTTCACTGACCTGGGAAGACTTTTCTTGCCTTCATGGCTAATACTTTAAGATTTCCCATATTATGCTCTGTCAGTATAAAGTAGCGTTACTGGTAATACAGAAATGCAGCTCCCAGAGGTGACAGGTCCCAGCTTGCACCTCCCCATGTACTGAACTCCTCAAACTGGACTTGCCTGCACCTGTACTGCCTATGAGTTGATTTTCTAGTATGATGATGAAGGTAAGTGCAGGAGTCCTTCTCCTTGCCATCTCCATGGTCTTCCCTCTGGCTGTTGCCCACACGATCCTTGGCACTTTTTCATTGGTAAAGACCTAAACAGAGTTTCAAAGGAGATCATGGACGTAACAAAGCATAACGAAAATTATAAAGGATTATGTAAATGTAAGAGGGCAGATTGTTATTATTGTTTTTTGTGGTTCCTATGCCTTGGGAAGCCCAGGGAAGAAGATAAAGGTGACAGTTATCAAACTAGGATGTTCCTAGTGGAACATCCCTTCACAAACAAATGGGAACTAGATGCAATTTGATCAACTTGATTTTCTCATCTGCTGTGGGCCCTCTCCCATCAGCGAAACAATTTTTACTCTTAAGCCCATGGGATCAATAGTTATTAAAGTGGTAATGATTTTTTAGCTCTGATTCTGTGGATGCAAAGAAGAGAAGCATAAGTCAGTCACTAGTTCCTTTTCTAAGGAAATAAAAGGTGCTGGTCGTAGCAGGCTTTTCTAAGGCAAAGGACCAAGGCACAAGGAAGGTATGGTTTGGAATGCAAACCCATTGAAAAGAGTCCCATTGAGTCCAATTCTCTTCCAAAACAAAGGAGCATAAGACATAATCCTACAAACAGATACTTCACAAAACCTTCTGGGGGAGGTAGGGTGGGGAGGGAAGGAATGGGAAGGAGCAGAGGATAATTCTACCTGGCAAAGGATGTGTGAGTACTAGCCTAAGTGGTAATAATTATAGTTCACATTTATAGGGGATGCGACTAAACCTGCCATTTCATCGGTATAGGGAACTCCAAGGTGAGGAAATTCCTTCTTAAAGTACAGGTTGGCACCTTTTCTGAAACTATTTTCTTAGATCATTGCTTGGAGCAAGGAAAAGTTTAGTGACTTATTCAGGGTCATGTAGTTTGTGTCAGAAGTTGAAATTTAACTCAGGTTTCTATACACAATATTACATTGACTCGTACATTTATATAGTTGAGTTGTTTCAGTTGTATATTACTCTTCACGACCCTTTCTGGGGTTTTCTTGACAAAGATACTTGACATTTCCTTCTCCAGCTCATTTTACAGATGAGGAAACTGAGGCAAACAGGATTAAGTGACTTGCCCAGGGTCATACAGCTATTGACAACATATTTGAACTCAGGAAAGTAAATTTTACTACCTTCACTACTAGCACTCTACACTGTACTTCCTAGCTGTCCTATATAAGATTTAATACATTGTACAAAACGATCTTCCCACAGCAACCTTATGAGGTGGGTGCTACAAGTAATGTCACATGGTTTACCCATGGTAACATAGCTAGTAAGCAACAGAGTCAGGACAATGACCCAATTCTTCTAATTCTAGTCAACTTTCCTACTCTATTCCACTGTAGAAAAAAATATTGCCCTATAGGTTCTGGGATCAACCAACCCCATAAAAAGATCTGTTGAAACAAATCCAGTTGTTCAAGCCAATGAATCTCACTGGTCCTTACTTGATCTCTAAATGAGGGAATGCAAACTGAGGGAATTGAATGTTATGATTTTTAAATTTCCTTCTCAAAATTTGTTCCTTAGTACTTTAAAAAAATTTCATTTCTTTCTAGCCTCTAGAAGGGAAATTCAGGTTAACACCTGTGGCCCTACCTTATTAGAGACACATACCCAGGCAGATCACTGTTGCCTTGGAAGAGATCATGGCTCACCAATCTACCTCATGTCATTTGCCTTTAGAGATTGTAATAGTAGGCAATACTACCTCCCTGTGGAGAAATCCTGCAGATTTGAATCCAGCAATAAAGAGATGGGGGATATGTATCAATCTACTCTTGTGTCTGATCCCCTAGTAGGGGAATAATTGATACAACTGGAAAAGTTGAGATCTATATATCTGGGGGGGGGGGGAATTCAATTTGGGCTATCTCAATGCTTTTGGAAGTGATACTGAGCACACTGTGGGTTCCTGCATTCACTGGCTCAATTCCAGCAGTCACCCAACTTGTCGGCAAAGCCCATTTACTCAGCTCCAAACTGGGAGTAGTGCCAAGAATCAAACTTCCAGGTTTTTACCACCCCAGCTGCTTGGGGAATTTGAGCAGAGTCTGAATGAGTTTTGTAATCTGGGAGACTTGGCATTAATATTATACTTTCTTTTACCAATCTGATGAATGTTTTATTATTTCTAATGAACTTAATAAAGGAGAGTTAATAATACACATCAGGGATGGATTGAAATGAGGTGACTAGGAGAATGGGGGACTGAGCCAAATAAGTTTGTTGGTGGAAATATAAGTGAAAGTCCCTAGACAGAAGTGAACTGGGTATCACCTAAACAAAGTAAGAGTTAAGGGATCACTGGCAACTAGATGCTCTGAGGTCATGGCCAGAAAGAGGGAGGTTGGCCAATAGAGAGCTCCCTAGTGTTGGGAAGTTTCCACTACATAGATTTCAGAAACTCAATGTTAAATGAACTGTAGTGATAAAAAGAGACCTGATCATGCTCTCTTTCATAGAAGGAAATACAAATAAATACACACATGCATACAAACATATACATATACATACTAATGTTTCTCTTATCCAGAAATGAGATTTTTATTGTTATAGGTATACTTCCCTTCCCTACTTCTGAGTATGGCATAGAAATAGAATTCTGCTTCTAATTCAAGAGTGTAGAAAATTGAAATAGCTTCCACAGTGAAGTAACCTTCAGTGTGACTCAAGGTTCTTTGGAAACATTTTTGGTCATGGGGGTGGGGAGGAATTACTGAAGAGTATTTTAGGTACTTTAGAATGGTGAAATAAATTTTGACTGGCCCCTTGATTGTTCCCCCTGCCATGTGATAGCAGCAAGGAGGTGACATACTTGCTCATGTTTTAGAAAATTTCAATAGTATTCTATTTTTTCCAATTACAAGTAAAGATAATTTTCAATATTCATTTTTGTAAGATTTTGATTTCCAGATTTTTTTCTCCCTCTTCTTACTTGCCCTCTCCCCAAGACAGAAAGTAATCTGTTAATAAAAATAAAGTTTAAAACAAGTATGCTTTGATATGCATTCAGAGTCCATCAGTTCTCTCTCTAGAAGTGAATGGAATTTTTCATTATGGGTCCTCTAGGATTAGTTTGGATTGTTGTCTTGATAAAATCCCAGCTTTTTCTGAAACCATTCTGCTAATCATTTCTTATAACACAATAGTATTCCATTACAATCGTATATCATAACTTATTCTGTTATTCCCCAATTCCCTCAGTTTCCAATTCTTTGCTACCACAAAAAGAGCTGCCATAAATATTTTGTACAAACATGTGCTTTCCTCTTTTCTTTGAACTTTTTGAGACACAGACTTAGGAGTGGTATTGCTTAGTCAAAGGATATGGTGATTCTTTGGGTTTAGTTCCAAATTGTTCCCCAGAATGGTTGGATGATTACATAACTTCATCAACAATGCATTAGTGTCTTGATTTTTTGAGATCCCCTCCAGCATTTGTCATTTACCTATTCTTTTATGTTAGCCAATCTGAAGGTATTATCGGAGGTAATATCTCAAAGTTGTTTTAATTTGCATTTCTCTGATCAGTAGTGAATTAGAACATTTTTCCATATACCTACTGATAACTTTGATTTCTTCTTCTGAAAACTTCTTGTTCAGATGCTATTCATCAATTAGGGAATAACTCATATATACAAATTTGGTTTGTTTTCTATATATTTGAGAAATGAGGTCTTTAGCAATGAGATACTTGCTGCAATAGTTTTTACCCAGTTTCCAGTTTTCCTTCTAATTCTGGATGTGTTAATTTTGTGCAAAAATCTTTTAATTTCATGTAATCAAAATGTTCCATTTTGACTTTCTATGATTCTATTCCTTGTGTGGTCATAAACCTTTCCTTTATCCATAGATCTGACAGGTACATTTTTCCATGTTCCTCTAATTGACTTGTGATATTCCCCCTTTATGTCTAAATCATTTATCTGTTTTGAGATGTTAATCTATGCCTAGTTTCCATCAAACTGCTTTCCAGTTTTCACAATAATTTTTGTCAAATGGTGAATACTAATCCTAAAATCTTGGAATCTTTGAATTTATCAAATATGAGATTAAAATGATCATTTACTAATGTGTATTGTGTATCTTTCTAACACAATCAATTCACTCTTACACCTTCTTTCTACATAGAATCCAACTACCCTAATAATGATAACATTTTTAGAAGGTACATTTATCATCACTTTATCATCTTCCCATGTAGGAAGACAATTGAGCTCATTGTAATTTGACATTCACATTTACCTTGTTATGCTTCTCTTGAGTCTTATATTTGAAAGTCAAACTATTTATTCAATACTCTGTTTTTTTTTTTTTTCATTAGAATGCCTGAAAGTCCTCTACTTCATTGAATATCCATTTCCCCCCTGAAGAATTATACTGTTTTTCTGGGCAGGTTATTCTTGGTTGTAATCTTAACTGTTTTTGACTTCCAGAATCAGAACATAATAAATCCCACAACTCCTTTACCATAATATTTGCTAAGTTTTGTGTGATACTAATTGTGGCTCCATGGTTTTTGAATGGTTTCTTTCTGAATGCTTAAAAAAATGCTTAAATGCTTCTTTGATTTAGAACTCTGTAGCAGTGGTCCTCAAAGTGTAGTCCAAAGAATTGTTGGTGTCTCTGAAACCCTTTCAGAGGGTCTACAAATTCAAAATTATTTTTTATTTCTAATGTAGTAAATAGTTATAAATATAACCCATGTGAACAAAAACTCTTTGAACAGATCCTCGATAGTTTTTTTTAACAACATGAAGATACTGAGAACAAAAGTTTGAGAACCACTGCTCTGTAGCTTTCATTTTTAGGATGTATTTTAAGTGGTAATTGGTAGATACTTTCAATTTCTATTTTGCCATTGGGTTCAAGGGTATAAAAATAGTTTTCCTTCCTAATTTCTAGAAATATGATGTCTAGACTTATTCTTTCATCATGATTTTCAGGTAGTCTGATAATTCTTAAATTATCTCTCCTGTATCTATTTTATAGGTCAGTTGTTTTTCCAACAAAATATTTCATATTTTCTTCTATTTTGACCTTGTTTTATTGTTTCTTGATGTCTCATAGTCATTTAACTTGCATTTGTCCAATTTTAAATTTTAAGTAATTATTTCCTTCAGTGAGTTTTGTACCTTTTTTTTCCATTTAGCCAATTCTGCATTTTAGGGACTTAATTTCAGCAGGGGATTTTTGTGCTTCTTTTTCCTTTTGACTATTCTTATTTTTAATGTATTATTTTGTTTTAATATTTTTATGTCTTTTACTCAGGTGTTAATTGGCTTTTCATATTTTTCTTTCTTTGCTTTTATTTCTTTACCTAATTTTTCCTTTAATACTTTTATTTTGAAAACCTTTTTTAAAAGATCTTTTAGGAATTTTTGTTGGGCTTATGGCCAATTCCCATTTTGACTTGAGGTTTTACTTATAGATATTTTCAATTCCATTATCTTCTTCTGAGTTTATATCTTGATCTTCTCTGAAGCCATAGTAGCTTTTTATGGTCAGATTCTTTTTTTGTTATTGTTTGCTTATTTTTTTCACCCTATGTTTTGATTTGGAGCTTTATGTTAATTTCTAGCTCCAATCTCATTGTGGGGCAGGAGGAAAATGGCACTGTCTCAAGCTTCAGATTTTTTTTTTTACATTGCTATTTCAGAACTAGTTCTAGGTGGTTGAAAATTTGAAATAAGATGGTGAGTTCTGGGGAGAAGAGTCACTACATTTTTGGTCACCACTAAACTTCTTACCTAGGAAGGACTCCTGCTCCCTTGGGATTGTAATTGATACTGTTCCTCAGGATCCCTGCTCCTTTGGATCCTCAGAATCCTCTGAGACAAGAAGTGATATTAAGCCCTTAAGGTTTCCATAGCCTCTTGACTGATAGAGCTCCTCTCTACCCCTTGACCTAAAAGTGGGTATAGGCCATGCATTTTTTAAAATTTATTCTATTGATTTATTTTAATTATGAAGCTTTTTATTTACAAAGCATATGCATGGGTAATTTTTTTCCAACATTGACCTTTTGTTGCAAATTTTCCCCTCCTTCCCACACCCCCTGCCCTAACTGGCAGGTAGTCCAATACATGTTAAATATGTTGAAATACATGTTAGATCCAATATATGTATACATATCTATTTAGTTAGCTTGTTGCACAAGAAAAATCAGCTCAAGAAGGAAGAAAAAGAAAAACTGAGAAAGAAAAAACAATGCAAGCAAATAACAACAGAGAGAGTGAGAATGTTACATTGTGTTCCACACTCTGTTCCCATGGTTCTCTCTCCGGGTGTAGGTGGCTCTCTTCGTCACTGCACAAGTGGAACTGGTTTGAATCATCTCAATATTGAAGAGAGCCACTTCCATCAGAAATGATCATTATTTTGTCTTTGTTAACATTGTCTTGTTGTTTAGGCAATGCATTTTCCAAGTAACATCAGTTCCTACATCCAGTGCTAGCACAGAAATCTCCATAGTCTCTTTGTGACTAGGGGCCAGGTCCCTTTAATGTCTCTAAACTGTTGTTTTTGTCACTCCCATTTAGTCCCATCATTGTTTTTTTTTTTTTTTTTTTTAATTCGTGTGGGTTCTGGACCAGCCTCTACTCTCACATTATAGATCTCTTCTTCTGGTCTCTTAAGTTGTATTGGACTAGAAGAAAGTCTCACTCTGACATTGTCAGCTTTGCCATTCCAGCATTCAATCTGAGGTGTTATTTCAAAGTTGTTTGAAGGAGTATGAAGGAGTGTATTTTCTCCTCCAACCTTTTGACTCCAACCCCAGAAGTTAGTAGGGGATTTCTTAGTGAACCAATGAGTATGAAAATGGGAATCCTATTCTCTTACTGAAATAGGAAAAAATAAGAAGTATGCATTAAAGCCCATACATTTTTGAAAAACAATAAGGTCCCCATTAAAACCTAATACACGTAATTCTAATAGCCTGATTACCTGGTTTCCCAGATTTCAACAGCAAGAAATGAATTGACAAAAATGAGGAATAACGATTTGGTAGGAAAGGAAAACACATCAATCCTAGAAAATCAAGAGAGTCTAGAGCCAATTAGTATAGGAATACAAAATCCAACATAGGGGCATTACTGTGTTAATTACAGCACAGTACAACAACTGATACTCTTAAATATGACATTGAATTGCCATAAAAAACTAAATTATATTATGGTCAGATTATTCTGTATAAAAATTCAGGAAAATACACATTTTAATTTAATTTAAAATGTAATTTTAGAAACTTCACTAAGATGATTAATTTAAAAAATAAATTATCGTGTTGAAAAGGGCAATTTTCTAGAAAAATCCATTTATATGGAGCATCTTATTTTCCAACAATGCCAAATAATTGAAGTTTGATACATATATGTGTATCATGACTGGAGGTATGTAGGTGTTACAGTAAATAGAGCACTGGACCAAAAGTTCAAATCTGTGCTCAGCTGTTGCATTGCTTCAGACACTTGTTACCTCTATGACCCCATATTCATCATGCCTCAGTTTCCTTATCTACAAGAAATAGAGATAATAAAAGCACTTGCTTCCCAGAATTATTGTAAATCATTTCTTTCCAGAGTCTGGCTTGGATTGTCCAAATCCATCCTAAATAATTACCTTCTCTTCTATTTCAAATATTGAAAGACCAATCATGTTGAATAAGCCAGTCAGCTCTTTTTTGAACATAGTTGTTTGCATGTTATGTTCCCCATAATATTATAAGATTATAAGCTCTATGACAGCTGGGTGCTGGTCTTTCTTTGTATCCCGGGGGCTTGGATAGTGCTTGGCATGTAATTGTTTCGTGATGATACAGTCATGAACCTATTTGACACAGTGGATAAAGTGTTGGGGCTGGAGTCAGAACATCTCATCTTTCTGAGTTCAAATCTTGCCTTAGACACTTACTAGCAGTGTGACCCTGGACAAGTCACTTCATACTGTTTGCCTCAGTTGCCTCATCTATAAAATAAGCTGGAGAAGGAAATGACAAACCATTCCAGTATCTTTACCAAGATGCGCCCCAAAATGGAATCACAAAGAATCAGACATGACTAAATATTACTGAACAAAAAGAGAGGTGTTGACAACTTCTAAGGGTACTTACAACTCTATGATCTTATAAGTGATTCTGGGACTAAATCAACACTTTAGATATAATAGATATTTATTAAATTAAAAGGAAATTCTCACTGCATTCATGTATATATGCATTTGTGCATATAAACACATTTATATGTATACACACAAATCTATATACCTTAGAGGCCATATATGTTAACATTTTTAGTGGATTAAAGTATTCCTCCACACTTGGGCAGGATTAGCACTCAGCCTACACACACAGACTAACTTCCAAGTATGAAGTATATATCTCTAGAAATGCCTTGGAATTCTTGAATAAGTAGCCATGCAAAAACTTTACAATTTGTCTTAATGAATCATGGATTGGAGTTAGAAGGGACCTAATAGGTGATCTAACCTCCCTCATTTTACATGTAAGGGAAGAAAGGGATTATTATTTTCCCAAATTCTTCTGAATAAAATATTCTTTCCATTATTATCATGCTATTTCTCCATTGTTAATGACATACATTGTCCTTTATTTGGATTTCCTGCCACGTAGCCAGATCCTTGATTTATTTTCATTTGTTATGAAATGACTCACAAGCATCAAATTTCAGAGCTTGAGCAGTTACCTTCTGAGGATATATAATAAAGAAGAATCTTGTGAGTCTGGCAATTGAGGACTAGGACAATATAATACCATCTTACCTTTCTAGCCTTATGTCACATTGATCAACTTGATAGTCTCTAAATTTCAGGAAAATTGGACTACTAGCTGTTGTCTGAAACTGGAAGATCATCTCCTACCTCTGCCTAAGGAATATAATCCTCATCTTCATCTTCAGAATTTTCCTTCTTCAAGGCTGTTCTCAGGCTTTATTTTCTCCATGAAGCTTCCTCTGATTGCTCCCCTCTCTTTAAACCAGGAGTGTTTAACTACTCTGGTGTATGGACCCCTTCGTCAGACTATTGAAGCCTATGCATCCCCTTCCACTCCTCTCTGAATAATGTTTTTTTAAAAGCTTTTTATTTTCAAAACATATGCATGGATAATTTTTCAACATTGACCTTTGCAGTTATGTTTCAAATTTTCCCCTCCTTCCCCCCACCTCCTCCCCTACATGGCAAGCAATCCAATATATATTATACATGTTAAAATATATGTTAACTCTAATATGTGTAAACATATTTATACAATTCTCTTGTTACAAAGAAAATTCGGATCAAAAAGGAAAGAAAATGAGTAAGGAAACAAAATGCAAGCAAAGAACATCAAACAGAGTGAGAATGTTATGTTGTGATTCACATTCAGTTCCTCAGTCTTCTCTCTGGGTGTAGATGGCTCTCTTCATTACAAGATCATTGGAATTGGCCTCAATCATCTCATTGTCGGAAAGAGTCACGTCCATCAGAATTAATCACGTATAATGATCTCCTGGTTCTGCTCATTTCACTCAGCACCAGTTCCTGTAAGTCTCTCCAGGCCTCTCTGAAATCATCCTGCTGATCATTTCTTATAGGACAATAATTCCATAACATTCATATACCACAATTTATTCAGCCATTCTCCAATTGAGGGGCATCCACTCAGTTTCTAGTTTCTCGCCACTATGAAAAGAGCTGCCACAAACATTTTTGCACATGTGAGTCTCTTTCCCTCTTTTAAGATCACTTTGGGATATAAGCCCAGTAGAAACACTGCTGGATCAAAGGGTATGCACAGTTTGATAACTTTTTGAGCATAGTTCCAAATTGCTCTCCAGAATGGCTGGATCCATTCACAACTCCACCAACAATGTATTAATATCCTAATTTTCCCACATCTCCTCCAACATTCGTCATTATCTTTTCCTGCCATCTTAGCCAATCGCAGAGGTGTATAGTGGTATCTCAGAGTTGTCTTAATTTGCATTTTTCTGATCAATAGTGATTTAGAGCATCTTTTCATGTGATTAGAAAATTGTTCATATCCTTTGACCATTTATCAATTGAAGAATGGCTTGAATTCTTATAAATTTGAGTCAATTCTCTATATATTTTAGAAATGAGGCCTTTATCAGAACCCTTAAATGTAAAAATGTTTTACCAATTTATTACTTCCCTTTTAATCTTGTCTGCATTAATTTTGTTTGTACAAAAACATTTTTAACTTAATACAACCAAAATTATCTATTTGGTGTTCAGTTATGAGTTCCATTTCTTCTTTGGACACAAATTCTTTCCTTTTTCACAGACCTGAGAGGTAAATTATCCTATATTCTTCTAATTTGTTTATAATAATCACTACTTATGTTTAAATCATGAACTCATTTTGACCTTATCTTGGTATGTGGTGTTAGGTGTGGGTCAATGTTTAGTTTCTTCCATACTAGTTTCCAATTTTCCCAGCAGTGTTTGTCATATAGTGAATTTTTATCCCCAAAGCTGGGGTCTTTGGGTTTATCAAACACTAGATTGCTATAGTTATTGACTATTTTGTCCTGTGATTCTAATTTATTCCACTGAACAACTGCTCTATTTCTTAGCCAATACCAAATGGTTTTGATGACCACTGCTTTATAATATAGTTTTAGAGCTGGCACAGGTAGGCCATCTTCATTGGCATTTTTTTCATTAATTCCCTTGAAATTCTTGACCTTTTGTTCTTCCAGATGAACTTTGTTATTATTTTTTCTAGATTTGTAAAATAATTTCTTGGGAATTTGATTGGTATGACACTAAATAAGTAGATTAATTTAATTATATTCTCTAGGCCAACCCACGAGCCCTTAATATTTTTCCATCTGATTAGATCTGACTCTATTTGTGTATTAAGTGTTTTGTAGTTGTGTTCATATAGCTCCTGACTTTCCCTTGGCAGGCAGATTCCCAACTATTTTATATTATTAATAGTTATTTTGAATGGGATTTCTTTTTGTGTCTCTTGCTGCTGGAGTTTGTCACTAATATATAAAAATGCTGATGATTTATGTGTATTTATTTTGTATCCTGAAACTTTGCTAAAGTTGTACATTATTTCTAGTAATTTTTTAGTTGATTCTCTAGGGTTCTCTAAGTATACCATCATATCATCTGCAAAGAGTGATAATTTGGTTCCCTCATTTCCTATTCTAATTCCTTTAATCTCTTTTTCTTCTCTTATTGCCAAAGCTAACATTTCTAATACAATATTGAATAGTAATGGTGATAGTGGGCAACCTTGTTTCACTCCTGATCTTATTGGTAATGGTTCTAGCTTGTCCTCATTACATATGATTTTTGCTGATGGTTTTAAATAGATGCTACTGATTATTTTAAGGAAAAATCCATTTTGAATGTTTTTAAATATATAAAATGAAATCCATAGGATTACAAAAATTATTAGACTGGTGGATCAGGGAATGTTAGGTGTAATTTAACTCAACGTTGGCAAAACTTTTGATAAAGTATTTTGTACTATTCCTTCACAAAGAAATGGAAATATGTACTTTAGAAGATAAAATAATGAGATATGTTTAGAACTGACTGAATGAATTCTCTCAAAGAATAGTTAATAGTTTAATGTCAATGTAGGAGGAGGACACCCATGGAGTACTGCCAAGGAATTGTGTTAAGTTATGCTACTCGACATTTTTCAATGAGTTGGATAACAAGATGAATGATACATGCTCACCAAATTTTCAAATGATATGAAGCTAGGAGAGATACTTAACACAATGGATGAGAAAACCAAGATCTAAAAAGAGTTTGACAGGCTAGAGAACTGAGATGAATAAAATAAAATTTGATTGGAATAAAGGTGAAGTTTTAGCTTAGTTACCAAAAAAATCAATTTTATAAATATGAGATGGGGACTCTATGCTCCATACAAGTTGCCATTGTGAGATAGCAAACAGAAAAGCTAATGTGATCTTGAGCTACATTAAGAAAGTAGCAGAGCTTTCAGGAATAGAAATCATTCCATCATTGCCAACTCTCATCGGACCTCACTTGGGAGATGGTAAGGTACCATATTTGAAAAAAGACAATAAATGGAAAAGTGTCCAGAGGAAGAATATTAGGATGGTGAAGAGCCTTGAATTAATGTCAGATGAGGATCATTTGAAGGGCTGACAAGTGGAAGAGAGATCAGGCTTGATCTCTATGGTACCAGAGAATAGACCCAGGACCAATAGAAGTCACAAAGAGGTGATTTTACAAAAAGCCTTGATGTAAAAAGAAACTTGAAGTCAGGAAACAATTTCTTGATAATTAGAACTGCTTCAAAGTGGAATGGCTTGCTTTGAAAAGAGTTGAATCTCCTCTCTTTAGACATCTTTCTTTTTTTTTTTTTTAATAGCCTTTTATTTACAGGATATATGCATGGGTAACTTTACAGCATTAACAATTGCCAAACCTCTTGTTCCAATTTTTCACCTCTTACCCCCCCACCCCCTCCCCTAGATGGCAGGATGACCAGTAGATGTTAAATATATTAAAATATAAATTAGATACACATTAAGTATACATGACCAAAACGTTATTTTGCTGTACAAAAAGAATCAGACTCTGAAATATTGTACAATTAGCTTGTGAAGGAAATCAAAAATGCAGGTGTGCATAAATATAGGGATTGGGAATTCAATGTAATGGTTTTTAGTCATCTCCCAGAGTTCTTTTTCTGGGCATAGCTGGTTCAGTTCATTACTGCTCCATTGGAAATGATTTAGTTGATCTCGTTGCTGAGGATGGCCTGGTCCATCAGAACTGGTCATCATATAGTATTGTTGTTGAAGTATATAATGATCTCCCGGTCCTGCTCATTTCACTCAGCATCAGTTCATGTAAGTCTCTCCAGGCCTTTCTGAAATTATCCTGTTGGTCATTTCTTACAGAACAGTAATATTCCATAATATTCATATACCATAATTTATTCAGCCATTCTCCAACTGATGGACATCCATTCAGTTTCCAGTTTTTAGCCACTACAAAAAGGGCTGCCACAAACATTCATGCACATACAGGTCCCTTTCCCTTCTTTATAATCTCTTTGGGATATAATCCCAGTAGTAACACTGCTGGATCAAAGGGTATGCACAGTTTGATAACTTTTTGAGCATAGTTCCAAACTACTTTTAGACATCTTTCAATAGAAGTTAGATGACCATTTTTATATACTAGATAGTAGCTTAAGTCCCTTGTAAATTTCAAATGTTTTTATTCTGGCCTTAAGCAGAGTGGGTTCTGATATTTTTCCATGTTCTGAAAAATACTCATTATTAATTAATGACAGAATTCAAGTCTACCAGGATACTACCTGGTATACAGAACAGTTTGCTCACTAATACTAAAGTAAAATGTTATAATAATAAGACTTCTGGCTCTGCCTAATACCTACTAGTTGTGAAAACTCGGCAAGACACTTCATTTCTCTGAGTCTCAATTTCCCCTTCCTTGAACTAGGGAAAATAACACTTGTCCTACTCACCCCACCCATTTGGAAGGATCAAATGGAATTATATGTATATCTATCTATCTATCTATCTATCCATGTGTACATGAGAGAGAACTTTGAAAAGTGAGATATAAATGAAATATTATTGGCCTAAAAGAAAATGAATAAATTGTAGAAATTCTTAAACTCCTTGAGAACCAGGATTATATTTTTCTTTCTTTGCATCCCCAGCACTTAGTGCAGTTTCTGATATCTACCAGGTGAATAATAAATTCTTATTAACTACCTGACTGATTTAGGACAATGAGATGCTCTGGAGTAAAGAGAATCTGGCTTAAATAAAATGTTGCATCACTCAATTTTGAATGATACTGATGATAATAAATAGGTATACTAGAAACAAATAAAAGGCCATATGCCAAAGACCACAGCAAAATAAATCCCCGGGAGGAAAGCTCAGATTGTAGCATAACATGATTATTTTTGTCTCATTGGCGAAAACAACTAGAGTTCAGATCAGTTCATAGGCTCAGAGATTTAGAATTGGAAGGGAAATCAGGCCATCATGTAAGTCTGGCTCATTTTTGAAAATTTTATTTTTTTCAATGAACAAAAATCTCTTTTCTCTTTCTCCTATCCCATCTCTCCCCTCAACTAAAAAGAAAAAGAAAAAGAAAACCTTCATAACACATATATATGTTTGAGCAAAACAAATTCCAATTGGCTTGGTTCCAAAAATTGTCTCACTATGCCTCCTGAGTCTAATCACCTTTTTCTCAGGAGGTGGGTACTATGTTTAATTATAAACTTGACCTGTTTATTTAATGGGTAAGGAAACTGACTTGCCCAAAGTCACATAGTTAGCAAGAGGTAGAGCTAAGAATCTAAGCCAGGTCCCCTGATTCAAAATTCAGTCTCTTTCCATTGCACCATACCAGCACTCAAGAAGAGAAAAAAGATATTATCTGAAAACAAATAATTTATTAATATGAAGGGACAATGATTTAGATAACAAGTAAAAGAATCAGAATTTGAACCTAGCTCTTCTGCCTCTTTCTACTACAATTCAATTAAAGAATAATTAAGTTCTCACTGTCCGTAAACCACTGGAGCTACAAAGCTAAAATTGGCACATTCCCTGCCCTCAAGGAGATTGAACTCTATTAGGAAGCTGGCATCAGAGAAAATGGTTCAATATGCATAACATAAAATAGGGCATAATAAGGACAAAAAACATAAAGCACTCTAGGAAATTTTGAGAAAGTAGTGAATATTGTTAGCTGAAGAGGTCATGGAAGGCTTCAAGAAGGAGCTGATCCTTAAATGAAGCCCTGAAAAGAAAGATGTTTAAAAGATAACCAAGTAGCATGATAGAAAAATCTGGCCCTTCAAATCTAAATCCTGGTGGAAAAAGGCAAATTGTATCAATTAGTCAATTGATCAGATAATAATTTGATTTAAAAAAAAAATCTATTTTAGGTAATCTCTGCCCAATAGATAACTAAAGGACTTATCTATTCTTGATAGATCAGATATCAGAAGGGTTTATTCTATTCCTGGACAATATTTTTTTAGCTAATCCATATTAAAAATCAGTCTTTCAAGTATATGTTTTTGATATGATCATGATAGTGATTGATGATAGTGAGAAATCATGCAGTCAATAAGCTGGTATTATGTGCTTACTTAGCAGGCAATAGTCAAAAAAGGCTAGATAATCCTTGCTTAAAGAAAAGTTTTACCTTTAGAAGATATAGGCAAAGTCAGCTTTTTTTTTTTCTTTTGACTTTGGAGTAGAAAGCCTTTCCCATCCTAAACTGTCTTTTCTAACCCACTCAGGCTCAGTTTCAGGGACAGGGATGCTACTTGGGTTTTATCTGAAATGTTTTGAACTTGAAAATATAACTAATCAAATGACTACTCCTAGAGTAGGGCAGGCCAGTGGAAAATTAGTGAGATTTGTCTTCATCTTCCACCTTCCCTTTCATTACTTCCTTCCTCATTTTGGCGCCTTCCTTCAGTACCAAAAGCTATCCAGTGCTCTCAGTCTTTACATCCTGACTCTCCTGGGCTCCCTTTCACTTGGGATATGAAACAACATAGCAGCAGCATGATTTAGAGGTAAATTGCTTCTGAAAGGAATGTATCCAAATTCATTCATTCATCAATTTATTCATTCAACATAAAGTTGCTGCTTGTTGCTTGTTTTCTAAGGGCCAATGATATCACTTGGGAATTGCCTTGACATTGATTTGCATGTGATTTGGATTGAAGTGAGACAGTTTCACAGAGCCAACAAGCAGCCTCACTTTTCCTGAGTCACTGAAATCCAGTGGCAGGACAAAAGTCAAGAGGATGGTCCAGGATGCAGTGGATGATCTTTGCAGCTTTAATATCTGCCCAAGCTCTAAGTACTCCACAGTGCCCGTTTCTGCCTCCTTCATGGACATTCAAATGGTATTGTTCTGATTCTTCCCTTCTGGTGGGGAAAGTCTTCCCAAGCTTAGGAGAGACATCACCCTAATTCACCAATAATCTGAGACATATTGGTCTTAATTTAGCTTGTCTGCCAAAATGGTTTAATGGAAGGTGGCCCCTACACTTACTAGGTAAAAGTTGGGTGAAGACAGACACCAACAATATTAAACACATATTGTGTATGAATTATGATGCTATCTGCTGGGGATACAAAAACTAATGCCTTATTTTGTTGTTTTTCAGTCCTTCAGTCATGACTCTGCAGAATTCTGTGGACCACAGCACATCAATACAATACTACAATGTCCACCAAGTTTTCTTGGCAAAGATATTGGAGTGTTTTGCCATTTCCTTTTCCAGAGTAATCCCCAGAATCACACAGCTAGTAAGTGTCTGAGGCCATATTTGAACAGCAGTCTTCTTGACTCCAGATAACATTCTATCCATCGGGCCACCTAGCTGCCTCCTAGCTAATAGCCAATACAAAAAAATGCCAGCAACCTGGTTCTCCGAGAATGTGTAATCTGACTGGGGGGGGGGGGGAGATAATTATGATATAAAGGAGAATTGTTGCTTGTCCTTCCTTTGAAGGGGACCAATAACATCAGTTGACTTGCAAGTAAATTGGATTTAATAGAGGCAGGGCTATGCAAGTCATTAGCCTCACTCTCTCCTCCAGCATCAGTGGTAAGACATGGGTCAGGATGACTAGAGATGTCCCAGACGCAATGAGAAACTTTGCCTTTTAAAGCTAAGATCTTTAATAGATCTCAATTTGTCTGAGGCAATATCCATTCAGTTATTTCACAAGAGAGAATATAAGTACAAAGGAGGAATGAAGGCATAGTGCTCTGAAAAATTCAAAGAAAAAATCACTTCCACCTGGGGGAAATAGGATTAGGACATGAATAATGGAAGAAATATCTTAAATCTACTTCCCCTCATTCCACCCCTACCTCCATGATAAGCTAGGCTAGGGTTGTTGTTGTTTTTTCCTTAAAAGGTATTGTTACTGCAGGAAATTTGGTTGGCTGGGGGACCAAGGCTTGTGACACAGACTTAGTAAGTTTCTTGGTTCTCATATGAGTACAAAACAGCCCCAACACTAAGGCTTCCCAGACCAGCAGCATAAATAATAGTAAGTAGCTGCTCGGTGCTTTATCCTGGATACATCCTCATCCCTTCATATGCTAAATGTGCTTCTACTCTGGCAAAGTAAAACTCCTTTTGTTAACTTGTTAGATGGATTAGCAAGTGTCTCATTTTGTTCCAGTTTTGGACCTAAACTTTCAGTCTATTTGACTTCTTTGAAACGAACCTTACTTCTTCAGGTAAGTGGAGGAAAATGACCTATGGAAATTCTCCCAAGCTCATAATCTGGGGCATATTTTCCATGGAGATAGTTCAAAAAAGTCAATCCCAGTTGCCTGTATTAATCCTAAATATAAAAACATGAGGTTTAGACATAGTTCTAAACAGTTAGCAAGAAAAACACTTACCCATGTACTCTCTGGGGCTTAGCCAAGTTTTTAAATAGTAAGCCATATAGTCAGAAATTCATCTGTGTTCAAGTTGCATGAATTTAATTATGCAATTAATTATATTCAGTTTGAATTACAGTTACTCATTGATAAAAGCTTGCAAGCATGACACCTGGAGGCAGTCAGTTGTACAATGATAATGGCTGGCAGCTGGTGAGTCCTTACTGATGTCTGGGTCATATGTGCTATTTAATTAAGGTTTTTTAGCTTTGTTTTGCTTATGGCTTATCATCTCAATCAAGAGGGTTGACCCCATCCTCATCTAAACTGTATGGGCCACATGTTAAATATTTGGAAATTATTTCATTTGAGCTTTGTTATTTGTAGAGATGGACTTTCCTGACTAATATCCCCATTTTACAGATGAAACTGAATTAATCTGACCAAGATGGTACAACTATTAGGTGAAAGTGAGAGATCTGAGTCCACACCTTTTGACTCCATTAATTCACTGCCTCCTTCCTCCAAACACACCTATCTGGAGCATTCAACAATCACAGCTCATATTTACAAATAGTACTTTATATTATGTCATTTAATCCTCACGGGCAATTCTTCCAAGTAGACATTATTGTTGTTCTTGTTATTATTATCATCCCCCTTTACAGATAAGAAAACTGGAGCTGACAGAGGATCCAGAATCACCTACTGTATACTCAAGGCAGGCTCTGAATCTAGGGCTTCCAGATCCTCGGGTCAGCCCAGCCCTCTGTCCATTTCACCCTTTGGTTCCAAAATCTCACAAATGAACTTTCTGTTCTCGTCCAGTCGTCCCCTCCCTCTCAAGAAACCTTTCAGGAACAATTAATTCCTTTTAGACTTTCTCCCAAGTCTCCAAACCGAGAACGATGCGCGATTGGCCTCCAAGAGAGAGGATAATGCTTGAATCAAACAGTGACAAACAGTCTTGGATGGTGTTCATCTGTGGGTTTGAGTTCCAATCATTTCACCACCAAAGAGCCCCCAGTGCAGACAAAACAGCAGCTTCCCTCTGCAGGGAGGCTTGGTCCCTGATTCAGCCCTTCTCAATTCCTCAAGCACACCCCGCGGCCTGCCTAGCCCGCCTGCAGAAAGCGTCCAGGGGCTCCAGACCAGTTGGCTATATAGTTCTGTGGCTCGCGCGCCAGCTACCCGGGGAAGTCCGTTCCGCCCCGTCCCAAACTGCTCAGGCCTTTGGTCTCTCCTCATGCTTGCAGCGAAGAATCCCAGCGGGGTCGGGATCTGTTCTGCAGAAGTGATAGCTCAGGAGAAAGAAAGGGGCGATGGGCACGGAAAAGGCGGCAGCAGAGCGCCTGGGCACGGGTCGCCAACGCACGCCGAGACACAAAACTTTATGGCGCAAAGAAACCAAACAGACTTCTGACCCTCAGAAACAGTCTGGTACTGAGACAAGGAAGGGCCCCGGGGCCGGGACTAGAGCGAGGTGCCGGGGCGGGGCGGGGCGGGATCGGGGAGCCACAGCCTCTCTTTGTAATGGGACCGAGAGAACTGGAGAGCTGGGGCCCCTACGCGGGTCACTCTCTCCTTATCTCCCGCCAAGTTTTTGCAGGCTTGGCAGGGTTGCATTCATGCATTCACCTGCTCCTCACCAGGAAATGCACGCTTTTGTAGAGGGGAGGAATTTACATATAAGAATGCAAATGAAGGGAAAATAGCGGATTGTTGACCGATTATGGGAAGGGCTAACTGGGCTGCCGCAGGAGAAGCACCAGAAAGTCTGGTACCCTCCCCCTCCAGGGGGGAGGGGATGGTTAAAAAGAAAGGGATGCAAAACAAATTTCCTCAAAACCGTGTTGCTAAAGGACGAGGGGACCAGACCAGAGATTTCATTGCAAGAGGGAACTCCATTATGGAAGCAAATCAGCATTCTGCAATTTTCAGTCTTGTTTGGAGCATTAAGGAACTTTACCAAAGTCACACAACCAACTGCAATGCCGTTTCTCCATTGACTATGTCCTACTGCCTTCCTATACTTGGGGAAAAACAAAAAGACCCCGTATTGGCAAGCTCATTAAAATAATTTCCAGACTTGCCTTTCTCTAACATTTAGGATCAGACATTTAAAATCTGGAAAGGACCTTAAAAGTCCTCTAGTCCCAATTACATTATTTTAAAGATTAGAAAACTGAAAAGTGATTTGCCAATGGCGCAAGGTGAGAATAATACTAGATAACATTTACATAGAGTTTTTAAGTTTGAAAAGCTACTACATGTGTTTATCTCATTTGATAACAAATTTTGTGAGGTCAGTACTATTGTTATCCCATTTTACAGATGAGAAAATTAAAGCAGACAGATTAAATAACTTGATTATAGTCATACAGACCCAGTAAGAGTCTGATATGAAGTATCTGAACTCATCCATCCAGAATGCAAAATTCTTTCCATTTCTTGACTCCACATACAGCTTTCTATTCACTGTGTCGCTCAACCACATCTAGATAGTAAGGGAGTCACTTAATCTCTTTCAGTTTCCTTTTCTGTAAAATGAAAAGGTTGGACTCCATGACCTTTAACATCTCTTCTAGCTCTAGATGTCGGTGTTTGAACAGCCAAAATCAGTCATATGTCTCTACACAATAATGTTCGTGTGTTTAGTGAAGGGGGCTCTTCAGCTCCTCCTGTTGAGGCTTTTTACAGTAAAGACAAAAAGTCTTTACTAGTAAAGACTAGTTCTAACAAGATTAGTTTATATCATTTTCCAGGTCATAGCAAATTAGAAGTAGGAGGGGGACATGACTACACTGGGAAAAGAGACATAAAAGCTCTACTTCATTTCATCTTTGTCTTGGTTATAATTGCTAAACCAACATTAAAGTGAAATAATGAAGTGTCTAGTCATAGTCACAGTCACAGTAATAAGAAAACATGGGATGGAACTTTTTGTAGCATAAGGAATTGTCTGAAATTGGTTTGCAAGTTAATTTTCCCAATTTAAGATTACTTTGTGCTTGATGTTATCAAGGAATGTGCATTTATTAAGTACCTACTGTATGCCAATCATTGTTCTCAGTACAGGGACTACAAAGATAAAGACTAAATTCTCCTGACCATAAGTTTAAATTCCATGAAATTGTTTACATTGTGGCACATTCTAGCTTTGCCATTTACCAACTGTGTGCTTTTGGGAAAGTTACTTAGCCATTCTGAGCTCCATCTTGGGTCATAAAATAATATTTAAGGATGACAATACTTTTACTGCCATACAAGATTATTGTGGGGATCAAATGAAATAATATCAATATAATGAATGAATGACAATATAAATTGTCATCTTTTGTGTTTTTTTTCCAGATGTGTTCTTGTGTTGCATGGTTCCAATTAATAAATTCAAGATAAATCTCTGTAATATCTATCTTAGTCACAGGAAGTAATTACGAAGAGAAAAACACATTTTGGTGTTAGGAAGAGCAGTTCTGTGTGACACTGAGCAGGTTGTTTCATATATTCTTTGGATTTCCTCCATTTTCTCAAATGTAAAATATGTCTAAAGTTTCTTCTTGCTCCAAACCCTATGATCTCTATCTTGAGGTTCTATGACTAGTGTCTGCCAAGTGTTTTGAGTCTTTTAGATGTCACGTGTCCTTGCTTTAGAAGGAATATTTCCTTATTAGCCAGAAAACTCTTTGAAAGAGTGAAGAATGGGTGGTCTAATTTTTCTCTTTGAGCTCTGAAAAGGGAACGATTTAATTCTGATCATCATTTTTTAGAAAGAAGATGGGTTATCTTGTGTATGTGAAAACTTTGCCCAAAAAGACTGCATCAAATATAGAAATAACATCCAGTTTCCTCTGCCCACTTGTGTCCCTAACTTTAAACACGATCTGTTCTTTATGACACAATACTGCCACCTGCTGACCAAAATGTGAAGCATCCTTTTACTGAAGACATTTGCTTATCGCTTGAATTTCCAGGTGAATATTGTATATAAAGGAGCAGTTAAGGCACAGAATCTATTAATGCTTACTGGGGTTTCTCAGTTTGGCTTGGACTCATGTCACCTCCCAATGCTTTAAAAAAAATTATCACTATGAAAAAAATTTATTTTGAATTCTGCTGCATTTTGCACTCCTTTTAAAACCAGAAATATTTATTGCAGCTTTTTTTTTTCCTGCACAGTAATCAATCTATCCACATGCCAAGCAAGTTCCCATTTCAGCAAGTTCATAGCTATGTGACCCTGGACAAATCACTTAATCCTGTTTGTCCATAAATGATTTATGGGAGGAGATGGATTGAGGAGTAATTTATTGAGCTGTGTTGTTGGAGTCTTTTCATAGTGCTAAAAAATTTTAAAGCATTGGGAATTAACATGAGATCAAGTTAAACTGAGAAATCCCACTAGATTCCATAAGATGTGTGCTTTAGCTGCTCTTTCATATATAATATTTGTTACCTGCAAAAAAATTGATTTCAATATCAATTTATCCAAAAAGAATAGTCCAAGAAGGAAAACCAAGCCTGATTTTTAAAAATCATTTTCTTTTTTTATATTTATTTTTACACATATCTATGACTATAGTATCATAAACAGAGTAGAAAGAGGTCTTAGAGTTCTTCTGAGTCAACATCTGAAAGCAAGGTAAAAGTGGATGGAATTTATAGCATGGAATTAAAACCCTCCCAAAGATTTAGATTTAAACCCTAGCTTTGTGGCCTACCTGTGGGGCCCTGCATAGGTCACACATCCTTGGAATTTAACTGCTAGGTCAGATGGGTTTCAATAAATGTTGGTAAAAGTTCTCCTGCATATTTGTACTCTTCCCATTTTTATTATTGCTGTTGCTTAGTCAGTTTTCAGCTAAATCTAACAAAGATACTGGGATGGTTTGTCATGTCCTGCTCCAGCTCATTTTACAGAGGAGGAAACTGAGTCAGATAGGATTAAATGATTTGGCCAGGGTCACACAGCTAACATGACTTGAGGGCCTCATAACATAGGAGAGAGCTAGTCTTGGAGTCCAGAAGATCTGAGTTCAAGTTGTTATGACACATATTTAACTGTGTGTTGAAGAGGTAAGTCTCAATGCCTCTAGAAAATGTATGACTTTAAGCTATAGATAAGTTGTTGCTCTCACTAATCAATTAGCTAGAATTTATTAAGCACCTATTATGTGCTAGATACTTGTTAATTGATAGAGATATAAAGAAAAAAGGAAATACTTCATGCTCTGAAGGAGTCTATAGTCTCAGGAGACAACATGTATCCATGTATGTTTGTATGTATGTGTGTTTATAAACATGCAAAATATATGTGCGCACAAAATAAATACAGAATTAAATGTGTGGGGGAAAGCATGAGCAGCTGAGGAGATCAGGAAGGGTATCATGGCAAAAATCTTTCAGAAAAAGTTTCAGTGTCAGGAATTTCCCATATCTGCTCAGCCTCCCAAATTATAAATGTAGTAGCCATCAATAAACACAGATATTCAAATAAATAAATATATTTTTAAAAATTAAACATGAAGTCATAAACTTTCATTATTTATAATTTATTTTCTTTAAAAGTATGTAAATTACCTTTAGTAAGCAAGTGCCAGAATTATCCTATTTATTTCCTGAACTTAAACTTGTTTCTTGGATATATTTTTCAGGATTTTGTTGCTAGTGGTAGTAGTAGTAGTACTAGTACTGGTACTAGTACTAGCACTAATAGCAGCAGCAGAAGTGGTAACAGTATTGGTAGTAATAGTGGTAGTAGTAGTAGTAGTAATAGTAACAAAACAGGAGTCAGAATGTTAGTTCTTTTTTTATTATTTTTTTTAATTTTTATTTAATAGCCTTTTATTTACAGGTTATATGCATGGGTAACTTTACAGCATTAACAATTGCCAAACCTCTTGTTCCAATTTTTCACCTCTTACCCCCCACCCCCTCCCCTAGATGGCAGGATGACCAGTAGATGTTAAATACATTAAAATATAAATTAGATACACAATAAGTATACATGACCAAAACGTTATTTTGCTGTACAAAAGGAATCAGACTTTGAAATATTGTACAATTAGCTTGTGAAGGAAATCCAAAATGCAGGTGGGCATAAATATAGGGATTGGGAATTCAATGTAATGGTTTTTAGTCATCTCCCAGAGTTCTTTCTCTGGGCGTAGCTGGTTCAGTTCATTACTGCTCCATTGGAAATGATTTGGTTGATCTTGTTGCTGAGGATGGCCAGGTCCATCAGAACTGGTCATCATATAATATTGTTGTTGAAGTATATAATGATCTCCTGGTCCTGCTCATTTCACTCAGCATCAGTTCGTGAAAGTCTCTCCAGGCCTTTCTGAAATCATCCTGTTGGTCATTTCTTACAGAACAGCAATATTCCATAATATTCATATACCACAATTTATTCAGCCATTCTCCAACTGATGGACATCCACTCAGTTTCCAGTTTCTAGCCACTACAAAAAAGGCTGCCACAAACAGAATGTTAGTTCTTATGGTGTGTAATAATATTGCATGGATATATCACAATTTGTCTAGCCATATCCCAAGCATTAGACACTTTTTTCCTGCCATTTTTGAAGCTGCTAGGAATGTTTTGGTCCAGATAGATCTTTTCTCTTCCATCACTCTTACATGAGGAAAATGTGAAGTTTGGTATCCATCTCCTCCCATAAACCATTTATGGACAAACAGGGTTAAGTGACTTGTCCAGGGTCACATAGCTATGAACTTGCTGGAATGGGAGCTTGCTTGGCATGTGGATAGTTTGATTACTGTGCTAAAAAAAAAGAAAGAGCTGCAATAACTATTTCTGGTTTTAAAAGGAGTGCAAAATGCAGAAGAATTCAAAAGTGTATGGACAATTTGAATAATCATTCTTTTTTATATTGTATCATTTTACATTAATTTTTAATGCACATTTATGAATAATATTGGGAGAAAAATCAGAACAAAAGGGAAAATTATGAGAAAAAAAAACAGAAGAAAAAGAAAAAAAGTGAACATAGCATATGTTGATTTACATTCAGTCTCCATAGTTCTCTCTCGAATGCACATGGCATTTTCCATCCAAAATTTTTCGGTTTTGCCTTGGATGACTGAACTGCTGAGAAGAACCAAATCTGTCACAGTTGATCATTGCACAATTTTGCTGTTACTGAGTGCAATGTATTCCTGGTTCTGCTTGTTTGCTCAGCATCAGTTTGCATAAATCTTTCCAGGACTTTCTAAAGTCAGCTTGTTCATTATTTCTTATAGAACAATAATATCCCATTACTTTCATACCATAATTTATTCAGTCATTCCCCAACTGATGGGCATCCACTCATTCTCCAATTCTTTGCCACCACAAAAAAGCTACTACAAACATCTTTGCACATGTGGGTCCTTTTCCCTCCTTTGTGATTTCCTTAGGATACAGACCTAGTAGTAGCACTGCTGGATCAAAGGGTATGCACAGTTTGAGGGCCCTTTGAGCATGGTTCCAAATTGCTCTCCAGAATGGTTGTATCATTTCACAGCTCTACCAACAATGCATCAGTGTCCCAGTTTTCCCACATTCCTTCCAACATTTATCATTATCTATTTCTGTCATCTTAGCCAATCTAAGAGATAGTACCTCAATGTTGTTTTGATTTAGATTTCTCTAATTAATAGTAATTTAGAGCATTTTTTCATATGACCATAAATGGCTTTAATTTCATCATCTGAAAAATCTCTGTTCATATCTTTTGATAAACAATCATTCTTTCAGCCAGCATTTTTATTGTTCTATCTCTAGAAAGGGATTCTGAGATCTGTCATTTACTTTTTTTTACCTTTAAAAAAATTTCATAGATTTTCTTCAAAAATCAAGAACAAACAATACCAACATCTTTACAATGCTGTTGTTACTGTATAAATTGTTCTTCTGATTCTGCTCACTTTTTTTTGAATCAATTCATCTAAGTCTTCCCAGATTTTTCTGAAACCATCCCATTATTATTTCTTGCAGCACAATAATATTCCATCACATTCATATAGCATAAATTGTTCACCCATTCTCTAACTGATGAGTATCCCTTTAGTTTCCAATTCTTTGCTATCACAAAGAGAGCTGCTATACGTATTTTTGTCCATATAGGTTCTTTTCTTTATTCTTTGAACTTCTTTGGATATGGTGTTCAGACCAAAAAAAATATTTTGAAAACTATCTTCCAATAGAATTGACTTTCTTTGTAATCCTAATCCTATATTTAGGGCAACTACATGGTGCAGTGGTTAGAATGCTAGACTGAGAGGCAGGAAGATTTGTCTTCATTTGTTCAAATCCAGCTTCAGACACTTATTAGCTGTATGTCCCCGAACAAGTCACTTAACCCCTTTTTTATCTCAGTTTCCTCATCTGTAAAATGAACTGGAGAAGAAAACAGCAAACCATTACAGTATCTTTGCCAAGAAAACACCAAAAGATTCATGAAATTGTAGGAAGGGGAATAGATTGGGGGAGCAGGGAATGTATATGGGCTAACTATATCAATATGATTATAAGATCTTTGTATTTTTTAAGTCAGCTTTTGGTGTTAAAACCTTTTTATCTTTGGGTTGCATCCCAAAAAAAACTGAACTAATGAAATTATTTCTCCAAGAGAAGCAGGGCACTGTGATAACCTTCAGCTTCTTGTTTAATAAAGATGAGCTTTCCATCCCACTGTGGCAGGAGTAAATGAAAAAAAATGAGCAAAATGATAAATGAGCAAATAAGTTCACCTTTACTTTTCCGCAGTAGATGACCAGATATTATTAAAAGGAGGGGTTAATGGTATGAGGGGAGAGGATTATGGACTTAAACATAGAACTAAGTTTTTCTCTTTCTTGGCTTAAAAGTTCTTTCATTATGAATTTCCTCACACAGTTGGAGTTATTAAGCTTTTATCTAAATCCATCTTCTGAAATGGTTTGAACTCAGATTAAAAACTAATTTAACATGCAAAATTGCTGAATAAAAATAAATTATGAAGCCACAAAATTTAATAATAACTTATTTTCTAAGCATCAAAATTATAGTCTGAATAAAACCTTAGCTTAGGGGTCTCATGAGAGTTCATGTGGAACTTTGACAGGACTGAAACTCACAAATCCTTTTCATAGTGTAACTAGACTCCTTCCTAAATGTAGAGTGTTTTGTATGATGATGTAAATGCCAAAAGAGATATGACTCCTGACTAGTAGAGAGACTGCTAAAAGTAAAATTCTTTTTTCCTGAGTAACAGACTTTTAGAGTTGAATCAGGCCTTCCTTGAGGGGCAGAACCTTTCCATTATATGTCATCACCCCTCTCTGAGTGCAGTCTTCTCAGCTTCTTCTTTATGGGTTGGTATCCAACCGAACATCCTATATATGCTCTGAGGACTAGGATCCTTTCTGTTATACTCAGAATAGCCATCTAGCCATGTTTTCCTCATCCTATAGTTGCATACTTGGGTAGTTGATTTAATCTAAAAATTCAAATGTATCGGGCAGTGATTTATTTAACCTAGCAATGCAAAATTTCTTTTTATTTAAAAACATTTTTCTCTTGGGGAATATTTCCTAAGGAAAGAAGTCTAGAGGAAGGATTCATCATATCCCCAAAACCTCCTTTTAATCTTACTGACTGGGATCAATCAATCAGTGTACATTTATTAAGTACCTTCTGGGTGCCAGACATCATGGTGTAGGGTATAATAAAGGGGTTCTTAACTGGAGATCCATAGATCTCTAGGGATGCATGTGGAGATTTCAGAGGGTTGTGAACTTGGATGAGAAAATAAATTATATCTTTATTTTTACTAATCTTTAATTGAAATTTAACATTTACTTATATTCTTTTTCTTCAGCTTTTTGTTCAATAAAAATAAGCCATCCATCCTACTGAAGAGAGGAGTAATTAAAAAACCAGACACAGAGTAAAACTTGCTCACATTTATTGCTCTGCAGTAGATAGATAGATAATGTTATTAAGAAGAGGGAATAGTGTCATAAGTGGAGAGAAGGAGGTTAGTTCTAGACTGCTGAAAGGTCCATGATGGGAAAAAAGGCTAAGAACTCTTGGTAGAGTTTATGTTTTGCTTCTAACAAATACTAGCTATTTAGGGCCCTGGACCCTGGACAAATCCCTTAATCTCTCAGTGCCCTCAGATAACTCTCAGGATTGTAAGATGTGGAACAAATATTGATCTGTATTGGTAGAGGATGTTTTTATTTTCCATTATTTCTCTATATTGTTGGAACAAGTCTGGTCCAGCAAAACAAAGGCAAAACTGTGATAGATACTGAGCTAGGCAAAAGAGATACAATTCTAAAATAAAAGGGAAAGAAGGAAAGAGGGAAGAAACAAGGAAGGGAAGAAAAGAAGGAAAAATAAGGAAGGAAGAAAGGAAGGAAGGGAGGGAGGAAGAAAGGAAGGAACGAAAGAAGGAAGGGAGGAAGGGAGGGAGGAAGGGAAGGAAGAAAAGAAGGAAGGAAGGAAGAAAAGAAGGAAGGAAGGAAGGAAGGAAAGAAGGAAGGAAGGAAGGAAGGAAGGAAGGAAGGAAGGAAGGAAGGAAGGAAGGAAGGAAGGAAGGAGAAGGAAGGAAGGAAGGAAGGAAGGAAGGAAAGAAGGAAGGAAGGAAGGAAGGAAGGAAAGAAGGAAGGAAGGAAGGAAGGAAGGAAGGAAGGAAGGAAGGAAGGAAGGAAGGAAGGAAAGAAGGAAAGAAGGAAGGAAGGAAGGGTGAAGATCGAGTTAGCACCCTGGATACCTTAGAATCAGCTGAAGTCAGTTTAAGCAAAAGTCCTTCATCTTTATTCTTGGTCTTTAGGGGTAGAAGTGAAGAGAATGGACACAAGATCTCCACGACCTTCCTTCTCCTCATCTACCGCCAAAGTGACTCTGACTTGTCTTACTCCACCCCCTAATCCCTCTCACAATTCTCTGTATACACCAAAAGATGGAACCAGTACAGAATAGTGGGAAGAGCCATTTTTCAAGCATATGCTAATAGAGTATTGTCCAATCGGTAATTAGCCTTAAGTGCTGGGTTGTCCAACTCCAGTGCATCAACTCAGAGTTTCAGCCCTTTACAAGGAAGGAAGGAAGGAAGAACGGAAAGAAAGAAGGAAGAAAGGAAGGAAGAAAGGAAGGAAGGAAAGAAGAAGGAAGGAAGGAAGGAAGGAAGGAAGGGAGGGAGGCAGGGAGGGAAAGAGGGAGAGAGGGAGGGAGAGGGGAAAGAAAGAAGGAAGAAAGGAAGGAAAGAAGGAAGGAAAGGAAGGGAGAGAGGGAGGAAGGAGGAAAGAAAAGAAAAGGGAAGGAAAAGAAGGAAGAAAAATGAAATTGAGGTGGGAAAGCCTTGTATCTGGAGAGTTTGTGATTTATCTGGGGAAAAATAGGCATTTAAGTATATACAAAAATATATATATATATATATATATATATATATATATATATATATAAAATATTATTTCGTGGAGTGGAGTAAGGTACCAACAGATGACACATCAGGAAAGGCCTTGTGCTGGAGGTAGCATTTAACCTGAACTTTGAAGGAAGTTATGAAAAAGTGAGGAGGGAGTGCATTCTAGAGGAGGAATAATAGTACAAAAACACAAAAATGAGAGCAGTAATATTGTATATGAGGAGCAGCAAGAAGTCTTGCTTGTCCATATTCTGGCTTGTCTATAGAGTGGATAAAGGAAAGCTTGGGAATGTAGATTGGAACCAGGTTGTTAAAGATTTCTAAATGCCCAGTAGAAGCTTGTATTTACTGCTAGAAGTAATAAGCAGCTACAGGAATTTAGCAAGGATGAGAGTGACGTGGTCAGATTGGTGCTTTGGGGTCATTGCTTTGGCTGATATGTGATAGGTTTAGAGAAGTTTGAGACCTGAAGCCTAGTTAGGAGGCTATTGCAATAGTCTATGCAGAAGGTAGAAGATAACTTGGGTGTGATCCAGGGATCCCAAGAGCTAAATTCTGGAATAACATGATGATGAGCAATCAAACCCTCGACCATGAAATCTCAGTGTTAAGGAGATCAAGGTCTAGTACAGTGGAAGTTCCCTTAGGGCAGAAACTGGATCTTTTTTCATCTTTGATATTTTTGGTTTTTGTTTGTTTTTTTTTTTTTTGTGTGTGTGTGTGTGTGTGTGTGTGTGTGTGTGTGTTTATCTAATAAATGTTTATTGAATTGAAATGAACTTAATGGTAAGGGCTGGATATTTGTGGGCCAATTAGCTTTATTCTATAAATGGTCACAGGGCCTCCACTGGGCAAATGCTTAAAATAGAACCTTGTTGTGGAACCTTGGATGGAAAAAAGTAAAGAAGGGTGGTGGCAGGAGGGAGCTAGTAAATGTTTAACAACCAGTTCTCTAAAAAAAACCATATACACGATATGCTTTTATATCTAATCTACATAACATTTTCATCACTTTCTTTAGTCTCAATAATCAACAAAATAATAAATTAATGCACACATATGTATATATGTGCATATATGCAAAATCTATTATATATACAATAAGCACTAGATTGTGATATTTATACATGCATATAATGCATATTATATATAATAGATGTATATTTATGAGTGAGAAATAAAAAAAAACTCTTTGCAAAGAAAGTTATGTGACTAAGGCTGACACCAAAACAAAAGTAAAGGCAAAATACTTTAAATAATTCAATGGTTCTATAACATCATGTCTATAGACAGATATACAGGCAGAGCTGAGGTGGGGAAATACTACATTTCCCAGGATGCCCAAGCATAGATCATAGTACTTACACTGTCTTTTGGGGAAACATAAGAATTACAGTGCCTATGATGGGTGCCTGCAGCACTAATTGACTGCACAGAAGGAATTGTAGGAAGGGAGCTGGAAAGGAAGATTATTTAGATTTTCTGCAGTTCTGAGGCCATGTGCAGTAAAGAACCAATCTGGGAAGTCTATGGAAACTTGGAGTTTCTGGAAAGCAACAAATAGCCAAAAGCAGAAACGAGGAGGAAAAGTATTTAGCCAAGTAAGACAAAGTGTGTATGTGTATGTGTGTGTGTGTGTGTGTGTAACATACATAGAGTTGGTAATACAAACTGAGAAAGGTATAATTGTCAAGAAAGATATTGGGTATGACTTGGGGTGTACAGAGTAAACATTAGGGTATCTTAATAGGGAGACAGTATTTGATCAGAATTGGAAAAAATGTAAGAGAGAGGATGAGTAATAACACTTGGAAAGCTTCAGATCACTTTGGTGATCACAAAGTTAATCTTGAGTTTCATTTCTTATGCTATGAGTCTGTATGATCTTCCTAGTATTGGAAGTGGTCTAAGTTGTCTTATGTAGTTACTCAGTCTGCACATACTTGTGTTAGTCAGAAGAGAAAATGATGATCAGACTGAGAATGCATCCAGTCCAGAGTGGCAGAAACCTAGGAGCATAAAAGGGACCTTAGAAACCATCTAGTCCAACTTTCTCATTTTACAAATAAGGAAACTGAGTCCTAGGAGGTAAATTGGAAGTAAATGGTAAAGATGGGATTAGAATTCGGGTCTTTTGACTGCAGAGACAGTTTTCTTTATGCGAGACAATGATTTTCTTCTGTCCTTGTCCCTAGAGCAGTTTTTTTACATCATGACAATGACACTGAGGATTCAGCACTAGGGCAGCCTAATCAGAAGACCTGGAGAATATGGTGTTATGAAAGTTGATGGAAAATTAAAAAGGAAAGTAAATTAACAGAGGTAAAATGAAATAAAATAAGGATTGTCGAAAGACCATTGAACCCATTAGGTTGAAAAGTCCTTGGTGACCTTGAGAACTATTCAATAGAGAAGTGCTTAAAGGGTTTTCAGTATCATCAAGAAAGAATAAATGCTATGCTGCAATTCATTGCCTATTCTGATCTTACTGTACACACTTATGTAATATATGAAGGAAATATGGTAACCTTCAATTAACTAGAATGGTTCATTGAAGAACTCATTCAGAAAAATCCTTTCCTCTACCATTATGGATAAATGCAATTTTCTGTAGGGTTGTTAGTATTAGACAAAGTAAAACTATGATCCTAGAAATCATAGTAATTAAACATGAGCCTGTTGACTGACTGACATTATGTGGGAAAATGCCATGGCTTTTTACTTACCCACTGTGTACGACATGCACATACTTCTGGGGTTATATTGTTCCTGTCTATGCTTTTAGGTGGTGACTAACTCTTGAGAAACAAAGATAGTCTCTTTGCAAAGGAAGTTGTGTGACTAATGCTGACACCAAAACAAAAGTAAAGGTAAAATACTTTAAATACTTCAATGGTTCTATAACATCAGTCAAAATAAAATTAAAGCCTTGGTTGAGGATGTTTTAAAAATCATCCATTCACTGGTTCTTCTGACTCATCACTAAATGGTCATTCAATTTGAAATTTTTCATCACAGCAATCCATGAAATAAATAAACCCATAAAACTGTCCAAAGTCCTATGTAGCTGGTTCCTGTTGGCTTCCTCAATGAAGGTGACAGAGTAACAAAAGTGGGGAAGTAACAAAAGATGTTAAGATCCTGTAGTTTTTATATTGTCTATAATCGTTAATTTAATTTGTTGGTCATCTATTTATGAGAAGCTTATTCAGTGACCAACAAGTGAATGTACTGCTAAGGGGATCAAATTCATATCTCTATCTTGACAGTATTTTTTATAAATGAATTCAGAAAACAAGAAGGAAGGCGCAGCTAAATTGCTCACAAATTCTCTTTGGAGAGATGAAAAAAAAGAAATTGGTACAGAGGCTTTTATTGTTTGTACAAAGGGAACAGGAAGCATTATTTTGTGGGACTTTTGGTCATCCTCTGTTACAGTGCTCATAAAAACCTTTTGCATAAAGACCATGAAAAAGATAGTTGCAGGGTCATTTTTTAGCATCTGTTGCAGAGCATCAATAGGTAGAGAATTCTATGAAGATTTTAATAAGCCTCTCCTAATTGAATCATCACACATTTGGTGATTTAGTTGCTAAGGGGTAGGGATGTGTGGTGAGAATAGGTGGAAACATGGTTCAGAAGTACAACATGAGAGGAACAAAGACTAAAAGCTTTTTACCTGTATAGAAGCCTGATAACTAGAGAGGAAGAATACACTGAATATGAAACAAAAAATATCACAAAAATTGAAACTGATTATATTCTAAAAGAAAAGAAATGATTGATTACTGATATGGGAGTAACTTCTTAATCAGCAGTCCTTCAGTACAAAGTATTGACTTGTTAGAGCAAAGATAAAAATCACAGAATTTAAAAGAAAGAATAAAAATGAGAAGACAGCTTGTAACTATTCAGACAAATGGGTGCATAAAAATAGAAAATGAATAAAAGAACAGATATTAGTGCAGACTAGCTCTACCTCCTAAGAAAGTTTTGCCTAATAATTAGGCACAATAATTGGAAACCCTGAGCCTGGAAATCATTTCAAGAACTTGATTTCCTATGGGCATATGACAATCAAGTATAACATGGATTTTTTATATAAATGTGTTTATGAAATCTTGTGTAGTTGGATATTAGAGAATATATATATAGGCATGTAATGAGAGAAAAAGCCCACAATATTGAGGGTACTGACAAATTAGTTCTCAAAATATGTGGAAAAGAGGGGAATGAAAAATGCTTAGAAAAAATCAGACCTTATCATTACCAAAAAAGTGATCAAGAGAATATTTTAATGAAGATAATTGTATGGAAGATGTGTTTACATGAAGAAAATACCTCAGGAAAAAAAAGATAGGCTTTATTTTTAAATTTTTAGTTTTATCATTTTCCAATTAGCAGTTATTCTTTTTTTTTATTCATTCAACAAGCATTTATCAAGTACCTACTATTTGTAGTTGCCATGATGGGTACAAAGATGATAATAATAATAATGATAGCTGATATTTCTATATGGCCTTCAAATTTTCAAGATACTATCACATTCATTATCTCATTTTATTCTTATAACCGTCCTGCAAGGCTAGACATTATCCCCACTTTACAGAAATGAGGAAATTGAAGCTAAAATGTTTAAATGATTTGCATAGTCAGATTGCTAGTAAGGGTGGAACCCAGAACAGAGCTCAGTTCTGCCTTCTAAGCAAGTACTTATCTCAGTCAAAAAGCAGCAAGGTAGCAACTTTTCCTTTTCTGTTGGTTTTGGTTTTTGGGGGGTTGGTCTTCTCTAAAAAAAAATTTCTCACTATAAAGAGGGCTCGCTAAAAACAGGAGAATAGGATAGTTGAGCTCTGTGATGTTCCTTCTACTCTTTTGACTATAGAAAGCTAGGAAAGGATTGGGTAGCCAAGTGGATAAAGTGCTGAACCTAGAGTAAAGAAGATTCATCCTTAAGTTCAAAAGCTATCTCAGACCCTTAATAGTTGTGTGATCCTAGGCAAGTCACTTATCCCTGTTTGCTTCAGTTTCCTCATTTGTAAAAATGAACTGGAAAAAGAAATGGCAAATCACCCTAATATCTTTGCAGAAAAAATTCCAAATGAGGTCACAAATTAGACACGACTGAAGAAAGGACCACTACAGGAATTCTAATTAGATTAAAAAGTTAAGGTAGTTGCTGAGGAGTACAGTCAGTATCTATTATATTAGAAAATGGGATTTATCTGAAACAAAAAAATTCAAGTAATTTATATATTATATGTATACATTATAATGTGAAGAACAGATTGGTAAGGAGTAAGGTCCAAATAGAGAAATCAACTATTTACCAGATTCTCTGAAAGAAGAACATGGACCTCAAGTTAAGAATCTTTGATCAAGTGGAAGTCCTCCCCCACTCTCAGAAAACTGCCGGAATTAAAGCTGGGGATTTCGATTTCACATAAATTCCTTTCTGAATGTTCAAACTGAGACATTAAAGCAGACTGTATAACACAATTTCCTTCCTGAAAGACATTTCATCATAGGAAGAAACCCATTTTTCTTTACTTGTATTCTGCCAAGAGTAAGGAAGGGGGAGAGATAGAAGACAATCTTTGAAGGTCCCTTCCAGTCTCAGGATTCTGTTCAAAAGCTGATAGTTTTATGATAAACATAGAGCTTCAAAGGACTTGGTTGCTAGGCATTGTACCTGATAGTTGCCACCTGTTTAGAGTTTTACAGGTTGAATACACTCATAAAATGTGATCCATGTCTTTTCATAATACAGATTTTCAAGATTGTAAATTAACCTTAAATCAACATTTACAGAAGTTGAGAGCACCAAATCTCTAATCCTGAGATCCTGCTAAAGTACAATGTTAATGTTAAAGACTTCTTTCTTCCCCATTCTTCTGTAATCCCACTCCTCTCTCACAGAATCCTGCTGATTCTCTCTCTCTCTCTCTCTCTCTCTCTCTCTCTCTCTCTCTCTCCCCTCTCTCTCTCTCTCTCTCTCTCTCTCTCTCTCTCTCTCTCTCTCTCTCACACACACACACACACACACACACACACACACATATACACATGTCCCCTCAGCTTTTTCCAATTGGGTTTCAAGAACCTCCTTCACCCAAACAATTCTACTAAAAAGCTGTCCCTCCCCACCTGCCCACATGATCACACCCACCATTGCCAGCCACATAGCACCATGCACAGAGAGCTGGAATTAGTCACTAAAACCTGAGTTCTTACCTTGCCTCAGATACAAGCTGTGTGACCCTGAGCAAATGCTCTGTGCTTCAGTTTCCTTGTCTGAAAAATGGAGATAGAAATAATACCTACCTCCCAGATTTGCTCTGAAGACCAAATGAAATAATGTGTAAAGCTCTTTGCAAACCTATTATTATTGACAGAGCAAGGGGGCATTATAGGCCCACTTAGAGTCCACATTATAGGTCCCATTATAGTCCACAGGGTCAAGGTATATTTGTTTAAAATGCAATAAATACTTATGAAACATAAAATACAATTAAAATGACTTTAATTACTTTAAAGTTTAAAAATATGTAATGCTAAAATAAAAGTATCTCAATTCCCCTTCTGAAGTAGGAATTACAGAAAGCACTCAGTTGGCGGTTCAAACTCCCAGAAAACAATCCTTGATCCTAGTGAATTCCTTCATAATTTAAACCACTAGGCCTACAAAGCCCAAGCTGGAGCTGAACCAAAGGCTGGTGCAGAGGATTGGCTGGATCACAACACAGAATTTTTACTCTTTTTGTTGTTGTTTGCTTACATTTTGTTTTCTTTTTCATTTTTTCTTTTTTGATCTGATTTTTCATGTCCAGCAAGATTATTGTATAAATATTTATATTTATAATATTATATTATATATAATATAAATAAATATTATAAACACATATTGGATTTAACATATATTTTAACATGTTTAACATATTTTGGATTACTTGCCATCTAGGGGAGGGAGTGGGGGAAAGGAGGGAAAAATTTGGAGCACAAGGTTTTGTAAGGGTCAATGTTGAAAAAGTATCCATGCATATGTTTTGAAAATAAAAGCTTTAATAAAAAAAAAAATAAGCACTGCTTCCACTGCAGTTGATATTTTGAAAATTTTCAGCTCCTCAAAAAAGGAAAGAATGAAAAGCAGACTTACAGAGATGCTGATGATTTTCTATTAAATTGAAACATCTTTTCAGGAAAAGCTTTGCTTTAAAATCATACCTTTTCCCACAGAGTGAAATGTAAAATGTAGTACTGAAGAAAGGGATTTGGTACAAGGCATTGGGAAAAACCCTATAAATATATGCTGATAACTGGTGAGGTACTATAATTACTTGCTAATTACTGTAGAAAAATGAAGTATTATTATGAGATGAATATACTACTTAATGAAAACGTTTCAGATGCAACGTATCCAAAACAGAACTCATTATGTTTTCCCCAAATCCTTCCCCTTTTTAAACTTTCCTGTTTCTGCCAAGGGTGTTATTATTCTCCTAGGCTCTCAAGTTTGCAACCTCTTCCATCTCTAATTCTTCACTCCCATTTTACATCCAATCTGTTGTAAAATTTTGCCATTTCTATCATGAAAATAGCTCTCATGTCTGTAGCCAACAGGTCTTAACCCCATTGGTGAGTTGGGAGGATGGCAATCCCAACCTTGTGAAGACATTCCCCAGCAGAATGGACAGAGAAGATCAATTTATTCCAACAGCCTGAAGATTGAAACACTTAGATCTTGTTTAGATATCTAAATCACCAAAGTCATTCACTGCATCCGGGCCATTGCCAGTCATACTGATCTATGTATTGCTACTGGACCCATATGGTTCTGGAGGAGAGAGTGAGCTTGGTGACTCTGCACAGCTCTGCCTTATTTAAATCTAATTCATGTGCAAGTCAAGACATCACCTTTCTGATGTTACTGGTGCTCTTCAAGAACAAAAGACACAACAGCAAGCGTCTCTTGTCCATGTATCTTATACGTAGTTTTTTACATTTTGTCTCCCCATTGCAATGTGAGTCTCTTAAAGACTGTTTTTACCTTTTTGAATTCCCAATTTTTATTCCAGTGTCTGGCAAATTATTAGGGCTTAATAAATGCTTACTGGGACCATTCCAAGTAATTCACAATGAAAAATTCTATCTATATCTACATCTATCTATATCCACAGAAGTGATAAATAAACTAAGTGCAGATTGAAGCATGTTTTCTTTCTTTTTCTAAAAAAAGCATTTAAAAAGTTTTAATTTGTGGAATAAAAAAGCATTTCTTTAACATAGTATGGTAACATGAGAGTGCAAATCTGTTATGTACAACTAGCTGTTCCTTTTAAATATCGAATAAAGTTATCATGTAAATTTATTTTTTAAGTTTTTCCCCTTTTTTGAAGCACATTTTCTACTTTGTTTTTAAATTTTTTCTTGCTGCAATATAGATAATATGAAAAGATTTTTGAATGACTTCACATTTATAATTGATATCATATTGCTTGCCTTCTCAGTGAGTGGAGTAGGTACTTTAAGGAGGAAAAGGATCTGGAATTCAAAATTCTTTTTAAAAAATGAATATTAAAATAAATAAAATACAGTTTAAAATAAATGTTTGTTGACTAAGTAACAGACTGAGTGCTCCTTAAGAGTTGCAAAGTATTGTGCCTTTAAAGGACCTCTGAAGTCAGACTGTGAAGGGGTGTGTGTGTGTGTGAAATTTAACCTAATGCATTCCTGACAAATAGGTGGTTACAGAGTAGGTAAGAATTCTGATCTTGTAGTCAGAAAGACATGAGTTCAAATCCTACCTCATTAGCTTTGTCTTTTTGCCTTTATCTAGCCAACTAGTCCATATGGAAGTCCATATGGAAGAGGTGGTAAAGTGGCCTAGGTGTGGAAAATTAGAACTGGAGGGATTAAAAACCAAATTCTACTTTCACCTTAGATTCTCACAAACTAGGTAACTTTGGGTGAATTATTTAAGCTCTCTCAACCTCAGTTTTCTTATCTGTAAAACTGAGATGATAGAATCTACCTCATATGGTTAGTGTGTGTGGATCAAATGATAGGAAGCTCTGTGTAAGGCTTAAAGTGCTATGTAATTAGTATTGGGAAACCTTCAGAAATATTAGGTCCAATATTTATTGGACAAACAGCCATTAACTAGTAAGGTCTTTGGGAATTAAAGTGGTGAGATATGTGGAATGGTCACCAGAAACTAGGTTAAGGTGTCTGACAGAAAGATACAAGTTTCTGAACAAGGAAAAAAAAATCCCAAAGAAAAGATTAATTGTGAGGGCTTAGCTAGCTAGAAGGACCTTACTTTTCATTCTGAAAAATTTAGAACCTGAATGGAGAATCTTGTGATTAGGAAACTCAGTCAAAGTTATAAGGGAATAAGACAAGAGAGCCTAAGGCCAAGTTCTTTGCTGGGAATGGTTTCTGTCTTTTCTTTAAAAAAAAAAAAAGTATAGCAATAAAAAGCGTATTAAACTAAAAGAATACAATACTTACTTTTCCCTTGAGAAAAAAATAGCTGAGATTTTAATCAAGCCAGATGTTGGAAATAGAGAGAATGACATTCAGCAGAAATTGTACATCTAGTCAAGCAACACGAAGTGGAAGCCTGTGAAACCACCTGCTTGGACAGTGCAGCTTCTTGACATCAGTAGACTGCATCAATGGTCCTGCATGAGCCACAGCAACATGTCAGTGCTTTTGCTATGTATGTTACTTACATGACTCCACAAATGAGCCCTTACCGTATGTGTTGTGTATGTATGTATATGTTCATCTGCCCTACCTGTATCCACTCAAATGTGAACCCTTCTATCTTTCTTTTAAATTTATCCAACTCAGTTTGGATTTTCCAAAAGAACTTTTCCAAAATTAAAATGAAGTATATCAAAATAGCCTTCAAGTTATAGATCATATTATAGATCAAGTTATAGATTATAAAATTTGTCTTTATTTCTAGAATAGCCACACAGGGATGATCCAGCTCCCTGGATTGCTTCCATTTACCTAGTATTGATCCCAGAACATGGTGCCGTCATGTTGCCTTGGAGAGAGACCCTATCTATGGCCTCATTTCAATCTAACACTTATTTCTTTTCCATAGCAAAGCTGTCTTTCTTTTCTGGATCTCCTAGTTCCAAGTTTCTAAGTACATCAATTCTCCACACTAACAAGGTTTTACTCACTTTAGATTCATACTTCTCCCTTCTACTTTTCCTTCACCAAAAAATATTTTCTCAAAGTCTTTTATGTGTCTTGACAATACATGAATCATAGTAAAGGAAGGGCCATTTTGTCAGTCTTCAGGATGTATGCATACTGATCCTGCTGCCTTCCTTGCACTGCCTTCTCTTTCTTCCTATAGTATAAATAACAATGCAAAAATTCTTCTGCTCACCTGAAGAAGCTTGGTCTTCCCAATGAAGCAGAAGGATCAAGCCTTGGACATAGGAAAATAACACACAACGTGGTTGTTACATACCTGAAGTGATGAATAGAAACTGAATGAGAAAGTGAAGTTATGCCTCTTGAGTAGGGAATAACTGTTTGTACATTTTAGAAGGGGAATACAGGTGCTGGCAGGTGCTCAGAACTATGGGCCAGAACTCTGAACTTGAAACACAGGATTCTTACAAGGTACTAAATCAATGGAATTGATAGAGATGGTGGTTATCTAAGTTAGCATAGTTCAGTATGATTGATTTAATCCTACAAGGAGATGTTATGGGCCAGAACTTGAAATAAGGCACTAAGTGAAATTGAGGAGACAATGGTTAAATCTAGTTTAGCAATGATTTAATCCTACAACAAATAATGGTTTCCTAGTGATATAATGATTGGTTTGTACTCATTGTGGGGTATATAAGCTAGAAGCCTCAGCCAGGGAGATTCAGAGTCATCTGGAGAGAAGGCAAAGGACTGGTGGCAGGAGCTTAAGCTCTCAGAACCAAGGGGAGAAATTCAAATTGATATTGGATCTCCTTGGTGGCTGGCCTGGTCTCCTGCACTTCCCCCATTAAGACCAAGGTCAGACTGAAAGGCTCTCTGGAAAGCTGCCCAGCCCCAGGAAGGAGATAATAAAGGATCTGGACTATAAGAAAGCTAACCCGACCAAGGAAAGGAGACAAGACTTTGAAGGAGATAATAAAGGATTTGGACTTTAACACCTGGCTGTACTTGTGGTGATTACTGAACTGAAACGAAGGCTGCTTCAGAGACCCCAAGAAAACCTCAACAGAGAATATTACATTTTAGAGAGAACATTACACTCAGGGACACAGAGGGAATAAGGGGTAGAGCTTAGGCTGGTCTGACTCACCCAGCATCTCACATGGTTCATTCCAGAGCAGCATCACTGCTTTTATATTTCTTGTTCCATTTGGAGATTGTTCCAGAAAGTCAGTGATGACATTTTTATGATTTATGAGCTTTCCCTTTAAAATCTTCCTGTGAAATATGGGCAATGTGATTTTACATGTATAAGCTATATCATATTTCTTGTCATCTTGGGAAAAGTGGAGAGAAGGGAGAGAGGGTGAGAAAAAATTGAAAATCAAAATCTTATAAGTAAATATTGAAAAAAAATTAAAAACAATAAAAAATTAAATCTTCCTGTAAATGATTATTCCTCTTGCTTTTCTATGCTAGAACCACAGATTCCACTTCTGACATCTTTATTGTTCATCACCACGAACAGTGTTAAAGTGAACATTTTCCCCAGATAACTCTTCCTGTCTAAAACTATAACCTGCAATCAGAGCATAATAATAAATAAAAGACTTGTGTTAGTCAACTCTAATTATCCATGATTTTAAAATAAAATTTTTAACCATTTGTTGGAGGAAAAAAGATCACCAAAGACAATCTCTTCTTTCTTTAATGATTTGGAATAGAGAGGTAGGAGGAACTTAGGGATCATTTAATCAAAACCACTCATTATGCAGATAAGGAAAGTAAGACCTGGGAGAAGGAAGCATGTTGTCAAAGAAAACACTATTCAAAGACAGCCTGAATTTCCTTTCATGCAAATTTATATACTATCCATTGTTCAAGATTTTCCCAAAGCAACTGCTTTGAGAGTAGATCTTTCTAAATTCTTTACAATATGCCCTGCTAAGGTAGCTAAGTGTACAGTGAATAGAACATCAGCCTGGGAGTCAGGTGGACTTGAATCAAATCTGGCCTCAGACATTTACTATCTGTGTGATCTTGGGCAAGATGCTTAACCCCAATTGTTTCCAAAAAAAAAAAAAAAAAAGAATATGAAAATCTCCCTATAATTCCATAGTCTTTTCCATACTAGGATAGTGGCCGTGTAAATTGAGAGATAAGCTTGAATGCAAAACATGATGTGAAGATAGAAATTACAAGACTTGGCGACTGAGTGAAACTCACATGTGGTGTGAAAGAGTGAAAAGTTGGGAACAACCCCAAGTATATGAACCTGAGTGATTGTACTCTGCTGATTGACTGATTCATAGAACAAAGATAGATATGAGTGAGAACTGCCTAACCTGCTCTGCCAAGGTCAACAGAAGAGTCAACAAGAAGTAGCAATAAAGCCCTTGGATTCATGTTAGAGTGATGATGGAATAATGAGGAATTCCTAAGTAGCATTGAGAACTTTTGACAGAGACAGTTAACTTTAGTTACCTTTAAAATGCCCTGTTAAAGAACACCATCAGAGAAATGAATGTGATATTTGAACACAAGAATAATCTGAGACAGGGAGGCAGCAAGTCATAGTTTGGGAATCCAACTCATTATTTTTCAATAAATAAGCCCTAAGATCCAAAACTCATAAAACAAATATCAGAGGCAGGATTTGAATGCAAGTCTTCTTGTCTCACAGCATAGAATTCTATGAATCTCTAAACAGACTCAACATATTGCTAGGGGAAAAGAGCTGATTATCATACCTCTGACTGTAACCTTCAGGTGGCTGTGTGGAAGATAGTTGAGGAATACTTCCCATCTCATCCATCCCTTCCTTTCCACTCCTTTCCTTTGGCAAATGGAAGAATTAAATTCTCTCAGACCAGAACTGTTTCTATTACAGATCTTGGCTTTTTTTTGAGGCCTTAAAAACAGTTAAATTCAAAAATATTTTTTTCTTAAAGATATTTCCTCCTAATTAGAGGCTCAAGACACAAAAGAAAAGTTCCTATGATGAGGGTATAATCTTTATCATTCTAATCATTATCACTGCCTTCCCTTCTCAAAGGTCAAGGAAGAGAAGACCCTGATACTACTATCTCTGTTCCTCTATTCTCTACTGCTTCTATTACTATGTAGAGCACACTGCCTATTGTCACTCAAGCTCTCCATTCCCTCTCTTCTTTCACTCCTCAGATTAGTTCAAAACTTCCTAGTATATCAAGGGAATCAATGAAAAAAATTTTGAAGGAAAATGGCATAGTAATACCATTTCTCAAACAGTATTACAAAAGGTAATCAGAAATAGAGTGATGGATAAATGTAATAAATTAGGTAAACAATACACTTAGTAAATGATCATAGTAATCTAGTATTTGACAAACTCAAGATCCAAGATTCAGGATTTTGGGAGAAGTCACTATTTTACAACAAATGCCAGGAAAACTAGAAAGCAATTTGGTAAAAACTAAGTATAGACCAATGCCTCATATGCTGTATATGAGACAAGGCCAAAATGGATGCATAATTTAGACATAAAGGATATCATAAATAAATTAGGGGAATATGGTATACCTTACCTGTCAGATTTATGGATAAGAGAAGAATTTATGACTGAATAAGAGATAAAGTATATCACAGAATGTAAAATGAACAATTCTGATTACATTAAATTTAAATGTTTTTGCACAAATAAAACCAATGCAGGAAAAATTAGAAAGGAAGCAGAAAACTAGAAGTTTTTGCAGCAAGTATCTCTGATAAAGACCTCATTTTTCAAATATATAGAAAACTGAGTCAAATTTATAAGATTTTCAATCATTCCCAAATGATAAATAGTCAAGAGATATGAAATGGCAGTTCTTAGATGAAGAAGTCAAAACTATCTATAGATTTATGAAAAAAATGCTCTAAGTCACTATTGATTAGAAAAACATAAAACAATTATGAGGTACCATCCCACACCTATCATATTGGTTAAAATATAGAAGAGAAAAACTGCAAATGTTGGATGGGATATGGAAAAAATGGAACATTGAGGCACTTTTGACAGAGTTGGGAACTAATTCAACCCTTTTGAACAGCAATTTTGGAACTATGCCCAAAGGGGTATGAATTCTTCATACTTTTGACCCAGTTCTGTCTCATTCAAATTTAATTCACAAGTAAGTCAAAGCATCACTTTCATGATGTCATTGGTTCCCTTTAAGAATGAAGGACAAACAATAGCAAGGGTTTTACATAAGTTCTCTCCACAGAGAGAACTTTCAGAGCAGGGAATTTGAGTTAAATCTTTTTTTTTTCCCTTGGGGTAAAGGGGGGGTAAGTGACTTGCCTAAGGTCACACAGCCAGGACGTGTTTAGTGTCTGAGATCAGATTTGAACTCAGGTCCTCCTGACTTCAGGGTTGGTGCTCTATTCACTGCATCACCTAGCTGACCCAAGTTAAATCTTGTCCCACATATTTTTACATGTATATCTCACTACTATTAGGGTCAAAGTTTAAGCTTATTCTGTGGATGCTGTGTGAATTCATGAGAAGGAGTGAACCGGTTTCTCAGAAAGAGTTTTTATATTATTTGAGAGTAATAGTAGGTGCCCTCTGGAGACCCAGCTTGCCAATTCAGATAAAAATTGGGAAATGTCGCTACTTCTCTTCTTCCTCCTTTTCCTCCTTCTCTTCTTCTTCCTCTTCCTATTCCTCCTTCTTTTACTTCTCTTCTTCTTCCTTCTCTGTTAAGGGACAGGTAAATTCTCCAAGAGCCTCCACAGCTGTGGATCACAGCATCTGAAAGAGTTGCAGGGCAGCCTTTAATGACTGTTGCAGACTGGGAATGAGATAAATTGGAGGCAGAGGAATAGAGGAGAGAGGTCAGACAATGTAATGGCTCTCAGTCAGGTCAGAGAACAGCAACTGCCTCTCTGTCTCCTTGTATCATTCTCTCCCAAGAGGAGATCCATTCTGGGTTGGATCTCCAGCAGCCACTGTCAGGTGGCTCCCATATATTCCAACAGCTCTTCTGTATATTCCAATACTTCTCTTCTTCCTCCTCCTCATCCTACTTTTTCCTTCTCTTCCATCTCCTTTTCTTCTTTCATTTTCTCTTATTTACCTCCTCCTCCTTCTTTTAAAAGCTGTAACAAATCACTTTTTGTTGTGTAGTTTTCATTTCTGATTTTTAAAATGTAGCCCTGAAAAAACAGGCTTTTAAAAAGCCCATTGTGTTTTAAATGCAACTATTTAACTAAGTCTTTAAACCTAAATCAATCTAGCTTTTATTGAATGGCCCAGTCCAAGCTTCTGTGGCTCACTGTTTAGGTTTTAATGGCTTAGATTGAATGTAATTAACAATTGTTTTCTGTTTTGGCCAAAAACTCTGAGGATCTTCTACTCCCAGACTAACATTTTTTGATATGGAAACTAGTCCTTCTTTATTGTGTCTACCATTTTTTGTTGGTCAAACGTCTTTAAGAAATAGTAAAAGGTAGGACTGATATTTCTACTTCTACTCATGTCTTGTTTCTCACTTCCTAGAGTCCTATGGCAAGTGACTATATGTAAAGTCTTTTTTTTTTTCTTTAGCATTTCTTCTAGTCTGATTTTTACTTTGAAAAATTTCAGTGGTTCAAAATTAGGAACTCCTACATCCATGGCACAGGGTTTGTGAGTCAGCCTATTTCAAGTAAATGTAGCCATCCTCCTCTGGACCCATTGTTAAAGTATGTACAGATCTAGAAAAGGGAACCAATTAAAAGCTGGTAGAGATAATTATCCAAAAAGCCTGCCTGGGTAACTCCCAGAGCCAACAAGGAACATAAAGGACTGAAGTGCTGACCACATTTCCACAGAGTTGGATGACTCTACTATTTATGGATTTGTTTGTTAAACTGCTAGGTGAAGCATCATATGAACAGATGGTCAATAAGACTTAAGAGATGGGATATGAAGATCAATGGAGGTAAAGTGGTCTATTCTATCCCTCCTTCAGTCCATCTGTGATTTCCATATGGGCTGGGACAAAAATACTATCAGGCCAATAGAATTTAAACCATAATAACTTGATTTTGTTCTGTAAGCAACATGTTCAGTGATCAAATCCCTCTGGCCTTTTCTATCTGTATATTTTATTTATCCAGTCAACCAGATGCTAATTGATACTCCTCCACCCCACCCCTACCCCAGTACAAGGCACTGCAGTTAGAACTGTGGGTTTTACAAAGATGAACAATTCTTGGTGGCAAGAGACTTATTGTCTAGTCAGGAAGCTAAATCATTATAAGTACAATAAGTACTGAATTGGGAATCAGGAAAATCTGAGTTTGAATAATGGTTCAGCCTCTTACCATGCTATGGAAGAGGAAAGAAGAAGAAAAGAAGGAAGGAGAAGAGAGATAAGGGGAGGGTGGGGTAGAGGAGGGTGTTTTATAGTTCCTCACTTTCCTCACAGCATAATCAGTATTCCTGTCATTTTACAAATGAGTAAACAAAAGTTCAGAAAAATTAAGAAATATATCCAAAGTCACATGACTAGAAATTATTATATCTCTGGGTATGGAGGCGCCAATGAGCAAACTTATTTTTCTGGAATGAAAAGTCTGTCCTTGGAAAACTCTGATTATGACTTTTTTATTTCCCTGATCTTTAAACTTCAAAAGATAAGCTAGGCTAAAATCTCTTTGTTGGCTGACCTATATTCTAATGCAGGCTTTAAAAGTAAATTAAATATGTCACAACATCTAATCATGCTGCATTTAGCACCCTATTTCCATTGTCACACCCCAATTAACATGCATAATATTTTCTCATAAGAATAATTTTAAGAAAGTCTCATAAGACTAGAAGCAAAGAATATTCCCAGCAACTTCAAGGGATCAGTACTTTTTCTTCTTTTTCTAGCTTTTTATTTAATTGTATTACTTCAAAGTAAGCTAGGTGGTGCCATAGTGGATGGTGCCCTGCTCCTGGAGTCAGGAAGATTTCATCTTCCTGAGCACAAATCTGGCCTCGAGGACTTATTAGCCATATGATGCTGGACAACTCACTTAACTCTTTTTGTCTCAGTTTCCTTATTTATCAAATGAGCTGGAGAAGGAAATTACAAATCACTCCAGTATCTTGCTCAGAAACCCCCAAGTGAAGTCATGAAGAATCAGACATAATAGTAAGACAATCCCAGAAGCCTCCAGAGCAACAATATCATGATTATTATCATGTTAATTCTGTGTTTCAGAATCTGCTGTAAGAAAGAGCAATGCAATGGACCAAGCAGCAGATTCATCATCAAAAGACCTGGATTCAAAATCCAGCTCTTCCCTTTATTGTGTGACTTTGGGCAAATTATTTAATCTCTCTGGTTTTGAACTTCATCTCTAAAATAATGGGAGGTTAGATTAGATGACCTGGCTCTAATTTTAGTACGTAGCTCTACGTTCCTGTCCAACTCTGTTGAAAGAGCTTTTGTTTATGTGGGTTATATTTATGGATATTTACCATCTTAGAAATAAAAACTAGTTTTGAAGTTGTAATGCCCCTTTGAAAGGATTTCAGAGACCTTCCAGGATTCTCTGGATCCACACTTTGAGAACCACTTATATATAGGATGTATTGAAGATAATCAATAAAGAGAAGACAATATAAAAAGGCTCAGGACAGGGATTCATGTTGAAATTGAAATTTTTAGCTGGGATTTGAAGGAATCTAGGGAAGCCAGGAAGCAGAGATGAGGAGAGAAGCATTCCAGGTATGGGGGGCAGCCAGTGAAAACATTTGGAACCTAGAGATGGTGAATCTTGTTCCTGGAATTGAAACGAGGTCAGTATCACTGAATGGAAGCATATGTGGTAGTAGTGATGGCTAAGAGAGGGGAGTGAGGTATAAGAAAACTGAAAAGGAAGGACAAATTTGGAAGGGCTTTGAATGTTAAGGAGGTGATAGGAAGCCACTGGAGTTTATTAGGTGGGTGATGGGTATAGTAGGATGACATGGTTGGGTCTTTTATTGTTGGAAGATCACTTTGACAGGTATATCCTTAAAAAATAAAGGTAACTGCTACTCATGTCTATTTTATTGCAGTAAAACCTTTTGCTAAATAGTTCTTCAATAAAGGTTATTAATCATGGGCCATAACTTGTACTTAGATTTCATGAATCACTGAAATTTTGCTCAAAAGATATGCACAGTTTAATAGTTTTGGGGCTATAGTTCCAAATTAATTTCCAGATTGTCTGAAACAGTTCACAGCTCCATTAAGAGTGAATTAATATACCTGTTTTCCCATACGCCTTCAGCACTTGTCATTTTTTTTTTCTTGTCAGTTTTATCAATCTGATGGATATGAGGTGGTAACCCAGAGTTGTTTTAATTTTTGTTTGTCTAATTGTTAGTGGATTTTTTGTTTATAGAGCAGTATTTTTTTTAAGTTCAGGAGCAGGTTAACATGTTAGCAACATGAAGAGCAAGAATTAAATTACTACTATATAGTCAAAGACTGACTATAAGGAAGGGGAAAGGAAAAAGAAAGAAGTATATTAATACTGTAAATTAATGTTAATACTGCATATTAATACAGAAAGACCAAATCCTCTCATCTGTATCTATTCTCAAGGGGGCTAATGCTAAATTTTGAGCCTTTGTACAGGGTACATAATGAAGTACAATAAGAGGAAGTCAGAGAATTTATATGAAGTTCAGAGGGGTATACTTTCAGAAAACATCAAAAGGCAGCCAAAATCACAAAGCTCAGGGGTTGGAATTCTTGAATCAGCAGCATTACTTCTTTTTTAGAACTGAGGCATAGAAGTTTTATAAGTTCCCTCTGACATATTTCAGCTCTTATGAAAAATACTTTTAGGTAAAGACTTTGTGCTAAAGAATTAATTCTTTCATCTTTTCTCTAGCTTCTTTTATTTTGCTTTTAGTTTCTTCAAATATACATCCAACTATATTTTCTAGAAGTTTGCAATCTTTGTGTCCTGGTCATAGCCCCCAACAAGTACCTCATTTGAGCTCTGTAAGCTGGCATCATCTAGGTCAGGGAAGGAAAGAAGGAGAAAGGATAAGAGGGGGAAGGAAAGAGCAGGGAGTGGGGGAAAGAGGGAAAGGAAGAGGAAGATGAGCTAAAGGAAGGGGAGGAGGAGGGAAAAGAAGAAAAAAGGAAGATGATTTAAAGAAAAAGTAGAAAGATCATCCTGACCTGCCTCCATATTAGCAATTTAAAGGACTATTTTCAATATAAGAACCAACTAAATACAGTAGCCTAGTATTTGATAAACCCAAAGAGACCAGCTATTGAGACAAGAACTCAGTATTCAACAAAATATTAACAATTTAAAATTTTTTCTTTGTACTGAAAGTTTGAATTTTTTCTCTGAAAATTGCCTGATAATAAAATGTAATTATTTGTTAATTAGAAAATAGCTCTCATATTTAGAAATTTGATTCAGTTCCCTATCTATCTTAGAAATGAGATTTTTATCAGAGAAATTTGGCTCAAAGATTGTCCCATAATTTCCTTCTAATTTTAGCTTCTTTATTCTTTAAATAAAATTTTAAATTTTATGTAATCAATTATCTATTTTATCTTTCTATCTCTTGTTTGGTCATGAACTCTTCTTTTATACATAGATCTGATAAGTAATTTCTTCCTTGCTCCTCTCATTTGTTATGTTACCTTTTACATCTAAATCATATAGAGCTGGTTTTGGTATACAGTGTTTATATTTAGTTTCTGCCAGACTGATTTTGAGTTTTCTTCTCAGTTTGTTGAATATTGAGTGCTTATCCCAATAGTTGGTATCTCTAGATTTATCAGACACTAGACTATTGTGTTTGGTTGGTTTTTTTATGTTGGGCATTATCTGTTCCAATGAATTACTGCTCTTTCTTTCTTAGTATCAAATTATTCTGACAATTATAGCTTTGTAATATAGTTTAATTTATAGTATAGCTAATCTTCTTTCCTCCATACTTTTTTCATTAATTCCTATGAAATTTTTGTTATTTTGTTCTTTCATGTGAATTGCTATTATTTTTTCTAGCTTTATAGAGTCGTCCTTTGGTAGTTTGGTATGGTTCTGAATAAGTAAATTAATTCAGATAGGATTATCATTTTATTACATTGGCTTTTCCTACCTATGAGCAATTAATATTTCTTTATTTATATCTGCCTTTATTTTTTTATACAAATAAAAAGTATTTTGCAATTGTATTAATTAGTTCCTATATATATCTTTGGCAGTAGATTGCAAAATAGTTTATATTGTCCATAGTAATTTTAAAAGGAATTTCTCTTTTTATCTTTTTCTTTTGGATTTTATTGAGAATAATGTTTTAAATGCAAAAAATACAATACATAGAATTACAAAGGGAGCAAAGATATAATTTTTCCCACGGACTGCTCCCTCCCCATCTCCCCCCCACCCATTCAAGTTAAGAATCCCTGTCATCAAGGAAAGAGTTCCTTTTTATCTGAGGAAAATAAATAGGGGGAACAAAAATCAATTTTTTCCAAATTCATGGATAGTAGATAGAAGAGGATATATATATATATTTCATTTTTAGGAAGGGATTTATTTATTTATTTTTATTAAAGCTTTTTATTTACAAAGCATATGCATGGGTACTTTTTCCAACATTAACCCTTGCATAACCTTTTGTTCCAAATTTTCCCCTCATTACCCCCACCCCCTCTCCTAGCTGATAGGTAGTCCAATACATGTTAAATATGTTGAAATACATGTTAGATCTAATATATGTATACATATTTATTCAATTATATTGTTGCACAAGAAAAATCAGATCAAGAAGAAAGAAAAAGAAAAACTGAGAAAGAAAACAAAATGCAAGCAAATAATAACACAGAGAATGAGAATGCTATGTTGTGGTCCACACACTGTTCCCACAGTTTTCTCTCTGGGTATAGATGGCTCTCTTCATCACTGAACAAGTGGAACTGGTTTGAATCATCTCAATGTTGAAGAGAGCTACATCTGTCAGAATTGATCGTCATATAATTGTATTGTTGCTGTGTATAATGATCTCCTGGTTTATTTCACTTAGTATCATGTTCATGTAGGTCTCTCCAGGTCTTTCTGAAATCATCCTGCTGGTACTTCTTACAGAACAACAGTATTCCATAGCATTCATATCCCATAATTTATTTAGCCATTTTCCAATTGATGGGCATCCACTCAGTTTCCAGTTTCTGGCCATTACAAAAAGGGCTGCTACAAACATTTTTGCACATGTGGGTCCCTTTCCCTTCTTTGAGATCTCTTTGGGTTATAAGCCCAGTAGTAACACTGCTGGATCAAAGGGTAGGCACAGTTTGATAACTTTTTGAGCATAGTTCCAAATTGCTCTCCAGGATGTATTCACAATTCCACCAATAACATATCAATGTCCCAGTTTTCCCACATCCCCTCCAACATTCATCATTATCTTTTCCTGTCATCTTAGCCAATCTAACAGGTGTATAGTGGTATCTCAGAGTTGTCTTAATTTGCATTTCTCTGATCAGTAGAGATTTGGAGCATCTTTTCATGTGGCTACAAATAGTTTCCATTTCTTCATCTGAAAACTTCATTTGTTCATATCCTTTGTCCATTTATCAATTGGAGAATGGCTTGAACTATTATAAATTTGAGTCAATTCTCTCTATATATTATAAATGAGGCCTTTGGATGTAAAAAATGTTTTCCCAGTTTATTGCTTCTGTAAGGAGGGATTTAAATAATGACATTTAAGAAATAGCTAGGTGGTTTAGTGAACAGAATGCTAGACCTAGAGTCAAAAAGATCTGAATTCAAATTCATTCTCAGGTACTTAGTAACTGTATGATACCAGGCAGGTGATTTAACCTTTGTTTGCCTTAATTCATTGAAGAAGGAAATGGGAAACCACTCCGGTATCTTTGCCAAAAAAAATAAAAAAAAAACAAATAAACAAACAAACAAAAAAACCATGGACGGTATGATCTCATGTGGTTTAAAAGAACTGGACACTACTGAATAATAACAACAATTTAAATGATGGCTTCTGTCATTGGGACAACAATAGTGCTGTTTGGTAAAGCTATCCCCAGTGAATATAGAAGGATTTTTTTTGGGGGGAAGGCATATAAAACAGGGCTACCTGTTGGGGGCCTAAGGGTCCCATACCCTAAACAAAAGAACTGACAAAAGCTAAGGATACCTATATGTTTGCTGACTAACTCCCATTGGCTAGAAACTGAGAACACATCTAATGTCTAGTCCAAACAAGATTAAGCTTGCTGACTCAGAAAGAGGCCTGTAAGAAAGAGGTAGAGAGGTCAGCCAAGAGAGGATGAGGAAGTAAGCAAGAACAAAACTTAATTCCTTGTAAGTGTAAAACCTGGTTTCCTGAAATTATGCATAGGGAAAGAACACCTGATAAGGCCTTTGTAAACTTGGCAACTTTGTCCTTTGATCTGTTATTCTAAATCTACTGAAGGCATTTTTTTCAGTAGTGTTTCTCAGTAAAAATCCTTAAAAGCATAGGGAAAATAAAGGTTGTGAACTACTTTCAGGTGGCAGGGAAGGGGGAAGACCTGGCAGCTCTTTCACACATGGAGTTGGGAACTAAACAGATCTATTCTAAAAAGAAGCACTCCCCCACTAGAAGTCATTTGGGACCACCAGCTATGCAAATCCTGGAACATTCTATAAAATGAAGAAAAAGAAAGGGTCACTGAGATTAGAGAGGCAGGGGTAAGGGACACAATGGAAGGAGGCTTGAAGACCTGGGTCACCACAGAAAGGAATTTTCTTTTCTTTTTTTTTTTTTTAATTAAATGCATTTTAAAAATTAAAATTAATTTTCTCTTCTCACCTCTATTTTCACATTGGTTGGGGTAAAATAAATAAATAAAACCCTTATAATAAGTTTAATTTGTATAGTGAAGCAAAACAAAATTTCTCATTGATTTCTCCCCTGAAATATGTCTCATTCTGCATCCTGAATCCATCTTTCAGAAGGTATGCTGATAACATAATTCATTAGGCCTCTAGAATCATGATTGGTCAATTATGTTTTTCAGAGTTCTTAAATCTTTCAAAGTTGTTGTTGCTGCTATTTTGAGACTCATCCAGACTGCAAGTATAGAAGCCACTGACCAGCCTGAGACAGTTTGCTCCTCTTGGGTCAACTGGTACCCCTTCCCTTCCTGGGCCTCAGTTTTGCTGCTATATTTAGTATAGGTACCCACATAAAGTAAAGATACTTTAGTATAATTGTTCCTGAGAACTGCTATAATCCAAACATAATTTAATGGCTCTCTTAACTTAAAGCATCGTTTTTTATTGTAGAAATTGTTCACCTGGGTCTACTTCCTTCATTATTCATTAGTTCATAGAAATCTCCTCTGTTTTCTCAAATAGCTTTAATAACTAAAAAAATTTCCAGTATATTGATCCACCATCACCATCTTTATGATTTCCATCCATGCATTTGCTCAATCAGAATGTAAAATCCCTAACCAAAGTACAAGCTTCCTGTGGGTAAATACGGTTTATCCTGTTTATAAATACTGAAATTCTGCCTATCAGAAGCCAGTGCTGTAGAAAAATCAAGGATGAAGCCTGAGAAAAGGCCATTAGATTTAGCCATTAAGCTATTTGGGGTAATCATGGAAGGGTTTCAGTTTCAGTCAGATTACCAAGCATTGAAAAGTGAGTGGGTGGTGAGATAAGGACCACATTACCCCAGCCAGGGTCTCACCCATGCTTTCTAAATAGGTAAAGCCCTACCTTAAAGTTTGAATGTGCATATACACACATAGATGAGTGTGTATCACAAAATTTAAGTCTTTTCCTCTGACTATCAGATTGCAATGTGTTTATAGTATATCTGCCTAACATTTAATGAACATAAGGGATAAATTTGGAAACCCACATAAGTTCTTAGAATAGTTCACCCACAGCTGTACTTTTCTCTCAGTTCAGCTTCAGGAAGCAGATCAAAGACCACAGATCAGCCTTTTATCTTTTTTATGTGGCTACTTTGCTCTCGACCCAGATCAACAGACACTGAAATAATGAGAAAAAAGATCCCCCACTGGATGTGAGGTGGGCATTTTTATTTGTGAAAGTTATGATTTCAGAACACCTAAATATGGAGCAAAGTCTGAGGGTTTTTTTCCCTTCGGAAACAGTAACAACCAAGCATTTGGTTGGTTCTGCATAAACACACAGGTAGATTTTAGGATCTTATTTTTTTCTGCCTCAGTACACACCTCCACACAAGTGAGCAGAGGGAAATGTGATGAATATTTAGAAAAAAGAAGTATCTTTGTGATAGGGCTTTAAAAATCATTATTTCCTTGAAGGACTGCCAGGACTACGTGCCTTTGGACAACTCCCCTATAATCTTCCTAGGTTTCAGTTTCTTCATCTCTGAAATGATGGAAAAAATGGGACCTTGGAAGTCCCCTTTCAGCTCATCTAGTTCATGGAAGCTATAAATCTTTTTAAACTGGAGAACCAAGATGGTGAAGGGCTTTAATATCACTTTTTTTGCCAGCAGATGGCAGAATGCACCTCTCACAGTACCATGGAGAGTTATCTGGTGATGAATGAGAAAGACCAGCCACTTTACCAAAAGTTTCTTAAAAGCTCTTTGTAACTGAAATCCAGATGTGTTTCTCTGTATAGTTAGTGCAGCCTCTCCATTATTATTAATATATTATTAAGTCAGGTAGTATTGTGTAATAAATAGAGCAAATTATTTCAGCTCTCAATAAAAATATGAAAAGTGCTTAGTGCTGTGCTTTGCACATAGTAGGAACTTAATATAAGTTTGTTCCCTTTCCTTTTAGTTTCCCCAATTACAAAATGGGCATAAAAGAATAGCACCTATCTCAGAGGTGAGGATCAAATGAGATAATATTTATAATATATAAAATGAGATAATATTTGTGTTTGACACATTGAAGGCTCTATATAAATACTTATCCCCTTTCTCTTCTCCCCTCATCATAACCTCCTTCTGCATCTGTAAAATGGAATAGGCAGGAATTCTTAACTTTATGAATCAGTCTAGTAAAGCTTACGGCCTCTCTGAATTTTTTAAGGAATTGAAGGAAATGTTGTTGTTGTTGTTGTTTGTCCTTTGTTCACAATAAGGAACCATGATCTCAGGGAGGTGATGTCATGACACTTAAGTGAGTTGGACTTAAGTGAGAGACATCTTTACAAAGTCACCAGCCTTATTTTCTCTTCCAGAGCCATCTGGATCCAAGATTACTGAAGATGGACCTGAATAGAGGAAATATTAAATGTCAGAATTTGATGAAAATAAAGATGTAATTCTCATCCCATCCAAGTTCACAGATAACCCTCACCCATTATGGTCCCAAAATCCCAGATTAAGAATTTTTAGATTCTCTTTAAAGTCCCTTCTATTTCTTCAATTCTGTGAATTTTGAGGTTTCTCAATATTGACAATAAGATGTATTTCAGTTGTGGTTAGTCTTCATGATCCCATTTGGGACAAGAGGATATATGTCATATAAAAACTCTAAACTGTGAGTGAAGACTTCATAAAGGGGTCACTTAACTAAATGTGAAGGGTTCCAAAATTATGATTATCAGTAATTGTTTGATTTGTATGCTTATTGTATATACTTATATATCTAGGTCCTGTAAAAATTTCTTGGGTGAAAAAGGGTCACAAGTAGAAAAAGTTTAAGAAGCCCTGGGTTAGAGAAATTTGTAAACGTGTGTATGTATATCAGCTAGGTGGCTCCATTATGGATAGAGTTCTGGTACTGGGATCAGGAAGGCATTTTCTTGAATTTAAATATGGCTTTACACACTCAATAGCAAGTCACTTAACCCTGTTTACCTCAGTTTTCTCATCTGTAAAAATTAATTAGGGAAAGAAAAGGCAAACTATTTCAATATCTTTGCAAGGAAAATCCCAAATAGGTTGGCAAAAGTAAGACATGGCTGAAATATGTGTTTGTGCATGTACAACTACGTGAATGTATACCTAAATACTTGTGTTTACATATACATACACACATATATGTTTTTCTATATGCTCATATGATGCTGGTTATTTATTTTATCTATTTATCTATTGTTTACTTCATCCACCTTTGCTCTGAGTATGATACATGGGACAGTATTGGCTAAACTCCAATTCTCTGATGCAAAATTGGTGAAATTCAGCTATAATAGACTTTTAAAGTTCTATCACCATTTCACTCACCAATGACCATGAGTAATCTAATTTGTTATCAAATTGTCAGTACATTATTATTAACACATGTTTGCCTATCATTTGCTAAAGGCAGAACCTCTTCCCAAATAAAAGAATTTATTCTCAAACATAAAGAAGTCCTTGGCTTCCCACCTGTTTTTCCCCTATCTCAGAGATGAAGTATTTTGATCAATAGCAAGTACTTTGAGCTGATATATTACTCTTTTTCTTTTACTTGCTTTTCTTTTTGACTACATATAAGAGAACTAAAGGAGAAAAAAGTCAACAGTGTTTAAACCGAGAACCTGGGATTTAGTCTCAGGTGATATGCTGACTGGTGATTTATCACTGGGGTATTGTAAAGGCATTAACTATTCACTATGGTTTATTGGTTACCTTTCCCTAAATGGAACCCAGAGAGTGTGAAGCACAGAAGAACCATATATACTTAATATAACAGGTTTGGGGAAAGGAAAGGGCTTGTGGATATCCTGCTCTTGTAAGCATCTTGTTGGTATAATGATATGAGCAGGCCTTCCCTGGATATACCTGGGAAGCTCATATATTAAGCAAATGGAGAGCAAATCATTCATTCAAATCTGAGGATATGAATTGAGGCGGCCCCTTTGCAAACAGCCCAAATTTCTTTTTGTCCAGTTCTGTTTGTAGGGGTTCTTCGTGGTAATGATGCTCCAGTCACCACGTTCATCTTGTTTCTGTCATTATCGTGCTGGCATTTATGTCATACGTTAGTTTTATAAACCACTTCACTTATGTCATCTCACTTAGGATCGCATATCTTTACAACAATAATTAGGTAAGTGTATTATTATTCCTGTTCCAAAGGTGAGGTGAGGATCAAAGTCTATCACTTGGCTAGTAAAGGGCATATCCAAGAATACAACTCAGGTCTTTAGAATCCAAGGGAGGTGATGCTGTTCAGTCACTTCTGACTCTTCATGATCACATTTGGAGGTTTCTTAGCAAAGATAGTACAGTGATTTTGCCCTTTTTTTTTCCTTCTGAGGAACTGAGGTAGAGTCACACAGCTAGTAAGTGTCTGAGACCAGGTTTCCACTCGGAAAGATGAGTCTTCCTGATAATAGCCACCACTCTATCTACTGGGCAACATAGCTGAGATATATTGTGTATGTGGGTGTATGTATATATGCATTCACATACACATACATACATACACTCATATATTATATGACTATATTATACATAGAACTTTAAAATTTACAAAGCACATTACCAATGCCATCTTTTAGTAGAAGAACAGAGAAGAGATAACAAAGTAATTTAATTTTGCCTAAAAATCCATTTTAATTTTTTTAGCAAAGTTGACTTGAAATTTATGAGCAAAAAAATTCTATGGAAATTTCCCCCTTCCCTCTCCCAGAATTTCATAGGCTCATAGAAATTAAGGCTAGAAGGGACCTCAGAGTTAATTTAGTTTGAATCTTTCTTTTCAGAGGGGATAGATAGAAAAATCTGAAAGTATGAACCTGGTTTTTTGGAGTTCAAATTCAATGTTCTTTCAACTAACTCACATTTGTAGCAATAATAACAAAAACAACAAAGATGTAATGGTCACCCATTCTCACTGGTTGTTCCCTATGCTTAGAATTCTCTTTTTCCTCATGTCTACTTCTGGGTTTCCCTAATATCCTTCAACTCAGATATACATTCTCACCAAATCTTTCCTGGTGTTCCTTAATAGTAATGTTTTCCCTCTGATACTACTTCCAGTTTACCCTGTATTTATCTTACTTGTTCAAAGTCATTTACATGTTGTCTCTCCATCAAAATATGAGCTCCTTGAGAGCAGGAACTAGTTATTTATTTTCCTTCTTCTTTCTTTGTATCCTTTGTACACTATCTGGCAGATAATAGGTATTTTATATATATATATATATATATATATATATATTATATTCAGGAAGACTAGTACTTCTGATGTAAGGGCTGCTGAGCCCTCTTTATGGCTACTTTCTACTTTTAGTGTCCACCTGATTCATCCAACTCTCACTTGTGGCTCCAAAAAGCTGTAGCATATACAATGACCACAACCTATAAAAAACTATTTCAACAGATGAGTTAAGTTAGGTTGAGGATAAGGAAAAGCATCCCATACTATTGCATGAGTTAGGGAGGTGTCTGTTCCCAGCATGTGAAGACTTCCTTTGGCAGAATGGAGAAATGAAAATAATTTGTTCCAATGTCTATGAAGGAAGCTGAAGCAGACATTGTAGACTGCTTAGAGTCTGTTTAGCCATTGACACCACCAAGGTCATCCACTGGCTCATCAATTGTATTGACTTTGTCTTGCTACTGGACTCCAGTGATTCTGAAAGAGAGAGTTGAAGTCAACAACTCTGCTTCATTTAACTTCTGTTTGAATAAAAAAAAGTAGGTGTTTAATAAATGCTTGTTGACTTGATTTGATTTGACTAGATCAAGCCCCCAAAGATTGTTATTTATTCCCTTCTTTTTCTTTTTCTTTCTTACCTTAAGGATTTTTTCTATCTTTATTTACCACATTTTGCATCTTTATTCACAAGCATCTTTAAGTGAGGAAACCCAGTTAATCAATATCTTTCAGCTGGTTTGTAAATGTGACCCCTCCTTCCCCCGCTTATCTAAAACAAATTTTCTTATGGAAAGTTTTACAATCTAGAAAAAAATATGATTAAAGAGCTGGAATTCAAATACATTTTGAATCTCTGAAGAAGAAAGTTTAGGCAATGAAGGGATGAATATAAAATACAATGCTCACAATATTCCAAAGCTGTTCTTTGAAGCATGTGAGAGCTTTTTCTGTACATTCTGGATCTGTAAAAGATTAGAAGTTGGAATTCAAGGACTGCTAGAAACCAGACAAGCATAGCCTCTTGGGTCCAAGATCTTGGGCTGACAGAAAAGAAATCTGTTCTCAAACAATTACCATTAAATCCACAAGGGCACATTCCCCATTCCTCTCTGCTCCCCACCATCATCCTTTTGTGCAGACGGTTTTAACTTCCTTTGTGGAATGTACAATTCTGAGTGATCAGAAGCAATTGGGGATATGTACATCTGCCCGTGAGCATCTTGGAAGAATTTGCTTGTCAAATTCTCTCCACTGACTTCAAAACACACAAGGAATTCCCCCATTTGCTGCCTAACCCACTGTACATGCCTGAACACAGATGAGGTACAGAAAGCTGAAAAATAAAATAAAAGGCAGGCTTCTAGATGATGTGGTATCTGGGAACTAGTAAGTTTCTGTGAGGTCAGCACTCCTTAAGGCTATTAACCCTCTCACATCTGCTGCCTTCCTTCATCTTTTCATTTAGAAATAATCAATGGAGCCAGCAATGCAAGCTCAGCAACCTGAGGCCAAAATACCACCCTCCAAAAAAAGAACTTGAACCAAGCTCAGGAAAGCCCTCAGGACACCAAATCTCTCATTGAGGTCAGATGGCTAAAGTCAGAGCATCTAGCTCTTGCTCCATATCAGCATCCTGGAGCACAAAAATTGGCAAGAAAGGTATAGGCGGAAAGTCACTGGAGATTCTCTGGTAACATTTTTTTTCTGAATCAAGATACATACCTAATTAAGACAGGATAGGTGGCAAGAGAAATACAAAACAAAAACATCTAAGGCTTCATCTCATCCTAAGTAAATTGGTAAAGATGACAAAAGGTAGAAGTGGTCAGTGTTGGAGGGACTGTCCAAAAGACTGGCATGTCAATACTCTGTTGCTGGAGCATTTGAAATTATGCTAAAATACTAACTAAAATGTGCACACCCTTTGGCTTTGCTGCTAGGTATATATCTCAAGAAAAGCAAAGATGGAATGAAAGATCAATTATACTCTCATTTTTAGAACAGCATTTTTGTGGTGGAAAGAATTGGATATAAAGTCAATGTCCACTAATTGGAGAATGGTTAAATGAATGGGTACAAAAATGTAATGGAATATTAATGTGTCATAAGAAATTAAAAAGAAATTAAAAAGAGCATGAAATGCTGAAATTGTGAGACTTGCTTATGATCACATGCTCATTCAAACTGAGGTATCACAAGTCTAGTATTAATCCCTGCAACCTCTTTTTGGTTCCTCATCTGTATCACTCAACTGGGCTTCCCACATACAGTGGCTGCTTTCTAAGCCCAACTTTGCATATGGCTTAAAAATAACCTCCTCCAAGTTTCCATTTATCACCATCTCTGTTTCATCTTTGAGTCTCAGTTCTGTTATGACAACGAAGCATTAAGAGCAGTGAGAACAAATGGGGCAGCATCAGCTTTGTTGCACAGTTTAATTTTGTAAAATTTTTTGCTAACCAAGCTTAGTAAACATGTTCATTTTATAGATGAAACAGCTGAGGGCCACAGAGAGGGAAATGGCTAAGTGCATAGCTAGCTAGTGGCAAATTTAGTGGTCTAAATTGACCACTAGTTAGCTGTGTGGCTAGCCATTTCCCGCTCTGTGGACCTCAGCTTCCTCATCTATGAATGAAGATGTTTATTCACTTCTTCCTTCCTTCCTTCCTTCCTTCCTTCAGTAAATACTTAAGTTACTTTTATATGAAAGGCATTGTGTTAGGCAATATAAATACCAAATTCACTCATTCATTCATTTAATAAGTACTTGTTAAGTTACTATTTTATCAAAAAAACTATATTAGGAGATATAAATACCAAATTCATTCATTCATTCAATTCTCTATGTACTTGTTAAGTTCTTATTATATGAAAGGCACTGTGTTGAGAGATAGAAATATCATGAAATAAAATAGCTCCTACTCTCAAGGAGTTTACATTTTTCTGGTTGGATTATATGTTTGGTGAAATCCTTCCCCAATGTGAATAATCTGTGCTTTTAGTATAACAGGATGCTGTGAAGGTAATGTCTGATGCAGAGTGGAAATCCCCAGCATTCAATTATTTAGTCTCTTAAGAATTTGCCCTAACCAAGGGGTTGTCGAAAGGGAGTTGATATAACTCATAGATGACTCCTCTTAGTAAAAGAGAAGATACCAATAAAGCCTCTAGGGGACTGAGAAAGCACACTTTGGGATAAACATAAGGGTAATAGGGTATATGTGGAAAGGCAAAGTGACCAGGGATTGAGAGGGACAAATTAGGAAACCTTGAAAGAAGAGTCCCAGCTACAAAAATATCAAATTAAGTGTAAGACAATTGCTATGAGATAAAAGCATGTGCAAGAGACATAACACAGAGGCTGGGTTGCTAGAACTATTTTGGAATGTTGACTCCTACAGTGGTAAAACCTTATTCCCTTTCTCTCTTCTTTTTTCCTTTTCCCTCTAAACACACTCTATTCTTTCCTTTTTCCACACCATAATTCACACAGTTCTCTGTCCTTGAACTGTTCTTCCTGTCTCTCTTTGCTATGCAATTACTTAGCATTTTAAATTAAAATTAAATTAAATTCAAGTACCTTCTTATTCAGAAAGCCTTCCCTGATCCTTCTTTTGTACTTACACATGTACACAAATGTGCATGTGCACACACACACAATCCTCTGTTGATAATATTTCCTCTCATCTCACAGAACACTTAAATTTATGTCTAGAGTTCTAATGTACTTATCATATAATGTTTATACTGATATAATTATATATACTTATTGTATTATACATTACACATATCACATCATATAATGTTGTATTATACAATATATAATGGATATTCTGATTGTCTCTATGTATTATTTTACCTCAATTCAAACCAAGATTGGAACTATTTTCTATATGCTTTGTATGTTATGCTAATGAGTATGTAAAGGGAGACATGACTCCTGACTGGCTGTCAGAATGCTGAATGCCATGCTATTCTAAGTAGTTCCCAAGATTCTTTGAAGAGAAATGTGAAGAAAAAAGAGATTTTTGAATGATAGACTAAGAGCAGTTGGACCCTCAGATGCATTAAAGGGATGACCTCATCATGCTTCTTGCCCTTTAAGGCTTAAAATAGTAGAGATAGATGATTTAGGACTGCCCCTCTCCTAGTGTTTGTCTTCTCCTACTCTAAGCTGAGATTTTATTGAACTCTTTGCTAAACTTGCTCTGTGTTCCTTAGCATGATCTCATCTGTAGAATTTCTCCAGTTTCTTTTTGTTTGCAAAAATGAGTTTATTCAATATTAGCTATTTGGGAGCAATCATTTGTTTATACTGGGAAAGGGGCTAAGCTGGTGAGTTTAAGCTAAAGGCTTGTTTTGAGAAGAAGGAGAACAAGAATAGTGGAAATGGTAGTAGTAGTAATAGTAATAGTAGCAATAGCAGCAGTAGCAGTAATAGTCACGAGCATTTATGTGGTGTTTTAAGATTTACAAAGTGCTTTATTTATATTATCTCATTTTATTCTCACAACAAGCCTGGGAGGTAGGTGTTGGTATAGCATGGTTTGGAGATGGTGTCTAAGAAGTGAGGTAGAGATCTCTTTGCAGGTAATATGAGGGGAAAGCTCACCATTTAGAGCCTTCTATGATTCTGGAGGTAAAGTCAAAGGTTCCACTGGAAAGAGGGGAGAAAGGTACTCACAGAGGCTGTATGGGAAAGTTCTATGGTGTCAGTAGATTATGGTTAGGTAGTTGGAAGATCACCTTATTTGAGGTTAGGAGACCTACCTACATCTAAAGCCAGTCCTTGTTCTTGTCAGCTGCATGTTTCTAGACAAGGCATGTAACCTGTCTGAATATCAGTTTCCTTCCTGTTAAAGATGGCAAATGAAACTCAATGTAGAATCACAGAATCTTGGATAGGAGAAGATCCTCAGAAACCATTAAGTTTAATTTATATTTAAACATGAAGATGCTTTTAAATAACATCAACAAATCGTTATCAAGCCTTTGCAGGAAAACCTCCAGGATGGAAGATCCCACTGATCTTCTCACTGTTATTTGGAAAACCTTATGGCATTCTTTGAAGACAAGGTTGTACATGTCTCATTTATATAGCACTTAGTAGGTACTAGGCATTATGATGGGATGCTTTACAGTTATTATCTCATTTGATCTTCAACAACAACCCTGGGAAGTGTGGTGGGTGGATTGCTTGAAATAAAGGAGAAAACCATGATTCAAGGTTCTGAGCATATCAATTTATTAAATAATGCATGCCAATTGCATAACAAAACAGGACAAAAAGTCCCCTTAATTTTGGCACTAAACCCCAAATACAAAGGGATGCAGATCTTTATGAATTAAAATAATTACTCAAATAAGATTAATTAAAAGAGAATCATTAACAATGATGCAAAATCAGATAATTTGATTTCTAATTTGAAAAGAGATTAGATGTTTTCTGAATTGGCAGAGGGAAACACACAGGTACAATTTCCTGAAATCAGAAAAAGATGTGTCCCACTGTCCCTAAGTGTCAGTAAACAATCAAAGGAATATGGAAAGGATGATTTATTAACAAGTTATGGGTCAAGTTTTCAGATAAGACTTATGGGTTGCTTGAGATAGATAAATAATTGTGAGAAATCACATCAGTCTTTGGATCTAGCTGGATTTCTGGTTAGAACAACCTAGTTTAAGAGTATCTAAGCAACAGGTAGAGGTGGTCCAGCTTCCCAGATGTACAGGGTTAAGTTAAAAAAATATATTAAAGTTTTCTCACAATTTCCATAACTGAATAAAGTTGTCTCACAGAAATCAGACTAGACTCATATAATAAGGGAACTGAGCTACATCCAGAATTGAGTTACAAGATGGAATCAGTATGGTTCAATCAATTCCCACAATTCCCTCAGACGTAGTTGCTACTATTATTCCCATTTTATAGATGAGGAAGCTGTGACAGACTAAAATTAAATAACTTGTTCAGAATCACACAGTTAACATTTAACGAGATTAGATTTGAACTCAGGTTTTCCTGAGTCCAGGCCCAGTATTCTATCTGGGGCACTATTTAGTCATCCCATAAGCAATTTACAATTACTATCACTTTTAGTCATTATAACAGCCCTAGGAAGTATGGCAGATGGCTACAATGAAAATTCAAATTAACTATCAAGGAAATATAAAGAAAGATACTACCTTCATCCAGAGAAAGAACTAATAAGTAGAAGTAAACATAGAATAATTTTACATATACATACATATATCTATTTGTGTTTAATGGTAAAGGAAAGGGGAAAAGGGAGGAAATTGATGGATAAAAGATTGCTAGATGAAAATTTGTTGAGTTGATCTGTTCCAGAATTCACTTTTCCTTCAACTCCAGTTCCTAGTATTGCATAAAGTTTTCCTTATTCATATGTGTGGTTATTTTTGTTCATATTCTTGGTCATAGTTTGATGTCTTGAACATAACAAGTATAGATATATGCCAGGTAAATGCATGTGGAGCCTCATTGGATCACTATTTATTGTGTCAAAGACTGCATTTCTTTTTTTTTTTTAATTTAATAGCCTTTTATTTACAGGATATATATATGGGTAACTTTACAGCATTAACAATTGCCAAACCTCTTGTTCCAATTTTTCACCTCTTACCCCCCCCCCGACCCTCTCCCCTAGATGGCAAGATGACCAGTAGATGTTAAATATATTAAAATACAAATTAGATACACAATTAGTATACCTGACCAAAACGTTATTTTGCTGTAGAAAAAGAATCAGACTCTGAAATATTGTACAATTAGCTTGTGAAGGAAATCAAAAATGCAGGTGTGCATAAATATAGGGATTGGGAATTCAATGTAATGGTTTTTAGTCATCTCCCAGAGTTCTTTTTCTGGGCATAGCTAGTTCAGTTCATTACTGCTCCATTAGAAATGATTTGGTTGATCTCGTTGCTGAGAAGGGCCTGATCCATCAGAACTGGTCATCATATAGTATTGTTGTTGAAGTATATAATGATCTCCTGGTCCTGCTCATTTCACTCAGCATCAGTTCATGTAAGTCTCTCCAGGCCTTTCTGAAATTATCCTGTTGGTCATTTCTTACAGAACAGTAATATTCCATAATTTTCATATACCACCATTTATTCAGCCATTCTCCAACTGATGGACATCCATTCAGTTTCCAGTTTTTAGCCACTACAAAAAGGGCTGCCACAAACATTCGTGCACATACAGGTCCCTTTCCCTTCTTTATGATCTCTTTGGGATATAATCCCAGTAGTAACACTGCTGGATCAAAGGGTATGCACAGTTTGATAACTTTTTGAGCATAGTTCCAAACTACTCTCCAAAATGGTTGGATTCGTTCACAACTCCACCAACAATGCATCAATAAAGACTGCATTTCTTGACATATCAGGATGGCTATCAAAGGATTCTCGTCTGAGAGGTGACTCCACAGCATAAACGTGAAAAAAGACTAATCAGCTTGGCAAAGTGGAAATCACACTGCATTGGAAGATAGGAAATCTGGGGTCTAATCAGGGATGTGCTGGTAAATGTTTAACAACCTGCTCTGGGAGTAGGGGAACAGGGAGAAGTGGAGAATATGTGCTGGACATACTTTTAAGTTATGACATAAGATTTTAAGTTATATCAGCATTCTCGCCATCATTTTCTTAAGTCTAGATTATCAATAACCATGCCCTGATTTTGTAGTGTTTTGAATTCAAATGCTTTAACTGAAAATTTAATAACCAATTGTCCAATGGAGCTCCTATGAGGTAGCTTTAACACACTCCTAGTTCTAATCCTCCCTCTAGGTAGTTGCACTACAAGGCTTCATGAAGTTGTTGTATGGTTTTAGGCAAACCCCATTTTCTTACTAGGTTATATTGCCCTCATCTGTAAAATAGAAATTGCATCTATTTAAAGTATACAAGAGGCAGTATGGTAGACCTCTATTCCAGTACCAGCGCCATTATTTGTGGGACCCCTGGCTAAATTATTTCACATGTTTGGGTCTTAGTCTCTCCTTTTGACAAAATAAGAATATTACACGAGCTGCTTGCCAAGGTTCTTTCTTTTTTTAAGTCTTCTGACTTTGAGATGTCCAATAAATATTTATTAATGAATTCATTAATAAGTGAATATAGGGCTATCATGCCTTATAGCTGTGGTAGCCATAGTGATGTTGATTTCATCATTTGGTCTCTTTGGTCCAATGCTATGTCCTTTCTATGGTAAAGAAGTTGTCCTAGTTTGCCAAGCATCCTAGAGGCAGAGAGGATGCTGCTGGGAAGGGCCTGAAGTTCAAGGTTGATTCAAGCACTTCTACCAGGTTACTAATTGGTTATACACCTCTGCAGGTCTGTGGGGATGGAAAAATGAAGATGGGCAATGCAAAAATGCAAAGGGCAGATAAAAAATTGTGAGACAAGGAGTGAGCATGGCAGTCACCATAGGTAGGAAGGGTACTCCACCTCATACAGGTAGCCTGAACTAAAGTCCTATTTGCCTTTGCTTATTATGAATGCCCACATGGCTTAGTCTCAGGACTTTCAGGTCCTCTGCCAACTAGTCCTTCTCCTACATATGAGTTCTATTATATCAATGTTCTTATTAAAAGATCTGAAGTAAACACCCAGAAGTGAAATCTCACCAAAATAGACTATAGAAAATATTATCATGTGTTTGTTTTGGAAGCTATTTGATGCACAAATGCATAGATCTGTATTTAAATTTAAAAAAAAAAACATGTTTAATATGGGAATTGGGATATAGTTATATGAATCTGCTGCTCTGATCTCTAGAGACTTCTTGTTTAGTCATTTCATTTGTATCTGACTCTTTGGATACCCATTTAAGATTTTCAGCAAAGATATTGGGGTAGTTTACCATTTCCTTTTCTGGTTCACTTTACAGATCAGGAAACTGAGGCAAACAGGGTTAAGACTTGCCCAAAGTCTCAAAGCTAGTTAATATCTGAGGTTAGATTTGAACTCATGAAGATGACACCCAGCACTCCATCCATTGCAGCACCTCTAGACACCAGAGAATGCTAAATGTTGGAAGATAATGGCTAAGCTGGAAAAAGTCTCTCGGGCTCTGTAGAATTCAAATGATAGTATTTTGTCACAACTCTTTAAATCCTAAGTCTTATGCCTGTTCCCTTTTCTTTAGAAACAGGTAAAAGGTTTCCCATAACCGATGCACCCACACATGGAACACATCTGGTTTCTTGTTCAGATAACACCCACGTGATGCCGGCATGCTATGAATGAGAGATAAGAACAATCCTGCCAAGTGCCAGGAATGCAAAGCATGCAGTCACTGGGCGGCATGGAAGGTCATTCTTCAGCCCACTTGGCAGCTTAGAAATGTGACACCATCTCATTAAAGTCAGTGTTTTCTGCAGACGTAACTTATAAAACAATAATATTCCAGTGCATTGATATTTTCATCTGAATGTCTTTGGTTCATCAGTAAACTGGAATCTGATGCCCTTGCTACCTCCTTCAGAGTATGTATACACACATCTTGCAGCATACAGCATTCTCCCTTGGCTGTCAATCATCTTTTAAATGGTTATCACCAGAGTTGTGAAAGACTTGGGACTGAACAAAAGCAGGAAACCAATTTACTAAAATGTTAGCAGAAGCAATTGGAAATTCACTTAGCATATTATATGCTTCAGTGAGCTCTCCAGTTGCAGAAAGATAGGCTGAGAGCCATCTTAGGGTAAGGCAAATGGAGAAAATTGCCCTAACTCTGAGCTTTGGAATAGAGACTAAGTTTTTTAAGGACCAAGTGGCAAGAGCTATGTAGGATAGAGGAGAAGAAAGGGACAGGAGCAACTGGTACTGTGCTAAGTGTTGGCAAATATAAAATAATTTACAATCCCTACCCTCAAGTACTCCACAGTTCTTTTTTTAATTTTTATTATTAAAGTTTTTTATTTTCAAAACATATGCATGGATAATTTTTCAACATTGACCCTTGAAAAACCTTGTGTTCCAAATTTTCCCCTTTCCCCCACCCCTTCCCCTAGATGGCAGGTAGTCTGATACATGTTAAACATGTTAAAATATATGTTAAATCCAATATATGTATACATATTTATACAATTATCTTGCTGCATAGGAAAAATCATATAAAAAAGAGAAAAAATGAGAAAGAAAACAAAACGCAAGCAAACAACAACAAAAAGAGTGAAAATATTATGTTGTGATCCACAATCAGTTCCCACAGTTCTCTCTCTGGGTGCAGATGGCTCTCTTCATCACAAGATCATTGTAGTCCACAGTTCAAAGGGAAAACAACATGAAAACAGCTATGTACAACGAGATATATATAAGTAAATTGGAGATAATAAACAGAAGGAAGGCCTTAGAATTAAGGGAAATCAGGAAAGGCTTCTTAGAGAAGGGGAGATTTTATCCAGAACTCAAAGGAAGTCAGAAGGCAGAGCTAAGGAGGAAGAGATTTCCAGACACGGGGGACAAGCTAGTGAATATGCCCAAATTTGGAGGAATGCCATGTAGGAGGAACAGCCAAGAAGATGGTGTCTCTAGAATGGAATGAGGAGGTCAAGTTACAAAGGGCTTTACAACTTAGACAGAAAGTTTTATTTTTTTTCTTCTCATGTTAAGAAGGAGTCACTGGAGATTATTGAAATTATTTTTTTAGGAAGAATAATTTGACAACAAATGGGGAAATGTGACATACAGAAATCAATGTAGAGGGAACAACTGGGATTTGTTTGTTTGTTTTTGCAAGGCAATTGGGGTTAGTTGACTTGCCCAGGGCCATACAGCTATTAATAACAAGTGTCATTTGGATCAAGCCCTCCTGTTCTGGTGCTGTATCCACTATTCCACTTAGCTGCAATATTGGGTTATTTTGCTGGCCAAAGTGCTCTTCCAGATAATATGCATTGCTGTTGATGGTTTTATATACCTACCTACCTACAGACAGACAGACAGATAGATAGATGGTTATAAACCCAGGAATCACAATAATCCTAGCTAGCATTCATGTAGCACTTTTAGGTTTGCAAACCCTTTGCATGTATTGTCTCATAATCCTTACAACAATTCTAAGGGTTGGATACTATTTTTGCTGGTGCTTTACAAATGAGGAAACTGAAGCTGAGAATTTAAATGATTTGCCCAGTCAAGGTCACACAGCTGATAAATGTCTTAGACAGGATGTGAAGTCAGTTTTGTTGTTTTTTCTGGTTCTAAATCCAATGCTCTATTATTCTGCTGCCTAGCTGCCATAGTAGTCACTATGAGACTAATGGGGACAACAAGTTGTTTTACACTTCACTGAAAAAGAGTCCATTTTAAAAATCAAGAGTTCTCCCTTCTCTCCTCCTTTTCATCTCAAATTACTTAGACATCCTCCTCCATTATCTGCTCCTTCCTTACAGGTCACATGAATAGCTGGCTCTTTTCCTAGTCAAAAATATCTCACAACATGAACTCCTGAATCCATCTCTTTCTGTCTTTTCTGTTTTTCTTTCTTTTATCAAATCAATTTTTCTAAATTCTCTTCTTTTTCTAATATTCAGTTTCTCCCTATCTCCTGGCCCGTTCCATACCTGCAAATAGGCCGATGTCTCCTCCATCCTTAAACAGCCCTCATTTAATCTAACCATTCCCAGAAACCATTTTCCTATGTTTTTTCTTCCCTTATTAACTAAATTTCATGAGAAAACTATCTCCATATGGTATCTCCACTTCCTCCTCTCTCACCTGTTTCTAAATCTTCTGCAATCTGGCTCCCACATTTATCATTCATTCAATATTTCTCTCTCCAAAGTTACCACCTATATCTTAATTGTCAAATATGATGATCTTTTCTCAATTTTCCTTTTTTGATTTCTTCAGTTTTTCTCCTGGGTCTTCTCCTCCCCCTACATTTTCAAGACACTACTGTGTCCTGGTTCTTTTACCTCTCTGACCAATCTTCGGTCTCCTTAGCTGGATTTTTATATAGGTCATGCCTACTAAATGTGGGTTTTCCTCCTCTGTTGTGAGCCGCCTTCTCTTTTCCTTCTATACTTCCTCCTCTGATGATTTCATTAGCTGCCATGGATTCCGTTCCTCTTTATGTGAATAATTTCCAAACCTATCTATCCAGCCCTAATCCCTCTCCTGAACTCCATTCTTATGTTACTTATTTCCTTGTGAACTTCTTACCCTGAATGTTCCATGGACATGTCAAATTCAACATGTCCAAAACAGAATTTATGAACTTTTGCCCAAACTCTCTTCTTTCTCTAACTTTCTTGTTATTGTCAAAAACAAAATCATTCTCTTGGTTACTCAGGTTCACAGCCTTGGAGTTATCCACAACTCCTCATTCATCCCGCATATCCAATTTATTGCCTAATCTTGCTTTTGTCTTCACACCATCTCTCATTTACATTCCTGTTACTCCATTCATACAACTGCCATTATGCTTCAAGCTCCTGTCTCTTCATCCCTAGACTCTTACTATAGCTACTGATTGGTCTCCTTCCCTCAAGTCTCTCTATACTCCCTTCCATCCTCCACTCAGTTGCCAAAGTGATTTTATTAGAAAGAAAATCTGTTTCAACCCCTACTCAATCAACTCCAGTGGCTTCTTATTACCTCCAGAATTACATATAAAACCTAACCAGGACCTTTTTTTCCTCTCCTCTCTTCTTATACTTAACTTCTTCCACATAGCCTATAATCCAAATGTACTAATCTTACTATTGCTCACACCCTCTATCTCCTGACTTCATGTCTTTTCATTAGCTTTCCTTTATGATTGAAAATCTGCCTCTGTGCTTCTGGGGTTTCCTTCAAAACACCTCAAATCCAAACTTCTGCCAGAGGTCTTTACTAGTACCTGCTATTATTAGTGTCTTTCCACTGAAATTTCCTTTCTTTTGTACTTGATATATCTGATATGTACATCATTATTCAGATGTTTCCTCTCCCATCAGAATGTGAACCTCTTGAGAACAGGAACTGTGTGCTTTTGACTTTCTTGTATCTTCTGGGATAAAGTAGATGCTTGTTAACTGATTTATTGACTTATAAGGGAAGCTGGCAGTGAATAGAGTGCCAGGTCTACAGTCAGGAAAACTCATCTTTGTGAGATCAAATGTGCCTTTAGATATTTACTAGCCAGGTGACCCTGACTAGGAAAGTCACTTAATTTTGTTTTCCTCAGTTTCCTCATCTGTAAAATGAGCTAGAGAAGAAAAGCAAACCACTTCAGAATCTCTGCCAAGAAAGCCTCAAATGAGGTCACAGAGTCAAAAGTGAATGAACAAAAAACTAATTGAGTCCAGGAAGGATTATACATTAACCAGGAAGCAAGCCTAGTGAGACCTCATCAGAAGATAATGGTGGTCCTGCAAGAGTTTCCCTTTCATACATGTGCTTACCTTAACTATGTATGTTTTTACATGTGCATCCTTTATGTATGATTCCTAAGAATGACCATTCTTTACACTAACAACTAATATTTTTGTGATAGTGTGCCCCATATTTATAAGGGGGTTGAAACTTTTCTTACTATATTATTTCATTAAATGCCTTTATTTAAATTAATCATGTTTCATAAGTACAGAAAAAACTAAATATATATGTAAATAAATGAAAAATTTATATATAAATATTTATAAAATATATTTAAAGTAAATATATAAAAGTAAAAACTATGATTTTTTTAAACTAAATACAGAAGTAAAAAAATACCTTTAGCTGGGGTAGCTGTTCTTGAGACCACACACATATGAAATATATATACACATTATACAGAGGATAATACATGGTAGGGTATGATAGTGACAAAGAAAAAGAGAGGAAAATTTGAGAAAGGAGAAAACATTTTTATTTTGTAGGAGTTGGAGAAGGCTTCATGAAAGAGATAACACCTGAGCTCAGCTTTGAATGAGAAGGATTTCAACAGATGGAGAGAAAGACAAAGGATGTTTCAGGCAAAGGAATGGCTTTTGTAAATGTATGTGGACAGTGGCAGACAAAATGAGATAATAGGTAGTCCAGTTTGACTGGAATCTAGAGTATGTGAGGGAGGTAGTATGAAATGAAGATGGAAAAGTAAATTGAAGCCACTGGCATAGAGCTGTAAGTAAATTGATGATGTAAAAGTGGGGTGGGATTGGGGGGAAGAGAGGAGGGAATTGCTCTTGGGTTGTTTTAGGTTCAAATATAGAATGTCACTTCTCTACTCAATAACCTCCAGTGGCTTCCTATTACTTCTGTGATCAATTACAAACTTCTCTGTTCAGTACTTTTAAAGATCTTATTAAGTCTCCAACTCCTTTGATCTCATTATACTGTGCATTACTCCCTTTCAAGCACTTTAAAATTCAGTCACATTTCTTTTTCTATGCTGTGTCCAGGCTGTCCTGCATGCTTTGAATGTACTACTTTTGTACCTCTGTCTTTTAGAATTACTAGTTTCCTAAAACTATAGCTCACAAGCTGCTACTATTGTGTTTAACTTCCAGTAAGCTAGTCAATAGAATAAGCTCAAAATAAAAGAATAAGTTAGCTCAAAATAAAAGAATTAGAGGGAATTGAGCCTAAAGATCCAGATTTTAATCCTGGCTCTCTCACTCAATATTGTATGACCTTACTCAATCCAAATCACCTCTGTGTCTTGGTTTCCTCATCTATCAATTTTTTTTTATGTGGGAGTAGGTTTGGACTAGATGACCTCTAAGGTCTCTTCTAATTCTTCATATAATTCTATAAATTTATTAAGATAACCTAGTCAAGGTGTAAACTATATTTTAACATATTAATACTGTATTACTTAAGTACATGTCCCCTTCTGTGTTTTCATCAACTAGACTGAAATAGAAGAAGAATCAGTTGGTTAGGGAGTGTTAAGGAACATGCCTAAGTGTGGTTCTCCAAAAGTCCCCACAGCTGTGAATCATTACCCTGAAAGAGTTGCAAATCAGTCTGTACTGACACAGATGTTGCTTGTGGATTAGGAATGAAATAAATTGGAGGCAAGAAAGAAGAGGAGAGAGATCAGGAAACAGCAACTGCAACTCAGTCTCCTTGTATCATCATCATTCTCTCACATGAAGGGATCCATTCTGCTAGTCTGAGTTGGATCCTCCACAGCCACTGGCAGGTTGCTCTCATAACAAGGAAGTATCTCTTTCCAAGACCTAAAAGTTTCTGATTAGATTAAGAGCATTCTTTTTCTTCTCTCTCTTCAAATCAGACTGGCCTCTTTTAGGAGACTGTGTATTCCAGTATAAGCAACCTTAGGTGCAGAATCAGAGAACCTAGGTTTCAGTGCCTAGTAACTAGCTTTGTGATCTCAACCAAATTATTCTCCTATTTGGGGCTTCAGTTTTCACATTTGTAAAATGAAGGAGTTGGATAAGGATCCAATTAATCTTGGGGGAGGCTATGAACATTGTGATAATATTTTAATAACTATATGTGGATAAAATTATTTCCTTTGTAATTCTATGGATTTTATTTTGTGTATTTATTTTAAATATAAATAAATAGATAAATGGAGCATAAATAAAGGCAACAGATCAGTGCAATGAATAGAATATTTGACTCAAAATCAGGAAAATCTTCTTGCCTTAAATAGTTACTAAGCTATATGATCCTGAGCTAGTTAATTGTTCTTTCAGCTTCAATTTCCTCATCCATAAAATGGGGATAATAGAAGTTATCTACTTCACACAGATATTGAGAGAATCTAATAAGTGTGTGTGTGTGTATATATATATATATAATCTTATTCAATTACTAATAAATAATGATGAGAGAGGGATCTGTAGGTTTCACCAGACTGCGAGACAGTTCCATAATACATAGAACTATTTAATGATTTTTGAACTGCTTTCTAGCTTTAAATAGTTATTATTCTGACACTTACAAAATATCAATGTAGTTAAGGTTCAAATAGAGCAAACAGGCAGTGCAGTAGATAGAGTGCTGGATAGATAGGCAATGCAGTAGATAAGATGAATCTTAATGACTCCACTCTAAGTTCAAATCTAACTTCAGACACTTTATGTGAACCTACCTCAGTTTCCTCATCTGTAAAATGAGCTGGAGAAGGAAATAGCAAACTACTCTAGTATCTCTGTAAGAAAGCCCCAGATGGAGTCACAAAGAGTCATAGTGAACCATCTAAATAACAAAAGAATCAATTGATTCCCCTGGAATTATCTGACAAAACACACAAAAAAAGATAATTTCAAGGATAATTCATCAAATGGGTGGGGCACATGTACTGGACAGGCTGTGTGTCATACAAGATGAGCTGAATCCCATAAAATATTTATTAGGCAATGGACTGACTTCTCCACCTGAGATACCTGCATGAGTAAGATGTGTGTAATTGCCCAGATTATTCTCTTCCCAGGGATTCTGCCCAAACAGCTCCCTCAGATAGACATTCCACTGGCCTTATTTATTATCCTGCCTCCCAATAGACAAATAGCTCTGTCTTCTTTCTTCATTAGCTCAGAATTACCTGCAAGAGGTATCTTCAGTGCACCTTCAACCCCACATTGCCTTCAGTGAAGAAGAAGAAGGGAATTAGAGGAAATAAGAAGCACAGAATATTTTCCTTCATCCTAAAAGAGAAAAGGAAGGGAAGAAACCACAGTAGTGGAGGGAAGTTTGCATTAATCAGGTTCATCAGTAGCTGGAAGTTTCTATTGTGCACAAAAGATGAAGTCCCAGGAGGCCAGTATCACAGAGCTTGCTGTAAATTGAACTCCCACAGGCTTCTCTCTTCCAAGCTGACCTCTGGTCAGTGTCCTTAAGAAACAGAAACACAACTGGGGAAGCAGGTTAGGTAATAGAAGATTTTTCTAACCCCACAGTTAGAGGCCCTGAGATTGAGTCTTGGATTGGTGATTCACTGTGACCTTCCATTATTTTTTTAACCTTCATTTTTCTGAGCCTCAGGTTCCTTCTCTGTAATAAAGAATCCCTTGCTCATTTATAAGCACTATTAAGTATTAAGTTTTACCAAGAGCTCTATAATCCTTTTTATTTATTGCAAACATGGGTGTTAGGAATTTTCAGAAAAGGAACTCCTTTTACCCAACGCTGATGGGAATAACTTTGCAGTTTAGTTCTGGAGATTTACACTTTCTAGGGCAAAGAGACTTGTCTGAGGTCACAAGGGTAGTATGTATTAGAGCAGCACTTGAATCTGAATTTTCCTAATTCTACAAATAGCACTCTAATTCATACCAACTCTCTCTATAAATAGAAGTTATTATTAACCATACCTTCTGCAAATGGATCTCACCTAAAAATCTTCTTTGCAGGATTTTGAAGAACTTGGTATCTTTTTGTCTCATATTAGTTTCCTCAAAATGGAAATTTGATTTCTTTCTTATGGCACATTTTCCAATGTTTTTCTTGTCACTGAGGCAAAAGACAGAAAGACAGATATATAAATAAATAGAAAGGTGGATGGATGGATAAATGGGTAGATGAATATAGATATGTAGACATACATAGATATACATATCATACCTATAGATATACAAACACATCTATAGATATATAAACACACATATAGGTAATATATGTGTATTTTTATATGATTATCTATATCTATAATTCATTTGTATTGAACCTACTGTCAGACATTGTGCTATTTGTTGTTGTTCAGTTCCTTCATTTTTGTCCAGCTCTTTGTTGATCCCATTTGATGATGATGAGGATGAGGATGATAGTGACATCTTATTATACTCTTACTCTTCCCACAGAAGCATCCAACTAAGTCATACAGCATATCTTGGTAAAGCTACTGGAGTGGTTTCCCATTTCTTTCTCCATCCCATTTTATAGATAAGGAAATTAAGGTAAATGGATTAAGTGACTGAGGCAAAATTTGAACTCAGAAAAATGAGTCTTCTTGACTTCCTGACTTTGGGCACAGCACTCTATTGCCCCACCTAGCTGCCCTTTTTTTCAGCTCATTTTACAGATGAGGAAACTGAGGTAAACAGGGATAAGTGACTTGGAAGGTCAGATGGCTAGTAAATGTTTGGAGTGAGATTTGAACTCAGGAAATATTAATCTTCCTGCATTCAGGCCTGTTACTCTATGGTCACTTGGCTGCCCCAGGCACTATGCTAAGTACTTAACAAATATCTCGTTCAGTCTTTGCAACAAACCTGGGAGGTAGGTACTATTATTATCCCCATTTTACAGAAGAAAAGATGCAGGTAAATAGAGATTCGGTGGCTTTAAGAAAGTCAAAGTCCTTAATGATGTCATTTGGAGATTGGCCATTAATAGAAAGTACAAAGGGAAGAGCCCTTGTCCCTCATTCTCAGGCCATCCTGAATACCATTCTGTTTCCACTTGATGGATGGTTGTACTGCAGCCTTCAGAATCTCATTCTAGTTTGGTGCAGGTCCTATATTATGAACTTTCATGCCCTTTTTAATATAGAGGATTTGGAGTTGAAAAAGGAGGGTGAAAGACAGAACATAATTATCCACTCTGGTGCATAGCAGGGTACCTCTGATTGCCCTGGAAATGCACAATAAAGAGGGTTTTATTCCAGTAGGAAAGGGGCGAAAAAGAATGAACAACCAAGTTTCACTCTCCTGCCTAAATTATATTCCTTTAAAATTTTAAACCCCACAGTATTTTTCTATTTCCATAGTAACCCTTGCCAGGAGACAGCAAGCAGGGTTTTTGAGAGCACAGCCCTTGGAAGCAGGGATTTACTAGCATCTTGTTTGTGTGAAAAAGAAAGAGACTTTAGAATTGATGATGTCATATAATGGTCTTGTGTATCAAGGAGAGAGCCACTGGGCAGCCACTTACCCCATCATGATTGAAGGGCACCAATTGGTGAGTCAGGGCAATAGTGTAGAATGAAAGCTGAATTTGAAATCAATAAATCTAGATTTGAATCCAAGTTCTAATATTTTCTAGCTATGTGACTCCAAGACAATGACCTGTCCTCTGCCTCTGTGTCTTGGTTTCCTCAGATGTAAAATAAGGATAATTATATTCTCATTACCTCACAGAAAAAATATTTTATAAGTTTTTATGTATTATCTGAATGGATAGCCTTGCTTTATAGGCACAAGAATTCTCAATGCACATACACAACCAGATGTTTTGGAAAAATACTCTGTGAGGTTCCACAGAGGTGACTGAACTTAGTTTGTGGAGTCTTCTAGAAAGGAGATAAGAGATAAGAAAGGGAAACAGAATTCAGAAAGAGCACACACATTCTCCATCTTAAAGAAGAAATATAACTGGGTATAGATATAGATATAGATATAGATATAGATATAGATAGATAGGATTTAACATATTTAACATGTATTGCACTACCTGCCAGGTAGGGGAGGGAGTGGGGGAAAGGAGGGGAAAATTTGAAACAGAAGGTTTTACAAGAGTCAATGTTGAAAAATTATCCATGCATATATTTTATAAATAAAAAGATATAATTAAAAAAAAGAAGAAGAAGAAATGCTGGGGTAGTATCAGTGTCCCTAATTGTTTCCTTTCAGCTCTTGCACACAGAAAGACCATGTAAGAATTATTATTTATTTAAAATTTCCTCTTGAACAGGATGAAATATTTTCTTCTTGTTTTTGTCGTTCTTTAACTGTTCTTCAGTCATATCTCATTCTTCAAGATCCATTTTGGGGTTTTCTTAGCAAACATACTGCAATGGTTTGCCATTTCCTTCTCCAGCTCACTTTACAAATGAGAAAAAAGGCAAATAGGATTGTGACTTGTTCAGGATCATACAGCTAATAAGTGTCTGAGGCTGGATTTAAACTCAAGTTTTCTTGACTTTAATTCCAATACTCTATCCAATGTGTCACCTGGTTTCCCATCCACCCACAAATCTTACTATAGTTTTCATCTAAAATACTATGTATATGCCAACAAAGTGGAGAGTTAATTGGCAAATAACAAGTTATTCTTTTTTAAAATTTTATTAAAGCTTTATATTTACGAAACATATGCATGGTAATTTTTCAACATTGACCCTTACTTTCTGTTCCAAATTTTTCCCTCCTTTCCCCCACTCCCTCCCCTAGATGGCAGGTAGTTCATTACATGTTAAATATGTTAAAATATATGGTTAAATACAATATATGTATACATATTTGTACAGTTATTTTGCTGCACAAGAAAAATTGGATCAAGAAGAAAAAGAAACCTGAGAAAGAAAACAAAATGCAAGCAAACAACAGAAAGAATGAAAATGCTATATTGTGATCTATACACAGTTCCCTTAGTCCTCTCTCTGAGTGTAGATGGCTTTCTTCATCATTGAACAATTGGAATTGGTCTGAATCATCTCATTTTTGAAGACAGCCACGTCCATCAGAATTGATCACCATATAGTCTTGTTGTTGCCATGTATGATGATCTCCTGGTCCTGCTCATTTCACTTAGCATCAGTTAGTGTAAGTCTCTCCAGACCTCTCTGAAATCATCCTGCTGGTCATTTCTTACAGAACAATAATATTCCAAATATTCATATACCATAATTTATTCAGCCATTCTCCATTTGATGGGCATCTACTCAGTTTCTAGTGTCTTGCCACTACAAAAAGGGCTGCCACAAACATTTTTGCACATGTGGGTCCCTTTCTCTTCTTTAATATCTCTTTGGGATATAAGCCCAGTAATAACACCAGTGCATCAAAAGGTATGCACAAGTTTGATAACTTTTTGAGCATAATTCCAAATTGCTCTCCAAATGGTTGAATCCATTCACAACTCCACCAACAATGTATCAGTGTCCCAATTTTCACACATTCCCTCCAACATTCGTCATTATTTTTTCCTGACATCTTAGCCAATCTGACAGGTATGTGTGGTAACTCAGTTATCTTAATTTGCATTTATCTGATCAATAGTGATCTGGAGTGATCTTTTCATATGATTAGAAATAGTTTCAATTTCTTCATCTGAAAAATTGTCTATTCATATCCTTTGACCATTGGAGAATGGCTTGAATTCTAATAAATTTGAGTCAATTCTCTATATATTTTAGAAATGAGGCCTTTATAAGAATCTTTGAATATAAAAATGTTTTCCCAGTTTATTAGGAAATAATTCTTATATCAGGATCCCTGACAAAATGATTCTGATCAGCCAGTCCACTGAGAAGTCCATTCTGACCAATTGTGAGTCATTAAATTGCTCTTCTTACTGTGGAGTAAAATGTGGGAAGCTGCCCCAGTGATGATGGCTTTGAATGCCTTTGGGTATGAATCTATAAACCATGCCTTTATCTTTCTAGCTTGCTCACCAGAATACAATCAAAGCACAGGAGACAAATGAACTCTGTGGCTTCCTTCTTGCTCACTGACTGAATCAAACACTCTTCTTGACTGGATCTATCAAAACTCTTCAGGTAGGGAAATTAGCTCCCTACCATAAAAAGATGAAAAATGTAGTTTTATAGGTATGTAGTTAGGAGGATAATCTATCAGAAACTATTTATTTCTTCCTACATACGAAGTTACTTTCAATTTTGGTTAGTACCACGTATATGATTATGCCTTGGACTTCGAAAACTTTGAAGTTAAACTTTAAATAGTGATAATGATAATGATGATAATGATGGTGATGGTGTCAGTCTTCCTAAAAGAGTTTGATTCATATAACATGGTAAAAAAAATCTACTAAATTATATTTATTAAATTAGTGAATGAATCATCAATCATTTATTAATATTTATTATATATTAGGCACTATGCTAAAAAACTAGGGACATATGTTAAAAAACAAAAGCACAATAATATATAGCCTCAAGGAATTTAAATTCTATTGAAGACAACATGTACACATATGATTATTATTTACAAACCTAGATTATATCTATAAAGAGACATGGCCCTTCAAAGAAATAGAAATTATAGGGATGAATGCCTATCAATTGGGGAATAGTATATGATTATGATGGAATATTACTGTATTATAAGAAATGATGAGCTAAGTGGTTTTAGAAAAACATGAAAACATGCAAAATAATGAGAGTGAAATGAGCAGAAGCAAAAACATATTGTATTCAGCAACATCAATATTGCTTTAAGAATGACTTTAAGTGAATGTTATTTTGTCTATTGTAAGTGCCAAAATAACTATAAAGGACATATGAAAAAGATGCTATCAACATCCAGAGAAAGAAGTGATAAAAAGGAGTATGCATAGAATAATTTTGCCTATATTTATCAAGAGAGAGGTTGTGTGTGTGTGTGTGTGTGTGTGTGTGTGTGTGTGTGTGTGTCTCTCTATTTGTGTCTAATGGTAGCCATTTCTGGGACAGGGAGTGGAGAGAAGAAAAAAAGGGGGGGGGGGAGGGAAGAAAAGTACACACAATAATTTTGTTGTATATGTGAAAAGAATAGCCACTTGTACTTAGTGGACTTGGAGTTTCATATACAATACTGTGTATGCTTGTTTTAGCCTATAAATTAAATAAAATTTAAAAAGAGAGACTTTGCCATTTTGGAACCAGATCATTTTGATAGCTAATTGTAGGATGATTCATGAGGCTGGGAGACAAGCCAGAGGGCAATTATTATTCTAGTCTCCCTGTGGATGATAAGGACTTACTCCAGGGTGTGGCGGTGTATGCAAGATATGGAACAAAGGCAGAATTGACAGGGGAGAAGGGGGATGTATACCCATAGTTAGGTGTATGACCTAGATGAAGACTCAGAAAAAAAAAAAAAAAACAGAGAAGTGATCAGACAGGTAAGAAGAGAAGCAGGATAAAAGCAGGAAAACAGAGTGTCCCAGAAACCTAGAGAAAAGAGAGAATGAAGGAGAGGAGGAAAGCTTCAGAGAAGTAAGGAAGCAATATGGTTGGGAAAAGGTCATTAGATTTGGCAAATAAGAGATCATTATTAATCTTAAAGAATGCAGCTTAGTTCAAAAATAAGGACATAAGGCAAACTGCAAAGAGTTTCTAAGAATGAAAAGAGAGGGAGTGGAAGCCCTCGGTGTAGTAGGCTTTCTCAGGATGTTTAACCATGAAAGGGAAGAGAGTATAAGGCAATGTGTAAGGGATATGTGTAGGGGACAAGGAAGCAGCCACTAGACAGGGAAAAATTGAAGTTCGGTGAAAAAGTGGGTATGATATGAGGGACAATCTGTAAGAGAAGACAGGATGGAATAGGATTACTTGTCCATATTGCCTTGGAAGAAGAAATAATACTTCTTCATGTTAGGTGATATGAAAGAGAAGATAGAGGAAGGTGTCTGAGGGACATGATTTAAGCAGGAGGAAAGAAGAGGGAGTTCATGGTTATCTGGAATCAATTTTTTGAGTGAAATCTGAGTTAAGATTTTCAGATGAGAAGTTTAAGGAGAGGGTGAGTCAAAGAGGGTCTCAGAAGAGGTAGAAAAGCTACTATATTGATAATTAAAAGGATTAGGATTACAGCCAAAAATTTTATATCAAGCAAAATTCAATATAATATTGAATGAAAAAAGACATTCAACAAACTGTCAGATTTTCAGAATTTTGTCTGAAACAAACCTGAACTCAACAGAAAATTTAACACATAAGAGTCAATATCAAAGACTAATTTCAAGGGACTCAATAAGGACAAACTGTTTATGTTATGTGGAAATTTAAACCTTATAACTAAGATTGTCATTAGTAATAGGGTAGGCCAAAAGAAAGATTGGGATAGAGCTGAGTATGATGGGATTATAAAAAGCAAAACTAGGAAAAGGTAAAAACAATAATTATGCTATACAAATGAGGCGCAAGAGCAAGAACCAACAGAAATCCTACTCATATTGGAAATGAGTTAATTAGGGAACAATACATACATACATATATATATACATGTACATATACAAATACACATACATACATACACACACACACACACACACACACCCCAAGAAGGATATAGCATCCTCCAAAATTTATAAAGAAATAAGAGGAGTAAGGAATAGGATAAGGCAGGTATAGAGGATGTCTAGATTAATGGGGAAATGATACAGAGGGAGGGAAAAGATGGGATTATAGAGTACAGGAGGGATTCTTGGGGTCAGAGATAGGGGTGCGGGATGAGGTGGAAGAAGTTAAAAAATAGCAAAGCAAGTTAGTAGGTAAAAGTAAAAGAGTTAGCAAAGATGGGAACCAAAAGGGGTGTGTGTGTGTGTGTGTGTGTGTGTGTGTGTGTGTGTAGATATAAATAGATATAAATATATCTATGCTTAACTACAGCCCATTTGGGGGAAGTTGTGGGGAAGAAAGGGTAAAGAATAAAGTAAAATGTGCACAGCAGAGAATAAAAGAAAACCTACAAGGAAGCAAAGAAAAAATGCGCAGTTTTGAATTCAATGTGTTTCATTATTACATATACTTTCTTGAAATGGAAATTTATTATTGCATATTTTAAATACTCTTGTATGTTTTAATCTGCACATGACTATTTTCTTTCTCTGTTTTTTTCTTCTTTTTCTATTTCATTTTTTCCTATGTTTTGTTTTTTCCCCTGAGGCAACTGAGGTTAAGTGATTTGTCCAGGGTCATCCAGTAAGTGTTGAGTGTATGGGGTCATATTTCACTTGAGATCCTCCTGATTCCAGGGTGGTGCTCTATTCACTGCCTAGTTGCCCCTGTTTAAGTTTTAAATTAAAGAAAAAAGAAAAAAGAAAAGCTGCTTCAGTGAGTGGGATTGTGAATTGATTGGGAATATGTTTAAAAATTGGCTTGCTGCAGTGAGAGCACAAGTAAAATTATGTAGCCTAAATATATAATAGACTCAGCTCAGTTTAAAAAACTCAACTATTACTGCTTGCAAGAGGCCTTTCTCAATTAGGTGAGAAAGGTTATAGAATGGACACCAGGACAGGCTGTATTGTGTTTTTCAAGAAACACAACCTGAAAATTGTATCAGTGTAAAATAGGCCATAGAAAGGGGTAAAGGGGAAGGAGGGGATTGATTCCACCTACTTGTGTAACACTTAATAAATACTTAATTGATTGGTTGTATTTTCACACAATTATACATACTCCTAAGGACTCCTTTTCTCTTTTAAAGGAACTAGTAAGAAATAATATCATTTCATCCTGAAATCCTTTTACATTCACGTAAATAGAAAATATTATCAATACTTAAACAAATTCCAAGGGGGAAGAGAGGGCAGCCCTGCTTGGAAATATTATACTTTATCCTTAGCAAAGATCTAAATAGATTCCTTTTTTTTTTCCATTTAACTTTTTTTAATTTATGAAATTAAACAAGTATTCCTATAACATAGTATAATAATAATAGAAAAAGATGATTACACATGAAACAGCATGTTTTACTATATGTAAGTTGCTTTTTTTTCAACATGCAACAAAGTTATGTAAATTTTTTCTTTGTTTCTCCTCCCTTGCCTCCTACCCTAGAGATGGCTACTGCTAAACACAAATAGTTTATATAAAATTATTCTATACATACTTCTCTTTATCAGTTCTTTCTCCAGATACAGACAGTATCTTTCTTCATATGTCTTTTATAGTTAATTTGGGTATTTATAAGGATTTTCTAAAGGGAAACAATCAATGTTCTGAGATGAGTCTGATTCTTTGAAAACAGGTTAGGGACCTGACAAGATTAAGAGCAGAAATATGCTTTGATTAAGAATCCATTTAAAAATAACATTCCTTTCCTTCTCCTCCCACCTTCTCACCATTGAATAATCTCCAGAAAGACCAATAATTTCAGAGTGTGCCTCCAAGCACAATCGTTTCTATAATTCTATTTGAGCAAATTATCCTAAAATTTAACTTTGTACCCCTGCTTTATCTTGAATGGGGATGTCTGTTTCTTCAATACTATAAAATGTATGGAGACATTAGTAATAGAGATATTTTTCAACAGCAGGAGGAAAGTGCTCTTTTAGATTGCTTTCTAAGCAGCAATGCTTGGAAATAATTAATACATTGTCTCTGACAACATTGGCTAAATAAACTCATAATACTGAGTTCTTCTTCCACTGATGATGGATTACCTCTTTCATGGAGTAGAAGCCAACAAATCTTGGTAAACTGCCTGAAAAGAAAATGGCACAGGAGGAGAGCCAAGTTGAATTGAGAAGGAATTTGACCTGGATGAGGACAAGTATTGCTGGTTTGTTGAGAGCAGAAGGTGGGGTGTCTCCATGTCACACTGAATTCTGACAGTTTGTGGGTTTTCAAAAACTCCTAGAACTGACCTCTATATAACCTGCATTCAGCCTCTTCATTGTGATTGTTGTGATTGGAAATGGTCCTTCCATTATTCCCTTATTCCCAGTTCTGTTTTCAATGAAGAGGTTTGAAATAGTTTGCAATTGGAAATGATATGCAACCTCATATTCTCCCTGAGCAGCAAAAAGTCATCTTTCTTTTAAAACAGAGCCAAGCATTACTGAAGTGAGGATGGATGTTTTCCTCTTAGGTGAAGGGAATGAATAGAATCTTTGGAGTTGCCTCTGCTCACTCCTGTGATGATAGGGTCAAAGAATTACTAATGTCTGATTGTTTTTTATTTCATGCCTTAAGCAATTCCAAGCATGATCTTTGGCTGATTGCCAAAGTTGGGTAAGAAAGGGTATACCAGGACAGGCTGTATTGTGTTTTTCAAGAAACCCAGTATGAAAATAATGTCAGTGTTTCACTCCCAGAGGGTGGGAGAGAGAGGGCCAGATTGATCCCTCCTCTTTGCATAATTCTCTATCCAGTGGACCCCTTTGATTCAACTATATAGGAGGAAAGATATTTGACTTCTGGGCTAACTACTCTGTCAAGGGTTATCAGAATGGACTTTTGTGTTTTCAGGAATATTATTTGATCTGTGCTATATAACAAGTCTGTTAGCAATGGTACTGGGTGAATGAAGAACACAGAAAGAGTTACCCTCCTAAGGTTCCTTGGGTACCTGACTAGGAGAAGAAATATTTAAGGTTTAATCTGCAGTCAGTGCTAAAGTATGATTGTCATCATACTACTTCTTGTGAGGGTTACTCTGTAGTGGGTAGGAAAATATGGAAATAAACAGAAAAGTAAGAATCCACCCAAATGGCTTGCAATGGCTCATTTGGGGGTTCTGATATTCCTTCTTTCCTCAGTGTTTGTTCTGATGGCACCTGGCTGCTGACAGATTGAAAGAAAGTCAGGAATGCTTATGGCATATCAATGTTTCCTTCATGTCTATGTATGAGTACTTGGTCTCATCCTAAAAAACCCAGTAAAGAACATTTAAAAAGAGCAATTGAAAGATGACAAGAAGTCTGTCTTGTACATTTGGCCCAGAACCATATATTTGATCCTCTCAAAGAATCTTTCTCCATCCCTCAAAAGCCCCTCCTGTGGTGATAAATGGTATGTGCCCCCAAGCATCAGCCCCTAGGGAGCTGTCTCCTTGCTGCCCAGTCACCCTAGCAGGGTTAATACAGGTAGTGAATGTATTGGGGGAGCAACTTGAAAGAACAATTTCAGTAGTTATGGGTGGTAATTAATTACCCATGTAGTGCTTCCAAAGACAGTCTTTATACATGTCACAGGACTTCTTTCTAAAGCAGCATTGTCTTTTTCCCTGGAATCTGCTGGAAGTTTCAGAACCTATTATAATTTCATGGGTATTGCCCATACCCATGAAAGAGGTAACCCATCAGCCAGAGGAAGCAGACACTGATTTTTCTAGTTCAGGGTGAATTGGTGTGTTACAGAACACAGGACAGTTTTTCATTAATTTAGAATTTTTTATTTTTAAGAAATCAAACTATAATGAATGGTTTCATGTAGAATCTTCTTTTTGTGCATATGGGTATGCTTCTTTTTCAACGTTTCAATATTTCAATTTGAGCAAATCATCCTAAAATTTAACTTTGTATAATATTCAATATTTTAAAATTAACATGCTTATACACACACACACACACACAAAAAAAAAAAAAAAACCACCTAGCCATATATCTTTATAACAGATCATGCTCAAGGAGTCTTTGCCATTGAGAAACTACAGGATGAGGTCATTTGCAAAAAGGTAGCCACAGTCAATGAAGCAAGGAAGTCCTTTAGTAGGGTACTAGCCTCCTTTCAATTAAGTTCATAGTAATATTTGGAAATATGCAAAAAAGAGACCCTGCAAAATTAACATGGGAGTTAAGGCAAGGTATTAGACCACTAATAAATGGACTTCATTTAATTGCAAACTATTTTAGTTCAGGGAGGAGATAGTGTGGATTGAGATTTCCAAGAAGTGATTAAATAAATACTGCATTTAAAGATTTGTCATCAAGGAGCATGAGATTTTAAGATTAAGTGAGATTCATAAATATGATAAATGATATGGAACAGTGGATGATAAGTTGGTCTTGGAGTCAGGGAAACCTGGATTCAAGTCCTGAAATTAACACGTGCTGTGATGTGAGATCATAGGGTAGACAAGGAAACTAACTCTCTAAAGCTCTAAATTGGAAAGCAGTTGCTAACCTGCTTTAAGAGGGAGTGTTTCCTCCTTGGACATTCCCCATATCATAAAAAATCATAGATTTGATCATAATTCATAAATGTGGTGGTCTGTTTGCATGATGAATTAGAGGAATAAAGAAAAAGCTGGATTTTTCAGAAAAACAGAGAGGTAGAAAGCAGACAGCACAGTTGGAAGATAATTAGGGATGGTTTATTTGAGCTGGGTTGTTTCTTTTCTGAAAAAAATAGCATATGAATACCTAATAATAAATAGTTTACCTTTTGGTTCACATTTGGTAGTGTCCTAGGAAACCATTTCCTTCATTTGGCGGGTAGAGGGTGATGAAGGGCAAACTGTGCAGATGGCTGGCATCTTTTTTGTGTTGTCATGGTAACTATAACACTATCCTATTGGAAAGGATATAGAGCCTGTGTTTACCCAAGCAGGAACTTCACAATCAGATCTGAAGCATCCAGAAAGTCTTCAGGATCACTGTATATATAGAATCACAAAATCTCAAAGTTGGAAGTGTTCAGTCTATATGTATCTCGAGAGACATCCCCTCACCAACATTCCTGAAAAGCAGTTACCCAAGCTCTTGCTTGGAGACTTCTGGTGAAGAGCTCAATGATCTCTGAAAAAACCCATTCTGCTTTTGAAAAGTTCTACTTAGATTCAGGTCCAATTTGTATTCCAGGTATTTAGCACAGTGCCTGGCACATGATAAGCAAGAGAGCAGGGATGAGATCATCCCTGTGATCTCATTTCTGTATTATGTCTCCAGAGCTTAATATGATTTCTGGCACAAAATACATGCTTATTGGAAAGACTTATTTGAACTAATGCTAAATGAAGGGTGCAGAACCAAGAGAACATTGTACATAGTAACAGTAAGATTATGTGTTTATCAACCGTGATGAGCTTGGCTCTTCTCAGCAATGAGGTGGTTCAAGGCAATTCCAGACTTGGGTTAGAAAGTGCCATCCACATCCAAAGAGAGAACTATGGAGACTGAATGTGGAGCAAAACAGTATTTTAACCATTTTGGGTGGTTGTTGTTTGTTTGATTTTTTTCCTCATTTTTTTTCCTTTTGATCTGATTTTTCTTGTGCAGCATGACAAATATGGAAATATGTTCAGAAGATCTGCACATGTTTAACCTATAATGGCCTTTTCTTGGTATCCATAATATCCTTGAGGGTACAAACTCAATGGCTGGATTAAAGAGTAGTAGAATACTACTCTAGTCTGAGAATTCAAGAAACGATACATTTTTGCACCCAGTTCGTTTAGCTACAGTTTGTTGTAGTATATAGACTAATGTGGTATATAAAAGGGTATTTATTGAGAATGCAGGTAACCTATCTCACTCATCACATCTCAGTCTTCATTTTGGTATGCTAGATAAAAGAGAATATTTGATAAATCTACAGGGCTATCATTACTACAGGTGTTAAGAATGAACTTTGACCAATGTATTTCTCCACTCTGAGTATAGGGAGTTTTCTCAACCAGAGGCTGATTACACCAATGAAATAATAGATCTGGACCAAAATACATACATGGGCAGCTAGGTGGTATAGGAGATAGAATTAAAGATATCTTTCTAAGCTCAAATCTGGCCTTAAATACTTACTAGATGTGTGGCCTTGCTGTGTAAAAAGATCACTTAATCCTGTTTATCTCAGTTTCCTCCTTTGTAAAATGAGCTGGAGAAGGAAATGGCAAACTATTCCAGTACTTTTGCCAAAAAAAAAAGATTTATATATATATATATATATATATATTATATATATGTGTGTGTGTGTGTGTGTGTGTGTGTGTGTAGATACACACAGATACACACCTATCATTCCTTATGAAGCCATATTAGGTAGGTCAATTCTCAATGCCCTTAAGGCAATTAGGATCTATAAGGTTTTATACCTTAGAGATTGATCCCAAGCCTCTCTTCAATAAGCTGGGCATGAGTTAGTCAGATAAAGATAAGCATTGAGTTTTATAGAATTCCTTTGCTATCAGGGAATGTCTGTAATAGACTCATTAGTTATTCTAGCTGATTCTGTCTACAGGCTTCCTTCCTTTACTTTCTGGGGGAAAAGGGCTGACACTGACCATATTTCATCAAGTATGAATAATTTTTTAACTTTCCTTGCATAATTCCAAAAAAGTTTCCCTATATATTTCAGATAATTCACAATTTTCCCTTAAGTGAATTACTGTATTTATTTTGTTCACACACCTGCCAACAGGTGGTAATTTCTTTTACCTATTTGATGGATGGGAGATTTGCATTTCTTTAATTGGTGGCAAATTGGGACACATTTAAATATAGATATTGACAGTCTGTATTTCTTCCTTTAAGAAGCATTTGGAGGACAAGTGGAAGGCACAGTGGATAGAGTGATGGCTCTGAAGTCAGAAGGACCTGAGTTCAAATGTGACCTCAGGCACTTAATACTTCCTAGGTGTGTGACCCTGGGTAAGTCACTTAACCCGAATTGCCTCAGCCAAAAAAAAAAAAAAAAAAAAAAAAAAGCATTTGGTCATATCATTTGCTGACTTATCGGTTAAGTAGTTAGTCATATATATTTGCACTAATTCTCTGTAGATGTTGGTCTTTTGTCAGAGATTGCTATGCAAAATTTAAAATTTATCTTTACTTCTTTAGCTGTATCTATTTTGTTTCTTAAAAAGCTTTTTATCTTTGTCACCAAAGTAATCTATTTTCTTAGCTACGTAGATAGACTGTTTATTAAACACTGTGTGCCAAAACATTGGAGTACATTAGATTCCTTTATTTTGGTAGATTAATTTGGGTAGTCTCATTTGCCCAGACAAGAGAGGAGAGCTAAATGCCCTTCCTGCCTATGACTCCAGAAGTGAATAGCCCTCTGGACTAGAAGCCATATTCCATGTCCCAGATTTATAGAACTAAAGCTAGAACATATTTTAAGATCTATATAATCCATTCCCTTCATTTTACATACAATAAATTGAGAACCAGGGAGTTTAAATTACTTGTTCAAGATCACAAAGGTAGTAAATATCAGAGGCAGGATCTGAATCAGTTGCTTTGACTTTCAAGCCAGTGTTCTTCTCATTGTATTTGTGTCTGTAGAAAATGATGTTCTATACAAGATTTCACAAGGATGAATGTTGAAAACTATCTATTTTTTGCATATATTTTGAAAATAAAAAGCTCAAAATTAAATAAAGAAAAGAAAAGAAAATGATATTCTACTTGGGGTATCCCTCTGCTCAGATTTAATATGAAAAGTCAGTAGGTCTGAAGAGACTGGTGGTAACCAATCTGTGACATCCATAATATGGTCAGAATTGAGAGGGTATGACTGATATCAGGTAACATGGCTGTTACCAGGTCACAATGAGAGTGCTTGGAATACTTCAACAGTAATCAAGTTAACCTAGGATTTTGCTGTTGAAGTTTTTTGTCCTCCATTTTTTGAAGACAACAATATAATAGATGACATCTTGACTCCCACATGAATTGGGTGAAAGTGAGGTAGAGTTGCACAAAGTCATCAACTTCATTCTCTCTTCCAGAATCATCAAAGTCCAGTAACATGGCAAAAGTTGGGACAATTGGCAATGGTCCAGGATGCAGTGGAGGATCTTGGAATATTTAATGTCTGACCAAGCTCTAAGCACTCCAAAGCACCTGCTTCCTCCACTTTCATGGACAATGGAACAAATTGTTCTTATCCACCCATTCCTTGGGTGAAGTCTTCACATGCTTAGGGTGGACATTCTCCTCACTCACTGACAAGTTTGAGGTCTGTTGGATACCCTCAACATGGCTTAGCTCGTTTGCTGAGACAGTTTTAGCAGGGCATGGTTGCTGCACATGCTACGGCTTCTTGGAGTCATAGGTGAGAGTGCCAGATAGACACCAAAGATGGAAGGTAGAAAGTCACATACAAGGAGTAACAAGGATTCTATTTTGTCTGGCCCAATTAGGTTATAAGCACCATAAAGTCATCCCTTATGTATCTCCAGCCCTTAGCACCATGTGCACATAACTTAGCACATTAGCACATGATAAGCATTTAATAAATGTTTATTGAGTGATTGATTGATGATCTATCCTGTTACAATCTAATGAGGAAAGAAATTTGGCAGCAATGTGGCGCAGTGGATAAAGTATTGGGCCTAGAATCAGGAAAACTTGAATTCAAATTCAGCCTCACTTACTAACTTGGTGATCCTGGGCAAGAAACTTAACAATGTTTAACTCAGTTTTCTCATCTGTAAAATGATCTGGAGAAGGAAATGGCAAACGATTCCAGTATCTTTCCCAAAATGGTAGCATGAAGAGTCAAGCATAATTAAACAAAATATAACATATAAATAATTACATACATGTAAGAGACACACAAACTAGGTTTATGAAAGTCTCAGAGGGAAGCCTGGGAAAATAGGTAGAAATGATGGGGAAGAACATTACCCTTGATAAGCATTTATATGCAATATATATTTGCAATAGATATGCAATACATTTTCTTAGGTAGCATAAATTGCAGGAAAATAAAAAGTATTTTTTAAAGCAAAGGGAAAAAAAAAACATCTTAAATGCCTTCTTTAGTATTATTAGAGAAGCTTCCAGCTCCCAGAGTAGGATGGGCAGCAGACTTAGTTCAAATTGAGCTTGCATCGTTAGCACCACACGAAGCCAATCACAGCTGTGAGCAATTGAACTATCATCATGCCAGTTTGCAGAGGCAGTGAGAGCAGGAATATGTCAGGAGAAGGAATAGGACAACTACACAATGGACCTCAAGGTACTTTTTTATTGGGTACAGAGAGAGAGGCAGACCTGGGGGTGGGTCTGAGCCTGGCCCACCTTTTGGGAAGTCTCAGGAAGAGCCCCTGAGAGGGGTAAATAACTGGATCTCTTCCCTGATGCATTGCCTGCTGGGAAGCAGCCAGAGAAAGGTATACAGAGTCTGCAACACATCCTTTGTCAGCACTGAGTGCAGTGACAGCGCTTCACACTGTCCCAGCGTGTGAACAGGAGTAAGTTTCTGATGATAAGGTTGTATGACACATGAGATATTACCTCCATCATGCTCAGCACGTGTTTGAGAGCCCAGACTTAACAGAACTATCTACTTTTGATCAAACCTCCATTTTGCTTTTATTTTCTATAACTTAGGTGATTTCTTTGACCTTGAGCTTATTTCCACCCAATTCATTTCTCCCATGAAACATCACTTGATTCCTCTCCTTGGAATTTTATCTCCATTTTTACCTGTCTCCCTGTCTACATAGTCATTACTGGCACTTTCACCTTGAAGCCTGCCTCAGGTTCTAAAGCTTCAGGTAATAACCACATGAGAAAAAGTGTATTTCACACATGCCAAAAAAGTCTATCAAGATGACAGCTAGAAATTTAGAATGCCCCTGAAACCAGCAAGAATTCTGTTTGATTTTACATAGCTCACAAGGTATAAAGCCATTGCCAGAATATGAGGAATCACTACCCTGGAGGCTGAAGAATATCAATTCTGCTTTGAATATGAACTACAGATTCAGGCAAGACCTCAGTCTCCCCCAAACAAGCTCACCTGTAAGTGCCTTCTCTTTACTTTCTGATAAGTATTTATACTTAATGAGACAAAAACCAAAAATTTCCTCTAAAGACCAGACACCCACACAAAATGGAATACTTTTCACAAGAAAGAAAAAACCTTAAAGGTCATTTAGTCTAGACTAACTCATTTTATAGATGAAAAAAACTGTTTTCCCAGGAGAATAAATGACTTTACAAAGGTCACACAGCTTAATAGTGCCAAGAAGGAAATGGAACTGAGATCTCCAAACTTGTAATTAAATGAGAAATCTTTCTATTCTACTTGGCAGTCTCAGGTCCTGTATGGGTTCATTTTGGTGACTATTTGATATTTTGGTACATAATCTTAGGAAATAGATATGTGGCTATAGCTTAATCTGATTGGTAAAGTTGGTTATTTTAAAAACTAGCTTAAATCATAATTCATATACATATACACACATGCATATGTATGTGTATAGATACATGCACCCATATACATATGTTTATACATATGATGTATAAAATATAAATATATACTGTTTACATAGATATATACACACATAGCTGTATATGCACACATATATACTTATTAAACATGTGTATATGTACACATCCTCAGTGTGCATACATATAATACATACATATACACAGAAGATATGGAAAGAGTGGACTCAAACAATGAGATTACTATAAAATATTGCATCACCAAATTCCCTTCTGTAGCCTTCCCAATGGATAGAGATTTCATCTCTGGGGCCTGTAGTATCTCCCCTGCCCTTACCAAGTGTCACTAGGCCTTGTACTGAAGAAGAGAAGACATAAATCTCAGGTGGCTCCATCCCAGATGCAGCTTTGCTTGGGAGGCCTGGGACTGGGGAGGGTGGTAGAGGGTACCAGTCCCCTTCTGCTCTCTATAGGATATGGCCAGCAGGAAGGAAAATGAGAGAATTATTCCCTTGAAATCTTTTCTATGTACTTTCAGTTCAAGCTCTGAAGTCAGCCAAAAGGCCCTCTTTCATTGTTCTATAAGAAATGACCATCAGGATGATTTTAGAGAGGCCTGAGGAGATTTACATGAACTGATGCTAAGTGCAATGAGCAGAACCAGGAGATCGTTAAACATGGCAACAACAAGACTATACGGTGATCAATTCTGATGGACGTGGCTCTTTTCAACAATGAGAAGATTCAGGCCAGTTCCAATGGTCTTGTGATGATGAGAGCCATCTGCACTCAGAGAGAGGATTGTGGGAACTGAGTGTGGATCACAACATAATATTTTCACTCTTTCTGTTGATGTTTGCTTGCATTTTGTTTTCTTTCTTAGTTTTTTTTTTCCTTCTTGGTCCAATTTTTCTTGTGCAGCAAGAAAACTGTATATATATAGGATTTAACATATATTTTAACATATTTAACATTTATTGGATTACTTGCCATCTAGGAAAGGGGGTGGGGGGAAGGAGGGAAAAATTTGGAACACAAGGTTTTGAAAGGGTCAGTGTTAAATAACCTACACATATATTTTGTAAATAAAAAACTTTAATAAAAAATGTCCTCTTTTACCATATTTACAACATTCAGGAAATAGTCACATGATATCTTCAGATGCTCTGAAGCAGAAAGTGAGATTCTTCCATTCCACATCATCATTCAGTTCCAAAAGCAGGCTCACCAAGTATCACCATGGGAACGCTGTAAGTGTTCCCAGGACTGGTGTCTTATTGGTTCATCTTTATTATTTAAAAAAAAAAAAGAAAAAAACTGGTGGGGTGAAGTTGGGGGGGGGGGGTTGGAGGTAGAGGTGGAAGTGAAAGCAGCTTTGAGTGGGGTGTGGTCAGTTCAGGAAATGAGTGTTGGTTACTCAGGTTCAAAGTTCCTGTTGGAGAGTAACACCTGTTCTAGCTACTAGGATGTTGGTTAATGTTTTAAGCCACAGATTCTGTAAGCAGACTCAGTTGCCCAAAACAATGGAAAGAAACACCAAGAAAAGGTAGGGAAAGGGGAAAATTGAGAGAAAGGAAGGATATATTCCCCTCTCCCATCCCTACTTCAATCATTCTAATTCACAATAGAATCACAGACTTGAAGGAAATAAAAAAGGCAAATTAAAATACTGCTTCCATTCAAAGCATGAAGTTAGCCCCCAGTGCAGAACCTTCTTGTCTTGAGTGTCCCTGTCTGTCAGGTACGTAGCCCATCACGTGTGTCGGTGCTAAGGCCAGCAAGAGGCAGGGGATTGTCTCCAGCCCTGATTAGTTAACATGCCAGGACCTGCAGAGTCAGCTGGATAGACAATGGGAACAGTGGGCAGCGACTCTCCGAGGTCCAGAGGGACCTGGGTCACTGCCAGGTTTCCTGGTCTCTGGTATAATTTTTTTAATGAATATACATGGAAAACCAAAAACAGTGTAGTACTGTTTTAATTTTTGTGAGTTTGTCAATGAATGCTTCAGACAGATAGGTATAAATAGATAGGGCAGCTAGGGGGTATAATGGATAGAGTGCCAGGGATGGAGTCAGGAGGACTCATCTCCAGGAGTTTAAATCTATCCTCATTCACTTTCTAGTTGTATGATACTGGGCAAGTTATTTAACCTTTTTTGCAAACCATTCTAGTATTTTTGCCAAGAAAATCCCACATGGGATCACATGAGTGAAAAACAACTCAACAGGGAGAGAGAGAGAGAGAGAGAGAGAGAGAGAGAGAGAGACAGACAGACAAAGACAAAGAGAGACAGAAAGATAATGAGGGAGGGAAGAAAGGAGAGAGAGGGAAGGGGAGTGAGATAGGGATAGGGACAGGCACAGGAAGAGAGATAAAGACAGAAAGACACACAGAGAGACAGAGACACACACACACACACACAGAGAGAGATACAGAAACAGAGACAGAGAGAAGAGGAAGGGAAGGAAGGAGGGGGACAGAGAGAGATTGATATAATGGGAAAAGGAGACAAAGAATGACAATTATCTGCACAAGGTAGGATATATTACTTAACTGCTTAGAACTTACTTTCCTCATCTTCAAGGTAAGCATAATAACATTCACCTGAATTGCTTAACAGAGTTATGATCAAAGGACTTTTATAACCCTCTTGGGGGAATGTTTTGCCTTTCTATTTCTAACACAACAGTACCTGATACATAAAAGGTGCTTAATAATTTAAGTACTTATTAATTGATTGATATGAGTTTTTAAAATTGGGGTTATAATTACCTTGCTATAAGGAACTTCCAGTGAGGAAAATTTCTATCCATGAAGATTGACACTTTCTCTTCAATTTATAGTCTTAGGGTATGTTTCTTGAGGTTACTAAGAGGTTATGTGACATTATTAAGAGTTATACAGAGAGTGTATGTCAAAGGCAGTGTTTGAATCTACATCTGCCTAATTCTAAGGTTGGCTCTCTACTACTATGGCACTACTGTGATATGAGTACAATTCTAACTTTAAATCTATGATCTTATAATTCTTTTATATTCATAAATTCCCAAATTGCTGATGGGAAATCCAACTTTCAGCAATGTCATGGCGGATATTAAGCCTGGTGAGAACATTCATACAGTCTTGTCCCTCATAGATAGATCTTTGCCTACTAATTTCAGGTCCCATTGAGCTTTGGGTTCGTGCCAAATGGCTCTCCTGACATCTCCTTTGTCTGGGCTGAGGGCAGTGCTGGGGGAGGGAAGGGGAGAGCAGGAAAGAGGAGTTCTCTCTTCCTCATCCTGTTTTGTTTGCTCTTGGGACCTGTCCCTCTGTGTCACTGCTCTGTGTACGTAAGCTAATGCCAGCCTGCTTCTGGTTCAGGTTCCATAGCTGCCCCTCCCCTTCTCTTTATCTCTGGCAACCTTCCTCTTATCACCCACTGTTCAAATATGCCTGTTCTGCAACCTGATCTCGGCCACTTGTGTCTCAGAACATGAATAATTATGCTGTATTAATAACCCTACTGACAGCTCCTGGATATGGCCAACTCTGTCTCCTCCTATTACCCTGCATCATTCTTCCATCTTATTACAGTTTTCTAAGCAAGAAAATGTTTCAACTAGCATCTGATACAGAGGGAGGTCTTGCTCTCTTTCCTCAACTTTATACCACAGGCTCAGTCTTCTTCAAATACTGTCTAGCTATATTTAGAACTCTGCTATATTTTTTTAATTAAATATACAATTTCATTGGGGTAGGAAGTTCTGTGTTGGGAACTCTCTCTACGCATGCAGGTGGGCACCTCCTTGGCACTAGTCATTCAGTCAATAAATATTTATTAAGTACCTACTATGTGTTAGGTCTTAGAAATTGCCTTTGTAGAGGCGTCAAAAGACCCACAATACTCCCTAGTACTACCCAAACCAGATTAAAATGTAATTGATAAAGACTTAATAAAATAAATTAAAATATAAAATGACACAGATAATGTTAATTTTTCTAAATCGATATGAGATGTTTCTATTTGAGTATGATGCCTCTGGCCTAGAAGTTTAAGTGACTTGCTCAGGAATATGCAGCCAGATTGGGTCAGAAATGGTAGACACTCGAACTCAAGTCTTCCTGGCTCTAAGGACAGATCTCTATCCACTAGCCACAGTATGTCTTTGACAGACTGAGAATCATAAGTTGATCATCATTGTTATCATTGTCATCCTCATCACCAGAGTTGATGTTTATATCATAATTCTGTTCTCTAATTTCAGTCATTATCAATTGTGTCTGACTCTTTGTGATCCCTGTTTTGAGGTTTTTTTGGCAAAAATACTGGAGTGGTTTGCTATTTTCCTTCTCCAACTCATTTAACAGATGAAGAAAATGAGGCAAGAATAGTCATACAGTAAGTATCTGAGGAGAAATTTGAACTCAGGGCTTCTTGATTCCAAACCCAATACTTGTGCTACACGACTGCCCCAAATGTATAAGCCCAACCTATAAATGAAGGGAAAACCCCTTTATAATACTTTGCAATAAATGGTCATTCCAACAACCTTCAGACTTCAGGACTTCAGAGTCCTCTATCAGTGGTGGAAATAAACTATCAAAAGATCCCATTCAACTTTGGAACAGGTTAAATTATTAGAAATTTTTTTTTCTTTTCTTACATGCAGTTAAAAATCTGTTTCTGCAATTTTAATTCAATGATTCTCATTTTGTCTTCTAGAGTCAAGTATAAAAGGTTTATTCTATTTTCTTATGACAATCCTCTTCTTAGCAAGCTTTCTTCTCTTCTCCAAAATTTAACACTGTCTGTTTCTTCTTCAACCCAATCTCATATGATGTGGTCTCAGCTTTTCATCCTCTTAGCTGCCATCCCATTCAATATGTTTTGGTTTCTTGGTGTTTTTCCCAAAGAGTGGTTCCTAGACAAGAAACATAGCACCATGGATAGAGTGCTGGTCTTAGTTTGAGTCTTATCTCTGACATATATTGGCTCTGTGATGTGACCCTAGGCAAGTTAATTGATTGTCAATATTCTAAGTAACTCCAAAACCATATGTTGCAGAGTAACAGCCATCTACATTGGTTGAGGGAGTTTCTTTGCCCAAAAATATCCTGTATTAATGAAATCACTGGTCAGAGTTCCCATCTCTTCCTAAATCCCAGCATCTAGAAAGATGCCAACAAGGGCCAAGCACTGTAATGATCCATTTTTTCATGCATTCTACAATTTTTCCAGAGATTGAAATCAAACTGTCATTGACTGATTTGAATATTTACTTTCTTCCCCCTTTAAACAATAGAAAATATTTGCATGTGTTCAGTTCTGCGATATGACTCTCACACCAAAGGATTTTTCAGAGATCATAGCTGCTGGCTGAAAATAATGATGTTCTGAAGTCTGCTTATATCAGCTCTAGAGAAGTAATTGTTCAATTTTCAGGGTAAGCATTTACACTTTAAAATTGACAAACACTAGAAGCTTGATCTGTTGTTTTGTTGATTGGCTAGACCCAAGAAAATGATGGTGAACATGTGCAAAAATGTTTGTAGTAGCCCTTTTTGTAGTTTCAGGGAAATGGAAACTGAGTGGATGCCCATCATTTGGGGAATGACTGAATAGATTATGATATATGAATGTTATGGAATATTATTGTTCTATAAGAAATGATCAGCAGGATGATTTCAGAAAGTCCTGATGAGACTTACATGAACTGATGCTAAGTAAAGTAAGTAGAATCAAAAAAGAACATTGTATACAACAACAACTGGGATCATCTGGGATCAACTGGGATGGATTTGGCTCTTTTCAACAGTAAAGTTATTCAGGGCAATTCCAATGTGGTGAAGAAAGCCAATTGCACCCAGAGAAAGAATTGTGAGGACCGAGTGTGGATTACAACATAGTATTTTCATTTTTTGTTGTTGTTGTTTGCTTACATTTTGCTTTCCTTCTTTTTTTTCCCTTTTTGATCTGATTTTTCTTGTGCCGCATGATAAATGCAGAAATATGTTTAGAAGTATTGCATATGTTTAACCAAATTGGATTTGTTGTGTAGGGAAGGGGGAGAAGGAGAGAAAAAGAGAGAAAAATATGGAACACCCTTTTGCAAGGGTGAATGTTGATAACTATCTCTGCATATATTTTGAAAAATAAAAAGCTATTATACAAAAAAGAAATGATGGTGAAGATGTCAATAATGCAAGTTAAAATTTTTTAAAGTGTGCCATATGTACATTTTTCCTGCTGGAAGCTGTTTATTGTTTTATCTTTTTTTTTACTTTAAATATAAGTAGGGGAAAAAAAAAACATTTCCATGTGCACAGCAGAACAGAAGAAAGGATTCAAAATATAAAGCAATAAAATTCCATTTCACAAAAGTCTATATAATAAATACTACAAATTGTGTTCAGAGCTGTCCATTTTTTCTTTGCTTCCTCATAGGTTTTCTTTTGTTCTCTGTTGTATACTTTTTACTTTATGCTTTTTCCCCCCCTCTTCTTTTCCCCCCTTCCAGAATGGTATAATTATGCTTGGATACACACACATACATACACACAAGTACACACAGAAATCTTTATGCATACATATATACATACAAATGCATATACATAGATACTATAATCATATATATACACATATTCATATGCATCTATGTAAAACTGTGCTATGCTTGTCTGCCCTGTTTCTCTGAAGGTAGATAACATCTTCTATCTTCCAAAGCCTTTCTATATTTTTTCCAAATCCACCAACTCATTTCCTATACCATAGCAATATTCCAACCTTATACTGTTTAGTTATTGTGTTAAGCTATCTAAAAATCACACTACACTACATCTAAAATAAACTACACATATAGTGAAATTTTTTCTTTTGATTGAATCTATTTTAGTTTTAACTTTGTCTGAGATCATGATTACTACCTGTTTTTTTACATAATAAATTCTACTCCTTATCTTTATTTTATGGCCCATATGTATCTCTTATTTCCTATCCCTGATTTCTCCTCTGCTTTACTTCTACCCACTACCTTGCCCTCTTTATGCTTCCAGCCTTATCCTCTCCCACTACTCTCTCTCCTTATCCTCTTGTTTCTATCTGAATTTAGATCTGTATACCCTTACATATTGTTCCTTCTATATACAATTCCCATTAAATCTACATACCCATATATATCTCCCATCCTATCCCCTCAATCTTTTATTTCTTTATAAATTGAGACTTTTATTCTCTCCTAAATGTATATGTTCTCCCTTTAAACCAAATCTGATGTGCGTGAGGTTCTCTCTAAAAATCCTCCCTCCCCCCTCCCTATCTCTTTACCCTCTCTTTAGAAGACTTTTATGCCATATATACATATACTCACATATATTTGTATTATTTATGTATATATGTATATTAATGTATATATTGTTCCCTTCCAATGAGAGTAAAAATCCAGAACTATTAGCCCCCCTCTCCCATCTAATTCCCGTGTGTCAATTCTTCTTCTTAAATCACACATTGTATAAGATAATTACTATATTTACCTTTTTGTACACTGTTTTCCTTTTTAGAATCACATCATACTCCTCAGCCTTTCTTTCAAACTACCCAATTACTAATGGCAATCTTAGATATATAGTTTACATCTCCATTTATAAAAATTTAAAAGTTCGTTCTCCTTATTGAGTCCCTTGTAATTAGTTTTTGAGATTTACTTTAGTTTTTTCTTGGATCTTTTATTTCAAATTTTCTATTAAGTTCAGGTCTTTTTGCAACAAAACCCTGAAAATCTGGCAAATCATTGAATGTCTGTTTTTCCAGGATTACGCTTAACTTTGTTGGGTATGATATTTTTGTTCACAACCCCAGTTCTTTTACTTTTCAACATATAGTGTTCTAAGACCTGTGATCTATTAATGCAACAACTACTAGATAATTGTTACTTCACTATATTTGAATTTTTTTCCTTGTTGCTTATCACATTTTCTCCTTGACCTGGAGTTTTTAGAATTTGGTTATAATATTCCTATAGTTTTTCCTTGTAAGATTTTTTTCAGGTGGTGACTGATGGATTTTTTAAAATTTCCACTTTACCATCTTATTCTAAGACTTCAGGACAATTCTCTTTAATTTTTTTCTTATATTATTGCATCAAGATTAGTTTTTAACTATGATTTTCAAGGTAGACTGATTATTTTTATGTTTTCTCTTCTTGATCTGTTCTCCAAACCATTTTTTTTTCCTTAGGAGATGTTTCACGCTGACTCCTATTTTTTTCATTCTTTATATTTTATTTTATTATTTCTTGATTTCATTGCTTTGCTGGCTTTCTCTTGCCCAATTCTAGTCTTCAAGGAGTCATTTTTCCCTTAAGATTCTAGATCTCCTTTTCCAGTTGGTTGACTTTCTTTTCATAATGTTGTTTTTTTTCATATTAAAATTTTTTTCCTCAATCTCTGCCATTTGATTTTTAAATTTTTTTTTAGTTCTTCTATGAATGCTTTTTGTTCAGGTAACCATTTGACATAATACTTTGGGGCAAAAGAATCTTTTTATTTATTTATTTGCCTCAGTATTGTCTTCGAAAGATGAACCTAGTCTTCTCTATTCTTATAGTGACTCTCTAAGGTTGGGTTCTTTCTCTGTCTTGCTCATTTTGTAGCAGATTGTTGGAGGTCCTCCTTCAGTTCTCCCCTCTGGCCTGGAATCTGAAACTAAGAACTGCACCCTCCAGTAAGTGACCACAGTGTCTCTTCCCCATTGTTGCTGGTTCTTTCTCTTCCAGGGCCTTGTCTCCGTGGCATAGCTGGACTTGCCATTACATATCTGCAGAGATTCCCTCAATCTTCCCACACTCAATTCCTGACTGCCAGGAGTCCTCAAACTTCGGCCTGCGGGCCAGATGCAGCAGCTGAGGACGTTTATCCCCCTCACCCAGGGCTACGAAGTTTCTTTATTTAAAGGCCCACAAAACAAAGTTTTTGTTTTTACTATAATCCGGCCCTCCAACAGTCTGAGGGATAGTGAACTGGTCCCCTATTTAAAAAGTTTGAGGACCCCTGCCAGAGATAAAGGTTCCTGTGGCCTAGGGCTTGAGGCTACCTTCCAAGCCAGCTAGCCCCTGGGCTCATTGCTGGCTGTTTCAATGGAACCAGCCTGGAAGTGTATACATTTCACTTGGGCCAAACCTCAGAGAACCAGTGTTACTGCCCAAAATCTTATTTATTTTTACTGCTCTGTGTTAGCCCCGAGTTGCAGTTTTGGCTTGTTTATGGGGGAAATCCGGAGAGTTACATACTGCCAGAATCCTCTCCCTAAGTCAAAGCTTGTTGTTAAAATTTGTCAGCACACTTCTGCCCAGAAATCACAGATGCTATTTCTTTGAATAACTTGGACCTGATGGTGAACTTATTGAAGATAATTTCAATGGAATTCTTACTATTTCTATGGAATTTCTTACTATTTCTGCATTTATGTCAGGTTTCAATTCTTTATCTATCTTTTTTATTACCTATACTTTCTATTCTTAAGGCAGCTAGTTAGAACAGTAAATAAAGTTCTGGACTAGACTCAGGAAGTCCTGAATTCAAATCTAGCCTCACTTATTTATTAACTCTTGGCCCTAATCAGTTTGCTTGACTTCCATCTGTCTCAGTTTCCTCATCTGTAAAATAAGGATAATTATAGGATCTACCTTCCAGAGCTGTTTTAAGGATAAAATGAGATAAATAATAATTTATATAAAAAACACTTTGCAAAACTTAAAGCACTATATAAATGCTAGCTATTATTATTTTTATTATATTCCTTGGTCATGAAAATAGAGGCAAAATAAAAGAAATAACTAGTTTTCTTTATATTATAATTTATGATATAGTTATCTGTGTGTTTTTCTTACTTCTGTAAGTTCTCTGGGGGCAGAAATAATGGATTTTTTTTTCATATTTGTATCCTCAGCATCTACCATGGCTCAGTCCACATGGCTGGCACTTTTAAAATGTTTGTTGGATAGAATTAAATCTATTCTGATTTTCCTGAATTAGCTAACTCCTTGCTCTCTGAACTTAACCTCTGCCCATTTCAGAAGCTCAAGCTCATTGACTGAGAATCTGAATGTGCTCTGCTGAGAAGCCAGATCTTCTCCGTCTCCCATCCTATCTTGCTCCAGATCAGAGGACTTCCATTAATCCAGGAAAATCCTTATATAAAGAAAGGTGCTGATACACATGATGGTGTCATCATTTCTTATTCACTCAGTCTACCATAGCTGGGATTCCTGTTGTCCCTAAAATCACACCAAGCAGATAGATCACTATAATCCCCATTTACAATTCATAGGATCTCAGAATACAGTTAACCTCAGAGGTCATTTAATTTAAACCTTTCTCTCTTTTCACTGTACCTTCCCAACACACATTTTACAAGGAAGGCAAGTTATTTGACCAAGATCACACAGCTTGTATCAATCAATAAACATTTATAAATAAACATATACTATGTGATAAGCACTGTGCTAAGTTCTATATGTGTATTTCTATATCTATATCTATATATTTATATAATATGTGTATATGCTATACATACATTTACTTATATATTGTGTATTTATCTATCTAGCTCTCTACACACATCTCTATCTATCTAACATTAACAGAGGGAAAGCACTGGAATTAAGTAGAGTTAGGGAAGTTTTCCTGTAAAAGTAAGCAGTCAAAGTAGGATTTGAACTCAGATCCTCTGACTTACCAATTCAATATTCTCCACTTTATATAGCACAGAGTCATAGCATTGGAGAATTGGAATAAACCTTAAAAGAGTATCCAGTGTTTTCCCTCATCCAGTTTCTGAAGATTCATCTGAGCAGAATGTTTTCCTGCTCCAGTCTTTCCTCCCAAACTTTGTCAGAATGAAATCTTAGTTATCTTGTCTGACCTCTTTATTATTCCCAAAGTAATTCAGTCATACATCACAATCAAGGTTGGGGTTGGGACAAGAATTGGGAGGAAATAGAGGAAAAGTTGAAAAATAGTTTGTTTTTTTTTAAAGCAAACCTAACTCCTGTGTATTTTGATTTAAGCAAATTTCTTTGTCTATCACCTGCAATGGACATTTTCCCATTGAGACAGCCTCTGAACAGATCATTTGTTATTTCAGATTTAAATCAGTTCCTAACTCAGGGCTGTGTATAAATCAATGCCCAATAAATGCAAATGCATTTAACTAACATAAGTAGGCACCTTTTCTGGGTGGCCACATCTACTTTTTTTTTAAACAAATTTTTATTTTTAATAATACCTTTTTATTTTCAAAATACATACAAAGATAGCTTTCAACACTCACCTCTGCAAAACCCCTTGTTCCAAGCTGTTCTTCCTCCTTTCATTTCTCTCCCCAAAACAGCAAGCAATCCAATACAGATTAAACATGTGCAATTCTTCTATACATATCTCCACACTTATCATGCTGAACAAGAAAAATCAGATGAAAATGGGAAAAATTAGAAAAAAAATACAAGCAAACAACAATACAAAAAGGTGCAAATACTATATCATGATCCACATGCAATTCCCATAGTCCTCTCTCTGGAAACAGATGGCTCTCTCCATCAGGAGTCCATTGGAATGGCCTGAATCAGCTCATTGTTGAAAAGAGCCCAGTCCATCAGAGTTAATCATCGCATAATCTTGTTGCTGTGTACAATATTCTCTTGGTTCTACTCACTTCATTTAGCATCAGTTCACTTAAGTCTCTCCAGGCCTTTCTGAAATCCTCCTATTGTTTTTTATCTCTTATAGAATAATAATATTCCATAACATTCATCTATCATAACTTATTCAGTCATTCCTCAACTGATCCATCTCAGTTTTCAGTTCCTTGCCACTACAAAGAGGTCTGCTACAAATATTTTTACAAGCCACATCTGCTTTTTGCTGCGAATAAAATCTAATGGCTCCATCTTAGAAACTGAAGCCAAAATAAAGTTAGGCTTCTTTATGTCTGTTTTTGATATATGTGTGTGTGTGTGTGTGTGTGTGTGTGTATACACATGTAATCTTATTTGATAATTATAATAATTCTGTGGGGTAGATGATGTTATTCCCCCTTTCCTAAATGGGAAAACTGAGTACGAAAGAAATTATTAAATATAATAATTAATAATTAGCCTATAGGTAAACAACTAATGCATGTCTGAAGGAGGATTCAGACATTTCTTCCTGACAAGTTTAGTAGTGTTCATTGTACAATCAAAAATCATTTTCCTATGTGGTTCCAACACTTCAAGATAACTTTGCTTTTCGCCTCAGGATTTTTTTACTTTTATTCCTTTCTAAAACTTCCCTGACTCATGATCTCTGAACTCTTTTTAAACATAGTATTTTATTTTTCCCCAATTACATAATAAAATAATATTTGACTTTTTTTAAAAAAAAGTGTTAAATTCCAAATTCTATCCCTCCTTCCCTGCCTGATTTCTGAAAGTAAAGCTTTCTAAAGTAATGGATTTGTAAACGTTTAATAACTGGCTCTCCAGGAAGGAAAAAAGTACAACATATCTATGGCATTTGGGGCAGCTAAGTGGCATAGGGGATAAATGCAGGGTCTGAGTTAAAATCTAGCTTTTAGACACTTATTAGCTGGGCAAATCATTTAACTGTTTCCTCATCTGTAAAAGAAGCTGGAGAAGGTAATGTCAAACCACTGCAGTATTTTTGCCAAGAAAACCCCAAATGGGTCACAAAGAGTTAGAACTGACTAAACAACTACACTTTTGAGTTTAATTTGCATTAGTAACATTTTCTTCATCTCTTTCTTAAGGCTAGACAATCAATAAAACAATAAATCGAGTCCTGATGTGTAGCTGTTGCCAATTTCTGGGGTGTAAATTCTCATAACACTAAAAATTTAACAAGCAGAAAGCCTATGGGAGCTGGCTCCAGAGCACACCTACTAACCTTCCTGACCTCAACTAACTTTCCTCTTTGAGCTCAACTGAGCTCAAAGTTCCTCTTTGAGGAACTGAAAACTGAGATGGATCAGCTGGGGAATAATTGAATAAGTTATGATAGATGAATGTTATGGAATATTATTATTCTATAAGAGATGAGTTTGTTCATAGGAGCCACCATAATGGTCCTCTGGGCAACCTTGTCATACCTTTTGTTCCTTTTTGTGAACTCCTATTCAGTTGTTCACTCATGTACGATTCTTCATGACTCCTTGACCAAAATGTCCACAGGATTTTCTTGTCAAAAATACTGGAATGATTTGCCATTTCACTGTCTGAAGGATTAAGGTTAAGTGACTTGCCCAAGATCACATAGCTAGTAAGTGTCTGGATTAAACTCACACCTTCCTCACTCCAGATCTAGTGCTTTGCCCATTTTTGGGGGTTTCAGTCCCTCATCTGTAAAAACAGGGAAAGGTGGACTGAATGGTCTCTGAGGTACTTTCAAGCATTAACTCATCAGTCCTTTCAGCATCCACTCAAATTGATTTTGACATTAGCTTACCTGAACTTTTTTGACTGAGTTCATTGGTTCATTTAGGGCAAACTGGAAGACTCTAGATGCTGTCAGGTTTGTAGTTCTCCCCTATCCTCCACCCCTACTACCTTTAGAGTATTTAGCTAATTGAATATTTAACTTGATCTCTAGCCACCAAGGAACTCCAGCTTTCTTAGGTCTTCAGAGCTGACTTCAGAGCAGATTTTACACCCTCTGCATGCACTTTTTATAACATCAAGGAAACCTTCTACATTAATATTCTCAATTTCTGATCACTCACACTGTGTTTCAGGAGATAGTCTTCCCTCTTGCCCTCACCTTTGGACTTGTCATAGGATTCAGAAGGAGAAGGTCATACCAGAACACTTCTTTTTACCAAAAAACAACTTTAGAACAATTAGATGCTTTTGAAAATAAATCATTGTTCTCACTGGTTCTCTCTTGCCTGAAGTTGGGACTATGAAATAATGACCCAAGGTGAAAGAGAAATAGAGAAAAATTCTATAGTAATATTGGGCAGGAGCAAAGCCTTCATAGGGGATAGAGTATGACCAAATAACTGATCATGACAAGATCTTGAAAGGATATTGATTAGCTCTGATCTGTGTCATTCTTGCAATTCACTTGTTATTTCCTCATGTGGGACTTCTCCTGGAGAAAATGATAAAGTATAAGTTCATTTTCATTGTTTCCCTGACTCCCATTTTTGTCCTTCTGTCCCCCTGCCCAGAGTTCCTCCTCTTTCATTTCCCATTCTGCTTTTAGCCACTGATCAATTCCTCAGTGAGGTGTTAACAAATAAGAGATTAGGGACAATGTTTACAAGTATTTGTATTTTAACTAAGGACCATAGGAGACCTAAATTTGGAACACAAATAAATTAAATTTTTAATGATAGAAATTTTGGCACCAAAGTCAAAGAGATCAATGGAGTCAGTCCTATACCTGTAAAATCACACCTCAAAAACACATAAATGTAGCCAATAGAGAGTAGACCTGTGATTTCATTGGTAGAGGAAATTTTCAGATAAGGAAATAAAGTTGGCTCCCTCTACAATTTAACATAGTGGATGCTTAATAAATGTTTATTGAATGAATGAACTTGAAGTCTTAGAAATTCACCCTAGAGCATGAAAAAGTTGTTTGCTTAGGATTGTGTGTGTGTATATGTATGTATGTGTGTGTATATATATATATATATATATATATATATAAGTCAGGATTTGAACTCACGTCTTCCTGACTGAGGTCAATCAGGAATATTGAGAGGTAGGTTAACTGTGAATGTAATGGAATATTACTTGGTTGTAGGAAAAAATAAATGAATATGAAGAATTCATAGAAATATGGAAGGCTTCTGCAAATATCAATATGACAAAGAATCAGGGAAACCACATACATGACTACAATAATGTAAGTAAAAAGCACACTGAAATGAGGTCAAACATTATCAGTCATAGAATTAGTTATGTAATTGACTAGTTTTGGCCCCAGAACTGAGATTAAGTAATGAAACTACTTCCTTTCTCTAGAGAAGTGGAGGGCTAAGGGTACAAAATGTTATATACTCTGTCAAGTCAGTTCTGTCAGTTTTACTTAATTCTTTTTCTTTGTAATGAGAAATGACTCACAGAATGGATAGGACATATCCAAAAGTGACTTATAAAAAGAAAACCCATAAATTAACTTTCAGTTTTTAAAAGAAAAAGGTAAAAATTCTTTGCAAAAGTGTGCTTATTAAAAAGGGTAGTCCACCAGAGGATTATAGGAATTAAGTCATAGCAGGGCCCTTAAAAACCAGTTAATCCTGTCTCCTCACTTAATAAAGAAATGGTGTTCCATAGAAGCTGTAACTTGACCACCCACCAGGTTAATGTGAGCACCAGGTCCCCTGATTCTTTAGCAGTCCTGACCCCCGGCAGAGAGAATTATAAGAGTGAACTGATGCATGATAAAATAGAGTCAATTTTAGGAGTCACATCTGATGAAAGGAAGAAGAGCTGGCAAGGAATTTCAAGCACTAGAGGAAATTTAATAAAAGTAACTTGACAGGGAAGATCAGACTAAGCAAAGGGAAGAGGGGTGTTTGTAGGGGGAATGAAGGACAGATAAGTGAGTCAGGTTAAAATAACAGGATGAGAACTCCTAAATAAATAGCACTCTGAATTTAGACAATAAATAGGTGAACTGCAGCTCAAAGGTCCTGGGAAAGGGCTGATGGGTCAGGAAGATAGGCTTTGCAATAGCATAGTATGCTATAGGAGATTTGGGGAGGAGAAGGATAAGATGTGGAAAAAGTGTAGAGATATTAAGAGAATTGTAATCAAATAAAAAAGAAAACACTGGATATATATATATTTTTTTAAATTTAAGGGCAGTTTAACTGTTTCCTGCTCCAAGACTCAAAAGAAAGGCTACCACTTAACTAAAAGAATTTTATTTAGAAGGTCCTCTTTTTTTTTTTTTTTTTTTTTTGACAGATGGTAGAAGATAACAAAAATAAGCCTAAAGCACTCTGTGAACAGTAGAATAAAGTTTCAGTTGTGTTAGTACCTAGGCCAGTAGAAGATAAAGTTAAATACAAACAAACAAAACACAAAAGAACATTGAACAAGTCCTGGTGAGATGCCCAGAAGTGGGTGTCTTTTGTAATGCAAGCTCTGTTTATGACCCACTTCACTGTGGTGGATTTTATGGTCAGTAAGGCCAGGTCTAGGTAAAGCTAATGATTGTTTTTGTAATCCAAGTAGACTGTGTTATATTTAGTACTAATTTGTCTCCAGTGATTGGGATACCCAGTAAACCAAGTTTAATTAACTCAGCACTAAAGTCTGTGAGTTAACAATTTTTTTTTTAAGAATCATGCTTTCTTTAAAAAATAAATTTTGTTTTAATACCTATACAACCTCATTCATTATATGAATAAACAGATGTATACCCCATGATGTATGGATCCTGAAAGTAGTTTAAGAAAATAGCAGGAAGAGTGATTGTGAGTATGGTATAATGAAAAGAGTACAGAATTTGGAGTCTAAAGATGTGGGTTCAAATTCTGCCTTTGTTATTTACTACTTGAGTGATCTTAGACCACTTACTTGGCTCATCTGAACTTCAGTTTTCTCCTCTGTAAAATGAGATTACCTAAATTTATTATCCTATGTAATCTAATATTCACAGTTTTACCTGACTCTGAGTCCTGTTCAGTGTTTCAGGTGGGAAAAGTGGTTACTTCCAGGGATGCCACTATTGAGTTAATACCTCAAAAAGATTATGTAAAATAAAGGAAATATTTTACATGATGAAAATATTTGTATGTATTAAAATATTCATAACAGTACAATTAGTGTAAAGGGCAAGGGGAGAGAGAGGGAAATTAATCAGAAGAAGGCCTTGATTAATTTGATGAGTTCCCCCAACTGACTGATAAAATTAAGGGGGTATGGATAATAAATTAAAGGTAATATGGGGAGAATTATATGAAGCACAAGTATAGAAACACTAAACACAATTATAATACCTATATTTTAAAAAAATAAAAAGCTTAAAATGAGCATCAAAATGCACATTGCAAACATTGGACAATACCTGAACTAATTTATTGTGACAAAAATTTTGAGACAGTTTCTGAGCAATT